>NC_136414.1:102226000-103661500 GCF_051521515.1 Lactuca serriola
GGGTTTTCAAGTGACTCTTGGAATCCTACACTATATATGTGAACCCCTTAGCCAAAATTGGATACACAAGTGTTCTACGAAGAAGCTAGCCAATTTTGGTGTTTCCTAAACCTCTCTCGTATTCCACTAATTGTTCTTCGTGTTTGTGACTTGTTTAAGGCATCACACTTGAGGTGCTAAGCTCTTATAAGGCCAAGTTCTACAAGCTACTACAAGATGTAATCATCCAACTTGTATTTTAGGATTCATATGTCAAAATTGCATGCTAGTTAGGCTCCATGCTTTAGAAATGAATATTACATGTATAATTAGAGAAAATTAGGATCCAAAGCATTAGGATTGTGTGTGCACCATAGGGATGTTAGAGTACATAAAACCAAACAATGTCCTGGATTGGGAAGTGTTTTGCTATGAAGGATCTAGGAGAGGCTGCCTATATTCTGGGGATAAGGATCTTGAGAAATAGGAGTAAGTGACTAATTGTACTTGGTCAAATTACTTACTTAGATAAAGTGTTGAAATGGTTCAACATGGAGAATTCCAAGAAAGGGGAGTTACCAATCCAGAGCAATACCAAATTGAGTAAGACTTAGAGTCCAAGTACCGATGCAGAGATAATAGAAATGAGTCGAGCACCTTATACTTCCACCATTGGCTTGATCATGTATGCTATGACATGTACTCGCCCTGATGTGGCTTTTGCTTTGAGCATGGTTAGCTGATATCAAGGGTGTTGGATTAGTGTCTAAGTCCATAACTATTTTGGTATGTACTTGACCTGATGGTGCATGGTCCTTTTGGGTTGCCTTCACCAAAGCAACTTGATAGGATAAATTATGGAGAGAGAGAGAGAGAGAAAGAGGATTAACTATGATTTATTAATATATTATGAGAATAATATATTAAAGGAGAAATCATATTGTTTAATTAATATTAGTCAATAATTAATTAAGAATTAATTTTGTGGCTAAAAGACATTAATTAAACTTAAGGGACCAAAATTGTCAATTGTATGATAGTTGAATATTAGGCTAATGGACTCCATATTAGAGGGGTGGACTAATTATGTATTGTGTATAAAGTAAGAAAAACTTCTTGGATTAAAAAAAAAGTAAACAACTTTGCTGACAATTACATATTTTTTGTTTGGTCAGAAGAGTCCTCCGAATATTTTGGTCTTGGATTAGTGATTCCTTTTGATATTTTGATTTCATTTTGGAATATGACAAGAGAATAGAGGATAGGCTCATTACATTAACAATAAAGATATGGGAATTTACATTGAGCGTGAGAGCCAAATGAATCGAAAGATTCATGTTTGGTTCGGGAAGGGATCATGGAATTTTTGAAATGAATGGAAAGATAATCTACTTTCATTAAGTGATTTATTAGATAATCGAAAACAAAGAATCTTGAATACTATTAGAAATTCAGAAGAATTGCGCGAGGGGGCCATCGAACAGCTGGAAAAAGCCCGGGCTCGCTTACGGAAAGTAGAAATAGAAGCAGATCAGTTTCGCGTGAATGGATACTCTGAGATAGAGCGAGAAAAATTGAATTTGATTGATTCAACTTATAAGACTTTGGAACAACTAGAAAATTACAAAAATGAAACTATAAATTTTGAACAACAAAAAGCGAGTAATCAAGTCCGACAACGGGTTTTCCAACAAGCCTTACAAGGAGCTCTAGGAACTCTGAATAGTTGTTTAAACAACGAGTTACATTTACGTACTATCAGTGCCAATATTGGCATATTGGGGGCGATGAAAGAAATAACGGATTAGTCCTTCTACTTTAGGCATTATTTTTGATTTATTTTTTTTCCAAAAAAAGAATTAAGAAATACTCATGGTAACCATTCAAGCCGACGAAACCCATTAGAAATTGTCCTAGGCCTTTAAGGAGGGAGTCCATGGGTTGCTTAGGGCCTAAGCAGTCAAATTAGGGTTTCTTTGTTAGATAACCCTAATAGCCTCACTATTTAAGGATCCCTAGAGCACCAAAAACGTGGCCAAGAGCTTCCTTAGGGTTTCCACACGTTTTTTGGTGCCTCCTCTCTTCTCATTCTTCATCCTCTTGCTCTTGGTGTTTGTGATCCATTAGAGGAGTGACACTTGTGACTCTAAGCTTTCTTAAGCCATTAGAAGGAGGATTTGAGATTGTTATTGCTACATAACAATCAAGGTATGATCTATACCCTAATTCATATATTAATATCAATTATCATATGCTAGATCTAGGGTTTAAAGTCTTGGATGAATGTGTGTACAATAGAGAAACCTAGATCCAAGCATTAGGGTTTGCATGAGCACATAGGATGTTCTTATGGCTAAAACCCATCAGCGGTATCAGAGCCTTGATTGGTTTCTATTGTATTGATTCCTTGTTTATTTGTTAAAGCTTTGAAAATCATTTTTTTGTGCCCTTCACTGATGAACTCGACGAGTTCCATAGTGGACTCGGCGACTAGCTTCAACTCGGTGAGTCCATAGTGGAACTCGGCGAGTTCAAGCGTCAGTTAGAGCTGATTTCAGGATTTCTTGCTGTTTTTCTTGAGGATACTTGCCTTAATTGCTTTGGGTCATTAATATCCGAATTTTATCATATATTTGAGTATATTCTTGACCAAATAAAAGATAATTACCATTTGATTGAATGATAATTTCCTTATATGATAATAATTGATTATTTGAATTGAATTGGTAAACTGTCTTGCAAGTAATATTGACTAGGTCAAATTTAGATAATCATTCAATTAATTGTTTAATTTAAATTATTTGCTATTTGATCCTTTGTGTTTTGAAAAGTTTCAAAACTTGCCCTCAAGTTTTGGAATTTAAGTTTTTGATTAATAGGTTTGATATGAAATATATAAATTCTAAACCCTAATGATTTGAAATGTTTCAAAACTTGCCCTCAAGTTTTGGAATTTAAATTTTAATTAAAAAGTTTAATTTTAAAAGGTGTTAAATTCTAAAACCCTAAGTTTTGAAAAAGTTCAAATTGCACCCTTATGGTTTTGTTAAATTAATTAAGTGTATAACTAAAAGAGAGTTAATAAATCCATAGTGATATGGTTTACATTTAATTAAATTAAAAGTGTAATTTATTAAATTAGACCACCTAGTATTTTAAAAGTGTAAAATACACCCTTATACTATATATAACATTAAAAGTCTAATATTATATGTATAACTTAAACTGCTAATCTTACCGTTAGTAGGCCTCATTCACGAAGTTGGTCTATAAGGGGTGTTTAAGGAAATTGCCTATAAAATGGCGATTGAATGGGTATCCACTTTTACCCACCGCACTCTTGAATAGTAGAGGGTTGTTAGCCGAACGGGTAGGATAGGGCAAACCCTTTCCATTAAAAGTATAATCAAGTATAAAGTAACTAAATGTTTTATACAAAATTCCCAATCTTAGTTACTTTAGGCAAAAGTGAATTGATGCAATTCCATGAAATTACACTTTGTGCCCTTGCAAAGACGTTAGTGGAGCGTGTGTCGTTAACCGGCACACTAAATGGTTCTAAGCAAAGGTAGTAAAGGGTGACTCAATGTTTGTCATAGTTCTGTGGAGCGTGTATGGTTAACCGACACATCGAATAGGTGACTGTAACATTAGGGGCACCATGTAAGTTTGCATGGTTATTCACACCCTGTTTTGTGATCCTTGGCATCCCAGTCAGAGTGACAATGGGTCATATCGAGATTTAAACATACCATTGAAAATTTCAGTGAATCTCAAAGGATCTAGGAGTATTCAATACATTTAAAACTTAATCTCTTTTTCGTTTTTCATGGTGGAAAATTAGTGAATTGTCATTCACTTACCTTCAAATATTCTGCAATTTGGGTTACGACATCCCTCTCCCAAGTTGTGGAATATTGTGTTGGGTCCTAGCCTTAATATCTCATTTGGGTGATTTATTAAGAACTTAATCAATCAACTAACTTGAATTTTCTCCCGTTTTATAAATGTCAAAGTATGACAACTATGGTCTTCCCAAATCCTGTGGAATAAGCTTTCCACATGAAGATGATATTCCACGATTCGATCAAGGAACACGAGATCATTCTTCACTTCCTCCACCTCCTCCTATTTTTCTTCCTAACCCACAAGTTCAAAAGATTGAAAAGTTCAAACTCCCTCAGACCCTTTTGGCAAGTAAACATGAAGAAGGAAAGTCAGTGTGTGCACACGTTCTAGAGATGAAGTCACACATTGATAGGTTAAGAATGTTGGGATCCGTTGTCTGTGAGGAGCTGGTTGTTGACTGGGTTCTTTAGTTGATTCCTGACTCATATAGTGAGTTTGTAAGAGAGTGCTATATGATGAACCACGATGTGACCCTCACAGATCTCACCTATATGCTTATTGCTGCTGAATCAACAATGATTTGGTGCACTGGAAAAGCAAAGTTGGTTGGTGGATCTGCCTTCCAGACCTCTATGGATATAGGTAATGGCAACGAAAGGCATGCAATGGTCGAAAAGTTTGATCACAAGAGAAAGGAAAAGTCTGAAGTAGTTTCGTGTGCTGTTCCAAAAGAGTCAATTTGCTTTTATTGCCAAGAGAAAGGGCATTGGAGACGAAGCTACCCAGTCTACCTAAGAGATCTAAGAGATGGGAGAGTCAAGACGTTTGGCTCTACCTCAAGTAGAATCCAGTATCTAACTCCATTAAGTTCCTATTCATTGATTCGTAATACATAATGTGATAAGATTACATTTGAATGTTGTGCGGGATCAATGAAAAGAGAGGAAGCTTGATGGAAGAGCAAGACGAGTCTGATCACGAAGAAATGGATCACGATCGCATGGATTCAAAGATCAGATTTTGAGCTTAGAAAGTTATGATAGAGTTGTTAGGAATATTTGATTAAATAGTTTTTCAGATGATTTTGCATTGTAAGGACATGTTTTCCGCTGCTTTTATGAATAAAATAAATTTTGATTTATGTATATCCTTGCAATGAAATCGTTGTGAAAAATTGATGCTTGTGTATTTCTATAAATAGATGTGATTCTTAGTTATGTTATTTATAGTAGTGTCAGAATTTCTAAGTAGGGAAAGATTCCTATCACCCAAGTTTCAATTGGACAGAAACATGGAATCATATGATTTGAATCATGTGATGTATGGAAATCTTGGTACTTAGGAAATTAAGACTAATTCCTTGATCACACAAGTATGTGAGTCAAGTAAAGGACTAAAGGAATAGAACACAATGTTGTGCACTAGTCAAGTCCATCACAAATAACAATAAGACTATTCATCATAATTTACTAAAAGTCTAGTAAATGTGGTTATACTTACAAGATTAAGTGTAATTCTAAATCATTGAAAGGTTTCAATGAATGGCAGAACGAATAAGAAGAATCAATGAAGGAAGAAAGATAAAAGTTTCTCCAATCTAAGAAGAAGGGAGAGTACTTTTGTATCAGATTTTATGATCGTCTTAGTGATTAAGAACTATATCATAATTGATTCTCTAAGGACGTCTTAGTGCACTAGTATGGCTGAGAAGAGGAATCGGAAATTGTTGAAATGGTTAAATCAAAATGGATGAGTCATACTTCGTTCCAAAATCAAGTCTTAGAATCATATTCCAAGATTGTGAATTGAGTGACATGCATTCATTAAATGTGAAGTAGAAAATTGTTTTCCTACTCCTACACATTTGAATTTGGTATGTTGTGATGTCTTGAAGAAGCCAAAGACCAACTAAGACCAAATGTGTGTAATGTTTTGTCTTGATATAGACACACACTAACTCTTGGATATTTGTTTATCAAGAAATGTTCTTGATAAGAGAATTTAATATGTCAAGAGGTCAGTGGGAGTCCGAAGATCTTGAAAGGATTCAAGAATTTATCAAGAGTAAACACTAGTGCATGACTTGAGGTTTGTAACCTATCGTGTTGACATAATTTTGTTTCTGTGCCATTCCGTTTTAAGTTGACTATGCAATGTGAGTTCTATGAGTTCTCATGTGGATTGCATAGAGTCAAGATGCCCTAATCAATGGAAAGTACATTGATAGGAAGGGGTAATCTTATTAATAACTAACTATTTAGAAAATATGGGATTTTCTTGGTACATTCGACATTTTCAGAAACAGAAAGGAAACGTAAACATTTTTTTTTACAAAACAAATCTACTTATGAACTCACCAGCTTTATGCTGATTTTCAAACCGCTTGTGTTCTCAGGTCATCTTTAGAACAGGTACCCGGAGATTTCTTTTGATTAGAAGATGGAGTACATGAAGATCCGTTTCTTTTGTCTATATATACTATGTATCACAACTGTACAAACTTTACTTTTGAAATAACTGTAAAACTTTAATATGTAATGTAATGGTTGTTCTACTTTACTTACTATGTGCATTGGATTTGATACTCAACGTGGAGTCAACCCCGGAAATGTTTCCGCCTTCGGTTTTCGGGGTGTGACAGATTGGTATCAGAGCCCTTGTTTATAGTGAATGAAGTATACCAAACCTTACATGGTGTAAAACTATAAACACTAAAGGGGCCTAAGTGCTCTGAATTAAAAGTATCTTCAAACTACAAGTATTTTCAAAAAGTATACAAGTATACCGAATCGTCGCTATCCGTAACTACAAGTAGAACCAAACATAAATAATTGGGTGTTGTGTATTATAGTTAAACCTGGGCAGTTATGTAGTCGTGTCTAGGGTCAATATAGCCTGGCCAACTATATTCATTCGAGACACGGCCAACATGTGTTTGGGAGTGACTGTAATATGCGGCATGCCTAAAACTTACCCAATATCGCAAACAACAAATCGTCGCTGCAGCAAACCATGAAATACTATAGGAGTATTTCTTGAGTCGTTACTCTATAGAAATTCTTGTATACGCGTTAATCCTTGAATATTACTCTTGTGATAAAATATTCTATATATATAACTCCTTTCTGCTTATTCGCTTAGTATGATGCTATAATTGCCTTGATGAGATATCTCCTGTCCCATATCTCTTGATTCAATTCAGAGGACTTATGATCCTCTCTTTCCTGATCTTTTTAGATCAAGATGCCTCCAAGAAAAAGACCCAGCTCAAAGAACAACGAAAATCCCTCTTCGCCGCCACCCCCTCCCCAGTTTGACCTAGCATCACTCCAAACGATGATGACAGCTGCAATGGTAGCAGCTATGTCGCAGATGAACTCTAATAATTCAGGAGGTGGTTCTCAATCTCAAAACCCTGAGGGTAGTCAGGGACACCAAAGAGGAAATTCTTATAAGGATTTCATGAACGCGAAACCAACATCCTTTAATGGCACTGGAGGTGTCATTTCCTTATCCCGATGGTTCGAGAAAATCGAATCCATCTTCGAAATCTGTGCTTGTGCAGAGTCTGATAAAGTTAAATTTGCGGCTTGTACCTTCGAGGATAAAGCCTTGACTTGGTGGAATGGCCGAGTCAAATCTCTGACCTTACCTGTAGCCAATGCCATGGGCTGGGAGGCCATGAAAGAACTTCTCATTGCTGAGTACTGCCCCCGTGGCGAAATGCAAAAATTAGAACACGAGCTGTGGAACTTAAAGATGAAAGGTTCTAACGTTACTGCGTATATTTCCCGATTTGATGACCTCGCACTTCTCTGCCCGGGATTAGTCACTCCTGAAAACAAAAAGATCGAAAGGTTCATTTGGGGGTTATCTCAACCGACAAAGAGTCATGTTTTGGCTGCTCGTCCGAATACTTATGATAGTGCCAAGACTTTGGCTCAAATTCTGATTGATCACAGCGACGACGTTAAGGAAATCACTACCACTTCTGAACCGACTCAAAGGAGTGGTGAAAAGAGGAATTTCTGGAAAAAGAAGAAGGGTCAATCTTCTCAAGGATCTTCCAAGAAACATCAGACGGTAGCAGTCCATGCTGCTACTGTTACTCCTGTCACTACAGTTTCTGTTATGGGATCCACAGCTTCAACTCCTACCAGTAAATATGCTGGTAACCTTCCCCTGTGTGACAAGTGTAAATACCATCATCATCCTGGTCCTTGCTGAGAATTGTCTTGCACCAGCTGTGGTAAGAAAGGGCACACGGTTCGATTCTGCAGAACTCCTACCCAATCAACCAACCAATCATCGGGAGCAGGTGTTAGTCAAGCCTGCTACAATTGTGGAGAAGTTGGGCATTTTAAAAGGAACTGCCCCAAGAAGAACACTGCTAGCAACACAGGAAGGGTCCTTGTTATGGGACGAGAAGAAGCAGTTGCTGATCCCAATGTTGTCTCGGGTACGTTTCTTCTCGACAACTCGTATGCTAATATTCTTTTCGATTCGGGCGCTGAAAGAAGTTTTGTTAGTCATGCATTCAAACATAACCTAAAACATAATTCCCAACCTCTAACCGAAATATTTACCGTCGAAATGGAAAACGGAGAGAAAGAGAGTGCGAGTGAAGTATTCGTAGATTGCATTCTTACCTTAAACGACCATTCGTTTCCTATCGATCTTATGTCCGTATCTATAAAGAGCTTTGATGTCATTATTGGCATGGATTGGTTGAGCCCTAATCATGCAGATATCCTCTGCTTCGAAAAAGCCATTCGTCTTAACCTTCTTTCTGGTCAAACTCTAATGATCTATGGCGATAAACTCGGTTCCAATCTTCGTATCATCTCCTGCATCAAAGCTCAGAAACTCCTGCGTAAGGAGTGTGTTGCATTCTTGGCTCACGTAATCAACGAAAATCAAGAAGTTAAAAACCTCGCGAGCATCCCTGAGGTCTGCAATTTTCCTGATGTGTTTCCCGAAGAGCTTCCAGGAATCCCTCCCGAGCGTCAGGTCGAGTTTCGTATTGACCTAATTCCTGGGGCTACTCCTGTAGCGAAGTCTCCGTATCGCTTAGCTCCGGCAGAGATGCAGGAGCTATCCAGTCAACTTAACGAATTGATTAGCAAAGGATTCATTAGGCCGAGTTCCTCACCCTGGGGAGCTCCGGTTTTGTTTGTCAAGAAGAAGGATGGATCCTTTCGAATGTGTATAGATTATCGTGAATTAAACAAGTTGACTGTCAAAAACCGATATCCTCTTCCTCGTATAGATGACCTTTTCGATCAACTCCAGGGAGCCAGTTACTTCTCTAAGATAGACCTTCGGTCAGGGTACCATCAGTTGCGAGTTCATGAAAGTGATGTGCCCAAAACAGCTTTCAGGACTCGATATGGACACTATGAGTTCGTAGTGATGCCCTTCGGTTTAACCAACGCACCGGCAGTGTTCATGGACCTTATGAACCGGGTGTGCCGTCCCTTCTTAGACAAATTCGTCATCGTGTTCATTGACGACATCCTCGTTTACTCTCGAAGCGAAGAAGACCACAAACAACACTTGAGGCTAGTGTTGGAAACCCTTAGATCCGAAAAATTATACGCGAAATTTTCCAAATGTGAGTTTTGGATACGGAAGGTAATTTTCCTTGGTCATGTGATAAGTGAGGAGGGTATTCATGTTGATCCTTCCAAGATTAAGGCAATAGAGAATTGGTCAGCACCGAAGACACCCACAGAAATCCGACAATTCTTGGGTCTCGCTGGCTATTATCGAAGATTCATCCAAAACTTTTCCCGAATCGCCAAACCTCTAACCACTCTAACACAAAAAGGTGTACCCTTTTGTTGGGGTGATAAACAAGAGACCGCATTTCAGACATTGAAGAAAGCTCTGTGCAGCGCGCCTGTCCTATCCTTACCCGAAGGAACAGAGGACTTTGTTGTCTACTGCGATGCATCTACTCAAGGTTTAGGTTGCGTGCTTATGCAGAGAGGAAAAGTGATTGCTTATGCCTCTAGACAGTTGAAGACACACGAGGTCAACTATACCACACACGATTTGGAGCTTGGAGCTGTAGTTTTTGCATTAAAGATTTGGAGGCATTACCTTTACGGAACTAAGTGTACGATCTTTACTGATCATAAGAGCCTGCAACATATCTTTGACCAAAAAGACCTGAACATGAGACAAAGGCGATGGGTTGAACTACTCAGTGATTATGAGTGTGAAATCCGCTACCATCCCGGCAAGGCCAATGTGGTAGCAGATACCCTTAGCCGAAAGGAGAATACCAGCAACAAAGTGAAGAGTCAGTCGATAACCATCCATTCCAATCTACCCATGCAAATCCGAGAAGCTCAGCTCGAAGCCCTGAAACCGGAGAACATGACAACTGAAGCTTTGAGAGGAATGGAAAAGAAACTTGAGATCAGAAGTGACGGAGTCCAGTGTTTTATGGATCGAATCTGGATTCCCAAGTCTGGAGGATTAAGAGAGTTAGTCATGGAAGAAGCACATAGAACCAGATACTCTGTTCACCCGGGCTCTGACAAGATGTACTTAGATCTCAAGAAACAATATTGGTGGCCAAACATGAAAGCTGAGATAGCTACATTTGTGGGCAAGTGCTTGACTTGCGCCAAAGTCAAAATCGAACATCAGAAACCTTCAGGTCTGCTTCAACAACCCGAGATTCCCGAGTGGAAATGGGAGATGATTGCCATGGACTTCATCACCAAACTACCCAAGTGTTCTAGTGGGTGCAATACCATTTGGGTAATTGTCGATCGTTTGACAAAATCCGCTCACTTCATTCCAATTAAAGAATCATACAAGATGGAAAGACTTGCGCGAATCTACATCCAGGAGGTAGTACGTCTACACGGTGTACCTGTATCCATTATCTCTGATCGAGATAGCAGGTTTACTTCCAGATTCTGGCAATCTCTTCAGAAAGCCCTTGGAACCCAACTAGACATGAGCACGGCATACCATCCTCAGACTGACGGTCAAAGCGAGAGAACAATTCAAACTCTGGAGGACATGCTTAGGGCATGTGTCATTGACTTTGGAAGGTCGTGGGACGCACATCTACCATTGATCGAATTCTCATACAACAACAGTTACCACACCAGCATTAGGGCTGCCCCGTTTGAAGCTCTATATGGTCGCAAGTGCAGATCCCCTCTGTGCTGGGCCGAGGTAGGAGATACACAGTTAGCAAAGAGTCGAGTCCCCGACAGCGCACTTACCGGTCCTGAAATCATCCGTGAAACCACTGAGAAAATTATCCAAATCCGTGAACGACTAAAGGCCTCGCGCGATCGTCAAAAGAGTTACGCTGATAATCGTCGGAAACCCCTTGAATTCCAAGTTGGAGATCGAGTTTTGTTAAAAGTCTCGCCCTGGAAAGGCACTGTACGTTTCGGTAAACGTGGGAAACTTAATCCGAGGTACATTGGACCTTTTGAAATCGTCGCCAGAGTTGGTCCGGTAGCCTACAAACTTCAGTTACCCCACGAACTCAGTAACATTCATCCTGTCTTCCATGTTTCAAATCTCAAAAAGTGCCTATCCGATGAAACCCTAACAATTCCCTTAGACGAGATTGAGATCGATGAAAACCTCAACTTTGTGGAGGAACCAATTGAGATCATGGATCGAGAAGTCAAACGTACGAAACAGAGTCGCATCCTGTTGGTGAAGGTTCGCTGGAATGCCAAGCGAGGACCGGAGTTCACTTGGGAGCGAGAAGACTCGATGCAACAGAAATATCCACAACTCTTTTCTAATCCATGATTTGTATCTTGTTTTGTTTTTAAACTTTGAATTTCGGGACGAAATTCCCTCTAACGGGGGGATAATGTAACAACCCGAAATTTCGTGTCACTTCTTGTACCACAACTTGTAATTCAAATCCGATCAACCCGACGTCATTTTCAATTTCATTTCTAATTTCTCCATTTCATTAAGTCATTAGTTTATATTGACCTAAAATGACTTAATGGGTGTTTTAATACATTTAGAAATCATTTTAACACCCAGCTTTAGTGATCGGAATATTTCTAGAAACTATCATATCGGGTTACGGTAACTCAATCGGGTACGACCAAAAACCTCAATTAACGTCGGTATCGGGTAAAATTCTATCGCGTCCAATTCCTGAACATTATATAAACAAGTTTAAGACTCCATTTGAAGCCTTTGGCCAAATTATCACTAAACATTTCCCACCTCTCTCCTAATCCAAGTTTAAGGGATCAAAACTCAAATTTAGGGCTTCTAATCTCAAAGGTACCTTCCTAGCCTTAACCTATAGCATATTTGTCATCCAATTTCGAGTTTAAGACATAAATTAGGCCTAACATTCATGAGTTTACGGCCATAGAACACTCATGGGCCGTAAACTCATATTTCAAGGGTTTTTAAGCCCTAAAACCCTTCCTTTGCAAAGTTGGACACTAGATATGACTTAAGGGCTTAAAGGGAAGAAATTATAACATGTAGAACATGGATTTAGAGGGACAAAAGTGAGTTTATGGCCAAGGAGCATTCTTGGGCCGTAAACTCATATACAAGGGGTATTTAAGCCATTTAACCCTTCCAAAACCTAGTTGAGACTTAGACATGAACCTTGGACTTGCTAATCTAGACTTGGAACACTTTAAACTTGATTTTTGTGTAACAAAGAAGAGTTTACGGCCAAGACACTCTCTTGGGCCGTAAACTCCTCTAAAAGAGTAATTTAAGGCCTTTAAACATGTTCAAATGCTTCCAAACTCAATATATGGCTTTGTGGTAAAATCTAGATGCATCTAAAAATGGTTTAAAGGATTAAAACACAAGAAAAGTATGATTTATGGGAGTTTACGGCCTAAGAACATATTCTTGGCCGTAAACTCATAAAACAATGTTTATGAGGCATTAAACACACTCAAATGTCTTGTGTAAATTTCTAGAATCACAAGTGAATGTTTTAGGCACCAAAAACTACTTTGTTCAATTGTAAAGGAGAGTTTACGGCCTTAGAACATACCTCTAGGCCGTAAACTCCAATAAATGTCTTAATTGATGTTCTAAATTCATAACAATGCTTAGAAAATTAGTTTGAATCACATGTGATTGCCCTAAATAGCTTAAATCAATTTTTCTTAGCCTTAGTGAGTTTACGGCCGTAAACTCTATGAGTGTGGCCGTAAACTCATGCTTTAAATGTGTTAAATCCATTCCAAGTGTTCCAAGGTGTCTAGATAATCATTCCTAGCAATCCCTAAGTTCATTTGAGTCCTTAAAACACCAAAACCTCACCCACATGAGTTTACGGCCGTAAACTCATGTATGTGGGTGTTCCATTGTTGTAAACTCTTTAAAATGTTTATTTATGGGGAGAAAACTCATGTCCCAAGTCCCTAGTGTCATTTCAAGTTCTTGAGCGCCACCCGGGTCACTCCAAACGCTTATTTTAAGGTGTTTAACCTCATTGGAGTGTAATGTTCCATATGATTAGTGAATGTATCCCTAATTGTATATATATGGACATTATTTCATTTTACATAGGGTCATCGCGAGTAATCAAACCCCGAACCAACGTCTAGCATTCAAATCCGACACGTTTCCGAGTCCGGTGAGTTCATACCCCTACCCTTTTTCACTGTTTTTACTGTTTTTAGGGGGGGAACACAAGCAAAGTACAAGGGAATTCTTGTACTCAAAACATGTTTTTCAGATGTGTGTTTATTAATTCATATGCTTTTGTTACTGATTACCACAACTGATAACCATTTGAACATGCATATCACGTAACATATATTTGTGAATTAGGTCTTTAAACTGTTATGTTTTACATATATTTCACAAATGATTTTCCACAATTTATCAGTTAAAAGCATTACATACAACATTTGAATGTAATACCTGTACACTGTTTTGTCCTCGGTAACACTCCACATAAATACGCGAGAGGAGGACTATTCTATTATTACTAGTAAATTTGTTAATCCTGTATAATTGGAGACACGTCCTTGGAGAACACTCCACCAAGGTACGCGAGTGGAGGACTACACCCATAACCAGAATCTCTGGTATTTAGAGAGCGTGACTTGAGTGTATAGATCTATACGGGGCTGACTACCCCACACCTGGCTGCTAGCTACAGCCGAACCGAAATGGTTCAAGGGTGACGAGAGTCATAAGTATGTGGACGACTTATTGCCACATGTGGACTACTTATTGCCACAGGTTTTAGTCTATTGTATGGTTATGGAACTCGCAATTAGGATAACAGAGATTTACATATAGTAATAATGAATCACTTTATACATCTTTTACATCCTTCCCATCTTTCGTAACACTGTAACCAACATTCAGGAAAGTACGGGACTTTCCTGGGGAAAACATAGAAACCAATCACTATTACATCTTTACATCTTTTTATCGTTTACATTGGAAACCAACATGCAGAAAAGCATGGGGCTTTTCTGGGTAACACTTACCTAACTAGAAAGAGTAACAAACTGGATAACATTACATCTTTTACAATTTGTAATACGCAATAAGGAAAGTATGGGACTTTCCTGGTAACACATGACAAGTAAACAGATCAGTTTAATCAGTCAGATAACCAACTATACATTTTCACATGAATAAACATATTTTCAATGTACAAACTTATCATACCTTTCATTTGTGAATTAATAACTAACTATTTAGAAAATATGGGATTTTCTTGGTACATTCGACATTTTCAGAAACAGAAAGGAAACGTAAACATTTTTTTTTACAAAAACAATCTACTTATGAACTCACCAGCTTTATGCTGATTTTCAAACCGCTTGTGTTCTCAGGTCATCTTTAGAACAGGTACCCGGAGATTTCTTTTGATTAGAAGATGGAGTACATGAAGATCCGTTTCTTTTGTCTATATATACTATGTATCACAACTGTACAAACTTTACTTTTGAAATAACTGTAAAACTTTAATATGTAATGTAATGGTTGTTCTACTTTACTTACTATGTGCATTGGATTTGATACTCAACGTGGAGTCAACCCCGGAAATGTTTCCGCCTTCGGTTTTCGGGGTGTGACAGATTGGTATCGGAGCCCTTGTTTATAGTGAATGAAGTATACCAAACCTTACATGGTGTAAAACTATAAACACTAAAGGGGCCTAAGTGCTCTGAATTAAAAGTATCTTCAAACTACAAGTATTTTCAAAAAGTATACAAGTATACCGAATCGTCGCTATCCGTAACTACAAGTAGAACCAAACATAAATAATTGGGTGTTGTGTATTATAGTTAAACCTGGGCAGTTATGTAGTCGTGTCTAGGGTCAATATAGCCTGGCCAACTATATTCATTCGAGACACGGCCAACATGTGTTTGGGAGTGACTGTAATATGCGGCATGCCTAAAACTTACCCAATATCCCAAACAACAAATCGTCGCTGCAGCAAACCATGAAATACTATAGGTGTATTTCTTGAGTCGTTACTCTATAGAAATTCTTGTATACGCGTTAATCCTTGAATATTACTCTTGTGATAAAATATTCTATATATATAACTCCTTTCTGCTTATTCGCTTAGTATGATGCTATAATTGCCTTGATGAGATATCTCCTGTCCCATATCTCTTGATTCAATTCAGAGGACTTATGATCCTCTCTTTCCTGATCTTTTTAGATCAAGATGCCTCCAAGAAAAAGACCCAGCTCAAAGAACAACGAAAATCCCTCTTCGCCGCCACCCCCTCCCCAGTTTGACCTAGCATCACTCCAAACGATGATGACAGCTGCAATGGTAGCAGCTATGTCGCAGATGAACTCTAATAATTCAGGAGGTGGTTCTCAATCTCAAAACCCTGAGGGTATTCAGGGACACCAAAGAGGAAATTCTTATAAGGATTTCATGAACGCGAAACCAACATCCTTTAATGGCACTGGAGGTGTCATTTCCTTATCCCGATGGTTCGAGAAAATCGAATCCATCTTCGAAATCTGTGCTTGTGCAGAGTCTGATAAAGTTAAATTTGCGGCTTGTACCTTCGAGGATAAAGCCTTGACTTGGTGGAATGGCCGAGTCAAATCTCTGACCTTACCTGTAGCCAATGCCATGGGCTGGGAGGCCATGAAAGAACTTCTCATTGCTGAGTACTGCCCCCGTGGCGAAATGCAAAAATTAGAACACGAGCTGTGGAACTTAAAGATGAAAGGTTCTAACGTTACTGCGTATATTTCCCGATTTGATGACCTCGCACTTCTCTGCCCGGGATTAGTCACTCCTGAAAACAAAAAGATCGAAAGGTTCATTTGGGGGTTATCTCAACCGACAAAGAGTCATGTTTTGGCTGCTCGTCCGAATACTTATGATAGTGCCAAGACTTTGGCTCAAATTCTGATTGATCACAGCGACGACGTTAAGGAAATCACTACCACTTCTGAACCGACTCAAAGGAGTGGTGAAAAGAGGAAATTCTGGAAAAAGAAGAAGGGTCAATCTTCTCAAGGATCTTCCAAGAAACATCAGACGGTAGCAGTCCATGCTGCTACTGTTACTCCTGTCACTACAGTTTCTGTTATGGGATCCACAGCTTCAACTCCTACCAGTAAATATGCTGGTAACCTTCCCCTGTGTGACAAGTGTAAATACCATCATCATCCTGGTCCTTGCTGAGAATTGTCTTGCACCAGCTGTGGTAAGAAAGGGCACACGGTTCGATTCTGCAGAACTCCTACCCAATCAACCAACCAATCATCGGGAGCAGGTGTTAGTCAAGCCTGCTACAATTATGGAGAAGTTGGGCATTTTAAAAGGAACTGCCCCAAGAAGAACACTGCTAGCAACACAGGAAGGGTCCTTATTATGGGACGAGAAGAAGCAGTTGCTGATCCCAATGTTGTCTCGGGTACGTTTCTTCTCGACAACTCGTATGCTAATATTCTTTTCGATTCGGGCGCTGAAAGAAGTTTTGTTAGTCATGCATTCAAACATAACCTAAAACATAATTCCCAACCTCTAACCGAAATATTTACCGTCGAAATGGCAAACGGAGAGAAAGAGAGTGCGAGTGAAGTATTCGTAGATTGCATTCTTACCTTAAACGACCATTCGTTTCCTATCGATCTTATGTCCGTATCTATAAAGAGCTTTGATGTCATTATTGGCATGGATTGGTTGAGCCCCAATCATGCAGATATCCTCTGCTTCGAAAAAGCCATTCGTCTTAACCTTCTTTCTGGTCAAACTCTAATGATCTATGGCGATAAACTCGGTTCCAATCTTCGTATCATCTCCTGCATCAAAGCTCAGAAACTCCTGCGTAAGGAGTGTGTTGCATTCTTGGCTCACGTAATCAACGAAAATCAAGAAGTTAAAAACCTCGCGAGCATCCCTGAGGTCTGCAATTTTCCTGATGTGTTTCCCGAAGAGCTTCCAGGAATCCCTCCCGAGCGTCAGGTCGAGTTTCGTATTGACCTAATTCCTGGGGCTACTCCTGTAGCGAAGTCTCCGTATCGCTTAGCTCCGGCAGAGATGCAGGAGCTATCCAGTCAACTTAACGAATTGATTAGCAAAGGATTCATTAGGCCGAGTTCCTCACCCTGGGGAGCTCCGGTTTTGTTTGTCAAGAAGAAGGATGGATCCTTTCGAATGTGTATAGATTATCGTGAATTAAACAAGTTGACTGTCAAAAACCGATATCCTCTTCCTCGTATAGATGACCTTTTCGATCAACTCCAGGGAGCCAGTTACTTCTCTAAGATAGACCTTCGGTCAGGGTACCATCAGTTGCGAGTTCATGAAAGTGATGTGCCCAAAACAGCTTTCAGGACTCGATATGGACACTATGAGTTCGTAGTGATGCCCTTCGGTTTAACCAACGCACCGGCAGTGTTCATGGACCTTATGAACCGGGTGTGCCGTCCCTTCTTAGACAAATTCGTCATCGTGTTCATTGACGACATCCTCGTTTACTCTCGAAGCGAAGAAGACCACAAACAACACTTGAGGCTAGTGTTGGAAACCCTTAGATCCGAAAAATTATACGCGAAATTTTCCAAATGTGAGTTTTGGATACGGAAGGTAATTTTCCTTGGTCATGTGATAAGTGAGGAGGGTATTCATGTTGATCCTTCCAAGATTAAGGCAATAGAGAATTGGTTAGCACCGAAGACACCCACAGAAATCCGACAATTCTTGGGTCTCGCTGGCTATTATCGAAGATTCATCCAAAACTTTTCCCGAATCGCCAAACCTCTAACCACTCTAACACAAAAAGGTGTACCCTTTTGTTGGGGTGATAAACAAGAGACCGCATTTCAGACATTGAAGAAAGCTCTGTGCAGCGCGCCTGTCCTATCCTTACCCGAAGGAACAGAGGACTTTGTTGTCTACTGCGATGCATCTACTCAAGGTTTAGGTTGCGTGCTTATGCAGAGAGGAAAGGTGATTGCTTATGCCTCTAGACAGTTGAAGACACACGAGGTCAACTATACCACACACGATTTGGAGCTTGGAGCTGTAGTTTTTGCATTAAAGATTTGGAGGCATTACCTTTACGGAACTAAGTGTACGATCTTTACTGATCATAAGAGCCTGCAACATATCTTTGACCAAAAAGACCGGAACATGAGACAAAGGCGATGGGTTGAACTACTCAGTGATTATGAGTGTGAAATCCGCTACCATCCCGGCAAGGCCAATGTGGTAGCAGATGCCCTTAGCCGAAAGGAGAATACCAGCAACAAAGTGAAGAGTCAGTCGATAACCATCCATTCCAATCTACCCATGCAAATCCGAGAAGCTCAGCTCGAAGCCCTGAAACCGGAGAACATGACAACTGAAGCTTTGAGAGGAATGGAAAAGAAACTTGAGATCAGAAGTGACGGAGTCCAGTGTTTTATGGATCGAATCTGGATTCCCAAGTCTGGAGGATTAAGAGAGTTAGTCATGGAAGAAGCACATAGAACCAGATACTCTGTTCACCCGGGCTCTGACAAGATGTACTTAGATCTCAAGAAACAATATTGGTGGCCAAACATGAAAGCTGAGATAGCTACATTTGTGGGCAAGTGCTTGACTTGCGCCAAAGTCAAAATCGAACATCAGAAACCTTCAGGTCTGCTTCAACAACCCGAGATTCCCGAGTGGAAATGGGAGATGATTGCCATGGACTTCATCACCAAACTACCCAAGTGTTCTAGTGGGTGCAATACCATTTGGGTAATTGTCGATCGTTTGACAAAATCCGCTCACTTCATTCCAATTAAAGAATCATACAAGATGGAAAGACTTGCGCGAATCTACATCCAGGAGGTAGTACGTCTACACGGTGTACCTGTATCCATTATCTCTGATCGAGATAGCAGGTTTACTTCCAGATTCTGGCAATCTCTTCAGAAAGCCCTTGGAACCCAACTAGACATGAGCACGGCATACCATCCTCAGACTGACGGTCAAAGCGAGAGAACAATTCAAACTCTGGAGGACATGCTTAGGGCATGTGTCATTGACTTTGGAAGGTCGTGGGACGCACATCTACCATTGATCGAATTCTCATACAACAACAGTTACCACACCAGCATTAGGGCTGCCCCGTTTGAAGCTCTATATGGTCGCAAGTGCAGATCCCCTCTGTGCTGGGCCGAGGTAGGAGATACACAGTTAGCAAAGAGTCGAGTCCCCGACAGCGCACTTACCGGTCCTGAAATCATCCGTGAAACCACTGAGAAAATTATCCAAATCCGTGAACGACTAAAGGCCTCGCGCGATCGTCAAAAGAGTTACGCTGATAATCGTCGGAAACCCCTTGAATTCCAAGTTGGAGATCGAGTTTTGTTAAAAGTCTCGCCCTGGAAAGGCACTGTACGTTTCGGTAAACGTGGGAAACTTAATCCGAGGTACATTGGACCTTTTGAAATCGTCGCCAGAGTTGGTCCGGTAGCCTACAAACTTCAGTTACCCCACGAACTCAGTAACATTCATCCTGTCTTCCATGTTTCAAATCTCAAAAAGTGCCTATCCGATGAAACCCTAACAATTCCCTTAGACGAGATTGAGATCGATGAAAACCTCAACTTTGTGGAGGAACCAATTGAGATCATGGATCGAGAAGTCAAACGTACGAAACAGAGTCGCATCCCGTTGGTGAAGGTTCGCTGGAATGCCAAGCGAGGACCGGAGTTCACTTGGGAGCGAGAAGACTCGATGCAACAGAAATATCCACAACTCTTTTCTAATCCATGATTTGTATCTTGTTTTGTGTTTAAACTTTGAATTTCGGGACGAAATTCCCTCTAACGGGGGGATAATGTAACAACCCGAAATTTCGTGTCACTTCTTGTACCACAACTTGTAATTCAAATCCGATCAACCCGACGTCATTTTCAATTTCATTTCTAATTTCTCCATTTCATTAAGTCATTAGTTTATATTGACCTAAAATGACTTAATGGGTGTTTTAATACATTTAGAAATCATTTTAACACCCAGCTTTAGTGATCGGAATATTTCTAGAAACTATCATATCGGGTTACGGTAACTCAATCGGGTACGACCAAAAACCTCAATTAACGTCGGTATCGGGTAAAATTCTATCGCGTCCAATTCCTGAACATTATATAAACAAGTTTAAGACTCCATTTGAAGCCTTTGGCCAAATTATCACTAAACATTTCCCACCTCTCTCCTAATCCAAGTTTAAGGGATCAAAACTCAAATTTAGGGCTTCTAATCTCAAAGGTACCTTCCTAGCCTTAACCTATAGCATATTTGTCATCCAATTTCGAGTTTAAGACATAAATTAGGCCTAACATTCATGAGTTTACGGCCATAGAACACTCATGGGCCGTAAACTCATATTTCAAGGGTTTTTAAGCCCTAAAACCCTTCCTTTGCAAAGTTGGACACTAGATATGACTTAAGGGCTTAAAGGGAAGAAATTATAACATGTAGAACATGGATTTAGAGGGACAAAAGTGAGTTTACGGCCAAGGAGCATTCTTGGGCCGTAAACTCATATACAAGGAGTATTTAAGCCATTTAACCCTTCCAAAACCTAGTTGAGACTTAGACATGAACCTTGGACTTGCTAATCTAGACTTGGAACACTTTAAACTTGATTTTTGTGTAACAAAGAAGAGTTTACGGCCAAGACACTCTCTTGGGCCGTAAACTCCTCTAAAAGAGTAATTTAAGGCCTTTAAACATGTTCAAATGCTTCCAAACTCAATATATGGCTTTGTGGTAAAATCTAGATGCATCTAAAAATGGTTTAAAGGATTAAAACACAAGAAAAGTATGATTTATGGGAGTTTACGGCCTAAGAACATATTCTTGGCCGTAAACTCATAAAACAATGTTTATGAGGCATTAAACACACTCAAATGTCTTGTGTAAATTTCTAGAATCACAAGTGAATGTTTTAGGCACCAAAAACTACTTTGTTCAATTGTAAAGGAGAGTTTACGGCCTTAGAACATACCTCTAGGCCGTAAACTCCAATAAATGTCTTAATTGATGTTCTAAATTCATAACAATGCTTAGAAAATTAGTTTGAATCACATGTGATTGCCCTAAATAGCTTAAATCAATTTTTCTTAGCCTTAGTGAGTTTACGGCCGTAAACTCTATGAGTGTGGCCGTAAACTCATGCTTTAAATGTGTTAAATCCATTCCAAGTGTTCCAAGGTGTCTAGATAATCATTCCTAGCAATCCCTAAGTTCATTTGAGTCCTTAAAACACCAAAACCTCACCCACATGAGTTTACGGCCGTAAACTCATGTATGTGGGTGTTCCATTGTTGTAAACTCTTTAAAATGTTTATTTATGGGGAGAAAACTCATGTCCCAAGTCCCTAGTGTCATTTCAAGTTCTTGAGCGCCACCCGGGTCACTCCAAACGCTTATTTTAAGGTGTTTAACCTCATTGGAGTGTAATGTTCCATATGATTAGTGAATGTATCCCTAATTGTATATATATGGACATTATTTCATTTTACATAGGGTCATCGCGAGTAATCAAACCCCGAACCAACGTCTAGCATTCAAATCCGACACGTTTCCGAGTCCGGTGAGTTCATACCCCTACCCTTTTTCACTGTTTTTACTGTTTTTAGGGGGGGAACACAAGCAAAGTACAAGGGAATTCTTGTACTCAAAACATGTTTTTCAGATGTGTGTTTATTAATTCATATGCTTTTGTTACTGATTACCACAACTGATAACCATTTGAACATGCATATCACGTAACATATATTTGTGAATTAGGTCTTTAAACTGTTATGTTTTACATATATTTCACAAATGATTTTCCACAATTTATCAGTTAAAAGCATTACATACAACATTTGAATGTAATACCTGTACACTGTTTTGTCCTCGGTAACACTCCACATAAATACGCGAGAGGAGGACTATTCTATTATTACTAGTAAATTTGTTAATCCTGTATAATTGGAGACACGTCCTTGGAGAACACTCCACCAAGGTACGCGAGTGGAGGACTACACCCATAACCAGAATCTCTGGTATTTAGAGAGCGTGACTTGAGTGTATAGATCTATACGGGGCTGACTACCCCACACCTGGCTGCTAGCTACAGCCGAACCGAAATGGTTCAAGGGTGACGAGAGTCATAAGTATGTGGACGACTTATTGCCACATGTGGACTACTTATTGCCACAGGTTTTAGTCTATTGTATGGTTATGGAACTCGCAATTAGGATAACAGAGATTTACATATAGTAATAATGAATCACTTTATACATCTTTTACATCCTTCCCATCTTTCGTAACACTGTAACCAACATTCAGGAAAGTACGGGACTTTCCTGGGGAAAACATAGAAACCAATCACTATTACATCTTTACATCTTTTTATCGTTTACATTGGAAACCAACATGCAGAAAAGCATGGGGCTTTTCTGGGTAACACTTACCTAACTAGAAAGAGTAACAAACTAGATAACATTACATCTTTTACAATTTGTAATACGCAATAAGGAAAGTATGGGACTTTCCTGGTAACACATGACAAGTAAACAGATCAGTTTAATCAGTCAGATAACCAACTATACATTTTCACATGAATAAACATATTTTCAATGTACAAACTTATCATACCTTTCATTTGTGAATTAATAACTAACTATTTAGAAAATATGGGATTTTCTTGGTACATTCGACATTTTCAGAAACAGAAAGGAAACGTAAACATTTTTTTTTACAAAACAAATCTACTTATGAACTCACCAGCTTTATGCTGATTTTCAAACCGCTTGTGTTCTCAGGTCATCTTTAGAACAGGTACCCGGAGATTTCTTTTGATTAGAAGATGGAGTACATGAAGATCCGTTTCTTTTGTCTATATATACTATGTATCACAACTGTACAAACTTTACTTTTGAAATAACTGTAAAACTTTAATATGTAATGTAATGGTTGTTCTACTTTACTTACTATGTGCATTGGATTTGATACTCAACGTGGAGTCAACCCCGGAAATGTTTCCGCCTTCGGTTTTCGGGGTGTGACATAGGATGTTCTTATGGCTAAAATCCATCAAAGGGAACCCTGGTAGGGCTCACTAGATATCTGTTAAGAACATTCTTAAGTATCTACGAATGACAAAGGAATGGGTCCTTGTGCTTGGTGGAAGTGAAGACTTGAGAGTGACAGGGTATAGTGACGCCAACTTTCAGACCGACTAAGATTAATTCCACTCTCATTCGGGCTGGGTATTTACCCTAAATGGAGGATCAGTGACTTGGAAAAGTTACAAGCAGGAAACCATGGCTAATTCAACTTTCGAATCAGAGTACATTGCAGCCAGTGAAGCGTCGAAGGACGCGATATGGTTGAAGAACTTCATCGGAGATCTTGGAGTTGTACCAGCCATAAAGAAACCTATGGAGATTTTTCTACGATAACGAGGGAGCTGTTTCCTTGACCAAGGAACCGAGAGAGGTCATGGTAGATCCAGGAACATCGACAAAAAATACCACTTCACCATACATCGGGTAGAAGAAGCACTCCTCGTAGTCAAGAGGGTATCGTCAGAGGAGAACCCAACAGATCCTCTTAAGAAGGGACTGAGTAGGGTTAAGCATCTGCAACATGGTAGGAGCATTGGTCTGAAGGATGATATTAGTTTTATTTATTAGATAGACAATTAGAAACTTGTAACAATTTAAATGTAATTGACATTTGATGATTAAGTAATGGATGATTTATTTATGAGTAAAGTCTACTGTCTTTTGTCAATTATTTATTTTGTGTTTTAATTTGTATGTTTTACTTCAAAAGTAATATGATTATTCAAATTATCCACAGTCAATCATACTTTGGAAGTAAGCTATGAGATTAGACTGTCATGAATTGACTTGTAGATTGTCTAAGTGCTTAGACATAGCAAAAGTTGTTGCAACGTTCATGAATACTCCTGAAATAGAATTTGAGTATTGTATTAAACCCACACTCATCTTAATCACTTCATGGAATTTATCACGAGTGATTGTGAGATGATAATATCGTATAGTCTTTAAACCAAGATATATGAGTTTTTTGTTTACAGGTGGTTGTGCATTGATAATGTGTAAACGCATCAGTAACTTGATGTCATAAAATGTATTGTTGTGTGCGATTTACTGAGTAAATAGTATAAGCATATAAGTCAAAGTTTATATGTTCCTTTTATCCTAAGAGGCTAAAAGTGATATCTTGTCCCCTCAATTATTTTGTGTTGACTTGTGTGTCGAGCTCGGTCAGGACTAAATTGTCGTGTTCGATTAAGTTCTACGTCAAACAAACCAGAAATTGGGAAAAGAATTGTTGGACATTGAGTATGACTCTATTCCATGTCTTTGTCCACATGATATCTTAGTTCGTGTGAAAAAGGTAACTAGCTTTCTAAACCTTAGAGGGGATTAAGTACCCTTAAGCGTAGGAGATATGATTAGTCTCTAGCTTGTGTATATGACAATTTAAAGATCATACCGTTAGTATAATTGAATTGTCCAAGCATTAAGATGTTGATATCTTCGTGTGTCAAGAGCCTTATGTTTCAGGATCTTCAACCTCGAGGATCCTTATGTTTCAGGATCTTGAGGATCTTTATGTTTCAGGCTCTTCAACCTTGAGGATCCTTATGTTTTAGGATAATTACTTATGGAGATCCTTAGTTGTATGTCGTTTTGCATAGAAAATGTTTAGCTAAGGGTGGGAGTTAGTCTAGCTAACGCCCCTCTGATGCTTAAGTTAGCAATGTATTCAAGGAGAAAATAAGTAATGATGAAAAGTTTAAGGCAAAGAACATGTGCACCTTAGTTTTGTTGAAGATCAATCGATCTTATTTACATATATTTTGCTTTGAGATGTAAAGCATTTTAGGATCTTGGCAAAATGTCTCCTTCAAGGATTGCTAGCCAATATGCTCATTTTCTTGCTTCAACATCTATGAGATATGGTCCATCCCACTTAGGAGTTAATTTACATGTACTAGTATCCTTGGTGTTTTGGAATGTTTTCCTTAATACCAAGTCTCCTATTTGGAACCTTATAACTTTTATGTTCTTATTGTAAGCCTTGGTGATCCTTTGTTGTTGAGCAACAATGCATATCTTGGCAATATCTCTGAGTTCTTCAACAGTGTCAAGATCATGGGCTAGGCTCATATCATTGTTTTCTTGATTTTGGAGTAGGTATCTTGCCTTCAGGATCACTATTTTGGTAAGGATCACTGCTTCTGTTCCAAACACCAAGGAGTAGGGGGTCTCACCTGTGGCTACTTTGGAAGTAGTCCTATCTGCCCATATGACGAAAGGAAGCTCTTTTGCCCATCTTCCTTTCTTTTTATCTAGTCTTTTCTTCAAGTTGTTTACTATGATATTATTGCTAGATTCTACTTGACCATTAGCTTGGGGGTGAATAGGAGTAGACGTTATCATTTTGATCCCCCAACTACTGCAAAAGTCTCTTGTCCTATTGATTATGAATTAGGATCCACTATCGTATATGATTTCAGTTGGGATCCCGAACCCGGTCAATATATTACGTTTAATAAATGAGACTACCTCTTTGACTCTAACCTGAACGAAGGCTTCAGCTTCGATCCACTTTGAGAAGTAATCAGTCATCACCAACATGAAAACTTTTCCTTGATAGTCTATAATATTCTGGTTTGAGCTAGGCATTAATTTTGTATAAATCTGATTAGGGTGGAAGTGTATGTAATGAAGTGTAGTGGTTAAACTTGGAGTATGTGTGCAGCCCCACTCGTGTGTGCGGTCGCACACGCGCGTATGGCTGCACACTCGTGTGCTGGTGGGGATACTATTTATAGGAGCTAATTTATGTCAGATTATACCAGTTGCTGAACAGTGACGTATGTGTGTGTACTTTCAAGGTGTACCTGACATTTATGAGCAATAGATGTGTGCATGCTTGATGTTATTTCTCTTCTACTCCTTCTACACTCTATTTTCATTGTTATTACTTCACTGATTACTGATTTGGGTCTATAGTTTTGGGACTAACAATTGGTATCAGTGCCAATTTGGTATCAATTGAAGTATTTTAGAGTGTGAAGTTGAAATATTTCACTATTTTTGAAGTACATTTGATCAAAGAACTGTTGTTCGATTCCTGTTTTCTATAGTTTTCAATAGTTTGAAATCAAGTTTCATCAAAAATCTGAGAAAATCGTGTGTACGAGTACCATTTGAAGGTGTGCGGTTCACTGTTTGAAGGTGTGCGGTTCACTGTTTGAAGGAGTGCGGCTCACTGTTTGAAGGTGTGTGGTTCACTGATTGAAGGTGTGCTGCCAAGTGTATGTGGTTGAGTATGTTGATTAAGGTGTGTGCGGCTGCATTCAAAACAGTGTGTTGTTAAGAGTGTGCGGTTGGATTTGCTATTGGAACTGTTGTTAAGTGTATGCGGTTGGATTTGATGGTGAGTGTGTGCGGTTACAATTCGTGTGATGTTGAGTGTGTTGCTTAGTGTGCGGTTGAAGTTGCGTGTGCGGTTAAGCGAAACTTTGTGTGCGGTTATACTTTGTGTGTGCGGTAACAATCAGTTAAGTTTGTCACAATGGAATCTCAAAACATGACAGTACATCAAGAACTTGACTCCATCATGGGAACAACGTCTCAGATTCCTCGACTCTTGAATGCTGAAGGTTTTCCAGAATGGAAATACTGAATCGAAAAGTATATTAACATGAAAGACTTCAAGATTTGGCACAGTATACTTAGAGGACCAATTCGAATCACTACAGTAGTGGATGAAGTCATTGTTGACAAACAAATTGAAAATTATACGGATGAGGATTTCGAAAGAATTGAAGAACAAGAAAAAGCCCTTGCTACGCTTACAATGGCATTATCTCTAGAAATTGCTCAGGGTTTCCGTGAGTATACATCTGCGAAGGAACATTGAGAAGCTCTTATTGAAGTCTATGAGGGAAATGAGGATATGAAGCAAAGTCATCAAGATATGCTTCGACAAAAGTTCAACATGTTCAACTATGTCCTGGGCGAAACTCTTGAGAATCAGCTCCAAAGGTTCATTACTCTCACTTCAGAAATGAGTTCTGCAGTTGTTTCAGTGACAAGATCCGAAATCAACAAGAAATTGTTAAACTCCCTTCGAAAATCCTGGGACATGAATGTCACAGTGATTAAGAAAACAAAAGACTTAAACAGGCTAAGTTTGGCAGAAACAATGGCTATAATCAAGGCCTTGATGACAAGCAGAGGGAGATTAATCATGTTAATACTTATTCCAATGCAAGTCTAGGGATCTAAAACTCAAACAATAATGCTTTTTCAAGCTTCACAGTTGCACAAGCTCCTTAAGTTACCCCAACTACACATGTTCCACAAGTTGAACCTTTCATGACTCATCAATCAATTCAACCTACATCCTATGTTCCTCTTTCAATGCAAAAAGTTCAAGTCTCTCAACCTCAGATCATGCCTCAGCAAGCTAATCTCAATGTTGGATCATCTAATGTTGTACCTTCTCAGTCTCATGTTTTCATCTCTTAGATGAAAGAAAAGGAAGAAAACATGGCTCTAGCTACAGGCTTGGTAAACTGCTATAATGCTTTCATGGCTGGAGAACTCTCTCCACAACTTTCGTTTGCCGATCTTGATCCAATTCATCTTGAAGATATAGAAGAGATGGACATAACCTGGCAAATGGCCATGGCTGTGTTCAGGGCAAAGCAGTTTTCCAAGAAAACTAGTAAAAACAACTGGAGTGTAAATTCTGACAAAAAGGTTGGGTTTAACAAAGGAAAACTTCGCTGCTACAATTGCCATGAGCCATGGCATTTTGCTAGAGAGTGTCCAAAGCCTGACAAAATGGACAATGCCGATCGAACAGTGGTGTCAGTTACCTATGTCCACAGCAACAACAAGGGATCCTCATCTACCAACCAAACTCAGAATCTGGCAATGGTGGCCCAATCCTTTGATTGGGAAGATCAAATTCAGGCCCTGAATATTTCAGGACCTAAAAATACCTTTCTGGCCCAGATCAAGGATTGCAAGGAGAAAGAGATGGAGGCAGATCCCGAAGAAGAAATGATGAAACTTCAGTTTGCCTTTATGGTGCAGACTACTTCTGAGCCATCCAAGCCCGAGGTAAGTGAATCTGGTTGTTCTTCATCTTGTGCTAAAACTATTAAATAATTGTGAGAATCAATAGAATAAATTAAGAGAGAGAATGAGGACTTGAAATATGAGGGATACACCCTTAGGAAAAACCAAAAGCCCTTAAAAACTCAACTAGAAAATAAAATAAAGGATTTTACGAAATTGCAAGAAGACTACAACAACAAATGCGAGAATTATGATCATCTCAAACGAAAATTTGAAGTTGTGTCCATGGAACTTGACTCATTAAAAACACGTTTTGAAAATGTTGAATTTAATTTTAAAAAATATGATGGGTCAAGTGAAACAATTGCAAAAATGATTGAGGGACAAATGCACTGGAGAGATATCACTCATGGGAATCAAATAAAAGTTGGCTTAGGATTTGAGAGTGTCCCTCCTCCCTTCAATCACAACTACACTGCTATTCCCTTGTCTCAAGAAGAAATTGACAGAGAACCTCACATGGTATATGGAAAGTCAGCTTTTGATTAGGCAATACAGTCTAATAATGAGAGCTTGCATACTAACGTTTCTACCTTAAGTGCAGATATATCAGTAGTTCATGGGGAGCATGAAGCTGAAACATTTGAGTCAAATAATCTTGTGTCTAAGTTTGGTGTTATTTTCTGTGATGATTCTGTGTCAAAATCAAACCCTAATGTTTTTGTGTCTGGTGGTGTATTATTTCAGTCTGATAATTCTGTTAATGATGGTGTTGTTTTTGATAAAACTGCTAAATCTGATTTGAATGTCTCTACACCTTCCACATCTGCTTCAAAATCCTATGATGGATCTTGCAAGCGTGGAAGTGTTAGAAATGAAAAAGGAAAGAATAAATCTGTCGATAGCAGTGACAAAACCATTGATAATAAACAAATATGTTTTAACTGTGGCACTGCTGGACACATTGCAAGAAATTGTATGAAACGGGTGTTTGTTTCTCATACAACAAAAAGACGGGAGAACGAATTTCTGGGATGATCTTTAATTAGAAAACCCCCCAGAACTTGTTCTCGAAATGGTGACTTGAATGCAAATTCAAACAAGAAAATGGAAAATTCTCAAAAGAATAAACAGGTTTTCCGTAAAAACAACAAGAGTTTGCCAAAGTCAACTCAGGCTAAGCCTAAGTCGAAAGAGCAGGACCGGATCTTCAAACTCTTCAAGTAGAAAATCCACCGGTTCGAAGCAAACTAACAAATTTTCAAAACCTAACTTTCAGTGGATACCAAAATCACCTTCAAAATCAACTCCAGATCAGTCACCATTAACCTGTACATCAAATGAAAAGAAAGAATCAAATGAAAAATCCATGGAAGGAAAGGGTCAACCTAGGATTGTGATGACCTACATTATAGACATGAACAACAATATCCCTGACAAAGTCACTTGCCTTTTCTCCAAAGCTTCTGAACAAAATTCGATGTTGTGGCATCGTCGTCTCAGTCATGCGAATGCAAAGAACTTGAATCGGCTTACGAAGAATGAATTGGTCCGAGGGTTACCTGTCAGAGATTTCATTACATTTGAAAAATGTATTTCCTGTGCTCAAGGAAAGCATCATCGGAAACCACACTTTCCAAAGCAGATAAACTCCATAAGTCAAGTGCTAGAGTTGTTACATATGGATTTATTTGGTCCGGTTAATGTTCTCAGCATCAATCGCAACTCATATTCCCTAGTTGTGATAGACGATTACTCTCGGTTCACTTAGGTTTTCTTTCTGTCCAACAAAGCTAGGATCGCTGACCTCATCGAAAGATTCATTGTGATGATAGAAAATCAAACCAACAATCGAGTGAAAGTGTTGCGTAATGATAATGGAACAGAATTCAAGAACGTTGTTCTTGATCATCTTTGCGCTGAGAAAGGGATTGTGCGTCAGTTCAGTTATGTTCGAACACCTCAACAAAACGGGGTTGCCGAATGCAGGTATCGAACTCTAAAAGATGTCGCAAGGATGATGCTCTATGACTCCAAGCTTCCTGTGTTCTTCTGGGCAGAGGCGATTAACACCGCGTGCTATGTTCAGAAACGCGTACTGATCAACAAAGCCAGAATGAAGACGCCTTATGAAATTCTATACGGACACAAGCCATCTGTCAGCCATTTCCGAGTATTTGGTTGCCCTTGCACCCTTCTCCACTTGGAATCCAACCCCAAATTCAATGCAAAAGCCGATGACTGTTACTTTGTTGGATATGATGCTCGAACTGCTTACAGGGTTTACAACAAGAAGACAAAGCAGATCGTAGAATCTTTCGATGTTCATTGGCTCGAAGAAAATGAGACAGATGCAAGAGTGGGTACTGATTGGCTATTTGACTATACATCTCTTTTCAAATCACTCAATGTGTCCTCGGATAATCAAGCAGGATCTACGTCAAATTCGAAGATCATTATTGAAGATGAAAAAGACGAAGTTGTGTACCGACCACCACTGGTTTCTTTTGATCCTCCAATGGAGCCCTCTGTTTTCACTGATCTTCTGAGTCTTCTCCTCAAAAACCTTCTCCTAATGTTGTTGCTACTCCTCTAACTCCGGTGGAAAGAGAGTTCATGAACCACAAGACTTCCGTTGTAACCTCAAACCTGATGGAACTTCTCTTTCCAGAAAGTATTGCTGAAGAGTTTGTAGCAGATCCTCCGAACGAACCTTGTTCATCTACTGTGGATCACACAGCAAATGATGGAGCAGTTAACATTCATACTCTTCCAGTCTCTATCAATGATATCAGCTACGAGATCCCTGCACGCATTCAGCATGACATCCAATAGAGAACGTCATTGGCCAGCTGGGCGAAGGTATTCAAACGCGAAGTCAGAGTGGAGATGTTAATACGTGTCTCTATTCTTGCTTTATTTCTTAGATTGAGCCCAAAAATGTCGAAATGGCTCTGAATGAGCCCAGCTAGGTTGACGCCATGCATGATAAACTTAATCAATTCGAGAAGCTCGGGGTTTGGAAGTTGGTGGAGCTGCCAAAAGGAAAGAAATCTCTTGACACTCGATGGGTCTTTCGGAATAAACAAGACGACTCAGGTGTAATTGTGCTCAACAAGGCGAGATTAGTGGTTCGAGGGTTTCGGCAAGTTGAGGGTCTTGATTATACGGAAGTTTATGCTCCAGTCGCTCGCTTGGAAGCCATTCGTATCTTTCTTGCATATGCTTCCTATATGAATTTCACCGTATACCAAATGGATGTAAAGACGGTTTTCTTGTATGGAAAGGTCAAGGAGGAGATTTATGTTGACCAACCACCAGGTTTTGTTAACTCCAAACTTCCCAACCATGTTTACAAGTTAGACAAAGCTCTGTATGCGCTGCATCAAGCTCCTAGAGCTTGGTATGCTACCCTAACTCAACATTTGCTCAACCACGTCTATTCCCGAGGCACCATTGATCATACCTTATTCATCAAACATGTCGGTCCAGATCAAATTCTTGTTCAAATCTATGTCGACGACATTATTTTCGGGTCGACAAGCCAACAGCTTTGCAAAGAGTTCGAAGCAGTGATGAAGAAGAGGTTCGAGATGAGTTCGCTTGGGGAGATGACCACGTTTCTGGGGCTTTAGGTCCAACAATCTTCAACCGGAATAATTATTCATCAAGAAAAGTATGTGGATGATGTGCTGGAGAAGTTCGGGTTCCGAGACGTGAAACCTGCTCTTACACCCATGGCAGAAAGACCTCTACTGACCCCTGATCTTGAGGGTGAATCCGTAGATCAGACACATTATCGATCAATGATCGGATCACGCATATATCTGACTGCCAGTCGCCCAGACGTAATGTTTGCGGTCTATCAATGTGCTCGCTACTAGTCTAATCCTAAACTCTCTCATTTAATTACTGTTAAACGGATTTTTCGGTATCTCAAAGGGTGCCCAAAACTGGGTTGTTGGTATCCGAAAAATCCAGAATTGATCTTTATGGTTTTGCAGACAGCAACTATGGCAGGTGTGAGCTTGATAGAAAATCGACTTCAGGAGGATGCCAATTTCTGGGTGATAGATTGGTTTCATGGCAGTGCAAGAAGCAGCATACTGTTTCCTCCTCAATAGCAGAAGAGGAGTATGTCACTGCGTCTGCATGTTGTTCTCAAGTCATCTAGATCCAACATCAGCTGTTGGACTACGGTTTGAATTTTCAAGAAACCCCTCTTTTCTGTGATAATGAGGCTGCAATCCAAATTGCCAAAAACCCGGTCCAGCACTCAAAAACCAAGCACATCGACATCAAAATTCATTTTATCAGAGAATGTTATGAGCGTTCGCTCATTCGGCTAGAACATGTCCGCTCTGATAATATTGTAGTGGATCTGTTCACCAAGCCGTTTAACAAAGCTCGATTCGATGTGCTGGTTAATTTTCTAAAAATGATCTGTTTTGAGGCTTAATTTTTTTTTGGTGTTTAGTTGAGGATAAATTTGCGCATTTTTTATTTTTTATTTTATGCACAAATTTAGGGGGAGAAAAATTAGAAAATCCAAAAACATTAGAAAAACAAAAGGTATATATATATACATACATACATACATATATATATATATATATATATATATGTGTGTGTGTTGATTTGGGAAGTGATATTAACAAGTGATAACGGGCAATCTGAGTCTGTGTAAAGTACCAAAACTGGATTGTCTAGGTTCTGTATTCGATGCGCTGGTAGGCACGAAGAATTTAACGGACTTAACTAGGTGTAGATGAACTTCAGGAATCTAGAGACTTGATAAATCCTGACCTAGATATTTCCGTTTAGCCTGACAATACGACGCTTGGATAGGTTGAGCAGGGAGATATATATGGGAATCTACTCGTCACATTAAATGAACCCGTATCTAGAACCGTGGCTTAACTTTTCCTCAATGTGCGGATTCTGTCCTTAATTCCGGTATTGATGGGACGACCGGTAAATTCCGATGAATTAGGTCTGTAGAAAATTATTTTCTTTCTTTCTTACTGTTAGTCATATGTTGCCTCCTCTGCGTGATTGGAAGAGATCCGACCTGGACTGTAACATATGCAACTCTATTTCTCTGCATATGAAATTCCTCTATATCTGTTAGCCATATGCTATCTCCTTTGCGTGACTAACAATCCGACCTAGTACACAGCATATGCAACCTTCTACTTCTTAATCCCTCTAAAACTATAAGTGATAATAATCTGAATCTATCTTCTCTCCTAATGATTGTCTGGTCACCCGATGTAAGGAGTACTCTGGAAGTTCTTCATTACTGGGGCATATCAGGAAGCGGGAAACATGTTCCAGTACAATTAAAATTGAACACTCAAAGATTGTCTATAGATCTCGCTGCTCAATTTAGGTGAACAACAATATCCTTGGTCGTCGTCAGATAGATGGTCCTTAGAAATTTTATCTAGTAACTTAGGGTCAATATGTCTTGTCTCTTATAGCATGTCCAAATTTGTCACAAAATTTTTCGTGTTTAAGTGGACCACAATACCGGCGATCGACTAGATCTATTCATGAAGGAGAAGAAACTGATAAATGAACAACGATCGTCTAACAACTTTGATCCCTTATCTCAGAAGGTTAAAACAATTTATATAGGATTAAAATTAAAATTTAATTCTTTTTTGTTAATAGTATTTCCATTTTATTCTATTTTAGTCTATTCTATTTTTATTTTTATTTTTATTTTTATCTTTGTTATAAGTTTACTTTTAGTTTTTATTTTTTTAATCCTTAGGAATAATAAATTTTAGTCCTTTAATCCTCAAAATGGTTTGTTTTTGAAAAATTACTTGAGTATGGGTATCGGTTTTAATTATGAAAAGATTGAGGGGGAGAAAATGAAAATATGATGTGTATATAAAGGGTGTGTGCGGTGAAGACTTCACCGGCACTGTTTCCATTTGCTTTTCTCTCAACCGCACACACACAACTTTCTCTCTCTCTCTCTCTCTCTCTCTCCACATTTTGAATATTCCATTATTTTTTTTTGAAATCAAAGCACATACCTGGTAATTCTCATGAACACGGCTCTAATAATGAATTTTTTTTTATGAAAATCGATCATCGTTTGCTGTTGTATCGATGAATCAGACATTTCGTATGAGAGTGCGACCGCACACGGTGTGTGCAGCCGCACACAGGCGTGTGTGGCTGAACCGTGTGCGGCTACATTGATTTGTGAACGATTGAGTGTGTGCGGCTGCGGCTGCACACTTGCACGTGTACGGCTATGTGCCCTTTTGTGTGCAGTTGCACCATTTCCAAAATTTATTTTGCCCTAATGATTACTTGTGTTTATTTTCAGATTAAGATGGGAGACATGGAATTTGCTAAGGTCCACAACTCTGCCATTTTTCTCGAAGACCCTCATGCAGCTCACAATGACTTAAAGTTCATTGTTGATGGTTTGAAGAAGTCTTGTCTGGTCCATTCTTTAACCATGTGCCCTATAATTTATCAGAATCTGATCAAGGATTTCTGGAGGAGCGCAGTTGTGAAAAAGAATAATCAGGGTGAAAAGTTCATTGAAGCGAAAATTAAAGAAAAGAAAATTCAAGTAACAGAGAGCATTATTCGGGAATCTCTCCAAATAGACGACAGATCTGAGTACACTATGGAGATTGACATTCATAAAACCCGGGATATCTTAGAACACATGGGGTATGAGGGAACTTTTCCCCCTACCATCAAGATCTAGAAGTTGCTTCCTCCTTGTTGGAAATATCTGGCCCACGTGTTTGTGAGCTGTATTTCCGGCAGGAGATCAGGTGCAAATGAAATCTCCCTGGTTAACACAGGAGCAATCGCAACCTTGGTTGCAGGATTTGAGTTCAACTTCTCCAAGTTCATAATGCATGAGCTGGTTCTAAACCTTGAAGGGAGCAAGAGGGATAAGTTCTTGATGTACCCAAGATTTTTGCAAATCATCTTCAATGTAATGCATCTTGAGCTGCGGAGAGGAAATGAAACCTTGGATCTCAAATCCGTCGGTCTATGTGCTTTTAGGATAATGAAACAATAGAAAGGTGGGAAATTCATGTTTGAAGGAAAGTTCCCTTTGATAAAATTTGGAATCTTTGAAGAGTGTGATCGATCAAAATCAGGAGAGCAGTCCATCCCTATGGAATCTAACGACATTGTTCATTCAACTTCCGAGCCATAAATTGAGGAGGTTCATGATTCTCCTTCAGCCGTTGTGGCTGAGGAACATGATCATCAGAAAGAAGATGAAACACTATCTACTCAAGAGGATGATGATGATGATCTCTATGGTGATGTAGAATTTTTGAAGGAAATTGACTTCACAGGGTTCAGTGATGATATCACGACAAACATTGAGCTTGATCTTAATGATGAAGAATTTGGTCCTCTTCCAGGATTCCTCAACAGTTGCCTTAATAAAGTTAATGAAGTTGCCTCTTCGGCAACCAAGACTAGGGAAGAAGGAAATGCTCTCAAAATTATGCTCTCCACGTCCAAACCCATGGAGGATGCGTCAAGTCAAGGAGATGTGATGTCAGAGATTCCTCCCTCTATGTCAACTATCTCAACATCTGCTCCAATTGTTCCTGATTCAGCTCAGCCCCAGACCTCTCAGTCTTCTATGGAAACAAGTCAATAAATTGCGAGTCTGGAGGTACCCATTGTGGACAATGCACATCAAGTTTTCTCCACTGTCACTGCTACTACTGCTTACTCTCCAATACAAACTGATGAAGGCCCGAGTACTATGTTTGAGACAGGCGGCTCATCATCCATTCCAGAATATTCTCCCACCATACCTTCATTAGATGAAACTTTAATAAGACTGGCTAAACACCTGGCCCAACACAGCCCAACCTCTTCTATTGGCAAAGGAATATCATTTAGAGAGGAGCACACATGTGATGATAAATCTTCTTTGTCTGATCTTTGAGAAGAAATTGGAGTGCTTCGACAGGAACTCATTGAGAAGACCATTCAGATGGATCAATTCACTTCTTACATTGAAGAGCTCAGAGCAAAGGATCAATTCACTTCTGTGTTTTCTTCTCTGGGAACTTAGGTTAGGCTAAACTTTTCAAAATCAGAGGCTAATTTTTTGAGGATCTGAAGGTATAATTTTAATCTTTCGCCTTTCACTATATAAAACCCATTGAAGTGATTAGTTAATAATAAAGAATCAACAAATACCCGGAGATCCTTGATTTGAAGATCCTTAGCCAATTTTAGTCCCATGATGAGTTCTTCATATTCCGCTTCGTTGTTGGTTGTGTTGAATTCGCAACTAACTTCTTGGGGTAGGATGTCCCCCTATGGCGATTTTAGTATGATCTCTAGCACAGTTCCTTTTTGGTTTGAAGCTCCATCCGTGAATAGTCTCCATTTCCCCAAGTGTTCATTTTCTAGGAGTTGTTTAGCCTCAATGTCTACTTTGTTTAGTAGATCATCACTATAGTCAGTTACAAAGTCTGCTAATGCTTGTGACTTTATGGCGGATCTTAGCTCATTTTTGATTTCAAACGTGGTTAAATTCACTCGCCATTTTGCCATCCTTCCTAACATCTCTGGTTTTCTCATCATATTCTTAATAGGGTAATTAGTTTTCACATGTATAATATGTGTCTCGAAATAATGTCGTAACTTAGTAGAAGTAGTTACTAATGCAAGAATTAATTTTTTGAGACGAGAATACCTGGTCTTAAGATCCAGAAGACTTTTACTTACATAGTAGATAGGATGTTGGTCTCTGTTAAGATCCTTGGCTAAGACAAAACTTACTACATCTGAGGATACCGAGAGGTAGAGTAGAAGTGGTTCTCCATCTATAGGCTTCACCAGCAGTGCCGCAGAACTTAAGTATCTTTTGAGTTATTGAAAAGCTTCTTGGTGTTCTTCGGTCCATTCAAACCTCTTTTTCTTCTTCAAGATATCATAGAAGGGCTTATACATTTCTGAGGATCTTGAAATGAACCTGTTGAGTGCCACTACTCTTCTAGTTAGCCTTTGGATGTCTTTTGTTGAAGATGGAGATTTCAGCTCGATGATTGATTTGATCTGCTCCGGGCTTGATTCTATTCATCTCTTGGTTACCATATACCCAAGGAACTTGCCTGACTTCATCTGAAAGTGGCATTTAAACGGATTCAAATTAATGTTATATTCGTCTAGAATGTCGAAGGCTTCTTTGAGATCCCTGAGATGATCTTCAGCTTTTGTGGACTTCACCACCATGTCATCAATGTAGACATCCATGGTGTCCCCCAACTTGTCTTTAAACATCCGGTTTACGAGTCTTTGATATGTTGCACCTGCATTTTAAGACCAAAAGGCATTTCAGTGTAATACATGTTGGCGTTATAAAGGTTGTATCTTCTTGATCGGAGAGTTCCATCTGGATTTTTTGGAATCCTGCTAAAGCATCCATGAAGATTAAGAGTTTGTGGCCAGTCGTTGCATCTATCATGGAGTCAATGTGTGGTTGAGGGAAAGAATCCTTAGGACAAGCCTTGTTTAGATCCGTGTAGTCTACATATATTTGCATTTTTCGTTCTTCTTTTGTACGAAAAATACATTAGCTAGCCATCTTGGGAACTTCACTTCCTTGATCATCCCTATCTTGAGGAGCTTTTCCACTTCTTGTTGGATGATCTGATTCCTTTCGGGTGCAAACTTCCTTCTCATTTGGTGTATCGGTCTAAAAGAAGGATCAATATTACGCTTGTGAGTGATAATACTCTTGTCTATACCTGTTATATCTTCGTGTTTCCATGCGAACGTCTTGCTTCTGGTTCGAAGGAAGTTTAACAGGTCTTGATCGATTTTCTCAGGTATTGAGGATCCTATGAGGACTTTGGCTTCAGGATCCTCGATGCTCAGGGGCACTTCCTTCACATCTTGCTCCTTCGTTTCTAGGAAATGTCGCGCCCCTGCCTTAATTTCTATGCTTGTTGGGGTTTCATCGTAGGCTTCATAGAGGTTTTATAACATTCCGTTGACTCTTGTTGATCTCATCTTTACACACTAATGATATGTTGATGGAACCTCTTTCATCTCGTGGATCCATGGTCTACCTAATATCACATTATAAGAAGATAAAGTGTCAACAGCACATAAATTTTTTATAGAGTTTACCCCCCCTCTATGTATATTGGTAGCTTTATCTCCCCAATGGTATGTTTCGTTTCCCCGCTAAATCCTATGAGGACCAAGGATCTTCTGATTATCTCTAATTCCAAGACGTTCATCCTCTTTAGTGCGTCAAAGAGTAAGATGTTGATCGAAGATCCTCCGTCAACAAGGATCCTTCTGACGAAGTGGTTGGCAATGTACAATGTTATCACGAGTCTGTCATAGTGAGGATCCTGGATCCCTTCCCTGTTCGTCTTGTCAAACGTGATTTCCTTTTCATTGCTAACCAAGGTATTCTTCCATGGTCTATCTTCCTTTTATGTTTTAGAGACCTTGGCGTGTCTTTTATCCTGAGAATAAGAAGTACCACAAATTTTAGATCCGCATGAGATAATGTTAATTATCTCAACATTTGGGGGTTGAGATCCTAGTTTCTCCGGGATCCTATGACCATCTTGGGTGTTCTCCTTGGACCTCTCTTTCTTTCTTCCTAGGATCTCTTTGAGATGCCTTTTACTGAGGAGATAGCTGATCTCCTTTCTTAGGGCTATGCAGTCCTCCGTCATGTGACCGAAATCTTCGTGGTAAGCACACCATTTGGACTTGTCTTTCCAACTGGTGGATTTGTTATCCTTCTTTGACCACCTTGCCTTGTCTCCGAGATCCTGCATAACATGGATTAAACCTGAATCATCCTCAAAACAACAATAGTCAGTGATCTTAGTAGGTTCCTCTTTCTCCCCTTCATCTTCGAGGGCATTAACCCTGTGATGATTTGGTTTGGAATAAGGCTTCGTCTTGTTGGATCTTGGAGCCGAGGATTCGACCTTCCTGTTAGGATCCGCGTATTGACTTGAAGGGTTTCTCCTTTTCTATACTTCTTTATCCTCTTCAAGCCTTATAAATCTCAATGCTCGGTACCTAACTTCATCCAATATCTTGCATGGGGTCATCACAAGATCTTCATAGAAGGGTGAATCCTTCCTTAGACCCATCTTGAAGGCCTCTACAACAGTCACCATGTCAATGTTGGGGATGCTCAGAGCTTCCCTGCCAAACCTGTTAATAATATCCCTAAGTCGTTCCTTAGGATCCTGAACCACCCGATAGAGATCACTAGTGATCTTATCGAAGGTTCTGCTACAAGAAGTTTGGTTATTGAATATATTGACTAAGTGTGCAAAGGAAGTAATAGAATAGGAAGGAACATTTAGCATCCATTTGAGGGTTGATCCCATGAGGTTCGACCCAAAGCCTTTGCATAGGCATGCTTCCTTCAAGTGCACTGGGATGGGAATGATCTCCATCCTTTCTCAGTATTGTTCTATGTGCTCTTCAGGATCCGTAGTTCCATCGTAAGGCTTCATTCTAAGGGTCTGGAAGCACTTAGGAACTTTGGTATCAACTATCACAAGAGCAAATTTTGAGATCCTATGACTTGTTGGAGATGCTTCTAGTATGGGTTGAACTACCTTGGGTACGCTTGAGATCATCTGTCTCAACTGTTGAAGTTTTGTAGCCATGTTTGGGCTTATTCCTGCATCAACATATGTAAATTTAGTATTGATAGTATTGATGTTTAAGAAGTTACTAGAATCAAGATTTCTAGGAGTATTGAAAGGATCGTCGAGATCATTGATTATAGATGCTCGATTGTTCACAGATGCCCCCCAAGGTGATGCAGCAGTAGCAGGAGTCGTGTTCCTCTGTTGGTTTCCTGAGGATCCTGCATTTGTCGAAGTTCAGGATCCTTGGATGTACAACTGTGGGCATCTTTTCCTATGGTTTCTGAAATTCCGCCTTCATTCTCTCTACTTCTCTAAGTAGTGTTATGTTGTCATCTTGCTATTGAGCCATCTGTCGCGTCACTTTCTTCATCATAGCAAAAAGTTCAACTAGGGCTGACAATTCTCGACAGGACCCGCGACACGACATGAAATAAACGGGTTTGGGTTGAGTTTTTCAACCTGCCAACCCGTCAACCCGTTTATTAAACGGGTCATATATGGGTTTCTAAAAAAATAAACGGGTTGACCCGCCAACCCATTTAATTTTTTAATATATATATATATATATATATATATATATATATATATATATATATATATATAAATGTAACTCCTAAGGTCATAAGTCTGTATTCTATAACCATTTGATTATGCCCATTTTTTCCCTAAATCAAATCGTGTATTGGCGTATGACAATATGAGCGATTTGAAATTGATCGTATCTCCCTTAGTCCCTCTTCTAGTCTCCCGGTCTCCCACAGTCCACAGTCCCACTCTCCCCTCTGTTACTCTGTGATCGAAATTCGAAATCAAGTATCAAAATCACAAACAACGTTGAGTCATTGATGCCTGAAGGCTGAAGTGGTGAAGCCCTGAACGTGAGTTACGCCAATACGATCGATCCTTTGGTATGTTTCTTAAATTGTTCTTTTGTATCATTTTTGAGTTTTCCGATTACAAGATGCAATTCCTCAGTTTTCTAATTTGGTTTTTAATCAAAAGATGAAGTGTGTATGAGTGGTTTTAATAGGATTGTGAGAAGTGAGACTGTCAATGACCTGATAGGCTGATAACACAAACACGTAACTAAGAAAGCCCAAATTTTGAACAAGAAATTGACGTGTAATGTTGGTTTTTATTCGGAAAGTGATAACAGCCCATAAATTCTGAACATGAAATTCTGTATCAGTATATGTTTTATAATAAGTTCACTATATCTTATCTTTAGGTCTATCTTGCATCTACATGTTAAGTGTTTATGAATATGTTATCTATGTATCTATGTATGTGAAGTGTGAATAATGTATCTGTGTATGTGAAGTGTATCTGTGTATGTGTATGTGAAGTGCATATGTGTATTTATTTCTATACTTGATGTTCCTCCAATTTTTCATTGTAGGAGAGTTATGACAGATACTAATAACACCAATCCTTTGGATGTTAATGATGGAAGTGATGATTCAGTTGAAGAAATTGGGTCAGAAAGTGTATCACACGGTGTTGAGAGTACTTCTACCAAGAACTAAAATAACTTCTTCCATTAACATACTTAAGTTTTGGCAATCCCAACAGTATATGTATCCAGAATTAGCTAAATTAGCTATGGAGATACTTTGTGTTCCCGTTTCACCAGTAGCATCTGAATCAACTTTTAGTCTCAGTGGAAGAGTTTTGAATGAATATCAAAGTTCCATGAAGCCTGACATTGTTGAAGCTGTAATTTATAGTAGGGATTGGTTTTTTGGAGAAAAAGGTAGTATTTATAATTTATTGTTTACTTATATTAACTATTATTTTGTATTGATTTTTTTATTTTTTTTATCTTTTTTATCCGGTTGATACTCATGTTGATATCAATAAATTGACTCAAAACATCATGGATATGTACATTGTCGAAGATTAAACAGAGGTTGCAAGTTCTAATAAACTTTAATTTGACGTTTGGTGAGTTATTTTTAATGACAACTATATATTTTTATAATTTTACTTGTGTGTGTTTTAACCGTGGCTATTGTTTCTACTTGAAGGTTGAAGTTCATCATAAAGAAGAAAATGGTGTTGGAGAATTAACTTTGTTTTTTGGGAGAAAAAAATGGGAATTGTGGCTATTACTTTAGAACTTGAATTATCTATGTTTGTATTAATGTTTAGTTTGAACATGTTTTTATGAATGTTTTTAATTTTCATTTGGATGTTTAAGACTTTAAGACTTAAGTAGTTAAGTGTCTAAAATTCGGATATGTTTGCATCAACCATCAAGAATTTATTCATGTTTAATTATAAATTTTATTTATGAAATATGACCCACGAACCCAATTCTAAGTCACGAACCCGCCAACATGTGAACCCGTATAAATAAATGAGTTTATGGGTCATATATGGGTTTATGTTCCAAACCCACTAACCCGTGACCTATATATTTAAATGGGTCGTGTTTGGGTTGGCATGTTTTGACTTGCCAACCCGCGACCCGTCAACCCGAACACGACACGATTGCCAGGCCTAAGTTCAGCAGTAGTGACCGAAGCAGTTGGATCCAAGAGTCATGAAGATCCCAAACTTCCTTTGTTAGTGACCACTTACCAGAAGGGTGTTTTTCTTGGAAGTGACAGGCGCTTTCCTCTAACCAGGGGGTCCACTCGGTGGCGGTGGTAGGTTTTTGGTTGGAATGGAAGGAGTGGAGGATGAAGAAAGGATTGGTTGTGTAGACATGATCTTTCGAGGATTTCAAACACCACGGCCCCATAGTGGGAACCAAATTGTTTGGGTAAAAAATTATACAAGTATAGATCAACCAAATTGAATGAGAGGTTGTGATGTTCGATTTGTGCAATACAAAAAGATAAAGAGAATGACACGATTGTTTACAAGGAAAGTCCTTGATCCTTGCTAGGATCTCCCGCACAAAACCTTGGGAGGTGATAATGATCACCTGCCTTGATGATTTTAATAATATAAATTGATGATTACAGAGAGTATTTCAGTAAGAACAAGTGAAAAGTTTTTAGAGTAAGCTCAAAGTAAGCAGTGTGTGTCATGTGCGAGATACAAGTATCAATTTATAGTCTAAACTAGCTAAAAAGATCTCCAATATTCCCGAGATCCCCTATGACCAGCTTTGTAAACTTTGTTTGACTTGGTATTCTGGGTCTTTAGCATAGTTGAGACGAAACTCTGCTGAGAATAAGTCTTCTCTTGACTATTTATGTACATCTGTTAGTTAAGAACGGAATATAACTGTTATAAATGTTTGTAAATAATAATAACGGTAGTAGTTGGAATCTTGAAATAGTTGAGGATCCTGAATATCTGATGAGGTTTGAGGATCCTGAATGCTTTGAGGATCCTGGCCCTTACAGTGGTTATGAATGATACTTCCCCACCCTGTCTAAGATCTTCTTTTAACCTTATTAGGAACTATGTATAACAGTAGATATTATTTTCCATGACCAAACCAAATGCTATAGGGAGGGTCTAGTTGTTCTCGTCCATAGCAATCACTACAACATTGTTTTTAGGTAGTCTCCTCTAAGAAGAACACTACCTATGAAGACGGCAGGAAAGAAGTAGCTTATGAATGCATGAACCTGAATTTTTTTGGGAACACAAACCAGTTAGTTTAGATGTAGAAACATTATCAATTTTAAAGAAACAATAGAAATGTGGAAAACAAATATACCACTCATCCAATATCCATAAAACAAGCTTCGAAACGATCCGTCAAATCAGTTTTGATGTGAGTGTAAGTATACGGTTTGGTTCGCCTAAGGTTGTGAAGGTAAGCATCCAAGTTGTTAAAGCTTTCTTCGTGCTCATTCTATGAGAAACTTATTTTGAAGCAGTTATGAGAGATAATTACGAATTGCTTGGTTTGCCTAAGGTTGTGAAGGTAAGGTTCTAAGCATATCCAGACACACATACACACACACACACACATATATATATATATATATATATACACACACACACACACACATATACAGATATATGTAGGTGACGAAAGTTGAGGTTTTAATCTGACATGAAAGGTTCCGGAGCATGTGGTCATTTTTAGGGATGAGCAGCGGAACTAGGTACCCGCTTTCGGAATCGGAACTGCCTCGGAACTGCAGGTTCCAGAGTCGAAACTGTCTTAAGTGGTTTCAGTTCCGATTTTTATTTTTACGGAACCGCTACCCGTTGGATACCCACCAAAACCGATATATATATATATATATATATACATACATACATACATACATACACCACATACGTTATAGAATACCCTCCTGAATAACATCATTTTAAATTCTAAAATTTTAAATAATTTGTTTTATACCTTTAAATGTCCATATAGGATTTTCACTTTGAAATTAAACTATCCATTCGTAAAATGAATTTCTAGATAATAGACATATGTTACTATTATGTTCAAGTTAAATTCTAATTCATAGAAATATTTGTTTAGCTATGGACTTCATTTCTTTGAATGCTAACTCATAGATATAGTTTTAAATGTTTTAAATATTCAACAAGTTTAACGAACCGGGTACCTGCTTGTGGAACCACTAGTTGCCGATTCTGGTTCCGGTTCCAACATTTTAGGAACCACCGGTTCCGGTTCCAGATAATTAAGGAGGGTACCTACCTACGCTCATCCCTAGTCATTTTACCAAAAAAAAATGTAAGTTATTTTTATTAAAATGGTCATTTATAAGGGTTTGATTACTCAATTTCCCTATATTATATAGGGATTCTTAAAAGTATAACATAATTGCCAATTCCCTTTAAAACATACTAGTTCTTATAATTACTTTTAGGGGGTGTTTCGCTAAGCTTATGTCTTTTCATAAGCACTTTTCAATTTATAGCTTATAACTTATAAGTTAAGTAAAGTTAAGTAAGTTAGGGGACTTACTTATAGATGTTGACTTATTTACAATATGACACCTTAATAAGCTATTTCTCTCCAAACATCTTTTTTAGCTTATGCCGGTGTGGAACCGATAATAAGATAAAAATGAGCTTAAATAAGCTTAACCAAACACCTCTTAAGGTAAATTACACCGATTGTGTGCCAAAAAACAAGTTTAGTTCTTATTTTCAAAAATTAACTCGAACTTGTATTATTATTAATATTTTTCACTTGCATCGTCTTTAAGACATAAAATGACTAATTTTCCATTAATAATTTATTTTTGAATTTTCTATTGTTTATTTATTTATTTTTAGAATAAAAAAACACAAAATCCATATCCCCTTCCCTTCTGCAACCCTAGAAACTTGGTAACCAAAGAGATGGAGAAAGAGATATATAGATATTGGGTTTAATAAATTAAAAATAATCATAAATGTATAAAATAAATGAAAAATAATTTATAAAGGGCATTTTTGTCTTTTCATATTTCAAAAGGGATGAAGAATGCAAATTTAAACTAATGATGGATGAAGCGTGAACCTTTTTACAATATAAGGGACAGTTCGTGTTAACTTTTGAAAATATGGACTAAACAAGTTTTGTGACACCTTCACAAGGGATGATTGGTGTAATTTACCCTTACTTTTATATCAATACAATAACATTTATTTTTGAGTAAATTACATGAATAGTCTCTCGTGTAAGTGCCAAAAGGCACGTTTAGTCCCTATTTTCAAAAATTAACTCGGACAATCCCTTATTTGTTTAAATAGAGCTGAAAATCACCCATTATAAAACACAGTGTCATTGTATGATTTGGTGAGTAAATGATACAAGCATATAAGTCAAAGCTTATTCGTTCATTTTGCCCTAACGGGAAAAGCAAAGCGATATCTTTGGGCCTCTCGGTGATTTGGTGTTGACTTTATAGTGTTGGAACCAACCATGACTCAATTGATATGTTCAAGTTGAAGTCTTATGTCGTCATCATAAATCAGAAAATCAGGAAATAAAATTTGGACAATGAAATTGATTCTAATCCATGTCTCATGTCTATATGATATCTAGTAGAATGGGGGGATATTTGATCACTTATCTAAGGACTAATATATGCTTTAATCAAAGTTCAATAGTTACTTTGGAAAGCACACTTTGCTGTTTAAATATGGAAGTTGTAATTTAGTTATAGATTTATCAAAGTGGGAGACTGTTAGATTAGGTGACTAAGTCATTAACTAAATTATTATAAGTTTAAATCATTAGCAAAGTCCTTTTGGGTTGCCCTCAAACCTAGTAATAGTCTAATTTATTAATTTATTATATGATTAATAAATTAATTAGAAATCAATAAATAATTAATAATATGTTTTGAGAAAAATATATCAATTTAAATTTATATTATTTAATTTTAAATTAATCATAAATCAGTTGAAATTAATTTTGGTATTAACTGGAATAATTAAAAGTGGAAGGACTAAAGGTGAAAAAGTTCAAAAGATTAAGCATTAACTAATTTTAGAACCTCCCTAGAGGTTGGAAGAATTCTAAGGGGTTCTGGAAGGTTTCTAGATATTTTCTTGGGCTCTAAGAAAACTTGGGGGGAAAGAAAATGGATAAGCCTTATCCAAGGAAATCTGCCTTATCCAAGCCCCTTCTAGTTATCTATATAAAGGGTCCTTAAGGCTGTAATTTTCGACCATCACATTCCTCAAAGGAATTCCAAAAATTCCCTCCTTTCCTCTCTCTCTCTCTCTCTCTCTCTCTCTCTCTCTCTCTCTCTTCGATAGCCTCCAACTTCTAGTGTTTGGGTGTGAGCCATCAGAGGCATGCAATTTCTGGTGATGGCTTCTAAAGTTCTACAAAGAAGGAATTCATATTTATTTACAACAATAAACTAAAAGGTATGCTTTTAATAACCCCTTCTCAATTTCAAAAATTGCAATCTACTTTAGGGTTCTTGAATTCGAATTATTGTTTGCAAATCATAGTGAGAACATAGATCCTTTAAGGTGTACGTAAACTTAAAATTTTATTTTTCCACCTAAAAATATGATTTTTGATATGTATAAAAACCATCAAAAGTATAATCGCATATATACCTGATTCCCCAAGTCTTTTCATCAACGGTTCTGAGTCCGAGGTAAGTTTTATTTAGATTAATTACATGTGAAATGATCGATTCTTGGTTTTGCTTAATTTTTTACTAATTACTTTTACTTTTATTTTACAGGAATGATTTATTGAATTAAGGCTTTAAAGATGTATTCTTGAACCTGTTTGTTGGTGCATCATATTGTTAAGGTAAAAAATCTTTTTTCACGTCATTTTTGCATTTGATAAGTATGTTGAGTACTGATTTTGGTTACTTTTTGTATGAAGATTATTGTTCTTTTAAATTCTTTTGGATTTAGATAGAGAAAGAAACCAAGATCAAATATGGAATTTAGAATAATACCTAGAAATTGGGGATTATTTTCCGGGACATATAGATAGGAGGATAAATACATAAGAGATATTGAGGTATTCAAAGGAAAAATGGATAGATACATAAGAGATACTGGATCTCCTTCTAGTTATTATTAAAACAATTTGTTTTCAATAAATATGATTTATAGGTTGAAAGGGATGCTGTTGTGGAAATCAATTTGTTTAGATATATGAAAATCAGATTTGTTTAGATTTAGAGTTGATTTTGATGAGCATGCCAACTTCAGGGATAGATCTGCCAGATTTGTTTACATATAGGGTTGATTTTGATGAGCATGCCAACTTCAGGGGTAGATCTGCCAAATTTGAAAAGACGGTTCTCTTCTTCCCCTGGATTGCGACGCAGATGCAGCGCAGTACTTCCTTTCTCGTTTTGGACCGGCGACCTGCATCAATTAAAAAGACTAATGAATCTAACCTTATTTACCCACATATATATACATTCATTTTGACATTAGGGTTCGTATTTCTTGAACCACCGCCGCAAGAGAGGGTTGCCGCCGCCAGATCTGTCGATTTTTCACCGGATGATGCCGAAGTATGAAGCTTCGTCAGAGAATCGTGTGTCGCCGGACTCCTGCTTTGGAGTCGAGAACCTTCAGTCGACAATGAGCACCGCTTATTTTTTTTTCTTCTTCATTACAAAAATACAAACATTTACAGTGTAATTCCTGCTGAGTGACCTTAATGCTCGAACCTCAATTCCGTATATCTTACAGGATTCGAATAAACAGTGATTCCTTCGTTTTTTCTTCAGGTGTAGCTCGGAGGTTGTTTCTCTCGTTTCAGGTCACATATCTCTCTCGCTCATTTTTCAATTGCAGGTTGGGTTTCTTTCTTGTTTTCATTTTTCAATTGCAATATCTCATTTTCAAGAATGTTTTGTGAAGATATGAACAAAGTTTTGTAGAATGATATGAAAAAAACATGTGTTAATTCTATGTTGTCAAGAAAGTTTCTAGATCGAAGGTCATTACAAGATTAAAAGCGAAGTTATCCACTTTATATTTTATTGGTTGAGAAACCAAGTAAATGGCTAATATCAGTATTAAAAATATTTGTTTCGTATTGTTAAAAGTGATTGTTTGTTTGCTTTTCAAAATTCTTTAGTGTTAGTAACTTGACTTGAAAGACGGGCTAAACATGGAGAGAAATTGGGACAAATCTCTGTATATTTTTCTCTCTCGTTTTCATTTGGTAAAGATTTGAAAAAACTCATGTGTTATTACTTTGTTGTGATCAATACAAGATTAAAATAAATCTATCCTATATTTCATTGGTTGAAAACCAAGTAAATCTAGGTCTTATATTCTTGGTGAAGGTTTAAAAACATTTGTCTTTCATATTGTTAAAAGTGATGAAACATTTGCCTCTGTGTTGTTTTTAAAATTCTATATGGTTAGTAATTTGACTTGAAGATGCACCAATGAGCTAAACCTAGAGGAAAATTGAGACAAATCTGTCAATGGTCTATAGTTATACTACCTATTTGTTCATCCTTTCTTGTCCAGTTCATAGAAATGCGTTGTTAACCATGTTTAACAATTGGTGTCAAATTTGGAGTCTGAATGATCAATGATCATAATTGTTATAAACCAGTAAAACTGCAGATATCAGACATGGTTTTTCCTTCCACTTTTATCTAAAGTGTTATTATATTCATGATCTCTATGCAATATAGCTTAGAAATGGTAACAAGTATAGCATTATCCGATTTATGTTAACCCCTAGTTTTATGCACTTAATTTGTTGGATATAGTATAGGGTTTTCATGTGTTAATTAGTTTTATAGTTTCATGACTTTGGTTAAAATACTAAGAAAGATCCCAATTAGAAATCTAGGTGTTTATTTTTTTGTTTAACTATTATTTATATTTTCCTTGAGCATCACAATCCTGTTTTGATCCTATAACACTAGCTTTGCTAGCTATATTTAACTTTCGTTGTGGATCATACATATTTCAGGTTCAAAAAAACGGATGAAAGATTACAAAATGCTCTAGAGCCCCTCTAGAGTTCTACCTACTACCTGGAATAGGGAATTCCTCATGAGTTATCGTATCTGCATCAAGAAATTTGTACAGGAAGTTCGTATATTGAAGAATAAGATAGTAATTCGAGTGTACTCATAAATTATTAGAAAAAGACGTGAAGGACAATTGTTGGGCATCACCGCAAACATGCACCCCAAGCCAAATGTTTACATTTTGTGCATGGCTAAATGATGAAGATGGTATGCCATTCATTTATCGTGCTCCACCACAAGAAAAAGAGGCATTAGCAGCGACAAAAATCGCCGCCGCTAAAGGTTGAATTTGTCGCCGCTAAAGGTATTACCTATGTCACCATTAATACTAATTTTCATTTTTTTAAAATCAAGACTTTTTAGGTGCAGAAAAATTGTTACATAACGACATCTAATTAGCACCCAAAGTGTTATAATTTCATACAAATACCAAAATATTAAACAACAAAAGTGTTATAAATTTATGTTACAACAAGTAAAACGTACAAAACACAAAATAATCATTTGACGAACCATCATCTTCGATCCCCTCATTTCGTCCTTGATGATCATCACTCGGTAGTTTCTCTGATTGAAAAAACTTATGAAGTTCCTACCTACTACAAATAGGGTCATTAAGCATTGCCCAAAGATTTTTCAACTATATAATAAATAACAACATACATAAACTTATAAGTTAAACTATCAATATAAACAAAAACTACTAAAGTACATTGCTATTTCTTACACTTAAATATAAGAAATATCAAAAGTACATTGCTATTTCTTGCATTTGGGACATAAACACAATTACAAAAACAACACGTATTTATTGATGCCAAAATACATTGTTATTTTTAAACTAGGGACAAAAAGCCAAAATACATTGTTATTTCTTGCACTTCGAACATAAACACAAGTTTAATGATAATATGTGAACACAAAATAACAGGACTAAATGTGAAAACAACCTAAACTATGTTACCCTTCTAAGTTATTATCAATTTATTCTAATGATTTTAAAGTTTAAAAATGTTAGCTTTTGTCAAATAAATAGTTCTTAAATTCATTTGATATAACAATAGCTAAGAATGGTGTAAAACTAAAATTTATATAATTTAGTTTATGCTGAATCCATGCGTAAAATTTTAGTTATTAAGATAATGTGGTTAAGGATAGACAATTATCTTAAACAATATTACTTTGAATTTTATTTTGGAAATTACTATTAAACAATATTCATTATAATTATTATAATATTGTGGCTTCCAACTTTGTAACAAATATATCTCTTATCATATAATTCAAAATATGAACAATATTGTGTCCAGACTTTTAAACATATCATATGTTTTAGTTATAATGTCTATATTGTTTTATTTATGTGTGCATGGATATTCACCTAATATATTATAAAGTTATAAAAACGTATTTATATAGCCAAAAACTAGGTTATAGTTATAAAATAACAAACAAGCAAACAAAAATTATTGTTTTTAGAACGACTTGACTTTAGTTTGTTATATAAGTGTTAATGCAACTTATCATCTATAACAATTTAATATTTTACTATATTAAAATTAAGATATATATTTTGAATTTGAATTAGAGTTGTGTAAACCATTTTGAGGACTCGAAACATGATTGTTAGAAAATTAAGATATTAAAAATTTTACAAAAGAAGAAAATTAATATGTATATGCTTCCAACTAATCCGAAATAGGGTTTAGAATTAATTTTTAAGATAGTATTTAATAATAATTATAGAAAAAAATACAAAAAAACTTTGTGTAAAGGGGTCACGATTCTCATTACCTCAACAAAGTGTACAGGAAGCAAGATATATACATGAGATATTGGGCCAAAACCCTAGGACTATACTAGTACATGGGCTACGACAGATATGGGCTACAAGACTAGATACATGTACAATATACTACACTAACATCCCCCCGCAGTTTGATCGGGAGGATGATTCCGAACGTTTAAACTGGTCTTGAAGTCGTTGAATAGTTGAAACGGGAGACCTTTGGTGAAGATATCAGCGTATTGAGCGGAGGATGGAACATGAGTCACACATACAAGACCGCGAGCAACCTGATCGTGCATGAAGTGGATGTTGATCTCGATGTGTTTGGTATGTTGGTGTTGGATCGGGTTTGCAGACATATAAACTGAACTAATATTGTCGCAATAGACAATGTTGGCCTTCGTTGGAGGACATTGAAACTCACGAAGAAGATTACGTACCCAACACGTTTCTGCAACCGCGTTTGCCACGCCACGGTATTCTGCCTCTGCACTAGAATGGGATATAACGCCTTGACGCTTGGAGGACCAAGAAATGAGGTTATCACCTAGAAAAACATAGTAACCAGAAGTGGATCTGCGGGACACCGGACACCCGCCCTAGTCAGCGTCAGAGTAGGCAACCAGATCAGATGAGGGAGAAACATACAGTTGGAGACCGTGATCAAGTGATCCTCTGACATAACGAAGAATGCACTTGAGGGCATATAGATGAGGCTCTCGAGGATCATGCATGAAAAGACATCTGTTGAACTGCAAAGGCAATATCAGGACGGGTGAATGTAAGGTACTGAAGAGCGCCAACAAGACTGCGATATAATGATGGGTCGGAGACAGGAGGGCCGGTGGCATCCAACTTATGAGTAGTCTCAGTTGGGGTACGAGCTGGATTGCAATTTAGCATGTGTGTCCGTTTAAGTATCTCTGAAGCGTACTTTTTCTGAGAGAGGAAGAGAACCTGAGGACCGCGAGTAGCAGATATGCCCAAAAAATAGTTGAGAACTCCAAGATCAGACATAGCAAACTCACGGCTAAGTTGAGATATGATCGACTGAAGCATAGTTGTAGATGAGGAATATAATGCACTTATTGAAAATGGTACTTGGGTATTGGTTCCACGCCCATCGGGAGCCAATGTTATACGATCTATGTGGTTATTCAAGCAGAAGTTTAATGCAGATGGCACTCTTTTGCGTTACAAAGCGTGCCTTGTTGCTAATGGGCGAAGCCAGCAGCCGGGAATTGACTGATGAGACCTTTAGCCCTGTCGTTGAACCGACCACTATACAAGTACATGGGCTAAGACAGATATGGGCTACAAGACTAGATACATGTACAATATCATTACAAACTCACCTAGAATTCTACACTAACACTTTGAACATGGAATATTGATTGAAAACCAACTATCATTACAAACTCACCTAGAATTCTACTCTTAACCTGTTAACATGTGGATCAACAAAATGTCATCTTAGTATCATATGACCACAACTCAATAAGAGTGATATCATGATTCATATTTAAATTTGATATATTTTCCGTATAGTAGTTATTGAAAATATCCACTAAGAAATAAAAAATAACATAAACATCTTCTATTTTTCTTGTGCCTTAAGATAAAAACAACAATATGCAGCTTAAAAAATGTAGGTTGTTGAGGGCATCCTTGTGTCATACACCCACTTCGGCTTCTTGGTTGTATTAATGACGTATAACTTCTCTTCATGTGCTTCCAGTTACGAAATAAAAGTATTCATCAATTCAAACTTCCTGGCTGCTCCATATTCAGCTAACTTGCGGTCTATGTAAATATTCATCTGCTCCCTGTGGGCTATATCCAACATGAAACTGATCGTATACTCTTTGGTTGCTAGTCCCTCAAAGTAGTCTTAGACAATCTCAATTGTCTCATCCGAATATTCGGGTGTTTCCATTTGCCCCACAACAACTACGAATGCATGATCTTTGTACCAACATCTCGACTCTAAAGCACTGGTATTTGTCTCGGTATAAGCGGAAGCTGGGAGCATGACTTTCTTAAGCTCAATACGGTTCACTCTGACATCTATATTTAATTCTTCATATTCTTTAAGTTGGTGTTGAAGGGCACCTAGGTATGCAAGATCAATGACTACTTCTGTGGCCAAAATACCATTTTCAATCTTATATGCATGTTGAGTACAGAAATAACCGTTGATCTTGTGTACCTAGGTGCCCTTCAACACCAGCTTGAAGAATATAAATAACTGAAGATGGGTGTCGGGGTGAACCGTGATGCGGTTAAGAAAGTTATGCTCCCGGCTTCTGCTTATACCGAGATGAATAAGAGTGTGTTAGATCAGAGATTTTGGTACATATATCATGCAACTGTGGTTGCCTTGGGGCAGATGGAAGCATCCGGATATTCAGATGAGACAATTAAGATTACCCAAGACTACTTTGAGGGACTAGTAACCAGAGAGTATAGGATCAATTTCATGTTGGATATAGCCCGCAGGGAGCAAATCAATATTTACATAAACCGCAAGCTAGCAGAATATGGACAACCGGGAAGTTTGAATTGATGAATGCTTTTGCTTCATACCTGGAAGCACTTGGAAGAGAAGTCGATGATAACATCTTATGCGCCATTAATACAACCAAGAAGCTGAAGCGGGTATGTGACACAAGGGTGCCTTGAACAACCTACCTACATTTTTCATGCTTCATATTTTTGTTTCAGTTTCAAGCACAATGCAGAGTACAAGGTATTTATGCTATTTTTTTATTTCTTACTGTTTATTTTCAAAAACTACTTTACAAAACATATATCAAATTTAAATGAGTCATGATATCACTCTTATTAAGTTATGGTCATATGATACCCTATGATACTGGGATGACATTTTGTTGATCCACAAGTTAATAAGTTAAGATTAAGAGTCTAGGTGAGCATTTAATAATATTTAGCTTTTAATCAATTTATATGTTCAAAGTTTCTTTGTATTTCTTTTTTTTTTTCTTTAATTTTTATTAAATATTATCTTAAAAATTTGTTATAAACTTATTTTGGAGTAGCTGGAAGCATATACGTATTAATTTTATTCTTTTGTGAAAATTTTAATATCTTAATTTTCTAACAATGATGCTTGAGTCCTCAAAATGGTTTTTTGTAGTTGTTATAAGATCGAGTATGAAAACAGAAATCAAAGTAATGAATGAATTAAGAACACACGATGTAAATATGATCTTGTTGGCTCGATTATGCTCTTGAAAGATACAGAGAAAAATAGAGTACACATTGCTCAGACTCGAAAGATTACTCTAACTCTAGTATCCATCCCCTATTTACAGGGATAACAAAAGCATACAAAAAAAATACATAAGGCACTAAACGCTACAACGTCAACACTAACTATGCCCATATGTAAATATACAAACAGACTTCGACACTAATACATGACCTCATAGACTTCGACACCTCACAATCAATTTCGACCTCAACAGTCTCCCCGTTTGTCATCAGTATCGAACCTAAGTCATCAGCATCTAGGCCGCTTGATGCAAAGCTCTCGTTATCTCAGTAAAGCTCTCGTTATCTTTCAGTATCACAAGCTTGAAATAGAAACTTGGTATTTTTCCCTTTCTTGTTCTTTCCCACAAACATAATACCAAGAGGCTTGTTGCAAATCTCTCCATCTTAAAAGTTCTTTAAACTTGCTTGACTTTTCAACATTGATTGGGCCAAAAATTCTCTAATGAGTCTTACCCTAAGCCCAAAATTAAATATGGTCCAATAAAGCCCAAATCGATGATCCACTAACGCCCTTAATAACAAGGTCCAAGAAAATGGCCCAAAGAAGCCCATTTCCGGATCGAACGCAGGGCGTTCCCTTGTGGAATCCTGGGCGTTCCTCACCAGTCTAGACCGCAAGTCCCGGTCGGAACGCAAGGCGTTCGCGGACCTTATGCAGCGCGCTCGCGCCCAGATTCCAGAAAGCGGCCATTAAGCACTTAATGCTTAAGCCATACCAACAAAACGTAGATCCAAGTCTTCTAGAACCCCTAGAACCATCAAGTCACTGACTTGGTGACTTTGCATGCCCCCAAAAGTCCCAACTTCAAGATATAGCAATCAACTTCCATAAAAATTGCTTAATCTCATGCATGGGTTTCTACAACTCTAAAGGTGCAAACTTTATGAGTCTAAGACATCACTAACATCCAAAAGAAGCAACTCAAACTTCTGGATTGATTATATCCACAAGATCTCAACCATAGGACCAAAAAGGGACCTAAATCCCCATAAACTTATATCTAAACCTCAAATGAGCAAGGTTAGGGCTTTATACCTGAAATGAGGCCAACACCTAGGACTTAAGGTGTTTAAATAGGTCCCAAACCCTAAAATTTAGGGTTTAAACTTTGCACGTTAACGCAGTGCATTCCCCAGGGGAACGCCTTGCGTTCGGGCTCAGCCTCCCAGAATCCAAAATTGACAGAAATGATCCCTCTTTCCCACAAACATGCAAAAATATGGCCCCAAAGCAATAGTTCAATATATAACGGACCAAACTTTAAATAATACATGGACAAAGCGTTACAATTCTCCCCCACTTGAATCAGACTTCTTCCTCGAAGTCCGTCGCCACGAACAACTCGGGCTAATGTTCCCTCATCTCATCCTCCAACTCCCACGTCCACTCAGATCCCTTGCGTTATAGCCACTGCACCTTAACCAACTCCACAACCTTGTTCCTCAAGGTTTTTATCTTTCGATCTAAGATTGTCACCGGTCTCTCGATGTAATTCAAGCGATCATCCACCTGAATATTCTCCAAAGGCACAACTGTGGAATCATCCACTAAAAACTTTCACAGTTGGGAGACATGAAAAGTGCTATGAATCTGACTGAGCACGGCTGGAAGACCAAGACGATAAACTACCTGGCCTACCCGAGCCAACACCCTGAAGGGACTAATATACCTGGGGCCCAACTTGCCCCGCTTCCTGAACCGAATGACTCCTTTCCAAGGTGACACCTTCAGGAGAACCATTTCTCCCACCTGAAACTCCAAATCCGATTGGCGTCTGTCAGAATAACTCTTCTGCTGACTCTGAGCTGTTTGGAGCCTACTCCGAACCTATTGTATTACCTCAGTGCTTTTGAGTACCACATCGGTACTCTCCATGACCCGCTGACCGACCTCATCCCAACAAATCGGGGTCATGCATTTCCTCTTGTGGAGCATCTTAAAAGGAGATCGATCAATTCTAGCGTGATAACTATTGTTATACGAAAATTCCGCTAAGGGAACATACGTATCCCAACTCCCACCAATATTCAATACACACGCACGCAAAACGTCCTCAAGAGTTTGAATAGTCCACTCACTCTGACCATCGGTCTGCGGATGAAATGCCGTGTTGAAGTGGAGACAAGTACCTATTTCGTCATGAAATCGCTTCCAAAATTTGGAAGTAAAACGAACATCTCGGTCTGAAACCACGGTTACTGACACCCTATGACGTGCCACCACCTCGCGAACATAAATCTCAGCTAACTTCTCTACATAAATACTCTCCTGGATTGGGATGAAATGCATGCTCCTGGTCAATCGATACACGATGGCCTAGATAGAATCCACTTCGCGTGTGGTCCATGGAAGCTTCATAATGAAATCCATTGTGATATCTTCCCATTTCTGCATGGGGATCTCCATGGGAAGATCATTTGCATCTAAACATTCATCAATTTTAACAATTCCATATGCATATGAATCTATTGGGACCTTATCAAACTCATATATTTTCTTCTTACAGTCATAGGAAGTTGAATCATATTTCTCCCTTTCGAAAGCTAAAAAGGGCAAAAGCTTCCTATGTTGTTCTTTGCTAATGTCTGACGAATGATGCAATGCAGTCAATTTACCATACAAACGCTTAGCCGAATTACAATATATATTTCATTGTTTAAGCAAAATAATGTTATTAGTTCTAAGACATTCTCTATCAAACATAATATTGGTCAATTGCAAATCTAAATGATCTATTCTAGATTTTTTGGACTCCAAACATCTATGAGTATCTAGCAGTAAAGTCTTAGATCTTTTAGCATCACTACTAGCGGAAATAAATAGATCATTAACATATATAATAGCTTTATCAAACTCAGATAAAATCGAATTATATGAACTAGAAGGAATATTTAAGGATTCGAAAAGAGAATGTTTCTGTGAAGTCATGGGAGACTTATGAGCAGTGGTCGAAACAAATCATCTCCCGGTAAACTTCTCCCCATCCTCTTCATCAAACCTTGCGAACATTGCTCCATGAGTCGGGTTTCGCATCTCCTCATCATCTAATCCCGATGACCAGATTTGATACGTCCCTTTCTCATCATCCATTCCCTTCGCAACCAAAGATATTTCTTTAGTTTTCATTCTCACCTCTTCAAGTCTCTCCACATAGTAGGCTTCGTCCTTGACTTTACTCTTCTTCTCATCTCTCTTTCTCAGCATGCAATCACTTGCCATGTGGTTCACACCATTGCAATAATGACAGTCGAACCCTAAATCTCCCTTGAGATTCTTCTCTATTTTCTCTTCCTCAGTCTCCACTTCCTTTTTCTCCACTCTCTTCTCCTCATTCACATTCTTCCCAGAAGAACTTCCTTTCATCTCACTCGTTCTTGACTTCAGATTAAATGGCTTTTTGAAGAATTTCTTCACTCGATTGTTCGAGTAAAAAGCAACAACTTCATCATTTGAATTTACAATTAAACCTTCATCTTCCGATCCCTTAATTTCAGCAGTCTCTTTCTCAGCTTCTCTACTTGCAACCTTCAACATCAGTGCCAAAGGGCCACCCAAACTGTTCCTCGTTTCCTCAACAAACTCATTTACTTCGTTTTCATGAGCCTTCAACACATTATAGAGATAATTTAGAGAAAAATAGTCGAAGCTTTGTTGAGGTTTTATCATCAAGCTGACATTGCGCCATTCCTTATGAAGTCCCATGATGAAATTCAGGTTGAACTCCATTGTTGGCCTGTTGATTCCATATTTGTTGCATATGTAGATTAGTTCATTCAGACGATTGTAATAGAGCTCAATAGATTCACCTTCTTTTTGCTTGAATTATCCTAACTCAAGCAGACACAGTTTAATAGAGCTTATCTTCGTCTTCTTACTACGTTGGTACTTCTCCTTCAATGTGTCCCAAATTACCTTTGAAGTCTTGCAAATATGCATATAATTGTAAACAACCGGTGGAAGAGCACCATGGAGTTCAAACATACATCTCTTCTCGTTTTTCTTCTATTTTTCTGCTTGTTGAGCAACATCTTGATTGGAAGCTGCAGTTCCAACATGTTGTAACACTATCGGAGCAAACTTCATCAATGATACATTTCCAGAGATCCTCGTCGATTCCATTCAAATAATCCTCCATTTGATCAGCCTATTGATCATAGTATTATGGAATCAACATAGGAATTTTTGTTGATGAACCGAGAAGATGAGAATATGAGGTCATTGTGTTCATGTTGAAATTCGACATTGTTGTACAGAAGATATTTGAGAAAAGCTTTAAAAATTGAGATCGGATGGTTAAAACTTCTAGAAATCAAACACCGAATACTCGATTTAGAAAACAAAACGCATAATCGAATCAAAACAAATGATCTGTAATGATTTTCAGAATCAAAAGAGCAGAATATTTTGAATCTAGATAAAGACTCAAAAAATTTTGAAAACCAAAGAAAATCAGATCACAGCTAAATGAATCCTGCTCCGATACCAAATGTAGTTGTTATAAGATCGAGTATGAAAACAATAAATAGAGTAATGAATGAATTAAGAACACACGGTGTAAATATGATATGGTTGGGTCGATTATGCTCTTGAAAGATACAGAGAAAAATAGAGTACAAGTTGCTCATACTCAAAAGATTACTCTAACTCTAGTATCCATCTCCTATTTATAGGGATAACAAAAGCATACAAACAAAATACATAAGGGAATAAACGCTACAGCTTCGACACTAACTATGCCCCTATGTAAACATACAAGCAGACTTCGACACGAATACAAGGTAGACTTCGACACTAATACAATGTAGACTTCGACACCTCACAATCAATTTCGACCTCAACATTTTTACAACTCTAATTCAAATTCAAAATATGTATCTTAAATTTAATATAGAAAAATATTAAATTGTTATAGATGATGAGTTGCATTAGCAATTATATAATAAATTAAAGCTCAAGTCGATCTAAAGACAATTTTTTTGTTTGCTTGTTTGTTATTTTATAACTATAGCCTAGTTTTTGGCTATATAAATACCTTTTTGAACTTTAGAATATATTATGTCAATATCCTTGCGATGCGCATAAATAAAGTAATATATACATTATATACTAAAACATATGATATGTTTAAAATTCGTATAACATCCTGTTTCCTATCATTTTCATATTTCAGGACTGTGGACCGGAAGTTGATTGTGTAAAGGGTTTGGGCCTTACGAAGGTAATGTTTAAACCTTTTTGGAAGGAGGCAATGATGGTTATGAGATCTAAACCTTTGAATTGAGTTTTTTGGCCGAAAGGTAGAACGAGAAAAATCATAGGTCAGGTTCTTGCATGAAATATGGATTTTTATTCGTGAAGTTTTAGTCCAAGATATTTAGATTATATATTCGAGCTCTTCAATATCTTTCCGTGGATATAAAAACCATCGAAAACGAAGTTGGAACGAAGAAGTTATTACTGTTTGAAGTTATGGCGGTTTTGAGTTAAGCCGAGTACGTGAGTGTACTCAAACGTGTACGCTGGGCGTACTAGGGCATCCCTAGTATGTTGGGCATAACTTGAGTACCCTTGGTGTACGCGATTAGTGCCCAAACATTATTTTCATGGTTTGAGCCCTATTTAAGCCCCTTAACTTCTCCAACACCCTCTCTTGAAACCCTAACCCTAGATCGAGCCTTTAGAGCAAAAGAAAGATGTTTTTAAGTACTTTGGAGTATTTTTGGTGCACCTTAGAGAAGAAAGAACTCATTCAAGAAGTGGTGGTTGCATTGGATCTTGTTGATCCAGATTTTGTTCACCTTCATCTTTCTTCTAGATGATGAAATTGTTAGATCTAACAAGTTTTGAGTGTTATAAGTTTTTGGTCACTTTAAGTGCATAAAACTTAGATCTTGAAAGTTTGTGACCTTGTTATGGATAAAGTTAGAAACTTTATCCATCTAAACATCATTTTGATTCAGATATGAAGGTTGGAGACTTGGACTTAATGAATTAAGTTGAAAAAGATGCTCTTTTGGGTCCCTTTGAGACTTAATGATTAGATCTTGTTTGCTGGGACAATTATAATGGATAAAGTTGGAAACTTTACCCATTATGGAGTTATTATGAACCATAAAAATGTAATCTTTAGTTGCAATGTCTTATTGGGTTGAGAACTTAGGGTTTTGGTAATTAAGCACTTTATAGCCATGCAAAGTCATAAAGTTGGAAACTTTATGACTTAGGACATCATTTTGGGTTTGGATCTGAGTTCTAGACGTAAGGACTTAACAGAATAAGCTCTTAATGGAGTTTTAGGATTGGGTTGTGTACGCTGGGTGTATCTGGTCGTATGGTGCACGTACACGATCAGCGCCCTGCTTTTGGTCAAAATTAGTGTACGTTGGGCGTACTCTCTTGGTACATAGGGCGTACTCCGCTGGGGAGGAAATATTGACTTTTGGACATTGAACGTAATTTTTTGACCAAGTTTGACTGTAGGTCAAACTTGAGGGTTTTGATTGGTGATTAAGATTTTATTTTGTTCGGCTGTTAGTAGATTCGCAGGAGCAAGCAATGTAGCAGGGAACATATAAACAGTGTTCTCAGGTTTCTTCATTTCATGTGAGTTTCGCCTCATTGTACCGTGGGTCGAAGGCACCAATGCCGACCCACTAATTGTGGTTATCTGTTGGTAGAGGGATGCCTTAGGGACTATATATATTCATGTAGGATAGACTGATGACTCTTTGTCTAGATTCTTTAACATGTTCCTTGTTTGGTTGTGGTTCTAGAGTAGGATCACCTGTCCGGGTGGCTATCTCACCTCTGAGAATATACGGTTATGCATTCATGGTATGTTAATATTTAGTATGTTGTTATGGTATAGTGATTTGTTAGATCTATATCCTAGTATTGAGTATGTTATTATGTTGTAGTGATTTGTTAGATTTGTATCCAGGTATATAAGATTGGTGGCTATCTCACCTCTGAGAATATACGGTTATGCATTCTTGGTATGCTGATATTTTGTATGTTGTTATGCTATAGTGATATGTTAGATCTGTATCCTGATATCGAGTATGTTATTATGTTGTAGTGATTTGTTAGATCTGCATCCAGGTATATAAGATGTTATGATGTAGTGATCTGTTAGACCGTTATCTTGGTATATAGGATGTGACTATGCGGTAGTGATCTGTAGAACTGTACGATTATCTGTAATTGCTGGTTATCATCTAATGGAGTGCCTTAGGGACTGTATCTAGTCATCTAAAATAGCCTCTGAACACTTGATCTAGGCTTTATTTCACGTTTCTTGTTTGGTTGTGGCTCTAGAGTAGGATCATCTGTTCAGGTGGCTATCTCACTCTGGGTACTTATGGTTACGCATTTCATGGAGGTTAGCTGGTAGCGGGACTTTGTGTTGTGAGAGGACTAATAGGCGGTGGTGAGTTGTATGATTGTTGTATGTATGTATTGTGTGCCTACTTTTTCCTTGTTTGTTTATATGTTGACATATGGTAGTAGTGGGTTGAGGTGGTCCTGCTTTGTGTTGTAGGCCAAGATATTCGGTGCGGGCTGACTGTAAGACGTAGGCACGGAGGCTCGGGAAGAGTGGTTGGGTTGAAGCGGTAGGCCAACAAACCCTGTTTTTTCTAGCCCAATGACTGATTGGACTTGTTGCATGTTACCATTCTTGTCGAAGGACTGACTAGGCCTGAACATTCTAACCGGGAGGTCGTGGGCCGTTATGCATGCTTGTATCTTTATCGTATGGGGGAAACCCACAAAACTTTATGCTTACCCAGTTGTTTATTGTTTCCGGTATCATCGATGGCTATGGGAAGGCGAAGACGAGATTGTACACACTTATCAGTAACATCAAGGTTTTCACATTTTCTATGATACTTTGATTTTTAATAAATGTAATTTGGAATAAACGTTTTTCTTAATAATGGATTTATAAATTGGAAAGTTTTACCTTAATAAAAATGAAAAATTTTAGTTGTGAAAATGAGACGTTACAGTTCGACACAAAATATTGTTCTTATTTTAAATAATATGATAAGAGATATATTTGTTAGAAAGATGGAAGCCACGATATTATAATAATTATAATAAATTAATGTAATTTACAAAATAAAATTCAAATTAATATTATTTAAGATAATTATCTATCCTTAACCACATTATTTCAATAACTATAATTTTACACACGAATTGTGTATCGAAAACTGGCACCGCCATTGAAACTGGCATAGTCGTCCAATTATCTAGTTCTCATTATTAGCCTAAACTGGCTATGGTTCTAAACTCGGTTTGATCCGGTTCGGACTGGTTGCTCATCCTAGTTCCAACTAAACACCATTAGCTTAGTCAGCCTTTATCTCGCCTACTACCTAATACCATGTAGGTTCATCAAACAACCAGATCGGTCCTAAAAAGATCAAACAATTTCTTTAGTGATGTGAATAAACTATTGTAGAAAGGGTTAATGACTTATCAGGGTAACATAGTTTAGGTTTTGTTTGGTCTCTTACATTTTTTGAGAAAACTTCATAAATAGTCCTTGTGCTTTCCTAAAATTTGTGATATAGTCCTTAAGTTCAAAAAACCTTGTACATGGTCCATATGGTTTCAAAACTTTTATTGATCGTTCCTTATTGCTCACTCCATTATATTTTGTGTATAGACACGCCTTCGCTTTGCCCCGATCCTCAGAAGTACAAGACTAAGGCACTCTTTTGTGCCTTCAGTACAAGGTACTAGGTACTGGACTGCTCTCCAAAGCCTTCAACATTAAGTTGGACTGCTCTCCTTGGGCCAATAGTATAAATTGGACCGTCTAAGCCTTTTGGCCTTCAACACATAGCTAGACCACCTCAACCCACCCTCCATATGTCGACATCCCTATCAAATAAAAGACTCATTTTATTCCTACATGGCAGCTTCTCCAACTAAAAAGATTTCAAAGTAAACTACCTAATATTCTCTTCATCTTTTAAAACCCCCAACACTTTCTCCTCGTTCGTTTCTTCCCAAATCACGCCTCAATTTCCTCCAATTTGGCCTTCTTGATTTTGAAACTGTATGGTGCTTCAAATTTAAAATAAATCTTCTATTTCCGTCTACTTTTCTCCAGAAATCAAAGATAGTTTACAATGAAATGAGGAATTTAATTTCAGTTTTGAAATCATATTTTTCCCTCACCAATGTACCTTTTGACTCTCCATGTTACTTTTTTTGGTTGTGTTTTTCTTATAAACCCTAACATTTGTGGTTGATTTGAATTAAGTTCTATTATTTTTCCTTATTCAATGATTTAAGGGTTTTTTTTATTATTTTTTTAAAATTTTTATATTATTAGTTTATTTACCATCCCAAACACCGCTGCTCATCTTCCACCAGATGGTTTAACCATCAGTTTTAGTTTCGGGTGTTTGGAAGATTCATTCCTTTTTTTTGTTTGTAATTCTTCCAGATTTGTCTTTTGTTTTTGGGCTTAAAGAAGAAACTGAGGTGATGCAATTTAGAGGGTATGACACTTACAAGATGTAAGTCACAAAAGATGGAAGAATGAGGGTACAACTATGTTACATTGTCATCTTTTTATATACTTTTTCAAGAAAGAAGAATCAGGAGTTTAATCACAAAGCAAGTAATTTTACTACGCTTCTAAAATGTTAAATGCATTTCGTTATGTAATTTTTTTTTGGTTATAGGGTTGTTAGTGTTGGTCCTCGCAAAACTTGCTATTAACTTTTTAAACAAAAATAATGCCAAGACATGTTCCTCACAATGTGTAAGGATACACATTTCATTTGTGTTTTAACCATAGTCCACACAAAAAAATGTTGTTTATATCCACAAAACAAAAACGAGTTTTTCTTTATTTTGATGAAGTGCTCTGTTTTTTAAGCTCAATCTAGCAACTATATTTGACAATTTTTTTTTGCAAAATCTAGTGTTCTCAATTTACTTTTCATAAATGGGGTACTTTCCGTGTTTGTTTTAATTTAATTAAAATTGGTACATTGTCTGTTGTATTCTATAGTACTTCAACACTTTTGTTAATTGTATCTTGTAGGGAGCTGCATTGAGGCCTGGTCTTTCTTTCTCCTTGTTCATTTGAATAAAAACAACCAAAGTGTTAAAGCACCTGGTCATATTGCTGATAACTTTTTAAGTTGATGTGCAAGGTCATTGAATGACATTGCTGATAACTTTTGGAGTTGATGTGCATGGTCATTAAATGACACTCAACTTGAACAAGTTTTTTAATTGTTTTTTTTTTTTTGCCATTTATTGGAACTCATATGCAAATCATGGTACACATAGGCCTTCAATTTAATATCTATTTTCCGATTAGAGATTGTTTTAATACATCTTCATTATACATTTTATTATTGTGCATGTAATACATATATTATTGTATGTTACTATTCTAGAAATGCAAGTCTAAGAGGATGGATCATGCACATAACTAATGAGAAACTAATTCATGTACAAGGATTTCAAAAATGCACCGGTGACCAAACCGGTCGTCTTACGAGGTCAATGGTACAATCGGTTGGGCTGGTCCCAAAAACGTCATTATCAAATCATAGTTAATTTTAAAACTAATATATATATATATATATATATATATATATATATATATATATATATATATATATATATATATATATATATATATATATATATATCTGTGTGTGTGTGTGTGAGAAAAAAATAATAATACATTTTCATATATTGCTGACACTAATGTTTGATCCAAAAAATATACGTATTAAATTAAATAGAAGAAAAATGGTTATTGTCACTGTAGTCCAACAAAGTTTCGTATATTGGTTTAAATGGTCTCTCGTATTTTTTCTTTTGCGTTTAATTGGTACGAAATTGTGTTTTTAGGCTTTAAAATGTCATTATGGAAAATTTGAAGGGGTCACTCGATTACCCTATCCTGATCATCAATTTGGGTTGTTGACGAGGCTCTGACACACCACACAAACACATCACAATCCATTCTCTTTGTTTTTTTAAATTAATTTTGGCATCGAATTTTTATGATCGGAGCATCCAACAATTTAACTTACTTTACACAATTTCTTTTGTTACTCGACAATCATCGGCAACTAAATATTATCACAACCAGATTCTACCAAATCATTACCACTTGTGAGGCGAAATCCACCGTTGGTGAACCACCACGGTGTTGCCGGTGGAAGTTTTCGATGCTATGGTGCTCACTGCAGAAGAGACGGGAAGTTTCAAGAGGGTGGTTGCCCCTTTCTTTCCATAACATGACTTGGAATCCGATCATTTTGAGCTGAATCACAGACCCCCTCCATTTTCTCGTCGAATCGCCTCTATATCTTTGGTGTTCTCCTTTTGTTTCTTTTATTTTTAGCACAAGCAATGGTTGGTGATGGTGGTTGTATATTAAGTGGTTATATAGAAAGGGTTGGTAATGATGGTTGTGTATCAAGTGGTTTTATGGTGACTAATTGAAGTTGCAATCAGTATATCGGGTAAGGGGGAAACATATGTCTTTGGGGATTTTGGTGTTGGGTTTGGATTAATAGGTATGAAGGTTGTGTTAGCCAAGTGTTTTTGGGGTTCTTGATTTTGTGCCATGCTTTTTTCTCTGATGAATATAACAAAGGAACCAAAGGTTTGGGTATTCTTGTTTTTCTCTCTGATGAAGAAGATGAAGTTTGGTTTTGTGCTTAGACTCTTGGATTACGTGGAAACGATGGGTCGACTACCACTGAGTCATTGTTAACTCACCTGCTTAGTTGGCAGTTGAAAAAGACAGTGTAACCATCAAAAATAGGTTAAGGTACAAAATTAACCGGAAAAACACAAGTTCGTTCCCTTTAAACGCAAAAAAAAAAAAAAAAAAAATCACGAGGGACCATTTAAACCGATATATGAAACATTGTTGGGTTACAGTGACATTAACCCAAAGAAAAATTGTAACATCCGATTTTAAGGTAATTTTCATTATTGTTCCCTTATGTCAAAAACCCTTGCATTTTAGTCCATACGTTGGGCGTAAGTGAGGTAAGCACAGTGTACCTGACCAAGCCTTGGAAACACAGGACTCATGCTAGTACGTTGGGCGTACATGTGGTATGTAGGGCATACTAGCTCAGACCCTAAACCCTAAATTTAGGGGTTTGCTCCTTATTTAATCAACATTATACCTCCCTCGGAGCTTTTAGAGACAGTCTTTACTCCTTCAAAACCCTAATCTCGAGTCTCATCCTTGTGTGTGAAGATTTTGAAGCTTTTAGAGCTATTGGTGCTCTTTTGTTGAAGAAGAAGGCTATTGAAGAATATGGCGTTGCTTGCAAACTTATGGATCTAGAAACTACCTCACTTTGTGTCTCTTTAGATGGGTTTGTATGAGATTTTTGTTCCTCAGCTTGGATCTTTGTGAGTATGGTGCACTTCAGAGAATATTAGCTGTCCTTTCACGTGTTTAAGGTCATCTACAGTCATAAAAATGCTTGCTTGATGGTCCCTTTCTTTCCATGAAAGTGTTTGGTGTTTTGAGTATGGTTTAAGTTAAGGTTTTGAAGTTTAAGCTTATTTCAGCCATGTAAAGGCATAAAGTTATGTACTTTATGGGTTAAGACATTCTTTTGATGTCACATCTGAGATTGGGTTGCATGTCATAATAATTAAGACGTTAAGAAGTTAATTTTGTGATTAGACAACGTACTGTTGGATTAGGTGTCTAATTCCATAACTATAATTGGTATGTATTTGATCTGATAGTAGCATGGTCCTTTTGGGTTGCCTTCACCAAAGCAATTAGACAAGATGAGTTTTGGAGAAAGAGGTTAATTAATGGTTTATTAATATATTATAAGAATAATATATTAATTAGTAATCATATTATTTAATTTGTATTAATCATAAATTAATTTGGAATTAATTTAGTGGTTAAAGGAACTGATTAAAAGAACGGGGATTGATTATGTAAATCAGTGATAGTTGCAGTTTTGGGCTGATGGACCTTATTGGAAGGAGTGGACGAAACACTATGGCAAGCCCTATAGAGTTTTCGTGCAAGGCCTCACATGTGGTGGTTCATGGAATGCTTAGGGATTAAGCAAGGAAATTAAGGTTTCCATCTAAAAACCCTAGCAACCTCAACTATAAAAGGAACTCCATGCCTCTTGAAATCGACACTTGATTCCCTGGAGAAGCTCCAACCGATTGTTTGTCTCCTCCTACTCCTTCTTTGCTTGTGGTGTTTGTGACTCCATTAGAGGTGCAATGCTTGGGGCACCAGGCTTTCAAAGATCAAGGAATTGAAGAAGGATTACTTGTTACTTCTAACTAACATGAAACGTATGATCCTAACCCTAGTTTAATTGTCGAATTCGAAAATTGTATGCTAGAATTAGGATTATTGCTTTGGAAATTTTATTGCATGTATAACATGAGATAAACCTAGATCCAAAGCAATTAGGGTTGCATGTGCACATAGGAATGTTGTAATGCTCAAAAACCATCAGTGATATCAAAGCCTAGACTGTTTTTCTTTTATATTTGATGCTATTGTGATTTGCCAAAGCTGGAACAAAAATCATTTTTACATTTTGTCTGACCAACTCGACGAGTTCATGATGAACTTGACAAGTTGCATGAACTCGACATGTCCAAGCACAGACTCGATGAGTTGACTCGTCTGGTAGCTGATTTTTTGATTTCTTTATCTTGTTTGGTTTGGGATAATTACTATTTCATTTTTATCACCATAATCTGAATTTTTGAATGGTAATCTGATTTCCTTACCAAATAAGATAGATTAGGTCAAATTTTAAGATAATGACAAAATTATGTAATTAATATAATTATTTAAAATTTGATCTAGAAGTTTTTGAAAATATTCAAAATTGACCTTTAAGTTTTGGAATTTAAAATTTAATTAAAAGTTTAATTTTAAAATATTAAATTCTAAAACCCTAGTATTTTAAAAGTCTAAAATACACCCTTATACTATTATAATATTAAAATTTTAATATATATATATATATATATATATATATATATATAAAAGATGAGTCAGTCTTATCGTTAGTAGGCCTAATAGGGGGGTATAAGGAAACTGCCTATAAAAGGGCGGTTGAATGGGTGTCCACTCTTACCCACCACTTCCTTGATTGGTGGATGGTCGTTAGCCGAACAGGTAGGATATGACATTAATTCTCTCATTAGTAAGTATGATGATAATTATAATGTAACTAAATGTTTTTATCAATTCCCAATCTTAGTTACTTTAGGAAAATGTGAAAATGATGCTAGTCCATAAAATTGCAGTTTGCACCTTGCCAAGTCGTTAGTGGAGCGTGTGTGGTTAACTAGCACACTAACTTGGACTGATACGGGTGGCAAATGGTAGCTCGTAAATTATCGTAGATCAATGGAGTGTGTGTGGCTAATTGGAACATTGATTAGGTGGTAAATGACATCGAGAGTACCAAGCTAATTTGCATGATTATTCACACCTTGTTTGTGATCCTCGGTATCCCAATCACAAACTTGAAGGGCATAATCAAGATTAAACATGCCATTGAAATGTTACATGAATCTCAAAATATCTAGGAATTTCATTTAATAAAACCTAATTTATTTAAATTTTGTTTTTGTGGTGGAATTAGTAAATCGTCTTTTACATACCTTCAAATAATTTGCAATTAGATTACAACATCCCTCTTCTGAATTGTGAATTATTGTGTTGAGTCCTAGCCTTAATATTTCATTTGGGTGTTATATTAAAGATTTCCTATCTAAGCAAAACTTGTTCTTCCTTTTCAGATGCCTGGCTCAAACAACGCTTCTGGCTGAAACTCCTCCAACCCAAACAATGCTTCTGGGAGGGTCGCATTTGATGGATCCAACTTCAATGATTGGATTCGTAACATATGAAGTTCCCTACGTTACGAGGATAAAGAAGACATCCTCGGCAAGGAACTAGTTGAGTTGGATGAACTGCTACTCACAAAGAAATGGCTGAGTATAGGGCTAAATGCAAGGAAGCGACAAAGGTGTCGTGCATTATGGTAGCCAGTGTTACTCCTGAGCTCCAAAGGTTCTACGAGGACTATTGGCCTTACTAGATGTGCCAAGGCTTGATGGAAAAATACCATCAAAGAGCACATCAAGAGAGGTATGAAATAGTCACCTCGCTCATAACAACCAAGATGAAGGATGGAGAGTCCATCATGACCCACTTACAAAGGATGCAAATGTATGTGGATCGTTTGCTCAAGTTGAATGTCAACTTTGAAGAGGAGCTGGCTATAGATATAGTCTTGCACTCCTTGCCTCCTTGCTATGATCAGTTCAAGATGACTTATCACTTGAGCAAGGAGGAAGTCTCATTTAGCAAGCATCAAGGTTTGTTGAGAACTGTTGAAAATGGAATGAAAGGCAAAGCTGTCAAATCCACTACTCCTGCTACTACCCCGGTCCTAGCTATTGGACATGGGAAGGGAAAGAATAGGAAAGATCCCGCTAAGAACCATAAGGGAAAGTCCCATGACGGATCTTCTTCGAGTGGATCCAAAGTGAAAACCGGTTCTGCCACTCCCTCCTCCGATCCAAAAGAAGTAACGTGCTTCCTTTGCCATGACAAGGGGCATTGGAAACGAAGCTGCTCGAGTACTTGAAGGATATCAAGGATGGGAAGATAATGCCCACCTTCATAGGTATTTATACTATTTTGTCTAAAAACTCATCACATGCTAGTTCTTCGGTCCTCGATACAGGATGTGGTTTTCACATTTGTTCTGATTTACAGGGTCTAAGAAGAAGTAGGGATGTGGAGCATTGGAAGATGAAGCTGATAATGGGGAATAGGAAATCGTCGCCTGTCACCAAGCCCGGGATTTACTCTTTAATGCTTAGTAGTGGGTTGGGATTTGACTTGAATGATTGTTGTTACTCGTCAGAAATGACGAGGAATATTATTTCTTTTCATGGTTTGTACAGACAAGGTTTTAAGTTTTAATTTAATAATGAAGTTGGTTTTATTAATGCTTATTATAATGGTTTATTTTATTTTGAAGCATTGCCTTGTAATGGTGTATATGAAACTGTGATGGTTATAGATAACTTAGGAAATAATGTGTTGCATATTGATTCGTTTAATGGTTTAGAAAAGGCATGCTTGTAGCATTGTCGTCTTGGACATGTCAACAAGAAACACATAGCCCAACTCCAAAAGGATGGAGTGTTGGAGTCATTTGATCTTAGGTCTAATGACACGTACGAGTCTTGTTTACTAGGAAAGATGACTAAATCACGTTTCACTGGTTCCTATGAGAGAGGAGAGGGATTGTTGGATCTCATACACAAAGATGTGTGTAGTCCCTTCAGATCCACCAGAAGGGATACTAATCGCTTCTATGTGACTTTTACTGATGATTATAGTAGGTATGGATATACCTACTTAATCAAGCATAAGTTAAAAAACATTGAAAAGTTCAAGGACTTTAAACAAGAAATGGAGAATCAATTATGCAGGCAGATAAAGATGCTCAGATCTGATAGAGGTGGTGAGTATCTTAGTATCGAGTTCCACGACTATCTTAAGGAATGTGGAATAGTTTCATAATTGACGCCACCTAGGACACCACAACTTAATGGTGTGGCTGAGAGGGGTAATCGAACCTTGCTGGACATGGTTCATTTCATGTTGAGTCGAGCTTCATTACCTATCTCATTTTAGGGGTATGCCTTAGAGACTGCCAACCATATCCTTAATCTAGTCCAAACCAAGAAGGTTGCCAAAACACCTTACGAGATGTGGACATGGAAAGTTCCCTCGTTCGCACATATCAAGGTTTGAGGTTGTGAAGCTTTCTTAAGACGAGAGACTCACGACAAGCTTGAACCTTGAAGTGAGTGATTTATTTTCATCGGCTACCCATAGAAATCCTTTGGATATCTTTTCTACAGGCCTAGCAATAACGTGGTCTTCATAGCACGGAGATGGGTTCTTCATGAGAGAGAACTCATATGCCAAGAGGATAGTGAGAGGCAAATTAATCTTGAAGATCTTAAAGAATCAAGCGGTGAAGGATCCTCAAACACAGGAACTCAACCTGAGGAGGAGACTACTATTTAACCTGTTGACGAGTCATTACCTCTTAGACGTTCCACACAAGTTAGAATGACACCTGAGTTTTATGGTTTCCATATAACTACAAATGGTGATATGTTTATCAGTGATAGTATACTGGTCAATTTGGATGAGCCTTCTAACTACATGGAAGCCATGGCTCAATCATGTACGCTATGACATGTACTCTCCTTGAAGCGGCTTTTGCATTAAGCATGGTAAGTCGATATCAAGGGAATCCTAGTAGAGCTCACTGGATAGCAGTAAACAACATTCTTAAGTATCTGCGAAGGACGAAGGACTGGGTCCTTGTACTTGGTAGAGGTGAAGACTTGAGAGTGACAGGGTATAGTGATGCCAACTTTCAAACCAACGGAGATAATTTCCGCTCTCAATCGGGCTGGGTGTTTACCCTAAATGGAGTAGCAGTAACTTGGAAAGGTTCCAACCAAGAGACCGTAGCTGATTCAACGTGCGAATCAAAGTACATAGCAACTAGTGATGCGTCAAAGGAGGAAATATGGTTGAAGATTTTCATTGGATACCTTGGAGTTGTACCAGCCATAAAGGAGCCCATGGAGATTTTCTGTGATAATGAATAAGCGGTTTCGTTAACTAAGGAACCAAGGGATCATGGCAGATCCAGGCACATCGAGGGAAAATACCACTTCATCAGATATCGGGTAGAAGAAGGATTCCTTGTGGTCAAGAGGGTATCGTCAGAAGAAAACCTAGCAGATCCCCTCACAAAGGGTCTGAGTAGGGTCAGGTATGTTTAGCATGCAAGTAAAATTGGTCTAAAGGACGATATTAGTTTTAGTGGTTAGATTGTAATAACGTAAGTTTTCGAAACAATTTTTCATTTTTAAAACATACTTTCATTCATAAAATATCATAATAATCCAATGTATCACATGTTATCATAATAAACAAATCCCAAGATCTCAAATACATAAATCCTCTCAATGTGTATGAATCATGCCGGTGCCTTCCCACGGTCCTCGCTAGTACTTGAAACACATATCACATGAAACGGTAAGCATAAATGTTTAGTGAGTTCCCCAAAATACCACATACAACACATACGCCACTCGAGGCTGCAGTACGACCCTCCGGTCGATGTGTCTCAGCGGGACCCTCCAGTCCCGTAGCTCGTTGGACCCTCTGGTCTGGTCATAGCTCGTTGGACCCTTTGGCCCGGTCTGTATCGTTGGACCCTTCGGTCCGATCTATATCGTTGGACCCTTCGGTCCGGTCTATATAATCACATAGCATACATATATCACAATGCACATAATCTCATACATACACATAGCACACAAGACCCTCCGGTCTACACATAGATACCATTCTAGGTAATGTATAGTGAGAAGACTCACCTCGGGTAACTCAGATAATCTCGCACATGAGTGTACTGATCTAGCCCCTGCCTAATCACATAAACAATATCCTCCAATAAATAATGGCTCTCAAAGGGTAGATTAAATCCCCTTCTAAAATCCCACAGAAGGGTAAAAGACCATTTTACCCCTCCCTGGCCCAAAAGTCCAAATATTGACCAAAACCCTAAAAGTCAACGAAAGTCAACGGTCAAACTTGACTAGACTCGCCGAGTGCACTCGTGTGACTCGGCAAGTTCATGCGTGTCCTCTAACTCCTCGTATGCCTCACTCGACTCATCGAGTGAACCTTCCACTCGACGACTTACCACTAGAAACGAATTGCAGGGCAACCCGACTCGACTCGTCGAGTCCAATTATGAACTCGGCGAGTTGCTTCCATGTTCTCACTCAAATGACCTTCTGAGGTCAGATCTGCTTCTCTAGCCTATAGATTTGACCTTCCCAAGCATGATAATCACGTAAAGGTTCAAAATTTAGGCCCATGCATCACACTATCATCTCTATATGCCAAAATAATCTTTAATATGATAACCTAGGCCCCAAAACTCATAAAGGATTGCATAAAGCTGAAGGATAGGGACTCTCTGGACTTCTCAAGGTCCATATCTGATAATATTGTTACAAGGGGACATCACACACACTAGATCTCTACCAAAAGAGAAGAGAAGAAACCCTAGATTCATGAAATCTATTACTCAACGAAGATGGACATGAATCCTTACCTCTCACAGCAGCTCTGAAGGAGATGGTGGAAGATTTGAGTCCCACAAGTCAGTCTAGCTCGAAATCCTTCCTCCCCTTTGTTAAAACACACCAAACAATGATGAATTAGCCCTCCTCTTGCACTACAAGCTTCTCTCTACTCTCTAGGGTTTCTCAGGGGAGTAGTGGCCGCAAATGAAGGCCATAAAGGCCTTTAAATAGGGCTCACGCCCACAAATTTAGGGTTTCTGCCTTCAGCGTAGACTCGTCGAGTCACCCTACGGACTCGCCAAGTCCATTCATTAATCTAGTCAACAAATCGCGATCCTACTCGACGAGTCTAGGCACTATCTCGTCGAGTCCTTCCCTCTAACTCAAAGTAAATGAACAAAATAGAATACATGGGAATTTGGATATTACATAGATAGATAGTTAGAAACTTGTAACATTATAAATGTAATTGACATTTGATGATTAAGTAATGGAAGAATTATTTTTAAGTAAATTTACTATCTTTTGTCAATTGTTTATTTTGTGTTTCATTTGCCTGTTTTACTTCCTGAATAATAGGATTATTAGAATTATACACAGTCGATCATACTTTGGAAGTAAGTCATGAATGAAGACTGTCATGAATTGGCTTGTAGATTGTCTAAGTGCTTAGACATAGCAAAATTTTTCTGCAATGCTCATGAGTATTCCCGATATAATATTTGAGTATTGGATTAAACCCACGCTCACTTAAATCACTTCATGGAATTATCACGAGTGATTGTGAGACGATAATATCATATAATCTTTAAACTGAAATATATGAGTTGTTTACGAGTTGGTCGTGCATTGATAATGCATAAACGCATCAGTAACTTGATGTTATAAAACGTGTTGTTGTGTACTATTTGATAAGTAAATAGTTGTAATGCCTGTGTTTCTAGGCTAAGTATTAATTTTGATGTAATAGTCTAGCTTAACCATTGTAACTCGCTTTGAAATAATAAAAATGTATTATTTAAGTATTATGTGTTTTTTCTTAATTATTGTGATTTAATAATTTAAGGATAAAAATAAGTGTCAAAATTAAATGTTAGATAAACCTGATATCTATTAAGGAAGATGTAGTGGTCGTGACGAGGATTCTAAATATATAAAGAATGCTGAAATCTGAGTTATAACAAAGAAGTTATGACTTGTCGAACTTTCGCGATAGAATCGACACAATGTTGTGGGACGTAAAAAGTGAATTTACGATATAACGATTTTTAACCTTATTGATCTAAATAAAACTCGTAGTACACGTTAAACCGAGAGCGTGCATAAAAAGAACGCTCACATCTGACTTCGTATGAAGAAGTTATGAATTTTCTAAGATTTTGCATAACAATATACAACTTGGAACTCGAAATATAAATTGAGCGGTTTTTAGTCAATACAACCTAAATGAGAATCGAAAATCTCGTTAATAGTAGTGCAACGGTAAAAAGACAGACAAAAACGGACGCCGGATGAAGAAGTTATGAATTTTTAAGGGACATTTCCTATCTCGGCCTGTTAAAAATCTTACTTCAAAATAAAGCCAAAATTAGCCGACGGAGTCTAAACGAAAGTGTAGATCGTAGTCTCACCTACACATAGATATAAAGAACGTCAAAAATAGAACTCGTATGCGAAAGTTACGAATTTTTGAAGTTTGAAAAATAGAGTACGCCCAACGTACATGAGTGCACCCAGCATACTCGTGTACACGGTCTGAGATTGGCCACGTCGCCCTACTCCTTCGTATGATGGACACGTGTCGTAGCCTTAACGCGTCCGGAGATATCCCTTCGTACGCCCAACATACGAGTGTACCCCCAGCGAACAGACTCGCGAGGCAGTACGCCCCGCGTACCGGAGATCTATGCCCAACATAGCTCCAGTGTTCAGCCTCCTATAAATAGCACCCGATGCCAGCCGAATTGGTGTTGCACCTTTCATCCTCTCAACCCTAAATTTTCTTCTATATTGCAAAAATTACCCCCAAGCCTAGAATTCTATTATAGCATCATAAGCAAACCCTAGAGAGCCCGAAGATCCCGAGAAAAAGAGTTTTCGAGCCAAAACTCTGCCCGCGAGAAGCCCGGTTTTAGAGAAAACATCCCCGAATCATCGAAGAATATTATTTTAAGGGACGAAGTGCTGTCCAATTGTCATCTTATTAATGTGAATGTGTAGTCTCTTTCATCTAACACATAGATATGAAATATTTTCTATAAAATACATGCTATGTATTTATATATTATTTGTTTATTTGAGATTAGTCTTGAATGAATGTTTTATACAAGTTTTTAACTATATATATATATATCTCTACAAATATGTTGGGTAAACATGGGTAGATAGTTGATGTGTGATGAAATAAAATGTGAGAGGCCTCAATGTTGTTGTTGATCCAGTCATCTAGCGGAGTATGGATGATGACCACAGAGTTTTCTAGACAGTCTAGTGGAACGTTGGCAGGCTCGCAACCTGTAGGTGTTTTTGAACAAGTGTGTTCATCTGCTGTACTTCGTCCCCCACATGGTTGCCTTATTTGGCATAAACTGTTGGGAAACCTCCAAAGAAGTGTTGTCCCCCCGATGAAAATCCGTAGGCTAGGTCCCTTATGATAGTTGTTTTAGGGACGTAAAGTGAGGATAATGAGAATGGGTAATCGGGTTATTGTTGGTTTATGAAATTAATAAAGTTATTTATTGTGGGTTGAAAACCCTATATGCTCACCAGGCTTCCAAGCCTGACCCACTAAGTTTTCTTTGTATTACAGGTAGTGGCACAAGAGCATAGTTGGATGACAGGACAAGAGATTTTGGATTATAGGCCAGTATATGTAAATAGATGTTGTAAGGCCTATATTGTACTGATTATGCGTTTGGTATGTATCGAACATGACATCCTAAGGTTTTATATAATGAAATACATTTCTTCGAAAATGCTTTGATAAATATTTATCATATTTATCTTTTGGGAACAAATTCCGCAATAGTTTTCTTTAAAAGATTACTTTGATTTTAAAACAAAGCGTAAACAAATCGGTCTTTTCTGGCCGTGAATTTGGGCATGTCACAGTTGGTATCAGAGCATTAGTTTAAGCGAACTAGGAATTTGTAGAATTTCTATACTTAAACTTAGAATGCTAAGTGATGGTTGTGAGATGAGTGTCTACCATATTTTAGACACGAGCACTAGTATATTTTAGGAGAGATGCCTAAAATGCTTTTATGTGCTAAATGCTATATGTTTGCCATATATGATATTATTTGTTCGGATCTACGGTTTGTTGTCGACCGGATCTGGAAACCTTATGTGTTTAGTATTCTAAGCGTATGACCACGATATTAGAACTAACATATAAACAGTTCAAAGTGATATCGATGATTTAAATATATATCGTGAATAAGGATCTAAATTCACCTAATTCGGTGTATAGATCAAAGTGGCAAGAACCAGAAGTAGAGTTAGAAACACAAACGGAAATAGGAATCAACAGCCTCAACCACCAGTGATGGAGCAAGTACTTGTCGTAGCTGCTGCACCAGAGCCAATGACAATGGCTGGGGTACAAACGATGATTCAGATGATGTTGGATCGTAAAATGGAGGAAACTTGACGTTTGTTTCAACAGGACCGAGAGGAACCTACAATGCCTGTTGAACAACCCGAATTGAATGAAGGACAGTCGAAAGGAGGGCACTATAGTGGGATTATTGGTCAAGCTAACCCACCGATATTTAGACAAAGCAACCAGGATGAAGGAAATGATGGATGTGTATGCAAGTACAAAGATTTTCTAACTTGCAAGCCATCGAATTTCACTGGGAAAGAATATCCGATCGGAGTTATAGATTGGATCTCGGAAATAGAGTTATCCTTCGTAACGTGTGGTTGCAGAGACAAGTTATAGACCACCTTTGTAGTGCGTCAATTCCAAGGAGGGGTTTTTTCCATTGGTGGAACACTCTAGGGAAGACTCTAAGCCCCAATAAGCCCTTGCAACTGACATGGGCAGAATTTTTGGTGCAATTCAAGCGCAAGTACTATTCAGTCCAAAACCTGCTTGAACTAGAGAAACAATTCCTAACTTTGAAGAAAGGAAGCATGTCAATCGATGAATACACCAACAACTTCACAGACAAAATGGAGTTTGCTTTGTGCCTTGTCCCAGACGAGTTGACAAAAATTGACAAGTATGCAAAGGGATTTCCATGGGAGTATACGGTGCCAGTACGTCAAACACCTACTTTAGAGGCAGCGATCCGGGCTACCAAGTCTGTTGAAGATATGATTAAGGGAAGAGTCGCCAGCAAGATTGAGGTTGATGAGAAAAGGAAGTTCGATGGACCTTCGCTCTTTCAAAAAAAAGAAGTTCGATGGACCTTCGAGGTCGAACAAGAAAAGTAAATTCTTGAAACCTAGTTTGAGAGGAGGAGGAGGCGAAGTGAAATGGTGTCAAAAGTGCAAGAAAGAGCACTCTGGGAAATGTAGGGAGGAGGTGACTTGGTATAAATGTGGAAAGACTAGGAATTATGCCAGCGAATGTTCGTCCAAAAAGAGGGTGTGATTTGGATGTAACGAGGAAGGGGCACATTTTGAAAGACTATCCGAAGAAGAAGGAGGCAACAAAACCCAACATTCCACCAAAGCCGAAGGCGAGAGCCTTCCAGATGACACTTGAAGTTGCGAAGGAGGCAACAGATGTCGCTTCAGGTACCTTTCATGTAAACAAATTGCCTACCTATTTTTTTTTGATTCTGGAGCAAACTACTCCTTTATTTCGCATGGATTTGGTAGAAAACTAGCTTTTCCTGTTGATAGAGTAGATAATGCTCTAATAGTAAGAGCAAACCCACCAGGGAAAGAGTCATTTATGGTGTGTGGGGAGAAACGCAGAGTGAATTCTGGAATCATCACCACAATGAAAACCAGAAAGTGCTTGGCCAAAGAATGTACATCATATCTATCATTCGTGATCGATGCAAAGAATGAGAAGAAGGAGGTGCAAAGCATACCAGTGGTTTTGACTTTCCAAAAGTATTTCCCGAAGATCTTCCTGGATTACCCCCTAATAGACAAGTAGACTTCCGTATCGACTTGTTTCTAGGAACCACACCAATAGAAAAAGCATCATACCGACTAGCATCAACAGAGATGAAGGAGCTCATGACACAACTTCAGGAATTATATGACAAAGTTTTCATTAGACCTAGTTCATCACCCTGGGGAGCTCCGGTGTTATTTGGAAAGAAAAAGGATGGGAGTATGAGGATGTGTATAGATTATAGAGAGCTGAACAAAGTAATGATAAAGAATAAGTTTCCATTGCCAAAGATTGATGACCTGTTCGATCAACTGCAAGGTTCAGGATATTTTTCAAAAATCGATCTTAGGTCACGATATCATCAGCTAAAGGTAAGAGAGCAGGATATTGAGAAGACTGCATTCAGAACAATATATGGACACTATGAGTTTTTGGTCATGTCGTTTGGACTAACCAATGCTCTAGCAGCATTCACGGATTTGATGAATAGGGTTTGTAAACCATTCCTCGATAAATCTGTGATAGTGTTCATAGATGACATTCTGATTTTTTGAAAAAGCAAAGAAGAACATGGCAAACACTTGTGAGAAGTGTTAGAAGTCTTAAAGAAGGAGAAACTGTATTCTAAGTTCTCCAAATGTGATTTTTGGATTCAAGAAGTCCAATTCTTGGGTCATGTGGTCAACCAAGAAGGAATAATGGTTGATCCAACAAAGATTGAAGTTGTGATGAAGTGGGAACATGTGATAACCCCATTTTCTCGACCAGAAAAGACGGATTTTGTTTTTGCTTTATAAAAATCAGAGTACCTCTTTTAATAAAAATATTGCGGAAGTTGTTCCCAGTAAAACATGATAAATACATTATCAAAGAATTTTAGAAGAAAATAATTTTTATTCATTTTAAAACATTTAGGATGTTATCGTCAATATAGAAACATAAGCATAACCAGAACTTACATTCATTATCAGTAGTGATTTATATCTCCTTAATCTCTCAGTGTAATGTGAATTCATATCCACACCTGTGATATAAATAAACTGAGTGTGTCAGGTTGGGAAACCTGGTGACTACATAGGGTTTTTAACCCACAATAATATAATTATTATTTTTAATCATCAAACAGTTAACCCAGTTACCCATCCCATTACCTTCTTTACTCTTAAGGATCTACCCTAAGAATCAGCTAGTCCTCGTTCATTTATTCCTAAGAATCTTCCTAAGGAATCGACATGAAGTCCATCGTTGCCATGGTTTACACAACAGGCACTAAGTTTGCATAGTCTCCAGGGTTTAGGCACCAAGTCTGCATGGTCACCAGGGTTTAGGCATCAAGTCTGCATGACCGCCAAGGTTTAGGCACTAAGTCTGCATAGTCACCAGGGTTTTGGCATCAAGTCTGCATGATTGCCAAGGTTTAGAGTACACCGAGTGAACACATCGTTCACAACACCTACAGGTTGCGAGCCTGCTAGTGTTCCACTGGACTGTCTAGAATAGTCTGTGGTTGTCATCCATACTCTGCTAGATGACGGGGCCATCATTTGGTAAAGGCTTCTCACATCGTCCACCTCTCATCCTTACCTCATGGTCTATATCACCTCTCAACTCATCATCCAACTCATATTTCATCTACCCATGTTTTCCCCAACATATTACGTAGGTATAAATACATATATAGTTTAAATCATGTAAAACTTGTATAAAATCGTTCATCCAACATAGATAACAAGTATACAGATAATATGAACACATAACACATAGTTTATATAGAATACTTCATATCTATGTGTAAGATGAAAGGGACCATGCACTCACTTGAAAAGGTGGTGATTCCGAACTCAGACAACGCTTCGCTTTTATAAATAATTTCCTTCGACGAAACCTAGTATTATTACCACTAGAGTTTAGTCTATTATTCGCCGAGACTAATTAAGAGTCTAGCTATTATTACTATTATATAAGTGTTAAAAAAATACTTATATAACCCATAATAATAGCCCAAGTGCTTATTATAAGTTCTTAATAACGTTACTATAATTAAATAAAAGCTATATTAAAAATAGCGTAGGTGTAGCTCACTTACAACGAGTTTTATAGAAAACTATGCTTTGCTTGGAGCAATGTTCCCGACCCGAAAAGCTCTTCTTCTCGGAGCCGTCGAGCACTCCGGGGCTTCCGCCTCGTGCTTGGGAGGTTCCCTAGGCTTTTCGGGGGGTTTCGGGGCTAGAGAGAGGTTCTAGAGAGAGAGAGTAAAGAGAAGAAAGAATGGGAAAGGTGTGAAGAAAATGAGGGTGGGAGAGGTTATATTTATAGGGTGAAAAATGGCTGAACTTGGTGCCACATGTCACCATCTAGTGGCAAGACTTGGGGAGAAAGCAATGGCCAAGATTGTGCCACATCACCCGTTTTCGCACAGCATACTGGAAGACTTCTAAAATCCATAAATTTTACATACGAGCTCTGTTTTTGACGTTATTTATATCCACGCGTAGGTAAAAATAAGATCTACAAGTTTCATTTTGACTCCATCAGCTAATTCTTGACCGATCTTAAATTTAACAGCACGAGGAGATTATACTGTTAAATATCCGCGTAAAATTCATAACTTCTACATAAGGACCCTGTTTTTGTCTGTCTTTTTACCGTTGAGTTCCTATTAATGATATATTCAATTCACATTTAGGTCGCTTAGGCCAAAAACCGCTCGAACTAAAATTCGAGTTTAGGGTCGTGCATTGCTATGTCAAATCATAGAAAATTCATAACTTCCTCATACGAAGTCAGATTTGGGCGTTCTTTTTCTGTATATGCTCGGTTTAACGTATACTACAATATTTTTAGATCACTAAGGCTAAAAAGTCTTTTATCAAAAATTCACTATTTACGTCTCCCGGTGCCGTGCCGGTTTTGCCGTAAAACTTCGATGGGCCATAACTTCTTCGTTATAACTCGGATTTCGGCATTCTTTATATGTACAAAACCGTTGAGACATATTTTAAAACTTGGTTAAGATTATGTATTCTAAATAAACTTTTGTCGAAAAGTCGTTTTCGACCCCTATTATCTAAGAGCGTTACAATTATCTCCCCTTCGGATGATTTCGTCCCGAAATCATCAACGAAACAGGGCTCACATGATGACTCCATATGTTATCTCTTCACCCTAAGTAATAACCGTAACTTTCATGTGTCTTCGAACGAGTATCTAACTCTAAGACTTCTCTATCTCATGTTTGACTTCCAATCGCGATCTTCATGTCACGATCTCGATCTTTATTGGAGACTCATTCTTTAAAAATATTGAGGTAAGTTTCTTCCTTTGATTATCATAATAGACCGATGGGTCATGTTCTAATGACCTCTCACCGTATGATGCGACACTTAGACTCAGGTCTTTTAGAGTAAAATTCCAGACCTGAAGACAACTTCCTTCATGCTCTAATGTGATATAATCACATTCTAACATGTAGCACTTCTAGCTACAAGCTCTTACAATGATCGTGATACTTCTATTGATCGCTTCGATTTTATTCTTATCGTGTGGCTTAAGTTAGATGCTACATCGACCTTGGTTCTCTGAACCATGTAACACACTCATCTTAGTCAGACTTGATATGATATGACCGCTAGGGTCGAAATGTCAATCATCTTCTTAATCGTTATCGGAACGATGGTAACGATAGACATGAACAAAATAGAATCAATTACTAGTGCCTTGGTAACCTTATGACTTTCCCTGATCCAAGCGTGAGTCTTGTGCTTTCGGTAGTATAGGCCTCTACTACCATTCACACCTACTCATACTCGTCCCAAGTATTGTCTCGTAGTTCTCCAAGTCATTATCACAAAAACAATTTTAACACATACAAATGTGTCCAAACAATCATATACTTTTCCCTAGACTCTACTAGGAATTCTTCCATGTGTATCTTCATTCATCAATTCTGCTTTAAGTCGGTTGGTGATGGAAATGTCAGATGATGGGATAATTTCATGGATTATACCAAAAATTCTTTTTTTTTTCACCAATCAAAAGCGTACTTCTCCCGTAGTGGAGGTATTACCTATTTAGATGCATTCTAAAGGCAAGATATCACTCTTACAATATCTTCCGATACGTATCATTCACTATCGTAAGCCTTCTCATTTTCTCCATTTGCTAAGTCTGCTATGAGTCTTTATCATGACATTCTATACACCAAACTAGGCGTTTGGTGTATCGAAACGAGAATATATATATAGAAGGTTTAGATGTGTAATCCTCCTAATCACTACGAAAAGTTATATGCCAGTTCTAATACTGTAATTAAACGTTTAGAAATGTGAACACATAAGATTTCTAGATCCGGTTGGCTACAGACCATAGATCCGATCAAACAATAACATAAAGCATCACAAATCATTTAGCACATAAAAACGTTTTAGGCATCTTCCCTAATTAAGCTAGTTCTTGTGTCTATTCAGGTGTACTTCCTAAAATATATTAGACATACTTCTCATGATAATCGCTTAGCATTCTAAGCTTAAGTCTAGAAATAAATCCTTATTCCTAGTTCACTTAAACTAATGCTCTGATACCAACTGTGACATCCCCATTTTCTCGGCCAGAAAAGACGGATTTTGTTTTTGCTTTATAAAAATCAGAGTACCTCTTTTAATAAAAATATTGCGGAATTTGTTCCCAGTAAAACATGATAAATACATTATCAAAGAATTTTAGAAGAAAATAATTTTTATTCATTTTAAAACATTTAGGATGTTATCGTCAATATAGAAACATAAGCATAACCAGAACTTACATTCATTATCAGTAGTGATTTATATCTCCTTAATCTCTCAGTGTAATGTGAATTCATATCCACACCTGTGATATAAATAAACTGAGTGTGTCAGGTTGGGAAACCTGGTGAGTACGTAGGGTTTTTAACCCACAATAATATAGTTATTATGTTTAATCATCAAACAGTTAACCTAGTTACCCATCCCCATTATCTTCTTTACTCTTAAGGATCTACCCTAAGAATCAGCTAGTCCTCGTTCATTTATTCCTAAGAATCTTCCTAAGGAATCGGCATGAAGTCCATCGTTGCCATGGTTTACACAACAGGCACTAAGTTTGCATAGTCTCCAGGGTTTAGGCACCAAGTCTGCATGGTCACCAGGGTTTAGGCATCAAGTCTGCATGACCGCCAAGGTTTAGGCACTAAGTCTGCATAGTCACCAGGGTTTTGGCATCAAGTCTGCATGATTGCCAAGGTTTAGAGTACACCGAGTGAACACATCGTTCACAACACCTACAGGTTGCGAGCTTGCTAGTGTTCCACTGGACTGTCTAGAATAGTCTGTGGTTGTCATCCATACTCTGCTAGATGACGGGGCCATCATTTGGGAAAGGCTTCTCACATCGTCCACCTCTCACCCTTACCTCATGGTCTATATCACCTCTCAACTCATCATCCAACTCATATTTCATCTACCCATGTTTTCCCCAACATATTACGTAGGTATAAATACATATATAGTTTAAATCATATAAAACTTGTATAAAATCGTTCATCCAACATAGATAGCAAGTATACAGATAATATGAACACATAACACGTAGTTTATATAGAATACTTCATATCTATGTGTAAGATGAAAGGGACCATGCACTCACTTGAAAAGGTGGTGATTCCGAACTCAGACAGCGCTTCGCTTTTATAAATAATTTCCTTCGACGAAACCTAGTATTATTACCACTAGAGTTTAGTCTATTATTCGCCAAGACTAATTAAGAGTCTAGCTATTATTACTATTATATAAGTGTTAAAAAATACTTATATAACGCATAATAATAGCCCAAGTGCTTATTATAAGTTCCTAACAACGTTACTATAATTAAATAAAAGCTATATTAAAAATAGCGTAGGTGTAGCTCACTTACAATGAGTTTTATAGAAAACTATGCTTTGCTTGGATCAACGTTCCCGACCCGAAAAGCTCTTCTTCTCGGAGCCGTCGAGCACTCCGGGGCTTCCGCCTCGTGCTTGGGAGGTTCCCTAGGCTTTTCGGGGGGTTTTGGGGCTAGAGTGAGGTTCTAGAGAGAGAGTAAAGAGAAGAAAGAATGGAAAAGGTTCGAAGAAAATGAGGGTGGGAGAGATTATATTTATAGGATGAAAAATGGCTGAACTTGGTGCCACATGTCACCATCTAGTGGCAAGACTTGGGGAGAAAGCAATGGCCAAGATTATGCCACATTACCCGTTTTCGCACAACATACTTCCGACTTCTAAAATCCGTAACTTTCACATAAGAGTTCCGTTTTTTATGTTCTTTATATACACGTGTAGGTAAAAGCATGTTCTACAAATTTCATTTTGACTCCGTCGGCTAATTCTTGACCGATCTTAAATTTAACAGCACGTGGAGATTATATTGTTAAATGTTCGCGTGAAATTCATAACTTCTACATACGGACTCTGTTTTCGTCTGTATTTTTACCGTTGAGTTCCTATTAATGATATCTTCAATTCTCATTTAGGTCGCGTAGGCCAAAAATCGCTCGAACTAGAATTCGAGTTTCGGGTCGTGCACTGCTATGCCAAATCTTAGAAAATTCATAACTTCCTCATACGAAGTCAGATTTGGGCGTTCTTTTTTTGTATGTTCTCGGTTTAACGTATACTACAACTTTTGTTTAGGTAACTAAGGCTAAAAAGTTCTTTATCAAAAATTCACTATTTACGTCTCTCGGTGTCATGCCGGTTTTGCCGTAAAACTTCGACGGGCCATAACTTCTTCGTTATAACTCGGATTTCGGCGTTCTTTATATGTACGAAACCCTTGAGACATATTATACAACTTGGTTAAGATTATTTATTCTAAATAATATTTTGTCAAAAAGTCATTTTTGACCCCTATTATCTCTAAATTAACTAGCCCGGATCTACGAGCGTTACAGAACAACCGAAAAGTCCCACGGAGATCCGAAGCTTTCTTGGATTAGCTGGATATTACCAAAGGTTTATCTAAGGCTTTTCTTCGATCGCTACTCCATTGACAGCTTTGACCCACAAAGGAGCTACATATACTTGGAGTGATAGGCACGGAGAAGCATTCGAGAATCTAAAGATGAAATTATGCGAGACACCGATTCTTTCTCTACCCGACAGAGTTGAAGACTTTGCAGTCTATAGCGATGCATCTGGTGTTGGTTTGGGTTGTGTTCTGACCCAAAGAGAAAAGGTGATAGCATATGCATCTTGACAGTTGAAGGAGCATGAAAAGAACCATCCCACTCATGATCTGGACTTGACAGTGGTAGTTTTCGCTCTAAAAATATGGAGACATTACCTCTATGGCATGAAGTGCAAACTTTTCGCTGGTCATAAGAGTCCCCAATATCTCTATAATCAAAAAGAATTGAATATGAGGCAACGAAGCTGGCTAGAACTACTCAAGGACTTCGACTGTGAGATACTTTACCACCCTGGTAAAGCAAATGTTGTCGTTGATGCTCTCAGTCAGAAAGTAAATTTTGAAAGAAAATAGACAAGAGCGTTGAAAGTAGAAGTTGTCTCAACAATTGTGGAAAGTATTAAAAAAGCTCAAGAAGAAGCTTCAGAAAATAATGATCGAAAGGAAGAACGTTTGGGCAAAATGTTAGTGTTCGGTATAAACAGTCAATGACTGATGGTATTCCAAGACCGGATTTGGGTACCTAAGACAGGAGGAGTAAGAGATCTTCTGATGGAAGAAGCTCACAAGACTATGTACTCGATTCATCCCTGTAGCACTAAAATGTATAGGGACCTAAAACCCTACTACTGGTGGCTGAAGATGAAGCTCGATGTTGCTAAATATGTGGCCGAGTGTGTGACATGTGCGAGGGTTAAGGCACAGCATCAAAAACTATATGGGATTTTAAAACCTTTACCTATATATACCTATGTTGCTAAATATGTGGCCGAGTGTGTAATAATGTAGTGCGACATATCACATACATAGCATACAAGATACATAGTCACATAACTCTGGTTACCACTCAAGGTAAAGTATAGTGAGAAGACTCACCTCGGGTAATTTGGTTATCTCGAACTCGGTAAAAATCTGGTCTAGCCTTTGCCTAATCACATGGAATAAGCACTCTAATCAATACTATTCTGAAGGCTAGACTAATCTCTCTCTTAGCACTCTCAGAAGGGTAAAAGACCATTTTACCCTTCTCATGGCTCAAAGACCCTAACATTGACCAAACCCTAAAAGTCAACAAAAGTCAACCCTCCGGGTTACGCTGCGCGTACCAAATCTGTATGTTGGGCGTACCCGGTGACCTCATAGAAACGGCGAACGCGACCCCTTACGCCACGCGTACTGGGATTACGCCCTGCGTAACTCCCAGTTTCAGACTCCTACACTTTTGGGGTCTTAAACAGTTAAGACAAACGTCAAACGTTTAGATTTGACCACCCCTAAGCCTTTTAATCCATAAAGTTGGTGACTTTAAGCCTTTGCATGGCTAAAATAGTCACCAACACCCATAACATTCCACTTCCAACCCTAGAAGAGCTCATAACTCAAGCATGACCCCATAACAACAACCAACTTGGGATTTTTTATGGATCTACAACACATATATCACTGAAATGGGACAGATCCAGGTCCATGGTGTCCCTTATACTCATAAAGTCTCCACCTTTGGGACTTCTAATCCTAGAAATGGTCCATGCAACACCAAACCAAAATAAAGAGGAAAGTTTCGAGCTTTATACCTCTAGATGAAGCTTCTCCCTTTGAGGAACTCAGATCCAAACTTGTACTTCAAGCTCTAGCCTCCACAAGCTCCTCTCCTTCTTCTTCACACACATAAAAAGTCACTATTAGCCCAAAACACTCACACACAAGCTCAAGGACACATGAAATGCTCTCTTACGGTTTCACTCTCTAATATGTTGGCTGAGGATAAAGCCTTAGCATTCCTTATATAGTGCACAAGCCAAATATTAGGGTTTGCATTTGGGCCCTTTACGCCCAACATAAGCCTGGGTACGCCCAGCGTACCTAGGCGAGCCCGCGTCCAAATTAAGCGCATGAGTACGCGCAGCATACTCCCCAGTATGCCCAACATACTCATTTGCTACAAAATTCACTCAAGGGATAAACTTGACAACTTGACAAAAGAGAAGGGTTAAATGGCTTTACCTGAATTTCGGGATGTTACAATTCTCCCCCACTAGAACCAGACTTCGCCCCCGAAGTCTCATGCTGAAAACAACTCTGGATGTTGCTCCCGCAATTCTGACTCCGGCTCCCAAGTCAGCTCGGACCCCCTCCGATGTTGCCACTGGACCTGCACCAGGAGCACCTCCTTGTTCCTCAAAATCTTGATCCTCCGATCCACAATCGCAATTGGCTCAACATAATTCAGGCTCGCATCCACCTGAATATCCTCCAATGGCACGACCGTCGACTCGTCGGCTATGCACTTCCTCAGCTGAGACACATGGAAAGTATCATGAATCTGGCTTAGCTCCGTAAGTATCTCCAAACGATATGCTACCATGCACACCCTAGTGGTCACCCTGAATGCACCGATATACTGGGGCTCTAGCTTGCCCCTCTTCCTGAACCGGACCGTCGCCTATCTGCGTAACTCTTCTGTCGGCTCTGAGCTGTCAACAATCTCTGTCTGACCTGCTGTATCTGCTCTGTCGTCTGAAGCACTATCTCAGTACTGCCCATCAGTCGCTGCCCTACTTCTCCCCAACATATGGGAGTCCGACATCTCCTCCCATACAACAACTCGAAAGGAGGCATACCGATATTGGAATGGTGGCAATTGTTATAGGAAAACTCAGCCAATGGCAAATACGTGTCCCAACTTCCTCCGAAGTCCAACACACATTCCCGAAGCATATCCTCGAGCGTCTGAATAGTACGCTCACTCTGACCGTCAGTCTGTGGGTGGTATGCGGTACTAAAATGCAGCCTCGTGCTCAACTCCTTATGGAATTTCTTCCAGAATCTGGAAGTGAAACGCACATCTCGATTTGACACAATCGAGATCGACACCCCATGCCGCGATACCACCTCTCTCACATACAACTCCACCAGTCTCTCAACAGAAGAGCTCTAACTGATAGCTAAGAAATGAGCGCTCTTCGTCAACCGGTCCACTATCACCCAAATTGCATTGACACCCCTCACAGTCCTCGGCAATTTGGTGATACAATCCATGTAAATCTGTTCCCACTTCCACTCGGGAATCTCGAGTGGCTGCAACTTTCCATGTGGACACTGGTGCTCGGCCTTAACCTTGCGACAGGTCAAGCACCTTTCAACGAACCATGCAACATCCCTCTTCATACAGGGCCACCAATAGTCTCTTTTCAAATCTAAGTACATCTTAGTGACCCCGGGATAGATCGAGAACCTCGATCTATGCGCATCCTCCATCAAAATGGAACGTGCCCTGCCCTCAAACAACACCCATACCCGACCCTGGAAAGTCATGAGTCCTCGACTATCAGCAATGAACTCAGACACCTGTCCGACTACCCGCTCTCTCTTGCGGTTCTCCGGTCTCATGGCCTCTACTTGGGCCGCCCGAATGGTATGCAATACCAAAGTCATCACTGTCAATTTCAAACAAATATCACGAATCGGGCCACCCTCCGCTCTACGACTCAAAGTATCGGCCACAAGGTTAGCCTTTCCCGGGTGGTACAGAATATCGCACTCATAATCCTTTACCACATCCAACCATCTTCTCTGGCGCATATTCAGATTGGGCTGATCCATTAAATACTTCAAGCTCTTGTGATCCGTGTATATGGTACACCGGACCCCATACAAATAGTGGCGCCAGATCTTGAGGGCGAACACTACCGCCCCCAACTCCAGATCGTGAGTGGGGTATCTAGTCTCATGAGGCTTCAGCTGCCTCGATGCGTATGCTATCACATGCGCCCCCTCTGCATTAGCACCGCCCCCAGTCCCGATATTGACGCGTCACAATACACCACGAAATTCTCCATCCTTTCTGGAAGGGCTAACATCGGGGCCTCGCATAATCTTTGGCGAAGTGTCTCGAAGGAAGTCTGCTGCTTTGGGCCCCAACTAAAAACAACACCTTTCCGGGTCAACCTGGTGAGAGGAACATCGATCTTGGAGAAGTCCTTAATGAATCTCTGATAATAGCCGGCCAACCCCAGAAAACACTTGATCTCGGTGGGGGATCTCGGCACTTCCCAACTCATCACTACCTCAATCTTGGCCGGATCGACCAGAATCCCATTCTGGTTAACAAGATGCCCCAGAAACTGGACTTCTCGTAACCAGAAATCACACTTGGAGAATTTGGCATAAAGCCTCTCCGATCCCAAAACTCCGATGATCTCCCTCAAATGGTCCTCGTGCTGCTCTCTCGACCTCGAATATACCAATATATCATCAATGAACACGATCACTGAACAATCCAGCATTGGCCTGCACACTCTGTTCATGAGATCCATGAACGCTGCCAGTGCATTGGTGAGCCCGAAAGGCATCACCACGAACTCGTAATGCCCGTATCGAGTCCTAAATGCTGTCTTCTGGATATCCTCCTCGCGCACTCTCATCTGATGATATCTGGATCTCAAATCAATCTTGGAAAACCAAGACGCTCCCCGTAATTGATTGAACAAATCATCGATCCCCGGCAAGGGGTAACGGTTCTTGACCATCAACTTGCTCAACTCCCGGTAATTGATGCACATCCGGAGTGAACCATCCTTTTTCTTGACAAAAAGGATCGACGCTCCCCACGGCGAGCTACTCAACCGAATAAATCCCTTTCCCAGCAGCTCCTGAAGCTGCAAGGGTGACTCCTGCATCTTTGGAGGCGTAAGGTGATAGGGCGACTTGGCGATAGCCGCTGCCCACGGAACCAAATCGATACGGAACTCTACCTGCCTCTCAGGAGGCACACCCGACAACTCGGGGAAAACATCCGGGAACTCGCGCACTATCGTAACCTCATCAATCGATATCGGTCGCTCTGCACCAACCCTCGCATCCATCACATACGCCACAAACCCACTACAACCCTACTGTAGACTTTGCCTCGCTTTGGCTGCTGAGCAGAACGCTGATCTAGAATGGGTACCCTCACCGTATACTGTAAGACCTCCCTCACTAGGGTCTCGTATGGTCACCAGCTGTCCCTCGCAGTCGATAACCACTCCAAATCTGCTCAACCAGTCCATGCCCACGATGACACAGACATCACCCATCGCAATCGGGACCAAGTCAATCGAAAACTCAACGCTAAAGATTTCGATTACACATCCTTGAATCACATCGGTGGCATACACCGCTCGCTCGTCAGCTATGGAAACTCGCAGAGGTCGACTCAACGTCTCTCGACGGACACTGATATGCTGACTAAAGGCTAATGAAACAAAAGATCGACTCGCACCCGAGTCAAATAACACCAAGGTAAGTACAAAATTTACAAGAAAAGTACCTACGCATATCATTAAATAAGCACAATATCTCAACATCGTAAATAAACACATGAAAGAATACATACCACCCACCACGTCGGGCGCCGCGCGGACCTCCTCCGCGGTCAACTAGAAGGCTCTTCCTCGTCCTTCGGTGCTTCGGCCTTCACCGGCCAACTCTCGGTATCCTGTATAGCAGCAGGGGCAGATCCCTGAGGTGCTCCCTGTGCCGACCCCCGTAGTTGTGGATACTCTGCCTTCCGGTGTCCGGTCTGGTTGCAGTGGAAACAAACTGAGAACCCCTTGGGGAAATCCTTGGCCATATGCCCCTCCTTGCCACACTTGTAGCAAGATCCTGCTCTACAAACCCGCTCATGACCCTTTCCGTACTTGCCCCAAGTGCGGCCCTTCTGGTTCCCTGATCTCGAATCGGCGGGCTTGGCCCGCTTGGCTGCCGGCTGCGATTGAGCCGACCACCGATCCCTCCCCTGAGACTCCGCCTCCTCTCTAGCCTGAGTCTCCAGCTCTATCTCCCTCTTCCGAGCATTTTCTTGAAGCTCGGAAAATGTCCGGTACGACGAGTTCGCCGCAAACTCTCGAATGTCCCTCCTCAAAATACTCAGATATCGACTCATGCGTGCCTGCTCGGTAGACACGTGTTTAGGGCAAAACATCACCCTCTTATGGAACATCCTGGTGATCGCAGTAACAGACTTAGTACCCTACTAGAGGGTCAAAAACTCCTGGGCCAAACGCTCCTTCTCCACTGGGGGAACATACTCATCACGGAACATGACGGTAAACCTTGTAACACCCGGGTTTCAGGGCTAAGCATTTTTAGATGATGTAATAGTCTAGGTCAACTATTGCAACTCTTTTTGAAGTAATAAAGATGAAATATTTGAGTATTATGTGAATTATGTGTATTTATGTCCTTATTATTTAATTATAAATGTATAATTAATAAAGAATAAAAATAAGTGTCAAAATTAAAATATGAGATAAGTCCGATATCTTTACACAAAATTGTAGTGGTCGAAACAACGATTCCGGGGATATAAAGAACGCCGAAATCCGAGTTGTAACGAAGAAGTTATGACCCGACGAAATTTCGCGACAGAACAAGCACGATATCGGGAAACGTAAATAGTGAATTTATGATAGAGAGAGATATAGCCTTAGCGATCTAAACGAAGTCGTAGTGTATGTTAAACTAAGAGCGTCGATAAAAAGAACGCCCAAATCTGACTTCGTATGAGGAAGTTATGATTTTTCGAAGTTTCTGATTAGCAGTGTTCAGCCCGAAATTCGAATATTAGACCGAGCGGTTTTTAGCCGACACGACATGAATGAGAATCGAATATCTCGTTAAGAGTAGCATAACGAGAAAAAGATGGGCAAAAACAAATGTCGGAAGAAGAAGTTATGAGAATTTAATGGACCAATCCTGTCCCGGCCAGTTAATAATATAAATGTTTAAAATAAGGTCAAAATTAGCCGACAGAGTCTAAACGAAAGTTGTAGAGTACGTTCCTGCCTTTGCGTGGATATAAAGAACGTCGAAAACGGATCTCGTATGTGAATGTTAAGATTTTTAGAAGTTAAGAGTACAATTTGCGAAGCTGGTGATGACGTGGCATGATCCTAGCCTTCCCTTGCTCCCCACGGTCTTGCATTCGATGACCGACGCGTCACCCTCGCATTACGCCCCGCGTCCGAGGCCAAGTACGCCCCGCGTACTTCGGTTCTTACTCCGAGAACAAGCCACATGCGAGACAACTGGCATCCATATCCGAGGAGTACGCCCAGCGTAAATCCGAACTTCGGCCCCTATAAATACCATGCAAATTCTCCCGGATTTTCACACCTTTCTCACTTCTCTCTCTAACTTCTTTCTCTCTCTAAGTGTCCTAAACACTCCTAAACCATAGGGAACCTCCCTAGCACCTGAAGGAAGCCCCGAGGCTCCTGGTGTCCCGAGAAAACGGGTCTTTCGGTTTCGAAACGCTGCTCCAAATAAAGCCTGGTTTTCTTTAAAATCCGCTGTAAGTGAGCTATGCTTACGCAATTTTTAATATAGCTTTCAAATAATTATAGGAATGTTATTAGGTCCTTAAAATAATTATTTGGGCTATTATTATGAGTTATATTGAGTGTTATTAAACACTTATATAATAATAATAATAGTCAGACTATTAATTAGTCACGGTTGACGTAAGACTAAACCCTAGTGGAATTGATACTAGGTTTTATCGAAGGAAAATTGTTTTGAGAGTATCAAAGCGCTGTCCGAATACTGAGTCACCACCTTTCAGGTGAGTGCATAGTTACTTTCAGCTTACCCATAGATATGAAATATTTTATATAAATTACGTGCTATGTGTGCATATTATATGAATACTTGCTATCTATGCTCGATGAACGTTTTTATACATGTTTTCAATGATTTAAACTATATATGTATTTTATATCTACGAAAATGTTGGAGTAACACATGGGTAGATGTAATAGGTGATGTGTGAGAAAATGATGAGAGGCCTCGATGTTGATGTTGTTGATTTTGTCATCTAGCGGAGTATGGATGACGACCACGTACTCTTCTAGACAGTCCAGTGGAACGTTAGTAGGCTTGCAACCTGTAGGTGTTGTGAACGATGTGTTCACCGGTGTACTCCATCCCCCACATGGTTGCCTTTAGGACATTTATTGTTGAGGCATCCCCTTAGCAATAGTGTCCATCCCGATGATGATCCTTAGGCTAGGTCCCTTATGATAGGTGTTTAGGGACGTAAAGTGAGGATAACGGGAACGGGTAATCGGGTTATTGTTGATTGATGAAATTAATAAACTTATTTATTGTGGGTTGAAAACCCTATGTGCTCACCAGGCTCCCAAGCCTGACCCACTAACTTCCTTGTATTACAGGTAGTGGCGCATGAGCATAGATGTGATGTTTTGGATGAGGGATTACGGATATAGGCCTGTAGATATTAAATAATGTAGTAAAGCTTTTATTGTACTATTTATGATTTTGATCTGTATCGAACATGACATCCCAAGTCTTTTAATGAAATACATTTCCTTGGAAATGCTTCTGATAAATCTTTATCATATTATTGTTTTGGGACAAATTCTGCAACACTTTTATTTAAAATGTTACTCTGATTTTTAAACAAAGCATAAACAAAAATCGGTCTTTTCTGGCCGTGATATTGGGGATGTCACAGTTGGTATCAGAGCATTAGTTTAAGCGAACTAGGAATTTGTAGGATTTCTAGACTTAAACTTAGAATGCTAAGCGATGATTGTGAGGTGTGAGCACTAGCTTATTTTAGGAATTATGCCTAAAATGCTTTTATGTGCTAAATGCTTTGTGCCTGATATGTTGTTAATTGTTCGGATCTATGGTATGTTGCTGACAGGATCTGGAAACCTTATGTGTTTAGGATTCTAAACGTACGACTACTATATTAGAACTAGCATGTAGACGTTTCAGAGAGAAAAGGATGATTTGAACATCAATCGTAAATAAAGATCTAAATTCACCTTATTTGGTGTATAGATCAAGATGGCAAGGACCCGTAACGGAAACGTGAATGCAAATGGGAACAAAAACCAACCCCCAATGATTGAGCAAATACCAGTTGTGGAAACCGCTGTCGGGCCAATAACGATGGCCGGAGTGCAAGCGATGATCCAGGCGATGTTGGATCGTCAAATGGAGGAAACCAGGCGTTTACTCCAGCAAAATCGAGAGGAAGCGACTATTCAGATCGAACAACCCAAGTTGAACGAAGGGCAGACTGAGGAAGGAAACTACAGTGGGACTGTTGGTTAAGCCAACCCACCGATAGTTAGGCAAAACCACCAGGATGGAGGAAATGACGGACGTGGATGCAAATACAATGATTTCATGGCATCCGAACCACCAAGTCTATCTGGAAGCCCGACGCCGGTGGAAGTCATGAACTGGATCTCTGAGATGGAGACGATGTTTGAGAGTTGCAAGTGTAGCAACAGGCAGAAGACCGCTCTTGTGGTTCCTCTGTTGAAATCTGGAGTACTAAGCTGGTGGAAGCTACTAGCTGATTCAATGGCCAAAGGTGAAGCAAGCAAGATTTCGTGGGAGGATTTTCCGGTACAGTTGAAGATGCAATACTGCTCTAAACAGGATCTTCTGGAGATCAACAACGAATTCCAGAATTTGAAGAAGGGAAGAATGAGCGTTACTGAATACGCTGCAAGCATTACTGAGAAAATGAAGCTTCTTCCTCACCTCGTCCCAACTGAACTCTCCAAGGTTAACAAATTTACCCTCAGATTACCAGCGGATTTCGGTCCGATGGTCAAGAAAACTACCACTTTGAAAGCCGCTATCTAGGCTGCTAAGAATATGGAGACCCAGATACGAGAGAAGGGTCTGGAGAGAGCGTAGGTGGGAGAGAAAAGGAAATTTGACGGATCCTCGAGGTCCGGTAAGAAGAGTAAATTCTCAAAGTCTGGTTCGGGAGGAGGAGGAGTCGAAGCAAAATGGTGCAACAAGTGCAAGAAGAAGCACCATGGAAAATGTGACGGAGGAGTCACTTGTTTCAAATGTGGAAAGCCTGGGCACTATGCCAATGAATACACGTTCACTAAAAAGGTATGTTATGAGTGCAACAAGGAGGGGCACATTTCAAAGGATTGCCCGAAGAAGAAGGAGGCAGGAAGACCCAACATACCACCAAAGCCAAAGGTGAGAGCCTTCCAAATGACGCTCGAGGTTGCGAAGGAGGCATCAGACGTCGCTTCAGGTACCTTTCTTGTAAATGGTTTGCCTGCAAATATACTATTTGATTCTGGAGCCAACTATTCCTTTGTATCGCATAGATTTGGAGGAAAATTAGCTTTGCCTATAGAAAAACTGGATAATGCCCTGATTGTAGAAGTTGCTAGTGGCAAGTTTGTAACTGTTAGTAATTGTATTAAGAACGTAGTCATCGACCTAAACGGAAACGAATTCCACGAAGAACTGTTACCCATAGAGTTAAACGGTTTCGACATCGTTTTGGGTATGGATTGGCTTAGCGCCAACGATCCTGAGATTCAATGCCGAAAGAAGATAGTAAGGTTAAACCCACCCTGAAAGGAATCATTTATGGTGTACGAGGACAAACGCAGAGTGAATTTTGGAATCATCTCCCTGATGAAAGCCAGGAAATGTTTGTCCAAAGGATGTGAATCATACTTGGCATTCGTAATCGATGCTAAGAAGGAGAAGAAAGAGGTGCATAATATCTTCCCGGATTACCACCTGATAGGCAAGTGGAGTTTTGTATAGACTTGTTACCAGGAACAACACCGATAGCAAAGGCACCTTACCGATTAGCACCGAAGGAGATGAAGCAGCTTATGACACAACATCAGGAGCTGTTGGACAACGGTTTCATTTGACCTCGTTCATCACCCTGGGGAGCTCCGGTGTTATTCGTGAAGAAGAAGGATGGAAGCATGAGGATGTGCATAGACTACCGAGAGCTGAACAAGGCAACAGTGAAGAACAAGTATCCATTTCCGAGGATTGATGACCTATTCGATCAGCTGCAAGGTTCGAGCTACTTCTCAAAGATCGATCTTAGGTCAGGATATCATCAGCTAAAGGTGAGAGAGCAGGATATTGAGAAGACTGCATTCTGAACTCGATATGGACACTACGAGTTCTTGGTTATGTCATTTGGACTAACCAATGCTCCTGCAACATTCATGGATTTGATGAACAGGGTTTGTAAACCATTCCTCGATAAATCAGTGATAGTGTTCATCGACGACATTCTGATCTACTCGAAAAGCCAAGAGGAGCATGGCAAGCATCTACGGGAAGTATTAGAAGTATTGAAGAAGGAGAAGCTTTTTGCAAAGTTCTCCAAGTGTGATTTTTGGATCCGAGAAGTTCAATTCTTGGGTCATGTGGTTAACCAGCAGGGAATAATGGTTGACCGCACAAAAATCGAAGCTGTAATGAACTGGGAACGTCCAAAGAGTCCCACGGAGACTCGAAGCTTTCTAGGATTAGCCGGATATTACCGATGATTTATTCAAGGCTTTTCTTCGATAGCATCTCCGTTGACAGCTTTGACCCATAAAGGAGCTACATATACGTGGAATGAGAAGCATGAAGAAGCATTTAAGAAGCTGAAGAAGAAGTTATGTAAAGCACCGATACTTTCTCTACCCGATGGAGTTGAAGAATTCGCGGTTTATAGTGACTCATCTGGAGTCAGGTTGGGTTGTGTTCTGACCCAAAGAGAAAAGTGATGGGTTTTAGCCATAAGAACTTTCCTATGTGCGCATGCAAAACCCTAATGCTTGGATCTAGGCTTTCTAATTAAACATACTTTGAATCCAAGACTTCTAATGACTATTTAGGTGTAATAACAATATTGAAACAGATCTAGAATCATACCTTTGAATTCCTTGTTGATCTTGTTGTCTTGGAGCTTCCAGAGTCACAATTGTCACTCCTCTAATGGCTTACAAACACCAACTAGCAAGGAGGGTGATTTGGGAGAGAGGAGAGGGGAGGAAATCGGCCAGGGTTCTCTTACTTTAGATGAAGTGCTGATTTCCCTTAGCCATAGGGTCTATTTATACTTGTAGACTCCTTAAGGGTTACAACCTAAACCCTAATTGGATAATCTTCTCTTAAGGCTATCCAAATCCTTTCAGATAAGCAATGGACGATTTAAGCTATCCTTTAGCTTCTAGAATCCATCCAATCCATATCTATATGGATTTACAATCTAAAGTTTAACTATGAAACAATTGACAGTTTATACCCTCTTATTTAATTAATCTCTTTAAGTCACCAAATTAATTCCAATTAATTCTATGAATTATATTAATCAAATAACAATATATTATTCTTTATATTATTCTCATAATATATTAATAATATTTACTCTCTCTTAATAAATCATCCTATCAAGTTGCTATGGTGAAGGCAACCCAAAAGGACCATGCACAACCGGGTCAAATACTTGCCTAATATAGTTGCAGCCTTAGACACTATTCCAACAGTCTCCCACTTGGATAAGTCTAGTAACTATATGCACAAGTACAATTCGGCTTGCAATCGTAGCTCTCAAAGACACTGTCAAACTCTGATCTAATCAATATTGTCCTTTAGATAAGGGATCGTACAGTCCTCTGTTAGATATCATGCTGACAATCCTATGGAATGGTTAGTCAAGGATTTAGGTTTCTCGATCTCTGATTTATTTGACATAGAACTTAATCGAACACATCAATTCAGTTCTGACCGGGCCCGACACATAAGTCAAATCAAATCATCGAGCGGCCGAGATATCGCTTTTACCTTCTTAGATAAAAGTTACAGATAAACTTCGACTTATATGCATTTACTTATTCAATAATCAACTATACAACAATGCGTTTTATAACATTGAGTTACCAATGCGTTTTCGCATTATCAATGTACAATCAATTAGCAAATAATAAACCATCTAGGTTTTAAGACTATATGATATTATCCTCTCGCGATCACCCAATTATATCATATTCCATAAGGTGATTCCAGCAAGCGCGGGTTTGTTCCAATGCTCAAAACCAGTTCATAAGCACTCATGAATGTCGCAGCAATCCTTTGCTATGTCTAATACCATTTAGACAATCTACGCACCGATTCACGACAATCTTCATTCATATCTACTTCCAACATATGAACGATTGTGGACAATTTGAACAATTCGATTATTCCTAATAAACTCAATTATTCTGGAAGTCAAAACATGCAAAGTGAAACAATAGCTAAACAATTAACATAAGATAGTAACATTACTCATAAATAAAACTCCTTTATTTAATCATCAAATGTTAATTACATTTATCTATTACACGTTTCTAATACTATCTAATCTATGCTGATATCATCCTTCAGCCCAATACTCCTAGCATGCTGCAAGTGCTTAACCCTACTCAGTCCCTTCGTAAGCGGATCTGCTGGGTTATCTTCTGATGATATCCTCTTCACTACAAGTTGTCCTTCTTCTACACGATGTCTAATGAAGTGATATTTTCTGTCGATATGTCGTGATCTACCATGATCCCTCGGTTCCTTGGTCAAGGCAACTGCTCCTTCGTTATCATAGAAAATCTCCATGGGCTCCTTTATGGCAGGTACAACTCCAAGATCACCGATGAAGTTCTTTAGCCATATTGCCTCCTTCGACGCTTCGCTCGCTGCAATGTACTCTGATTCGCACGTTGAATCAGCTACGGTTTCCTGCTTGGAACTTTTCCATGTCACTGCTCCTCCATTCAGGGTAAAGACCCCGCCCGACTGTGAACGGTAGTTGTCCCTGTCGGTTTGAAAGCTGGCGTCACTATACCCTCACACCTTCAAGTCATCACTCCCTCCGAGGACTAAGAACCATTCCTTTGTCCTCCGAAGGTACTTAAGGATATTCTTCACCGCAATCCAATGTGCTCTGCCAGGATTCCCTTGATATCTGCTAACCATGCTCAAAGCAAAGGCTATATCAGGGCGAGTACAAGTTATAGCGTACATGATTGAGCCAACTGCGGAAGCGTATGGTACTCGGCTCATTTCTGCTATCTCAGCTTCGGTACTCGGACTTTGAGTCTTACTCAACTTGGCATTATTTTGTATCGGTAATTCTCCCTTCTTTGAGTTTTCCATACTAAAACGTTTTAGTACCTTCTCCAAGTAAGTGTTCTGACTAAGTCCAATTAGTCTCTTACTTCTTTCTCTTACTATCCTTATTCCCAAAATGTAAGAAGCCTCTCTGAGGTCCTTCATAGCGAAGCACTTCCCGAGCCAGGACTTAACCTCCTGCAAAGTCGGGATGTCGTTTCCTATGAGTAATATGTCATCGACATATAGAACGAGGAAGCTTACTATACTCCCACTGGCTTTGACATATACACAAGACTCATCTTCGCTTCGTACAAATCCAAACTCTTTGACTTTCTCATCGAAGCAAAGATTCCATCTGCGAGATGCTTGCTTAAGTCCATAAATGGACTTCTCAAGCTTACACACTCTATTCGGATGCTTCGGATCCACAAACCCCTCTGTCTGAGCCATGTAAACATCCTCAGCCAACTTTCCATTAAGGAAGGCGGTCTTGACATCCATTTGCCAAATCTCATAATCATGAAATGCGGCAATCGCTAGCATCACTCTAATAGATTTTATCTTCGCAACTGGTGAGAAGGTCTCATCATAGTCAACTCCGGGAGTTTGAGTAAAGCCCTTCGCGACCAATCGCGCTTTATATGTGTGTACGTTTCCATCCACGTCGGTCTTCTTCTTGAAGATCCATTTGCACCCAACGGTCTTACGCCCGGGCACATAATCAACCAAATTCCAAACTTGGATATCATACATGGATTAGATCTCGCTATCCATTGCCTCTTTCCATTTCGCAGACTCCGGGCCTGCCATGGCTTCCTTATAGCTATTAGGTTCATCAAGATTTATTAGTGTACCATCACTAATATACGTGTCCCCTTCAGTAGTAATATGAAAATCATAAAACTAGGGTAGAACTCTAACTCTATCGGAACGTCTAAGAGGTAAGGATTCGTCAATCGGTTCAACCGGAGTTTCCTCCTCGGGTTGAGTGCCAGCGGTAGAGGTTCCTTCATTTATCGACTCTTGAATCTCTTTAAGCTCGATTTGCCTCCCACTGTCTCCTTGGCCTATGAGTTCTCGCTCTCGGAAAACTCCTCTCCTCGCAACAGAGACAACATTGTCCTTCGGTCTATAGAAGAGATATCCGAAGGATGTCTGTGGGTAGGCGATGAAAATACATCGCTCACTTCGGGGTTCGAGCTTGTCGTGAGTATCTCATCTTACGAATGCCTTGCAACCCCAAACCTTGATATGTGCCAACAAGGGAGCTTTCCCTGTCCACATCTCGTGAGGTGTTTTGGCAACCTTCTTAGTAGGGACTCGGTTAAGGATATGGGCGGCAGTCTCTAAGGCATACCCCCAAAAAGAGATAGGTAGTGAAGAACGACTCATCATAGAGCGAACCATATCCAATAAGGTTCGATTATGCCTTTCTGCCACACCATTTAACTGCGGTGTCCTAGGAGGCGTCAATTGCGAAACTATTCCACACTCCTTGAGATAATCGTGGAATTCAAGACTTAGGTACTCTCCTCCTCGATCGGATCGAAGCATCTTGATTTTCCTGCTCAATTGATTCTCCACTTCATTCTTGAACTCTTTGAACCTTTCAAAAGTTTCTGACTTTTGCTTGATTAAATAGATATACCCATATCTACTATAATCATCGGTAAAAGTCACGTAGAAGCGGTTCCCATCCTTCGTGGTTGATCTAAACGGTCCACATACATCGGTATGTATTAAGTCCAATAGAACCTCACCCCTTTCACACGTACTCGTGAAGGGTGATTTAGTCATCTTTCCAAGTAAACAAGACTCGCACGTGTCATCTTCCCTAAGGTCGAATGACTCTAACACTCCATCATTTTGGAGTTGGGCTATGCGTTTCTTGTTGACATGTCCAAGACGACAATGCCACAAGGATGCTTTATCCATACTAGTGGAAGAATATATATTCAAAACATCATTTCCTAAGTTATCAACAATCATAACAGTTTCATAAATTCCATTACATGGTATAGCTTCAAAGTAAAAACACCATTTAGATAAGCCAAAATAGAACCATTCTCATTATTAAAAGAAAATCTAAAACCTTGTCTATATAAACCATGGAATGAAATGATGTTTCTAGCCATTTTTGGTGAATAGCACAATTGTTCAAATCTAAACATAAATTATTCCTAAGCACTAAAGAATACACTCCAATCTTGGTCACAGGCGACAATCTTCTGTTCCCCATGATTAGATTGATTCTTCCTTGCTCCACATCCCTACTTCTTCTTAGTCCCTGCACATTAGAACAAATGTGTTAACCACAACCGGTATCAAGAACCCAAGAAATAGCATGATTAGAATTGTTAGATTTGATTGTATATATACCTGCGAAAGATGGCTTGATCTTTCCTTCCTTGATGGCTTGCAGGTATTTCGGGCAGCTTCTCTTCCAATGTCCTATCTTGTGGCAGTGGTGGCACTCTGCCTCCTTCGGGTTAGGGCAGGGCTTAGCGGGATCAACTTTGGTCCCACTAGAAGAGGCACCATCTCGGGCTTTAACCTTGCGATAGTTCTTAGACGAAGCCTTCCTCTTCTTTCCCTTTCCTTGACCAATAGCCAAGACAGGAGCAACGGGTGGATTGGAAGTTGGTGCAACAGACTTGTCTTTGAAGTTGCTCTCAGCGACCCTCAAGAGACCTTGGAGTTTGCTTAGGGTGACCTCCTCTTTGTTCATGTGGTAGGTCATCCTAAATTGATTGTACATCGGAGGCAAAGAGTGAAGCACCATGTCGATCGCCAAGTCTTCCCCAAAGTCAACATTTAACTTGCGAAGGCGGTCGACATACCTTTGCATCTTTTGCAGGTGCACGGTAAGAGATTCTCCATGACCCATCTTAGCGGAAATCATGTTAGTGAAAATCTCATAACGCTCTTGTCTTGCGTTTTGGTGGTATCTCTCCAATAAGTCTTGATGCATCTCGTACGGGTACATGTCCTCGTAGGACTTTTGGAATTCGGAGTTCATGGTGGCTATCATGATGCAATGCACCTTCGTTGCATCTCGCTCATGAGTTTCAAAAGCAGTAATTTCAGCCGGAGTAGCGATTTCAGGGTTGATCTTCTCGAGCTTCTCATCGAGGACATACTCCTTATCCTCATAGCGAGCAATGGTGCAAATGTATCTTATCCATTCGCTAAAGTTCGTTCCATCGAAGGTGACCTTTTGGCAAAGGCTCATCAACGTGAAAGAACTAGCAACAACGTTGTTTGCGTTCGACATCTACAAATAGAAAGGACAAAGATAGATTAGAATATTAATCCCTAATTATCACCCAATAAGAAAAATTAGGGCTAGGATCCAAGAATAACATTTACATATGAGAAAAGGGATGCCGTAATCTAACATGCAAATAAATTAAAGGTAAGTGAATGGAGATTCACTAATTCTCCACCATAAAACCTAACTATTAGTTCTAAATGTATTGAGAATTCCTAGGTTCGGATGAGATTCATTGAAACTATTCAATGGCATGTTTAAATCTCGATATGCCCCTCTAGTTTGTGATTGGGATACCGAGGATCACAAAGCGGGTGTGAATTACCATGCAAATTCACATGGTGCCTTCATTGTAACGATCACCTATTCGATGTGCCGGTAAACCACACACGCTCCATCGAACTATGATAAACAATGAATCACCCTTTGCCACCTTTGCTTAGAACCAATTAGTGTGCCGGTAAACCACACACGCTCCACTAACTTCTTAGCAAGGGTGCAAAGTGTAATTTCATGGGATTGCATCAATTCACTTTTCCTAAAGTAACTAAGATTAGGAAATTTTAAAGTATGTGTAGTTACTTTGTATTTCCTATTATACTTTTAATGAGAGGATGAGGTTGCCCTATCCTACCCGTTCGGCTAACGACCCTCCACCGATCAAGCAAGCGGTGGGTGTGAGTGTACACCCATTAAGCGCCATTTTATAGGCCGCAACCTTATACCCACCTTATAGATCGGCTTCGTGAATGAGGCCTACTAACGGTAAGACTAGCATTTTAGTCATACATACATACATACATACATATATATATATATATATATATATATATATATATATTAATCTTGTAATATTATATTAGTATAGGGTTGTATTTTAAACATTTTAAAATCTACGGTTTGAAATTTAAATTGTCTAAATTAAAACTTTTAATTACAAAATATAAATTTCAAAACTTGAAGACAAGTTTTAAACATTTAAAACATGGAGGATCAAATAATAAATAATTTCAATTAACAATTAATTTCCTAATTATCTATATTTGATTTATTCAAGATTTCTTGCAAGATAATTACCAAAATAATCAAAATAATTAATTAATTATCATATAAGGAAATTAAATATTTTATTAGTTGATAAATATCTTTAATTAGATCAAGATTATAGTCATATATATCAAAAAATCGGATTAGGGTTGATCTAATATGATTAAGGTAAGTTTCCATAAGATAATCATGAAGAAATCCCGAATCTGGCCATTCCTGACGCTTGGACTCGCCGAGTGCACCAAGGGACTCGCCGTGTTAGGCCAACTCGCCGAGTCCACTATGGAACTCGCCGAGTCCATGACTTAGAAACACAAAAATCGAATTTTGCAGTTTAGTTTCAGACAAATAAGCATCAATTTAATGAAAACCAAGCTAGGCTCTGATACCACTGATGGGTTTTAGCAATAAGAACTTTCCTATGTACGCATGCAAAACCCTAATGCTTGGATCTAGGCTTTCTAATTAAACATGCTTTGAATCCAAGACTTCTAATGACTATTTAGGTGTAATAACAATATTGAAACAGATCTAGAATCATACCTTTGAATTCCTTTTTGATCTTGTTGTCTTGGAGCTTCTAGAGTCAGAATTGTCACTCCTCTAATGTCTTACAAACACCAACTAGCAAGGAGGAAATCGGCCAGGGTTCTCTTACTTTAGATGAAGTGCTGATTTCCCTTAGCCATAGGGTCTATTTATACTTGTAGACTCCTTAAGGGTTACAACCTAAACCCTAATTGGATAATCTTCTCTTAAGGCTATCCAAATCCTTTCCTTAGATAAGCAATGGAAGATTTGAGCTATCCTTTAGCTTCTAGAATCCGTCCAATCCATATCTATATGGATTTACAGTCTAAAGTTTAACTATCAAACAATTGACGGTTTATACCCTCTTATTTAATTAATCTCTTTAAGTCACCAAATTAATTCCAATTAATTCTATGACTTATATTAATCAAATAACAATATATTATTCTTTATATTATTCTCATAATATATGAATAATATTTACTCTCTCTTAATAAATCATCCTATCAAGTTGCTATGGTGAAGGCAACCCAAAAGGACCATGCACAACCGGGTCAAATACTTGCCTAATATAGTTGCAGCCTTAGACACTATTCCAGAAAAGGTGATAGCATACGCATCTCGACAATTGAAAGAGCACGAAAAGAACTACCCCACTCACGATTTGGAGTTGGAGGCAGTAGTATTTGCTCTAAAGATATGGAGGCATTATCTCTACGACACGAAATGCAAGTTGTTCACTGATCATAAGAGTCTCCAGTATCTCTTTAATCAGAAAGAATTGAACATAAGGCAACGACACTGGCTAGAGTTACTCAAGGACTACGACTGTGAGATACTTTACCACCCTGGTAAAGCAAATGTTGTCGCTGATGCTCTCAGTCGGAAAGTGAACCTTGAAAGGAAAAGGCCAAGAGCGTTGAGAATTGAAGTTGTCTCGAAAATTGTGGAAAGTATCAGGAAAGATCAAGAAGAAGCTTTAGAGAAAAATGACCGAAAGGAAGAACGTTTGGGCAAAACGTTAGTGTTCGGTGCAAACAGTCGAGGACTGAAGGCATTCCAAGATCGGATTTGGGTACCATCAGACGGGAGGAATAAGAGATCTTCGGATGGAAGAAGCACACAAGACCATGTACTCGATTGATCCCGGTAGCACTAAAATGTATAGGGACCTAAAACCCTACTACTGGTGGCCGACGATGAAGCTCGATGTTGCAAAGTATGTGGCCGAGTGCATGACTTGTGCAAGAGTTAAGGCACAACATCAGAAACCGTATGGGAGTTTATAACCTTTACCTGTACCCATGGGTAAATGGGAAGACATCACCATGGATTTTGTGACTAAACTACCCAGGACGAAGAACGGACATGACATGATTTGGGTAGTCGTGGATCATTTCACCAAGAGTGCACACTTCATAGCAGCCAACGAGAAGTGGTCTATGGATAAGCTCGCAAATGCTTATGTGAAGGAAATTGTAAGACTTCACGGTGTTCCTCTTATGATTGTATCAGATCATGATAGTCGTTTCACGTTGAGGTTTTGGAGGAGTCTACAAGAGGAGTTGGGTACAAAGTTGTGTTTGAGTACTGCTTACCATCCGCAAACTGATGGTCAGAGTGAAAGAACGATTCAGACACTAGAAGATATGTTGTGAGCATGTACCCTTGAGTTCTAAGGGAATTGGGACAAGCACTTACCTCTGGTAGAATTCTCCTACAACAACAGTTTCCACTCGAGCATCAAGATGGCACCTTATCAAGCCTTGTATGGATAGAAGTGTTGTATGACGTCTTGTTGGCTTGAAGCCGTATAGAAGCAGTTTATGGTCCCCGAGATAGTCTATGAGACTGTTGAGAAGTTGAAGGTGATTAGGGAAAGGATGTTAGCAGCTCAGGATCGTCAGAAGAGCTATGCTGACAAGAAAAGAAGACCGATGACCTTCAAAGTTGGGGATTCGGTTTTGCTTAAAGTCTCACCGTGCAATGGACTTATAAGATTCGGAAGGCGAGGAAAGTTGAGTCCAAGGTTTATTGGACCCTTCAAAGCTCTTCTGAAGATTGGGAACCAAGCTTACAAGATGGAATTACCCGAAGAACTCGATGGTATTCATAACACCTTCCATGTGTGTTATCTGAGGAAATTCACGCGAGAACTTCCCGACATAATTCCGATCTCAGAGTTAAGAATGGATGAAAATAAGAGGCTGATCGAAGAGGATGAGGCAATTGTTGACCGTAAGACTAAGAAGTTACGACGCAAGATGGTCGACTTAGTGCTAGTCCGATGGAAACATTCGAATGGGCCGAATCTCACTTAGGAAACAGAAAATGACATGATGAGTCGCTACCCACATCTGTTTGCTGATGCATGATTCCGGGACGAAATCATCCTAAGGGAGAGAGAATTGTAACGCCCGGGTTTCAGGGCTAAGAATTTTTAGACGATGTGATAGTCTAGGTCAACTATTGTAACTCTTTTTGAAGTAATAAAGATGAAATATTTGAGTATTATGTGAATTATGTGCTTATTATTTAATTATAAATGTATAATTAATAAAGAATAAAAATAAGCGTCAAAATTAAAGTATGAGATAAGTCCGATATCTTTACATAAAATTGTAGTGGTCGAAAAAAGGATTCTGGGGATATAAAGAACGCCGAAATCCGAGTTGTAACGAAGAAGTTATGACCCGACGAAGTTTCGCGACAGAACCGGCACGATACCGGGAAGCGTAAATAGTGAATTTATGATAGAGCTAGATATAGCCTTAGCAATCTAAACGAAATTCGTAGTGTATGTTAAACTAAGAGTGTCGATAAAAAGAACGCCCAAATCTGACTTAGTATGAGGAAGTTATGATTTTTCGAAGTTTCGGATTAGTAGTGTACAACCCGAAATTCGAATATTAGAACGAACGGTTTTTAGCCGAAACGACCTGAACAAGAATCGAAGATCTCATTAAGAGTAGCATAACGAGAAAAAGATGGGCGAAAACGGACGTCGGATGAAGAATTTATGAGAATTTAACGGACCAATCCTGTCTCGGCCAGTTAATAACATAAAATTTTAAAATAAGTTCAAAATTAGCCGACGGAGTCTAAACAAAAGTTGTAGAGTACGTTCCCGCCTTTGTGTGGATATAAAGAATGTCATAAACGGATCTCGTATGTGAAAGTTACGATTTTTAGAAATTAAGAGTGCAATTTGCGAAGCTGGTGATGGCGTGGCATGATCCTAGCCTTCCCTTGCTCCCCACGGTCTCGCATCCGATGACCGATGCGTCACCCTCGCATTACGCCCCGCGTCCGAGGCCAAGTACACCCCGCGTACATGGGTCCTTATTTACTCTAAGAACAAGCCACGTGCGAGACAGCTGGCATCCATATCCGAGGAGTACGCCCAGCATAAATCCGAACTTCGGCCCCTATAAATACCATGCAAATTCTCCCGGATTTTCACACCTTTCTCACTTCTCTCTCTAACTTCTTTCTCTCTCTAAGTGTCCTAAACACTCCTAAACCATAGGGAACCTCCCTAGCACCTGAAGGAAGCCCCGAGGCTCCTGGTGTCCCGAGAAAACGGGTCTTTCGGTTTCGAAACGCTGCTCCAAATAAAGCCTGGTTTTCTTTAAAATCCGCTGTAAGTGAGCTATGCTTACGCAATTTTTAATATAGCTTTCAAATAATTATAGGAATGTTATTAGGTCCTTAAAATAATTATTTGGGCTATTATTATGAGTTATATTGAGCGTTATTAAACACTTATATAATAATAATAATAGTCAGACTATTAATTAGTCACGGTTGACGTAAGACTAAACCCTAGTGGAACTGATACTAGGTTTTATCGAAGGAAAATTGTTTTGAGAGTATCAAAGCGCTGTCCGAATACTGAGTCACCACCTTTCAGGTGAGTGCATAGTTACTTTCAGCTTACCCATAGATATGAAGTATTTTATATAAATTACGTGCTATGTGTGCATATTATATGAATACTTGTTATCTATGCTCGATGAATGTTTTTGTACATGTTTTCAATGATTTAAACTATATATGTATTTTATATCTACGAAAATGTTGGAGTAACACATGGGTAGATGTAATAGGTGATGTGTGAGAAAATGATGAGAGGCCTCGATGTTGATGTTGTTGATTTTGTCATCTAGCGGAGTATGGATGACGACCACGTACTCTTCTAGACAGTCCAGTGGAACATTAGTAGGCTTGCAACCTGTAGGTGTTGTGAACGATGTGTTCACCGGTGTACTCCATCCCCCACATGGTTGCCTTTAGGACATTTATTGTTGAGGCATCCCCTTAGCAATAGTGTCCATCCCGATGATGATCCTTAGGCTAGGTCCCTTATGATAGGTGTTTAGGGACGTAAAGTGAGGATAACGGGAACGGGTAATCGGGTTATTGTTGATTGATGAAATTAATAAACTTATTTATTGTGGGTTGAAAACCCTATGTGCTCACCAGGCTCCCAAGCCTGACCCACTAACTTCCTTGTATTACAGGTAGTGGCGCATGAGCATAGATGTGATGTTTTGGATGAGGGATTACGGATATAGGCCTGTAGATATTAAATAATGTAGTAAAGCTTTTATTGTACTATTTATGATTTTGATCTGTATCGAACATGACATCCCAAGTCTTTTAATGAAATACATTTCCTTGGAATGCTTCTGATAAATCTTTATCATATTATTGTTTTGGGACAAATTCTGCAACACTTTTATTTAAAATGTTACTCTGATTTTTAAACAAAGCATAAACAAAAATCGGTCTTTTCTGGCCGTGATTTTGGGGATGTCACAGTTGGTATCAGAGCATTAGTTTAAGCGAACTAGGAATTTGTAGGATTTCTAGACTTAAACTTAGAATGCTAAGCGATGATTGTGAGGTGTGAGCACTAGCTTATTTTAGGAATTATGCCTAAAATGCTTTTATGTGCTAAATGCTTTGTGCCTGATATGTTGTTAATTGTTCGGATCTATGGTATGTTGCTGACAGGATCTGAAAACCTTATGTGTTTAGGATTCTAAACGTACGACTACTATATTAGAACTAGCATGTAGACGTTTCAGAGAGAAAAGGATGATTTGAACATCAATCGTAAATAAAGATCTAAATTCACCTTATTTGGTGTATAGATCAAGATGGCAAGGACCCGTAACGGAAACGTGAATGCAAATGGGAACAAAAACCAACCCCCAATGATTGAGCAAATACCAGTTGTGGAAACCGCTGTCGGGCCAATAACGATGGCCGGAGTGCAAGCGATGATCCAGGCGATGTTGGATCGTCAAATGGAGGAAACCAGGCGTTTACTCCAGCAAAATCGAGAGGAAGCGACTATTCAGATCGAACAACCCAAGTTGAACGAAGGGCAGACTGAGGAAGGAAACTACAGTGGGACTGTTGGTTAAGCCAACCCACCGATAGTTAGGCAAAACCACCAGGATGGAGGAAATGACGGACGTGGATGCAAATACAATGATTTCATGGCATCCGAACCACCAAGTCTATCTGGAAGCCCGACGCCGGTGGAAGTCATGAACTGGATCTCTGAGATGGAGACGATGTTTGAGAGTTGCAAGTGTAGCAACAGGCAGAAGACCGCTCTTGTGGTTCCTCTGTTGAAATCTGGAGTACTAAGCTGGTGGAAGCTACTAGCTGATTCAATGGCCAAAGGTGAAGCAAGCAAGATTTCGTGGGAGGATTTTCCGGTACAGTTGAAGATGCAATACTGCTCTAAACAGGATCTTCTGGAGATCAACAACGAATTCCAGAATTTGAAGAAGGGAAGAATGAGCGTTACTGAATACGCTGCAAGCATTACTGAGAAAATGAAGCTTCTTCCTCACCTCGTCCCAACTGAACTCTCCAAGGTTAACAAATTTACCCTCAGATTACCAGCGGATTTCGGTCCGATGGTCAAGAAAACTACCACTTTGAAAGCCGCTATCTAGGCTGCTAAGAATATGGAGACCCAGATACGAGAGAAGGGTCTGGAGAGAGCGTAGGTGGGAGAGAAAAGGAAATTTGACGGATCCTCGAGGTCCGGTAAGAAGAGTAAATTCTCAAAGTCTGGTTCGGGAGGAGGAGGAGTCGAAGCAAAATGGTGCAACAAGTGCAAGAAGAAGCACCATGGAAAATGTGACGGAGGAGTCACTTGTTTCAAATGTGGAAAGCCTGGGCACTATGCCAATGAATACACGTTCACTAAAAAGGTATGTTATGAGTGCAACAAGGAGGGGCACATTTCAAAGGATTGCCCGAAGAAGAAGGAGGCAGGAAGACCCAACATACCACCAAAGCCAAAGGTGAGAGCCTTCCAAATGACGCTCGAGGTTGCGAAGGAGGCATCAGACGTCGCTTCAGGTACCTTTCTTGTAAATGGTTTGCCTGCAAATATACTATTTGATTCTGGAGCCAACTATTCCTTTGTATCGCATAGATTTGGAGGAAAATTAGCTTTGCCTATAGAAAAACTGGATAATGCCCTGATTGTAGAAGTTGCTAGTGGCAAGTTTGTAACTGTTAGTAATTGTATTAAGAACGTAGTCATCGACCTAAACGGAAACGAATTCCACGAAGAACTGTTACCCATAGAGTTAAACGGTTTCGACATCGTTTTGGGTATGGATTGGCTTAGCGCCAACGATCCTGAGATTCAATGCCGAAAGAAGATAGTAAGGTTAAACCCACCCTGAAAGGAATCATTTATGGTGTACGAGGACAAACGCAGAGTGAATTTTGGAATCATCTCCCTGATGAAAGCCAGGAAATGTTTGTCCAAAGGATGTGAATCATACTTGGCATTCGTAATCGATGCTAAGAAGGAGAAGAAAGAGGTGCATAATATCTTCCCGGATTACCACCTGATAGGCAAGTGGAGTTTTGTATAGACTTGTTACCAGGAACAACACCGATAGCAAAGGCACCTTACCGATTAGCACCGAAGGAGATGAAGCAGCTTATGACACAACATCAGGAGCTGTTGGACAACGGTTTCATTTGACCTCGTTCATCACCCTGGGGAGCTCCGGTGTTATTCGTGAAGAAGAAGGATGGAAGCATGAGGATGTGCATAGACTACCGAGAGCTGAACAAGGCAACAGTGAAGAACAAGTATCCATTTCCGAGGATTGATGACCTATTCGATCAGCTGCAAGGTTCGAGCTACTTCTCAAAGATCGATCTTAGGTCAGGATATCATCAGCTAAAGGTGAGAGAGCAGGATATTGAGAAGACTGCATTCTGAACTCGATATGGACACTACGAGTTCTTGGTTATGTCATTTGGACTAACCAATGCTCCTGCAACATTCATGGATTTGATGAACAGGGTTTGTAAACCATTCCTCGATAAATCAGTGATAGTGTTCATCGACGACATTCTGATCTACTCGAAAAGCCAAGAGGAGCATGGCAAGCATCTACGGGAAGTATTAGAAGTATTGAAGAAGGAGAAGCTTTTTGCAAAGTTCTCCAAGTGTGATTTTTGGATCCGAGAAGTTCAATTCTTGGGTCATGTGGTTAACCAGCAGGGAATAATGGTTGACCGCACAAAAATCGAAGCTGTAATGAACTGGGAACGTCCAAAGAGTCCCACGGAGACTCGAAGCTTTCTAGGATTAGCCGGATATTACCGATGATTTATTCAAGGCTTTTCTTCGATAGCATCTCCGTTGACAGCTTTGACCCATAAAGGAGCTACATATACGTGGAATGAGAAGCATGAAGAAGCATTTAAGAAGCTGAAGAAGAAGTTATGTAAAGCACCGATACTTTCTCTACCCGATGGAGTTGAAGAATTCGCGCTTTATAGTGACTCATCTGGAGTCGGGTTGGGTTGTGTTCTGACCCAAAGAGAAAAGTGATGGGTTTTAGCCATAAGAACTTTCCGATGTGCGCATGCAAAACCCTAATGCTTGGATCTAGGCTTTCTAATTAAACATACTTTGAATCCAAGACTTCTAATGACTATTTAGGTGTAATAACAATATTGAAACAGATCTAGAATCATACCTTTGAATTCCTTGTTGATCTTGTTGTCTTGGAGCTTCCAGAGTCACAATTGTCACTCCTCTAATGGCTTACAAACACCAACTAGCAAGGAGGATGATTTGGGAGAGAGGAGAGGGGAGGAAATCTGCCAGGGTTCTCTTACTTTAGATGAAGTGCTGATTTCCCTTAGCCATAGGGTCTATTTATACTTGTAGACTCCTTAAGGGTTACAACCTAAACCATAATTGGATAATCTTCTCTTAAGGCTATCCAAATCCTTTCCTTAGATAAGCAATGGACGATTTGAGCTATCCTTTAGCTTCTAGAATCCATCCAATCCATATCTATATGGATTTACAATCTAAAGTTTAACTATGAAACAATTGACAGTTTATACCCTCTTATTTAATTAATCTCTTTAAGTCACCAAATTAATTCCAATTAATTCTATGAATTATATTAATCAAATAACAATATATTATTCTTTATATTATTCTCATAATATATTAATAATATTTACTCTCTCTTAATAAATCATCCTATCAAGTTGCTATGGTGAAGGCAACCCAAAAGGACCATGCACAACCGGGTCAAATACTTGCCTAATATAGTTGCAGCCTTAGACACTATTCCAACAGTCTCCCACTTGGATAAGTCTAGTAACTATATGCACAAGTACAATTCGGCTTGCAATCGTAGCTCTCAAAGACACTGCCAAACTCTGATCTAATCAATATTGTCCTTTAGATAAGGGATCGTACAGTCCTCTGTTAGATATCATGCTGACAATCCTATGGAATGGTTAGTCAAGGATTTAGGTTTCTCGATCTCTGATTTATTTGACATAGAACTTAATCGAACACATCAATTCAGTTCTGACCGGGCCCGACACATAAGTCAAATCAAATCATCGAGCGGCCGAGATATCGCTTTTACCTTCTTAGATAAAAGTTACAGATAAACTTCGACTTATATGCATTTACTTATTCAATAATCAACTATACAACAATGCGTTTTATAACATTGAGTTACCAATGCGTTTTCGCATTATCAATGTACAATCAATTAGCAAATAATAAACCATCTAGGTTTTAAGACTATATGATATTATCCCCTCGCGATCACCCAATTATATCATATTCCATAAGGTGATTCCAGCAAGCGCGGGTTTGTTCCAATGCTCAAAACCAGTTCATAAGCACTCATGAATGTCGCAGCAATCCTTTGCTATGTCTAATACCATTTAGACAATCTACGCACCGATTCACGACAATCTTCATTCATATCTACTTCCAACATATGAACGATTGTGGACAATTTGAACAATTCGATTATTCCTAATAAACTCAATTATTCTGGAAGTCAAAACATGCAAAGTGAAACAATAGCTAAACAATTAACATAAGATAGTAACATTACTCATAAATAAAACTCCTTTATTTAATCATCAAATGTTAATTACATTTATCTATTACACGTTTCTAATACTATCTAATCTATGCTGATATCATCCTTCAGCCCAATACTCCTAGCATGCTGCAAGTGCTTAACCCTACTCAGTCCCTTCGTAAGCGGATCTGCTGGGTTATCTTCTGATGATATCCTCTTCACTACAAGTTGTCCTTCTTCTACACGATGTCTAATGAAGTGATATTTTCTGTCGATATGTCGTGATCTACCATGATCCCTCGGTTCCTTGGTCAAGGCAACTGCTCCTTCGTTATCATAGAAAATCTCCATGGGCTCCTTTATGGCAGGTACAACTCCAAGATCACCGATGAAGTTCTTTAGCCATATTGCCTCCTTCGACGCTTCGCTCGCTGCAATGTACTCTGATTCGCACGTTGAATCAGCTACGGTTTCCTGCTTGGAACTTTTCCATGTCACTGCTCCTCCATTCAGGGTAAAGACCCCGCCCGACTGTGAACGGTAGTTGTCCCTGTCGGTTTGAAAGCTGGCGTCACTATACCCTCACACCTTCAAGTCATCACTCCCTCCGAGGACTAAGAACCATTCCTTTGTCCTCCGAAGGTACTTAAGGATATTCTTCACCGCAATCCAATGTGCTCTGCCAGGATTCCCTTGATATCTGCTAACCATGCTCAAAGCAAAGGCTATATCAGGGCGAGTACAAGTTATAGCGTACATGATTGAGCCAACTGCGGAAGCGTATGGTACTCGGCTCATTTCTGCTATCTCAGCTTCGGTACTCGGACTTTGAGTCTTACTCAACTTGGCATTATTTTGTATCGGTAATTCTCCCTTCTTTGAGTTTTCCATACTAAAACGTTTTAGTACCTTCTCCAAGTAAGTGTTCTGACTAAGTCCAATTAGTCTCTTACTTCTTTCTCTTACTATCCTTATTCCCAAAATGTAAGAAGCCTCTCTGAGGTCCTTCATAGCGAAGCACTTCCCGAGCCAGGACTTAACCTCCTGCAAAGTCGGGATGTCGTTTCCTATGAGTAATATGTCATCGACATATAGAACGAGGAAGCTTACTATACTCCCACTGGCTTTGACATATACACAAGACTCATCTTCGCTTCGTACAAATCCAAACTCTTTGACTTTCTCATCGAAGCAAAGATTCCATCTGCGAGATGCTTGCTTAAGTCCATAAATGGACTTCTCAAGCTTACACACTCTATTCGGATGCTTCGGATCCACAAACCCCTCTGTCTGAGCCATGTAAACATCCTCAGCCAACTTTCCATTAAGGAAGGCGGTCTTGACATCCATTTGCCAAATCTCATAATCATGAAATGCGGCAATCGCTAGCATCACTCTAATAGATTTTATCTTCGCAACTGGTGAGAAGGTCTCATCATAGTCAACTCCGGGAGTTTGAGTAAAGCCCTTCGCGACCAATCGCGCTTTATATGTGTGTACGTTTCCATCCACGTCGGTCTTCTTCTTGAAGATCCATTTGCACCCAACGGTCTTACGCCCGGGCACATAATCAACCAAATTCCAAACTTGGATATCATACATGGATTAGATCTCGCTATCCATTGCCTCTTTCCATTTCGCAGACTCCGGGCCTGCCATGGCTTCCTTATAGCTATTAGGTTCATCAAGATTTATTAGTGTACCATCACTAATATACGTGTCCCCTTCAGTAGTAATATGAAAATCATAAAACTAGGGTAGAACTCTAACTCTATCGGAACGTCTAAGAGGTAAGGATTCGTCAATCGGTTCAACCGGAGTTTCCTCCTCGGGTTGAGTGCCAGCGGTAGAGGTTCCTTCATTTATCGACTCTTGAATCTCTTTAAGCTCGATTTGCCTCCCACTGTCTCCTTGGCCTATGAGTTCTCGCTCTCGGAAAACTCCTCTCCTCGCAACAGAGACAACATTGTCCTTCGGTCTATAGAAGAGATATCCGAAGGATGTCTGTGGGTAGGCGATGAAAATACATCGCTCACTTCGGGGTTCGAGCTTGTCGTGAGTATCTCATCTTACGAATGCCTTGCAACCCCAAACCTTGATATGTGCCAACAAGGGAGCTTTCCCTGTCCACATCTCGTGAGGTGTTTTGGCAACCTTCTTAGTAGGGACTCGGTTAAGGATATGGGCGGCAGTCTCTAAGGCATACCCCCAAAAAGAGATAGGTAGTGAAGAACGACTCATCATAGAGCGAACCATATCCAATAAGGTTCGATTATGCCTTTCTGCCACACCATTTAACTGCGGTGTCCTAGGAGGCGTCAATTGCGAAACTATTCCACACTCCTTGAGATAATCGTGGAATTCAAGACTTAGGTACTCTCCTCCTCGATCGGATCGAAGCATCTTGATTTTCCTGCTCAATTGATTCTCCACTTCATTCTTGAACTCTTTGAACCTTTCAAAAGTTTCTGACTTTTGCTTGATTAAATAGATATACCCATATCTACTATAATCATCGGTAAAAGTCACGTAGAAGCGGTTCCCATCCTTCGTGGTTGATCTAAACGGTCCACATACATCGGTATGTATTAAGTCCAATAGAACCTCACCCCTTTCACACGTACTCGTGAAGGGTGATTTAGTCATCTTTCCAAGTAAACAAGACTCGCACGTGTCATCTTCCCTAAGGTCGAATGACTCTAACACTCCATCATTTTGGAGTTGGGCTATGCGTTTCTTGTTGACATGTCCAAGACGACAATGCCACAAGGATGCTTTATCCATACTAGTGGAAGAATATATATTCAAAACATCATTTCCTAAGTTATCAACAATCATAACAGTTTCATAAATTCCATTACATGGTATAGCTTCAAAGTAAAAACACCATTTAGATAAGCCAAAATAGAACCATTCTCATTATTAAAAGAAAATCTAAAACCTTGTCTATATAAACCATGGAATGAAATGATGTTTCTAGCCATTTTTGGTGAATAGCACAATTGTTCAAATCTAAACATAAATTATTCCTAAGCACTAAAGAATACACTCCAATCTTGGTCACAGGCGACAATCTTCTGTTCCCCATGATTAGATTGATTCTTCCTTGCTCCACATCCCTACTTCTTCTTAGTCCCTGCACATTAGAACAAATGTGTTAACCACAACCGGTATCAAGAACCCAAGAAATAGCATGATTAGAATTGTTAGATTTGATTGTATATATACCTGCGAAAGATGGCTTGATCTTTCCTTCCTTGATGGCTTGCAGGTATTTCGGGCAGCTTCTCTTCCAATGTCCTATCTTGTGGCAGTGGTGGCACTCTGCCTCCTTCGGGTTAGGGCAGGGCTTAGCGGGATCAACTTTGGTCCCACTAGAAGAGGCACCATCTCGGGCTTTAACCTTGCGATAGTTCTTAGACGAAGCCTTCCTCTTCTTTCCCTTTCCTTGACCAATAGCCAAGACAGGAGCAACGGGTGGATTGGAAGTTGGTGCAACAGACTTGTCTTTGAAGTTGCTCTCAGCGACCCTCAAGAGACCTTGGAGTTTGCTTAGGGTGACCTCCTCTTTGTTCATGTGGTAGGTCATCCTAAATTGATTGTACATCGGAGGCAAAGAGTGAAGCACCATGTCGATCGCCAAGTCTTCCCCAAAGTCAACATTTAACTTGCGAAGGCGGTCGACATACCTTTGCATCTTTTGCAGGTGCACGGTAAGAGATTCTCCATGACCCATCTTAGCGGAAATCATGTTAGTGAAAATCTCATAACGCTCTTGTCTTGCGTTTTGGTGGTATCTCTCCAATAAGTCTTGATGCATCTCGTACGGGTACATGTCCTCGTAGGACTTTTGGAATTCGGAGTTCATGGTGGCTATCATGATGCAATGCACCTTCGTTGCATCTCGCTCATGAGTTTCAAAAGCAGTAATTTCAGCCGGAGTAGCGATTTCAGGGTTGATCTTCTCGAGCTTCTCATCGAGGACATACTCCTTATCCTCATAGCGAGCAATGGTGCAAATGTATCTTATCCATTCGCTAAAGTTCGTTCCATCGAAGGTGACCTTTTGGCAAAGGCTCATCAACGTGAAAGAACTAGCAACAACGTTGTTTGCGTTCGACATCTACAAATAGAAAGGACAAAGATAGATTAGAATATTAATCCCTAATTATCACCCAATAAGAAAAATTAGGGCTAGGATCCAAGAATAACATTTACATATGAGAAAAGGGATGCCGTAATCTAACATGCAAATAAATTAAAGGTAAGTGAATGGAGATTCACTAATTCTCCACCATAAAACCTAACTATTAGTTCTAAATGTATTGAGAATTCCTAGGTTCGGATGAGATTCATTGAAACTATTCAATGGCATGTTTAAATCTCGATATGCCCCTCTAGTTTGTGATTGGGATACCGAGGATCACAAAGCGGGTGTGAATTACCATGCAAATTCACATGGTGCCTTCATTGTAACGATCACCTATTCGATGTGCCGGTAAACCACACACGCTCCATCGAACTATGATAAACAATGAATCACCCTTTGCCACCTTTGCTTAGAACCAATTAGTGTGCCGGTAAACCACACACGCTCCACTAACTTCTTAGCAAGGGTGCAAAGTGTAATTTCATGGGATTGCATCAATTCACTTTTCCTAAAGTAACTAAGATTAGGAAATTTTAAAGTATGTGTAGTTACTTTGTATTTCCTATTATACTTTTAATGAGAGGATGAGGTTGCCCTATCCTACCCGTTCGGCTAACGACCCTCCACCGATCAAGCAAGCGGTGGGTGTGAGTGTACACCCATTAAGCGCCATTTTATAGGCCGCAACCTTATACCCACCTTATAGATCGGCTTCGTGAATGAGGCCTACTAACGGTAAGACTAGCATTTTAGTCATACATACATACAAATATATATATATATATATATATATATATATATATATATATTAATCTTGTAATATTATATTAGTATAGGGTTGTATTTTAAACATTTTAAAATCTACGGTTTGAAATTTAAATTGTCTAAATTAAAACTTTTAATTACAAAATATAAATTTCAAAACTTGAAGACAAGTTTTAAACATTTAAAACATGGAGGATCAAATAATAAATAATTTCAATTAACAATTAATTTCCTAATTATCTATATTTGATTTATTCAAGATTTCTTGCAAGATAATTACCAAAATAATCAAAATAATTAATTAATTATCATATAAGGAAATTAAATATTTTATTAGTTGATAAATATCTTTAATTAGATCAAGATTATAGTCATATATATCAAAAAATCGGATTAGGGTTGATCTAATATGATTAAGGTAAGTTTCCATAAGATAATCATGAAGAAATCCCGAATCTGGCCATTCCTGACGCTTGGACTCGCCGAGTGCACCAAGGGACTCGCCGTGTTAGGCCAACTCGCCGAGTCCACTATGGAACTCGCCGAGTCCATGACTTAGAAACACAAAAATCGAATTTTGCAGTTTAGTTTCAGACAAATAAGCATCAATTTAATGAAAACCAAGCTAGGCTCTGATACCACTGATGGGTTTTAGCAATAAGAACTTTCCTATGTACGCATGCAAAACCCTAATGCTTGGATCTAGGCTTTCTAATTAAACATGCTTTGAATCCAAGACTTCTAATGACTATTTAGGTGTAATAACAATATTGAAACAGATCTAGAATCATACCTTTGAATTCCTTGTTGATCTTGTTGTCTTGGAGCTTCTAGAGTCAGAATTGTCACTCCTCTAATGTCTTACAAACACCAACTAGCAAGGAGGAAATCGGCCAGGGTTCTCTTACTTTAGATGAAGTGCTGATTTCCCTTAGCCATAGGGTCTATTTATACTTGTAGACTCCTTAAGGGTTACAACCTAAACCCTAATTGGATAATCTTCTCTTAAGGCTATCCAAATCCTTTCCTTAGATAAGCAATGGAAGATTTGAGCTATCCTTTAGCTTCTAGAATCCGTCCAATCCATATCTATATGGATTTACAGTCTAAAGTTTAACTATCAAACAATTGACGGTTTATACCCTCTTATTTAATTAATCTCTTTAAGTCACCAAATTAATTCCAATTAATTCTATGACTTATATTAATCAAATAACAATATATTATTCTTTATATTATTCTCATAATATATGAATAATATTTACTCTCTCTTAATAAATCATCCTATCAAGTTGCTATGGTGAAGGCAACCCAAAAGGACCATGCACAACCGGGTCAAATACTTGCCTAATATAGTTGCAGCCTTAGACACTATTCCAGAAAAGGTGATAGCATACGCATCTCGACAATTGAAAGAGCACGAAAAGAACTACCCCACTCACGATTTGGAGTTGGAGGCGGTAGTATTTGCTCTAAAGATATGGAGGCATTATCTCTACGACACGAAATGCAAGTTGTTCACTGATCATAAGAGTCTCCAGTATCTCTTTAATCAGAAAGAATTGAACATAAGGCAACGACACTGGCTAGAGTTACTCAAGGACTACGACTGTGAGATACTTTACCACCCTGGTAAAGCAAATGTTGTCGCTGATGCTCTCAGTCGGAAAGTGAACCTTGAAAGGAAAAGGCCAAGAGCGTTGAGAATTGAAGTTGTCTCGAAAATTGTGGAAAGTATCAGGAAAGATCAAGAAGAAGCTTTAGAGAAAAATGACCGAAAGGAAGAACGTTTGGGCAAAACGTTAGTGTTCGGTGCAAACAGTCGAGGACTGAAGGCATTCCAAGATCGGATTTGGGTACCATCAGACGGGAGGAATAAGAGATCTTCGGATGGAAGAAGCACACAAGACCATGTACTCGATTGATCCCGGTAGCACTAAAATGTATAGGGACCTAAAACCCTACTACTGGTGGCCGACGATGAATCTCGATGTTGCAAAGTATGTGGCCGAGTGCATGACTTGTGCAAGAGTTAAGGCACAACATCAGAAACCGTATGGGAGTTTAGAACCTTTACCTGTACCCATGGGTAAATGGGAAGACATCACCATGGATTTTGTGACTAAACTACCCAGGACGAAGAACGGACATGACATGATTTGGGTAGTCGTGGATCATTTCACCAAGAGTGCACACTTCATAGCAGCCAACGAGAAGTGGTCTGTGGATAAGCTCGCAAATGCTTATGTGAAGGAAATTGTAAGACTTCACGGTGTTCCTCTTATGATTGTATCAGATCATGATAGTCGTTTCACGTTGAGGTTTTGGAGGAGTCTACAAGAGGAGTTGGGTACAAAGTTGTGTTTGAGTACTGCTTACCATCCGCAAACTGATGGTCAGAGTGAAAGAACGATTCAGACACTAGAAGATATGTTGTGAGCATGTACCCTTAAGTTCTAAGGGAATTGGGACGAGCACTTACCTCTGGTAGAATTCTCCTACAACAACAGTTTCCACTCGAGCATCAAGATGGCACCTTATCAAGCCTTGTATGGATAGAAGTGTTGTATGACGTCTTGTTGGCTTGAAGCCGTATAGAAGCAGTTTATGGTCCCCGAGATAGTCTATGAGACTGTTGAGAAGTTGAAGGTGATTAGGGAAAGGATGTTAGCAGCTCAGGATCGTCAGAAGAGCTATGCTGACAAGAAAAGAAGACCGATGACCTTCAAAGTTGGGGATTCGGTTTTGCTTAAAGTCTCACCGTGCAATGGACTTATAAGATTCGGAAGGCGAGGAAAGTTGAGTCCAAGGTTTATTGGACCCTTCAAAGCTCTTCTGAAGATTGGGAACCAAGCTTACAAGCTGGAATTACCCGAAGAACTCGATGGTATTCATAACACCTTCCATGTGTGTTATCTGAGGAAATTCACGCGAGAACTTCCCGACATAATTCCGATCTCAGAGTTAAGAATGGATGAGAATAAGAGGCTGATCGAAGAGGATGAGGCAATTGTTGACCGTAAGACTAAGAAGTTACGACGCAAGATGGTCGACTTAGTGCTAGTCCGATGGAAACATTCGAATGGGCCGAATCTCACTTAGGAAACAGAAAATGACATGATGAGTCGCTACCCACATCTGTTTGCTGATGCATGATTCCGGGACGAAATCATCCTAAGGGAGAGAGAATTGTAACGCCCGGGTTTCAGGGCTAAGAATTTTTAGACGATGTGATAGTCTAGGTCAACTATTGTAACTCTTTTTGAAGTAATAAAGATGAAATATTTGAGTATTATGTGAATTATGTGCTTATTATTTAATTATAAATGTATAATTAATAAAGAATAAAAATAAGCGTCAAAATTAAAGTATGAGATAAGTCCGATATCTTTACATAAAATTGTAGTGGTCGAAAAAAGGATTCTGGGGATATAAAGAACGCCGAAATCCGAGTTGTAACGAAGAAGTTATGACCCGACGAAGTTTCGCGACAGAACCGGCACGATACCGGGAAGCGTAAATAGTGAATTTATGATAGAGCTAGATATAGCCTTAGCAATCTAAACGAAATTCGTAGTGTATGTTAAACTAAGAGTGTCGATAAAAAGAACGCCCAAATCTGACTTAGTATGAGGAAGTTATGATTTTTCGAAGTTTCGGATTAGTAGTGTACAACCCGAAATTCGAATATTAGAACGAACGGTTTTTAGCCGAAACGACCTGAACAAGAATCGAAGATCTCATTAAGAGTAGCATAACGAGAAAAAGATGGGCGAAAACGGACGTCGGATGAAGAATTTATGAGAATTTAACGGACCAATCCTGTCTCGGCCAGTTAATAACATAAAATTTTAAAATAAGTTCAAAATTAGCCGATGGAGTCTAAACAAAAGTTGTAGAGTACGTTCCCGCCTTTGTGTGGATATAAAGAACGTCATAAACGGATCTGGTATGTGAAAGTTACGATTTTTAGAAATTAAGAGTGCAATTTGCGAAGCTGGTGATGGCGTGGCATGATCCTAGCCTTCCCATGCTCCCCACGGTCTCGCATCCGATGACCGATGCGTCACCCTCGCATTACGCCCCGCGTCCGAGGCCAAGTACACCCCGCGTACATGGGTCCTTATTTACTCTAAGAACAAGCCACGTGCGAGACAGCTGGCATCCATATCCGAGGAGTACGCCCAACGTAAATCCGAACTTCGGCCCCTATAAATACCATGCAAATTCTCCCGGATTTTCACACCTTTCTCACTTCTCTCTCTAACTTCTTTCTCTCTCTAAGTGTCCTAAACACTCCTAAACCATAGGGAACCTCCCTAGCACCTGAAGGAAGCCCCGAGGCTCCTGGTGTCCCGAGAAAACGGGTCTTTCGGTTTCGAAACGCTGCTCCAAATAAAGCCTGGTTTTCTTTAAAATCCGCTGTAAGTGAGCTATGCTTACGCAATTTTTAATATAGCTTTCAAATAATTATAGGAATGTTATTAGGTCCTTAAAATAATTATTTGGGCTATTATTATGAGTTATATTGAGTGTTATTAAACACTTATATAATAATAATAATAGTCAGACTATTAATTAGTCACGGTTGACGTAAGACTAAACCCTAGTGGAATTGATACTAGGTTTTATCGAAGGAAAATTGTTTTGAGAGTATCAAAGCGCTGTCCGAATACTGAGTCACCACCTTTCAGGTGAGTGCATAGTTACTTTCAGCTTACCCATAGATATGAAGTATTTTATATAAATTACGTGCTATGTGTGCATATTGTATGAATACTTGCTATCTATGCTCGATGAACGTTTTTATACATGTTTTCAATGATTTAAACTATATATGTATTTTATATCTACGAAAATGTTGGAGTAACACATGGGTAGATGTAATAGGTGATGTGTGAGAAAATGATGAGAGGCCTCGATGTTGATGTTGTTGATTTTGTCATCTAGCGGAGTATGGATGACGACCACGTACTCTTCTAGACAGTCCAGTGGAACATTAGTAGGCTTGCAACCTGTAGGTGTTGTGAACGATGTGTTCACCGGTGTACTCCATCCCCCACATGGTTGCCTTTAGGACATTTATTGTTGAGGCATCCCCTTAGCAATAGTGTCCATCCCGATGATGATCCTTAGGCTAGGTCCCTTATGATAGGTGTTTAGGGACGTAAAGTGAGGATAACGGGAACGGGTAATCGGGTTATTGTTGATTGATGAAATTAATAAACTTATTTATTGTGGGTTGAAAACCCTATGTGCTCACCAGGCTCCCAAGCCTGACCCACTAACTTCCTTGTATTACAGGTAGTGGCACATGAGCATAGATGTGATGTTTTGGATGAGGGATTACGGATATAGGCCTGTAGATATTAAATAATGTAGTAAAGCTTTTATTGTACTATTTATGCTTTTGATCTGTATCGAACATGACATCCCAAGTCTTTTAATGAAATACATTTCCTTGGAAATGCTTCTGATAAATCTTTATCATATTATTGTTTTGGGACAAATTCTGCAACACTTTTATTTAAAATGTTACTCTGATTTTTAAACAAAGCATAAACAAGAATCGGTCTTTTCTGGCCGTGATTTTGGGGGATGTCACAAACCTCTCCCAGGTCACCGCCGCAAGCTCATCAGGTGAATAGTGTGCTGTAAGAAACTTCCACCAATCCTTCTCTCCCATGCGAAGCTGGTTCCGTGCGAACCGAACTCTCAGATGCTCCAGACGGGAACACGTATAGAAACATCTCTCAATGTCAGAAACCCATCTCATCGCAGCAATCGAATCTTGTGTCCCATCAAACTTTGGTGGCTTTGTGTTGCTGAACTCCCGGAACAACAATGAATCACCACCCTGAGGTCTGGCAACAACAACAACTGCTGTAGCTGCAACGGCTGCAGCCTTAATAATTGTTGCGTATCTCTTATCAAAAGTCTCAATCAATGTGGTCTTAATAGACCCGAACATCTCTGGAATCTCTGCGTGGACAGCCGCAGCCACCTGCTCATGGATCATCTGGCGGAGTTCCTCATCACTTACCCCGTTGGTCTCTGGTCTGTGGCGTGTCATAACCATGATGTCTCTCTGAAATACAACATAAGAAATATCAGAGACTCGCTCGAGCATACTCGCACTCGATAACTCAACCCTACTCGTTCCTTGGTAATCCAAGGATTCTTACTTGGGATGTGCACTGCTCCGGTGTCTTCAGTAGTACGGACCCAATACTACCGTCCACACCACAACAGTATTCACCCCAAGTCCTCCTCCTAAGACCCCAAATCCCAAGTACTCTACTCTTATTATGCATAATCTACTCTCTAGCAGATCTCTCATAAGCTCCTCCCTGCTATCTAATCACTCTCAAGCATCTCCTAGCAGCAACACCCCTAGGCTAATGTATCACACATCAGGCCACTCTAGTCGTAATAAGAATACCTAGCCTACTCTAGCATGCATAACATATCATCACATATCTCATAACACATAATATAAGGGTATTTTGGGAAATCACCGTTTGGGCGCTGGCTGATCATACATACGACTCTGCTCTGCTCTTTTTAAATCCCTTTTACTCTTTTAGAAAAGTTCTGTTTTATTTCAAAAATTTCCTCAAATCCTCAGTTTGAGTTCAAATGCACTCGAAGGTGAATCCGAATCCCTCAAGCTAAGGCTCTGATACCAACTTGTAACACTGTAAATTTCAAAACAATTTTTCACATTTTTAAAACATATTTCATTCATTAATATTATAAAATCCCGTTGTTCACATATCAATTTATAAGTATAACCCAAGATCGTAATGTATAAAATCTCCTCATGTGTGTGTACTGATCATGCCGGCGCCTTCCCGTGATCCTCACTAGTACCTGAAACAGATAACACAAAACATTGTAAGCATAAATGCTTAGTGAGTTCCCCAAAATACCATATGCAACACATATTAGCCACTTGAGGCTATAAATCTATGGGCCTTCTGGCCCTAACTCTGTGGACCCTCTGGTCCTAACTCTATGGACCTTTCGGTCCTAACTCCATAAACTCTGGCATACACACATCATAATTGCATAGTGATAATGTAGTGCGACATATCACATACATTGCATATTATTGGATTAGTGTCTAAGTCCATAACTATTTTGGTATGTATTTGACCCGATTATAAGCATGGTCCTTTTGGGTTGCGTTCACCATATCAATATGTAGGATGAATTAAGGAGAGAAAGGTTTAATTATGATTTATTAATATATTATAAGAATAATATATTAAAGGAGAAATAATATTGTTTAATTAATATTAGTCAAGAATTAATTAAGAATTAATTTTGTGGCTAAAAGAGATTAATTAAACTTAGGGGACTGGATTTGTAATTATGAGATAATTACAATTGGGCTATGGATTACTCAATAATATATAGGTTGGACGAATTCTATGGGGAAGCCCATTAGAAATCGTCCAAGGGATATGATTAAGGAATCCATGGGCTGCTTAGGGCTTAAGCAGTCAGATTAGGGTTTCCTAGTTGAAAACCCTAATAGCCTACCTATATAAAGGAACCCTATTGCCCCAAACACGTGGCTAAGACTCCCTCTAGGGTTTGTAGACGTTTTTGGCTGCCTCCTCTCTTCTCCTCTTCATCCAAGTTGCTCTTGGTGTTTGTGACTCCATTAGAGGTGCAACATTTGAGGCACTAAGCTTTCTGAAGGCAAGATCTAAACCCTAATTTATGTTAATATGATAAATTGTATGCTAGATCTAGGGTTTATAGCTTTGGATATTCAATTGCATGTTCATTAGACAAACTAGATCCAAAAGCTATTAGGGTTTGCATGTACACTATAGGAATGATGTTTTGCTCAAAACCCATCAGTGGTATCAGAGCCAAGGCTGTTTGTTTAATGTATTTGATGCTATTATGGATTATTCTTGCTTAAAAATCGAAAATTAGGGTTTTTGGGGGCTGGACTCGCCGAGTCCATGGTTGAACTCGCCAAGTCCATGGTGAACTCGACGAGTCCATGCCTGACTCGACGAGTCAACTCGTCAGAAAGAGGTAATTTCGGGATTTTGTGCTATTTTGTCTTAGGATTATTACCAAAAACGTTTTTGATGAATAAAATCCAATTTTTATTGATTTTTGGTGAATATCCTTACCAAAATAGAAGATAATTACCAATTAATTAAATATTTTTTGCCTTATAAGATAATGTTTAATTATTTAAGTTATTTGGTGAATTATCTTGCAAGAATTTGGACTAGGTCAAATTAGATAACCACGAATTAATTTTTAATTGCCTTATTTGAATTTTGTGATCTATAATATTCTTGATAAAGTTTGGAAAAGTTTCAAATTACTCCCTTTAGGTTTTATAGTTTAAATTTGAACTTAAAAGTTTTGTTTTTGAAAGTTAAATAAGTTAAACCCTAATGGTTTGAAATGTTTCAAAACATGCCCTCAAGTTTTGGAATTTAAAAGTTGATTAAAAATTTAATTTTAAAATGTTAAATTCTAAAACCCTAGTATTTTGAAAAGTTCAAATTACACCCTTATGGTTTTATTAATTAATTAAAGTGCATAATTAAAAGAGATTTAATAAACCCATAAAGTTTTGGTTCACATTTAGTTAAATTAAAAGTATAAATTATTAAATTAGACCACCTAGTATTTTAAAAGTGTAAAATACACCCTATACTATATATAACATTAAAAGTCTACTATTATATATGTATGAGTAAACAGTCAGTCTTACCGTTAGTAGGCCTCACTCACGAAGCTAGTCTATAAGGGGTGTTTAAGGAAATTGCCTATAAAATGGCGATTGAATGGGTATCCACTCTTACCCACTGCACTCTTGACTAGTGGAGGGTCGTTAGCCGAACGGGTAGGATATGACAGAAACCTTCCATTATAAGTGTAATGAAGTACAAAAGTAACTAAATGCTTTTACAAAATTCCCAATCTTAGTTACTTTAGGCAAAAGTGAATTGATGCAATTCCATGAAATTACACTTTGTGCCCTTGCAAAGACGTTAGTGGAGCGTGTGTGGTTAACCAGCACACAAAATGGTTCTAAGAAAAGGTAGCAAAGGGTGACTCATTGTTTGTCATAGTTCGGTGGAGCGTGTGTCTTTAACCGGCACATCGAATAGATGATTGTAGCATTGGGGGCACCATGTAAGTTTGCATGGTTATTCACACCCTGTTTTGTGATCCTCGGCATATCGAGATTTAAACATGCGATTGAAAAGTTCAATGAATCTCAAAAGATTTAGGAATTTTCAATAGATTTAAAACTTAAATTTCTTTTCGTTTTAATGGTGGAAATTGGTAAATCGTTATTTACCTACCTTTAAATATTCTGCAACTAGATTACGACATCCCTCTTCTAGGTTGTAGAGTATTGTGTTGGATCCTAGACTCGATGTTTCATTTGGGTGTCACATCGAGGATCCTAATCAACTTAACTTGAATTTTCTCCCGTTTTGTATATGTCAAAGTGTGACAATGTAACAACCCGGAATTCCAGGTATCGTTATATTTATGATTTTGGGTGTTTTAAGAGGGGACTCGGCGAGTTGGAGCTCGGACTCGCCGAGTAGGATCGCGGATCTGGTCGCAGGTTCGCGACTGGACTCGACGAGTCCGGATATGGACTCGGCGAGTCCGCGCTGTTTAGCGAAACCCTAACCATCCAAGTTTGGGACGTATATAAGGGGCCTTATGGCCTTCATTGTTCACCCTAGTCCTCTGAGAGAAACCCTAATTCGATTGTGAGCATCTGGAGCAAGGTAGAAGGCCATTATTGATTTTGGAAGTATTATTTTGCAAGGAGGAGGAGGCTTGGTTAAGGGAACAACAAGAGAAGCCACATTCTGAGGATTTGGGGACACAGAGCACGTTATTCAGGTAAGATTTCGAGTTGCATTCTTCTATGTTGATGTGTATATGGATTTAGGGTTTATTGAACCCTTCTGTGGCTAGATTGAGTGTTACCTTAGTCCCCCAAGCGATTGGAACCCCGTATTGGGACCCTTGGAAGCCCAGAATGTCCCATGCCTGAGCTTTTCGGGAATCAATGGAGGTTTTGGATTGGAATCCTTATGCCTTAGGTCAAAATGTAAATTATGAGTCATGGGGTGTATTATGAGCACCGAAATGAGGACTTTACGTGATGAACCAGTCTAGGAAGGCCAGACCTATGAATGGTCGGAGCAGATTTGACCTTAGAAAGCAGTTTGAGCGGTTGCATGGCATGGACTCGCCGAGTCCGATGAATAGACTCGGCGAGTAGCTTGAAGATTAACTGGGACTCGCCGAGTTGTTCTTCAGACTCGGCGAGTTGAGTCGGGGTGGCCCCGCGATTCTTCCAGGAGGAACTCGTCGAGTCAAGGGGGATACTCGACGTGTAGAAAAGGAATCTTAGAGGATTGATGAGAACGTGTAGACTCGCCGAGTCGCCCTAGCGCTCGCCGAGTCCGGTCAAAGTTGACCGTTGACCGTTGACCAGAGTGGACCTGTGTTGACTTCTTGGGGATAGTCAACATTAGAGATATAAAGTGTTAACTAGGGACATATGATGTTATAGGAGGATTGTAGCTCGGCGGATCGAGCACGAGAGACTTCGGGATTTGCTAGCTTTCGATATTCACAAGGTGAGTCTTCTCACTATACTGTACCCGGAAGGGTTTGACTGTGTGACCGGAAGGTCGGATATGATATGAGATATTTGTGCTATATGTGATAAGTTGATTGTTATATGTGCTATGTATGTTATGTGGGCCGGAAGGCATTATGTTAAGGGCTGGAAGGCGATTATGTTAAGGGCCGGAAGGCGATTATGTTATGGGTCGGAAGGCGTTGTGTTGTGAACCGTAAGGTTGGCGTGGGTAGGACCGGAAGGTTTACCCAGCAGGGACGGAAGTCCCCTGAGACACATGGACCGGAAGGTCAGGGCCTGGAAAGGCGTATGTGCGTAAGTTGTATCTTGGGGAACTGACTAAGCATTTATGCTTATAGTTGTTGTGTATGTGTTTTAGGTACTAGCGAGGACCGTGGGAAGGCGCCGGCATGATCTGTACACACTGATAGATGTTTTGGTGATCTTGGGATTCATATGATTTGTATTTTGACATGACACTTGAAATGTTTATGCCTTGTTTTGAATGAAAGTACTTTATTTTTAAATGAAGAATTTGTTTGAAAATTTACGTCGTTACAAATTGGTATCAGAGCTTTGGTTTGAGGGATTCGGGTGCACCTTCGGGCGTACCTGAACTCAAACCGAGGATTTGAGGAAAACTTTTAAAATAAAGGCATAAACTTTTATAAATAACTTTGTGGTAAACAAGAAAGAAGCAGTGTGTACGATCAATCAGCGCCCGAACGGTAAAGATCCCCAAAATACCTTACAATGTTATGTTAAGAGATAAGATATGATATGAATTGTTATGCATGCTAGAAGACTAGGTATTCATGATAGGACTAGAGTGGCCTGATTTGTGATGCCTTAGTCTAGGGAGGTTTGCCGATATGAGATGCCTTGATAGCGTGCGGGTAGATAGTGCATAACAACAATAGAGTGCTCACTATCCGGGGTTTGGGGAGGAAGACTTAGGATGAATGCTGATGCGGTGTGGTCGGTAGTATTGGGCCCGTACTACCGAAGACACCGGGTCAGTGGGAGACCCAAGTAAGAATCCCTGGATATCGAAGACTGAGTAGGGTTGAGTTATCGAGTGCGATTATACTCGACGGAGTCTCTGATAGTTTTATATTGTATTTCAGAGACATCATGGTTAGACCACGCCATGGAGCGAGTACGAGCGGGGTGAGTGACGAGGAGATTCGTCAGATGATTCATGAGGAGGTGGCTGCAGCGATCCGGGCTGAGATTCCGAAGATGTTTGGGTCTATTAAGACCACCTTGATGGAGAATTTTGATGAGCGGTACGCCGCATTGACCGAGGCTGCAGCCACTGCAGCTACCGCAGCTGTGGCCGCTGCCAGGCCACAAGGGGGTGACTCGTTGCTGTTTCGGGAGTTCAGCAACACGAAGCCACCGGAGTTTGATGGGACGCAGGATCCGATTGCTGTGATGAGGTGGATCATTGATATTGAGGGGTGCTTCTACACTTGTTCATGTCCGGAGCATCTGAGGGTACGGTTTGCTTTGAACCAGCTCCGTCTGGGAGCGAAGGATTGGTGGAAGTTCGTGACGGCGAACTTCACTTTGGCAGAGGTTTCAGCAGTGACATGGGAGGGGTTTACCTCTATGTTCAAAGACGAGTACGTTCCCCCGGTGGAGAGGGAACGATTGGTTCAGGAGTTCTTGACCCTCAAGCAGGGTACTGATTCGGTTGCGATGATCACGCGGAAGTTTCATGAGAGGGCGATGTTCTGCCCCGAGCTGGTGTCCACAGAGCAGGCTCGGATGAGCCGGTACTTGGGTGTTTTGAGGAGGGATATCCGGGAGTTTGTGTCAAACTCCACCTATCATACCTTTGCTGAGCTTCAGGCGAATGCCAGGAAGCACGAGATCGAGTTGGAGACCCAGGCCAGGGAGGAGGCCGAGTCTCAGCGGGTGGACCGGCGGCCGGCTCAGTCTCAGCCGGCAGCCAAGCGGACTAAGTCCACCGATTCGAGGACGGGAGGTCCGAAGGGCCGCACTTGCGGAAAGTGCGGCAAGGGTCATGAGGTGGCATGTCGATCTGGTGCTTGCTACAAGTGTGGCAAGGAGGGGTACATCGCTAGGGATTGCCCCAAGGGGTTTACGGTTTGCTTTCATTGCAACCAGACAGGCCATCGGAAGGCCGAGTGCCCTCAACTTCTTCAGGGATCTGCACCTGCTGCCAGGGCTACTGAGACTCGACCGGTGAAGGCCGAGGCCCCGAGGGCTCGTGGGAGAGCCTTTCAGCTGACTGCGGAGGAGGTCCGCGCTGCGCCCGATGTTGTGGCAGGTATGCCTTATTTCATGTATTTATTTTGAAGTCGAGATGTTATGATTATGTTATGATATGCGTAGGTACTTTCCTTGTGAACTCTGTGCCTGCTTTAGTGTTATTTGACTCGGGTGCGAGTAGGTCCTTTGTATCTTTGGCTTTTAGTCAGCATATCAGCGTTAGTCGTGAGTTGTTGAGTCGGCCTCTGAGAGTTTCTATAGCTGACGAGAGAGTGATTTGTGCCACGGAGGTTCTCCGGGGATGTGTGTTAGAGATTTTCGGGGTTGAGTTTCCGATTGATCTGATTCCTATTGCGATGGGTGATGTCTGTGTCATTGTGGGCATGGACTGGTTGAGCCGATTCGGCGCCGTCATCGATTGTGAGCGTCAGCTGGTGACTATACGAGACCCTAGTGGGGGAGTTCTTTCGGTGTACGGCGAGGGTACCCGTTCGGGATCAGCTTTTTGTTCTGCCGCTAGGGCGAGGCAGTGTCTACAGCAGGGCTGTAAGGGTTTTGTGGCGTATGTGATGGATACGCGGGAGGTTTCCGAGAGACCGAGATCAGTTGAGGAGGTCCCAGTGGTGCGTGAGTTTCCAGATGTTTTCCCCGAGGAGCTGCCGGGAGTACCTCCTGTGAGGCAAGTAGAGTTTGGTATCGATCTGGTTCCAGGAGCCGCGCCTATCGCTAAGGTGCCTTATCGTCTTGCACCTCCAGAGATGCAAGAGTTGTCCTCGCAGCTTCAGGAGTTGCTGGGGAAGGGATTCATTCGGCCGAGCAGCTCGCCGTGGGGAGCACCTATTCTGTTCGTCAAGAAGAAGGAAGGTTCACACCGGATGTGCATTGATTACCGGGAGTTGAACAAGTTGACGGTAAGAACCATTACCCGTTACCGAGGATCGATGATTTATTCGATCAGTTGCAAGGAGCATCTTGGTTTTCCAAGATCGATCTGAGGTCGGGGTACCATCAGGTGAGGGTGCGGAATGAGGACGTCCAGAAGACAGCGTTTAGGACGCGATATGGGCATTATGAGTTTGTGGTGATGCCTTTCGGGCTCACCAATGCCCCGGCTGTGTTCATGGATCTCATGAACAGGGTATGCAGGCCGATGTTGGATCGGTCAGTGATTGTATTTATCGATGATATTCTGGTGTATTCGAGATCCAGAGAGCAGCATGAGGAACATTTGAGGGAGGTCCTTGGGGTTTTAAGATCGGAGAAGCTTTATGCAAAGTTCTCCAAGTGTGACTTCTGGTTGCGGGAGGTCCAATTCCTAGGACATGTTGTTAATCAGGAAGGGATATTGGTCGATCCGGCCAAGGTTGAGGCGGTGATGAGTTGGGAGGTGCCGAAGTCACCCTCTGAGATCAGGATCTTCCTTGGGTTGGCAGGGTATTATCGGAGATTTATTAAGGATTTCTCCAAGATCGCAGTGCCGCTCACCAGACTGACCCGTAAGGGTTTTGCATCCTCATGGGGACCCGAGCAGCAGACCTCCTTTGAGACACTTCGCCAAAGGTTGTGCGAAGCCCCAGTATTAGCTCTCCCGGAAGGGATGGAGGATTTTGTAGTATATTGCGATGCATCGATTTCGGGGCTGGGTGCAGTGTTGATGCAGAGGGGTCATGTGATAGCTTATGCGTCGAGACAGCTGAAGCCTCATGAGGCGAGATATCCCACGCATGATTTGGAGTTGGGGGCAGTAGTGTTCGCTCTCAAGATTTGGCGTCACTACTTGTATGGGGTTCGATGTACGATATACACGGACCATAAGAGCTTGAAGTATTTGATGGATCAGCCCAACCTAAATATGCGTCAGAGGAGGTGGTTGGATGTGGTCAAGGATTATGATTGTGAGATCCTGTACCACCCAGGCAAGGCTAATGTGGTAGCCGATGCATTGAGCCGCAGGGCGGAGAGCACTCCACTGCAAGATGTATGTTTGAGATTGACTGTGATAGCCCTAGTATTGGATGCTATTCGTGGGGCACAAGCCGAGGCTGTGCGACCAGAGATGCAGAAGAGAGAGCGGGTCGTTGGTGTGGTTTCAGAGTTCGTTACGGATGGACGAGGGCTTATGATGTTTCAGGGTCGGATTTGGGTACCGTTCGTGGGTGGTACGCGTATTACTTTGATGAAAGAGGCTCATCAATCGAAATTCTCGATCCATCCCGGGGCTACAAAGATGTATTTGGATTTGAGGAAAGAGTATTGGTGGCCCTGTATGAAGAGGGACGTCGCATGGTTCGTTGAGAGGTGCTTGACCTGCCGTAGGGTTAAGGCCGAGCACCAGAGACCGCATGGCAAGTTGCAGCCATTAGAGGTTCCCGAGTGGAAGTGGGAACAGATCACTATGGATTTCATCACCAAATTGCCGAGGACTGCCAGAGGAGTCGATGCAATTTGGGTGATTGTGGATAGGTTGACGAAGAGCGCTCACTTCCTTGCCATCTGTGAGAGTTCTTCAGCGGAGAAGTTGGCGGAGATATATGTGAGAGAAGTGGTATCTCGGCATGGGGTGCCGATCTCGATTGTTTCAGACCGTGATGTGCGCTTCACTTCCAGATTCTGGAAGAAATTCCATGAGGAGCTGGGTACTAAATTGCATTTTAGTACCGCATACCATCCCCAGACAGACGGTCAGAGCGAGCGAACGATTCAGACGCTGGAGGACATGCTTCGAGCGTGTGTGTTAGATTTCGGGGGTAGCTGGGATGCGTATTTACCCTTGGCAGAGTTTTCCTACAACAACAGCCATCATTCGAGCATTGGTGTGCCACCTTTCGAGCTGTTGTATGGTAGGAGGTGTCGGACCCCCATTTGCTGGGGAGAGGTGGGACAGAGAGTGACGGGCAGTACAGAGATCGTGCTTCAGACGACATAGCAGATTCAGCAGGTTAGACAGAGGTTATTGACCGCCCAGAGCCGACAGAAAAGTTATGCAGACAGACGCCGGTCCGAGCTTGAGTTTCAGGTCGGCGACTTCGTACTCCTGAAGGTCTCTCCTTGGAAAGGAGTGATTCGATTCAGGAAGAGGGGTAAGTTGGGGCCCCGGTATATTGGGCCTTTTCGTGTGATTGCGAGGGTAGGCCGGGTGGCCTACCGTTTGGAGTTGCCAACGGAATTGAGTCAAATCCACGATACTTTTCATGTGTCGCAATTGAGAAAGTGTATAGCCGATGAGTCAGCAGTGGTTCCATTAGAGGACATTCAGGTGGATGCGAGCCTGAATTATGCCGAGAGACTAGTGGCCATCAAAGATCGGAAGATCAAGGTTTTAAGGAATAAGGAAATACCTCTGGTGTTAGTTCAGTGGCAGCACCGGAAGGGATCGGAAATGACCTGGGAGCCGGAGCGTGAGATGCGGGAGCAGCATCCGGAGTTATTTTCAGAGTGAGACTTCGAGGGCGAAGTCTAGTCCTAGTGGGGGAGAGTTGTAACAGCCCGAAATTCCAGGTATCGTTATATTTATGATTTTGGGTGTTTTAAGATGGGACTCGGCGAGTTGGAGCTCGGACTCGCCGAGTAGGATCGCGGATTTGGTCGCGGGTTCGCGACTGGACTCGACAAGTCCGGATATGGACTCGGCGAGTCCGCGCTGTTTAGCGAAACCCTAACCGTCCAAGTTTGGTACGTATATAAGGGGCCTTATGGCCGTCATTGTTCACCCTAGTCCTCTGAGAGAAACCCTAATTCGATTGTGAGCATCTGGAGCAAGGTAGAAGGCCATTATTGATTTTGGAAGTATTATTTTGCAAGGAGGAGGAGGCTTGGTTAAGGGAACAACAAGAGAAGCCACATTCTGAGGATTTGGGGACACAGAGCACGTTATTCAGGTAAGATTTCGAGTTGCATTCTTCTATGTTGATATGTATATGGATTTAGGGTTTATTGAACCCTTCTGTGGCTAGATTGAGTGTTACCTTAGTCCCCCAAGCGATTGGAACCCCGTATTGGGACCCTTGGAAGTCCAGAATGTCCCATGCCTGAGCTTTTCGGGAATCAATGGAGGTTTTGGATTGGAATCCTTATGCCTTAGGTCAAAATGTAAATTATGAGTCATGGGGTGTATTATGAGCACCGAAATGAGGACTTTACGTGATGAACCAGTCTAGGAAGGCCAGACCTATGAATGGTCGGAGCAGATCTGACCTTAGAAAGCAGTTTGAGCGGTTGCATGGCATGGACTCGCCGAGTCCGATGAATAGACTCGGCGAGTAGCTTGAAGATTAACTGGGACTCGCCGAGTTGTTCTTCAGACTCGGCGAGTTGAGTCGGGGTGGCCCCGCGATTCTTCCAGGAGGAACTCGTCGAGTCAAGGGGGATACTCGACGTGTAGAAAGGGAATCTTAGAGGATTGATGAGAACGTGTAGACTCGCCGAGTCGCCCTAGCGCTCGCCGAGTCCGGTCAAAGTTGACCGTTGACCGTTGACCAGAGTGGACCTGTGTTGACTTCTTGGGGATAGTCAACATTAGAGATATAAAGTGTTAACTAGGGACATATGATGTTATAGGAGGATTGTAGCTCGGCGGATCGAGCACGAGAGACTTCGGGATTTGCTAGCTTTCGATATTCACAAGGTGAGTCTTCTCACTATATTGTACTCGGAAGGGTTTGACTGTGTGACCGGAAGGTCGGATATGATATGAGATATTTGTGCTATATGTGATAAGTTGATTGTTATATGTGCTATGTATGTTATGTGGGCCGGAAGGCATTATGTTAAGGGCCGGAAGGCGATTATGTTAAGGGCCGGAAGGCGATTATGTTATGGGCCGGAAGGCGTTGTGTTGTGAACCGTAAGGTTGGCGTGGGTAGGACCGGAAGGTTTACCCAGCAGGGACGGAAGTCCCCTGAGACACATGGACCGGAAGGTCAGGGCCTGGAAAGGCGTATGTGCGTAAGTTGTATCTTGGGGAACTCACTAAGCATTTATGCTTACAGTTGTTGTGTATGTGTTTTAGGTACTAGCGAGGACCGTGGGAAGGCGCCGACATGATCTGTACACACTGATAGATGTTTTGGTGATCTTGGGATTCATATGATTTGTATTTTGACATGACACTTGAAATGTTTATGCCTTGTTTTGAATGAAAGTACTTTATTTTTAAATGAAAAATTTGTTTGAAAATTTACGTCGTTACAGACAACTATGGTCTTCCCAAATCCCATAGAACAATCTTTCCACATGAAGATGATATTCCACGATTCGATCGGGAACAAGAGATCATGCTTCAGTTCCCCCGGCTCCTCCAATTATTCTCCCTAACCCACAATTTCAAAGGCTTGAAAAGTTCAAGCTCACTCAGGCCCTTTTGTCAGGTAAACATGGGAAACCTATGTGTGTACACGTCTTAGGGATGTAGTCACACATTGATAGGTTAAGGATGTTGGGTGTCGAGATTTCAGGTAAGTTGGCTGTTGACTGGGTTCTTCAGTCGCTTCTTGAATCATATAGTGAGTTCGTTAGAGAGTACTATATGATGGATCATGACGTGACCCGCATTGATTTGACCTATTTGCTTATAGCTGCTGAATCAGAAATGATTTGGCGAGCTGGTCGAGCAAATTTGTCTGGTGAATCAAACTCCCAAACTTCAATGGACATTGAAAATGGTGACATTGGAGAACCAAAAAAGGTACATTCTGAGATTGTTCGTTGTGCCATTCCAAAAGAGTCTACTTGCTTCTATTGCCAAGAGAAAGGGCATTGGAGACGAAACTGCCCTATTTACCTAAGAGATCTAAGAGATGGGAGAGTCAAAACATATGGCTCTACTTTAGGAAAAATCCATTAACTAACTTTTTTAAGTTCCTATGCTAGATTCTTGATACATAATGTGATAAGATTACATTTTGATGTTTTGTAGGATCGAAGAAAAGAAAGGAAGCTTAAGGGAAGAAGTGAGCTGAATCTAATCGTGAAGAAATGGATTTCGATCGCATTGCTTGAAGATTAGATTCTTAAGCTACTACTTGGAGTTAGAATAGATTGCTTAGGAATATGTAACAACATAGTTTTTTCAGTTGAATTGCATTGTAAGGACAAATTTTTCCGTAATAAAATAAATTTTGATTTTATATTATCTATCCTTGCAATGGCGTGTATGAAAAATTGATGTTTGTAAGTTTCTATTATTAGCAATAATGGATTTGATTTTTATTATGTTATTTGTGGAAATGTCAAGAATTTACCAAATAGGGAAAGTTTCTCATCGCCCAAGTTTCAACTGGACAGAAACTTGGAATCATACAACTTGGTTGCATGATGAATGAGAAATTTCATATTTGGAAATTAGACTAATTCGTTGACAAAGTGTCAAGTGAAGGACTAGGAGATCGAATACACAAGGTTGTGTGTTGATCAGGTCCACCACAAGAGTAACAAAGATATTCGTCATGATTTACTAAGGTTAAGTGAATATGATTATACTTATGAGATTAAGTGTAATTCTCAGTTGATTGAAAGAGTTTCAATACATAGCTGAACAAATAAAGAAGAATCAAGTAGGCAGAAAGATAAAAGTTTCTCTATTCTAAGAAGAAGGGAGAGTACTTTTTATTATGTTTTACAATAGGTCTTAATGATTAAGAACCATATCTCAATTGATCCTCTAAGTGAGTCTTAGTGCAATTATATGTATGAGAAGAGGAATCAAGAATTGAAGAAATGGTGCAATCAAGAAGTCAATCATACTTCGTTCCAAAAACAAGTCTTAGAGTTAAGATTGTGAATTGAGTGAAAAGTCTCAAGAAGGTTTATAACATTCATCAAATTTGGAGTTTGGAAAAGGTTTTCTTATTCTTGCACATTTGAGATTGGAAAGTTGTGATGTCTTGGATAAGACAAAGACCAACTAGGACCAATTTTGTGAAGTGTTTTGTCTTGATAAAAGCTACACTAACTCTTGAATATTTGTTTGTCAAGAAATGTTTATTGACAAGAAAACCTTATATATCAAGGAGTCAATGGGAATCTTAATGATAGTCTTGAAAAAGGTCTCAAGAACTAATCAACAATAAACCTTATCGATCATCACTAGCACACGACATGAGGTTTATAACCTATCGTGTTGACATTATTTTGTTTCTGTGCCATTCTAATTGAGTTAATTATGCATGTGAGTTCTATGAGCTCTCATTTGAACGCATAATAGGCAAGGACCTTGATCAATGAAAAGTACATTGATATGAAAGGGTGAGCTGCTTAACTACTTGGAAGACATGGTGGGCACTCGTGTTACCATAAGGCAAGAAATCAAGATTGAGAAAGTTCGGTCCATATGAGTTTCGATTTGTCGCAAACTTTGGTTTTGGCAAATTCGCATGGACAGGAACTCATACACCATAAAATCTAAGTGTCATAAGATTGCCTCCTTCATGAAAATGACTGTGAGGAAATGATTTCACTAACAGAGATTTTAAGAAGATAGTGATTGTCAAATTCGATTATGGTTACGGTATCCCTTTCCATAATTCGAATTGTGAGATTTGGCAATTAGTCTGAATTGTTTATACACACATATGAGCTATCTAATGCAAATGTGTATAACTTTAAGAAGCTTAGATAAAGGATAATCAAAGCATTAGGTATTAGAAATATGAACTTCAAAAATTCAATAAGTATTGTTTTCTGGAAGTTCAGTTGTTTTCTAAAACATGTCAAAGCTAGTGGGGGCATAAGTGTTATGTTTATATGATAATGATCATCTTGAAAGTGGGAGCACAAATATTATGCTTGTATGATTATTAAGGCAAGTATTGCAAGTTAGCAATATTAATTATAGAAAACAAGAGTTATACTTTGCAAAATCGTAAGGGTTGAAAAGTTGTTTTGCTATAATTAAGGGAGAGAATATTGTACTTCGTTTCAAAATCTAAAGCTTAGATTGAGAAATTTTAAATAAATTTAGTCAAGGATACATAGTGTGTTCTCAAATTTCGATTATGATTATGGCATCCCTCTTCATAGTTCGAATTGTGAGAACGTGACACATAAAATATTATGACATAATATTGATAAAGTATCACATCTTTATGTAAGACATTATGCATCGTGTCCCATACACTTCGGGTATAGGATTAATTGCAAATGCTATAATATTTGACCATTATAAAATTTTCCAAATGTCTAGTGCATTAAGAGGGAAAAAGGACTAGAACCGGTTTTGACTAAAATAATTAAACAACTATCAAAGGACGATCCAAAGTTCGCTGAAGATTGGTTGCTTGTGAGTAGTTGGAAGTACAGTATTGGATGGACCATATCGACATTATTATGAATAGATTAGATTCTATTATGAATGAGTTGTCATATGGCAAATATGGAAATGTTTCTGTATTGGAAGTTGGATATTGAGAGTCTATGTCTAGACTAGAAATTTTTTTGCAAAAGGATGTTCAAAGGAATGTACTTTGAGTGAGAGACATCACGTCTATGGAATTGTCTTGTAACAATCTCCAATAGAGGACTTTGTAATTTCATTGGCAATAGTCATTGTGACTTTTGTGCTATGACATTGCGAAAGGATCATTGCATAAAATGTTAGAATCTAGCACATTCTATAAGTGGCAAGAATTTGATATTCTTACACTTGTGATAAGGATTGGGAGTTGTGAAATGAGTATGATTGGAAATGTGTTCATTTGATCTATTTCACAAAGTAAGGACCGTAGGTAAACATTGTGTGCATGCTGAGAGCATGGGACAAGTGTAGTAATAATTCAAGTAATAAGTTAATTAATAGAAACAACAAATAATGAGTAATCGATATGGTGATGAATAAAAAGGTGTTTTATTTATACTCAAAGGTTTGGGACCATATAGGATTAGTATTATTCTTGTGTTTCAGTTCGCATGTTTTGACTTCCTGAATAATTAATTATTTCAGAATATTCAAATTATTCTAATGGTCCACAGTCGTTCATATGTTGGAAGTAGGTATGAATGAAGATTGTCATGAATTGGTTTGTAGATTGTCTAAGGTGTATTAGACATAACAAAGGTTTGCTGCAACGTTCATGAGTGCTTATGAATACGATTTTGAGCATTGGATTAAACCCACGCTCACAAGAATCACTTCATGGATTCTATCACGAGTGATTGTGAGTCGATAATATTGTATATTCTTAAAACCAAGATGTGTGAGTTGTTATTTGCTGGTCGGTTGCACATTGATAATAAGTACACACACCAGTAACTTGGTGTCATAAAACTTATTATTGTGTGTGATTCGATAAGTGAATGCAAGCGAGCATTTGAGTCGAAGTTTATCCATTCCTTTTACCCAAAGTGGGATAAAAGCGATATCTTTGGGCCCCTCGATGATTTAGTGATGGCACATAAGCGCTTGGCCAAGCCGAGACTAAGTTGATGTGTTCAATTGTAGTCTGTTGTCAGTCGTCATAAATCGGAAATCGGGAAACATAACATAGACTGAGAGAATGATCAAAATCCATGTATCATGTCTATACGATATCTAGAATGGAGGAATATATGATCCCTTATCTAAGGACACGCTTCTGATAAGATCAGAGTTGACAGCGGCTTTTGAAAGCTACGATTGCTAATCAGGATCTGAAGTTATACGCAGAATAGTTATTAGACTTATCCAAGTAGGAGACTGTTGGATTTGTGTCTAAGTCCATAACTATTTTGGTATGTACTTGACTCGATTATGAGCATGGTCCTTTTGGGTTGCCTTCACCATAGCAATATGTAGGATGAATTAAGGAGAGAAAGGTTTAATTATGATTTATTAATATATTATAAGAATAATATATTAAAGGAGAAATAATATTGTTTAATTTATATTAGTCAAGAATTAATTAAGAATTAATTTCGTGCCTAAAAGAGATTAATTAAACTTAGGGGACTGGATTTGTAATTACGAGATAATTACAATTGGGCTATGGATTACTCCATAATATATAGGTTGGACGAATTCTATGGGGAAGCCCATTAGAAATCGTCCAAGGGATATGATTAAGGAATCCATGGGCTGCTTAGGGCTTAAGCAGTCAGATTAGGGTTTCCTAGTTGAGAACCATAATAGCCTACCTATATAAAGGAACCCTATTGCCCCAAAAACGTGTCTAAGACTCCCTCTAGGGTTTGTAGACGATTTTGGCTGCCTCCTCTCTTCTCCTCTTCATCCAAGTTGCTCTTGGTGTTTGTGACTCCATTAGAGGTGCAACATTTGACGCACTAAGCTTTCTGAAGCCAAGAATTGATTGTTATTGCTATATAACAATCAAAGGTAAGATCTAAACCCTAGTTTATGTTAATATGATTAATTTTATGCTAGATCTAGGGTTTATAGCTTTGGATATTCAATTGCATGATCATTAGACAAACTAGATCCAAAAGCTATTAGGGTTTGCATGTACACTATAAGAATGATGTTTTGCTCAAAACCCATCACATACAAGATACACAGTCAGATAACTCTAGTTACCACTCAAGGTAAAGTATAGTGAGAAGACTCACCTCGGGTAATTCGGTTATCTCGAACTTGGTAAAAATTTGGTCTAGACTCCACCTAATCACATGGAATAAGCACTCTAATCAATACAATTCTGAAGGCTAGATTAATCTTTCTCTTAGCACTCTCAGAAGGATAAAAGACCATTTTACCCTTCTCATGGCTCAAAGACCCTAACATTGACCAAACCCTAAAAGTCAACAAAAGTCAACCCTCTGGGTTACGCTGCGCATACCAAATCTGTACGTTGGGCGTACCCGGTGACCTCACAGAAACGGCGAACGCGACCCCTTACGCCACACGTGCTGGGATTACGCCCCGCGTAACTCCCAGTTTCAGACTCCTACACGTTTAGGGTCTTAAACAGTTAAGCAAACGTCAAACTTTCAGATCTGACCACCCCTAAGCCTTTTAATCCATAAAGTTGGTGACTTTAAGCCTTTGCATGGCTGAAATATTCACCAACACCCATAAAATTCCACTTCCAACCCTAAAAGAGCTCATAACTCAAGCATGACCCCATAACAACGACCAAGTTGGGATTTTTATGGATCTACAACACATATATCACTGAAATAGGACAGATCCAGGTCCATGGAGTCCCTTATACTTATAAAGTCTCCACCTTTGGGACTTCTAACCCTAGAAATGGTCGATGCAACACTAAACCAAAATAAAGAGGAAAGTTTCGAGCTTTATACCTCTAGATGAAGCTTCTCCCTCTGAAGAACTCAGATCCAAACTAGCACTTCAAGCTCTAGCCTCCACAAGCTCCTCTCCTTCTTCTTCACACACACAAAATGGAGTGATTAGCCCAAAACAAACACACACAAGCTCAAGGATGCAGGAAATGCTCACTTACGGTTTCACTCTCTGATATGGTGGCTGAGGATAAAGCCTTATCATTCCTTATATAGTGCACAAGCCAAATATTAGGGTTTGCATCTGGGCCCTCTATGCCCAGCGTAACCCTGGGTACGCCCCACGTACTTAGGCGGGTCCGTGTCCAAATTAAGCGCATGAGTACGCGCAGCGTACTCCCCAGTACGCCCAGCGTACTCATTTGCTACAAAATTCACTCAAGGGCTAAACTTGACATCTTGACAAAAGAGAAGGGTTAAATAGCTTTACCTAAATTTCAGGATGTTACACTTTGTACAGACAAAAGTGTCGTACCCCGTCCTGTTGAATTGATGCTGGAGAAAAGCAGTTTATGGGTCCCGAAATAGTCCATGAGACTGTTGAAAAGTTAAAAGTATTTAGAGAAAGGATGTTAGCAGATCAGGATCGTCAAAAGAGCTATGCATACAAAAAAAAAGACGACCAATGACATTCGAAGTTGGAGATTCAATTTTACTTAAAGTCTCACCATGGAAGGGACTTATAAGATTTGGTAAAAGGGGAAAGTTAAGTCCAAGGTTTATTGGACCGTTAGTTCTTCAGAGAATTGGAAACCAGGCCTACAAGCTAGAACTACCAGAAGAACTAGATGGTATTCACAACACTTTCCATGCTTGTTATTTGAGGAAACTCACGGGAGGAGTTCCTGTCATAATTCCAATGTTTGAATTAAGGTTGGATTAAAACAAGAGGTTAATTGAAGAACCAGAGGCAATAGTTGATTGTAATACTAAGAAGTTGCGATGCAAGATGATCGATTTAGTACTTGTGTGATGGAAACATATGAATGGGCCAAATCTAACCTGGGAAACGGAGAGTGACATGATGAGTCGCTATCCGCATTTGTTTGCTGATGTGTGATTCCGGGGTGGAATCATTCTAAGGGGGAGAAATTGTAACGCCCGTGTTTCTGGGCTAAGTATTAATGTTGATGTAATAGTCTAGGTGAACCTTTGTAACTCGCTTTGAAATAATAAAAATTTATTATTTGAGTATTATGTGTTTTATGCTTAATTATTGTGATTTAATAATTTAAGGATAAAAATACGCATCAAAATAAAATGTTAGATAAACCCGATATCTATGAAGGAAGATGTAGTGGTCGTGACGAGGATTTCAAATATATAAATAATGCCAAAATCCGAGTTATAACAAAGAAGGTATGACCTGTCAAAGTTTCGCAACAGAACCAACACGATGTTGTGGGACGTAAAGTGAATGTTCAATAGAACAATTTTAAACCGAGAGCGTGCATAAAAAATAACTACCCAAATCTGACTTCGTATGAAGAAGTTATAAATTTTATAAGATTTGGCATAGCAGTATGCAGCCTGGAACTCTAAATATAAATCGAGCGATTTTTAGTCGATACAACCTAAACGAGAATCGAAGATATCGTTAATAGTAGTGCAACGGTAACAAGACAGGCAAAAGAGGACGTCAGGTGAAGAAGTTTTGACGTTTTTAACGGACATTTCCTGTCTCGACCTGTTAAAAATATATCTTTAAAATAACTCCAAAATTAGTAGACAGAGTCTAAACGAACATTGTAGAGCATAGTCTCACCTATGCATGGATATAAAGAACGTCAAAAACGGAACTCGTATGCGAAAGTTACGAATTTTTGAAGTTTGAAAAATAGAGTATGCCCATCGTATAGGAGTACGCCCAGCGTACTCGTGTACACGGTCTGAGATTTGCCACGTCACCCTACTCCTTCGCATGATGGACACGTGTCGTAGCCTTGACGAGTACGGAGTTATCCCTTCGTACGCCTATCATACGAGTGTACGCCCAACGAAGAGACTTGCGAGGCAGTACGCCCTGCGTACCGGAGATTTACGCCCAGCGTAACTCAAGTGTTCAGCCTCCTATAAATTGCACCCGATGCCAGCCGAATTGGTGTTACACTTTTCATCCTCTCACCCCCTAAAATTTATTCAATATTGCAAAAATTACCCCCAAGCCTAGAATTCTATCCTAGCATCATAAGCAAGCCCCGAAGAGCCCGAAGATCTCGAGAAAAAGAGTTTTCGAGCCAAAACTCTGCCCGCGAGAAGCCCGGTTTTAGAGAAAACATCCCGATATCATCAAAGAATATTATTTTAAGGGAAGGAGTGTTGTCCAATCATCGTCTTATCAATGTGACTGTGTATTCTCTTTCATGTAACACATAGATATGAAGTATTTTCTATAAAATATATGTTATGTGTTTATATATTATTTGTTTATTTGAGATGGGTGTTGAATGAATGCTTTATACAGGTTTTTAACTATATATATATTTTTATCTACAAATATGTTGGGTAAAACATGGGTAGATAGTTGATGTGTGATGAAAGAAAATGATGAGAGGCCTTGATGTTATTGGTGATCCAGTCATCTAGCAAAGTATGGATGATGACCACGAACTTTTCTAGACAGTCCGGTGGAACGTTGGCAGGCTCACAACCTATAGGTGTTTTTGACAAAGTGTGTTCACCTGCTGTAATCCATCCCCCACATGGTTGTCTTATTTGACATAGACTGTTAGGAAACCCCCAAAGCAGTGTTGTCCCCCCCCCCCCTCGATGAAAATCCTTAGGCTAGGTCCCTTATGATAGTTGTTGTAGGGACGTAAAGTGAGGATAAAGAGAATGGGTAATTGGGTTATTATTGGTTGATGAAATTAATAAATCTATTTATTGTGGGTTGAAACTCTATATGCTCACTAGGCTCCCAAGCCTGACCCACTGAATTTTCTTTGTATTACAGGTGGAGGCACAAGAGCATAGTTGAATGACATGACGAGAGATTTTGGATTATAGGCCAACATATGTAAATAGATGTTCTAAGGCCTATATTGTACTATTTTTGCTTTGGTCTGTATCGAACATGACATCCTAAGGTTTTATATAATGAAATACATTTTTTCGGAAATGCTTTAATGAATCGTTATCATATTTATTTTTTCGGAACAAATTCTACAACAGTTTTCTTTAAAAGATTACTCTGATTTTAAAACAAAGCATAAAAAAATCGGTCTTTTCTGGCCGTGAATTTGGGGATGTCATATTAGTACAAGCATATAAGCGAATGTTTATCTGTTCCTTTTACCTCATGGTGTAAAAGCGATATCTTGGGCCCCTCGATAATTTTGTGTTGACTTATGTGTCGGGCCCGGTCAGGACTAAATTAATGTGTTCAATTGAGTTCTATGTCAAACGAATCAGAAATCGGGAAACAAATTGTTGGACATTGAGAATGATTATGTTCCATGTCTTTGTCCACATGATATCTTTAGAACGGAGGATTATATGATCCCTTATCTAAAGGACGCATCATTGACTAGGTCAGAGTTCGACATCGGCTTTTGAGAGCTAAGATTGGTAAGTCAGATTCTGAAGTTGCGTTGGTAGTTATAGTTATTAGACTTATACAAGCGAGAGACTGTTGGATTAGGTGCCTAAGTCCATAACTATAATTGGCATGTACTTGATTTGATAATAGTATGGTGCTTATGGGTTAGCTTCACCAAAGCAACTGGACATGATGATTTTTGGAGAAAGAGGTTAATTAATGGTTTATTAATAAATTATAACAATAATATATTAATTATTAATCATATTATTTAAATAATATTAATCATAAGTTAATTTGGAATCAATTTAGTGGTTAAAGGAACTGATAAAAGAACGGAGACTGATTATGTAAATCAGCGATAGTTGCAGTTTTGGGCTGATGGACCTTATTGGAAGGAGTGGACGAAAATTTATAGCAAGCCCCATAGAGTTTTCGTCCAAGGCCTCTCATGTGGGGGTTCATGGATTGCTTAGGGATTAAGCAAGGAAATTAGGGTTTCCATCTAAAAACCCAAGCAACCTCAACTATAAAAGGAACTCCATGCCTCTTGAAATCGAAACTTGATTCCGTGGAGAAGCTCCAGCTGATTGTTTGTCTCCTCATATTCCATCTTTGCTTGTGGTGTTTGTGACTTCATTAGAGGTGCAACGCTTGGGGCACCGGGCTTTCAAAGATCAAGGAATTGAAGAAGGATTACTTGTTACTACTAGATAACAAGAAAGGTATGATCCTAACCTTAGTTTAACTGTCGATTTCGAAAATTGTATGCTAGAATTAAGATTATTGCTTTGGAAATTTTATTGCATATATAACTTGAGAAAAACCTAGATCCAAAGCAATTACGATTATTGCTTTGGAAATTTTATTGCATGTACTTCTGGATACGCTTCACTTAGCCAGGCTTGACCCCAAATCATATTGTTCTTCGAGTACACGGTGCATAGCGATCATACGCCCAACAGACGCGTTGGACGGTTGACTTTTGCAGACTTTGATTTTTGGTCAAAGATTTAGGGTTTTGGACCATGGAAGGGGAAAAATGGTCTTTTTCCCTTATAGAGCATGATTGTGGGTTTTGGACTTGTGAGTTGGGTTTTAGACCTAAGTTATGAATTAGGGTCAATTATTGTGTTATTATGCGGAGTCTAGTTTTGGCAGTCCGGGTGTGAGATTTATCTTTCATCAGTATCAGGTGAGTGTCCTTACTTATTCTTACCTGTGTGGTAGAATAGTTGTTTATATATTTACATGTGATGACCAGCTGGGTCGAAGTGTTGTTACCGTTTATGTGTTGATTATATGTGTTGAGATTGACCAGCTAGGTCTAAGTGTTGTTATTGTGTATGTACTGATTATATGTGTTGAGACTTCGGGTAGTCTCCAAGGTTGTTGATAACCCACATCTGTTTAGTTGTGTTGTGCTGTGTGTGGTATTTTGGGGAACTCGCTAAGCTTTGTGCTTACAGTTGTTTATTATATGTGTTGTAGGTACTTCTGAGGATCACGGGAAACCGAAGGTTTGATTGTGCACACTCATTGGGGGATTTTGTTACTAGGAATTATGTCACACTCTAATATTTTTAGTGATGATTCGTATTTGATACTTGTGATTTTCTGATGGTTTGGTTTGTGACCAATATTTTGGGATAATTAAAAATGAAAATTTTGGTTTGAAATTTGATGTGTTACAACTTGGTATGGATTCTGGATGAAATCTGGGGGGATTCCAAACTCAAACTAAGAATCTGAAGATTTTCACAAAACTTTATAAAGAAACAAATATTTTTAGAGGAGAAAAACCCAGTGAAGCAGTGTGTACAATCAGCCAAAGATCGAGCGGTAGTTTCCCAAAATATCTCGAATTATGTCATGAGTAATGTAGAGTTGATATCTTATGAGTTGATAGAAACACATGCAGTCATAGGCTATTCTATAGCAAAGGTGTGATAGGGATTCCTGATTTGTGATTCCTTTAGCCTAGGATTTTTTTCTTATGAGATTGAATCTATCATTTCTATTTGCTTGGTTTATGTTGCATAATTGTACATAGTCATGATTTTATAGCCTTAGAATGCCTGATTTAGCCTTTATTCTTGTTCCTTGTTTGGTTGTGGATCTGAGGAAAAATCATTTATTAAAATATCTATCGAGTCTTATATTGTGTACGATTTGCATGCGCAAGGCAAATAGCGAGGATATCGGAGATCTTGTGAGGCACAATAGTGTTGGGGAGCAGTTTAGAATGAGTACGTAGATGCTTAGTAGTGGTTCTGAGGACCCAGCAAGGCAAATGTATATGTGATTTGTAGAAATAGATTCCTTGTGACTTAGGGTCTTGAGAGGTTGACTTGAGACAAATACGAGTTGGTGTGGAAGGTAGTATCGGGCCCTAAATGCACTGAATTCGTACATGGATCAAGAAGGAATCTTACAGAACTAAGGAGCTTGCAGGAATGTGTGGGTGTTTGTGTATGTGCGTTATCCTTGTTCTGATGGTTTTCTTGTGTGTTATAGTATGGTGGTTACTCGAGGTTCAGGCTTCAACAATCCCGAGAGGCCGAGTGCCAGGGATAATGAGATATGCAGGATTGTTGCCACCGAGGTGACCACCACGATCAGAGGGGATATACCAAAGATGTTTGGGTCTATTAAGACCATGTTGATTCGGATTTTCCACAAGCGCTATGCCTTCGTTACTTAGGCAGCTTCTGCGAGACCGTGGGGGTGATTCGTTGTGGTACTCAACAACACGAAGCCACTCGAGTTTGATGGGATCCAGGATCCGATTACTGCGATGAGATGGATTTATGATGTCGAGGGTTGTTTTTACACTTTCTCCTGTCCAAAGAATCTGAGGGTTCGTTTTGCGCTGAATCGGCTTTGCTTGGGAAATAAGGATTGGTGGAAGTTTGTGACAACTTATTATACACTTGCGGAGTGTTCTGTAGTGACATGGGCAAAATTTGGTGAGATGTTCAGGGGTGAGTATGTACCAGTGGTTGAGAGAGAGGTTGGCCCAGGTGTTCCTATCTCTCAAGCAGAAGATAGAGACGGTGACTGAGATCACCATGATGTTTCATGAGAGGGCTCTATTTTTCCCTGACCATGTCTGTCACAACTAGCAATTTAGGGTTGAAATTGTGCAGCTTAAACAACACAATTCCACTATGTTAATCTGTTGCATCCAATTAGTGAAATTCAAACTACAAAGTGATAAAAATCATCTGTGCATACATTTGGGAATCATGTGGAATTAACCCCTAGTAAGTCCAAAATGGATCCAATAGCTAGAAAAAGCCAATTTTGGGCCGAAAGCTTTTCCTTGGGCCTTATTAGACCGAAAACCCATTTGTTGGGCCAAGTTAAACCCTAAAAGTCTATACATACTCCAAACCGAAAACCCTTCTATCTTTGGGCTTTAATAGACTGAAAACCTCTTAATGGGCCAAGCCAAAATCCGAAAGCCCGTGACTTAGCCTACTATGGCTGAAAACCCCATAGGGTTTCGGCTTAGCCAAGACAAAAAAAAGAGAAAGAAATTACACAAAAGGTGCCACCTAAGTGCTTTACATTGCATTTCCCAACAAACAACCACACAAATCATGTTTTTACATTCCATACATCTATACCATGCATCCAATTATTCACCATGCAACCAAGCCACCCATTTTCCCCCTCTCTTCCTTATGTTCACCCAAACACCTCAACCCACACACACCAAACATTTTCTCCCAACTCACTCTCAAGTTCTCTCATCCTTTCTCTCAAAACTTTCGAGCATCACCATCATCAAAGTCGGTCCTAGGCATTTTGGTAAGTCATTTTTGAAACTCAAAGTGTTTTTATACATGTTAGTGTTAAGATCATTTCATTTACACACCTATTTTCGTGTGCAGCTTCTTAGAACATCACCCCTTTTCGTGAATCTCTTCAAACTACAACAACTTCTTTCTTCTTCTTCCTAGCACACGAAATCAAGGTGAGATTCATACCCCCATATTTTCATGTTTTTCATGCTTTTTTTTGGGGGGGGGAGGGGGATACAAGTCAAGTCTCGTTTAAGCATTGGATATTTGCATGCACCTATGTGTTTATGTAATGATTTGTTCTTGAAATGTTGATGATCTCATGCTAAAACACCATAAACTCGTGATTTACAAGCTTCATGTAAGCTAGATTAAATTTAACCTTTGGATAATTGCATGCATCTTGGTTATGTGTTGAAAAATGTAACAAAATCTTGGGTAATAAGGTTCTAATCATGAGTTAGCTAATTAAAAAAATCATCTAATGGGGTTGTTAACATTTAGTTGCATAAAAATTTTGTGGACATGGGTGTACACTCAATAATGGCGAAAACATGAGTGTGCAAGCCCAAACATGTTTAACTCATGGATTAATACATGTTCACCTCTTGAACTTACACAAATGTTGAATAAACTAAAGTCTTCATGTTGTTAAAATATGGTGGTAAAAATCGTGACTTACTAAAGACAAATCAAAGTAAAATGTTTTGTGTTACACAACTTTCAAAGCGGTAATAGATTGTTAAGAAAACTACAAGGTTTAATATTTTTCTAAAAATAAACTATTTACTAAAATAGTCGTAATTATGATTTCACTATTTTGATACTTCAAAACTCAAAATGCACTACTAGAAAAAGACCCTTTTATGACACGCAAACTAGGACACTCTTTGATTTATGTTACGTAAAAGAGAGTGACATTAAAAAAGTGTCATCTCTTCAGAAAATTTAAGGATTTTGGTCACGCATTATTGTGTGTCCTTAAATTAGTGTCATAAGAAAAAAAAATAAAAAACACAGAGGGCGCTGTATCTTAAATGTGCGTCCTCTATAAGTGCCGCTTTAGAATTTTAATGAACACGCGTTCCTTAGTTACTAGCGGGAAAAGAAAAGCCAAAAAATTAGAAAAGCCCGCTACCCTCTTTCCCTAAGCGTTTTCACGCATCTTTCATTCTCCTCACATTGTTGTGCAACTTCTCAATCAAAGATCCAAGGTTACAATCACCGATAATCTTGATGCCTTCATCTCATGATTGATTGAGTTTTCTCAATCTGTCATCGTCAATAGCAGGTGCTTTCATCGCCGGTCTACCCTTTCACTTCCGACGAACGGTGGTCCAACGTTCTCTACTTCTTCAATAGGTATGTGAATCAAATTTGCGGTGATGTCGAGAGCATTCACATGTCATCCTAATATCCGTCTTCGTCTTCCTCTTCCACTCCTCGAAGTACACCCCTTACTCTTGCTCTAAAGATTTTTGTTTCAAAATTAGTAGTTTATCTGTTGTATCCCCAAAAAAGGGTTCGAATATTACTGGAACTATGGTTTTGGTTCTTAGTGAAATCAAAGGGGTTTTGTTCACTAGACCATGAAATTAAGTGGGCCTGATAATGATATACCAGGAAACTTGCTACCAAACTCTATGCTTTTAGAACCAAACTCCTTGTAAAAGTCTTACAAATGGGAATCAGATTTTCTTCTTCAAAATATTTGATAAAGCTACTTGTATTAAATGAAAGTCTCACCTTTTTCCAGGTGCAGGATTATTGGTAAGCTGCTCATTATTTTATTTTCAACAGAGGCGAGTTTTGTTGAAGAGACTGATGCCTGTTGCTTTTTAGATTCACTTCCATTTTGTATCTTGAAATATTTTGATTGGGTAGGAATACTCCCTCTTTCTTTCTCTAAAACTAGCTCATTAGTTGTGGCTCCACTTTATAAGATCAGACAACATTTTATGTTCAAGCAGATTCCCAAAACTCTGAAGTACAAAGAGTGTAATTATAATATAAAAGATAGTCTCACCCATCCAAAGAGTCAAATTGCCTTTCATAGTTTTCATGGAACTTTCAACATGTGAATCATCTTTACTTTTATTATCATCATCAACATGGCCAATAAGGACATTCTCATCCCTTTCCTTGCACATTTCCCGCTTTTGACTTTCTGAATTAATATGTGCTGATGGATTTTCCAATAGTAAACTTCTATTAGTAAGCACTTCATTCACAAGCCTCACAACATTATTTAGCTCACTCCCTATGCTTGGGTTCACCATTCTAACCGAAGTTCCGGATTCTTCTTCTGAAACATTATCTAAAGATTTACTAGATAACTCTTGCATAACTTTTTCAGGTTCTGAATAAGATCTCTCCTCTAATGAGTGAGATTCTTAGGTTGGTTCCTCATGGCTAGATGAAATCATCTTCTCAGATGAAATTGTTGTTTGTATCTCATGTTCCTCAACATTTGAGTTTTCATATGTTAGCGATTTCCAGTGGTACTAATTGATATACCTTTTTCTATTTTATAATCTGTTTGGTGTCATCACAAAGTTGTAATATATTTATCATAATGCTATGGTGGCGAACACAGTGGCAAAGCTCAAGTATGATCCAAATATCCCATATCCAATTTTCATTCAGTTTACAACATCTTATATATATATATATATATATATATATATATATATATATATATATATATATATATCATGCATTTCTAAATGATACTAAAGGGTACAAATGTCTGTTTCATGAATAGGAGCTGTCTTTGTTCTTCTTCTTCTAGTTGTTGCACTTCTCTGTGCATATGAACTATGTGAAGTGTATGTTACAACTAGTTCAACTGGCCCACAACGGTATACAAATCAAGTTTTCTTATTCTTCATTGTGTGCTCAAATCATTATAGGAAATGGTTTGGATGTTGATGAATATGTTAGAAGTGCAAACAAATTTGATTATTCTGACTGTATTGAAGTGGGACCCGTTGCATGTTTACCAAAACCACCAGATTCAAATGAATTATATCCTAGAAAATCTAGAAGACAAGTACCCTTTTTTCCTTTTTAAATCTTATAAAAATAGCATCTATTCATATACATGGTCTTTTCACAATCTTTCTATATTGTTTGGCTCAACAGCAAAGGAGTCAAATTGGCTTGGAGCTATCACATCAGCTGCTGTTATAATTCTTGGTATATATATACATATTAAACCAATGCTATTCCTAATTCCCTATCTTCCTTAATATCTTGATTTTCTCTCTACTTTTTTTACACCATAAATCCAATTTCCCAAATTGCAACGTGGGTGCCTGTTTATATGGATCTGAGCTTCTTCAAAGCCGTGTCATTGCTCTATTTCTTGCTGGTGCTTCTCCTGTCTTCCTGATATGATTATTGGTATTTTTCTAATTATCTATTCCTCTAATCTTTATACATACACACACCTTTTAGTGATTGATATTCATGTGGTGGGGTCGCGGGATGAAATGTTTCCTTATAGGAAGAACTTTTTTGGAAAGATGAAGCCCAAAAAGAAGGATGATCTTGAACAAGTTGGTGGTTTACTGAATAAGAACCTCAGAATTTTGAATGATGGAATGAATATTATGAAGGTTAGTAAGTTAGTTGCTTTTTCCTCTTTGTTGACACAGAAAACAAGGAAGAGGTTTTAACATAATTTCTTTCAATAAGTTGTTGCTTGATCTATCCTAATGTTGGTTGGAAATACAGAGAAAAATGCAAGAGAGAATTTTGCATGTGGAGCTTGTGGTCAGGTATGTTCTACAAATGTTATGCCTTTTTCCTTTTTTTAAATAAAAATACAAAGGTCAAGTATGGTCTACATGTGTTGTGATGTGATAATTTATGGTTTGATTCATCAGTTTGATCACATGAAAACAAACAAACACTGCCCCAAGTATAGGGAAAATTCCAAAATCAAAACACTTTTTTCATAAAAAATCATATAAATTTGATAGTGTGTGTTGCTTGATATAGTACCCTATTCCTTTAGCAAGCCAAAGAACAAAGATCGGTAACTACAGAGACTAAGATCAGATGTGTCACCAAGAACCTCATGTTCTTTTGTCTCGAGAAGAGCCCTTTAATGTTTAAATTGATGTTTTTGCCCCTATGGATTTGCAGGTATTTGATTCCAAAGCTTGGACCATGTTCTCTTAAGATAACATATTCTGCACATACAGATTTGAGTGTAAAATTCTAGAGTCATCGTATCAGGTATAAGAAAATATTATATCTTTCCAACTTGATATCTTTTTATGACGTTTTTCCCTAACCTAATAAGCTTTATATTTATTCAGGGACTATATAAATGCTATGCTTCCTGTTCTATCTTCAGCAATAGATGCTACTGGTCAGGTAAGGTCATTATTCTTTATAACAGCTTGAAGGATTGTTTTGTAAAATTACTCAACTTTTTCTTGTATTTTATATTTATACTTGTATTATGCTTACTAGTTTGTTACTTTTGCAGTTCATTTTAGGTTTAGATGGAAAGAAAATTGAATCTGAGAGTAATGATCTTCTTGCTTCCATTGAAAACATGCAGTATGCAGTCACCTTAGATGTTGTAAACATGTATTTTCTGCTTTTGGGCCAGTTTTAAAGACAGCAATGTTTGACAAAATTGGTGGAGTTCAAGGTCTAATTCAATACCCTGTTTTTCTAGTAGTGATGTTATGTTATTTTTACAACATTTGTTACAAGTATAAATATTCATTAATGACTAGTTATATAAAATGTTATAAATAGCTTAACCGAAATCATGTACAAAACAGATTTATGACAGAAAAATTTACGTGTCATAATCTGTCTGTCGTAAAACTTTTACAACAAAGGAAATGGACTGCATGTCATAAAACCTGTAAAATGCATGTCATAAACTAAATATTATTAAATTGCAAACTGTCACACCCCACAACCAAGAACGACAGAAACGTTCTGGGGCGGAAGACGTCATGTAAAGTATCACAACAACAATGCAAAGTAGTAAACAAGCAACAACATCATCGATTGCATTAATAGTATAATTTTAAATACAAGTGTGTTCTTTCATAGTATACAACAACATAATGAATAATCAAAATAAAAGATGAGTCTGGACTGCTCCATCTTTACAAACCTGGTCATCGTACCTGACTATTTGTGGCCTGAGAATACAAGTTATTTTGAAAGCGAGTATTAGCCAAAAAGCTAGTGAATTGATAAGTATTAATGTGTCTTTGATTCGTAAAACTTGTAAAGTAAAGACTTGAAAATGTTTAAAGAAAAGTTTGTATAAGTAAGAAAGTGTTTGTAAAACAATTGTAAACGTTTGAAGACCCTAGAAAATACCATATTTCCTATTAGTATAAAGGTAGTCTTCTACCAAGACCCGACTGTTTTGTAAGTAAGCATCACTGTAAATATGATGGTTTTTCCCTGTCTAACTATTAGTATAATACTATAGTATACGTCATCGTTTATGTGTATGAGTCACAATATAAAGGTAACAAGGAAAATAGTTTATCTATATCAAATATATCCTACCTCATCGTTCATGTGAATGTGTCACAAAGTAAAGGAAGAAAATAATATAATAACTAAGAAGTATACTTTTGCACTAGGATAATCACGGCGTGGAAACTCGCTGAAAAGTACAACCTCAAACACCCGTCGATGCTCCTTTTCCCTACTGTAGCTAACAGTTTTGGGTGTGGAATGGTAAATCCCGAAACGTATGTAACAGATCCTATGTAATAGTATCTACTAAACGTATTAATGTAGACGTGTTCATGTAAGCGTATCTATGTGAACGTACTCATGTAAGCATATTCATGTAAGGGTATCTATGTAAACGTACTCATGTAAGCCTATCTATGTAAACGTACTCATGTAAGCGTATCTATGTAAACATACTCATGTAAGTGTATCTATGTAAACGTACTCATGTATGCGTATCTATGTAAACATACTCATGTAAGTGTATCTATGTAAACGTACTCATGTAAGCGTATCTATGTAAACGTACTTATGTAAGCATATTCCTATAACATGTAATGTATTAGTATAGACTCATGAATGAACTGACTCTTGTGTGATTCCTTGTACTTGGAATGGTAAGTAGTATCTCCTAACTATACCTATAATAGTTACTAATGATGTACATGTATAATCGAAAGTATGCCTTGTATGGTGTTTACGGCCCTGGGACCACTTCCCCATGAGTTTATGACCGTAAACTCATGGTAAGAAGTACCATTTCGTGTAATGAAGTCCTTAGTTCAACGGTGTAAGGTTCTATGCTAATATCCAAGGCTTACTAAACTATTAGGGTGTCATTTGCACCCTTAAAAGGGGTTTACGGCCCAAGAACATGTCTTGGCCGTAAACTCCTTGAATCCTATGATTTATTATGTTTTCTAAGCCCTAAATATGATAAACCTAGTGTACAATGAGTTGGATCAAGAGTACTTACGATCTAGGAGCTTGAATGGTCTGTTTTGGCCAAGAACACTAGTGTGTGTTCTTGGTGTTCTTGGTGAAACTTGAAGATCTACAAAATGGACTGATTTCACGGATGAAATCATGTAAGATTACTAGTTCATACAAGATATCAACTAGTTAAGACAATAAGCTTACGAGATTTGAAGATCGAGGAGGAAGATCGGGATGATACTTGAGAGGATTTCAGCAAAATGGAAGGAAGAAATGAACAAATGACCACCTCTTCATCATATAAGCAAGAGTTTACCACCCACATGGAGTTTACGGCCGTAAACTCCCATTTGTTGGCCGTGAACTCCTTGCAGGGGTGTTTAAGGTCATTTCTTTGAGCTATAACTTCAGCCGATAAACCCCGACACTTATTCCTTAAGTGTACAAGACTCGAAATGTTCAAATAAACTCCTAATTGTGCTAAATGATAGCAGGAATGAGTTTGACTTTTAATGAAAAGTTAGATTGAACTGGATGGAAAATTTCGGGTTGTCACATCATCACCTTGTTAGCGAGAATTTCGTCCCGAAATTAGAATTTAGGTGAGGAAGTAGGTATGAATGATCGAGTCAAGAGGTGGGGATACTTCCTAATCGATTGAGTCTCACGCTCTCGAGCGAATTCAGGTCCCCGGTTGGCATTCCAGCGAACCTTCGCTAAAGGGATGCGGTGTTGCTTCGTTCGCTTGACCTCTTGGTCACCGGTTGACACCTGTCGATGCTCCTTTTCCCTACTGTAGCTAACAGTTTTGGGTGTGGAATGGTAAATCCCAAAACGTCTGTAACAAATCCTATGTAATAGTATCTATTAAACGTATTAATCTAAACGTGTTCATGTAAGCGTATCTATGTCAACGTACTCATGTAAGCGTATTCATGTAAGTGTATCTATGTAAACATAGTCATGTAAGCATATCTATGTAAACGTACTTATGTAAGCGTATCTATGTAAACGTAGTCATGTAAGCGTATCTATGTAAACGTACTAATATAAGCGTATCTATGTAAACGTACTCATGTAAGCATATCTATGTAAGCGTACTCATGTAAGCATATCTATGTAAACGTAATCATGTAAGCGTACTCCTATAACATGTAATGTATTAGTATAGACTCATGAATGAACTGACTCTTGTGTGATTCCTTGTACTTGGAATGGTAAGTAGTATCTCCTAACTATACCTATAATAGTTACTAATGATGTACGTGTAGAATCGAAAGTATGCCTTTGCTACCCAAAGGTACTGAACTGATTGAAAGAAGCTTTTATGTCTATACATGTATACATGATATATAACTAATATTTAGACGACCTTCGGACGGATAACCGATACCCCATAGCCACATCCCAACGAGGAAAAGGAAATAGAGTGAGCTAGCCTTCCTAAGTCCTTTAAACATTTCTTATATAACTATACATATATGGGAATGCAATTTATAATATAAAAGCATAAAATAAGTTTTGTAAAACCTTTGAAAAAGATTAATATCTAAGAAAAGATTGACTTGATGTCAGTTTATAAAACGGTTTGAAAGTATTTGTTTGATAAAATAGTTTAAGTATAAAGAAAACTTTTGTTTGAAACATAATTGTAAAAGAGCTTGAATTGAAACATACAGTATGTAAAGTAGTTTGATAAAGAGCTTTAAACATATAAAAACATTTTATGAAAACCATTTGAAGAAATCTGTTTGGCAAAACAGTTAACATATAGTAAATCCATTTGCATGTTAGTTATTAATCACATGTGATTGATATGATAACTAGCATGATTCAACTTGTATTCCCCCCCCCCCCCCATAAAACATTTAAAAACATTTAAAGGTTAATTTAAGGGGTATGAACTCACCTGCAGTGAGCGGATCGGAAGGAAGTGTCAGATAAGTGCTTGGTGTCAAGTGAAGACTTGTACACACTCAATGACCCTAATAACATATGAAGACATATGTATATAGATAACTAGTGATTATAACACTAATTAAACATGTATAAACATCCTAATATGAGGAAAACACTTTGGTAAAAGTCTTAGGAGCCTATCGGGTTGCAACAAAGGAGTGCAAGGCCTTATACGGGAGTTTATGGTCAAGGGACCATGTTTGTTGGAGTTTACGGCCCAAGGGTGTTTACTCCTAGCCGTAAACTTTCAATTGGGTCACCAAATGAGGCTTAAAACTATAAAGACTTAAGTTGTTAAGTGCTCCAAAGTTTAAACAAGAGGTTGGGTGGGTTTAAGGTCCAAGAATGGCCTTGTATGGTGTTTACGGCCCTAGGACCACTTCCCTATGAGTTTATGACCGTAAAATCATGGTAAGAAGTACCATTTCGTGTAATGAAGTCCTTAGTTCAATGGTGTAAGGTTCTATGCTAATATCCAAGGCTTACTAAAGTGTTAGGGTGTCATTTGCACCCTTAAAAGGGGTTTACGGCCCAAGAACATGTCTTGGGCGTAAACTCCTTGAATCCTATGATTTCTTATGTTTTCTAAGCCCTAAACATGATAAACCTAGTGTACAATGATTTGGATCAAGAGTACTTACGATCTAGGAGCTTGAATGGTCGGTTTTGGCCAAGAGCACTAGTGTGTGTTCTTGGTGTTCTTTGTGAAACTTGAAGATCTACAAAATGGAATGAATTCACGGATGAAATCATGTAAGATTACTAGTTCATGCAAAATATCAACTAGTTAAGACAATAATCTTACGAGATTTGAAGATCAGGGACGAAGATCGGGATGATACTTGAGAGGATCTAAGCCAAAGGGAAGGAAGGAATGAACAAATGACCACCTCTTCATCATATAATCAAGAGTTTACCGCCCACATGGAGTTTACGGCCATAAACTCCCATTTGTTGGCCGTTAACTCCTTGCAGGGGTGTTTAAGGTCATTTCTTTGAGCTATAACTTCAGCCGATAAACCCCGACACTTATTCCTTAAGTGTACAAGACTCGAAACGTTCAAATAAACTCCTAATTGTGCTAAATGATAGCAGGAATGAGTTTGAATTTTAATGAAAAGTTAGACTGAACTGGATGGAAATTTTCGGGTTGTCACACAAACCGCGTGTCATAAAACACCTGTCACGAATTTACACTAGTAAGGTTATTTCATTATTCATTAAAAGGTGTCAAACTTTGCGTAAATCCGTTAATTCTCTAGTGAGACACTACCTTCACCGTACCTATCTAGCGTACACTCTACTTGTGTATAGATCTATATGGGGATTGACACCCCCACACCTGAGCTGTTCGCTACAGCTAGACGGGGTCAGTCTAGGGTGACAAATATCTTACCGAAATTGACGCCTGAAGAACATCATGACAGGCATAACAGTCACATCAAGCATGTTTATAATGCCTCACATAGGGATTAACAACACTATTTTTATTTACGAGAAAACATACACTTCATTGGTTTTATAAAACATAAAACTGCACACCATTTTTAGTACACTACTATTACTACTCTGGTCTTAGGGTTTTAAGACTACAACCTTTCATATATCAGAAAATATAGGATAATCAAGATACAATGAAACATGCATACATACATTTTCAGTCTTTGGTATAAGACATACAACACACTATGATAGAAAATATCGGATTTTCTAGTAACATACAACATTTTCAAACAATAGAGATACCCACCATTTTTCATACAAAAATGCTTATGAACTCACCAACATTCAATGCTGAGGATTTATAAAATGGCTTGTATTCTAAGGAACTCAATAAGCTGGTAATGGATGTTGGATATTTTGATGTATTATGGATGTTGAGCCATGACTGTTGGATATTTTGCTGTATTATGGAATTTACATTTCTGTCATTTTGTGTAACACATGAACAATGACAATTGTAAACATATGAATTTTGTATCTGCCCCCGGACGTTTCCGCCTTCTTGGTTCGGGGGTGTGACAATGTGTCGACTGAGCAGACACGTGTAAGTTGATACCATAGTATTCTAAGGAGGGATATCCGTGAGTTTGTGGCGAACAGCTCGTATCGGGAATTAGCTGAGCTACGGATCAATTCCAGGAGGAGAGAGATATTGATCTGGAGACCCAAATGAGAGAGGAGGTGGAGATTTACATGAGAGAAAGGAGACCAGTGAATTCTGTGACAACCCGAAGTTGTTCTATCGCCGTAACCCGTTCCGCCCGTAAAACCCGTTTTTAGCAATTCGTTCCGATTTCGTTTTTGGGCTAGGTTATTTAAATTTATATGTTTATTATAATCTCATGAGTGTCCAAACTCCTTAGAAACTCATGTAAACGGCCGAAATTATTTATTTAAAAAATTTTAGATTTGATTCCCGCCGGTTTACGACAACTTTATCGGGTGCGACCAAAAGCATCGTATAACGTCAGTATCGGGTAGAATTCCACCGTGTCCCGAACTTAGAACATATTTAAAGCCCAAAGGACTTCATTTTGAAGCTTTTTCACTCTCTCACTACTCTCTGTCTAACCTCTCTCCTCAAATCCAAGCTTTCGGTCCAAAATCATCAAATTAAAGCTCCAAATCATCAAGGTAACCTTCCTAACTTGTTGTACAACCTTTCTAGCTTCCAAATCCGTGTTCAATCTATGATTTAGGACCATAAACATGAGTTTACGGCCCTTGAACTCTCGTGGGCCGTGAACACATATAAGTTGGGTTTTAGAGCCTAAAAACCCTTCCAAATCACTTATGGAGCTTGGATTCGACTTAAGGACTTAATGGAACGGACTTATAACACCTTGAACTTAACTTTTGGGGAGTAAACATGATTTTACTGCCCAAGAACATGCTTGGGCAGTAAACTCATTATCATGGGTAGTAAACTCAATTTCAAGTGTTTAAATGCCACTTAAACACACCAATAGCCTTGGATTTAAGTCTAGAACCAACCGCAATGGATTTAGGGGCCTTAAACATGATGAAAACCTTACCTTTGGGAGTTCACGGCCGTAAACCCCCCAAGAATGGGTTCTTAGGCTGTAAACTCCTAATTTGTGGTCAAATGGTGCCTAAAACTCATTCCATGGCTTGTAGAATTAACTAGAAACTCTTGTAAGGACCTAGGACCACCAAAACATCAAAGGATTGTGTGTGGCAGAGTTTACGGCCATAAAATCTTAGTTTACTACCGTAAACTCCAATAAATGGTCCATTTGTTGATTTAATCCATTCCTATGTCTTAGATTAAATCATAGCAACCTTCCCCAAGTGTTATTTGACCATTTAGCATCATAAAACCATCATCCATGAGTTCACGGCCATGAACTCATGTGGAGTTGGTTGAAGGGCTGAAAACTCCATAAGGAGTTTACTCTTCAAGAGTAAACACATTATCCAAAGCCCTATACGTCCGTGGATGTCACCCGGGTCACTCCAAACACTTGATTTGAAGTGGTTTCACGTCTTGGAGTGTATAGTCATATCCAATTAGTGATTTAAAGTCTAATTAGATACATTTGTATATCATTTCATATTACATAGGAACCTCGCGTGTTATCAAGCCCCGAACCGACACATATCATCCAAACCGTCACGTTTTCTCACCCGGTGAGTTCATACCCCTACCCTTTTTCAATGTTTTTCAATGTTTTCAAGGGGGGGGGGGGGGAATACAAGCAAAAGTACAAGAATACCTTGTACTTAAATTCATTATTTCGTTTGAATGATTTCATAATCCGTACACTTTTAAGAATTGAAAACATATTAACAAACTGTTTGACTTGCAAAGTTGTTTTTCAAACCGATTTCAATTCTTATTATATAGTGTTATACTTTATACTTCGCAATTGATTCTTCACACAATTACTGTTTGAAATCATAGAACTTTTGTGTCGTCCTTAATAAAACACCCCCTAGATACGAGTGTGGAGGACAGGTATCATTAGAATTTAGTCAGGTCCTAGATAGTACTCCCCTAGATACGAGAGTAAAGGGCCAATAAAGCATGGTTTCCATATTAATAATTTCAGTTTTAAATTCATAAATCTTAAGATTGGAGACACGTCCTTTGTAACACTTCCCCTAGATACGAGAGTGGAGGACTATCCCTGTAACCAGAATCTCCGGAAGGGAGAGCGTGACTTGAGTGTATAGATCTATACGGGATTGACTATCCCGCACCTGGCTGCTAGCTACAGCCGAACCGAAAGGGTCAAGGGTGACAAAAGTCATAAAAGATATTGGACCCGTTCCGAGTCATATCTAGTCTGAAGTATGGTTATGGAACTCACAATCAAGATTATGAAAGCTTTATACTTATTTATTAGTTTTATATACATGTTAAAACTAATGTACATTTAAAGGTAACCAAACTTTCAGGAAACTTCACACACGAACTTTAAGTATGGTAGATACTTGTACGTTACTTTCAGATTCGATAACACTTCACAAACATTTTAGGAAAATAAGGGTTTTTCCTGGGATAACTAAACTTGTTCTTAATCAGAAAGTTTAAAAATCAGATAACAAACTGTTCTTAATCAAACTGGGTAACAAACGGGTAACTAAACTTTACTTTTAGGAAAATATGGGATTTTCTTGGGTTCGTAACTTTTTCAGAAAACCGGAAGGAAACTTGTTCATTTTCAGAAAAACAAAACCGCTTATGAACTCACCAGCTTTATGTTGATTTTCAAACTTCTTGTATTCTCAGGTCCACATTAGACAGGTACCCGATGATCCTTTTTGGCGAAGACGGAGTACGTAGAAGACACGTCTTACTTTTGTTCATATATATACATAATTATCAAACTTGTAACACTTGACTTTCAAACAAATGTAAATTCTAATATGTAATGTAATGGTTGTTTACTTTGCTTACTATGTACATTGGTTATGATATTCAACATGAAGTCACTTCCACCCCAGAATGTTTCCGCCTGCGGTTTCGGGGTGTGACAGATTGGTATCAGATCCCTTGTTTATAGTGAACTAAGTATACCAAACCTTACATGGTATAAGACTATAAACATTAAAGGGGCCTAAGTGCTCTGAACTAAAAGTATACCTTAAAATATAAGTATTTTCAAAAGTATACAAGTATACCTAACCGTTGAAATCTGTAACTACATGTAGAACAAAACATAAGTAAATGGGTGTTGTACGTTGCGGTTAAACCTGAGCAGTTATGTAGTCGTGTCTAGGATCAATATAGCTTGGCCAACTATATTCATTCGAGACACGGCCAACATGTGCTTGTGAGTGACTGTAGTGTTCAGCATGCCTAAGACTTACCCAATACCAAACAATGAGCCGTCGTCGCAGCGAATCACGAAATACTATGGGAGTATTTCTAGTGCCAGCTTCGTTAGAGAAATCCTCATTCCAACGTTGCTCCTCGATCATTCTTTTAGCGATAATTTATCTGTTTTGATAACTCATTCCTGCTTTATCGCTTAATAGAATTCAATATCTGTCATATTTCTTGATTCAATTCAGAGTACATACCATCCTCTCTTTCCTGATCTTTATAGATCAAGATGCCTCCAAGAAAAAGACCCAGTTCAAAGAACAACAATCCTCCTCCGCCACCACCTCCTCCCCAATTTGATCCTGTAATGTTCCAGGCAGCTGTTACTGCCGCGGTGGCAGCTGCCATGTCTCAAAGGAACCCCGGTGGTTCAGGAGGTGGTCCCCAGCCTCAAAACCAAGAAGGTAGCCAGGGACACCGAAAGGAGTGTTCTTATAAAGATTTCATGAACGCAAAACCCACGTCCTTTGATGGCACTGGAGGTGTCATTTCCCTCACCCGATGGTTCGAGAAAATCAAATCTATCTTTGAAATTTGTGCCTATTCAGAATCTGATAAGGTGAAGGTCTCCGCCTGCACATTCATCGACAAAGCCCTGACTTGGTGGAACGGTTGAGTCAAATCCCTAACTTTACTTGTAGCCAATGCCATGTGTTGGGAAGACATGAAGGAACTTCTGCTGGCTGAGTACTGCCCTCGGGGCAAAATGCAGAAATTAGAGCACGAACTCTGGAACCTGAAGATGAAGGGTTCCGATATTGCCGCTTACACTTCCAGGTTCGATGACTTGGCGCTACTCTGCCCAGGAATGGTTACCCCAGAGAGTAAGAAGATAGAGAGATTCATCTGGGGGCTGACCCAACCAACAAAAGGAAACGTCTTAGCTGCCAGGCCGGATACATACGACAGCGCCAAATGCTTAGCATAAACCTTAATCGACCATAGTGATGACCTTGAGGAAGAAGCTACCACTCCTGAGCCGACAGAGAGGAGTGGCGAGAAAAGAAAAATTGGGAAGAAGAAGAAAAGTCAAACACCGCAGGAGTCTCCGAAGAGGCAGCAAACTGTGGCAGTTCACACTGCTACTACCGCTGCAGCTGTTTCTGTTGTTGGATCCTCAGCTCGAACACCTACCAGTAGGTATGCTGGAACACTCCCTAGTTGTGACAAGTGCAACTATCATCACCTCACTTCTAGCCCATGTCTAGAGGTGTTTTGCAACAGTTGTGGCAAAAAGGGTCACACTGCGAAAAACGGCAAGACACCAACTCAATCAACCAATTGTCGGGTTTTGAGTAATCTAACACTTCCTAAGTGTGCATGCAACCCTAATAAACCTTGGATCTATGTTTGTCTAATACATGCAAAATAATAATTTTTCCAAGGTTCATAACCTATCTAACATGGCATGGGGTACTTTTAAACATAAAAGAATTAGATGAGATTACATACCTTTTGATGATGAGTTCAATTCCTAAGGAGTTTGAGGGCCAAGCACCAATAGTGTGAATGCCTCAAATGGAATCACAAATCACCACAAACTCTTGGAAAACTTTGAGAGAGTGTATACACACATAGAAATCGGTCACACACAAACACATATTCTTTCTAGTTACACTAGTCACACTACTTACCCTAGTCACCCTAGTGGCCATTTCATGCAACATAAGCATGCTTATATAGTGTACATGATTAGGGTGAAACCCTAATAACCCATGACCTTTCCTTTTCCAAGGATCCATGGGTTAAAAGCTCCATGGATCATCCATGGACTTCCATATAAGCCTAGCCCATTAACAAATGAGTGTTAGCCCACACCATATAAAACAATAGCCCACAATTTAATTAGTCTTCCTTTTAATCTCTAAATTAATTCATAATTAATTTAAGACTAAGACTAATTAAATAACATGACTTCATATTAATATATTATAACTTATAATATATTAATAATCATATGTGTATAACTCTCATAAAATTATCTATAAATAGTTTGGATGAAATGCAACCCAAATGGACCCTGCCGGGTCGGGTCAAGTATATACCAAATAAGTTATGGACTTTGACACCTTATCCAACAGAATCCCACTTGGATAAGTCTAATAACTATATTTGCGTATGTTACTTCAGGAACCAACCAGCAATCGTAGCTCTCGAAAACTCTGTTGAACTATGAAGCGCCATTTTAGATAAGTGATCGTATAATCCTCTGTTCTCATGATATTAGCCGGACAAATACATGGAAGAACGTCGTACTTATTGTCTAGCAGTTTGTTTCCCGATTTTCGATTTGTTTGACAAAGAACTTAATCGAACACATCAATTTAGTTCTGACCGGCCGGTACATAGGTCACAAAAAAATCATCGAGGGGCCCAGATATCGCTTCTATTTCTAGAAGGAACAGATAAACTTTGACTCATATGCTTGTTCTACTACTTGTTGAATTGTACACAAAGGCACGTTTTATAACATCAAGTTACTGATGCGTTTACGTGCAATCAATGCACAACCAACTCATAGCTAACAACTCATATCTCTAGGTTTGAAGATTTATAGGATATTACCGTCTCACGATCACTCGAGATAAATTCCATGAAGTGATACAAGTGAGCGTGGGTTTATTCCAATACTCATAATTTATGAGCACTCATGAATGTTGTAGCAACCATTGCTATGACTAAACCCATTTAGCCATCTACAAACTCGATTCATGACAGTCTTGATTCATACCTACTTCCAACATATGAACGACTGTGGAGTGTTTAAATAACTTAGTCATTCGGAAAGAATAACCTAGCAATTTAGGAAGTCAAAACATGCAAAGTGAAACACAATAATAATCGAATCCAATAGGTTCTCAGAACCCTTTTGAATATAAATAGAACCACCTTTTATTTATCACCATATTGATTACACATTATTCATTGTACAATGTTTCAAACAATCAACTTAAGACTTGAATAAAAACAACAGTCGTCCCATGCTCCTAGCATGTACACTTTGTTTTTCTAAACAATAGTTATGCCATACTCCAAGTATGCACACTATGTTTGTCTATGATCCTTACATTGTGATGTAGATCAATTGAACATGATTCCAATGATACTCATTTCACAATCCCAAATCCTTATTGTAAATGTGAGAATCCCCGATTCCTATCATTTACCAAAAAATCTGTTAGATTTTAAACTTTTATGCAATGTTTCTCTTGTAACGATTATGCACAAAGTCACCAAAACCTTGTCACCAGTCATTACAGAGTATTCCAAAGAAGGTCAACTTCTATGGAACGGAAGTCTCATATTCAAAGTACATTTCTTTGAACATCCTTCTTGCATTAAGGTTTTCTAATCTTACATAGATTGAATAACTTCCACCTATGGAGACATTTCCATAGTCCCATTTTGACTATCACTTCCGAACAAGAGTTACTTCTTTTCAGAATATGTCAATATGGTCCTTTCCGACAACTTACATCATACTTCCAACTTTCCCTGAGCAACCAATCTTTGGTGAACCTCAGATTGTCCTCGACAATTGCTTAATCACTTTAGTCATATCTAGTTCTAAACTTTTCCGTTCTCAATGCCTTAAGCATTTGGAAAATTTAGAAAAGATGAATATTATAGCACATGCAATCGATCCTATATCTGAAGCATATGGGACACGATTCATGATTTCTCACATAAAGACATGATACTAGACCAGTCTTTTGCTACAATATTTTTTTATTTGCCATGTTTTCAAAATTTAACTATGAAGAGGGATGCCGTAGTCATAATTGAATTTTGAGAACGCAATATATATAGAATTTCCTTAAGTCGAACCATTCAGACATAAAATTCATATATATGTCCTTGACTAAAGATGATTAAAATCTCAATCTAAGCTTTAGAATTCAAACGAAGTATAATTTCCTCTCCCTTAATTATAGCAAAACGACTTTTTCAACCCCTGCAACTTCATGAATTGAAACTTTTGTTTTCTATAATTAACATTGCTAACTTGCAACACTAAACGTAATAATCATGCTCCCACTAACATGATGATTATTAGCATAACACTTATGCTCCCACTAGCTCTGACATATTTCCAAAAATCTGCTGGACTTCTGAAATTTAGATTCATACACCCTTTCTTAGATAGCTCACATGTGTGTCTAAACAATTTTCAGGACTATGAAAAGGGATGCCGTAATCATAGTCTCAATTGCTTAGGCATTTTCCATTTCTCACAAGTCCATGTTAGTGTGCCGGTTAACCACACGTGCTCCACTAACGACTTTTGAAAATGCAAATAACACAATTGATATCTACGTAAAATCTACTTAGTGAAAGCGTTTCTTCACCATCATTTTCATGAATCGGAGAGAAACCTTATGACACTTAGATTTTATAGTGTATGAGTTCCTATCCATGTGAATTTGTCAAAACCATAATCACAAGATAAGGTTAGTGACAAATTCAGCCTTACATGGATTAAACTTGTTCAGTCTTAGTTTCTTGTCACCTTGGTAGCACAAGGCCCACCAATGCTTCCAAGTTGAACTCTGATAACTCACATGCAAATTCAACTTATTTGAAGTAGGTACAGAAATAAGAATTATGTCAACACGATAGGTTGCAAACCTTAAGTCGTGTGCTAGTGATAAATTACAGGTTTTACTCTTGATTAAATCTTGAAACTCTTTCAGGATCTTTAAGGCTCCCACTGTCCTCTTGACATATAAGTTTCTCCAGTCAAGAACCATTCCTTGACAAAACAAATATTCAAGGGATAGTGCGGATTCTTATCAAGACTAACACTTCACATAATTGGTCTTAGTTGGTCTTTGTCTCATCCAAGACATCACAACTTACCAATCTCAAATGTACAAGAGTAGAAAACATTTTACTCTTACATTTGACTAGTGTTAATAAATCTTTCTTTATGTCACTCAAAGTTACAATCTTGGAGTATGACTCTAAGAATTGTTTTGGAACGAAGTATGACTTGATTTTAACCAATCCAACAATTCATGACCTCTCTTCTTAGCCACAACAATGCACTAAGACGTCCTTACAGTATGAATTTGTGATATGGTTTCATAATCATTAAGATGATCATGAAATACGATACTAAAGTACTCTCCCATCCTTTCAGATTTGAGAAACTCTTATCTTTCTGCCGAATTTGATTCTTCTCATATGTTTTGTCATACATTGTAGCCTTTCCAATGTTACAGAATTATACTTAACCTCATAAGTATAATCACATTTACTAATCTTTAGTAAATCATGACAAATCAATCTTTGTGGTGGACCTTGACCAGCGCACACCCAGTGTACCTAATTCCTTAGTCCTTCAATTGACTCACATATACATGTGATCAAAGAATTAGTCTTAATTTTCAAAGATGAAAATTCTCATTCATCATACAATACAACTTGTATGATTCCAAGTTTCTGTCCAATTGAAACTTGGGTGATGAAAACTTTCTTCATTCGGTAAATTCAGATACTACCACAAATGAAGGAATCAAATCCACTTCCAATATTGTTATTACTGGAAACATATAAGCAACAATTTTCCACAGATGCCATTGTAAGGATATTTTTAAAATAAATAAAATTAAAACCCTTTTTTTTCTTTTATTTTAAAACTTTGCGGAAAAACTTATCCTTACAATCCACATGAAAACCTTGTTGTTATCTATTCCTAAGTAATATATCATAACTCTTAAGCAACAGCTCAAAATTCTGATCACTGAACCATGCGATCGAAACCCACCTTCGCAATCAGAATCAACATATACTTACTTTAAGCTTCCTATCTTTTCTTTGATTCTTAAAAACATCAGCATGTGACCCATTCACATTATGTAATAAGAATCTCCAAATAGGAACTTAATAGAGTTAGACAGTGGACTTTACCCAAAGTAGAGTCAAACCTCTTGACTTGATCAACCTTATGACCTTTCAGGTGAATAGGGCAGCTTCGCTACCAATGCCCCTTCCTTTGGCAACAAAACACATGGACCCTTTGGTAATGGCACATGAGACTATCTCAGATTTAGCCTTTCTCTTTACCATTTGGTCAACCGAGTTGACTATGGCCGATCCATTTCCATTGGGAAGAGAAAACTTTTTCTAGATATCCAATGCTACCATTGTCAATGTCCATTTAAGACTTGGGAAGTTGTTCTTTTAATCAAATTTGCTTTACTAGTGTCCCAAATCATTGCTGATTCCACAACACCAAGCAAATAGATAACATCATTAAGGGTCATGTCATAGTCTGTCTCATAGTAGTCCCAAAGAGACTCACTATGTTACTAAGAAAGTGATTGAACATCCAACTTTCACGAGACTTTGACACCCAACTGTCCCGGCTTGTCAATATGTGACTTTATCTCCAAGATGTGAGCATACATAGACTATGCTTGCCAATAGGGATTGAGTGACTTTAAACTTTTCAAGAACTTGTGGGTGAGGGAGAATAATTGGAGGAGGTGGAGGAAGTGAAGCATGATGTTGAGGGACACCATCTTCAAGAGATTTGGGAAGATCATAGTTGTCTGAACCAGACATCTATAATGGGAGAAAATCAAGTTAGTTGATTCAAAATCCTTAATATAACACCCAATATGAAATATTAAGGCTAGGACCCAACACAATATTTTATAATTTGGAAGAGGGATGCCGTAATCCAAGCTATAAAATATTTGAAGGTAGGCGAATGACGATTCACCAATTTCCACCATGAAAAACGAAATAATTTATTAGGTTTTAATTGGATTTGAAATTCCTAGATCTTTTGAGATTCATTGAACTTTTCAATGGCATGTTTCAATCTCGAGTGTGCCCTCTCAAATTTTGTGACTGGGATGCCGAGGATCACAAAACAAGGTGTGAATAACCATACCAATTCACTTGGTACCCTTAATATTATCACCCAATCAATGTGCCGGTTAACCACACACGCTCCATTGATCTATGACAAACATTAAGTCACCCTTCGTGATCCTTACTAGTCCAAGTTAGTGTGCCGGTTAACCACACACGCTCCACCAACGACTTGGTAAGGTACAAAGTGTGAATTCCATGGGCTAGCACCAAATTCACATTTTTTCCTAAAGCAAATAAGATTGGGAATTAAATAAAAAATATTTATTTACTTTATAATAATCATTATACTTTTAATGAGAATTTAAAGTCATTGTCCTACCCATTCGGCTAACGACCCTCCACCGATCAAGCAAGCGGTGGGTGAGAGTGGACACCCATTAAGTCGCCATTTTATAGGCAACAACCTTATACCCACCTTATAGACCGGCTTCGTGAATAAGGCCTACTAACGGTAAAACGACTTGTTTTTATACATATATATAATAATTAACCATTAATGTTATAAATAGTATAAGTGTTGAATTTTAACTTTTAAAATTCTAAGTGTTGGAATTAAAGTTTATTGAAGTGTGTGAAACTTTTCCAAATTCCAAAACTTGAGGTCAAGTTTTGAAACTATTCAAAACTAATTAATTCCATGATTTATGTGTTTAAAGTAGTTTTAATCCAAAAACTCTTCAAGTTCCATAACTTGAAGACAAGTTATGGAAGACTTTAAACTAATAAAAGAATTACTTTTCTTTATTTTATAACTTATGGAATTAATTAAGGTTACACTTTATTTATATATTTATTAATGAAGTGACTCTTGAACCTCCATAACTTAATGACAAGACTCTTCATCTTTTGTAACCATCCAAGACTTTTCATTTCATAACTTATGAATTAAAGGTTCATAAAAATGAAGACTCTTCATTTTCATGTAACTTATGTGTTTTAAGTGTGTGTTAAATAAAAGTGACCTTTGGATATCCATAACTTGAGGACAAATTATGGACTCCATTAAAACACATAAATGATCAAGAATTAATTCTAAACAATTCAGCAAATAATTCCTATCATCTTCTAAATTCATAAGAACATGAACATGATCATCAAAATTTCAAGAATTATATGAACACATAAAATCATGGAATTTTGATTATAACTTTGAAATTGGTCCACCATCATCATTACCACATCAAAAACAGGTTTTATGAGTCCAAAACAGTTTAAGGTAATGATTCTAGACCAATTCCAACACCAAAACCCGAAGATATGCTGTCTGGGGGTCCAACTCGTCGAGTGCATGAACCAACTCGCCGAGTTGGATGAGTTTTGCCTTGGACTCGTCGAGTCCCTTCATGGACTCGGCGAGTCAGCTATGCAGACAGCATAAAATCTTCGATTTTCAGCAATTTGCATCAAGTATTCAAGAAAACAAGCCTAGGCTCTGATACCACTGTTGGGTTTTGAGTAATCTAACACTTCCTAAGTGTGCATACAACCCTAATAAACCTTGGATCTATGTTTGTCTAATACATGCAAAATAATAATTTTTCCAAGGTTCATAACCTATCTAACATGGCATGGGGTACTTTTAAACATAAAAGAATTAGATGAGATTACATACCTTTTGATGATGAGTTCAATTCCTAAGGAGTTTGAGGGCCAAGCACCAATAGTGTGAATGCCTCAAATGGAATCACAAATCACCACAAACTCTTGGAAAACTTTGATAGAGTGTATACACACATAGAAATCGGTCACACACAAACACATATTCTTTCTAGTTACACTCGTCACACTAGTTACCCTAGTCACCCTAGTGGCCATTTAATGCAACATAAGCATGCTTATATAGTGTACATGATTAGGGTGAAACCCTAATAACCCATGACCTTTCCTTTTCCAAGGATCCATGGGTTAAAAACTCCATGGATCATCCATGGACTTCCATATAAGCCTAGCCCATTAACAAATGAGTGTTAGCCCACACCATATAAAACAATAGCCCACAATTTAATTAGTCTTCCTTTTAATATCTAAATTAATTCATAATTAATTTAAGACTAAGACTAATTAAATAACATGACTTCATATTAATATATTATAACTTATAATATATTAATAATCATATGTGTATAACTCTCATAAAATTATCCATAAATAGTTTGGATAAAATGCAACCCAAATGGGCCATGCCGGGTCGGGTCAAGTATATACCAAATAAGTTATGGACTTAGACACCTTATCCAACACCAATCTAGCTTCCGGAGTGGGCATTGGTCAGGCCTGCTATGGTTACGGAGAAGTCGGGCATTTTAAGCGAAATTGCCCCAAGGCAGCAACGACTGCAAACACCAGAAGAGTTCTAGCAATAGGACGAGAGGAGACAGCCGCTGATCCCACCGTCGCCTCAGGTATATTCCTCCTCAACAACTCTTACTCCTGCAATCCTTTTCGAATCTAGTGCTAAAATAAAAATCTGTTAATTATTCATTCAGACATCTTCTTAATCTTAGCTCTCCACTAGTAAATGAAACATTCACCATCGAGACGACTAACGGTGGGAAAGAGAACTTTATTGATACATCCATAGGTTGTACCCTTACTCTGAACGGCCATCCTTCATCCATTGATCTTATGCCAGTTTCCATAAATAGTTTTGATGTTATCTGTGGCATGGACCGGTTGAGTCCCAATCGTGCTGATACCCTTGCATTGAAAAATCCATCCGTCGCAATCTCCTCTCTGATCATACCCTCATGATCTACGGCGATAAATCGGTTCCAACCTTTGTATCATTTCGTGCATCAAAACTTAAGAGTTTTCCCCGAAAGGAGTGCCATGCATTCCTAGCCTATGTGATCCGCGAGAAAAGGAAGTTAGAGACCTCGAGAACATCCCCGAAGTCTGTGACTTTCCTAATGTATTTCCTGTATAGCTTTCGGGAATTCTTTCCGAACATCAGGTTGAATTTCGCATCGACATAATTCCTGGAACTATCTCAGTAGCCAAACCTCCGTATCGCTTAGCTCCAACAGAAATGCAGGAGTTATCCAGTTAGCTTGATTAGTTGACCGTCAAAACCGATATCCTCTTTCCTTGAGTAGATGACCTTTTCGATCCACTTCAGAGAACCAGCCACTTCTCAATGATAAACCTTAGGTCAAGGTACCATCAGCTATAAATCCATGAGAGTGATGTTTCTTAGACAATATGCAGGACTCGATATGGTCACTATAAGTTCGTAGTGATGCTCATCGGTCAAACCATTTTCCTTGGTCATGTAGTAGACGATGAAGACATATGTATGGAATCCTCCTAAGATCAAAGCAATAGAGAATTAGTCAGCACCGAAGATACCCACAGAAACCCGTCAATTCTTGGGTCTCGCTGGCTACTATTGCAGGTTCATCTAGAATTTTTCCTGAATCGCCAAAACCCTAACCATTCTGACACAGAAAGATGTACCCTCTTGTTGGAAGTCTTACTCTGGAAAGACATGGTACACCTTGGAAAGCGTGGAAAACTTAACTCGTGGTACATTAGACCCTTCGAGATCCTCGTTAGGATCGATTCCGTAACCTTCAAACTCTAACTACCTTCAGAACTTAGCAGCATCCATCCGGTATTCCACGTCTTTATTCATAAGAAGTGCCTACCCGACGAAACCCTAGTAATCTCTTTGATGAGATCAAAATCAACGGAATTCTGAACCCTATGGAAGAACCAATCGAAATCATAGATTGAGAGGTTAAACGTACGAAACAAGATGTATTCCCGATAAGTGAAGGGTTCCCTGGAATGCCACGCAAGGACCCGAGTTCACTTCAGGGCTTGATGATCCGATGAAACAGAAGTATCCATATCTGTTCCAAATCCATGAGTTGTATCTAAAGTTTGAATTTCGGGATGAAATTCCCTCTAACGGGGGGATAATGTGACAACCCGAAGTTGTTCTATCGTCGTAACCTGTTCCGCCCGTAAAACTCGTTTTTAGCAATTTGTTCCGATTTCGTTTTTGGGCTAAGTTATTTAAATTTATATGTTTATTATAATCTCATGAGTGTCCAAACTCCTTAGAAACTCATGTAAATGGCCCAAATTATTTATTTTAAAATTTTTATATTTGATTCCCGCCGGGTTACGACAACTTTATCGGGTGCGACCAAAAGCATCGTATAAGGACCTAGGACCACCAAAACATCAAAGGATTGTGTGTGGGAGAGTTTACGGCCGTAAACTCTTATTTTACTACCGTAAACTCAAATAAATGGTCCATTTGTTGATTTAATCCATTCCTATGTCTTAGATTAAATCATAGCAACCATCCCCAAGTGTTATTTGACCATTTAGCATCATAAAACCCTCATCCATGAGTTCACGGCCGTGAACTCATGTGGAGTTGGTCGTAGGGCTGAAAACTCCATAAGAAGTTTACTCTTGAAGAGTAAACACATTATCCAAAGCCCTATACGTCCGTGGATGTCACCCGGGTCACTCCAAACACTTGATTTGAAGTGTTTTCGCGTCTTCGAGAGCATAGTCATATCTAATTAGTGATTTGAAGTCTAATTAGATAAATTTTTATATCATTTCATATTACATAGGAACCTCGCGCGTTATCAAGCCCCGAACCAACACATAGCATCCAAACCGTCACATTTTCTCACCTGGTGAGTTCATACCCCTACCCTTTTTCAATGTTTTTAAATGTTTTCAGGGGGAATACAAGAAAAAGTACAAGAATACATTGTACTTAAATTCATTATTTCATTTGAATGATTTCATAATCTGTACACTTTTAAGAATTGAAAACATATTAACAAACTGTATGACTTGCAGAGTTGTTTTTCAAACCGATTTCAATTCTTATTATATAGTGTTATACTTTATACTTCGCAATTGATTGTTCACACAATTACTATTTGAAATCATAGAACTTTTGTGTTGTCCTTAATAAAACACCCCCTAGATACGAGTGTGGAGGACAGGTATCATTAGAATTTAGTCAGGTCCTAGATAGTACTCCCCCTAGATACGAGAGTAAAGGACCAATAAAGCATGGTTTCCGTATTAATAATTTCAGTTTTAAATTCATAAATCTTAAGATTGGAGACACGTCCTTTGTAACACTTCCCCTAGATACGAGAGTGGAGGACTATCCCTATAACCAGAATCTCCGGATGGGAGAGCGTGACTTGAGTGTATAGATCTATACGGGATTGACTATCCCGCACCTGACTGCTAGCTACAGTCGAACTGAAAGGTTCAAGGGTGACAAAAGTCATAAAAGATATTGGCCCCGTTCCGAGTCATATCTAGTCTGAAGTATGGTTATGGAACTCGCAATCAGGATTATGAAAGATTTATACTTATTTATTAGTTTTATATACGTCTTAAAACTAATGTACATTTAAAGGTAACCAAACTTTCAGGAAACTTCACACACACACTTTAAGTATGGTAGATACTTGTACGTTACTTTCAGATTTGATAACACTTCACAAACATTTTAGGAAAATAAGGGTTTTTCCTGGGATAACTGAACTTGTTCTTAATCAGAGTGTTTAAAAATCAGATAACAAACTGTTCTTAATCAAACTAGGTAACTAAACTTTACTTTTAGGAAAATATGGGATTTTCTTGGGTTCGTAACTTTTTCAAAAAACCGGAATGAAACTTGTTCGTTTTCAGAAAAACAAAACCTCTTATGAACTCACCAGCTTTATGCTGATTTTCAAACTGCTTGTATTCTCAGGTCCGCATTAGATAGGTACCCGGTGATCCTTTTTGGCGAAGACGAAGTACGTAGAAGACACGTCTTACTTTTGTTCATATATATACATATGTATCACACTTGTAACACTTGACTTTCAAACAAATGTAAATTCTAATATGTAATGTAATGGTTTTTTACTTTTCTTACTATGTACATTGGTTATGATATTCAACATGAAGTCACTTCCACCCCGGAACGTTTCCGCCTGCGGTTTCACGGTGTGACAAAGTCACAACCAAAGACTAAGCGGGTAAAGCTCGCTAACTTGAGAGATGGAGGCCAGATGGGTTGCACTTGGAGCAAGTGCGACAAGGGTAATGAAGGACCCTACCAATCGGAGACCATCTGCTATATGTGTGGCAAGGAGGGGCATATGGCAAAGGAATTCCCCAAGGGATTTTAGGTTTGCTTCAATTGAAACCTGGCTAGTAATTTGAGGTTTGAGTGTCCTCAGCTTGCATCTAGGACGGTTCAGACTCTGGCCCTTGCGATCCTGCATATTACTAATGACTGACAGGGGAAGGCTGATGTCACACCCCCGAACCATGAAAACAAATGCGGAAACGTCCGAGGGTGGATGACGTCATACGTAGTATCACAACAATTGCATCATAGTAATCAAAGTAAACACAACCATTACATTGCAATATGAATATTTACATATGCTTGAAAACATAGTTTGTATACATCAAAATGAAAAAAAAAACGAAGTAAAAGAAGAGACTTCAAAATACTCCTTCTTCACCAAAAGCTGGCAAGGGTACCTGTCTATGGTTGTCCTGAGAATACAAGCGATTTTTGAAAACATATCAGCATAAAGCTGGTGAGTACATAAGCTTGTTTTTATAATGAAAATTAGTCACTGAATATGTATAATTAATTCATTTTCATTATAGGTAAATCCGTTTGTATCGAAACCCTAGCTACCACCAGTGCGTAAAATAGTTTTATAAATTGAAATAAAACTAATGAAGAATGAAATCCCGTAAACAAAGGTTAGTTAATACTATTGTGAGTTCATATAACCATGCTCGATATGATTGATGACCTTAGCGACGTTTCTTCAGGCGTCGTACGGTATGATATTTGTCACCCCAAGCATGCCTGCCTAATTGTAGCTAGCAGTTTAGGTGTGGGATTGTCCGACCCGAATAGATCTATCGACAAATCTCACGCTCTCCCTCCAGGAGACTCTGGTTATACTAAATGTAGAGGATTTTACCCGTACCACGAAGGATACAACTGAAGAGATGACTCACAATCCTGTATTAACTAGTTTATGTGTAGTTCGGTATCATATTCTCGTAATAGAAATTGTTTGTATAATTGGTAGAGTATAAATAATTATACGTAAAATTATTATTTAGTATTATACTCTTGTTTTCTGAAAGTAGCATTGAATATCATAAACTAAATATGTCATAGTTTATATGTTTGACTAAGTCGGTAGTGTGTATTAGTAAAATTGGTAATAAATCCCCCAAACTAAACCTATTATAGTTTGAATGAAATGTTATGTTCGTGAATGGTTCTAAAGTTTAGAAAACGTCCCTTATGCTCCGCATAATACAAAAGGGATAAAATATCTAAAATATTTTATGAAACTTGTTGGTTGGTATAGTTACATAAGTTTAACTTGTTGAAAACTATTGTATTTGTCTTTTATCCCCCTCTTGAAAACGTTTAAAAATCATAAAAAGCATAGGGGTATGAACTCACAGTTGGTTGGATGCAAAGGATTGAGCTAGAAGATCTTGGAGTCGATGCACATGGCACTTAGCGGAATACGGGACTTGGTTGAATTGAGGCAATAGGATTTTAACCACTAAAGAGGTGTTTATAGCCGTGAATGGGAGTTTACGGCCGTGAATTGGGTTTACGGCCGAGAACGGGGTTTGCAGCCGTGAACAGGGTTTATGGCCGTGAACTGTCTGTTGAAGAGCTTTACGGCCATTGAAGATTTGAAGGTTATGGCCATAAACTCTAGAACGGAGGTGCTTGATTTTGATGAAAATGTGTTCCAAATGCTCCTAAACAGCCCCAAATGACGATTTTTGATGTTTTTCGGAAGAAAGGAGGGGTTTAATGTGTTTATGGTCAAGAGAGTTAGAGAGAGAAGGAGGATGTTTTCGGCCAAGAAGGTTCAAATGAGTGTGGGGGTCCTATATTTATGGGTTGGGGGTATGGTCGGTGGTTGGGTCCACCTGACACCGACCGCAAACGGGTTTACGGTCGTAAACTCGTCCTGGCCGTGAACTCGGCATTTTCGAGTAGATTTTCGGGTTTTTCACGTTTTTTCCGGGTTATTCTGACTCGCATAAAATACATATTATTTATTTAAAAACATAAACTCTTTCCCAAAACAAGAAATTTGACTGAATTTAATAAAAACCCAAATTTTATTTACGGAAACCGGGTAAAGATAACGGAAAAAGTTTCGGGTTGTTACAGCTGAGGCTCTGAGGGCTTGAGGGAGAGCATTTCAATTGATAGCAGAGGAGACCAGAGTAGCTCCAGACGTTGTGACTGGTATGTGTTTATTTATTTCTGCTATTTTATTTATGTTGCTTACGATATTGTTTTTTTTAGTTACTTTCCTTCTGAATTCTGTACTTACACTTGTATTATTTGACTCGAGTGCAAGTCGATCTTTTGTGTCATCATATTTTTGTTGTGGTTTTAGTATTGCGCGGGAGGCTTTGCGTAGGCCATTAAGTGTCTCTTCACCTGATGAGCATTTGGCTCCGCTACTGACATCTATTGGGGGTGTGTGATAGAGATTTTTGATGTTGGATATCTGATAGATCTTATCCCTATTGCGATGGGAGACGTATGTGTTATCATGGGTATGGACTGGTTGAGCCGGTTTGGGGATCTGATTGTCTGTGAGCGGCAGATGGTGACTGTTCGAGATCCTTGTGGGGGAGTGTTAACCATTTATGGTGAGAGTACTAGGCTAGGATCGACTTTCTATTCTGCCGCCAGGGTGAGGAAGAATCTACAACATGGGCGTATGATTTATCTGGCATATGTGGTGGATACTCGTTTTAAGGAGAAGCAATAGGTTTCTATTTATGATCGGTCAGTGGTCATCTTCACCAGTGACATTCTAGTCTATTCGAAGACTAGAGAGCTGCATGAGGAGCATTTACGCGAGATTCTTGGGGTTTTGAGGATGGAGAGGCTATACGCCAAGTTTTTCAAGTGTGAGTTCAGGTTGGGTGAGGTCTAATTTTTAGGACATCTCATCAATCAGAACGGTATTTTGGTCGACCCAACCAAGATAGAGGTGGTGATGTGGTGGGAAGCACCAAAGCTCCATCATAGATTTGCAGCTTCCTCGGTTTGGCGAGATATTATCGAAGATTCATTTGAGACTTCTCGAATATTGTAGTTCCTCTCACTAAGTTGAAGAAGAAGGAAGTTGTGTTCATTTGGGGGCCTAAGCAACAGACATCTTTCGAGACTCTTTGCTAGAGACTTTGTAAGGCACCGGTACTTTCCCTCCATGAGGGATTTGAGGATTTTGTGGTCTAATGTGATGTATCCATTTCTGGAATGGGTGTTGTGTTGATGCAGAGGGGGCATGTGATTGCATACACTTTGATGTAGCTAAAGCCTCATGAAGCGAAGTATCCTACCCATGATTTAGAATTATGGGCGGTGGTTTTCCCTCTCAAGATTTGGCGTTGCTATCTTTATGGAGTGTGATGTACTATCTACCCGGTTCTGCCTAACCTGAATATGAGGCAGAGGAGGTGGTTGTATGTAGTGAAAGATTATGACTGTGAGATCCGGTATCACCCAAGCAAGGCCAATGTTATGTCCGAAACCTTGAGCCAGAGGGCGGTTAGTAGCTTGATTCTAGGGATGAGCATAACCGGGTACCCGCCTATTTTAGCTGGAACCGGAACCGCTCCCGGAACCGGTGGTTCTTAAGTTATTGGAATCGGAACGAAACCGCCTACACCGGTTCCTAGAAAATTGGAACAGCTCCTGGAACTGCCGGAATCAATTCCGGTTCCGGGTACCCGATTTCATAAATATAAAACTTTCTATTTATAAATTATAGAGTAAATGGCATGGATATTAAGGTTTACAAGCATCAGAAGTAGAAGATACAAAAATAAAACAATTATAAAAAGTTGATCTTTTAGATTTCCACCTATTAAACATTAAAAACACTTTCCACAATTAAAAAACATCATAGAAATCATTTTCCATCAACTGGAATTTAACAAGTAGAGATGAAAAAAATAACAAATTACAAACAATAAGCATAAAACAAAAACAGGAAAAACAACACATCAAAAACAATATAGCCTTGAATTGGATCTATTGATCTTGTCAGCTCATCTGTTGAGAACGGTATACTGCATGGATATAACATAAGATTTAGTATGTGATTGGTAAGATTCCTGTAAAGTTATATAGAGGAAAACCATCAGAAGTTAATGAAAATGATATAATCCATTCAGGATAACTTTTAATAAGCTACCCAAACCTAGATAACTTTTAATAAGCTGCCCAAACTTGCGATTTTAAGTTGTCATAGCCCATTTGTAATGACTGATAACAAGAATATAATATATTTTTATAATGACTAATAACAAGAATAGAACATAATGTATCATTGAGGTTTCTGTTTACAAATACCTTCCATCAAGTGTCACAATAGCAAGATAGCAAAACACCAATTAAAGCAACCCGTAAAGGAACAAACCTATACGATGACTGAAATAAAACAAATAGTCATCAATCCATAATCAAGTAAAGATGATATATATTTAAGTACTATCTAAATATCAGTATTAATCTCACATTCTCACCAAGAAACCTGCTGGTTTGTTGGTATGTTGGTGTTCCAAGCAACCTACATAATGCCATCCTTAAGAGTGTACCTCCACCTGATCTAGGATCGAGTCACCTACCAACCAGTTTCATCATCACGCATTGGAGACTTGGATAATCAACTATATGTTGATTCGGTAGAGCCTTCAAACATCAAACATTTTAAATTTGCGATTAGGAGTGAACCGAGATTCTCATATAGAAGTTAACAAAAAAAAAATAACAAATAGAAATCGAGATTCAACATAAAGAATCCACAAATTAACAAAAAAAATCAACAAAAAATCGAAATTAACAGTCTAATAATCTAATCGAGATTCACAGATAGAGGTTGAACAACCTAAGAAATCGATAATCGAGATATCCAATTTCACAGTCAATAGATGCAATCATATTTGAGAGTTACGATTGAGAATCCGACCTTGAAGATGAGAGAGACGAAGGAAAACCTATGTAGCACCCGGTTCCTGGTATGTATTTTTATTTTAAGTATTTTGCATTTTTGGCATGGACTCAACAAGTTGAAGTCCCAACTCGTCGAGTAGGAGCGGGTTTGGACAAGGGACTTAAGTGGCGGACTCGTCGAGTCGGCGACCAGACTCGACGAGTAGGCTCTGACTGGACAAAAACCCTAATATGAGGGGTTGCACCCTATTTAATCACCTCTTTCAGCCACCACTCGTCCCTATTGCTCACAAAGACACTCCATAGCAAACCCTAGCCGATTGTGTGAAGATCTAAAGGCATTTGTGGTGATTTTGGTGGTATTGTTCACAAGGAAGAAGGAAGAGTATAGAAGGATCAATAGGAGACTGAAGGATTTGTGTTTGGGACATCATTTGCAGTCTTTGAAAGGTATAAAGTCTATACCTTGCTTGCTTATTTGTTAGATCCCTTTTTGGCGAAGGTTTAGGGATTTTAAGCCATATGTGGTGACCAACCATGATTTGCAAACATGGTTGGTGGTCAAGAATTCTAATCTAGCACTTGGGAAGAGTCACAAGGCAGATTGGAGTTGCTTTTGCACTCAAGGAAGGTCTCATGCATTATAAGAACCATTTTAGGGCCTTTTAGGCTCAAAAGTCCCATGCATGCACGTAAAGTTCGTAACTTTACGTGATAGATCGAGCCTAGGGGCTTGGATCTATCATTTGGACAAGTGTTGTACATCAAAAATCAAGGATTTAAGGTTTGAACGTTATTGACTCGGCGAGTCCGTTCTTGGGACTCGATGAGTCTAAGGCATAAAGTCTCATATCTGTTAAGGGTCAAAAGAACTCAGTTGGGGGTTAGAAGGGTTGTAGCTGGTCAGAAGGAGTGACCCAACACATTGGACTTAGCTTTAGACCTGGAGTTTGTGGGACTCGATGAGTGCTAGAACAGACTCGGCGAGTCCAAGGCAATCTTCTTATGGTTGAAGATGAACTCGGTGAGTTGTTCATACAACTCGGCGAATCAAGGACAAGACTTGTTAATCAGATGAAGGTGAACTCGACGAGTTGTTCATACAACTTGGTGAGTCGGATGAGCTTCATGCGATGCTCATATAAGAAAGGAACTCGTCGAGTCATTTCCAAACTCGACGAGTCGAGTCATGGATAAGGAAGGGTAAAGGGTTAGGGACTCAACGAGTTGACGGCCTAGCTCGGCGAATCAGGTCAACTTGAAGTTGACTTTGACTGGACTTGAACTAACCATGTTTAGGGTTGCACGTTCTGTGTAATGACTTTAAGGTTGTCGTGTAGGGATCGAGGAGTCGAAGGGAGTCGACTTGTACACCGAGGATAGTTCAAACAATGCACGACATTGAGGTGAGTTACCTTCCAGTAGGGGTGGGTCTAAAGTCACAATGATGGCCCACCAAAAAGGGGTATTCAGAAGATGATTGTCTTTGTGATAATTATCTTGGTCTGGTTATGTGTTTTGGTCATGGATTTATCTGTATGATACGTTATGTGTATAGTAGCAATTAGTTTCCCTGACAGCGGTCCTTATGAACGAAGGATAAGTCAGTACCTGGATATACCTGAATGTATGTTTATATCTATTATTGTATGCTAGTGGTAGGGGTGAAATAGTCCCTAGTTACCGGTTGAAAGATACCGATGGCAGTTACCGGTTGAAAGATACCGATGATGATTACCGGTTGAAAGATACCGATGATGATTACCGGTTGAAAGATACCGATGATGATTACCGGTTGAAAGATACCGATGATGATTACCAGTTGAAAGATATCGATGAAGGTTACCGATTGAAAGATACCGACGATATTGAATGGTATGTGGTATAATGGAGGAACTCACTAAGCTTTGTGCTTACAGTTTTGGTTTTGGTTTCAGGTACCTCTTAGTCGAAGGGGAAGGAGTTGACGGTGTAGCAGCGCATCACACACACACACATGGTTTCCGCATTAAGTTTCTGGGATTGTACTCTGATTTTCATTACTTTTGATGTCACGGTTTGGGACACAACATTATGATTTTGTAATGTGTTGTTTTATTGACAATGTTTTGGTAAAATGTTCATTAAATTATTAACTGAAAAATGAAATTTTCGGGCTTGAATTTTGGCATGTTACAAGTTGGTATCAGAGCCCTGGTTTGAGGGATTCGAACACACCCTCGGGGGTGTCTAGACTCAAACCGAGGGACTAAAGGATTTTTACAAGGAAAATGGTTTTCTAAAATCTAAATTGAGGAATTTTAAGAAAGACAAGGTGTGTGATGCATGCGACCGGCCTGGCTCAAGTATGTTTTCCCCAAGATACCCATACTTGCTATGTTATGTTATATGGTTTTGATTCAAAGAACTGCATGCTAGAATAGGACTAAGGATCTACGAAGATGCCTTGTGTGCCAGATATATGATTCTGGGAATTGCATGCTAGTTAGGGCCAAGGATCTAGGGAGGATGCCTTATATGCCTGTTGTATGAGCTGTATGTTAGGACTGTTTAGTCAGCAGTAGGATGTCCTGTGTAGGTAATTCCTGGTTTGGTTACTCAATGCACGAATGCTTTCTGCTTTGTGCTATGGAGGTTCTGGACAACTTCAACTAGCTAAGGAACGAATATGTAACAGTATCCACAAGCTAGTTAGGGGGAGGTGGTGGGGACTCCTAGTGCAGTTGATGGCGGAGAGTAGGTCGTAGAGTGCCCTAGAGAAGCCTATGATGAGGTCAGTGGAAAGGGTATCGGTAAAAGGGATTTGGTGAAGTCGAAGCAATCCTTGAGGAATGTACGGATAGATGTGGAAGGTAGTATGGGCCCGTACTACTGAAAGTAGAGGATCCGTACTCAAATCAAGGAGGGCCTAGATGGAACCAGGAAACTTGGAAAGTCTGTGAGGCCTCTGGAAAGTATATGTGACCCTTACAATTGTATGTTTATTTTTAGAATGGTGGTCACGCGACATGGAACGGGAGGTTCAGGATCTGGGTCAGGATCGGGCTTGGGTGCAGGATCCGAGCATGTGGATGATGGGTTACGCGAGTTCATCGCGTCCAAGATCACGAGAGGTATCCTTGATGTGACGCCGGTTATCTTCGGGTCGATCAAGGAGGGGATCATTGAGCTGATGAAGGATCGCCTCAGGGCGTTCAGGAGTGACATGGCGACCAGCCAGTCAGGATCAGGTACACTGTCCTTTAAGGACTTCAGAGGGAGTGATGCACCAGATTTCCATGCGGTGAAGGACCCCATTGGTACTAGGAGATGGACTGTAGACATCGAGTCTGCGCGGCTAACGAGCTTCTGCACGGAAGGTTCGAAAGGTCTGTTTCGTTGCAGGGTGTTTGAGAGACAAGGACAGAGATTGGTAGGAGTCGGTTTGTGACTCTATGGGAGCCTCGGCTGTTGAGACTATGACCTGGTCAGACATTGTGACCAGATTCAGGGCGGAGCTTGCGCCAGCTGTGGAGCTTCAGCAGCTGGCCAGAGAGTTCTTAGACATAAGACAGACTATAGAGACTGTGGCGGAGATCACAGCCATGTTCTGGGAGAGGGCAGTGCTGGTGCCCTAGTATGCGGGTGATGAGGACATGAAGAGGACACGTTACCATGACATGATAAGAGATGACATCGGGGAGCAAGTCAGTTTTTCAGCTTGCCCTACCCTGGATTCCATGATTGCCAAGGCTAGGGAGAGGGAGATTGATCTAGAGCACATCCTGAAGACGAAGGCAGAGGAGGGGCCGACGACGGGGGCTTCGGGGAAGAAGCCCAAGGGATCTGATGGTAGGTCGAAAGGCCAGTCAGGACGGGACCGATGTGAGAAATGCGGTCGGTCACATGAGGGAGCTTGTCGCACTGGGCCGGGTTCAGGCTGCTATAAGTGTGGCAAGGTTGGGCATTTTGATAGAGATTGTACTACCCCTACTCCTACAATTCAGACATCAGACCTGATTTGCTTTCATTGCAATTAGAAGGGTCACAAAAAGGCCAATTGCCCTAGATTGATAGCAGTAGTGGCGCCGACAGTGGTGCCAACTCCAGCGACAGCACGGGTTGTGGATGACCGGAAGGCCAAGTTAGAGGCTCCAGTGGTTCGGAGTCGAGGATTTCAGCTGACAGCCGAGGAGGCACGCGCTGCACCCGATGTGGTGACGGGTATGATTTCTTATTTATGCTTTTATGTTATGTCGCTGTGATTTTGATATATTATGTGCTTTGCTTAGGATCGTTCCATGTGAACAGTATCCCAGTTCAGGTGTTGTTTGATTCGGGTACCACCCGATCATTTGTCTCTCTTGCGCTTAGCAAGAAGTTTCTGGAGTCTTTGGGCATGTTGGATTGCCCTCTAGAGCTCGAGATTTTGGACGACCGGTCGGTACGAGCATCAGAGGTCTACCAGGATTGTGTTTTGAGGCTGTTCGAGGAACGTTACCCGGTGGACTTGGTTCCCATACCTTTGTGGGGGAACAAGGTTATTATTGGTATAGATTGGCTGAGCCCCAATGGGGTAGTGATCAACTACGCGCAGCAGTCAGTGCGGATCAAAACCCCAAGTCGGGGAGAGCTGGTGGTTCAGGGCGAAAGGCCACAACGAGGGCCAGCCTTATGTTCGACAGCGAGGGCTAGGTGCTACCTCCAGCAGGGTTGCGTAGGTTATGTCGCCTATGTTATGGATACCCGGGAGGCGGGTAAGGCGACGGTGGGCGATGTACCCGTGGTACGGGAGTTTGAGGACATATTCCCCGAGGAGTTGCCCGGGGTACCTCCGGAGAGACAGATGGAGTTCAGGATCGACTTAGTCCCTGGTGTAGCTCCGATAGCCAAGGCACCGTATTGGTTGGATCCTCCTGAGATGCAGGAGTTGTCTACACAGCTACAGGAGCTGTTAGACAAGGGGTTCATTAGACCGAGCAGTTCACCCTGGGGAGCCCCGATTCTGTTTGTGAAGAAGAAGGACGGGTCCCATCGGTTGTGTATAGATTATCAGGAGCTGAATAAGGTGATGGTGAAGAACCATTACCCACTCCCGAGGGTCGATGATCTCTTTGACCAGCTGCAGGGAGTATCTTGGTTCTCTAAGATTGATTTGCGTTCAGGGTATCACCAGATGAGGGTCAGAGAGGGGGATGTGCAGAAGACTGCCTTTCGGACACGTTATGGTCACTATGAGTTTGTGGTAATGCCTTTCGGGCTCACCAATGGTCCTGCCGTATTCATGGACCTCATGAACCGTGTGTGCAGACCGATGTTGGATCAGTCTGTAATAGTTTTCATCGATGACATCTTGGTGTATTACAAGACGCAAGAGGAGCACAAGGAGCATCTGCGAGAGGTTCTGGAGACTTTGACGAGGGATAAATTGTATGCTAAGTTCTCCAAGTGTGACTTCTGGCTACACGAGGTGCAATTCCTTGGGCACTCGTCAACCAGAATGGGATTTCGATGGACCCGGCCAAAGTGGAGGCCGTGATCAGATGGGAGGTTCCGAAGTCTCCATATGAGAATCAGAGTTTCCTAGGATTAGCCGGCTACTATCGGAGATTCATCCAGGATTTCTCCAAGATAGTCGTACCCCTGACCACGCTAACAAGGAAGGTCGTGGTCTTTCATTGGGGGCCTGAGCAGTAGGCCGCATTCGAGATACTAAGACAGAGATTGTGCGAGGCGCCAATCTTAGCCCTGCCGGAGGACGTAGAGGATTTTTTTCGTGTACTGCGATGCGTCTATCTTGGGTTTGGGCGCAATACTGATGCAGAGAGGGCATGTCATCGCCTACATGTCGAGGCAGCTGAAGCCTCACGAGGCGAATTACCCGACGCATGATTTTGAGCTGGGGGTTGTTGTATTCGCCCTCAATATTTGACATCATTACCTCTATGGGGTTCGATGTACCATCTACACGGACCACAAGAGTTTGAGGTACCTCATGGATCAGCCGAATCTAAACATGAGGCAGCGTCGGTGGATGCACGTGGTGAAGGATTACGATTGCGAGATCCTTTACCATCTGGGGAAGGCCAATGTGGTGGCCGACGCGCTTAGTGGCAAGGCAGTGCCGATTAGGGATATCTATCTGAGGATGACAGTGGTGACTCTGCTGTTGGAGCGGATTCGGGGGGCCCAGCAGGAGGCCATGAAGGAGGAACATCGGAAGAGCGAGCGGATAGTGGGGAAGGTTTCGTCCTTCGACTATGATAGTCGAGGATTACTGACACTCCACCGTAGGGTGTGGGTGCCGTACCATGGGGGTGTGTGCCAGGTTCTGATGGAGGAGGCGCACAAATCTCGATTCTCCATTCATCCGTGGGCGACACAGATGTATAGGGATCTTCGTTTGGACTATTGGTGGCCCTGCATGAAGCGGGATGTGGCATGGTACGTGGAGCGGTGCTTGACTTGCAGGAAGGTCAAGGCCGAGCATCAGAGACCTCACGGCAAGATGCAGCCATTGGATATCCCGCTGTGGAAATGGGAAGACATTATGATGGATTTTATCACAAAGCTTCCCAGGACCGCACGAGGGATGGATTCGATTTGGGTCATCGTCGATCGGTTGACCAAGAGCGCCCACTTTATTCTTATTCAGGAGAGTATTTCGGCTGAAAAGCTGGCCGACATCTATATCAGGGAGGTGGTGGCGCGGCACGGGGTGCCAGTGTCGGTGATTTCAAACAGAGATGTCCGGTTCACTTCCAGGTTTTGGAAGAAGTTTCATGATGAGCTGGGTACTCATCTGCATTTTAGCACCGCCTTCCACCCACAGACAGATGGTCAGAGTGAGCGGGCCATCCAGACCTTGGAGGACATGTTGCGGGCATGTGTCTTAGACTTCGGAGGTAGTTGGGATACTTACCTTCCGTTGGCTGAATTCTTGTACAACAACAGCTATCACACGAGTATCGATCGTCCTCCCTTCGAGATGTTGTACGGGAGGAAGTGCAAGACCCCGATATGCTAGGGCGAAGTTGGCCAAAGGTTCATGGGGAGCACCGAAGTGGTGCTCAAGACGACAGAAAGGATTCAGCAGGTCCGAAGCAGGCTTCAGACTACTCAGATTCGGCAGAAAAGTTATGCCGATAAGCGCCGATTAGACCTGGAATTCCAGGTCGGGGATATGGTTCTCCTGAGGGTGTCACCATGGAAGGGCGTCATCCGATTCAAGAAGCGGGGCAAGTTGGGCCACAGGTACATTGGTCCTTTCAGGGTTATCGCCTGGGTGGGCAAGGTGGCGTACAGGTTGGATCTGCCAGCCGAACTCAGTCAGATCCACAACACCTTCCACATCTCCCAGTTGCGGAAGTGCCTAATGGACGACTCAGCGGTGGTGCCCTTAGAGGATATTCAGGTTGATGGCAGCCTGAATTATATTGAGCGGCCAGTGGCGATCCTCGATCGGCAGTCAAAGGATCTGAGGAAGAAGAGGGTGGAGCAAGTGTACAATGGCAGCACCAGAAGGGCTTGGAGTGGACTTGGGAGCCAGTTGATGAGATGATGGAGCATTACCCAGAACTTTTCCAGGAACGAGCAGCAGACTTCGAGGACGAAGTCTAAAATAAGTGGGGGAGATTTGTAGCACCCGGTTCCTGGTAGGTATTTTATTTTAAGTATTTTGCATTTTTGGCATGGACTCGGTGGGTTGAAGGCCCAACTCGTCGAGTAGGAGCGGTTTTGGACACGAGACTTAAGTGGCGGACTCTTCGAGCCGGCGACCAGACACGACGAGTAGGCTCTGACTAGACAAAAACCCTAATCTGAGGGTTTGCACCCTATTTAATCATCTCTTTCAGCCACCACTCGTCCCTATTGCTCCCAAAGACCCTCCATAGCAAATCCTAGCCGAGTGTGTGAATATCTAAAGGAATTTGTGGTGATTTTGGTGGTTTTGTTCACAAGGAAGAAGGAAGAGCATAGAAGGATCAATAGGAGACTGAAGGATTCGTGTTTGGGACATCATTTGCAGTCTTTGAAAGGTATAAAATCTATACCATGCTTGCTTATTTGTTAGATCCCTTTTTGGGGAAGTTTTAGGGCTTTTAAGCCAAATGAGGTGACCAACCATGATTTGCAAACATGGTTGGGGGTCAATACTTCGGATCTAGCACTTAGGAAGAGTCACAAGGCAGATTGGAGTTGCTTTTGCACTCAAGGAAGTTCCCATGCATTATAAGAACCATTTTAGGGCCTTTTCAGCTCAAACGTCCCATGCATGCACGTGAAGTTCGTAACTTTATGTGCTAGATCGATCCTAGGGGCTTGGATCTATCATTTGGACAAGTGTTGTACATCAAAATTGAGGATTTAAGGTGTGAACGTTATCTACTCGACGAGCCCGTTCTTGGGACTCGATGAGTCTAAGGCATCAAGTCCAATATCTATCGAGGGTCAAAAGAACTCAGTTGGGGGTTAGAAGGGTTGTAGCAGGTCAGAAGGAGTGACCTAACGCATTGGATGTAGCTTTAGACCTGGAGTTCATGGGACTCGACGAGTGCTAGAATAGACTCGACGAGTCCAAGGAAATCTTCTTATGGTTAAACATGAACTCGGCGAGTTGTTCATACAACTCGGCGAGTCAAGGACAAGACTTGTTCATCAGATGAAGGTGAACTCAATGAGTTGTTCACACAACTCGACGAGTCGGATGAGGTTCATGAAATGTTCATATAAGAAAGGAACTCGTTGATTCGTTGCCATACTCGACGAGTCGAGTCATGGATAAGGACGGGTAAAGGGTTAGGGACTCGACGAGTTGACGGCCCAACTCGGTGAGTCAGGTCAACTTGAAGTTGACTTTGACTGGACTTGAATTAACCCTGTTTAGGGTTGCACGTTTTGTGTAATGACTTGAAGGTTTTCATGTAGGGTTCGAGGGGTCGAAGGGAGTCGACTTGTACGCCGAGGATAGTTCAAATAATGCATGATATTAAGGTGAGTTACCTTCCAGTAGGGGTGGGTCTAAGGCCACAATATCGGCCCACCAAAAATGGGTATTTAGAAGATGATTGTCTTTGTGATAATTATGTGTATAGTATGGATTAGTTTCCCTGAAAGCGGTCCTTATGACCGAAGGGTAGGTCAGTACCCAAATATGCCTGACTGTATGTTCATATCTGTTATTGTATGCTAGTGGTAGGGGTGGAATAGTCCCCAGTTACCGGTTGAAAGATACCGACGGCAATTACTAGTTGAAAGATACCGATGATGATTACCGGTTGAAAGATACCGATGATGATTACCGATTGAAAGATATTGATGATGATTACCAGTTGAAAGATACCGATGAAGGTTACCGGTTGAAAGATACCGGCAATATTGAATGGTATGCGGTAAGATGAAGGAACTCACTAAGCTTTGTGCTTACAGTTTTGGTTTTGGTTTCAGGTACCTCTTCGTCGAAGGGGAAGGAGCTGGCGGTGTAGCAGTGCATCACATACACACACATGGTTTTCCGCATTGAGTTTCTGGGATTGTACTCTGATTTTCATTGCTTTTAATGTCAAGGTTTGGGACACAACATTATGATTTTTTAATGTGTTGTTTTATTGGCAATGTTTTGGTAAAATGTTTAGTAAATTATTAATTGAAAAATGAAATTTCCGGGCTTGAATTTTGGGATGTTACAACCTAAGAAGGGATGATCGGAGCGATGTGGTCCACCTTGAAGTGCTACTAAAGTGCCAACTGAGAGATGAGGGAGATGAGTGAATTTCATGTCCTGGAACAGATCGAAGTGCCGACTGAAGCTTCGATTGAAGTGCTGATTGAAGCTTCGATTGAGGCTTGGAATGAACAGACTGATGAATGAATTCTGGAATGGTTGAAGCTTTGAATAACTGAAGGATGGGTCTGAGAGGGGAGAGTGGAGAGTGATGAGAAGAGAATATGACGTTTTTTTGGAATGAAAATTATAAATCCTAAAAATGAATCAGGTCTAGGGTAACCGGTATAAGTTCTTTTACCCTAATTTTTTTTAAAACAAAGGCACCAAAATATAAAAATGAAATGTATTTTTTTATAAAAAAGGCGGGTACCCGTCGGTACCGGTTCCGGGTACCCGATATTGGAACCAGAACCGGCGGTTATACAGCGGGTATTGGTTTCGTAAAAATGAGAATTGGAATTGGAACATGAACCGCCTAAGGCAGTTTCAGTTCTAGAACCAGTAGTTCCAAGGCGGTTCTGGTTCCGAAAACAGGTACCCGCTTCCGCTGCTCATCCCTACTTGATTCAGGTTGTATGTATGAGGATAACTGTGATGACCCCAGTTTTGGAAAAAATCAAAGAAACGTAGTTGAAGGCCATAAAGGGAGAAATTCAGAATAGTGAATGGATGATCATCCAGATTCCAACTTTTGATATTGATAGCAGGGGGATTTTGACTCTTCGCGGGAGGGATTGGCTGCCATATGCTGGTGGGGCTCAATGAGTATTAATGGAGTAGGCCCACAATCTGAGATTATCCATTCATCCTGGGGCTACCAAGATGTAACTTGATCTAACACAAAGTTATTGGTGTCCATGTGTGAAAAGGGATGTGTCCTGGTTTGTAGAGTAATGCTTGACCTTCTGGAAGGTCAAGGCTAAGCACTAACGCCCTCATGGTAAACTGCTTCCTTAAGAGGTTCCATTGTTGAAGTGGAAATAGATCACTATGGTTTTCATCACAAAATTGCTGAAGATTTCAATGGGATTTGATGCTATCTTGGTGATAGTTGATCATTTGACGAAGACTGCTTACTTCTTAGCCATAAGTGAGGGATCTTCTGCAGAGAAGCTAGCTGAGATTTATGTCCTAGAGGTGGTGGCTTGGCATAGGGTGCTGACTTTTATTGTCTCGGACCGGGATATTCGTTTTATTTCTAGGTTTTGGAAGAGGTTTCATGAGGATTTGGGTACCCGGTTACATTTTAATATTGCATGTCATCCGCAGAAGGACGGGAAAAGCGAGCGGACTATTCAAACGCTTGAGGATATGTTGCGCACCTACATCATTGATTTCGGCAGGAGTTGGGACTCCTACCTTCCTTTGGCTAAATTTTCTTATAACAACAACCATCATGCCAACATTGGCATGCCTCCCTTTGAGCTTCTGTATGGGAGGTGGTGTCAGAATCTTGTTTGCTAGGGCGAGGTCACACAGAGATTCATGGGGAGCACTGAGATAGTGCTCAATACGACCGAGCTTATCTAGAAAGTTAGACAAAGCCTGCTGACGGCCCAGAGTCGCCATAAGAGTTATGCAGACCTATGATGCTCTGAGATAGAGTTTCAGGTCAGAGATTTGGTACTTCTGAAGCTATCACCCTGCAATGTTGTCATTCGCTACACGGAGCGGGGCAAGCTGGGCCCTAGGCTTATCGGCCCTTTCAGAGTGTTATTCTATGTGGGCAAGGTGGATTACAGGTTGGAGCTACCTAAGAATTTGAGTTATATTCTTGATACCTTCCATGTTCCCAGCTGAGGAAATGTATAACTGGTGAGATGACAGTGGTTCCTTTGGAGGACATTTAGGTCGATGATGGCCTGAATTACATCGAGAGGCCAGTCACAATTTGGGATAGGAGAGTGAAGACCTTGAGGAACAAGTTAGTGAACTTTGTCAAAGTTCAGTGGAAACACTGGAAAGGCTCAGAGTGGACTTGGGATCCTGAGACTAAGATGCGCGAGCACTACCATGATTGATTTCCTAAGGCTGACTTCGAGGGCGAAGTCTGATTCTAATGGGGGAGAATTTTAACATCCGATTTTTAGGTATTTTTCATTGTTTGTCCCTTGTGTCAAAAACCCATCCATTTTAGTACATATGCTGGGCATATGTGAGGTACACGCAACGTACATCATCAAGCTTTGTAAATGCGGGACTCATGCTAGTAAGTTGGGCATACTAGCTCACACCCTAAACACTAAACTTAGGGGTTGTCTTCCTATTTAATCAACATTATACCTCCCTTGGACCTTTTAGAGACAGCTTCCATCCCTTCCAAACCCTAATCTCGAGTCCCATCCTTGTGTGTGAAGATTTTTAAGCTTTTAGAGTTTTTGGTGCTCTTTTGTTGAAAAAGAAGGTTATTGAAGAAGATGGTGTTTCTTGCAAACTTGTGGATCCAAAAACTACCTCACTTTGTGTATCTTTTGAAGGTATAAAGTCCATACCTTGCTGATGTTCTTTCTAGATCTCTTTAGATGGGTTTTTATGAGCTTTTTGTCCTTAAGCTTGAAACTTGGTGAGTATGGTGCACTCCAGAGCATATTAGTTGTCCTTTCACGTGTTTGACGTCATCAAGTAATCCAAATAACAATATTAATAATGTTAACACTGTTCCTTATTCATGGATCAATAATTTGTGTGATCGATTCGAAACCTCAAGAATATCGCAAGTTAACCGTACCTCTATTTCTCGTCCTGAAGTTGCAAACTAGTCATTATTCAAACTTCCACCAATCCATTAACCTATGATGAATACATCTATAGCATAAGTTAATGATAAAGTGATATTATGATTTCGACACAAATCTCAACAATGAAATGATTTCAACATATAATTATCTCTCTACAGGGGGATTAACAAGTATAACTTGTGCAACATCCCAAAATTATAAGGTAAAAATTTCATTTTTAATTCGACCATAAACACCATTTAATCATTCCAATCATTCAAAAGTATATCAGATTAAAATAGTTATCAAAGTATAATTCTCAAAATCATTAAGTGAGCAAACATGGGTGGATGCGTTGCGATCAAGCTGAGCCCTTCCCTCGCGAACTAAGAGTACCTGGAAAACATTTTAAACATAAACTGTAAGCACGAAGCTTAGTGAGTTCCCTAAAATATTGCATACCATACATATCTGTCAGCTCAAGGCTGTGCCGAGTCTATTTCACCCCAAGTCTATTTAAACTTATATGTTAGTACAAGGCTATATCGGTTCGATTTCACCCCACATATATATAGAAAACAAGCACACATGAATACATATATACACCATGATTCACAAAGATGACAAGCACATACAATCCTAGTGTCCTACAGTATAGTGAGCAAACTCACTCGGTCCGCTGACAATCCAACTGATGCTCGGGCTAATAGACCGGAGAATCCCCGCGCTAACCAATAAAATACAATCATGATCAATAATCAGTTCATAACCATAATCGAGACTTAATTCACTAATCCTAACTCCTAGGGTAGAATACTATTTTACCTATCCCCTCAACTGGCCTAAAGACCAAGGCCCAAACTCAATGACACTAAAGGCCCAATAACTAGCGTAAATCCAAAAGACACCCAAAGCCCAATAAAGGCCCAACCAAAAGACCAAAATTTCAACAATCCATCCTCACGTCATGAATATTCATGTCGTGAGACCCCACTCGGTTCGATTCTAACTCATCTCGACTCAAATCAGTTAACTCAGTCATGAAAAGTCACTAGAGCCGCAACCAACAGGCTAAGAGCTATCTCCAAACCTCTCCATTATTGACAAAATGAGAGGGTTTTAGGAAATTAGCATATAATAAGTCCTACCCTAGAAGATGTAACCTCACATTGTGAGAAGCCTCCTCGCATGCCATGAGCTCGAAGAAGCTAACTAGAAACAGGGTCATTCAACCCTTACGCCGTGCGACCCCAAGTCTCACGTCGTGAGAATAGTTTGAAGCTAAAAGTCCAACTTTTAAGTCCTTAATCCATTAAGCATTGAACTTAAACTTTCCAGAGAGTCTTATAACTTCTTAATACACTAGAAAGTCGATGCTTTTAATACATATTTGTCCAATACACGTATAGATCTCATTTGGGTCAAAAGTTGAAGAAAAAGACATCTAACTTTCATGCAAGGTTCTAAAACTCAACCATTCACAAGATCTAAACTCCATATAACTCTGAAGACCCTAACAACACATAAATTTGCGAAATATATGGTTTGTATTCATCAAACTTGCACAAACAAGAGGAAAAGTGAGATAAAACCTAGGTCTAGCCTCATAGAACAATAAAGGAGGAATCTTTGATACTTACAATGGTCCAAAAACAATGTAAGATGATGATGATGATTCCTTGCAAGCCATAACACAAGATCACCTTCTTCTTTTTTCCTTCTTCCAAGCAAAGAAAAGCTTCAAAATGACTAAATACCAAGAAAGGATGAAGAGTAGGATTTTTCTGAAGTGAAAGAGGGTTTGCGGTTGATAAGAAACCCTAAAATGATGTTAGAGATGCTTAAATATGAAGGCAACCCTAAAAGATCATGGGCTTGGACTGCAACAGCTCTCATGTCGTGAGCCTCTATGTCTCATTTCGTGAGACCAGTCCCGAACAAATGTTTTTATGCAACCCATCTCAAGTCATGAGCTCCTATGTCTTACTTCGTGATGCTTCCTTTTCTTCCAAAATCCATTCTTTTGACTCCTTGAAACCCTGATTCGATTCATCCTAGAAAATAGGTGTTACAACTTGCATTAAACTAGAAGTTGACAAAAAACGAATGGTATTGTTGGGAAATGAATTTAGTTTTTTAAAAAAGAAAATTCACAGAAAGGATTTGATAGTATGATGCTTTGATGATTTGATCACTCTGTAACATGAAAATAGTATTGATCTTCAAGGAAAACATTACCTTGGAACTCTTAGAGAAATTTCGTGGATTGGAGATGGAATTAGTGATATGGAATGGAAAGAAAAGCGATAATGATGTTTCCCTTTGTGATATGTTATTTTAGTTTTTGTTTCACGTGTTGGTTGGATGTCTCTTCAGTTATCAAATTACTACGAGTCATATCAGTAAAGTATGGAAAATTCAATTTTCACGATTCTATCTTCATTTTTTTTATTGATTTGAACATTTTTAGGATTTTAGAGTGAGAAATAGTTGAGAGAGTAGTAGGAGAAAAGAGGATTTTTTTTCTTTTCAATGTGAATGTTAAAATAAAATGGGTCAAGGTCTATGTGACAAGGAGGTAACCGGGTTACCCTTTCATTTTGTCCAAAGTAACCAAATCGACTCGACAAAAACCACTTTATCCCCTTAAAAGGCATGAAAAAAACTTCAGGGACTTAATGAGAAAAATCTTAAAACATAGTAGGGCCATTACGTCATTTTCCCTTAAATAAAAACTTTAGTTTTAATAAAAAAAAATAACATATCATTACTTCAAAATAAAAAAAATAAAAAATATTTCTCTTATTAACAAATTAACATAAAACTATACTTCATTGTTTATATAATAAAAAGATTCATTATTATTAACAAATTCATTATTATCTAGACATCTATCTATCAAATGAAAAGAAAAAAAAAAAGAAGTAAAAATAATAATTAGAAAGCAAGATATAGATGAGGAAGAAATAGTTAAATTGAAATATATATATATATATATATATATATATATATATGGCACAGTTCCAATAGAAAAAACAGTAAATAATGTGAGAACATACAAACAATTTTTTATGTTATTATTTTGCACTGAATTTTGTATCGACAACTTTATGTTATTATTCAGCAAAGAATAAATGAATAGTCAAAGGTTTAAAATTAAAATTAGAATTTACTACAAAAATGCACATACATAAGTTTATAATAGAACTAGACGAACTCCCGCGCGTTGCGCGTCGCAGGTTAAAAATATATTGTTATAATATATTATTATTATATTTATTGTTTTCCTTTTAACTATGTTAAAAAAATATATATTGCATTTTTTTTAAACATTATTTGATATTTTACTTCAGGTTTTAAATTTTACACTAAATTTTTAAGTTTATTTGATATATTAATGTAGGTTATTTATTTAACTATACATTGAAGTTAAAAAATTAAGTATATCATATTTATAAGTCACAAATTCTTCCATTTATGATAATGTTTACAACTAAAAGCATATTTAAGTTAATAAATTAAGCATATTGTATGGAAATATGAAAAGTTGGGAGTTTCAAACGAATATGGTGAAAGAAAAAATGTTTCCTTTATAATATAGTATGATATGATATGATGATGATTATAGTTTTAATTTTAAAGTCATTATGATATATACATTTATTTGATAATTTTATAAACCGTTTAAAATTATGTAAATTATATATCAAACGTATGATAATCTATATATAACAGGTAACAAAATATATGAACAAAAATAAAAACTACAACTTTTAGTAACATAAAAATATAAAAACATCTATTATAACATTTGTATTTAAAAAGATATATATATATATATATATATATATATATATATATATATATATATATATATATATATACACACACAACGTATAATAAAAAATATGAAAAATAAACACTACAACTTTAATAACATAAAAACACTAAAGCATTTATTATAACATTTATATTAACTTTTCATACTTAAATCACAAATCTCTTCAAATACATTAATTTTTATAATGAGTCAAAATTTACAACCTTGTAGAAGAAAGGAAAATAAAAAGTTATTAGTGATTACTAATTAATAATCATAAGTAAAAAAACTCTTTAGTTGTAACTAATAAATATACATAAATTAGAAAACTCTTGAGTTGTAGTGTGAGTTTCAAATGAATACGGTACTTGGAAATGTGTAATTATTATTATTGTTGTTGTTGTTATTATTATTATTATTATTATTATTATTATTATTATTATTATATCCGTTATCCCTTCAATTATTAAACATAATGATATTTTATTATAAATTTATAATATCCATAGGTGCATATATATATATATATATATATATATATATATATATATATATATGTTAAACAAATCACATATAATATGTATTTTCTTAAATTTCATATGTAATTCTTTTCGTAGTAATATGGATAAATTACTTTCATATGAACAACATATCATGATAAGTCATCATAATTACATATCAAATGTTAAAACCTATGTTATCTTTTAAATATTGTCTTGTAAATATGTTGTGTAAGATAACCCAACAAAAAATAATAGAAAATAAACATAATCAAAATAGAAAAACTACAATCAAATAAATAAGAACATTAGGTGGTTGAATATATAAATAAAAATATTAAATAAATATACGTTTAAATCAAAAGAAAAAACCAACATTAGTTTACTTTGCTCAAACAAAAAAAAAACTTATATCCGTTTTCTGAATCTTCTTTCTTTATTTAACACCATCCAACCATAGAAATTTGATGACAATTCTTCACTAACCAGCAATCAAAATGTTTTTCTTGAAAAAGAAGAATGAGAAAGATATTCCAAGCAAAACATTGATGTTTCGAGAGTCACATTCAAGATTAAGTACATATATAAATCACATATAAAGATCAAATGAGAAATTGAATATAAAGAAAGAATAGAAAAGCTTCATTTGTTTTGGTTGAAAGAAAAAATAATATTACAATTACCATCGATGCGACATAACCCATTTTTTCAAATCATCATATTTGGATCGTGAATGCTTCAACTATATGAAAACTTTTGAATCATAATATCTTCAACCAAATGACAACTTTTTGTAAGAAAAATGTACTAATATAACTACATATATAATGAAGGTGAAATGGTGTGGGAGTTTCAAAATGCATGAGGTGTTGAACTTATAGAGTGTGTGATTTTTTTGGAATGGGATTATGTGTGATTAATTACTTTGAAGGTGAAAGGGTGTGTGAGTTTCAAATGCATGAGGTGTTGGCAAATTTTTATGGGGGTTTCAAATGCATGAGATTCAAGAAAAAATGCTAGCTTTATAAGTATGTATGATAATAACCTTGTAATTAATATATGACTAATCGAAAGTTAATATTTATATTAGAATTACTTCAACAATACACATATACAAAATTCATTACAGAATAATAACATAAACATAGTGTTTTTACGTTCTCACACTATTTACTGTTTTTATTTGAACTTACTTCTATATATATATATATATATATATATATATATATATATATACCCATATTTATTGGAAATAGACGTTAAAGGGTTTTGTTGTTATATAAAAATTTGGATTTCTAAATTAACATAAATGGGAAAGAAATAAAAAAAAAAATAGAGAAAAGAAGAAGATAAGAAAGAGGGAGAACAGATAGAGACAACTCAAGTGAGAAGAGAGAGAATGAGGTGCGGCCAAATTTTGTCACACTGCGGCTGGACCGCACATACAGCGCACACAGGGGCTCTTTGTCTTGGTCACCACCGGATATACTGTGACTACCAAGGACCACCACCAACCACTACAACATCTCATAAATTCCGGCCACCATAGGTTCTGTTTACTTTGAATTTCAATATTATATTGCAAAATATGTTTGTTGGTATATATTTTGTGAAATTTGGCATATGTGTGTATAAATGGTGTTTTTTTTCATTATCAAGTGTTTTTTTGGTGTATATGGTGTATGTATTTGAAAATATGTGTATTTAGTGTATCTATATGTGTATAACATGTATATGAAAGCATGTATATTTTGTGTAAGTAGGATGCTATTATGTGTATATGTGAAATTATGTATATGCGGTATATATATGTGAAAGTATGTGTATTTGAGTATAGTAAAAATTTCTCTATGACACAAAAAAAACATATGTGTTCTAATTTGAAGTTAGTGATTGTATTTAATTTGTATATGCATGTTTATATGTCTAATTTGGTTTTTGTATGTTTATGAGTTTATTTTATATGTTTATGTGTTTATTGTATGCGTAGTTTTTTGGTATGCAATCTATAATGTATGTGTTATAATGTATGCATATGTGTATTTGTATATATTGTGTATTTGTGTGTGTATATATATATATATATATATATATATATATATATGCAAACAAGAATGTATGTGTGTATAATGTTATGATTTAATTAGGAAAGCCTCAAAATTACAATGCTAAAATTAAAAACAAAAAAAGTAGGATTCTATAACTAATGATTTCATTTAAGACAAAATTAGGATTCTATAATTCATAATACCATGTAATGTATAATGCTATGATTGAAAAAGAAAAAAAAGGATTATATAATTCATAATGTTATTTAATTTACAATGTGATAATTAAATAAAACTGGGACACTATATATAGCATCTTATCTTTATTTTATTTTATTTTATTTTTTTAATTATAACATTAGTTCAACTTTAAATGACATTTTGAATTATATCATCCTACTTTTTTTTTCAATTATAACGTTGTACTTCACATGAAATTATGAATTAGAATTTATAATGTCATTTAATAATCAATGCTTTAATTAAGAAAAAGTAGGATGATATATATATATATATATATATATATGTATGTATATATATATATATATATATATATATATATATATGTATGTATGTATGTTCCTTAGGCTGTTGGTGGAAGAACTTAAACGTTTGTGGAACTCAGGCGTACATATTAATGGTGCGGTGACAAACACATTCTTCATCATGAGAGATATGTTGTTGTGGACAACAGACGACTGACTATCTCATAGTAGTCTATTAGGTTGGAGCGGGCAAGGGTATAAAAAATGTCCTAGTTTCAATAAAGACACTCTTTCGTACCGTGCAACAAATAAGGTCATATATATTGGTCATCGCTGTTTCCTAGATGCTAATGATCTGTTAAGAAGTGGCTGTACTTTAGTGGGCTGGAAGAGACAAGACCCGCTCCGAGACACTTTAGTAATGACAACATACAAGAGCAACTAGGTTGTCTACTAACTCGTAAACCAGGTAAACATTTTGAGCAAGGAGGTGGGGAGCCAAAGCGGCAAGATGTTGAGTTGAATTGGTCTAAATGAAGCAGTTTCTTTGAACTTGAGTATTGGTCTTCTCTACAACTGAAACACAACATAGATTTCATGCATATCAAGAAAAATGTGGATGAGATTTTTTTAGGTACTCTTCTAATGAATGATAAAATTAAAGACACATCAAATGCACGAGAGGACATGAGAATTCTAGATATTCTGATAAATGAATAGTAGCAAAGAAAAGGTGACAAGTTTCATAGACGCCATGCAAGATACTCTTTCACAAAATCTAGTCCACAACTCTTTTGACAATTTAGAAAAGATGTTAAAATGTCAGATGGGTTTGGGTCTAACATCAGTAAGAAAGTGAACGATACCAATAATAACATTATTGGTTTGAAAGCGCATGACCATCACATTCTTATGCAACATTGATACCGATTGGAGTTAGAGTGCTGTTAGACAAAGACATGTATACACCTATTAAAGACCTTTGTACGTTTTTCCAGCAACTTTGCTCCAGAACACTAAAGGTGGACAATATGAGGAAAGCAAAAGTAGACATTATTACAATCTTGTACAAGTTAGAATTGATTTATCGTCTAATGTTTTTTGACATTATGGTTCGTTTACTTTTGCATTTACCTGATGAAGCGATTTCCAGAGGCCCAATATGTATGAGATGGATGTATCCCCTCGAAAGGTATACGAAAAAACTAAAAAACTATGTCAGAAACAAGGCGATGCCGGAAGGTTCTATAGTTGAGGGTTATGTTGCTGAAGAAGCTTTATCATTTTGTTCGATGTACCTTCGAGATGTACATACTCAATTCAACCTCCCTGAAAGAAATGAAGATGTTGTCGTTGAAAAAACAAAGTTTTGGATGTTTGAGTCTAATGTTGATTGGACAACACAACTCAAATCAAAACCTTAATTTAACAGAAATGCATAACATGGAATGGTTTGTATTGAATAGTTGTGAAGAAGTGAGACAGTATATCAAGTAACTATTCTTATCTCTAACTTTCATCATCAATTTTTTTTTTTATGTTTTTACATCTATATCTTCTTGTCATCAATGTAGGAAATTTAAATCTAAACATCCCCAAAGTGATGAAAAGAGAGAATTTCCTAATTGGTTTCGTGAAAAGGTAACACAAATTAAGAAACAAATTTGTTTCATTGATGTAAAGAATACTTAATACATATTACTTTATATTTAACAGGAAACTATCCAAAATTCCAAAAACAGTTGTCGGCTCTTGCAATGGGTCCACAAATGGATGCTTATACTTACACTGCATGCATAGTCAACGATGTTAGGTTTATGATACTTAGTTGTGACGCACAACTCACAACACAAAACTCTGGGGTTTTAGCTATGGGTGAGAAAGGCAAGAAATATTATTGCATGTTAGAAGAGATTATAGAGTTACGGTATACACATGATTATTCAACTGCACTATTTCGGTGCAAGTGGTTTGATACTTGAACATGAATTATTTTTGAGATAATTTCACCAGTATTGACACCCGATGTGAAGCATACAAAGACGATCAACTCATATATGCTTCACAAGCCAAACAAGTGTTCTACATTACAAAGCCTTCTCGAACAAACCAAAACAGTAACCATTGGTGTGTTGTCGAGCATGTTAATCATCGAAGTATTTCGGATCTACCATTAAATGATGATCGTGTCTAACTTGTTTACAATGACTTTGTCCAAAATCCTGACTATGGCTCACATGAAAATGTTGACAATGTCGACGTAGTTCAAAATATCTCTTCATCCAATGCTCCATTTTTTTTTTATCGATTTCAACATGTACTTTTACAACATTCCTAGAGTCGTTATTGATGTAGAAAGTGCAGTTGAAGTTCCTTCGGCAAGTGGTAGAGTCAATGATGTTTCTGATTGCAAGACTAATTATGATGAGACTGATTCTTGTTATGATACCGAAGAAGACACTAAAGGATATGAGGAAGATTCTAATTAGAATAGTTCTTATGTATTACTTGGATTCCTAGTTTAAATAGAAATTTTTATTCTTATTATGTGTATTTGTAATATAAATTGTATCTGTATATTTTACAATTTTTCAAGAAATGATGTCGACGTGGCTTTTGTTTTTGTACACCATGGCTGCTGTTATGGATTGTGGACATGGGAGTGATGGAGCTGAGGACCCACCTTTTCCAGGTGGTAAAGGTGTTGGCCATCATAAGCAAGATGGTAAGTCTTATTATGAATTTTTATTTACTATTTATATTCAGTTATTACAAATTAAATACCATTTCTAATTTTTTTTTAATTATATTTGTAATTCAGCCATGTAAAAGAGTCCGAGGAAAAGCAAACAATATTAAGCTTCAAAGAGCGCTCTTACAGAATAAGGGCAAACTGATTTACATGGACAATGATAGGGATATGACATATGATCCCATAAGGGTGCCGAATGACATGTTTGCACACGAAGTTGGGAAAATAATGTGGCGGCTGGTCCCTTTTGATAAATGGACTTGGAAAAAAGTTTCCCATGTAATAAAGAATACAACAAAACAATATTTAGGGATAAATTATTTGTATAAAATATTTTATATGGTTAATTATGAGTGATTCTTACTTGGTAAACTTTTTTTTTATTTTGTTGAAAAAATTTGATTTGGATCGGATATCCCAAGATCCAGACACTGCTATGTTTTTAGAGAGTTTTGAAGCGGATTTGTTAAAAGGTTATTGAGAGCATAAAGCTGATGCAAAAGAATATTTTTTGCAAGTCGGAGGGTATGAGGATATCCCGAGAGCATTAGCAACCCCCATATGATATGGATGTTAATAATTGGAGGAAAACATTTGAGTATTTCTAAACGGATGAACACAAACTGCTTCAGAAAGGAACAAAAAATTTCATGAAATGCAAACGACCGTGAACCATGGGGGGTCAAGCTCATATAGCAGTATTTGCTATAAAAAGGTAATGTACGATACATGTAATTATTTATTTAAAATATAATCTAATTTTTTAATGTTAAATAGAACCTTAAGAGAGTAGAAATGTTTCGCAAGGCTCATACCGATAAGAATGATGTATTTGTTAGTGTCCAGGCGGAACAACAATACGTAAGTATTTAATTATATTTTTATCATATAATTAATTGTTTATTTATACTTAATTGTTAATTACTTTTGGGAAACACATAATCGGTTAATGGAAGAGCTCTTAGAACAAAAGCAAGGGCCCAGAGCTGAAAGAGATTTAACACCCACTCAAGAAAGAGCTACTTTCAAGAAAATATTAGGAGAACGGCCTGGCCATATCAGAGGCATCAGCTGGAAACCTTCTGCTATCCCGCCGATTTCACAGCCATCGCAACCACCATCACAACCATAACAGGTAAAACAAGATTATGTAATTCCAATAAATGTGTGTTGATTTGGTAATTTTGTTTGTGGTAATTATTTGCTACAATCTTTGGTAATTGGTTTTTTGTCCCAAGTGCAAGAAATAGCAATGTACTTTGGTTTTTTTGCCTTAGTTTAAAAATAGCGATGTACTTTGGCATCAATAAATGTATGTTGATTTGGTAATTGTGCTTTTGTCTCAAGTGCAAGAAATGACAATGTACTTTTGGTATTTCTTGTATTTTAAGTGCAAGAAATAACAATGTACTTTGGTATTTCTTGTATTTAAGGTTCTTTAGCACAAATAGAGTAAATTATTTAATTTCAAAGTGTCGTGTATCTATATAATGATCAATAAATTTATGTTGATTTGGTAATTGTATTTGTAATTGTGTTTATGTGTTAAGTGTAAGAAATAGAAATGTACTTTTTTTGTCCCTAGTTTAAAAATAGCAATGTACTTTGGCATCATTAAATGCATGTTGATTTGGTAATTTTGGTTTGTGGTGATTATTTGATAAAAGCTTTGGTAATTGAGTTTTTGTCCTAAGTGCAAGAAATAGCAATGTACTTTGGTTTTTTGTCTTAGTTTAAAAATAGCAATGTACTTTGGCATCGATAAATGCATGTTGATTTGGTAATTGTTTTTTTGTCCTAGTTGTAAGAAATAACAATGTACTTTTGGTATTTCTTGTATTTAAGTGCAAGAAATAGCAATCTACTTTGGTAGTTTGTGTTTATGTTTGATAACTTAACTTATAAGTTTATATATGTTGCTATTTATTATATAGTTGGAAAATCTTTGGGTAATGCTCAAGGACCCGACATGTAGAGAGGAGCTTTGTGCGTTTTTTTAATCGTGGAAAGATTGAGGTTGAAATGATGGAAACAGAGATGATGGTTCGTCGGATAATTACTTTGTGTTTTGTATGTTACACTCGTCGTGACAGTTTGCTACTTGTTACAATTATAAAACTTTGATTGTTTATTTTGGTATGAAATTAATTATAACACTATTTGGTATCTAATCGGATGTTATTATGTAATTTTTTTCTACTTTTAATGTCGTTATGTATTGGTTTTTTTGCACCAAAAATCATCGATTTTTTAAAAAAAATGAAAAATGTTATTACCGACGACACAGGGTATTACTGACGACAGAAGCATTAGCAACGGGAAATATCTTTACCGACAACATTTTGAACAATAGCAACAGAATAGTGGCGACGACTTTTACCGATGACTTTTCTAGGCTTTAGCGGCGACTTTTGTCGCTGCTAATTCCATTTTTTCTTTTAGTGATAGCTCATAAGGGTGTGCATCAAACCGCACAAACCGCATAAACCGCTCGCACCGCACCACACCGCACCACATAATATGGTTTTGGACGCTCGTGGTGCGGTTTACGGTTTGTAGTTTTCATAAACTGCACTATGCGGTACGGTTTACGGTTTATAGTTACCAAACCACGGTTCAAACCGCACTGCAACATATATATATATATATATATATATATATATATATATACACACACACACACACACAACACACTAGATGTTTACTACTTTTAATATCCTTAATAGTGTTTATGAGATTTCCATTGATAAACATGAGTCAAATGGGAAACCAACTATATCAAAAATATGTGTTTACACTACCATAAGTTCATATTATAATTTTAAAATATTGTAAAATATTTTGATGTTATGCATAAAGACAGGCAGTTAATATTTTCTTTATAGAATATAAACACGACACACTTATTATGTTTAAAACTAAATTTAATATTTATGTTTATAAAACCGCATAAACCGCACAAAAACCGCAAAACCGCCCGCACAAAACTGTACCGCATAACACAGCTTATTACCTTTGCGGCGCGGTCTGTGGTTCCCGAAAATAACAAACCGCATATACTGTGCGATTTGCGGTTTTGAGTATAAACCGCACCAAACCGCACCGTGAACACCCCTAATAGCTCGTAAAACTTCCTAAAACTTGATGATCTATTTTGATTAATTCAATTCAATTAAGTTGTCATGTTGTACAATTTTATATAGCATTTACATACAATGGTATAAACAGTGTAATTTACTCATTTTAAATTGTCAAGTTTTTTTATAAGATAAAAGGTTTATAGTTTATCATATTAAATTGTAAAAGTATTTTTAACGAAATGACAAAAATATCTTACATTTAAAATTTTAATCGATATAAGTTTAACCAGAATTGATCCACTAATTAACTATAGGTAGGTCTACGTTTGCAACTATGGAAGTATAGAATCGAATCTCGTAAGCTTGAGAGTAAGGATTAGTACTGATGTTGACGATTCCTTTGGTTTACTCCATATTTACGTATTCCAGTTTTATTACCACAAGCCAAACCACATGCATGCATTTTACCTTATATTCTTCCCTAGCTAATCTCATTTTCCCTGCATCATCTCAACCACCGCCATGGCACGACCAACTCCGACCTCTCTGCATTTGCTCTTCCTCGGGATCTTGATCCTTTCCTCAGGTATGTACAATCACCACCATTTCTTTCCTGTGCATAGATTCATTAACATAGCTAACTCGGTAACGCATTCACAGGAAACATATTATCAGACTGTGCAAGAGTTTTCACGATAACTAACGATTGTGACGAGACAATATGGCCTGCCATAACCCCCGGCGAGAGCTTTGGTGGTGGAGGATACGCCCTAAAGTCCAAAGAATCCAGAGTCCACACAGCACCCGTCGGTTGGTCAGGTCGGATATGGGGTAGAACCAAGTGCAGCTTCGACAGCTCCGGCAATGGAACATGCCTTACCGGCCGATGTGGCTCATCACTCCAGTGCACCGCCTCCGGCGAGACCCCATCTACGCTTGCTGAGCTCACCCTCACCCCAGTGGAATTTTACGACGTTAGTCTTGTTGACGGCTTTAACCTGCCAATGTCTGTTAGGCCCGTTAATGGTAAGGGAAACTGTAGCGTTGCTGGATGCGTTGGCGACTTGCGCCAAAACTGCCCTTCGGAGCTTTCTGTTAAGGCTGGTGGTAAGGTTGTGGCTTGTCGAAGTGCTTGTGATGTGTTTAACACTGATGAGTATTGTTGTCGGGGTATTTATGGGAACGCTGCCACGTGCAAACCAACGTATTACTCGAAGAAATTTAAGAATGCTTGTCCTACTTCGTATAGTTATGCGTACGACGATCCATCAAGTATTTTCACTTGTACAGGAGCCGATTACATTATCACGTTTTGCGCATCGAAGTAGGTTTTTCCTCTATGGTTGTAATACGTATATGCACGCTTATCATATTAATTATATGGTTGCTAACTAGTAGTATAATTTTCATTCGATTTCAGGAACCGGCCTCAATGCACATATCACGACAATAAGTTGACTTGCAGCGGATCTGCGAAGGGTTTCTTTCAGAATTGGATATTGAGTACGATAATGGCATCGATAGTCGGTTGTTTGTCGGTGATGCTATAATAAGTCGGGATTTTATGTTGTTTTTATCGGTTATCCTTTTTTCCACAGAAGTTTATAACTTGTGTCTTCTTTTTTCATCCTAATTAATGTTGAAATTATTTGTTTAATATCCCATATACTTTGGTAAATTGTTGTAGGATTAGGAGATTGATAGAAAAATAAGACATTTACTAAATCCATAATTCCATAGTGATGAGATATGATGGTTATGTCATGAATACCAACATGTAACTAACATATATAACATGCAACTAACATCTATATGAAATAATTTGTAATCATAAGCTAAAGTAACTTGCTTCAATCGAATGATCGTGACACTGAAACTTTTGGTTTGGATAGTTCAGCTTTTGGTTAATTTTACCAATTATAATGGATCGATTAAAGAAAAAAAATAATTTTTGAACGGGCCTGCAGCTGTACTAGTTTTTTTTTTTTTTTGTAAATATAGGGATGTTTGAAAAGTGGTTTGTAGAAACAGGGGTGTTAGGAGGAGACCCCACAACCCACAACTTCGGTCCAATATATTTTTAATTTACATTATGCACCCTTATCTAGTTACAATATAAGTATAACCCTTTAACTATCATCTTTTCTTTTTATTTATATCCTTTGAAAATTTTATTTTCAAACTTTATTATATAAAATGTATAAATTAATTTATTGAAAATATAAATTAAAATTCAAGTATTGTTTTAAGCATATTATATCATGAACAGATCTCACAATACCTTCAAATTGATATCAATATTTAATATATTATAATTAATATATTATAATGTTATGAAATTATAATATGAATTAAATGGTAAATTAGAATACGAATAAAACACTAAATTAAAATACAACCAAATTACGTACAAATTTACAATAAAAGCTAAACGCTAATTTAGAAGACCAACTCAAATTGATACTAATATTTTATTTATAACAAATTATCTTCATACATACTTATAAAGTTGTAATTTTTTCTTAAATCTCATATATTTGAAACTCTATTCTTTTTTCCTTTCACCACATTCATTTGAAACTCTCATGACTTTTCAATTTCTTTATAATAATAATTATAATTTGGTAGTTAGGTTAAATAAATATCAAATCTAAAGTGTATTCATATATAAACTAAATTTCAATATTAAAATAATATCTTTAATTCTACTTATAAAATTATGTTTTTTAACTTTTAACATATTATACTTAATTTATTAGTTTTAATAAATTGTTGGATGTAAATCATTATCATTTTAAAAGTATAATTTTTGAACAATTTGTATAAAATACTTAAATTATTAATTAAAATATAACATTATAGGCTCAACTTAAATATAAATTTTATTTAAATTAAACAACCCAAAGATTATTTTATAAATAGTTAAAAGTGATAAATTGTAGGGTCTTTCTAATAATGATTGTAAGTTGGTTAATAAGGTTAAATAAATATCAAACCTAAAGTGTAGTCATAAATAGACTAAATTTCAATTTTAAAATAATATCTTTACTTCTATTTATAAAGTTATGTCCTTAAATTTTAACATATTATACTTAATTTATTAGATTTAAAATGTTGTTGCATGTAAACCATTATCAGTTTAAAGTTACAATTTTTTAACAGTTTGGACAAAATACTTAAATTGTTAATTTAAATATAACATTACAGTGTCAACTTAAATATAAATTTCAGTTGGACTAAAAAAACCAAATAATGTTTTGTAAATAGTTAAAAGTGATAAATTATAGTGATAAATGCAAAAAACTAAATTGTAATATCAGTTTACCTAAAATATTTCCTAAATATATTTATATAATCATTAAAAATTTTCAAATAAGTAGCTTAAAATAACTTTTAATAACAATAGTTAAAAATAACTCTATATATATGATTATATTGTTACCTTTAAAATCAAAAAATAATGTTTGATGTTTTAAATAATTATAATGATAGAAATTAAAACATTAAGCAAATATATTTTAAAAAATCGGTTAAAAATAACAACTATAAATAATATTAAACCATATATAATATTTAATTTTATTGATGTGTAAATCGCGATTAGAAGTCATTCAAACGATTGAGATTATGATGTTATAATAGATTTATGTATTATCATATAATTCAAAATAGTCAATATATTATATCAAATTAATATACGAATTATTATATCAAATTTAACAACAACGTTAGTGTTATATTTTAAAAAATATTTATTTGTAAAGACTTCAACTATATATGTGTTTCTGCGCATTACAATGTCAACTCAAATATAAATTTCAGTTCCATTTAAAAAAACTAAAAAATATTTTGTAAATAGTTAAAAGTGATAAATTGTAGTGATAAAAGCAAAAACTAAATTGTAATTTCAATTTAACTAAATATTTCTTAAATATATTTTTATAATCGTTAAAAGTTTCCAAATAAGTAGCTTAAAATAACTTACAATAACAATAGTTAAAAACAACTCTACATAAATGATTATATTGTTAGCTTTAAAATAAAAAAACAATTTTTGATGTTTTAAATAATTATAATAATAGAAATTAAAACATTAAGCAAATAAATTTTAAAAAATTAATTAACAATAAAAACAACTATAAATAACATCAAATCATATATTATATTTATTTTTATTCATGTGTAACTCGCGGGTAAAAGTCATTCAAACGATTGGGATTATGAAGTTATAATAAATGTATATATTATCATATAATTCAAAATAATCAATATATTATATCAATTTAGTATATACAAATTATTATATCAAATTTAACAACAACGTTATTGTTATATTCAAAAAATCATATATTTGTAAAGACTTCAACTATATAGGTGTTTCTGCGCAACGCGCGGGCATTCGCCTAGTTTCTAATAAATGAAGGTTTTTTTTACACTTGTCACACTCTCATTCATTTTGCCACATGTCATTTTGTGGTTATTTTGAATTAATTTTTATTCCATATAAAAAAGAAAAAAAAAGCACTTTAATTTTAGTAATTCAATATTTTTCTCATTTTTCTTATAAATTCAAATTTCTCAAATCTTTATACATATTTAATTGTTTTAATTACACCCATGTAATACATGGGGCTCACACCTAGTATAATTATATTACAAATTAATACAAGTTTATTATGACTTTGTCTTTTCAATAGAAAAATATTAAAGTATTTGCAAAAAGCCAATGAAAAGTGATACTATTTATGAACCGTCTAAACATTGATTAAAGATAATTAACTACAAAGGTATAAGCATGTAAGCCTTTAACATTCCATCATTTTTGTCTTTGACGCTTTAGAAGTAATCTCATGAAGGTACAACTATGTAAGACTTAAAAGATCTTGTTGGGGTATTGGCAACACCACACAAAAAAGGAAGTTCATTAAATATAGGAGAGAAATAAAACAAATCCATCTTGAAGCTTGGAAGTACTTAAAGCAAATTAACAAAAGTCAATGGTGTATTTTATATTGTAACTCTCGGTTTCAGATTTGCTCTGTTGCCTGGGGCTACGGCCCAGTCATCAATTGTCATGCGGCTTAGGGCTTCGAGAAAGGAAGGATTCATCACATTTTGGATGTATTTGTCATGGTATAAGTGATCCAAATATTCGAGTGTGTCTTCGGAGCCAAGGGTATGATTGTAATTGGGTATCTCGGTATTTTATAGATTTTGGGTTTTGTTCGGGATGTTTTAAGGCTTGGGTGTGTTATTAGGAGCGTAGGGCTTCTCACCACCTTTTCGTGGATAAAAGTTTCATTGGAAATGGGCCTGGGATGTGGGAGCTATGGTATTTTGAAGCTATTGGCAATTTTGATCCATAATGGAAATAATTGGCGAAGCAGTCCCATGCATGCAAGGTGACATGCGCGTGAGTACGCCCAACGTACATGTGGGAATGGATGCGGGTTTGGGAGACGTACGCCCAACGTACAGGGAGTACACCCATCGTACGTTCAAGATCCCCAAACCCTAATTTTAAGGGTTGGCTCACTATTTTAGCACCTTAAGTCCAAGGTGTGCACCCCTCTTTCATCCTCCAGTGTCTTAAACCCTAAATCTCGAGTTATAGCTTCATTCAAGAGGGTTATATGCCTTGTATGTGCATTTTTGGTGGATTCTAATGTATTTCAAGAAGTGGAAGCTTGGTACAAGGTGGTGGTTCAAGGAAAGGCTTGTGGATTTGGACTCTTGATGAATTTTCAGCTTATTGAAGGTAAAAAGTTCTTAGCTTGATCATTAGAAGTTGATATCTATGATTATGTGGGTTTTTGGTCCCTTTTTGACCTCTTAAGTGAGATCTAGTGGTTGGACATCACTTCAGAAGCTTTGAGTTGCCACTATTGGTAGATCTAAGGTTATAAGTTTATAAAAATGTTTGCTTGATGCTTAGATGAGTTCGATGCATGTTCTTGTTGGGTTTTAATGGATTGGTAATTGGGTCCCTTTGAGCCATGTAAATGTATAAAGGTGCAACTTTATGCATTAAGAGCTTCATTTGGAGGTTTCCTAATGTTTAGACGCAAAGTTCTTAATTTGTTTAGTCACAAAAGGTGTTTGGAGAATCTGCGGGTACGCCCCGTGTAAGTACTTGTACGCCCCACTTACTAATTTGAGGCCCCGACCTTTGTCTTTGAGTAAGTTGAGCGTACGTATGGGGGTACGCCCCACATACGCGCATTAGTGGGCTTGTGGGTTTGTTTCATTGTTGGGCTTCAGGCAAGGCTTTGGGTTTTGTATGTTGGGCTTTTGATCAAGGGAATCTTCGAGTCTCGGGATTTTGATCAAGGGAAGCTTTGAGACATCTGTTCCCTTCAGAATTCTTGCAACATAGATCAGATCATGAACAATTCATTAAAGGAAAGTCAGCCACTGAGAAGTCAAATGCAACATTATTTACTCTGACTACATGATAATGGTAATTCTACAATACTCCCTCGAACAACACGTCTTTGGAAATATTTAGAACTCGAACTATCTTGACCAAAGACCAGATCTCCTCTTCCCTTTTTCCCAGAACTACATGAAAATGAATCTTTATTCTCTTAAATTCTTCTTTGTCTTCGAATTTATCAGCAATTTGATATTGTTCCGCCATGAACATCATTTTGTTGATAGGGAAATCTAACTGATTAAAATCAGTATTCTTTGTAGCATAACTCTTTTTGGGAATCTTTTTGAAATCATGCATTTCCCCGGTAACGACTAAAGCTTCGATATTTTCATAGCAATAGTGTTTCGAAGGATCACCTTTTTCCATACTAGGAGGGTCATTAGCTCTTTGTCAAACAATACTTTGAATTTGCTTATGCTTCTCTATTTCTTTTTCAATAGTAGCTTTCTTTTCTTTGGTAGTTGGTTCTGTTGAAATGCCTTTCCATTTATTTTTCATTTCTTCTATCGATGGAGGTGGCTTCGAAGAACTTGAACCTCCAACTAAAGAACCAATTACAATAACTTTTGTTAAAGGCTTTGTCGTTGTTGTTGTTGAAGTAATTTTTGATGAAACCATTTGGCAATAGAATGGGAATTTGAGTAGACATAACTTTCCCAACTACTTTTGCATCTTCATCACCTTTCGAAGAGCCACTTCCTCCCATACTAGCCTTCAAACCCATGCCCATGCCAACACTAAATTTTTCTCCTCCTTCCACCCCTGTATGAATAGGTGGGGCATCCGTTGGCATTAGATTCACTAGGTTGGCAATATGAGCTAATTCTGTGTGAATAATAGACTCCAACAACCGAAATTTTTGAGTTAAAAACTCAGGAGTGAATAATCATGTGGATGAGGAACCAGTCTTCGAAACTAATTCCTTGAGATTATTCACCAGATCTTCAACTCTGTCAAAACTCTGAACATCAAATTCAGCCATCTTATCAATCTTCAGAATTAAAGACTGATATCATTGGGCAACATTTGTAACATCATCTGCGATTATATCCACTTTTGCGTGGAGAGAAGAATAGTCGTTAGTAAGAGCTGTAACTTACTTTACCATATCAACCCTTAGTTCTTCGATCTTGAGATTTACATCTTTCCGAACCTTCTTGAAATCTTGAACAAATAAGAGATGCCTTTCTTTTGCCACAGACTTCAATTCCTTAAGCTCATGATTGAAAATTGAAGATTGAGCCTTTACATGATTCTCATTATTCTGGTCCAGTATCTCTAACTCATTTCGCAAACAAATCTCCTGAGCCTTGAGCATAACATCAACTTCAATTCCGGATATCGAATGACGACCCCCTGCATCTGCCTGAAGCTGTAACAATGAATAAGTTTCTTGTTTAGAATCTTAAACTATTTACCAAAAATTAACATGTGATTTGGTATATTTTCTTCTTCTAGATCGAACTCAATATCAGCAAATGTATCCATAAATTCACCATCTTCAGTGGTGTCATCGTCATGAACTATTTTGGGGCCTTCAGTGGATTGTGATGGGAATAAAGAAGTGATGGATTGTTGTAGAATGTTTTCAAAAGTTGGTGATTATGTGGATTGAGGTAAGGTTGTTGAATAGGAATATAGAATGGTGGTAGTGAACCAGTGGTATTAACAACAGATGTTTCAAAAGATGAGGAAATAATAAGAGTAGGATTACCTTGGGCTTGGTTGTTTGAAACTCCTTTACCCATGTTGACATTTGCATCCATATGAGATATGTTCGCAGGGATGCTTGAAGTTCGAACTTCCTTAAAAACTGATTCGACATTCAAAACTCCGGGTGGTTTGAAAGTAGTCTTCGCAGGAGTGGATACTTTTAGATTATCGCCTTGATTAATGGTTGTTTCCACATTAGATGTTTTCATAGAGCCATCAACACCTCTAGTCTCCTCGAAATTCGACTTGATTGGAGAGTCCCTCGTTGATGATGGAATGCCCATATTATCATCACGAAGTGGAGATTCTAGTACTACTTCGTCGTCCATTGAATCTTCAACCAACTTTCTCTTCTTCTTCTTAGAGATTCATTTGGCCATATCTTCAGCTCTTTTCTTTTTAGATGCAGGAGACACAGGAGTCGGAATTTCACAAATAACAACACCTTTTTGATTGATTTTTTTGGCTTGCAGATGATCTTGGATACACCTTTAGGAGAAAAACTACTGGACCTCTCTGGTGAATGACGTGGCCCATAATCCATTTTCTTCAAACGTTTTAAGACATCAGATTTCGAAGGCATGACCTCCTTGGCAGGTGTAGAAGATTCTTTAACAATTAGCTTAGTAACTTTCTTTGGAGATTTATCAGACTTGACAACTTTCTTTGAAGTAGCCTTTACAACTTTCTCCATTGGCTCAAGAATGGGTTTCGAAGGACTACCCTTAACCTCTTTCTTGGATTCTTTTCTTTTTTTTTTCGATAAACCACCAGTGCTCTTTGGTAATAAAACACCGGTTTCAAATGAAGAATTGATTGTTTTCAAGTATGCCACCAGAATTTGATTTAAAGGATCAACCTTTCGAAGCATATCATCTGGAATGCGTGCAACCGTCGGAAACATATCCAGATCATATTCAATAGTCTTAGGATAGTGATACAAGGAAAATTTAGCTGTCTGTTCATCTTCAGGGACCACAATACCTTCCTTCTCATAAGCATATTGAAAGATTAGACTCCAATAACGAGCACACAAAATCCCATTCACCATATGTGTGCTTCTAATACTTTTCACAAACTCTTCTCACAACTGAGTTGCATAATCAACAGGTAAATCATAGTAGATGGCTGCTACCAAGGCATAGATTTTCAATTTTGCATTATCTAATCCAATACTTCGACCCATCAAGCATCGAAGGTAAATACCAAATAAAAAATCTAGATACAAGGCAAACAAGATTTTTTGTAATCACTTATTTTTGTGAGAATCGGTTGATATCCCATCTCGTTGAACATGTGAAGTACTTGTTTATTCGACACCTCATAGAAAGGTTCGAAATTACGGATATTCAAGATCTGAGCAAATAGCTTCTTGGTTAGTTTAAGCTTCTTGTCATTGATCACCTGGAAGGTAACCACTTTGATCGTCTTGCTATATACCGTAGTTGAACCAGTAAGAGATAACCATGTCAATGACACAGAAAAAGAAGAGAACATTGTTGTTAACAAAACATAATTTTGCAAAGAAACAATTAGTATCTGCAAAGCTTCATGGTACTGAGTAACATCAAGTTGAACTCAGAAATCAGTGCTTTGAGTCTTCATGAGTGGTTGAGAAGTAATGTCATCAGTTGTCTGATATGGATCAACATTAGCATGTGTGGCCACCATTTTTGGGGTTTGAACCAGTTGAAGAAAACAGAGTGTAGAAGGGCAATGCAATTTGGGGATATTTTGATTGCGTAAAGTTGGAATGCAATCCCCCAAACCCTTTTTATACGTAAGAACTAATTTGAATTGGAAGAGGTTAGCATTAATTGTTGGCCACGTGTCACCATGAAAACCGGGCTTGTAGCCATAAAAGTAGTCATGTCTGAAAAGTGATGATCACTTTTTCCATCAAAAGCGCAAGATCACCATCACGTAACGTCAATCAGTCTGTTCGTTTGCCCCAAGAGGATAGGAACCGTCAGTAACCCTTCGGCATGGAGGAAAGGCTCTTTCACTTTTGGGTTGAAAAGCAAAGTCATAAGCCAAACTTTTCGAAATCATCATCCTGAGTTGGTATTACCCAGAACCTTAAGGATTTCGGTGTGTGTATGTGTGCCAAAGATTGAGATGATATCAAGAAAAAAAATTAGATTTGTGATGTTAATGAAAAATTGACATAAAGAAGTAAGATCCCAGGTAAAGATCACTTCTTTTGATATCAAGAGAGATGTTGAACAGCTTGTGTGGGTTCCCATGAATTACAATCGAATACTTATAGAGAAGTATCGAAGGGATTCTTTTATAAGGCTTCACGGGTGGATACGCATTTCGTTACATATCACAACTCAATATAAGTGTGAGACATTGTAAATGAAATTACCTGTTTGACTAGTGTAGTCAGTGACAAGTATGGTGAGAAAATTATTTGAAGTAACAAAGAATCAAACTGATACTGAGACGGAAATCATATTCCAAAAAAATAAGTCCTGGATCTTGTGAGGTAATAATGTCGTGGGTTTCAAACATTTTAGCAAGACCATGCAAAAAGAAAGAATATGATTTTGAGTATCGAAAACAGATACAAAAACAAATGTTTCGTTATAGTCTAGAACAAAAGTTCTCCATCAATTCCATTAATGTTTTGAAATATTGGGTTTCACTTTCATCATGATCTCATGAATCCATATCATAAATACAGATTGGTTACATACCTATAACATGATTGGTTTGGACCAAAGATGTCTTGGGTATGTGTCATTGTGTGTGATTATGTAAGAATAATTGATGAAAAAGATTTATTAAAGAATCAAAAGTACCTCTGCTATTAGTTCACCAAGTAGAAAACTCTTAACTCATTTGAGAAGAGTAAGGTAGCTCAGGGACTAATGTGAATATAGCTTGATTGGGAAGGAATCCTCATAATGAGAAATCCATTAAGGCTTCGAAAAACACGTTAAGTCATGGAGGCTTGGGTCGACATGTTGCAACATGATTCTAGGGACGCCTAACTAGTGTAAAGTATTGAAGATTTACCTTTCCCTAGAGCTGCAAAACATGTTCCAAAATATTTCTTCGCTAGAAAGCTTCACAAACATGGTAAACACACAAAATAGAAGAACAAATATTTTTGGCTTTTTGTTTTTGTACGAATATAACAAAAATAAGAAAATCTTTTTGATATTTTTAATTTTTGAATGAAAATAACAAAAAAAATCTTTTTAATACTTTTGATTGTTGAATGAAAATAACTAAATACGAAAATCTTTTTGAGATTTTTGAATGAAAAATAATAAGAAAAGAAAGAAAAATGTACCGGACATGTGATGTGTAAAATGTTGACATAAGGAGTGAAAGTATTGACATTACTGAAATATTGAGGTAGCGAAGTGTGTACTGAATCGTTCAGAGGAATGTCAAATGTGAAGCATGTCGAAGCCTTGACTATGAACAGTAATCTCTGAATGGATCAACGAGAGTTCGACATCACTTGTCATTCTGACGAATGTAGACCAAGGACAACATTCGCATCTAGCATGCCTAAGCCTGATAAAAATATTAGAAAAGTTTTCTCATCCAATGGTTTTATGAAAATATCAGCAAGTTGATCAGTAGATTTCACAAAATGAATTTCAATGTTGCCTTCCTCAATATGATCTTTGATAAAGTGGTAACGAAACGCAATGTTTTTTGTCATCGAATGTTGCACTGGATTATGGTAGATGCGAATGGCACTTTATGAATCACAATACAATGGAATCTTCTTCATGTTGATTGCATAATCACTTAGTTGACTTTGAATCCATATGATTTGAGAAGTACAAGCTGCAACAACAACATACTCTGCTTCTGATGTGGAAATCAAAAAATATGTTTTCTTTTTTGATTGCCAGCTAACAAGCTTCCCATCCAAAAGTTGACATCCACCACTTGTGCTTTTGCGATCAAGTTGACAACCTCCCAAGTCTGCGTCAGAAAATGCTTGTATAAAAGATCCTGTTTTCGAAGGATACCACAATGCTAGCAAAATTGTGTCTTTGAGATAACGAAAAATGTTCTTCTTGATAGCAGTGAGATGTGGTTCCCTAGGATTCAATTGGTACCTAGCACAATTACAGACAGAAAACATTGTATCAAGTCGACTAGCTATTAGATATAATAATGAACCAATCATGCTTCGGTGTGAGATCAACAACTGGTTTGTCTAACAAAGGACCAAGCCTTTTTCCAACTGCCATAGGTACATGCAACTTAGAACTATTCGCCATACCAAACTTTTCAAGCAGGGTTCGAGAGTATTTCTCTTAATTGACAAAAATTCCATCTCTGCTTTGACGAATGTTTAACCCCATAAAATTATTTATTTTGCCCATCATGCTCATCTCAAACTGGCTTTTCATCATGTTCTCAAATTCCTTCGACATATTAGGATCAGTAGAGCCAAAAATAATATCATCAACATAAATTTGAACAAGCATGAGATGATTCCCAACTTTCTTTCGAAAGAGAGTGTGATCAACTGATCCTTGTTTGAATTTCAATGAAATTAACAAATTAGTAAGAGTGGCATACCAGGTTAGAGGCGCTTATTTAAGTCCATAAACAACTTTATCTAATACATAACAATGATCAGGATATTGAGAACTGACAAAACCTGGGGGTTGCTTGACATACACCGTTTCTTCTAGCACTCCATTAAGAAAAATCACACTTTACATCCATTTGATATACGTCGAAATCCTTGTGTGTTGCATAGGCTACAAATATTCGAACGACCTCGAGTCTTGCAACAGGGGCTGTGACATCCCCATTTTCACGGTCACAAAAGACCGATTTTGTTTATGCTTTGTTTAAAAATCAGAGTACTATTTTAAATAAAAGTGTTGCAGAATTTGTCCCAAAAAAATTATGATAAAGATTTATCAAAAGCATTTCCGTAGAAATATATTTCATTAAAAAGACTCAGGATGTCATGTTCGATATAGATCATAAGCATAAACAATACAACATAGGCCTTACTACATTATTCCGTATTTACAAGCCTAAAATCCATTAATCTATCATCCCAAATCATCACATCTATGCTCGGGCGCCACTACCTGTATTACAAGAAACTGAGCGGGTCAGGCTTGGGAGCCTGGTGAGCACATAGGGTTTTCAACCCATAATAAATAAGTTTATTAACTTTATCAAACCAAACGAACCCGATTACCCGTTCCCGTTATCCTCACTTTACGTCCCTAAAACATATAACACAAGGGACCTAGTCTAAGGACTATCATCGGGATGGACACTACTACTAAGGGGATTCCTCAGTAATAAGTGTCCTTAAGGCAACCATGTGGGGGATGGAGTACATCCGGTGAGCACACAGTTCAAATAAACACACATTTCAAATAAACACCTACAGGTTGCGAGCCTGCTAGTGTTCCACTGGACTGTCTAGAATAGTCTGTGGTCGTCATCTATACTCCGCTAGATGACTGGATCATCAATAACATCTATAACGAGGCCTCTCATTATTTTATTTTATCACACAACAACTAATACATCTACCCATGTTTTACCCCAACATTTTCATAGATATAAAATACATATACAGTTTAAATCATTGAAAACATGTATAAAAATGTTCATCCAGCATAGATAGCAAGTATTCAGATAATATGCACACGTAGCACGTAATTTATATAAAATACTTCATATCTATGTGTAAGCTGAAAGTAACTATGCACTCACTTGAAAGGTGGTGACTCAGCACTCGGACAGTGCTTCGATACTCTCAAAACAATTTTCCTTCGATAAAACCTAGTAGCAATACCACTAGGGTTTAGTCTAACATCAACCGCGACAAATTAATAGTCTGACTATTATTATTATTATATAAGCGTTAAATAACACTCAATATAACTCATAATAATAGCCCAAATAATTATTTTAAGGACCTAATAACATTCCTACAATTATTTGAAAGCTATATTAAAAATTGCATAAGCGTATCTCACTTACAACGGATTTTAAAGAAAACCGGGCTTTATTTGGAGCAGCGTTTCGAAATCGAAGACACTTTTTCTCGGGACTCCGGGAGCCTCGGGGCTTCCTTCGGGAGCTAGGGGGTTTATCTAGGGTTTAGGCGACTCAAAAGGGGCTAGAGAGAGAAAGTTCTTAGAGAGAGAGAGTGGAATGTGGAGTGAAAAATGAGGCTGCCCTCGGCCCCCTTTTATAGCTGCGAGGCCTCGGACGTACGCTGGGCGTAGTCCTCAGCTACACGGGGCGTAGTTCGGATAAGCATGCCAGCCTCGCACCAGCTGGCTCACACTCCATCGGACGGATAAGAACCGAAGTACGTGGGGCGTACTTGGCCTCGGACGCGAGGCGTAATGCGAGGGTGATGCCTCAAGATCCGAAGTGAGCTCATCGAACGGCTGGGAGTTTGGCCACGTCATCAGTCCATGCATCACCTTCGCAAATTCACTTTCCCACTTTAAAAATTCGTAACTTTCACGTACGATCTCCGTTTTCAATGTTCTTTATATCCACGCGAAGGTGGGGAGGTACTCTACAACTTTCGTTTAGACTCTGTCGGCTAATTTTGATTCAATTTTAAATTTTATATTATTAACAGGTCGGGACAGAATTGGTCCGTTAAATCCTCATAACTTCTTCATCCAACGTCCGTTTTCGCCCATCTTTTTCTCGTTACGCTACTCTTAATGAGATCTTCGATTCTTGTTCAGGTCGTTTCGGCTAAAAATCACTCGATCTAATATTCGAATTTCGGGCTGTACACTGCTAATCCGCAACTTCGAAAAATCATAACTTCTTCATACGAAGTCAGATTTGGGCGTTCTTTTTATTGAAGCTCTTTGTTTAACATATTCTACTACTTTTGTTTAGAGCGCTAAGGCTAAATCTCTCTCTATCGTAAATTCACTATTTATGCTTCCCGGTATCGTGTCGGTTCCGTCGCGAAACTTCGACGGGTCATAACTTCTTCGTTATAACTCGGATTTCGGCGTTCTTTATATCCCCATAATCCTTGTTTCAACCACTACAACTTTATGTAAAGATATCAGACTTATTTCACACTTTAATTTTGACGCTTATTTTTATCTTTTATTTATTAAATATTTATAAATACATAATAAGCATAAAAATTCACATAATTCACATAATACTCAAATATTTCATATTTATTCTTTCAAAAAGAGTTACAATAGTTGACCTAGACTATTACATTGTCAAAAATGCTTAGCCCTGAAACCCGGGCGTTACAAAGGTTTCTTCATAATCAATACCTTCTTCTTGCGAATATCCTTTTACTACAAGCCTAGCCTTATTTTGAACAATGTTACCTTCTTTATCAGTTTTATTTTTGAAAATCCATTTTAAACTAATTAATGGTACATTTTCAGGTTTTGGAACACGCTGCTAAACTTTATTTCATTCAAATTTAGCCAATTCAGATTGCATGGATACAATCCAATCAGGATCATCCATAGCAGTCTTGACTGATTTTAGTTCAATCATAGAAATAAACACATTAAAGATACAAAACTCTTGATTAGCATTAAGTACCTATTCTTCACACGTAGCTGAGCCCTTGTCAGAACACCATCTTATGGATCACCTAGAATTTGTTCATGTGGATGACTTCGTGTCCATCTATCCATCGGTGGATATGCAGGATCAAAATCAAAAGGTTCATCATCGAATGTTTCATCCATTTCAGATCATTCTCCTACAATGGACATGTTATCAGATATGTCATGAAAAACATCAGTATGTATATGCGAAGAATTTTGTAAATAAGCATCTTGCTCCCCCTCAACAATTGGATTAACAATAGGATGATCCCCCTCGACATCATCATTCAATTGACTTTACCCCCCCCCCCCCTTGAAAGTACGATCCCCCTCAACATTACTAGTTGAACTCAAATGCTCCCCCTCCACTTGAGCAGTAGGTATATCACTATTAAACTTTCGTTGTTCATAGAAGTGGTTGAATAATTCAAATCAACAACATCCTGAGTGATAGTTGAATCATTAGTATGCTTCAATGCTTCAGGTCCTTGATTATCATCAACATGAACTTCTGCATAAATAGCCTTATCAGGAACAAAAAAATGAAATCATAATCAAAATCTAAATCTAAAGAATTTAAACTTTGAGTGTCATCATTTGATTCAATCATAATTGGCTTTTGTTCAAAACACTTTTCAACTCTCTTAACATAGTAATCATAAAAAGTAAGATTAACCGTTTCTTCGATTTTCTTGGTTCGTTTGTTTAACACCCTGTATGTAATCGAATTATTAGAATATCCCAGGAATATCCCTTCATCAGCTTTTGACTAAAATTTTGAAAGGTTATCCTTATGATTCATAATGAAGCACCTGTAACAAAAAATATGGAAAATTTTAACATTTGGTTTCCTGTTGTTAATGATTTCATAAGGGGTTATATTAAAACGACGATGAATGAAAGATCGATTCTGAGTAAAACACCGTGTCGAAATGGCTTCGGTCCAAAGATATTATGGAAGATTTACATATGTAAGCATAGTTCTTGTTTCTTCACAAAGAGATTTGTTCCGCCTTTCGACAACAACATTTTATTGAGGTGTGTAAGGAGAGGAAAAAATATGCGAAATTCCTTTGTCAGTTAAGAACGAATCAAGAACCTTGTTTTTGAACTCTGAGCCATTGTCACTCTTGATCTTTCGAACCTTTTTCTTTAAACTCACTTCTATGTGCTTAATAAAATCAATCATTTCTTGAGTTGTTTCTGATTTTAATCGAACAAAATACACCCAAGTAAACCTAGAACAGTCATCAACAATAACCAAAATGTACCTTTTCTTGTTGAGAGTTTCAACAGTCGAAGCACCTCAAAGGTCAATATGAAGAAGTTCCAAAGGTTCAACAATCTTCGAATCAATGACAATTGGATGACCTTGTCTATGTTGCTTCCCTTGTTCTTAAGTTGCACATAGAGTATCATTATCAAATTTTAATACAAGAAAACCTCGAACAAGATCATTGCTGACCAGTTTATTTAAATTCTTGAAATTCAAATGAGAAAGTCTTCGATGTCATAGCCAGCTGATGTCTGATGATGCTTTTGAAAGTAAGCATGTTGAGGGAAGACCTACAATAGGTTTGATGTCAAGAGTAAACATATTGCCTTTTCTTTTTGACTTGAGCAAAACTTCCTTCGTGTCGATATTCGAAATCACACTTCCTTCTTCATTAAACACCACCTGATTTCCAGTGCCCACAACAAGTTGCAAAACACTTATCAAGTTATGTTGAAGACTGTCGACATATGCTACTCTGTTAACAGTAGACTTGCCATTCATTACTTTTACATATCCTTTGACTTTACATTTGTTATTATTTCCAAACTTTAGTAGTCCAGCATTTTCTAGACTTCGAAAATCTCTAAGGTTTTCTTTCTTCCCAGTCATGTAACGAGAGCAGCCACTATCAATGTACCATTTGTCATCATAATGCTCATCACATAATACCTACAATCAGTGAAAGAATTTAAATCCCTAAGGTTGTTTAGGTCCTTGGTTATTAGAGAAAAATGCATGATGAAAAGAACATCCTAAAACCCAATTACGCACTTCTGATTTTAAACTATCAATTAAGTCCACTTCATTAGAAAAGGGAACTGAAATAAAATTGTTTGTTTTTTTAGAATCAACACTGAATTTCCCTTTACCCTTCTCAGTTCCTTTCACCTCAACTTTTGCCTTTGGAATAACTCTCCACTATCGAACCGATGAATTCAAATCCTTTGATGATGAGGTTCCATTTGTTGATTCATTCAAATAACTTTCCTAAGCAACCTTGATTTCTTCTTGTGAAAACTTCCCATTTTGATAAATTTTGCCTTTCCCTTCCAACCAATGATTGATGTTTTTAACATTTGTTGTTCCTTTTGAAAATGAAACATTACTTGGCTTATTCGAAGATGGATTGGGAAATTGAGGTTGGGTTGGTTTAAACATCACATTTATTTTTTCATTGACATTGATGTTTTCAAATTGTTGTTTTGGAAAACAAGATTGACTTGTGATTGAAATCGGTTTTGAAACCGTTTTTGATAACCAACATTTGATCTTTGAAAAGCTTGTGGACCATTCGAAAATTTCTTTTGATTTGAAAATGGAGAAGAATTCCTTTGTTAATTTGGTTGAAAACCATTTCTTTGAAAGTTACCTAGTAAAAACCTTTTGTTTTGAGAATGATGAACAAAATTTTTTGATTTTTTATTTTTCAAAAAGTTGTCTTTGTTTGAGTTTTAAAATTTTGGTTTAGACTTGGATGATGAAGCCTGTTGACTTTTTAAAATATCTTTTTTGTGATTGACTTTTTTGGCAAATCTTTTTGAGATTGAACGGGTGATTTCTTAATAAAATACTTGTTCTGATATTTTGTCTTAACTAATTTAGACTCAATTGTTTCAGACGATTTCTTTGTTAAAAAACTTGTTTCTTTCGAGACTCAAAATTTTGCCAATATACCTTCTTTCGTGCTTTAGTCATCAAAATTTCTTGTTCTTTGAAATTTTGATCCTTTTTTTTTGGCTTTTGAAAATATTTTTCATTTGATTGTTTGTCATCTTTTGGTTTGACAGTTTTAACAACTCATTTTCTTTGTGGTTTTTGTCATTGAAAAGTAGATGAGTTTTTGTTGAGATTATTTTTGACGGTGCTTTGGTTTGAGAAAAATTCTTCTTTAGAAGCTTCCTTGTTATCCTCTTCAATAATTTTGTTGATTTCAGGTTTAACTTTCTCACCATTTCCTGAGGTAACAAACACCTGATTTGGGAAGATAACTTCATCTGAGCATTTGAACTTTGGATATAAAATGGTATTTTTTTCCAAATATTGAAGGCCCATTTCTTTTAGGATTTTTTCGAACTTCTCAGTTTCTTCATAGACCTGATCAACAACAACTCGTGGTATTTTTTTTCTTTCGAAACATCATCATTATCATCGTCATTGTCTGTTTGACTATCTTCGACAATCACGTGGTTAGGATCATGAATTTTCGAAGTCGAGGGTTGGTCAGTGTCAATTTTAACCAAAGAATCAGTACATTTGTCATTAGCTTTCGCTAGAGAAGTGACATTAATGACAAATAACTGAGAACATACAACAACTTCCTCTGCCTCAATTTCACTCATATCATCAAAATCATCTTCGATATCAGCAAAATTGTTTTGAGAGTTATATGTCGAATTTTCAGTTCTATTCAAAATTTTGATTTGTACGTTTTTTTTTCAGGGTCTCATTCACAATATCAACAACATAATTTGCATCTAAACATTCATCAATTTTCACAATACCATATGCATATGAATCTATTGGGACCTTATCATATTCATAAATTTTCTTTTCACAGTCATAGGAAGTCGAATCTATTTTCTCTCTTTCGAACGCTAAAAAGGGCAAAAGTTTCCTATGTTGTTCTTTGCTAATATCAGACGAATGATGTAAGGCAGTTAATTTTGCATACAACCTTTTTTGCTGTGTTACAGTAAAAGTTTCCTATGCTGTTCTTTGCTAAGAAAATCCTTTCACATCACTTGATTGTGGCTTCGCATTAAAAGGATTTTTGAAAAATTTCTTCACTCGATTTTTAGAGTAAAAAGCCACTGCCTCGTCATCAGAATTGACGATTAAGCCGTCATCTTCCAAATTCTCCTTCTCAGCAACTTCTTTCTCAACCTCTCTACTAGCAACATTTGACACAAGAGCAAGAGGACCACCCAGACTGATCCTTGCTTCCTCAACAATCTCATTCACTTTAGATTCATGTGCTTTTAACACACTGTACAGATCATTCAGTGAAAAATAGTCCAAACTTTGTTGCATCTTTATCATAAGGCTGACATTTCTCCATTCTTTTTGAAGTCCCATGATGAAAGTTAAATTGAACTCCATTGTAGACCTTGTAACTCCAAATGTGTTACATTTGAATATGAGTTCATTCAAACGGTCATAGGATAGCTCAATGGATTCTCCTTCCTTCTGCTTAAACTCTCCTAACTCCAACAGACATTGTTTGACTGAAATGATCTTTGTTTCCCACTGCCTTGATACTTCTCCTATAGTGTATCCCAAATCTCCTTAAAGGTTTTACAGTTGCGCACATAATTATATACAACTGGTGGAAGAGAATCACGAAGTTCACACATACATTTCTTTTCATTTTTTTGTAGTTTCTCAGTCTATTCAGTAACATCTAGATTAGTAGCAGCAGTTCCAACACTTTGTACAACAGCAGGAGGACGAACCTCACCAATGATGCATTTCCAAAGATCCTCATCTATTCCATTCAAATAGTCCTCCATACGACCAGATCATTCATCTTAGAAATCAGGAATCAACATAGGAATTTTAGTGGATGAACCAAGAAGATGAGAGTATGAAGTCATGGTGTTCATGTTAAAGTTCTCCATTGCTGTACAAACGAAATTTATGAAAAGCTTCACAAATTGAGATTTCATTGATAATTTTTCCAGAAAAATGGCACAAAATGCTCGATCTAACAAATCATAAGCATAATTGAATAAAAACAGATAATCTGTGATGATTTTTAGAATCAAAAGAATGAAATATTTTGAATCTAGAACGAGACTCAAAACCTTTTGAAAACTTAAGAAAATCAGATCAAAACTGAATGAATCCTGCTCTGATACCAAATGTAGTTACAATTTAATCAAGTTTGTAATACGAGATAAGAGTAAGGAAAGAACTAATAACAAAAGATCTAAATATAATCTGGTTGGCTCGATTACGCTTTCTGGAAAATACGGAGAAATATAGAGTGTACAATTTGAATGCTAAAGCTACCCTCTAATTCTAGTATTCATCCCATATTTATAGGGATAAGAAAAGCATGCAAAAAATATAAAGGACCAAGACACTTAATGTGACAACCCGGTATTTCGAATCAATGTAATGACCTAAAAGTCAAGAATTGTAATCTCTTTTGATATAATGAAATTAGTATAAAAAAGAAAATGTTCAAAAGTTTCTATTGGGTTGCCTAAAATGATAGTAATCGTGTCAAGGTTTCCGGAAATATAAAGAACACTAAAATCTGAGTTATAACGAAGAAGATATGACCAATCGAAAATTCTTGTCAAAACCGATAGAACACTAGCAAACGTAAAAAGTGAAATTTCAATAAAATACTTTTTAGCCTTAGGTATCTAAATGAAAGTCGTAGATTATACTAAACCGTGAGCGTGCAAAAAAGAACGTCAAAATCCGACTTCGTATGAGCAAGTTATGATTTTTCTAAGTTTCGGGATAGCGGTAGACAGCTAAAAACTCGAAATAGAGATCGAGGGATTTTTGGCTGAAACAACCTAAATGAGAACCGAAGATCTCAACAATAGTAGCGCAACGGTAAAAAGTCTGACAAAAACGGACACCAGATGAAGAAGTTATGGATTTTTAACGGACTTTTCCTGTCCCGGCCTGTTAAAAATATAATATTAAAAATAAAGTCAAAATTAGCCGATGGAGTCTAAATAAGAGTTGTAGAGCATAATCTCACCTACGCGTGGATATAAAGAACGTCGAAAATGGAGCTCGTACGCAGAAGTTACAAATTTTACAAGTTCAGGACACAAAACTCGAGGCTGTCAGGCAGCTCACGACGTGAGCCACCCATACTCACGACGTGAACCTGTGACTGATGGGTTCCAGAGCCTATCAACGAGTTGTCAAGTCTATGAGAGGAGGCAGGTAGAGCTCACGACGTGAGCCACCCAAACTCACGACGTGAACCTCAGATTTCACCCCTATAAATAGAAAGCGATGGTTTAGGGTTTAGGTGCTCAATTCTCTTCTCTCTAGTGCCAAAGCTCTGCGTTTTAACCCCCGAAGCCATCCCGAAGCCCCAGTCTTCACATCCAAGTACCGAAGGAAGGTTTTATACTCCCGAGAATCCCGAGAAATCTGTTTTCTCCTGTCGAAGTTCTGCTCGGTTTTCCTCTCACCTTCTTCGAACTAACAAGTGAGTTCATACCCCTATAACTACGTTTTCAAATGCTTTGTAAATTCTTTTATACACTTTTAAAGAGGGGGAATAAAAGTAAACACACGGTTATCCTCGTGTGAATAACATAAATCTTTTGCTATACTTTTTGTTATAATCAATCATATGTGATTTATAAACTATCATACGAAAACGTTCTCATGCAACATATAACGATAACACTTTGTGCATTTTGAAATGAAACATGTTGTTATATAAATATCAAAAACTTTATTTATATTTTGAGTATAAATGTTCAATAATGTCATTACAAATGTTATACTTTACGTACAAAGTCGACACTATACTAGGGTTTACCATACAAACGAAATACACTTTATGAAAAACTATAAAAGGTATAGTTTACAGGGAAATCATGAGATTTTACATACTATAAGTACTATATCAAGGAAATACTTTCATACAAGAACAAATGGACTTTTCATACGTAAATCTATTTGATACTAAGTTTTGTGAGACATTCCACTTAACTTACTACCAAGTATGTCGTTAAAGTCTTGTATTATATACCATAATCTCTTGTAGGGAGAGCGTGATACTTGTGTATAGATCTATACGGGATTGACAATCTTGCACCTAAAATGTTAGCTACAGTTAGACCGGCAGGTTTGGGGTGACAAATGTCATAACATTCCAACGCTTGAAGAACGTTGTTACAGGCAGCCTAGGTCAATAACATTGTTATAAAACTCACATGAAGTATTAAAAACACAATGATTTACGGGGTTATCAAATGTCTTAGTGATTTTATACATACATAAATCTATTATTCTAGGCATGACAACTACTAAGGCATTACATTTTTGGAACCTTTAAACTACCACACACTCATGGAAAAATATTGGATTTTTCAGAAGTAAACTCAGTGATTTATACCAAACTTAAAATTTTTTACATACACGCTTATGAACTCACCAAATTTATTGTTCACACTCTTTCAAAACTACTTGTATTTCTTAGGGATTCATTAATACAGGTAGACTTCAGCTTATGGAGAAGTGACGCTAAGTCGTCAGTTTAAAACTCATTTTTGTCATCATATTGTAATTTGTTTTGAACAAGTATTATTCAACAATGTAACTTTTAAATTATATACATGATGGTTGTTCTACTTTCTTTACTATGTATTCAATTGTTACAATTCTATATGAAGTCATCCGCCCTCAAACAATTCCGCCATTCTAGTTTGGGGGTGTGACAGATTGGTATCAGAGCATTGTTTATAGTGAACTAAGTATATCGAACCACATAAGATATACAAACTATAAATGCATTGGGACTAAAACTCTCTGACAAAACGTTTTTTACACCTAAACCGTGTTTTATTTAGCTTAAATTATTTGGGTCGTAAAAGCACAAATACATGCATATGAGTCATTTTTATAGTTAGAACTATACAAGAAGTATTAAGACAAGTTGGACACTACGACTAGTCCTCGGAATATGTAATCGGATTGGGGACGAATATAGCCTAATCAACTATATTTATCCGAGATCGGACTAATGTATGTTGGGGAATGGTCGTAGTGAGCAAAAAGTCAAAACTTACCAAAATGACACTAGTATCAAACATACAAATTTAAATACTATAGGAGTATTTGGTAGATGCAATAGTTTAACCTGCGTATTTAGACTTACATGTTTCAAAATTATACAATTCTTATAACCCTATTCTCGTATAGTCAAAATGACTGGATTCCATCCACCCGGGGATCCATACTACCCGAACCAGGGCAATGGAGGATGGCTAGAGGAGGACCCGAAGTAGATGAGGAACCCATGGAGGAAAAGGAAGGCGAAGAGTCTGGGACAAACTCAGAGCCAGAAATAATCAACCCACCAGTCGCCCAACCTCCCGCAATTATGAGAAACTTTCAAGGACCAACTCCTGTCTGGGAAGTCACATTCACCATTGGAGCCGGCAGCAAGGATTACGTCCTCCCTATGGTATGTGTCGGGATTTCTACAAAGTCAATGGAGGAAGTTCAGCCGAACGAGCACTCCCAGTCATGGTGGGCAAACTAGGCAACCAGTCCAACCAATCCGGAGTTCAAGCGAACCGGATTCACGAAGTCAACATGGTGGTTCAAGGTAACACTACAGACATCCGTCGCCTGGACATGTTGCAGGGAAATGCTCATCTCCACACTAACACCCTCCGTGTCACACCCCCAGACCAGAATGATGGAAACGTCCGGAGGCGGGTGACTTTATTGTGTAGTATCATAACAGTTGCATATAATTGAAACATAGCAAATCCAAACAACATACAAAAATATGACAAGCTTACATTGTTTTACATCATGTTTATGTTTTCAAGTGTACAAAAAGAAACATCAGTAAGCAAATTTCCAAAAATATAGCAAAATAAGCTTGAGTCCGCAATCCATAACCTGCTTACTGATTTCCTGAGAATACAAGTCGTATGAAAATCGTCAACATAAAATATGTTGGTGAGTTCATAAGCATTTTAGTATAAAAACTTTGATGATAGTTTAAAAATCCAGAAAATCAAATATTTTCTTATCAAATGGTTGTGATTCTTGTTTCAAATCGAGTATTGTTGCATGCGTGTCTTAATTCGTTGTTTTTTTTTTCAAAATTCGTACGAATCGTTCCTTCAGAAAATCCTATATTTTCTGATGTATAAAATAGTAATTTTGGTAATAACATAACACGGGTGTGAAAAGGTCTCATTGAGGTAGTCAGAATAGTTGATTTTTAACCGAAGATGAAATCTGTATAATAACATTTTTGATATATTCTAGTGAGTCGTTATAACCATACTAATATGACGGAGTGCCTGTTATGACGTTCCTCAGGCATCAGTTTTGTACAAGACATTTGTCACCCTAGGCTGGTCGGTTTAGCTGTGGCGAACAACGAAGGTGCGGGGTGTCAACCCCGTATAGATCTATACACAAATTCCCGCTCTCCCTCCAAAAGACTCTAGTTATAACTCTTACATGACTTAAGGTGTACAATATTGTATATAATATATGTACTGTGAAGATTTCGTCTAACTAGAATACTTATAGTTTCACGCAAAGCGTTAAAATTCATTATTTACCAAATAATTAATACTAGTTGTACTTGTTGACTAGATATTCCATTTCGTTTCGTTTATTGAAAATGATCCGCTCTAAGTATTTATCAAATCAATTCAATATTAGCAATGTCGGCTAAAATGGCTCTCCTCTCTATACATTACTAAGTGAGACCCCATTTACCGGGAAAATGTTAAGTTATGATTTGTGTTAAACTTATGACTTCTGTGATATTATGACAGTAGCTTTATGACATACAAAATTTCATGTCATAAAGGTTCTATTTGCATATAATCTAGGTGGGATCACTTATATCCAATTTTTATAAAAAAAAAACCCTTAACAGTTTGCAAAAAGACATTTATGGAACATCAAGTTCAAATTTTGAAATTCTAGATTTAGTGTCAACCTTTCAAGGTCTATTTCAACAACTTTTATCTCTAAATATGAAGAACATGGATACAAGGATGCATGTTAAACACCCCCAAAAACTTGGGAGGCTGCTTTTGAAAATTGTGTTACTCATATAATGATTAAAATATTATTTATTTTTATGGGTTTTGTGAGACTTCACGTTCACGGAGAGTTATATAAAAAATGAGAATATTTCAACACACATATTAAACACACGTACACATGCATTCATTCCAGAATTTAGAACAAGAGGTGACTTGTACTCTCCCCCAAAATCAATAAAAACTAAGGAAAAATGTGGGGTATGAAGCTCACCTTGGTTTGGCTTGATGGGTGATTTGAAGAAGTGTAAGAAGTTTCCAAGTTCCAGCACTTGGAAGTGTTCTTTGAACTTCAAAAAAATTATAAGAATAAATTTACGTGTAAGTATAGTGAAATCTTAGGAATGGTGAGGAAAAATCACTATTCAAGGAGGATGAACACTTACCAAAGATTCTGGAAATTTTCCTTGAAGGAATGAAGCTTGAGTCTTGAAGGAATTTGAGAGGATTCTTGGGAGTTTACTGATGAGAAAGTGGGAAGTAGGATGAGGGAGGAAAAGAGATTCACGTATCTGAAGGGGAAGGATATGGAATGACTTGAAATTTGCATGGAAATCTGGACGATAGAGCTTATTTTTTAAGGGTAATGTGTGTTTAACCGGGATTTGCATGGGAAAATGGAGGATTTGAGCATCACATCACAAGGTCAAACCCCTTTATCTTCTTAGGATCCTCTTAAAATCTTGGGTTTTTATTTTATATAAATGTATTAAAAATATTTAATTTTGGCATAAAATAGGAGTTTCAGGGATTTAGGACATAAAAATAACGAGTTTGGTGTGATTTCCGGCGTCAAAATGCCTTAAAATAGTGAAAAAGTCAGAAAATGATGAAAGTCCGAAGTGGGATGATGCTCCTGTGAGGGTCCGAAAGGCTTGATAAAGATTCCGGAGTCGCTTGTTCAAGTTCCGAAGTGAACAGTACTTTTTGGAGTAATCAGGCGGATTTCCGAAGTCAGAAGGCAGAGTCAGGTCCGGCCCAGGGTTTACGAAACGAGGCGGTGTGGGGCGAGATCTTCCGTAGTCAATGAGTCCTGAGGTGCGAGATTGTTCGGGTAGGAGGCTTCCTGGATTGCGAGAGGGCTCGATACTTTAGGCTTCCGGAGCTTCTCTCTTCCGGAGTTAGTGTAGAGGTTCCAAAGGAAATAGAAGCATCCCGGATTTCATCAGCAGCATGCAAAGTAGGGAGGGGTTCCGGACGAGAGGTTCAGGACCAAGAGGGTTCCGGACGAAGAGGAGTCCGGACCAAGAGGCTTCCGGACCAAGAGGGGTCCGGACCAAGAAGGTCCTTTTGAGTTCTCTCCTCTGGTTTTGGACTGTTTTTGACTAAGGAAGATATTTAGGGAGATTTGGGAGAGATTTCACATACTTGGAGAGATTTGGGAGAGATTTCACATATTGGGAGAGATTTGGGAGAGATTCCATATTCTTGGAGAGATTTGGGAGAGGTTTGATATTCTTGGAGAGATTTTAGAAATGACTTCATTCACTTGGATAGATTTGAGAAAATAATTCATTTCCTTGGAAAGATTTGAGAAAAGACTTCATTTTCTTAGAGAGATTTGGGAGAAAGAGAGATATAGTGGGAGAAAATTGGAGAGACTTTGTCGGGAGCCTTTATTAGTGTTTTTCTTCATAGTGCATGGTCCTTAGACTTAAATACATTCTATTTTGAGTGTTATACACCCCCGAAGGGCACTCAAAAGTGCTTTAAAGAGTTGTTACTTCCTTAAATCAAATTAGGGTTTTAAAATTTGAACTTTTGAGACTTTCAAGTGTTACTTTTCATTAGGAATTATAGTTGAACATTAGGAACCATAAGGAATATCCTAACATATAAGCACTAGTTGAGTTGAACAGATGGTCCGTTGACCCTGACTTGACTTTGACTTTGACCAAAAGTTTGGCGGTTGTCACATCATCCCCTGCTTGAGAGAATTTCATCCCGAAACTTTACTTTGAAGTAGCCTTCAAGGGTTCGTGAATAGGTGGGGGTACTTCTGTATCATTTCTATCTTGGCGTTCCTAAGTGAACTCAGGTCCACGTTTGGCACTCCAACGAACTTTTACGATTGGGATGCGACTTTGTTTGGTACGCCTCACTTCTCTATCCATGATTTCGATTGGTTCTTTAATGAACAAAAGGTTCTCGTTTATCTCATTCTCTTCTAAAGGAATCACAAGGGTTTCATTTGATAGGCACTTCTTCAAATTGGATACGTGGAACACGGGATGCACGTTGCTGAGCTCGGAGGGTAGTTGCAGCCTATAGGCAACTGGACCAATTCGGGCAAGAATCTCGAATGGCCCGATGTATCACGGGTTTAACTTGTCTCGCTTCCCGAAGAAAATCATCCCTTTCCTGGGAGAGACTTTTAGTAACACACGATCTCCCACCTGGAACTCCAACGGCTTTCGTCTTTTGTCTGCGTAACTTTTATGTCTATCTCGGGACGCTCGGAGGCGGGACCTGATTTGGGCGATTTTCTCGCTTGTTTCTCGGATGATCTTAGGTCCTGTGAGGGTGCTATCCAGTAATCTCCTTCTTTCCAGTTGGGTGTCACCCACTTCGGTCCAACAAAGGGGCGATCTGCACTTCCTGCCATACAAGGCCTCAAAGGGGGCGACTCCTATGCTTGTGTGGTAGCTGTTGTTGTATGAAAATTCAACTAGGGCCAAGTGGGTATCCCAGGCTCTGCTAAAATCTATTACACATGCTTGGATCATGTCCTCTAAAGTCTGAATTGTCCGCTCACTTTGGCCATCGATCTGGGGGTGGTAGGCAGTGCTCATATCTAGCCGGGTTCCCAAGGCTTTCTGGAGCGACTGCCAAAAACGAGAGGTGAATCTACTATCCCGATCTGAGATGATAGATATGGGGACTCTGTGAAGTCTTACCACTACCTTTAGGTATATTCGCGTTAGTATTTCCATCATGTATGTCTCCTTTATTGGCAGGAAATGGGCGGATTTTGTCAATCGGTCAACGATCACCCAAATAGCATCCAGACCGTCTGTTGTTTTGGGTAACTTGGTTATAAAATCCACTGTTATCCTCTCCCATTTCCACTCGGGTATTTTGGGTTGCTGAAGTAGGCCCGAGGGCTTCTGATACTCCACTTTAACCTTGGCACAAGTGAGACACTAGCCAACGTAAGTAGCAATTTCTGCTTTCATATTCGACCACCAATAATGTTGCTTGATATCCAAGTACATCTTGCCGGAACCCGGATGGATCGAGTACTTCGTTTTGTGAGCCTCATTCATTATCACGTCCTGAAATCCACCGAATTTCGGTGTCCAAATTCGGTCCATAAGGTAATAGGCTCCGTCTTCTTTGACCTCCAGATTCTTTTCCATTCCTCGCAATGCCTCATTGGTGACATTTCTTGGTTTCAAGGCTTCCTGCTGGGCTTCTTTGATTTGCGAGGATAGATGAGAATGGATGGTAATTGTCAACGTCTTTACTTGGCGACCCAAGTATTCCTTTCTACTTAAGGCATCGACTACTACGTTTGCTTTGCCTGGATGGTACTTGATTTCACACTTGTAGTCATTTAGCAGTTTGACCGATCTTCGTTGCCTCATGTTCAATTCTTTTTGATTCAGGATATGGTGTAGGCTCTTGTGATCTGTGAAAATAGTACCCTTCGTACCATATAGGTAGTGCCTCCAAATCTTCAAAGAGAAGACCACAAATCCCATCTCGAGGCCGTGGGTGGTGTAGTTTACTTCGTGGGTCTTTAGTTGCCTTGAGGCGTATGCTATCACATTTCCTTTCTACATGAGCACGCAACCTAACCCTTGGTTAGAAGCATCGCAATATACACGAAGTCCTCTGTTCCTTCTTGCAATGACAAAACTGGAGCACTATAGAGGGCTTGTTTCAAGGTTTGAAAGGCAACTTCTTGTTTTTCGGTCCAGTAGAAAGGCGCACTCTTCTGAGTGAGAGCGGTGAGGGGCTTGGCAATTCTGGAGATATCTGCGATGAATCTTCAGTAATATCCGGTGAGGCCTAAGAATTGTCGGATCTCGGTTGGGTTTCTTGGGGTTTCCCAGCCCTCAATAGCTTTGATCTTGGCAGGGTCTACATGTATTCCCTCTTCACTGACTATATGACCCAAAAATTCCATTCTGCGAATCCAGAATTCGCATTTTGAGAACTTTGCGTAAAGATTTTCCGTTCTCAATGTTCCCAAAATTTGTCATAAATATTGACTGTATTCTTCCCTGCTCTTAGAGTAAACAAGTATATCATCGATGAAGACAATCACAAAGTTATCAAGAAATGGACGACAGACTCTATTCATCAAATCAATGAAGGCTGCTGGTGCATTGGTGAGACCGAATGGCATGACTACGAACTTGAAGTGTCCGTAACGGGTTTAAAAAGCAGTCTTTGGGATATCCTCCTCTCGGACTCTTAGCTGATGGTATCAGGATCTCAGATCTATTTTAGAAAAGCAACTGGCTCCTTGGAGTTGATTGAATATATCATCGATTCGAGGGAGTGGGTATCGATTCTTGATGGTGAGCTTATTCATTTCTTGATAATCTATACACATTTTGAAAGATCCGTCTTTCTTCTTGACAAACATAACCGGAGCTCCCCAAGGTGAAAAGCTTGGCCTGATGAATGCTTTGTCGAGAAGCTCACTTAGTTGACTGGATAACTCTTGCATCTCGACAGGGGCTAATCGGTATGGGGATTTGTCGATTGGAGTGCATCCAGGTACAAGATCGATTCAAAACTCGACCTGGCGCTAGGGGGTATTCCAGGTAACTCCTCAGGAAATACGTCGGGAAAGTTGCATACTTCGGGAATATCATTGATGCTTTTCTCCTCCTTTGTTTTATCCACAACATGGTCAAGAAAGGCATGATTATTCTTTTATAGGCACTTTTGTGCTTGGATACAAGAAATGAGTCGGAGGTTTGAGCCAGGTTTATCGCCGTAAACCGTGAGAGTTTCATTGTTGGGTAGGTGAAGGCGAATGACCTTCTTGTGGCACATAATTTCAGCATGGTGGGGGCTTAACCAATCCATGCCAACAATCACATCATAATACTAACAGGCATCAAACTGATTGGGAAAGAGTGATTATTTAACGTTAGCGTGCACCCTACGTAGACATCATTGGTTGATTCTGTTTTACCGTTGGCCATCTCGACCGTATAAGTTTCGTTCAATTTGTGGTTGAATTTATGGCTTATGAAGCTTCGTTTGGCACCACTATCAAATAAAACGCACGCATAAGAGTTGTTGAGGGGAAACGTACCAGTCACCACTATTGGATCTTGGACCGCTTCTCCTTGCCCCATGCTTAAGACCCTTCCTACATTCTGATTGTTGTTCTTGGGGCAGTTGCGTTTGAAATGGACGGTTTCCCCGCATCCATAACATGCGCGACTAGCTCCGACATTGTTGTCATTGGGCTGCTTGTTTTGTTGTGGGGGCATCTTGCAATACCGGATAGTATGCCCTTTTTGGTTGCAGTTGGTGCATTGGAAATCCTTGCATGCCCCGTAGTGGTGATAGTTACACTTGTCACATTTGGGATTGGAACCCACGTATGGCTTTGCTGGTGTTGTTGTGGTTGAGGTAGGGGTGGCTGGGGTTGGTGCAGTCGGAGCGGTAGCGGTAGCGGAATGGATTGCTACCGTCTGTGGTTTCTTGGATGACCCTGCATCCTGTCGTCCCTTTCACTTGTTTCCCCAATTCATCTTGTTTTCTCCTCCTTGCTTGCTTTCTCCCTCGGTTTTTTTGGTAGTTTTCTTATCACTGTGACCATACAGTTTCTTGGCCAGGCGCTTTGCACCGTCGTAGGTCTCGGGTTTTGAGGAACTCACGTTGCCCTGAAAAGGAGGCGTCAATCCCCAGATGAATCGTTCGACTTTCTTTCCCTCGGACGTGATCATACCAGGACACAACAACACAAGTTCGTTAAACCTTGAGATATATGCATCAATGTTCAAGTTCTGCACCGTCAGGTTCCACAGTTCTTGTTCAAGTTTTTGTACTTCCCCTCGGGGATAGTACTCGACAATTAACATCTCTTTGAGTTCTTCCGAGGACATCGCGTTTGCAACAGGGAGTGTCATGGCCTTAATGTGACCGTTCCACCATGATAATGTCTGATCAACGAAGGTGCAAGCGGTGAACTTGACTTTACTCCCTTCCGGACATTCGCATATCTCGAACACTGACTCTACCTTCTCGATCCATCGTTTTAAAGTGATAACTCCTTCAGTCCCGTTGAACGTGCAGGGTCTTGCATTGGTAAAGTCCTTGTAGGTACAGGCCCTTATAGGCCCTTGGTTCATCCCTTGATGGGAGCTTCCCATCCCCTGAACATTTCCACCGTTGTTTCCGCTCTGGATGTGAGCTAACGCCATTGTTACTACTTCCGATACTGCCATTTGAAAGGCCGTAGGGTTCATCTCTGGCGGGGGCTGCGGTGGTGGTGTTGTGTTGTTGTTCTTTCGGATCGGTCTCCTCGGCATCTTTCTGTCATGGATCATAAGGAAAATGAGTATTCCTTGCATTTTGTTTCATGATTTGTCGATTATAGAATAGTACCGGTTATTGGGTGTCTACGAATAAGTGTGTGTATAAATTCAACATGTAATGATAGTGATAGAGTACACAATAGGTAATGCATATTCGTTTTTCATTGTTAATAACCTTCTGAGTACATGGAAAAATTGCCTTCATAAGGCTTACAATACTTGTAATGAAATAAAACCTAGCAGAATCACGACTACATAGATAGTGAGATTACTTAGTCATATCATCGATAATACATAGGAAAATACACAAAAGGAAGATCGATATGGTGGCAAATAGACAAGTACTAATCACAATGACTAGGGTCGGGTGGTGCTGACGATGAGGTAGACGCACGCTGGAGCTCAGCTAACCTGCGTTCAGTGATCCGTACACGCTCCTACAAAGCGAGGTGTCGCTCCTGGTATTCTCTGACCTTCGCTTGTGCAGTGGCAAGATCTTCTACGAGTCGTTCCATTGGATAGAAGTCTCGTTTGAGGTCTCGCGTGCGAGCATCCGTGGTCTGCATATCTGCCCTCATTTGCATTACCCGGTCGGCGGTCTCTTTAGTCTGGTCGCCAATGTTTCTAATAGGTCTGACCATGACAGGGTATGCGCGATCCGCTGGTCCTCCATGCTGGAGGTTGTAGTAATCTCGGTTCATCCCGAATGGTGGTTGTTGACCCTAGCGTCGACCCCATCTCTCAATAGTGCCAGCCCAAGAAGGTGTAGGGCCATTATAGTCCCATCTATACGACGGTATCCTTTCCATGTAGGGAGGGTTGATAATGTCAGACTCAGCTTCTGATTCATCGTCCTCCTCCGTCTCTTCTTCGTCATCTTCCTCGATCTCTTCGTCGATGTCTTCCTCCTCAAACTCAACCAACTCTTCGGGATCTTTCATGGGTTCCTCGGGGTCTTCTTTTGGGTCTTCCTCTATCCAACCCCCATTCCCCAGATTGGGAAAGTATGGGTCGCCTGGGAGGTGAAATCCTGCCATGAAATCTGTGCGAGAATATATGAGTACGAGAAAATAGATAGGATGCCAAAATACTCCTATAGTATTTTAATAATTTTAGGTTTGGTTCTTAAAACTTTTGGATAATGAGTTGGGAGGATTTAGGCTTGTTGCAACACTACTACCACTCCTAAACACATGTTGGTCATATCTCAAATAAATGTAGTTGATCAGGTTATATTTATCCCAGATATGATTACATAACTGTCTAAGTTTTACTGTAGTATTCAACCTTTAAGTTATCTTGTCTGTTCTTGTTATGATATAATCCTAGAAAGTATGCTTACTTTTAGTCAGACTGTTTTAGTCCCATTGTATTTATAGTTGTATATCTTGTATGGTTAGATATACTAGTTCACAATAAACAATGCTCTGATACCAATCTGTCACACCCCAGACCAGAACGGCGGAAACGTCCGGAGGCGGGTGACTTTATTGTGTAGTATCATAATAATTGCATATAATTGAAACATAGCAAATCCAAACAACATACAAAAATATGACAAGCTTACATTGTTTTACATCATGTTTATGTTTTCAAGTGTACACAAAAGAAACATCAGTAAGCAAATTCCCCAAAATACAGCAAAATAAGCTTGAGTCTGCAATCCATAACCTGCTTATTGATTTCATGAGAATACAAGTCGTTTGAAAAGCGTCAACATAAAATATGTTGGTGAGTTCATAAGCATTTGAGTATAAAAACTTTGATGATAATTTCAAAATCCAGAAAATCCAATATTTTCTTATCAAATGGTTGTGATTCTTGTTTCAAATCGAGTATAGTTGCATGTGTGTTTTAATTCGTTGTTTTTTTTTTCAAAATTCGCACGAATTGTTCCTCCATAAAATCTTATATTTTATGATGTATAAAATAGTAAGTTTGGAAATAACATAACACGGGTGTGACAAGGTCTCATTGAGGTAATCAGAATAGTTGATTTTTAACTGAAGATGAAATCTGTATAATAACATTTTTGATATATTCTAGTGAGTCGTTATAACCATACTAATATGACGGAGTGCCTGTTATGACGTTCTTCAGGCGTCAGTTTTGTTCAAGACATTTGTTACCCTAGGTTGGCCGGTCTAGCTGTAGTGAACAACGAAGGTGCGGGGTGTCAACCCCATATAGATCTATACACAAATTCTTGCTCTCCCTCCAGGAGTCTCTAGTTATAACTCTTACAGGACTTAAGGTGTACAATATTGTATATAATATATGTACTGTGAAGATTTCGTCTGACTAGAATACTTATAGTTTCATGCAAAGCGTTGAAATTCATTATTTACGAAATAACTAATACTGGTTGTACTTGTTGACTAGATATTTCATTTCGTTTCGTTTATTGAAAATGATCCGCACTAAGTATTTATCAAATCAATTCAATATTAGCGATGTCGCTAAAATGGCTCTCCTCTCTATATATTACTGAGTGAGATCCCATTTACCGGGAAAATGTTAAGTTATAATTTGTGTGAAACTTATGACTTCTGTGAAATTATGACATTAGCTTTATGACATACACAATTTCCTGTCATAAAGGTTCTATTTGCATATATTCTAGGTGAGGTCACTTGTATCCAATTTTTATAAATAACCCCTTAACAGTTTGCAAAACGTCATTTATGGAACATCAAGTTCAAATTTCGAAATTCTAGACGTAGTGTCAACCTTTCAAGGTCTATTTCAACAACTTTTATCTCTAAATATGAAGAACATGGATAAAAGGATGCATGTTAAACACCCCCAAAAACTTGGGAGGCTCCTTTTGTAAATTGTATTACTCATATAATGATTAAAATATTATTTATTTTCATGGGTTCTGTGAGATTTCACGTTCACAGAGAGTTATATAAAAAAATGATAATATTTCAACACAGGTATTAAACACACGTACACATGAAATCATTCAAGAATTTAGAACAAGAGGTGACTTGTACTCTCCCCCAAAATTTAAAAAAACTAAGGAAAAAGGTGGGTATGAAGCTCACCTTGGTTTGGCTTTTTGGGTGATTTAAAGAAGTGTAAGGAGTTTCCAAGTTCCAGCACTTGGAAGTGTTCTTTGAACTTCAGAAAAATTCTAAGAAGAAATTTAGGTGTAAGTATAGTGAAATCATAGGAATGGTGAGGAAAAATCACTATTCAAGGAGGATGAACACTTACCAAAGATTCTGGAAATTTTCCTTTAAGGAATGAAGCTTGAGTCTTGAAGGAGTTTGAGAGGATTCTTGGGAGTTTATTGATGAGAAAGTGGGAAGTGGGATGAAGGAGGAAAAGAGATTCACGTATCTGAAGGGGAAGGATAAGGAATGACTTAACATTTGCATGGAAATCTAGTGGGTAGAGTTTATTTTCTAAGGTTATTGCGTGTTTAACCGGGATTTGCATGGGAAAATGGATGATTTGAGCATCACATCACAAGGTCAAACCCCTTTATCTTCTTATGATCCTCTTAAAATCTTGGGTTTTTATTTTATATAAATATATTAAAAATATTTAATTTTGGCATAAAATAGGAGTTTCAGGGATTTAGGACATAAAAATAACGAGTTTGGTGTGATTTCCGGCGTCAAAATGCCTTAAAATAGTGAAAAAGTCCGAAAATGATGAAAATCTGAAGTGGGATGATGCTCTTGCGAGGGTCCGAAAGGGTTGAGAAAGATTCTGGAGACGCTTGCTCAAGTTCCGAAGTGAACAGTACTTTCCGGAGTCATCAGGCAGAGTTCTGAAGTCAGAAGGTGGAGTCCGGTCCGGTCCAGGGTTTCTGAAACGAGGTGGGGTGGGGCGAGATCTTCCGGAGTCAATGAGTCCTGAGGTGCGAGATTGTCCGGGTAGGAGGCTTCCTGGATTGCGAGAGGGCTTGATACTTCAGGCTTCCGGAGCTTCTCTCTTCCGGAGTTACTTCAGAGGTTCCAAAGCAAACAGAAGCATCCCGGATTTCATCAGAAGCATGCAAAGTAGGGAGGGGTTCCGGACTAAGAGGATTCCAGACCAAGAGGGTTCCGGACGAGAGGTTCAGGACCAAGAGGGTTCCGGACCAAGAGGGTCCTTTTGGGTTCTCTCCTTCGGTTTTGGGCTGTTTTCGACTAAGGAAGATATTTAGGGAGATTTGGGAGAGATTTCACATACTTGGAGAGATTTGGGAGAGATTTCACATATTGGGAGAGATTTAGGAGAGATTTCACATACTGGGAGAGATTTGGGAGAGATTCTATATTCTTGGAGAGAGTTCGTAGAGGTCTGAAATTCATGGAGAGATTTGAGAAAAGACTTCATTTCCTTGGAGAGATTTGAGTAAAGACTTCATTTCCTTGGAGAGATTTGAGAAAAGACTTCATTTTCTTGGAGAGATTTGGGAGAGAGAGATACAATGGGAGATATTAGGAGAGACTTTGTCGGGAGCCTTTATTAGTGTTTTTCTTCGTAGTGTGTCACAACTAGAAATTTTGTGTCATGTAATCTATACACTCAAGTTAAATGTGGAAATCAAAAACTCAAAGAGCATGTATGATGCTTACTCCATGACATCTAAATTTCAAACAAGTGCACCATACAAGTGTTACAAATAGTCAATAAGCAATTGGAAACCCTAGAAGTTCTTGTTTAGGTCCATTTTGGACTAGGACTTCCTTATTGGACCCATAGGGCCAATAAGTCTCCAATTTGACTATCATGGAATTAGAACCTTTAAATGGGCTCTAATTGGACCCACATTCATTCATTTCAACATTTTGGGCCATATTGGGCCTAGAATGAAATAAATTAAATATTATGAATCATAATTAACTCAAACTAGCCCAACAAAGTGTAAAAATCATATTATATTTTTTTTGGGTCAAAAATCATCCAACTTAACTCCTATATGGGCTTAGGGGCAATAAAGCCCAAAAATTTTTTTTCCCTTCCATATTCTCGGCCCAAGGCCCAAATCCAAGAAGAGAAGAGGGGTTTGACTTTCTCATGCCACCTCACTTTTGCATGGGGGATATCCAAGCCTTTACACTCCAAACATCCATACAATCTCATTCTTCCATGCAAACATCACCTCAAGGTCTCTTCTTCTCTCTCCCTCTCCCTTCTTGTTTCGGCCGAGAGTAACCCACACACACACCTCTCACAAACTCTCTCTAAATTACTCAAGAAATCATCCCCTCTCTCCATTCAAAAATCTCGAAAATTTGGCTTGAAGCCTAAGGATCATCATAAAGAAATTCATCATCTAAGGTAAGTTAATGTTTAACTTATGATCTAACTCCCTCCACTTCATTAAAATCTCTTCTAAATTCATTCACTCTTATGATCTTGCATCCTAGAGGTCGAAATCTTCATCAAAGGGTGCTAAGGCCAAAAATCACTACATTTCTTCCATCTTTTCTCCAAAAACCGAAACCACACCCTAAGGTGAGCTTCATACCCCCTTATTTTCGGTTTTTATAAGTTTTGTGGGGGGGGGGGGGGAATACAAGGAAGTGTGTAGATCTATCATTGTGTGTATGCCTTGTATGATTTATATGCTTATATGTGTGTTTTTGTGTGATTATGATGTTGGATCTAGTCATAAGCCCCTAAAAATCGAGATATACTTTATGTTAAATGATACTAGAATCAATTATATTTCTACATACAAAGTATTCCAAGAAAAATAGCTAAGTGGCTTAATAACATCTTCTTTGGGCTAAAAACTCATTTTTGGACACAAAATGTTAAAAATATAAAGTTAAAAGGCCTAAAATGACATATTACGAATTCTGATGGGTGAGATGAGTCAAAACAGTTTCAACAATGTATTTTCTGGAAATATACCCTTTTGGAGGATTAAAAATATAAATTTCAAGCTTAATGGGCTAAAAATGACATTTTCGGCCCAATAGGGCCCAATATGCGAAATTTTCCGATTTGAGGGGCTAAAACTGTGTTTTCTGTAAAACAGTGGACTACTAGTGTTCTAAGTCCTTTTCAAAGGTTAAAAATGCTTTTCATAATTAAAAAGGACCAAAGTTGCAAAATTTTTCCAATTTGGGCCAAAAGTGTAAAAATTGCGAAAAAGAGGGGTTACAGCCGAGAAAACTGTATTTTGAGGGACTAAAACTGTTTTCAACTAAAAATGTGCTGAAAAATATCAATTTCAATAAGTTTTGGTGTTAGAATGCCAAGAAAAATGGTTTAAGGACTAAACCGGAAATTAATTTATTCAAAGGGTTGAAAAAGTAAATTTACAAAGTAAAGAGGGGCGGTAAACAGAAAAATTTCAATGTTAATTCAATACATCCGTTGTGATCAAAAATTGACACTGCGACTACCGACGAATTACAATACACAACAACACCAAAAATCGTTATCAAACGAATTGATTCAGTCTCGAATCAATAACAAATCCGAAACTACTAACACGACGACAACTCGATTCATACACGGAAAAATTTGGGAATTCATTACACACGTGAGAGTGCACAGACGTCGATACACCATCTTTGGACCCAAAAGTGTAAAATCTTGTTTGTTGGGCCTAGCTAGCCCAATGACCTGATCTTTAGGCCCGAAGACATCAACCTTACGAGTTGTTGGGTCTTACATGATCCAACACAGCGTAAAAGGGCTTTCAATGGCAAAGGTGCTACTGGTCCCCAAGGGTCCTTCGGTACTGCTAGCAAAGTCGAGAATTCACCAATGCGAGTTGGGCTAAGGGCCCTTTGCACTCACTATAGCCTTGAACGACGTAGGGAATTACCGGGGGCTTCGCACCTTCTTTTTCCCCTCGGTCGTGGGGCTACATGAGTCCGGGGGGTTGGGTTATGTGAATAAGTGCGAACGACGCCTAAGGGATCGTTTGTACGGTTGTCAACTGGTCGTTTTCATTAGCGTACGTTACAATAATTCACAACTCACTGTTTATCCAACGTCTCCGGAGCTCAACGAATACACCTGTCGTAATGAAATAACAACACATAAACTAATTAAAGCAAAGTATTAGGAAAACGTCGGGTTTTCCTAGGGTTTTCAACTATTACACCTACGAACTACATAACGAGTTTTACAAATCGTACGCTTACATCTATAGAAAACAAACAAGCATACTTATGGATCTTCACACCTTTTTGACTATACTATTTTCAGAAAATATCGGATTTTCTGGTGGTTTTCAAACAATACAATACATTGGATTTCAAACATTACTTATGAACTCACCAACATTTCATATGTTGACGTTTTTCAAAATACTTGTATTCTCAGGTAACAGGTAAAGTGAAGAAAGAATTGTACTCTATGATGTTTTGCGGTTGTTTAATTAACAATGAACAATTTATTTTTGGGCGTGTAATATTTTGAGACAATGTAATGGATGTAAACACTATCAGTTGTAATATTCAAATGTTGGTGATGAATGATGTTATGTTTTATGTATATTCATTGTGATGGTATTCAATTGAGTCACAACAGCCCCCGGACGTTTCCGCCGTCTGGTTCGGGGGTGTGACATAGTGCAAGGTCCTTAGACTTAGATTCATTCTATTTTGAGTGTTATACACCCCCGAAGGGCACTCAATAGTGCTTTAAAGAGTTGTTACTTCCCTAAATCAAATTAGGGTTTTAAATTTTGAACTTTTGAGACTTTCAAGTGTTACTTTTCATTAAGAATTATAGTTGAACATTAGGAAACATAAAGAATATGATAACATATAAGCACTAGTTGAGTTGACTAGATGGTCTGTTGACCTTGACTTTACGTTTACTTTGACCAGAAGTTTGTTAGTTGTCACACTCCAGGAGCAGTTGACTGCAGCTCTCTCTGAGATAAGAGAGATGAGGGAGCAACAAGCCACCTTTGACAGGCGTCTTATGGGAGCAAAGCAATCAAAAGCGGAGTCAAGCTCCAAGTGTAACCCGCATCGCAAGTAGTACTTGCTGAACTCCCAAATTTTGATATAAAATAGGTTATTGGCTAAAAGTCTTAATTTTCTTTAATTTTCTTGTAATCTGAGATCTTTAGAAAGGTCATTTTTTCCTAACTTCGAATGTAATCCAATCTTATGTTTAATATATAACGAAATATTCCTTTGGGTATTAATCCTTTGCGTATCACTCCAATTCATGAGTTTCTCTACTATTATATAGACTCTAAATGTGAATCAAACTTGAACCCTTGTGTTAGTCAGCCTAAATCATGAATAATTGAAAATAGCTAACCCTTTTACATTCGGATTTAGATCATCAAAGACTTATGGTATCTCATTGTTATTTCTTTAGCAGCACAATGCCACCTCGTAGATCTACACTCCATGGCAACAACGTAACACCTCCACCACCACCACCTCCATCAACGGATAATGCCGCCTTGATAATTGTTGTAACAGCTGCAATGACAACAACAATGGCACAGATGAGTAGTAATGGGTCCGGAGGTGGAGTAAATAGCTCTACGAATGGCCAACACCAGGGTCGTTCAGGGGATTGCACTTTCAAGGACTTCACCAATAGCAAGCCCATATCTTTTAATGGATCCGGAGGGAGAATGGATCTATCACAATGGATAGAGAAAACAGAAGCGGTTTTTGAGATCTGTGCATGTAAGGAAGGGAACAAGGTAAATTTTGCTGCTTGTACATTCTCCGAGAGAGCTTTGACGTGGTTGAATGGCCATGTCAATTCACTAAATCTGGTAGTGGCAAATTCTATGGGATGGGAGAATCTAAAGCATATGTTAATGCATGAGTACTATCCAAGGGGCGAAGTACAAAAGCTGGGGCAGGAACTTTGGGCCTTACTATGGTAGGCTCGGACATCACAACCTATACCAATAGGTTTAGTGATTTGGCAATCCTTTGCCCAGGAATGGTTGCTTTAGAGAGCAAGAAGATCAAGAGGTACATCTGGGTACTGTCACCCCAGATTCGAGGAAGCGTACTAGCGTCCAAACCAGTCACTTTCGATAGTGCCAAACAGTTGGCACAAGCTCTCGTTGACCATGGAGTCTGCCAAGGCTTCGCAACTGCTGCCCCAGTGCAAATCATCGGAAGCAACAACAACAACAGTACCAACAACAATAGCAAGAAGAAATTTTGGAACAAGAGGAAGAGTCAGTTTTCACAAGGATCTCCCAAGAAACAACAAATAGTGGCAGTCCATGCCGCTACTACCCCTGCTATTGCTTCTGTTACCTCTACACCAGCAAGGCAATATGCTGGGAGCCTATCGAAATGCAGCAAATGCAATCTCCATCACAATGGAAATTTTCGAGAGATACACTGGAACAACTACAACAAGAAAGGGCACACTGCCCGTTTCTGTAGGGCACTGACACGACCAATCACCCAAGTCCCTGGAGTCGGCGTCGGCCAGGTGTGTTATGGGTGCGGTGAGGCTGGACACTACAAAAGGGACTGCCCTAAGGCAAGGAATGTTGAAGGAATAGGAAGGGTCCTGGCAATAGGGCAGAACGAAGCAATAGCTGATCCCATGGTGGTTACGGGTACGTTTCTCCTCAATAACGCTTATGCATGCATACTCTTTGATTGTGGTGCGGAGAGGAGTTTTGTGAGTCATAAATTCAAGCACGTACTAAAACATAACCCTCAATCACTCAATAAGATATTAACAGTAGAAATGGCAAATGGTAGAACAGAAAGCACAAACGATATATACATAGGCTGCACGCTAACTCTAAACGAACATTCATTTCAAATCAATCTAATGCCGATCACCATAAAGAGCTTTGATGTCATCATCGGTATGGATTGGTTAAGCCTACACCATGCTGATTTACTTTGTCACGAAAGGGCCGTTCGCCTAAATTTGCCAAACGGCGGAACTCTTGTCATTTATGCTGACAAACCCGGTACCAATTTACAAATCATCTCTTATGTCAAAGCCTAGAAATACCTACGTAAGGAGTACCATGCCTTCTTAACCCACGTGGTAGATAAAGAAAAAGAGGTGAAAGACATCAAAGACATTCCCGAAGTCTATGATTTTCCCGATGTCTTCCCTAAAGATCTTCTAGGAGTCCCACCAGAATGACAAGTCGAGTTCAAAATCGATTTAATTCCCGAAGCTACCCCAGTAGCTAAGTCGCCGTATCGGTTAGCGCCAGCTGAGATGCAAGAATTATCTAGCCAATTAAACGAAATACTCAACAAAGTATTCATCAGACCCAACTTCTCACCTTGGGGAGCACCAGTCCTGTTCGTAAAGAAGAAGGATGGATCTTTCCGCATGTGCATCAATTACTAGGAACTCAACAAGCTCACTATCAATAACCGATATCCCCTACCATGCATTGATGACTTATTTGCCCAACTCCAAGGAGCAAGTTATTTTTCAAAGATCGACTTGAGATATGGGTATCATCAGCTGTGAGTCTCGGAAGGAGATGTTCCCAAAACAGCCTTTCAAACTCGTTATGGTCACTATAAGTTTGTAGTAATGCCCTTTGGATTAACAAATGCACCGATGATATTCATGGATTTAATGAACCGAGTGTGTCGCTCATTTCTGGATAAATTTGTGATTGTGTTCATAGATGATATACTCATCTATTCGAAGAGTAAAGAGGAACATGGTCAACACCTCCGACAAATCTTGGAAACACTAAGAAAAGAGAAGTTATACGCAAAGTTCTCAAAGTGCGAATTTTGGATTCGGAAAGTAGATTTTCTAGGTCACGTGGTTAGCAAAGACGAGATACACGTGGACCCTTCCAAAATGAAGGCAATCGAGAACTGGTCAGCTCCAAGAACCCCAACGGAAATCCGACAATTCTTGGGCCTTGCTAGCTATTACCGAAGATTTATACAAAACTTCTCGAAGATTGCTAAACCACTTACCACCTTGACCCAGAAGAGTGTAACTTTCAATTGGGAGGAAAAACAATTTGTTGCATTCCAAACACTGAAGCAAGCCCTATGCAGCGCACCTATATTGTCCTTGCCATAAGGAACAGAAGACTTCGTGGTCTACTGTGATGCATCTAACCAAGGTCTTGGATGTGTACTAATGCAATGAGGAAAGTTCATCGCTTACGCCTCGAGACAACTCAAGATGCACGAAGTCAACTACACTACACACGATCTTGAACTTGGAACAGTCGTTTTCGCACTAAAGATCTGGAGACACTATCTCTATGGCACGAAATGCACAATATTTACCGATCACAAGTTCCTTCAACACATGCTCAACTAAAAAGAACTCAACATGAGACAGAGACGATGGGTTAAACTGTTAAATGACTACGAATGTGAAATTCGTTATGATCCAGAAAAACGAATGTGGTAGCTGATGCTCTTAGTCAAAAGGAATACTCGGGCCGCCGGGTGAAATCCTTAACCATGATGATCCATTCACACATGTCCACACAAATCAAGGAAGCCTTGAAAACAAAGAATGTGGCGGGTGAAGCCTTAAGAGGAATGGACAAAAATCTTGAAGTCAAGAGCGACGAAGTTCGTCACTTCGTGGATCGAATCTGGACACCGAAGTTTGGTGGATTTAGAGATGTTGTCATGAACGAAGCTCATAAAACTCGATACTCGGTGCATCCCGGTTCGGACAAGATGTATCTAGACCTTAAGAAACTATATTGGTGGCCGAACATGAAAGCAGAGATCGCTACCTACATTGGCAAGTGTCTGACTTGCGCCAAAGTCAAGGTAGAATACCAAAAGCCCTCGGGATTACTACAACAGCCTGAAATACCCGAGTGGAAGTAGGAGCGGATAACCATGGATCTCATAACCAAATTACCCAAGACAACGGGTAGGCTTAACACTATCTGGCTGACCATCGATAGATTGACAAAATCCACACACTTTCTACCAATAAAGGAAACCGACAAGATGGAGAAACTAGCTCGAACATACATCCGAGAGATTGTACGACTACATGGAGTACCAATATCCATTATCTCCGACAGAGAGATTAGATTCACCTCATGATTCTGGCAGTCGCTGTAAAAATCTCTAGGAACAAGACTAGACATGAGTACCGCTTACCATCCACAACCGATGGTCAAAGTGAAAGAACTATACAAACCTTGGAAGATATGCTAAGAGCTTGTGTAATTGATTTTGGTAAAGCTTGGGATACCCATTTACCACTAGTCGAATTCTCGTATAACAATAGCTATCACTCCAGCATTAATGTTGCTCCATTCGAAGCCCTCTATGGCCGCAAGTGCAGATCTCCACTGTGCTGGGCTGAAGTGGGTGACACGTAACTAGCCAAGGGACAAGTACCCGACATCGCTCTCACCGGCTCGGTAATTATAAGAGAAACAACTGGGAAGATTATACAAATTCAAGAACGACTAAAGGCTTCAAGTACAGACAAAAGAGTTATGCGGACAAAAGACGAAAGCCCTTGGAGTTTCAGGTTGGGGACCGAGTGCTATTGAAGGTCTCGCCCTGGAAAGGGTTAATACGTTTCGGAAAACGTGGGAACCTAAACCCAAGGTATATCGGACCATTCGAGATCCTTGCAAGGATCGACCCGGTAGCATACAAACTTCAACTACCACATGAACTCAATAACTTACATCCTACCTTTCATATATCAAAATTGAAGAAATGTTTATCAGACGAGATCCTCTTCGTCCCTCTAGACGAAATTGAAATCAACAAGAGTCCCCACTTTATAGAGGAACCAATTGAGGTCATGGATAGGGAAATTAAAAGAACAAAACAAAGATGCATACCCATTGTGAAGGTCCCCTGGAATGCAAAACGGGTACCTGAATACAGTTAGGAGCGCGAAGATCAGATGAAGCAAAAGTATCCGCATCTCTTTCTCTAATCCACAAATATTTTACTTACATTAAATTTCGGGATGAAATTCCCTCTAACAGGGGGATGATGTGACAACCCGGCATTTCGAATCAATGTAAAGACCTAAAAAGTCAAGAATTGTGATCTCTTTTGATATAATGAAATTAGTGTTAAAAATAAAATGTTCAAAAGTCTCTATTGGGCAGCCTAAAATGATAGTAATCGTGTCATGGTTTTCGGAAATATAAAGAACACTAAAATCTGAGTTATAACGAAGAAGATATCACCAATCGAAAATTCGTGTGAAAACCGGTAAAACACTAGCAAACGTAAAAAGTGAAATTTCAATAAAATACTTTTTAGCCTTATGTATCTAAACGAAAGTCGTAGATTATACTAAACCGTGAGCGTGCATAAAAAGAACGTCAAAATCCGACTTCGTATGAGGAAGTTATGATTTTTCTAAGTTTCGGGATAGCGATAGACAGCTAAAAACTCGAAATAGAGATCGAGGTAAAAAGTCTGACGAAAACGGACACCGGATGAAGAAGTTATGGATTTTTAACTAACTTTTCCTATCCCATCTTGTTAAAAATATAATATTAAAAAAAATCAATATTAGCTGACGGAGTCTAAACAAGAGTTGTAGAGCATAATCTCGCCTACGCGTGGATATAAAGAACGTCGAAAATGGAGCTTGTACGTGGAAGTTACGAATGCTACAAGTTCGGGACACAAAATTCGAGGCTGTCAGGCAGCTCACAACGTGAGCCACCCATACTCATGACGTGAACCTGTGACTGATGGGTTCCAGATCCTATCAACAAGTTGTCAAGTGTACGAGAGGAGGCAGGTCGATCTCACAATGTGAGCCACCCAAACTCCCAACGTGAAACTCAGATTTCACCCCTATAAATAGAAACCGATGGTTTAGGGTTTAGGTGCTCAATTCTCTTCTCTCTAGTGCCAAAGCTGTGCGTTTTAACCCCCGAAGCCCTGGTCTTCACATCCAAGTCCCGAAGGAAGGTTTTACACTCCCGAGATTCTCGAGAATCCCAAGAAATCCGTTTTCTCCTGTCGAAGTTCTGCTCGGTTTTCCTCTCACCTTCTTCGAACTAACAAGTGAGTTCATACCCCTATAACTACGTTTTCAAATGCTTTTATACACTTTTAAAGGGGGGGGGGGGGAATACAAGTAAACACATGATTGTCCTCGTGTGAATAACATAAATCTTTTGCTATACTTTTTGTTATAATCAATCATATGTTATTTATAAACTATCATACGAAAATGTTCTCATGCAACATATCATGATAACACTTTGTCCATTTTGAAGTGAAACATGTTGTTATATAAATATCAAATACTTTATTTATATTTTGAGTATAAATGTTCAATGATGTCATTACAAATGTTATACTTTTCGTACAAAGTCGACACTACACTAGGGTTTACCATACAAACGAAATACACTTTTGGAAAAACTATAATAGGTATAGTTTACAGGGAAATCATGAGATTTTACATACTATAAGTAATATATCAAGGAAATACTTTCATATACAAGAACAAATGGATATTTCATACGTAAATCTATTTGATACTAAGTTTTGTGAGATATTCCACTTCACATACTACCAAGTATGCCGTTAAAGTCCTGTATTATATACCATAATCTCTTGTAGGGAGAGTGTGATACTTGTGTATATATCTATACGGGATTGACAATCCCGCACCTAAACTGTTAGCTACAGTTAGACCGGAAAGTCTGGGGTGACAAACGTCATAACATTCCAACGCCTGAAGAACGTTGTTACAGGCAGCCTAGTTCAATAGCATGGTTATAAAACTCACATGAAGTATTAAAAACACAATGATTTACGGGGTTATCAAATGTCTTAGTGATTTTATACATACATAAATCTATTATTCTAGGCATGACAACTACTAATGCATTACAGTTTTGGAACTTTTAAACTACCACACACTCATGGAAAAATATTGGATTTTTCAGAAGTAAACTCAGTGATTTATACCAAACTTCCAAATTTTATACATAAACTCTTATGAGCTCACCAACTTTATTGTTGACACTCTTTCAAAACTACTTGTATTTCTCAGGGATTCGGTAATACAGGTAGACTTCAACTTTTAGAGAAGTGACGCTAAGTCGTCAGTTTAAAACTCATTTTTGTCATCATATTGTAATTTGTTTTGAACAAGTATCATTCAACAATGTACCTTTTAAATTATATATATGATGGTTGTTTTACTTTCTTTACTATGTATTCAATTGTTACGATACTACATGAAGTCATCCGCCGCCGAACGATTCCGCCGTTCTGGTTTGGGGGTGTAACACTTAAGCATCGATACGAAATGCCCTTAAAATAAACAACTACACAAACTTTCGATACTAAGTCTGACTTAGACAACCTTTGACATGTCACAACAACTCTCGCCCTATCACGGAGTCCTTCAGCAACTGAGGACTGGGTGGAGTTGGGGACCTTGGAGAGCCTAGGATATGGTTCAATGAGTATAGTGGTGCAAGCTAGTGAGATTTGGTGCTTTTGTTGAGAAATTGACTTAGAGGATTCGGGAGGATTGTTGAGGAAAGTATGGATAGGTGTGGAAGGTAGTATTGGGCCCGTACTACTAGAAGCACAGGATCCATACTCAAATCGGTGAGAGTCTTGGAGAATCTAAGAAACCTAGGAGGAGATTCTTGAGTATGTTTTGATCGTTGGTTTGTGGTATTTCATTTTGGAGATGAGCTCTCAGCGAGGTAGTTTTGGTTTTGGTTCTGGTTTGGGTTTTGACTCATGTGCAGACGTTGATCCTTTTAGCAAGCAGATACTGGAGTTCATCTCGTCGGAGATTACCCACGGTATTTTGGAGCAGACTCTTGTGATATTTGGTTCAGTCAAGGAGGGGATTTTGGAGATATTGGTTAGTCGTCTCGGGGATTTTCAGGTCGACATCGTAGCAGGGCAGTTGGGGGCTCTTCTGGAGCCTGGAGCTTGTGGATCTCTGGGATCCTTCTGGAAGAATGATCCTATTGTTAGCTTTCGTCGTTTGGGATCGGAGGTGAGCAGTGTACCCTGTATTCGAGAGAGTCGACTATAGGATTGGATTGTCGTAGCGGTTTTGTGAGCCCTCCGTGAGGATTTACCCAACATCTTTGGGCGGGTCACTGATAGAGTGGTCGACGAGATCGAGAGGCGGGCCTCCGTTATTCAACGGTTGATGAGATGGTCGGGGTAACCCGGGAGCAGGACATTGGTTCAGATAGTCAAATGAGAAAGAGGAAGCAGATTTTGGTTTGGCTCGACAATCTGGGTAGTTGGACGTTGTCGTAGTTGGTGTCAGAGACTCGAGGGGTTGAGATGGTTGTGCGAGGGATGAGGGGACTAGGGAGGATGTGGGCGTCAAGTGTAAGTACGGTAAGTGCGGATGGAAGGGCCACAAATGCCAAGAATGCACATTAGGAGTAGATTTATGCCATCGTTGTCATCAGCCTAGTCATGTCAGGGCAAATTGCCCCCGCTGTATGGTTGGGGAAGCTTCGGTTTCATCGCAGGTACTTTGGCAGGAAGGGGGGTTCAAGGTTTCTTCAAATTCGGTCGCGAGTATGTATCTTTTGCTCTTTTTGGTTCTATTTATATATTTTGGTTGTTATCTTCCATCAGTTTGGGTAAGTGTATCTTTGTTTTATTTTTTTTATTATGTCTAGGTTATATCTTCAAGTAATGTCATATGCCATTTGCATGCCGTGAATTATTAATGGTTAGTGAAAGGTTGTTTACATTGTTGTAGGTTTGGAGTGTTCAGCGTTATCTTGGGTTGTGGTCGAGGATTGGTTCAGGGGTATTAGGTGGAAGGTATGCAGTTAGGGTTTGGTATTTCTTGTCTTTGTGCTTGGGTTGGCCTTTGGAAGCGCAAAGGGAAGTAGTCTATTGATGGGGTTTTGGTCGGAGCGTCGGTTATTTGGAATTTAAATTTGAGTGTGCCATCATTTTAGGGCATCCGGGGTTATTAATTTTGTTAGGATTCGGGAAGTGTTCATCTGTTTATCAAAGGTTATGCGGTCTTTCAGGGTTTGGCTAGTGTCAGAGCACTAGCACTGGTAAGCGTAGGTTGTCAACAGTTTGGTTATTAGAGGGTAAAAAGAGTTGGAAATCCTTTAATTCTCATGTGTTATGGAGACTTAGTCGAACGAAAGTGGGGGAGAATCATTCAGGTATTCAGGATCAGAAGCAGGTTGGAACTAGGATGAGTTTCACATCCTTATCGGGGAGGAGGGCGGCCCAAGTGGTTATCCGGATTGAGGATTGTATGAGTTAAGAGTTTGGGAAACTTCCCAACATTGGGTTCGCGTCTTCTTGGTGTCAACTAGCAGGCTTCAGGGGGGAGGGGGAACCCAGGGTGGAGCTCCAGTAATGATTCGAGTTCAGTTTGGGAGTTTGGTTAGGAGTGTGTTTGAATCTGGGTGGCGTTCGGATTAATAGATTAGCAAAAAGGTTTTGGGCTACAATTGTGGTTTGTTAGCGATTTTCTTTGAATGGCTTAGGCCAGGGCGAGTCAGTTTGCCAGGCTATGGGAGGGCCACAACAGGTTTGGAATTAGGATTTGGAGGGTCGTGGGAGACCGGGTATGAGGTAAGACCACAGTTGGTCCAGTAGCGTTCAACTTAGCATCGGTTTTGGTGCTGAGATGGTTCGGGTAGCTTTTGCATATTACAGATTTTCTTTCGAAAGTCACGTGGGGTGACTGTGAGTGTCTTCTTTGGCTTAGCAACCGGGTAGGAACCAGGTATTCCAGATAGTTGGCAGATAAGTTGGGACCAGGGAGGTCTTGTCTCATTTGGGAAATAGATAAGAGGAAGCATGATGTTTCGATTAAAAGTAGTGATTTGAGGATTCATTTATGTGGAGTAGCTTGTTGGTCGAAAGTGCTTAGACACTTGTAGTTAGATTAAATAATCTCAGAGTAATTGATTTGACCCTGTTGCACAACTCTTATTTGAGTCTAACCGTTGCAGGGATGAATCTTCTACTCGAAGGATTAATTGAGCCTTCTGCCAAGTATAAGTATTCTACAACTGGTTATGATCAGTGGCTTTCTTTTTGTTGGTTGCAACAAAATAATTAGGATAATCAGGGTTGGAAGTATTATGGTTGGTTAGTTATCTGTTGAGGTTTTGGCATGATAATATTTCAGCGTGGGCGGCCAGTTGGGAGACAGACCATTATAGATTTCAGATTTCACATAGGCTGAAGTGGGTGTGCGGGAGTTTAAGGTTTCTTTTCTTCAGGATGGAATCTCGGTTTGGGTTTCGGCTATCTTGGAAAGGTTGTATTATGCGCTAAATCTTCGGTCGCGTTCCTCAGATTGTTTGTTTTGATTTGGGTGTTAGTAAGGAGTGATTTTGAGGACAAAATTTAATTTAAGTGAGGGAGAGTTGTAACACACGGTTTCTGATTGGCTCCGTTTCCTGGGGCTGCGGCCCATTAATCAGTTTTCATGAGGCTTTGGGCTTCGAGAAAGGAAGGATTCAGCCATTTCAGATGTAGATCCCATGGTATAAGTGATCCAAGTATTCGAGTGTGTCTTCGGAGCCAAGAGTATGATTGTAATTGGGTATCTCGGTATTTTATAGATTTTACGCTTTGTTTGGGATGTTTTAAGGCTTAGGTGTGTTGTTAGAAGCGTAGGGCTTCTCGCCACCTTTTCATGGATATAACCTTCGTTCGAAACGTGCCTAGGATTGGGGAGCTATGGTATTTTGAAGTTATTTGCAATTTTGGTCCCTAATGGAAATAATTAGTGACGCAGTCCCATACATGCAAGGTGGCATGAGCATACGTACACCCAACATACACGTGGGAATAGACATCGGTTTGGTAGACATACACCCAACGTACGTTCAGTATCCCTAAAACCTTAATTTTAAGGGTTGGCTCACTATTTATTCACCTTAAGTCCAAGGTGTGCACCCCTCATTCATCCTTTAGTGTCTTAAACCTTAAATCGCGAGTTATAGCGTCATCCAAGAGGGTTGTGTGCCATGTATATGATTTTTTTGGTGGATTCTAGTGTATTTCAAGAAGTAGAAGCTTGGTACAAGGTGGTGGTTCAAGGAATGGCTTGTGGATCTGGACACTTTGCTGCATTTTCAGCTCATTGAAGGTAAAAAGTTCTTAGCTTGATCATTAGAAGTTGATATCTATGATTATGTGAGGTTTTGGTCCCATTTTGACGTCTTAAGTGAGATCTAGTTGTTGGACACCACTTCAGAAGATTTGAGTTGCCACTCTTGACAGATCTAAGGTTATAAGTTTATAAAGATGCTTGCTTGATGCTTAAATGAGGTCCACACATGATCTTGTTGGGTTTTAATGGATTAAATTGGTTATTGGGTCCCTTTGAGCCATGAAAATGTGTAAAGGTTCTGACTTTATACATTAAGAGCTTCATTTCAAGGTTTCCTGAAGTTTAGATGCAAAGTTCTTAATTGGTTAAGTCACAAAAGGTGTTTGGAGAATCTGCGAGTACGAACTGCGTAAGTCCTTGTATGCCCCACGTGCTAATTTGAGGCCCATACCTTTATCATCGAGTACGTTGAGCGTACCTATGGGGGTACGCCCAGCGTATGCTCATCAGTAGGCTTATGGGGTTGTTTCATGCTTGGGCTTCGGGTATGGGTTTGGGTTTTTTATGTTGGGCTTTTGATCAATGGAATCTTATAGTCTTGGGCTTTTTTTGGACAAGTCTAGTTGGACCAAGATTTTGTATTCGGCCTTGGTGGGCCCAATGGTTTTGGACTTTAGAGGGCCCAATGGGCTTGAAACTTTGGGCCATCAGAGAATTATTATTGGACTAGGAAATTTTGGGCTTTTTGGTAAGGCCACATGGGGTTAGGCCTAATTTGGAAAATTGGGTCGTTAATGGGCTTTTATGGATCTTATAGTTTTGGGCCTGGTTAGTTTTGGGCTTGGGCTTTGGTTACGACTCTTAATGGGCCAGGGGTAACATGGACATTTTACCCCATGTTTGGTTTTTGGATAATGATTTAGAATTTAGTTGCTAATTGGATGTTGTTTTAATAATTGTTAGTTTGGGAAATCGTCAGGGTAGCAGCTAGGGATTTCGTGCAGTGATCTTCTGCACTCGAGGTGATTCTCCTCACTGTCTTTAGCATGTCGAAGGCACCAATGCCGGCCCATGGTTACTATTTTAGGATGCTAGTTGTTTGCATGACTCTTGCATGTGTATGTATTGATATGTATGTTAGGTGGGGCCCGATGATTATTCTATCTGCTAGTAACAGGTTGTGCATATATGACTTGTATGCGGGCGGGCCCTGATGATTGTACAGTATGCTATTATCTTTGTGAGCTTCACATGTGTTGTATTTTTATATGATTTACGATTATGAGAGTGTGGGCAGGCCCGTATCTCAGTCAAGTGTGGGCAGGGCCCATATCTCAGTCGAGTGTGGGTGGGGCCCGTATCTCATTGAGTGTGGGTGGGGCCCGTATCTCATCGTTATTCAAGTGTAGGCGGGACCTATATCTCATCGAGTGTGGTCGGGGACCATATCTCATAATTGTATGATATGTATGGTATGTGGTATTTAGGGAACTCACTAAGATTTGTTCTTATGGTTTTCAGTTTATGTCTCAGGTACTCCAGTTTTCAAGTGAAGAGCTTGGGACAATCGCCGTGCATACACCCACGTTTTCCGCGATATGTGATCCTTGGGATTGAAATCTGATAATTGTTTTATTTGAAATGCTTTTTAATGCTTAGAAAAAAGCTACAACAGTGTTTTGATTATAATAAAAATGAAATTTTTAACCTTGTATTTTTTGCCGTTACATATATGATGAAAACCATCGATGGGGTTCCTTGAGAACAAATACTTTGGAGAGTATAAACAATGCACTGCGAGGATCAAGATAATTAGCAATTAGAACATGTATTGACCTTGCATTCAATGGAACCATGCAACTTTTTAAAGCATGGTGATATTGCAATGAACTACAATACACCTCTACCATCACACTTGTCACGTCTCTTTGTTTAAAGAGAAACTCATGCATAGAATCATAATTTAGCCGAGTGTAACTATAATGATCATGTCTACCAAATTGTCACAAAGCAACAGATAAATGGAAATAGAGGAAATGCATACATTTTCCATTATTTTCCACATCCGACGACATGTGGTAAGTGGTAAATGGAAATATTTTCATGTTCACATGCTCTTGCAGCCTGTCGAAATAGAGGTGACATACCTATTTCCATAGTGATTAATGTGTACACTACATTGACAAACAAAAAACAATATCATTCTGCTTTTACGACACTTTTTCTTGTTGATTATTGGTCGGATTTGGATTCAACAATTGAAGCAGATTACTCAAAACTTTTTGTGCGTCAAGATTGGAGGCATTAAGTCAAATCCGTAACGAGATGGATATTCGTTATCCTGTCGAACCTCGTAAATGTGGAAACTCCCACTAGCCTGGTCATATAGGATAAATTGTCCAAATTCTCAACAAAGGTTCAATGAAATTTGAAACTATGTTTATTTTATATTTGATATCATCATTTAGCGTTTAGTTTGTATCGTAATTTGGTGTTTAATTTTATTGTAATTTTTTAAGTTATTTTGTCATGTTGTATTGTATTTAGAGTTTGACTTGTATTCTAATTTACCGTTTAATTGGTATTGCAATTTCGTAACATGTAATATATTAAATATTGGTATCATTTTAAAGGTATTTGTGAAATCTAGTTAATGAGATAACATGCTTACAATAATATTTAAAGTTTAATTGTATATTTCTAATAAATTGATTTAGACATAATATATAATAAGGGTTAAAAACAACATTTTCAAAATCAAAAGATATAAATAAAAAGATAGATTATAGTGATATTGCTATATTTATACATACATTCAGGCATTGTTTTAATACATTTTAATCTATATTTTGGTTAATTGCAATGAAATTTGGTACTTATTGAGTTTAATTACAATTTGTAGCCAAATATGACATTCTTGAGGGAAAATGACCAAAACTGAAATAAAACTGGAACCAGGAAGGACTGGAGCTGAAGTTGGGAGCTTAACAGAGCTTAAAAGGAAGAAAACCCATGAAAATACAAATTCCACGATGTGGCTTCAGTGTATGGAGGCGTGACGAATGGAAAAATCTCGACCATGAATACAATATTTTATGTTATTTTCTTTGTGATTATTGCATGTGTTTGTATGATTATATGTTTATATCTTTATATGTAAACCGAGCGGCGCCCGATGCCAGGCGGGTCCTGATGACAGACAAATCTGTATACCGTGTAGGGCTCGATGTCAGGCGGTGTCACAACTAGCATTTTAGCTAGGAAATTCTGTTTTCATGTAAACATCAACTATTGTAAGACTTGTACTCTAAGAGGATACCATACTTTATGCTAAATTGAAATCATCCATTTGAATCAAAACTCCTGAATGAAGTTCAAAACCTAATACAATACATCTCATATATTCAACTATGGGTTGAAAACCCTGAAAATTTGGGTTCAAATTTATTATGGACTAGGATCCTCAAATTGGGCCCAATGGGCCGAAAACTTCCACCATGGACCTTCTAGTTTCAAGTATATTTAATTCTAGCACTATATTTCTCCTCACACTATCCTATTCTCGGCCTAATTAAAAAAAATGAAATACAGAGACATATTAATATTACGACACCTCATTAATATCCTTCATGCAATTAAGCTTAATACACTTAATGTAATTACCCAATCCCATACTTCCATGCAAGGTTTTCCTTCTCTTCTTCTTAACTCTCGACCAAAGAGTGACTTGCCACTCTCATTTTCTTTCATTTCAACTCCACCAAAAAGCTCTGTAGAACATCAAGAATTCACTCACTATATCTCCAAATTTTTGAGTGTGTCTTGTGAAAGACCAAGAACTCTTCATCAAAGCTCATCACTTTTGGTAAGTTCTTGTTTGACTTTATGGTTTAACTTCAAGTTTACACCAAAAATATCTTCCTAACCCACATCATTTCATGATCCATGCTCTTGGGATTTCATAGATCTCGAAAATCTCTAAAGAACACACCTAGGGCCGAGATCTTCTCATTTCCTCACCAAAAACCAAAAACTTTAAAGCAATGTGAGTTCATACCCCTTATATTCGATTTTTACTTTATTTTGTGGTGGAATACAAGTTTTTTTGTGTAGATCTATGTGTATATGCATGATTTTGTGTGTTTTTCTAGTCATATGTGTGTTTATGTGTTGTAAACTTCATGAACTTAAAGCTAAGAAAAACTTCATAAAAGGGGCGAAAAGTGACAAAATGACAAAAGAATGGGTTATTTGTGTATCTCACGGCTAGTAAGTTCAAGCGAATTTTTTTTGCTAAACATGGCTAATTTCGATATTTGAGACCTTACAAGGACTAAAAATGTAACCATTTTTGAATATGGGCATTATTTGGGCTTCTAACGGTTTTGGGCCCAAAAATTGTAATTTTTGATCATTTGTGAGCTTAAATTTCATTTTCAAGAAAGTTGTGCCAAAATACTATTTTTTGATAAAAAGGGTTAAAGATGTGAAATTGTAAAAATTTGGGCCAAAAAGATGAAATTATCTATTATGGGCCGAAAATACATATTTTTATAAATATCAAGCCAAAAATGATATTTTTGACAAAAGTGAGTTAAAAAATTTATTTTTACAAAAACTAGCCTTAAATGCAAGTTTTGTCCAAAAAGGGGCCTAAAATGCTATTTTTACCAAAAATGGGCCTTAGTTGTAAATTTTTGGCTTACTGGGCCAAGAATGTCATTTTTACAAAACACGGGCCTTTTATGCCATTGTGGTAAATAATTGAATTAAAACAAGCAATAATATAACAAATGGGCTAATTTTGCCTTTCTCATATTATTGGGCCTTAGCGACCCATTTATATGCTTGATAGGTCATGAATACTTTTTATATGTTTATTGGGCCTCGTTGACCCATTAACATGCTCGACGGACCTTGGATACTCTTCACGTGCTATTTGGGCCTCTAGATACCTTACATGCGAAATGGGCCATAGTTGTCCTTTTATATATATTTTGGGTCCATGTTATATAATCTCATTCCTTATGAGCCTAGAAATGATTTACATGTTTAGTGGGCCTTAGTCGTTCACTTACATGTTCATTTAGGCCTGGAATGTGTTTTATATGTTTCTCTTCGCGTAAATTCGATTAAGGATCTAGTGAGACGTGTCGGTTGACACCTATTGAGTGTACGATCGTAGCTTGTAGTTATAACCAAAGTGTCTTTGAGGGAGAGAGGGGGTTTGTGTATAGATGTATACGGGGATGACACCCCATACCTAAGTTGTTCACTACATTTAGACTAGGCCGGTCTATGGTGACAAAAACCTTATTCTATTTTCCGTCGGCGTCAACAATGCCAACACAGGCGAATTTGTCATTATCTAGTATGGTTATAACGACTCACTTAGAGGAATTAACGTTATAAATTTACGGGATACCATTCTCTTTTCTAAATAGATTACTCGGGAACATACTCGCGTCGGTACTCAACCTCGGGGGTTGGTATACCAACATTTTCTTTTACAGACAACATAGGGTTGTCTGGGGGCATTCTTTGTACATTCTCTTTACATTTTCTTCATTCTCTTTTGCATACTAGTAAACAATAACACACATGCATTAATACAAGATCAGACACAAACATTCTGAACTGTTTTCAGAAAATACAGGATTTTTCTGGCGATACAAAGTCATACAAATCATTTTCACAAACATACTAAATTGTTTTCAAAAAATATAGGATTTTCTGGTGATTACAAAATTATACAAATCATTTTCTCAAACATGTGTATGAACTCACCAACATTTTTATGGTGACCTTTTTAAATTAACTTGTATTCTCAGGAAACTGTTGAAGCAGGTTGAGCGAAACAATCTAATGGATATTTCGTTATATTTTGTTTCATCATACTTTAACTATTTTGGCATGTAATTTTCAGACACAATATTCGATGTAAATAATGTATGTTGTTATATTACATGTGATGATGATGATGTTGTGTTTCAATTATATACTATGTGATGATACTACAAAGATGAAGTCACGTCGAGCCCCCGGACGTTTCCGCCGTCTGGTTCGGGGGTGTGACCGACGAGGTCCGATGAAGGGCGAGGCCCAGTATGTGTTTATTATGTATGGAATGTAGTATTTTGGGAAAGTCACTAAGCTTTGTGCTTAAGTATTTTAGTTTATGTTTCAGGTACTTATGGTTTGATAGGAAAGAGCTCGGGATGATTGCAGAGTACACACCACATTATTCTGCATTTCATGATTTACTCTAATATTTTATGATGTATAGATACACTTTGTTCCACCTTGGTTTGATGATAACGTTTTGGATTACAGTTTTTATTAATTTAAAAATAAAATTTTTGGTCTTAATAATTGGGACGTTACAAGTGGGTATCATAGCCTTAGTTTGAGGGATTCAAACATACTCTCGAGTGTGTCTGAACTAAAACTAAGGATTTGGTAAAAATTTTAAAAAGGGAAATGTTTATTAAATGGTTTTCTAATATAAGAAAAGGGTGCGGAGCATGCAATTGACCGAGTTCAAGTAAGTTTTCCGAAAATACCCATACATGTTGTATGATATGATTTGATATATGAATCTATGAATTGAATGTTAGTTAGGGCTAAGGATCTGCTCAGTTTTTGCAACATAGAATGCTAGGAGATATGCCTTTGTATGCCTATTATATGAGCTTATAGACTTGCATTCTAGTACTGATCAGTTAGTGATAGGATGACCTAATTAGGTTATGCTTGATTCTGATTACTCAATGCTCAAATGTTAGTTTCTTTGTGCTTTTTAGGAGTTTTCACTAACGTCACTTTAACACCTTGTTTTGAGGAACTTTAATTATTGACCCTTATATTGAGATTTATTGCATATTGGTCCCTGAGTAAAAGAAAGAGTGCAAAAGGACCCATTGTGGCATTTTGGTAAAATCATACTTTGGGGGTACGTTGAGCGTATATGTGTATGCTAAGCGTACTAGGGCGCGCCTTAGTACGTTGGGCGTACACCTCGTACGTAGGGTGTACGTGAGGTTCATGCAAACCCGAATTTTTAGGGTTTGGCTCATATTTAGGCATCATGATAGCCTCACATCTCATTCTTATTTAGCCTCCTTCTTGTGAAATCGATTCCTAAGCAAACCCTAATAGAAAAAGAGTATTTTGGAGCCTCTAGAGTGTTTATAAGTATCCTTGGAAAAAGAAGAAGGTGGTGAGAAAAACTTGGAGCTTGGGAGCACTTCGGATCTGGGATTTCATCTTTGTTTGCAACGTTAAGGAGGTATAAAGTTTGCATCTTTTTCCACTCCATCTTGTAGATCTAGGTTTTCGTTCTTTTAAGATTAAATCCTTCGATTTGTGCTTTGAAGAAAAAGGGTAAAATGGGAAAAGTAATATTTCAGGCTTCTTGCATGGATTATGGTTTTATTTCAACATGTATTAAGTCAAAACTAATTAGATAGGGTTCTGGTCTCATCAATACCTTTCTGTGCATATAAAGATCACCGAAAATGGAGTTGAAACAAAGAAGTTATGATTATCTGAAGTTGGAATGGAATTGGGTGAAAATTTGTTGTCACGAGGTGAGGAGCATGTTCTCACGACGTCATAAGCAGGCTGTCATGAGGTGAGAACTGGGTATCCCAAGGCCATGATTTTAGGGTTTTCTAGGTATTTAAAGGGTAGTTTCGTGTTTCTTTGATATTTTTCCACCCTCCATCACACCTAAAGCCTTTTAAGAGAAATCCTAGCCTCCCTTTCACCACTTTTAACAAAAAAACGAAATCATTTTCTAGCTTCATGGTAACCTTGTGACTTTCCTTGATCCAAGTGTGAGTCCTGTGCTTCTAGTAGTATAGGCCTCTAGTACTATTCACACCTACTCATACTCGTCCCAAGTATTGTCTCGCAGTTTTCCAAGTCACCATTCAAAAGTTTTCACAAAGCAACTTTTCACACCTGAGTGTGTTCAAACAAATAAATACAACAATTTCTCCTGGACTCAACTAGGGATTTCACGTTTCTATCAATCATATCTTGAATTTCTTAATTTCACCTTCTAGAATCCTTTTTACGCATATGCTTGATCGAGCATATCCTAATACTTTTCCTATGTCGATAGGAATTTTACTACCAAATTATTCATATAAATTCTTTCTCAGGTAGTGTCTACTCTACAAGACACACTATACCAGAATTTAATCTAGTAGTGTGGAGACAAACGATCTCCAACTATCTGCATCATCTTCTAACTCATGCAAGTCACCATGCACATTTATTCATTTCATTACCCTTGCATGACATCGTCATTCCTTTATATGAGAATTTTCTTCTTATGGGTGTATTTTTTAAGTCTACTTCTTAGGAATCTATCCTAGGAAGTCTGCATTTTAACATTTCAGGATATTCTACAAGCTTTGACTTGGTTCTCTATCATTCTTAACAGCAATATCTCTTCTCATACAACACTATGAGTGTATATCTTCTTCAACTATATACTCTACCTTACTCTAACTAGTAAGTTATTTAGCCTAACTAAATGACTCATTTCATCATCCTAATCAAGTATCTTAAAGTCGGCTTAACACACTATGGAACTTTCATAAGGATGTGATTGAGGTCAATTGTCACTCAGTATTATTAAATACTAAATCTGAGCATCTTGTATAGGGTTACATATCAGCTCTTACCATACCACTCGTACTGCATACTACATTACAATGTTTGGCAAGGTCTTGGCCTATTGAGTCTGAAAACTTTGTTAGCCTTTCCTTTGATCTCCATTGAATTATTCTTAATCTTGCCCAATATCAGTCTCAATATCATCAAAGTATTTGTCACTATCTTCAGTTCTTCTAACTTCGTAAGCAATCACTGCTTCAATCTGGTCAGCGGTTGAACAACTTCACGGGTTAAACCAAAATCTTCATCTCGTCAAAATGTACTTCAAACACATAAAATATCCTCTTACAAACCAAGGTCGGCAACAGACCTTAAACTTCTTCAAGTAAGAGCAATATAGGCAAGCTACCTAAAGCATGCTATATTATTTATCATTTAGCACATATTAGAATATAAGGCATATCTCCTAAAATATTCTAGTGCTTGTGTCTATTTAATATTAATTTACGTATTCAACTTAAACTATAGTAGACACACATCGTACCATCATCACTTAGCAATCCAAGTTGAAGTCTAGAAATCCTTAAAATTCCTAACTCGTTTAAACTAATGCTCTGAAAATTTTGAAGTAACTTAGTACTTTAGAATATTAAGACTTATCATTATACAATACCCCACTTAATTCTTTCATATGGTTTGTATACATATACTTACAATGAATCCATTCATATATTGAACTTCTATGACACAATCTCTATAGACTTTATCAACAAGTAATGATATACTTCCCGCAGTATCTACATGAAATGTTTGGGCGAATGTATAACAAGCAATTTGAAAAGAATGTGCAACTTCATGAGACACAAAAGAATTTGAGGTATCAGAATCAAATAAGATGTGAACATGTCTAGAGTTGACGAGAAATGAACCAGTCACAACTTTCGGGTCCTCATGTGCCTCCTCTATGGTAATCTGAAATGTACGGCCTTTAACTAAACGATTGTCAAACTCTTCAAACTTCTTAATTGATGGTGGTGCACAAACCTGCACCAGCTCTTCATTCTCTATTGAGCTTTCGGTTCTAATCTACGAGTTAAAAACTTAATTCTCATTACATACTCCTTCTCCTTCTTAAATTTGGGTTATAGAATCAACCCAAGATAAGGTCTTCACTTTTGCTACAACAACAAATCGAATGGTCATATTCTAATGACCTTAAATTTCATAACGCAAAAGACACACACCGAACCACACTCTTATTTCTATTAGTCAAACACTATCATAAAAGAAACCTTCCTTCATGTTCTAATGTGATAATATCTTCATAACTAGTAGCATTTCTAGCTAATGGTTTCTTAATCCTTTAATGAAGGATGTTATACTTTTATCGACTACCTCGACCATCTCCTTCTTCAATCTTCCGACTAAAGTTTCGTCGCTACACGAGACATGGATCTCTGAACCAATAAATTCACTTTGCAGATTTATATTAGTCAGACTCAATTCTTTACAACCACTAAGTTCTGAACGAAAATCATTTTCTTAGTCATCACCGAAACAAAGGTAATGACATACTTGAACAAAAATGGAAGCAATTACTAGCTTCATGGTAACCTTGTGACTTTCCTTGATCCAAGTGTTAGTCCTGTGCTTCCATTAGTATAGTCACAACTACTCATACTCCTCCCAAGTATTGTCTCGTTGTTTTCCAAGTCACCATTCAAAAGCTTTCACAAAGCAACTTTTCACACCTGAGTGTGTTCAAACAAGTACATACAACAATTTCTCCTGGACTCAACTAGGGATTTCACTATCAAACATATCTTGGATTTCTTAAATTCACCATCTAGAATCCTTTTTACGCATATGCTCGATCTAGCATATCCTAATACTTTTCCTATGTCGATAGGAATTTTACTTCCAAATTCTTCACATAAATTCTTTCTCGGGTGGTGTCTACTCTACAAGACACCCTATACCAGAATTTACTCTAGTAGTGTGGAGACAAACGGTCTCCAAGTATCTGCATCATCTTCTAACTCATGCAAGTCACCATGCACATTTATTCATTTCATTACCCTTTCATGACATCGTCATTCCTTTATATGAGAAAATTTTCTTCTCATGGGTGTATCTTTGAAGTCTACTTCATAGGAATCTATTCTAGGAAGTCTGTATTTTAACTACATCGGAGCACATTCTACAAGCTTCGACTTGGTTCTCTGTCATTCTTAATAGCAATATCTCTTCTCATACAACACTATGAGTGTATATCTTCTTCAACTATGTACTCTACCTTACTCTAACTAGTAAGTCATTTAGCCTAACTAAATGACTCATTTCATCATCCTAATCAAGTATGTTAAAGTTGGGTTAACACACTATGGAACTTTCATAAGGATGTGATAGAAGTCAATTGTCACTCAGTATTTATTAAATACTAAATCTGAGCATCTTGTATAGGGCTACATATTAGCTCTTACCATACCACTCGTACTGCATACTACATTACATTGTTTGGCAAGGTCTTGGCCTATTGAGTCTGAAAATTTTGTTAGCCTTTCCTTTGATCTCCATTGAATTCTTCTTAATCTTGCACAATATCAGTCTCGATATAATCAAAGTATTTATCACTATCTTCAGTTCTTCTAACTTCGTAAGTAATCACTGCTTCAATCTAGTCAGCGGTTGAACAACTTCACCGGTTACACCAAAACATTCATCTCATCCAAATGTACTTCAAACACATAAAATTTCCTCTTACAAACCAAAGGTCAGAAATAGAGCTTAAACTTCTTCAAATAATAGTAATATAGGTAAGCTACCTAAAGCATGTTATATTATTTATCATTTAGCACATATTAGAATATAAGGCCTATCTCCTAAAATATTCTAGTGCTTGTGTGTATTTAATACTAATTTACGTATTCAACTTAAAGTATACTAGACACACATCGCATCATCATCACTTAGCAATCCAAGTTTAAGTCTAGAAATCCTCAAAATTCCTAACTTGTTTAAACCAATGCTCTGAAAATTTTGAAGTAACTTAGTACATTAGAATATTAAGACTTATCATTATCCAATACCCACACTTAATTATTTCTTATGGTTTGTATCCATATACTTACAATGAATCCGTTCATATATTGAATTTTTAACGGTTTAAGTCTAAATACCAATTGGTAGTATTTAGTTCAATTAAACTACTGCTCTGATACCATGACTGAAAGAACCACTACTTCCCTAACACCTTTACTATATTATTACTCCAAACATGCTACATGCATATTCAAAATATAATTTACAGAAGTCTAAATACTTACCAAAAGATTGGATACAAACAACCTATTAAGAATTTTTACAGAGTTTTATATATTACATAATTTCCGTGGAACTTATACACTAAATACAAAAGTTATAATATTATCTATTCTACATCTTCTAACAACACATAACTATATTAGATGCTTCTCACCTGCAATAATTAAACACTGAGACGGATAACCGAGTGACGCTTAGTGAGTTTAATAACAACTACAATATATGTCACACCCCCAAACAGAAGCGGTGGAAACGGTTGGGGGTGGAGGACGTCATGCGTAGTATCACAACAATTGGATAATAGTAGAAAAAGCAACAAAAACCATTGAATTAATAGTGATATGTTTACATTGCATATGAATTATACATGTCACACCCTGAAGCCATGAATGACAGAAACATTCTGGGGCGGAGGACGTCATGTATAGTATCACAACAATGAATAGTAGTAAACAAGCAACAACATTATCCATTGCATTAGTAATATAATTTCATACATGTGTGTTCTGTCAAAGTTATAGACACCAAAATATACATATCAAAATAAAAGATGAGTCTTGGACGAACTCCATCTTCTCAAAAGCCTGGCACCTGTACCTGTCTAGTGGTGACCTGAGAATACAAGTTATTTTGAAAGCGAGTATCAGCTTTAAAGCTGGTGAGTTCATAAGTATATTAGTGTCTTAGTTTGTATGAAAGCATTTGTAAGATGTTTGTATGATGTAATGTATAAGTTTTGTAAAGTTTGTGTTTGTTTGAACTATCCTAGAAAACCATATGTTTCCTAGTAAGAGTAGCCTTCTACCAAGGCATCTAGTAACTGTGTGTGTGTCTCTTGTAAGAGTGTGTATTTCCCCAAATCCGACTATCATTAACCAAAAATATAGTTTTTACATTACCGTGCATCGTGTGAATGTTCACGAAGTGAATGCAATGGGATAAATATTATAGTAATGTAGTGTTGTATTAAGTAACTACTGCTATACTAACTACCTTAAACCAACTGTTATTTAAAGTATAATGTGATCGGTATCTACCCTGCTACCGACTCAATAGTAAAATGACGATGTAAGACGCCGTAAGAAATGACATTTGGCACCCGTAGACTTGCAAGTCCCACTGTAGCGAGCAACAAGGTGTAGGATAGTCAATCCATTATAGATCTATATGCAAACTCATACGCTCCCCAATTAAGGAGATTCTGGATACAAAAACGGTCATGGCAGGTAGTGTCATGACCCGTTTAATAGCTCACATAATTTAATGTAATGTATGTGCTAGCTATATTGTGTGTTCTTCCTCTGTCTAGCCTCTATGTTTGTTTCTCATCACTATGTATTATGTTTGTTTCTCATCACTATGTATTATGTTTGTTGCTCACTACTATGTATTATGTTTGTTTCTCATCACTATGTATTATGTTTGTTTCTCATTACTATGTATTATGTCTGTTTCTCATCACTATGTATTATGTTTGTTTCTCAATACTATGTATTATGTTTGTTTCTTATTATTATGTATTGTGTTTGTTTCTCATCACTATGTATTAGTATTAGTAAAATCCTAAACTACGCCTATTCTAGTTTACTAGTAATAAAACTTGTACGTATGAATATGGAAGTATACCCTTGCTACCCAAGGGTATTGAATATACTGGAAGGACGTTTTATGACAATATATTTACACATGATATATAACTAATATTTAAACGACCTTCAGATGGACACCCGATATCCCACCAGACCACATCTCAAGCGTGAAAAGGAAATAGGACGGGTAGGCCTTCCTAATCCTTTTAAACATTGCTTATATAACTATACATACATGGACATGCGATTGATAATAAGTATAATAGAGTTTAAGTAAAAGTATTTGATAAGTAAAAGGGTTGTAAAACAGTTTGAAGCAAAACAGTTTGATAAACAATTTGAACATTAAGGAAATCACTGGTTTTGTAGTTATTAATCACATGTGATTGATGTAATAACTACAAATATTTAACTTGTATCCCCCCCCCATAAAAGCATTTAAAAACATTTAAACCATTGATTAAGGGGTATGAACTCACCTGTAGTGAGTGGTACAGATGTTCTAAAGAGGTAGGATTGCTAGGTGTCAAGTGAAGTCTTGAACACACGATATGACCCTAGTTAACATATAATCACACATATTTGTACCCCAATTAGCTTTAATCTACTAATTGAAATTGTTTAGACTTCCTAGAACATGTTAAACACCTTATATAAGTGTTATAAGCCTAAAGGATTGCATCTAAGTTGTTGTACGACTCGGCTAGTGAGTTTAGGGTTCCAAAGGACCCCATACATGAGTTTACTCTTCAATAAACCTCACATAAGGAGTTTACAGTCGTAAGCTCCTAAGCTTCATGTCATTTGGTGTTTTGAAGTTCTAAATGATCCCTGGAAGCATTCCTACTTGGTGTTTTAATCCTTGGAAGGGTTTAGGGCTTAAATACACTCCTTTGAGTAGTTCACGGCCCTAATGACCAAAACCATAAGAGATTACGGCCGTAATCTCTCTTTGGGATGGGTTTTCGATGATTTAAAGTCCCTAAATAACTAGGAGTAAATCAAGGCTATTGTTCCAAGGCTTTAGGAGTGATTAAGGCACTCTTTGGCCCTTGAGTTTGGAGTTCATGGTCCAAGAACTTCTTGGTACATGAACACCTTACTCTTGGTGTTCATGGGTGATTTCTAGTCCTATATTCACTAGCATACAAGTCTAAGGTAGTTACATATCAAGGGGGAAGGACTAGGCATCATTTTACCCTTATAAAAGAGTTTACTCCCCAAGGTGTTCTTGGGCGGTAAACTCTCTAATCTTGTTGTTTTGTTATGATTTCTATGTTATTAAGCACTTAAAAAGCTATATAATACAACTAGAGAGAGGTACTCACGATTTGGGATGAAAACCCGAAGATCCGTGAGAGAGAAAATGGCTTTTCTCTAGTTGGAAATGTAACTAATGAAATAATTTGGTTAAGAATCATATATATAGTCCTGGGATTTTTGGCAGAAAATATTTTTATTCAAGAAATGAACTCTAATATCATAGAGTTCTGAAATAACATAGTTGCACAAAACCCTAGTGCATCCTCTCTCCTGATATCTCTTTAAGTGTAATTCTTGAATTACTCAAACTTATACAAAAAATTCTGAAAACTTACTGCAACTGTTCTGACTTCTATTAAAGTGATATTGTTTGTACATAATAGAATTTCGGGTTGTCACATCATCCCCTCCTTAGAAGAAATTTCGTCCTGAAATTATAATTTAAGCAAATAAGTAGTTACAAATAACTAAGTAAAAAGATGAGCATATTTCAGTTTCATCTGATCCTCACGCTCCCAAGTGAATTCCGGTCCTCGTTTGGTGTTCCAGCGAACCTTCACTATCGGGATATGGCTTTGTTTCGTTTGCTTGACCTCTCGGTCCATGATCTCTACTGGTTCCTCCACGAAGTTGAGGCTCTCGTTGATCTCGATCTCGTCGAGTGGAATAACAAGAGTCTCGTCAGACAGACACTTTTTCAAGTTCGATACGTGGAAGGTAGAATGTATGTTACTGAGTTCGCGCGGTAAGTTAAGTTTGTAAGCTACTGGGCCGATTCTTGCGAGAATCTCGAAAGGCCCAATGTACCTTAGATTTAGCTTTCCATGCTTTCCGAAGCGTATCAATCCCTTCCAGGGTGAGACCTTCAATAGAATGCGGTCGCCCACTTGGAATTCCAACGGTTTCCTACGTTTATCAGCGTAGCTTTTCTGTCGGTATCTGGAGGCTTTCAATAGTTCACGGATCTGAACGATCTTCTCCGTCGTTTCCCGTATGATTTCCGGACCTGTGAGAGTGCTTTCTGGGACTAGTCCTTTAGCTAACTGGGCATCACCCACCTCAGCCCAGCACAGAGGAGATCTGCACTTTCGGCCATAGAGGGCCTTGAATGGAGCAGCCTTTATGCTCGTGTGATAACTGTTGTTGTAGGAAAATGCAACAAGGGGTAAATGAGTATCCCATGATTTCCCAAAGTCTATCTCACATGCTTGCAACATATCTTCCAAGTTTTGGATAGTTCTCTCACTTTGCCCGTCGGTCTGTGGATGGTAGGTTGTACTCATGTCGAGCCTAGTTCCTAGTAGTAATGACTGCCAGAACCTCGAAGTAAATCTACTATCTCTGTCCGAGATAATGGATAAGGGAACACTGTGCAGTCTTACAATCTCTCTAATGTAAATTCTTGTAAGTTTCTCCATCTTGTCTGTTTCTTTGATCGGCAGGAAGTGTGCAGACTTGGTCAGTCTATCGACGATGACCCATATGGAATCAAGTCCACCCGTCGTCTTAGGCAACTTGGTTATGAAATCCATAGTTATCCGCTCCCACTTCCATTCCGGTATCTCAGGCTGTTGTAGAAGATCGGAGGGTTTCTAGTATTCGACCTTGACCTTCGCGCAAGTAAGGCATTTACTCACGAAGGTAGCAATCTCTGCTTTCATATTACACTACTAGAAAACAGCCCTTTAATGACGCGCAAACAATGACACGCGCTGATAGAGGACGTGCATTCGTGCGTACCCTAAAAAATAATGTCAGATATGCAAAATTTGAAGAATAGAGGGCACGCATTTGTGCGTGCCCTAAAATTAATGTCCAACAAATAAAAATTACAAACACGGAGGGCGCTTATGTTAAATGTGTGTGTCATCTAGAAATGTCGCTTTATAACTTTTTAATTAGAAGCGCGTTTTTAAGGGGGAAAAATGAAAAATCTCTAAAATTCTAAAAATTTTTGGTCCCCGCTTCTGCACTCTATCCTCTTGATCTCCTTCCATTCTCTCTCTATATTCTCTGTGCAAACCCTAAGCCATCGCCATCTTCCTTCTATCTAGGATGTGCTAGGGTTTTATTTTATTTTAAGCTTAAGTTCTCCTGATTTACTCTCTCTCTACCCCATACTGCTCGACAACCAGCCACCACCCTTCGTCTTCTCTCTGGTTCACCGCCGTCTCTAATAAAGCCCCAATATACCACCGACACAACATACCGCAAGATCACCACCCCTCTTTCGCACCAACATCGTTGGTTAATAACACCACCATTTGTATCAAAACAATAGAACCATCAGAAATCGAAGGTTGCAAATCAGATTTGGGATCGACTCTCTCATGGATTGTGCTTCAACTCTCTCCATCTGCTCTCATCCAAAACCAACCGCAAACACAGGTGGCTATGTGCTGCTTCGCAGGCGGCTGTTTTTTCTTCGTCGTTGCAGTATGTGAGTTCAGGGCGGCGAAGTTTGAAATTGCAAACATTTGGAATAAAAAATGCTTCGGCATCGTCTGGGTGGTCGGGAAGAGCTAGGAAAGTTTATACGGAGTCGTAATCCGAAGCAGTGCCTTCAACCTCCTTTCCGGTGAAGGAGATTGCTTCTTCTGTGTTGCCAGTCCGTTCCTTCATTGTCTTCACTTTTGGTATTGCTTTTAATTGTTATATATTTCTGTTAGGTTTTCTTGTTTATATTATTTTTGAATGCACTACATCCGTTCCATACGAGAGTAGATTGATTGCGCATTTGAACACAATTAAGTTTATCTATAACAATGAAACAAAAGCAGGATCTATGTAACTTCTCAATGGATCACTAATTTATGCCTTCAGCTGACAGTTATGTGGAAATTGGTGGAAAAACTGATGATGCCTAAGAAATCAAAAGCTCCTGTACAAAGGCCATTGCTTAGTTGTGGATGAGTCTATGCTTACAGGAGAGTCTCTTCTTGTTTTTAAGGAAGAAGGGCTTTTTAAATGGGGTAATATTCTTTGAGCATTGGGACAAAAATTTGATCTTTGACTGCGATTACGTGTCAACTCATCTGTGTTTTCTTCCTACACGGATCTTCATTTACATATGGTAACCATATATAATTTTTTATTTGTTTTTCTGATTTTCTCATGTATTAATAATTAATTAGTTTAGTTTGCTTAAAATCTCAGGTATATCGTGTTATTTGTGGTTACTCTTGTTGTGGTTCTGTTATGGCCTACAAATGGGTTGAAGATTCAACTACATATTGGTGAGTTGATGAGTGATATGTTAGGCATCTTCAAAAGTAGAAAAGAGAAAGATGAAGATGAAAACTGTGAGTATGAGATGGTTTGGGATGCAGAACGGCCGATGCATTTAATCAAGAAACCCTCAAAGATCGTGCCTACACGTTCAAATGAGATGGTAGAAAGGTAATTTTCTAAAAACTGCTTCCTGATATGTAATCAGAAGCATGTTTTTATGAGACTTTGATGTAAGTAATTTTTGTATAACAGGGAAACCATATATATATATATATATATATATATATATATATATATATATATATATATATACATACATGGTTAGTATAACAGTTGGTTCACAATTCACTGAATTCGGGGAGCCAATGACTGTTCGCTCATCGCGTCCAATTCATGCTAAAGAAATTGCCACGGTTAGTAAGTCTGTTGTCATTGTAATCGTCATTATTTTTTAGTTTATATGTTAAAGGTTGTAGTGATTCAGGTGAATGCATTTCGTTTGATGATGCATGATAACATGATGGTAGGTGCTTTCCCTCATTCAACAGCAGTTGGGAAGCTAAGAAAGAATTACCAGATGTTCCTACAATGATAGTGAATTGTTTGTTTTTGTTGTTTGATAGGACATTGAGTACCTGAAGCTGTATAGTTCAAGATATGGGCGTGAAGAAGGGGTTGAGATTCTAGAAAAAACAGGGATATATCATGAAAAAAGAAAACAAGATAAGAAAAAGGTGAGACTACATTTCAAGATTTTTGTTACGCTTATGCCAATCCACCCAGGACCACTAGGAAACCAAATACCTGCAACATGAATGTCAAAAACAAATGTTACAACAAAAGCATATTAAGATGTCATATAACAGTCTAATTACCATCAACACTTCAAAAACTAACCAACAAACACAAGTCACAAGTGTGCCAAGACCTAATCAAACATTCAAGTGCTAATCTCATAACAAAAAAAACATCACACAAAAGGACAATTACATGCCTTTCAAGAGAGTGGACATGAATAAATAAATACTATAAATAAGTTGAAAAGACCCACTCTTCTCTTGTCTAATTCTATACATGCATCAAGAATCCAGCTACACCATCATACTAAATATTTAACCTAAATCTCACATTGCTACATGGCAGTTTCCATTAGCAAGAGTAGAGGACCACTATGTATGTACTTAGTGTTAATGTATCTGATCACAGCTAATATCTCACTTTATGAGAAATTGCAGAAACCTTCCTCCTTTGAAGACATAATGATGCTTTTTCCACCACTGACTTATATACTAATCATTTTTAGTAGTATTTTTACCACTAACTACTAACTAACTCATGCCACCAAGTTATAAGGAAAACATAGCACCATATATGTCCAATATGCTAATTACCTAGACTTGGATAAACACAGCCCCAAATACTGATTAAAAAAATACCTTTGTATCTAATATGCACATATAAAGAAAGCTACTGCATTCCTAAGCTTCAAAAACCAGAATGGAAGAAAAATAGAGAAACAGAGAGAAAATTAAAGAGGATCAGGGGATAGAAGTAAACTATTGTTTATTAATAAATTTAGTTAATCACCCTCATTCCTATGGCAGGAAAAAGTAACCAAATAGCCATCAAATCCAACAGATAAGAGAGTCTCATTACCAAATGTATAGTTACTTAGCAACACTAGTTCAAGTTTACTGAAACATACAGATCTTTAAGGGATTTATGGGTAAATGAATTTATAAAGTCTTATGCAATTGTGAATGTATATCAATCAACTTGACCACACACCAATAGACATGATGCGGGGTGAGATTTTCAGAACATGTCGTTCTCAGTAGTTACTTTGTAGAGAAGAATCAAAATCATAGAATAGTTGCAGGTAATGTTGTTTTTGGTTAGGGTATGACATGCCATATAACACACGTTCCAAATGAGGGCTAATTTTGTAATTTCAGTTCTTATTTGCATGCAGGTCTGTTAATACTTTCTATATATAATACTTATTTAACTGATCATGTTCATAATTCATTCTCTTGAGGGCTAATTTTGTAATTTCACCTTTTTATTTTTCAAGCCGACAGCTTGGAAGAAGCCAAAAATATTTCCAACAGAAATAAGTAAATTCATTCTATGCTTTATGATGCTTGCAAATTCAAGGGTTTGCACGTTGGTGCTTCATAGTTGATATCCCTTATTTATTAGGTATTATAGGGATTGGTCTAGAAGAGGAATGAAAACCAGCGATTCATGGTTCAAACATTTGTCGAAGTCATAGTAACAGACTATATATATCTGATGTCATATCGGTTCTTTGTTGGACCAATGTCTTCTAACTTGTTCACTAGACAAAATGATAAAAGTTTTGATGCTTTCACTTTGTAAGATGATATATATATTATATGTTCTTGCAATTACAACAAAATGTATTTCACTTTGTGATTCTACTTGGTGCAAAAGTAGAAGACTATGCTATCTGTAACATTAGTAGGAAATTTGTTGGTAACTCAAGGTAAAGGTAGGTTTGGCATACAAGGCCAAGCCAGGTTGTGAATTCTTAGATGATATGCGATAAGCCTCAAGAACTTCTAGTTTACAGCAAGAGGGGTAGAAAGGTCAATAAATAATAAAGCAACTTTGGAGTGTGGTGAAGTGTCTTTTTTCCCCTTTTTTGCTTTATCCATCTGTTTTCGTTATTCCTTTAGGTGGTTATGACCTAAGCACTAATTTTGTTGTACTTCTGTAATCGTGGGGAATATTTCCAGTCGGGTTGTGGTCCCAGTGGTCCCTATTTTGAGGTTTATTCCCTTAGGACTAGGAGAGTATTTAAACATTCAGTAAAAAAATATCATCGCCTTTAATCACCCCATCTGTTCATCTTTACAGTTCCATTCTTGCAATCGATTTTGGACTTCATGAATCGACTTTGGACTTCAGGGGTCATAAGAGAAGCAAGCAGGACAGGGGTCGTAATGGAGCTCCCAACAGAGCAAGACAAAGGTAAAACTTCCTCATTTTAGTTTATACTTCTCAATTTGATTTGTGAAAAAGTTGCTAAATGAATTTTATATTTCTTTCGAAAAGTTGCATGTCTTTTGATTACACTAATGCACCATCTCTTTTGCTGTTGTTTTTTCTAGGCATGATGGTTGTGACATGTTGATGATTCCCATAACAACAATTGTGTCTGGATTGAAGTTATCCTTTATACTTTGTCGTGAGGTTCCTGTGCTCTTTCAAAAGGTTATAACTTTGTCCTTCCATTGTTTTCATTTCTTCTTTGAAAAATCAAATCAAAGGAAGTTTATTGGTTCATGAATTGAGAATTGACAAATGCTTTAAGCGGTCTTTGGTGATATTTCAATCGTATAGAACTTAGGTTTGACACACCTTTATGATGTTTTGCATATATGCCACAATGCCATATTATATATTGATGATTGTTGGAATTCAATGGTTTCACTACGACAAACTTCCACATTCTAATTATGTTTGTTTTTGATCATTGATAATGACATCACAGGTTTCACAGTTGCTTGCTATGTTGTATACACTTTCACCTTCAAACAAGGCATTGTCCATGTTGTCATCTTTTAGCAGTGTTCTATCAGAAAGCCAGTAGGCATCATTTTTCCATCAAGCATCACTTGGAACTTATCTAAATCATCAATTGGTTTCTCGTATTGGAAAACACAAAGACCAAAACACCACTACTAATGTTCATGTAAGTATTTTGAACAAAGTGGCCTTGACATCATTATATGTCCTTCACAATCTAATTTCTAACAACATACTCAAATTTAGTTAGGATTTGTGCACGCATTGTATTAGTCATTAATCATGTTTGTGTGTTTTTTTTTGTTTCTGCGTATTTTGTGCATCAGGTAAAGTTGATGGAAGAAAGGAATATGAAGCCACTTGATTTAAATCTTGCAGCATTATCAACAAGATGCAGTAAAGACTTGGAGTTGAATTTGGCTAAGTCATTATTGAGTGAGATGAGCCAATGTACAACTGCTTATCCATATAATCAGTTGTTTGGAGCAGTAGTCTTAAAGAATTATGAAAGGCAAAATACAACTTTACTTAGTTGGAATTTGATGTACATTGTAGATTAGATGCAAATATATATATTGTAAGAAATAGAATTGTATGACATTAAATTTATGCAATGGATTCTATTTTTTGTATATGATATTTTATTTTCTATTATGAAACATTAAATACAAATTTAATTTGAAAATAAGTAAACCTAAAAATAATATTTTTTTAAACATTTAAAATTATGATACGCAAAAATGTGTGTCATCTTCATTTATGACATGGCCTTTCTTGACAGGATCTTTCTTGATACGCATTGCGTGTCATTAACACGCGCGTCGTAAGGTTACGACACGTGAATGCGTGTCGTCTTCCTTTATGACAGGGCCTTCCTTGATACGCATTGCGTGTCGTAAATGCGCGTCGTAAATACGCGTCGTAAATGCGCGTCGTCTTTCTTTATGACAGGGCCTTCCTTGACGCGCATTTGCGCGTCGTCTGAGCCTTTTACGACGCGCAATGAGCGTCGTAAAAGGCTGTTTTTCTAGTAGTGTTAGGCCACCAGTATAACTTTTTGAGGTCCAGATACATCTTATCTGATCCCGGGTGCACGAAATAACGAGTGTTGTGCGCCTCGTTCATGACCAAGTCTTTGAAACCACCTAGTTTCGGGGTCCAGATTCGGTCCATGAAATAATAAGCTCTGCCACCCTTAACCTCTAAGTTCTTATCCATCCCTCTTAAGGAATCACCCGCCACATTTTCAGGCTTCAAAGCGTCAAGCTGAGCTGCCTTAATTTGTGTGGACAAGTGTGAATGGATAGTCATAGTCAATGATTTGAATCTACGACTAGAATATTCCTTCTGACTCAGGTCATCAGCTACTACGTTGGCTTTACCCGGATGATAATGAATTTCGCATTCGTAATCACTGAGTAGCTCGACCCACCGTCGTTGCCACATGTTGAGCTCCTTCTGGTCGAATATGTGTTGTAAGCTCTTGTGGTCTGAAAAAGATAGTGCTCTTCGTTCCGTACAAGTAATGTCTCCAGATCTTTAGAGCAAACACAACTACTCCTAGTTCAAGATCGTGGGTCGTGTAGTTGACCTCATGTGTCTTCAGCTGTGTCGAGGCATAGGCGATGACCTTACCTCGCTGCATCAGAACACATCCGAGCCCTTGATTCGACGCATCGCAATAGACGATGAAGTCTTCTATTCCTTCGGGAAGGGATAATATTGGTGCGGTGCATAAGGCTCGTTTAAGCATTTCGAATGCTCTCTCCTGCTTCTCTTCCCAGTCAAAGGCCACGCCCTTCTGGGTCAGTGTTTTAATAGGTTTCGCTATGCGGGAGAAGTTCTGAATGAACTTGCGATTATAGCCAGCGAGGCCTAGAAATTGACAAATTTCTGTAGGCGTATTTGGTGCTGACTAGTTCTCAGTGGCCTTGATTTTGGAAGGGTCCACGTGTATACCTTCTTCGCTAACCACGTTCCCTAAGAATTCGACTCGTCGAATCCAAAATTCGCATTTCGGGAACTTCGCGTAGAGCTTCTCCGAACGTAAGGTTTCGAGGACTTGTCGCAGATGTTGACTATGCTCCTCCTTACTTTGAGAGTAGATAAGTATGTCATCGATGAAGACGATGACGAACTGATCCAAGTAGGGACGACACACCCTGTTCATTAAGTCCATGAATACTGCGGGCGCGTTATTCAATCCGAACGGCATCACTACGAATTCGTAGTGCCCATAACGAGTTCGGAGGGATGTCTTTGGAACATCCTCCCCTAGCACTCGTAGTTGGTGATATCCGGATCTCAAGTCGATTTTTGAAAAGAAGTTCGCCCCTTGGAGTTGGTCAAACAAATCGTCGATCCGAGGCAAAGGCTAACGATTTTTGACTGTCAGCTTGTTGAGCTCCCTGTACTCGATGCACATACGAAACGATCTGTCTTTCTTCTTGACGAACAAGACTGGAGCTCCCCAGGCTGAGAAGCTTGGTCTTATAAAGCCCTTGCTGAGCAGTTCATTAAGTTGACAGGACAATTCTTGCATCTCTGCAGGTGCTAGACGATAGGGAGATTTGGCTACGGGGGTAGCCCCTGGAACTAAGTCGATTCGGAACTCGACTTGACGTTGTGGAGGTAATCCTGGGAGTTCTTCTGGAAAGATGTCGGGAAAGTCGCATACTACTGGAATGTTCTGAATGTCCTTTGTTTCTTGGCTCACATCGACTACATGAGCAGAAATGTTGTACATTCCTTCCGTAAGAATTTCCGAGCTTGGATGCTCGAGATGATACGAAGGTTCGTGTCGGGTTTGTCGCCATAAACTATTAAGGTTTTGCCAGACGGTAGATTTAGGCGAACATCCTTTTCGTAACACATGATATCGGCACGATGAAGACTCAACCAATCCATGCCGATAATGACGTAGAAACTTTTAATTGAGACCGACATGAGATCGATAGAAAATGAATGGTTATCTAAAGTTAGGGTACACCCTATGAATATACAGTTAGTGTTCTCTGTCTTCCCATTAGCTATTTCTACAGTGAACATTTCATTAAGTGCTCGAGATTTTTGATTAAGTAAATGAGCAAATTTTCGGTTCACGAAACTCCTCTCCGCTCCACTATCAAATAGAATGCATGCATAGGCGTTGTCTAAGAGGAACGTACCAGTGACCACTGTGGGGTCGACAACCGCTTCCTTATGGCCTATGGCCATAACTCTTGCCGCTCCATCGGCAATCCCTTCCTTCGGGTAGTTCCTTTTGTAGTGGCCTACTTCACCACATCCGTAGCAAGCTTGGCCCACTCCTGCACTGGGGACTTGGTTGATTGGTCTCGTCTGAGCTTTACAGAAACGAGCAATGTGCCCCTTCCTGTTGCAGTTCATACACTGCATTTCCCGGCAGGCGCCAACGTGATGGAAGTTGCATTTGTTACACTTGGGCAAACTTCCAGAGTACTGCTTTACCGGAGCAGCAGCGGCAGGTGCTATCGCAGCATGCACTGCCACGACCTGCTACTTTTTGGCAGCCTTAGCTTTCTTTTTGTCATCCTAGAACTTCCGCTTGGAGTCAGCGGTTCTTGCAGGTTCTGAGACGGCCAGGGTAGTTGTTGTTGCGGCCGGGGTACGAACCCCATGATCTATGAGTCATTGTGCCAATCGCTTGGCACTATCAAATGTAGTGGGGGTGTGATGCCAAGACATTTCCCTGGTACAGTAGCACCAGTTCCCATATGTAACGCTCAATCTTCTTTCCCTCTGTATGAACCATGTTGGGACAGAGGGCCACCAGTTCGCAGAATCTGGCGGTATAAGCGGTTACGTTGGAGCCCTTCATGGTTAGGCTCCATAGCTCTTCCTCCAGCTTTTGGATCTCGCCCCTCGGGTAGTACTCCTCAATCATGAGGTCTTTTAAAGTATCCCAGCCCATAGCATTAGCCACTATAAGAGATAGTGACTTAACATGGCCGTTCCACCATGTTAGGGCTTTGGTTTCAAAGGTGCAAGCAGCGTACTTCACCTTGCTCTCTTCAGAACAAGAGAATATTTTGAAAACCGATTTGGTTTTCTCGAACCATTGCAAGAGGGCAATGACTCCGCCAGTCCCATTGAAGGAAAATGGCTTGCAGTTGGTGAAGTCCTTATAGGAGCACTCTCTCGAGCACATAGGAGCTTCAACCTGAACAGACTAAACAGGGGTTCCCCCTCCAATGGAACCAGATGATTGATATTGAGCCATGATTGTAGCTACAACTGCAGCTACAATAGCATTTAAGGCTGCAGTGTCGAACTGAGGAGTAGGTGGTTGAGGAGGTGGAGGAGGTGGTGTTTCGTTATTGAGGTTTCTCCGTGGATTTCTGCGAGGTGGCATCTTTGATCTATAGTTTATGAAGATGAAAATATTGATAAGAATTTAATGGATGAATTGATGAGAATGACTCATGGACTAACTCTCCATAGCCCAACGATACGATTGAATGGAAATCTAGAACTAATAGATGATCACATTTGGATAATAATCCCCATAAGATTAGGTACCTGTCAATATTACTGGAATTATAGATGTAATAAGTTCGGGAAAAACGGCCAACAGAAATAGGCCTTACATCAACCAAAATGGGAAAATTTTGACAGAATTACAACCTTACTAAGACCTAACAGGCCTACGATTTACAAAGATAGGGAATGAGACCAGAGTTTTACATAACTAGCTTATATCCAAAAGAGGGTAGTTGGTGAGAATCTATCGACGACGAGAACTACCAGAGTGAGTTCTTAATCCCGATAAGAGACGTTCTATGTCCCCCGTGTGCCTGTCAGCTCTTGCTTGCTAAGCTTCAAGTTGTCTGACTTCAGCTCGCGTTTTAGTGAGTTCCCTCTAAAGAGCTGCATTGCGGACCAAAGTCCTTTCATGAGCAGACTCTAGCTGGCGAATGTGGACAGAGTTAACACCAGTGTTGGCATCAATCTCCAAGATTCGATTGATAGATGATTGACCCAGAATCGTGTTCCGAGACATCCTACTAACCATGATGGGTAGGACTCTATTAGTAGAACCTCCATCAGTGAGGTTGTAGAAACTTCTGTCTCCATTGTAGGGAATGGGTTAACCCTGTTCATGGCTCCAGGTATTCAAGTTTGTTGCCCACAGAGGTGTGGGTCCTTGAAATGCGGGTCGGGGGTTGTTATTCAGAGCTTGACCTACTTGAGGTAGGTTGTTGACTTCAGGCTCGGAGTCAGATCCATCCGAGAATCCTTCAGCTTGATAATCATCCAAAGGGATTTGATGCTCATCATCGGACTCTGCTTCAAGCCATCCCGCATTGTCGTTGGGTAGAAAGTACGGGTCATCGTGATGATGAAATCCAGCCATGATATCTATGCGAGAAAAGGGGTAAGGAAATAGTTATTAGACGTGCTAACTAGATAATTATAAGGTGATCTCCATCAGTTACTCCAATACTTGACTTGGGCTTACTAATAGAGACCTTTAGTTCTCAGGTAATTAATCATAGTAACATAGAATACTCCTATAGTATTTTAAGTTTCATGTTATGTTCTACTGTTTTTATTGTGGTAGTATTGGTAAGTTTTTAGACTTGTTGCAACCTCACAACCATTCTTAGGCACAAGCTAGTTACTCCTCGGATAATGTAGTTGATTAGGCTACATCTTCCCAGGGTTGACCATATGTCTCTAAGTCTACTTGTGTTGCCCAACAATCGTACTACTTTTGTACTGTCTTAGTGACATTGATTTTAGCATGAATGCAGGTAGGTATACTTGGTTAAATATTTTATTATTTAAAGTATAAACTCTTAATCAGAGTATTTTAATCCCGCTTGTGTTTATAGTTCGTATATCTGTTATGGGTTGATACACTCAATTCACTATAAACAATGCTCTGATACCAATCTGTCACACCCCAAAACCATGAATGGCGGAAACATTCTGGGGCGGAGGATGTCATGTATAGTATCACAGTAATGAATAGAAGTAAACAAGCAACAACATCATCCATTGCATTAGTAATATAATTTATACATGTGTGTTCTGTCAAAGTTATAGACACCAAAAATATACATATCAAAATAAAAGATTAGTCTTGAATGAACTCCATCTTCTCAAAAGCCTGGCACCTGTACCTGTCTAGTGGTGACCTGAGAATACAAGTTATTTTGAAAGCGAGTATCAACTTTAAAGCTGGTGAGATCATAAGTATATTAGTGTCTTAGTTTGTATGAAAGCGTTTGTAAGATGTTTGTATGATGTAATGTATAAGTTTTGTAAAATTTGTGTTTGTTTGAACTATCCTAGAAAACCATATGTTTCCTACTAAGAGTAGCCATCTACCAAGGCATCTAGTAACTGTGTGTGTGTGTGTGTCTCTGGTAAGAGTGTGTATTATCCCAAATCCGACTATCATTAACCAAAAATATAGTTTTTACATTACCGTGCATCATGTGAATGTTCACGAAGTGAATGTAATGGGATAAATATTATAGTAATGTAGTGTTGTATTAAGTAACTACTGCTGTACTAACTACCTTAAACCAATTGTTATTTAAAGTACAATGTGATCGGCATGTACCCTGCTACCGACTCAATTGTAATTAACAATGATGTAAGACGCCGTAAGAAATGACATTTGGCACCCGTAGACTTGCAAGTCCCACGGTAGCGAGCAGCAAGGTGTAGGATAGTCAATCATGTATAGATCTATACGCAAACTCATACGCTCCCCAATTAAGAAGATTCTTGATACAAAAACGGTCATGGCAGGTAGTGCCATGACCCATTTAATAGCTCACATAATTTAATGTAATGTATATGTAATGTATGTGCTAGCTGCATTGTGTGTTCTTCCTCTATCTATCCTGTATGTTTGTTTCTGATCACTATGTATTATGTTTGTTTCTCATTACTATGTATTATATTTGTTTCTCATCACTATGTATTATGTTAGTTTCTCATTACTATGTATTATGTTTATTTCTCATTACTATGTATTATGTTTATTTCTCATTACTATGTATTATGTTTGTTTCTCATTACTATGTATTATGTTTGTTTGTCATCACTATGTATTAGTATTAGTAAAACCCTAAACTACACCTATTGTAGTTTACTAGTAATATAACTTGTACGTATGAATATGGAAGTACACCCTTGCTACCCAAGGGTATTGAATTGACTGGAAGGACCTTTTATGACTATATATGTACACATGATATATAACTAATATCTAAACGACCTTCGGATGGACACCCGATATCCCACCAGACCACATCTCAAGCGCGAAAAGGAAATAGGGCGGCCATGCCTTCCTAATCCTTTTAAACATTACTTATATAACTATACATACATGGACATGCAATTGATAATAAGTATAACAGAGTTTAAGTAAAAGGGTTGTAAAACAGTTTGAAGCAAAACAGTTTGATAAACATTTTGAACATTAAGGAAATCACTGGTTTTGTAGTTGTTAATCACATGTGATTGATGTAATAACTATAAATATTTAACTTGTATTCCCCCCCCCCCATAAAATCATTTAAAAACATTAAAACCATTGATTAAGGGGTATGAACTCACCTGTAGTGAGTGGTACGGATGTTCTGAAGAGGTAGGATTGCTAGGTGTCAAGTGAAGTCTTGAACACACACTATGACCCTAGTTAACATATAATCACACATAAGTGTACCCAATTAGTTTTAATCTACTAATTGAAATTGTTTAGACTTCCTAGAACATGTTAAACACTTTATATAAGTGTTATAAGCCCTAAGGATTGCATCTAAGTTGTTGTAGGACCCGGCTAGTGAGTTTAGGGTTCCAAAGGACCCCATACATGAGTTTACTCTCCAATAAACCTCACACAAGGAGTTTACAGTTATAAACTCTTGAGTTTATGGCCGTAAGCTCCTAAGCTTCATGTCATTTGGTGTTTTGAAGTTCTAAATGATCCCTAGAAGCATTCCTACTTGGTGTTTTAATCCTTGGAAGGGTTTAGGGCTTAAATACACTCCTTTGAGGAGTTCACGGCCCTAATGACCAAAACCATAAGAGATTACGGCCGTAATCTCTCTTTGGGATGGGTTTTTGATGATTTAAAGTCCCTAAATAACTAGGAGTAAATCAAGGCTATTGTTCCAAGGCTTTAGGAGTGATTAAGGCACTCTTTGGCCCTAGATTTTGGAGTTCACGGTCCAAGAACTTCTTGGGCCATGAACAGCTTACTCTTGGTGTTCATGGGTGATTTCTAGTCCTATATTCACTAGCATACAAGTCTAAGGTAGTTACATATCAAGGGGGAAGGACTAGGCATCATTTTACCCTTATAAAAGAGTTTACTCCCCAAGGTGTTCTTGGGCGGTAAACTCTCTAATCTTGTTGTTTTGTTATGATTTCTATGTTATTAAGCACTTAAAAAGCTATATAATACAACTAGAGAGAGGTACTCACGATTTGGGATGAAAACCCGAAGATCCGTGAGAGAGAAAATGGCTTTTCTCTAGTTGGAAATGTAACTAATGAAATAATTTGGTTAAGAATCATATATATAGTCCTGGGATTTTTGGCAGAAAATAGTTTTATTCAAGAAATGAACTCTAATATCATAGAGTTCTGAAATAACAGATTTGTACAAAACCCTAGTGCATCCTCTCTCCTGATATCTCTTTAAGTGTAATTCCTGAATGACTCAAACTTATACTAAAAAGTCTGAAAACTTACTGCAACTGTTCTGACTTCTATTGAAGTGATATTGTTTGTACAGAATAGAATTTTGGGTTGTCACAATACATGATTGACACCAAAATTAAATAATAAGTAAGGACTCGAAGCTACTATGCTACATCTTATTGGACCCGGTGCATGTACCTGTCTACTAGTGTCCTGAGAATACAAGTAGGTTTTGAAAGAATATCAGCATAAAGCAGGTGAGTTCATAAGCATTTTGTTTTAGTAAACCGTTCTTTGTTCATTGGAAAAGTACTTTATGTTTCTCCTGAAAACCTTACATTTTCTGATATAGTGAAAGTTGAGTAAAAATGATTCTTACTAGTTCTTCCCACGAGTACTTAGTGTATACAAATCATATACAATCCAAACTGGACAAACAATCGATTGTGTAACAACCAGAGTTTCGGGTATGATTTAATTGCATTTATTTATCCAAGGAAAAGGAGGGACTCGACGAGTTGGTGCCACGACTCGTCGAGTAGGTGAGGAAGTCTCTGAGAATCTTCGCGACCAGACTCGACGAGTCGGGCTTATGACTCGCCGAGTCTACGCTGGCAATTGAAAACCTAGTTCCCGGGTTTTTGAGTTTATTTATGGACACTCATAGCCTCCCATTGCGGCTACCAGTCCCTTGAGAGAAACCCTAAGTGAGCTAAATCGTTTGTGAGGAGGAGTGGCCATATTTGATCTTTCAATCATTGGTTTAGCAAGAAGAAGGTGATCAAGATCAAGAGGAGGCTGAAGGAGGTGCTATTTGGAGGAATTCTGAGCTCAGGAGTGCTTATTTGAGGTATAATCTCGATCCATCTTCTGTTTTGGTGATTGTTTATAGAGTTAGGGTTTTCTAGACCCTTTTAGTAGATGGCTTTGATTGAGTATATGGTTCCTTTTCATATTATGGTCTGGATCTGGATCCATAAAGGTCTAGAGACCTTACTCCTTAGAGCTTTATGTGGATTGGTGGTGAATATGAACTTAGGATGCCATATTAGAGGTCGTTTTTTCAAATAGAACCTTGGAGCCTTTGCATGGGCATCAAGCTTCGAACTTTACGTGATTATTGGGACTAGAAAGGATAGATCTATTGAGTAGAGCATCAGATCTGACCTCAGGAAGCCATTGGAAGTGGGCATGGTGTGGTCTCGCCGAGCCCATCAACAGACTCGACGAGTCGAGTCGAGTTGTCCCGAGACTGTGAATCTAGAGAGTGACCCACCGAGTTACTTGAGTGACTCGGTGAGTCAAAAGAGAATCAGAGGAGTAGAGTTCACGTGTAGACTCACCGAGTCGCCCAAGTGCACTCGACGAGTCATGTCAAAGTTTGACCGTTGACTTTGTTGACTTTTAGGGATTGTTCAACATTGGGGTCTTTGAGTCAAGAGAGGGGTAAAATGGTCTTTTACCCATCTGAGGATGCTAAGAGAGGGTGGGGTCTAGTCTCGAGAGTTATATTTATGAGTGTATCTTACTTTATGTGATTAGGCGGAGGCTAGACTATACTGCTACCGAGTCAGGGATTTACCGAGACATCTGAGGTGAGTCTTCTTACTATACTTTACCTTGAGCAGTAATTAGAGTTATGTTACATAGTTATTGTATGCTATTTATGTGATGTGTTGTAGTGCATTATTTCTATGTGATTTATTCCATGTATATATCAGAGTATATTAGAGTTAGAACCGGAAGGTTCACAGAGCTAGGACCAGAGGTCCACAGAGAGCGGGGCCCAAGGGCCCACAGAGTTATAGCCTCAAGTGGCTAGTATGTGTTATGCGTGGTATTTTGGGGAATTCACTAAGCTTTATGCTTATAGTATTATGTGTTATGTGTTTCAGGTACCAGCGATGATCGCGGGAAGGCGCCGTCATGATCTGTACACACATCCGCGGAGTTTATTATAATTTGATCTTGGGAAATGTTTTGTGAACAATGATATGAAACAATGAGATTTTGTTAATGAATGTGTTTGGAAATGTGTTTAAAATACAAAAAAAATTGTCTTAAATTTTATGGTGTTACAAGTTGGTATCAGAGCCTTGGTTTGAGGGATTCGGATGCATCTTCGGGCGTATCTAAGCTCAAAATGAGGATTTGGGAAAAAATTTCTTTAACAAAACAATTTTAAAAAGAGTTTTGAGAAAAACAAAGCAGAACCGTGTGTACGATCAGCCAGCACCTGAACAGTGATTTCCCAAAATACCCTTATAATAAGTGTTACGATATATATTATGTTATTTTATATGATGAGCTATATTATGCATGCTAGAGTAGAGTAGGTATCCTTATTAGGACTAGAGTGGCTTGATATATGATGCCTTAGTCTAGGAGCTTTGCTGTTAGGGAAGCTTGGAAGTGTTTAGATAGCAGCAAGGAGCTTATGAGAGATCAGCTAGTGAGTAGCATGTGGTTTAAGAGAGTAGAGTGCTTGGAATTTGGGGCTCTGGGAGGAGGACATGGGATGAATGCTGACGCGGTGTGGTCGGTAGTATTCGGCCCGTACTACCGAAGGCACCGGGTCTGTACGCAACCCAAGTAAGAATCCTTAGGGTACCAGAGATCATGTAGGATTGGGATATCGAGTGTGTGTACACCCGAGCGATTTTCTGATATCTTGTGTTGTATTTCAGAGAGGTATCATGGTGGGGACGCGCTACAGACCAGGGACTAGTGGAGGGGTGTGAGCGACGAGGAGCTCCGCCAGATGATTCATGATGTGGTGGCTGCTGCCATCCGCACTGAGATTCTAGAGATATTCAGGTCTATTAAGACCACCCTGATAGATACATTTGACGAGAGATACGTTGATCTTTCTGATGCTGCTGTTGCTGAGGCTACTACGGCTGTAGTTGCGGCTAGACCGCAGGGTGGTGATCGTTGCTGTTTCGGGAGTTCAGCAACACAAAACCACCGGAGTTTGATGGGACCCAGGACCCGATTGCAGAGATGAGGTGGATTTCAGACATCATAGGGTGCTTCTTCACCTGCTCATTTCCAGAGCATTTGAGAGTTCGGTTCATGTTGAACCAACTTCGCTTGGGAGCGAAGAGCTGGTGGAAGTTTGTGACGGCGGATTATTCGCCTACTGAGTGATGAGATTAAATCTGAATCTTGAAGATCGAATAGATCTTAAACAGGTAAATAAATATCAAACAACAAGAACACGAAAATAAAGAACAAGTCAAGAATGAATCAGACGTGTCGAATGATTATAAAACAACCCTCAGAAGAGCTCGATCAAGAACATCAACTGTAGAGGGTTAGTAGGTTTACAAGAACGATAAAGAAAATCAAAGCTATCGTAATTCTCTATCTTGTAATCTAGATCGTTAACCTAATATGCATGCAAGCATATACTTATATAATAAACCTAACAGGCTCTCGGTTGGACAGGCCCAAAACCGGAGTACAAAATAAATAGTTTAACAGTCGAGCCCAATGACGCAATCCTTTAGTGAATCTTCAACTCAACAATCTCCCCCTTTGCGTCAATTGGAGCGAGATCTTCACTTGTTACTTGGGCCAGCAGCAGCAGGTACTTTCTTCTTCACGGTATTAAACAGATGCGAGATAAGAGCCAGTATCGTCTGTCTAAACCTGATGTACCATTGGATCAAGTCATTGAAGTACTTGACATCGTCTGCTGCATTCTCTTTACACCTTCGGATGATCGACAACACGTGCTCTAGACAAGCAGTGGTGTAAAGATGTTTGTCAGCTAAGGCAAAGAGACATTTCTGTCCTTCTGCTCTAGTGAACATGACCGAATTGCGTCTCGGGTCGATCTTGCCCTTTTTCATTTGATTGAGATCACTGGCCGATCCCACAGGAGCTATCTTCGGTTTCTTCTTGAAGACTGTGGCTACCTCCTGATCCATTAGGGCTACCTCCATGATGTAACAGACTAACATCCTTTTGAGATGGTCTATAATCGGACCATATTCAGCTTCATTCGTCAAGAGGATGTTATGCAAAACGATCCAATCATGAGGATTTAGGTTCGGTAGATCTGCCAGGGATATAAGATGTTCAGTTCTTGTAGACCCTCGAATCACCCTGAACCGAACATTGATGAATCTTCCTTCGGTATAAGGCTTCAAAACCCGAACATTCACTATCTTCTGGGCGCTCCATGTTTGATACTGAGGACGAGCAGCCTTCAGATAGAATTCGATCAGCTCCCTATCAACCTCAGAATTAGGATGAGGGACTTCAAAAATATTGGAGAAGGCGTGGAAGATAAACGCCTTTCGAGTCAACGACATGTCGAACTGCGAATCGACAGAGTTATAGCAGTCGAAGGAGATCACTGGCTCGAGCCATAGGATGCTAGGAGTATCTATGGCCTCCTTAATCATTCGCTCCCAAGTCCAGGCAGGGAAGAGAGTCTTCCTGCTCTCAAGGAGATCGTGGGCTTCTTTCTTCTTGCGTTCCGCTTCTTCAGCCTCTCGCGCCACACGATTGATATCATCATCAACATTGCGACTGTTTTTACGTTTCAACATGTCCGCAATGGTTTCTGTATCTTCATCTTCATCTTCTTCCTCAGCGATGTTCTTCCCTTTATCCTTCACACCCGAACCCGAAGCTTGACCAGTCGGAGGTGGTTCGGTTGTGTGAGTCGCTTTGGAGGAAGGAGGTGGTTTCGATCCGGACTTGACTTCTCCCCATTGTTTCGGATCAGACACGAAACTAGGTAAGCCTTCGATTTTGCTGAGAAGGTCCATGGCAGGAGCAAGTTTTTCAGCAAGGGTTCGCCTCACCGAATGATTGAGAATCGGATCGTGTGCTTCCACGATGTTAGAAAGGGCAGCGTGTACATCCGAAACACAAGTTTTTATAACCTCCCGTTCGGATCGAAGAGCTTCAAGCTGTTGTTGAGAGTGTGAAAGCTGAGTGCTCTTGACCTTGAGGGCGGTGGTTTTGTTTGCCAGAACGTCCATTAACGAATTTTCAGCTGCAAGATCCTCTTGTAGCTTAGCGAGGCGCTCGTCAATGGAGGCACGAAGGGACGAGTTGTCATCACTGATTGATTGGCGAAGTGTAGCGAATGACTGTAACTCCGTTGAGACGAACTTGGCCAATTGTTGAACGATTGGTTCCAAAGTTGTCTTGGTGGCATCAGCGCTCTCCTGTAAGGACTTCAACATGGAAGAAGCGTCTGAGAATAGTTTATCGACTTTTGCGGTCGCAGCCTCACAGGCTTTTGTAGAGGCGTTTATGGCGGCTGTCGCTGAAGCTACAGAATCATGCTGAGCCCTGGAGAAGGCATCAACAATCTTCTGAAGAGCAGGTTCAGAGAGAGAGGAGTGAGTGTTTGTGGATGACGCAAGAAGCAAATCAACCTTCTCGTTTAGCTCCTTTAGATGTTTCTTTGTTACTGGAGCATCATCCTCTTCGTCACTTTGAACCTGAAACGGACTAAAGTAGACCGAATCGAAGGTCATGTTTTCACCGCCAAGGAATGGGTTATCTCCATCAGAGGCATGATCTGGAGATGGTGGGGGTGGTTAAGCTGGGGGTGTGGTGGTTTTTGTAGGTTCAGGTTGAGTGGTGGTTGGGGTAGTTTTGGGTGGTGGTTGAGTGTGGGTAGGTTCGGTTGTATGCTGGGTTTCGGTTTGGGGTGGTTCGGTTACGGGTGGGGTTTCGGTTGCATCGGTATGAACCCCCGTATCAGATACGTTGGTTGGAACCTTTGCGGTTGTTGTTGTAGTTGTATCAGTGAAAATGGGTGGTGGTATAGGGAAAGAGGTTGGAGGAATAGTGGTAGTGGGGGTTATGGTGGGAATGGAAGTAGGGATTGTTTGAGTGGGTGAAGGAATGGGTGAATTATGGATTTCCATGTCTGGGGTAGGTGATCGGGGGGGGGGGGGTGTTGCCCCTTGGAGGGGTTTCGCCTCATTGAGAGCCGTCCGAACCCGAACCCTCGCCTTCTAAGTCACTCGAAGAGGAAGGGATTACAAGCTTTCGCTTCGGTTTTGTCTTCGTTCGCTTCGGTTGTGGGGACTGAGCAGGTTTTGTTTGTTTCCTCTTCTTGGGAGAAGGACCTTTAGGAGCTTTGGTCACTTGCTTCCCTTTTTCTGCCTTTTTACCCCTGTTCACCGGTTTGTCAGCATCGTGAATGGACTTTAGCATTTCCAGTGTAAGTTCCCTCGGTCCTAACTGTTTGAACTCCTTAATCGTCCTGATGATCCTGCTGTCAGAAGGAACATCGCCGTACATTGTCTCCGGAATAGAGCCAATGAAAGAAAACTTGGATGCATCAGAGACGATGATCTTCGTTGTATGAAACGTACCGATCGAAGACATCGATGCACCTGCAGCAATGGGAACGTCGAACTTATCCATTGCCCACTTTGTGATGAGAGTCCAGAACCGGGCAAACGACACCTCAGAATGTCGTGATGAAGAAGAAAGGCTCTGGATGAGCTGTTGCCAGAGGACCAACCCAAAGTCTAGGTTGACTCCGTTGTAAATTGCATACATAATCGACAGGAACAGTCGACTTGAACCATCAGATCCTGAGCTCCTTTCAGATAAGCCCTTGAAGAGGACTGTGAACATGCCGTTCCATTGCGGCGGCAAGCATGATTTCTTGAACTTTGCGACGGAGGTGAGCACCTCCGTGTACCCCATATTGTAAAACATGTTGTAAAGATGGCCCGCCGGAATCGTCTCCGGATTGATTCTTGAAGGGTCAGCAGCAAACCCTAGCAGTGTACCAAATCGTTGCCTTGAAATCGAGGTCTTGTGATCAGACACCTCGAAGAACACCCTGTCGACTGCTTTATCGTAATGAGCAGTCGCATACACCTGCGATAGGAGCACCATGGGCACAGACTCAACACGAGATAGTGCAGGAGCGATTTGCGAGTACTTCAGGCACTCGATGATCGGAAACATGTAAGAATCATACGCCTAAGGTGTGAGGTCAATCACCAAGCACTGTTGAGGACGAATGGGAAGGATGTGTGAGGTTGCATGGACGGATGATGATTCTGCCATTGTTGAGGGTAGGAAGAAGAAGATGAACAGGAAAGGTTTAGGGAAATTTTTTGCTCTCTTGGAAATCCGGATGCAGTAAAGAGGTAAATGGGAGTGGAGACTGCCTTTTATAGTGATTGTAAGGAGAGAGAGAAATTTGTTCAAATCTTCTATGGAAATACGAAAAGGTTTCCCGGAATGACAGATGCGTGACAGTTAAGGCATGCGATGATCACGTAGGAGAGAGATTGTCAGATTCCTAGGAACACGCCGCCCAACAAGCGCCGTTTCAGAATAAACCGTTTCAAATCCTCACGCGCCTTTAATTGCCAGAGAGGAATCGCTTGAAATTCGCACACGCGTCCACTATGTCAGTAAAAGAGTGGGCGTTTCAAATTCACACGCGCCCCTTTTTACCACCGGTTGAATTTCAATCCTTTTATTTCCCGCCTGAGTCAGCAACCCTTCGTCTTATCTTTTGAATCGCATCTTTTGAATAAATTGCCCATGTGGATGATTTTTTACCACAGCTTGATAATGAACCACCAAAGCAATAATACAGCCTGTAATAATTAGTAACGGAATTTTGGAAAATCAAAGATTTTCGTGCGAAGAGTGTAAAAAGAAAAGAAATAAAGCAACTCTTTTTAGGAATGACTGTGATGTCAATAATGACACGAAACAAATGATCCCGGGCACGAATCTCTTCCTTCAAGGTCAAGAGAGACCTTAAAGTGTTAATGTGGATTCCCGTTGAATTACGATCAAACACTTATTAATAAATGTTGAAAGGCTTCTTTTAATTAGGCTACTTCAGGGTGGCTTTCGCTTTGATGCAACAATTCTAATCTTGAAATAAGAAAGAAAGTGATCAAAGTACTTGTGAGACCGGTGTAGTCTGTTGAACAAGTAGGTAGGAATTAATTTTAAATAGTTTGGAAAATATAAAATCTCAAAAAAAAAAATTAAAGCTGGATCCCAAGGGAAGAAATGTTATGGTGTTTAACAATTTCATAGGAATCACACAAAATAAAATTTGAGATTTCAACTAGGTGCATCCGTCAATTCTTTTGGTGAAAACTTGAGCAAATTAATTGTTCACCGTCAATTCAGATTAGGTGATGAATTTGGGGTTTCACTCAGCTCGTAGTGGCATGAAACTAAGATCATAAACACAGATGTTGTGTAACCATAAACCTCAGTGGTAATTTCTGAGAGTCTCAAGGGTTACGATGATGAAACGAATGTAATGGAGAAATGTAATGGAGATGGTGTAAGAAATTAAAGTACCTCTGCTGCGAAAATAAGGACCAAGCAGAAAACTCTTAACTCATGTGAGAAGAGAGTGAGGTAGCTCACGATTAGAATAAATATGGTAGCCTTATTGGGAAGACAAGGTTTGTTTATACCAGGTCATGAAGGCTATTATTCAAAATCTTATGAGGCTTGGGACACATACAGCAGCATGCTTCTAGGGACACTTAAGTAATCCAACAATTATATCTCCATAAACGAACGAACAAAAACAAAATTAAAAGAGAAAAATATTTTTGGAGTTTTTGAAATAGATAATAATAAAAAAATAAAAAAAATAAAAAAAATGAAAACTTTGGAAAACTTTGAAAAACCGAACCCGAACGTTCGGTTGGTTTCGGTTGGGAAAAATTTGAAAAACCGAACCCGAGCGTTCGGTTGGTTTCGGTTCAAGAAAATGTTGAAAAACCGAACCCGAGTGTTCGTTGGTTTCGGTTTAAGAAAATTTTGAAAAACCGAACCCGAGCGTTCGGTTGGTTTCGGTTCAAGAAAATTTTGAAAAACTGAACCCGAGCGTTCGGTTGGTTTCGGTTCAAGAAAATTTTGAAAAACCGAACCTGAACCTTCGGTAGGTTTCGGTTTTGGAAAATTTTGAGAAACCGAACCCGAACCTTCGGTAGGTTTCGGTTTTGGAAAATTTTAGAAAACAAAGGAATTTAGACATGCAATCAGAAAATACTTTTAACAATAAGATAAACAACTTTGTACAAGAAATATACAACCAAGAAAACTACCTTAGAGGTGATGAGCGAGTCAGATGATTTGACCGAACCCGAACGTTCGGTTAATTTCGCTTCTTACGTTTGAGGTTGAGAGGTAGTGTGAGGTACTGACTCTGATTCCATCATACCTAGCCCTTGCAATATTCTGTTGAATGATGCTTCAGGAAGAGCTTTGGTAAAGACGTCAGCCAGTTGATCAGTGGTTCTTACAAAGTGTACTTCGACGTTTCCATCTTCCACGTGATCTTTGATGAAGTGATACCTCAGTGCTATGTGTTTGGTTTTAGAGTGTTGCACTGGGTTATGACAGATCCTAATTGCACTTTCAGAGTCACAATATAGTGGGATCTTCTTCATATTGAGTCCATAGTCTCGAAGTTGACTCTGGATCCAAATCACTTGAGAGGTGCAGGATGCAGCAGCTATGTATTCCGCTTCGGCAGTAGACAACGACACGTACGTTTGCTTCTTGGATTGCCAACTAACCAACTTCCCGTCAAGGAATTGACAGCCACCAGTGGTGCTTTTTCTGTCGAGTCCACATCCTCCAAGGTCAGCATCTGAATAGGCTTGAACGAAGAAGCCTGAGTTAGAAGGATACCATAGACCTAAGGAGGTGGTTCGCTTGAGATAGCGTAAAATGTTCTTCACTACAAGCATGTGAGGTTCGCGTGGGTTTGCCTGAAATCGAGCACAATAACACACAGAAAACATGATGTCAGGCTTGCTAGCAGTAAGATACATTAGTTAGCCTATCATTTGGCGATAGAGCGTGATATCAACAGCCGGTTTGTCTAGAGATGGAGTTAGCTTGGTGCCGAATGCCATTGGGACTTTGACTTTGGAGTCTCCCATCATACCAAACTTTGCTAGGAGAGTCTTCGTGTAAGCTTCCTGATTGATAAAGATGCCTTCGGGTCCCTGTCTAATATTTAAACCAAGGAAAAAGTTAATAGGACCCATTGAGCTCATTTCAAATTTAGTCTCCATCAGCTTTCTGAATTCAGCTGTTAGGCTGGGATTCGTTGAGCCAAAGATGATGTGATCGACATAAATTTGAACTATCATAAGGTGGTTACCTTCCTTTTTGCGAAAGAAGGTTGGGTCACCCGAACCTTGTTTGAATTTAGACATCTTTAAGAATTTAGTTAGCGTTTCATACCAGGCTCTCGGAGCTTGTTTGAGGCCATACACAGCTTTATCCAGAATGTAGCAATGATTTGGATATTTTTCGTTCACGAACCCAGGAAGTTGCTCCACATACACGGTTTCTTCGAGTTCTCCATTAAGAAATGCACACTTGACGTCCATTTGGAAAACTTCAAGGTTTTTGTGGGCAGCGTAAGCAAGAAATATTCTAACAGATTCCAGCCTAGCTACGGGAGCGAAAGTCTCTTCATAATCAATCCCTTCCTCCTGACAATATCCCTTTACAACCAGAAGAGCTTTATTCCTTATAACTTTCCCTTCCTTGTCCATTTTATTCCTAAAGACCCATTTGAGACCAACAACCGAGGCATCTGGAGGAGATGGAATGAGGCGCCAGACTTTGTTCCTTTCAAATTCGTTCAGTTCGTCTTGCATTGCTTGAACCCAATCGGAGTGATCGAGAGCAGTGTTAACTGTCTTTGGTTCAACTTTTGATACGAATGAGTTAAACATACAAAACTCAACCTTTGAAAATAAGGATGTCTGTTTTGCCTCAGTTGTGATCGGGTCAGAACCTTTTCGGAGACATCACCAACCACTTGAGAGATAGGATGATCTCTGGTCCATTTGGTAAGAGGAGGATAGTTTGGATCAAAGGTTGGGTCTAGTTCAGCATTGATCATTTCTTCTGGCTCGGATTGGCTTTTGTAGTCAAGTGACATATCACCATGCTCTCCCTCGATTGATGAGCTATGAGAAACTTGAGGTTCAGAGGTTTCTTGTGGTGCTGGACTTTCAGGCGTTGATGCACCTTCGGTTGGAGAAGCACTTTCGGTTGCAGTTGGACTTTCGGTAGCAGTTGTAGAGCTTGGCTCCCCCTCAACATGTGAGCTTGGCTCCCCCTCGACTGAAGCATCATTGGATGGAGGTTCATCAGAATTCGATCCTCCTTCATTCATTCGCCTGGCAGCTTCTTCGACAATTTGCTTCATGTGGTCTACCTTGTTGTGTGCTGCACCTGCTTCTGAGAGAGTAGCTTTCTCTGGTTCGTCAAATAGCTCCATAAACTTCTCGAATAGATTAGCGATCGAGACTGTGACCTGGCCAGTTTGAGGAAAGATTTCCCCAGCGGTGTCTTCTTTGGCTTGTAGCTTTTTGACATATATATCGTCAAATGTCACGTAATAGGTCTCTTTGATTTTTCTTGAACGCTTGTTTAGGACTCTGTATGCTTTGGAAGTGAGAGAGTAACCCAGAAAGATTCCCTCGTCGGCTTTGACATCGAACTTGTTGCGGTGTTCTTTAGAGTTAAAGATGAAACACCGTGAGCCGAACACATGGAAAAATTTCACATTGGGCTTTCTGTTGTTGAGAATCTCGTATGGTGTGAGCGTGAATCATTTGTTGAGATAAGACCTGTTCTGTGTAAAACAAGCAGCAGAAATTGCATCAGCCCAAAAATAAAGAGGTAAGGAAGCGAAACTTAGCATAGTTCGGGCAGCTTCACACAAAGATCGGTTTCGTGTTTCGACAATTTCGTTTTGTTGAGGTGTGTAGGGAGCTGAGAAGTTGTGACTTATTCCCTTTTCTGTTAGAAATTCTTCAAATTCCCTGTTCTTGAATTCCAGACCATTGTCGCTTCTGATGTTGCGAACGACCTTCTTGAGTTGTACTTCAATCTTCTTGATGAACACTTTCAGCTTATGAGTCGCTTCAGATTTGAGCTTTAGAAAGAACACCCATGTAAATCGTGAAAAGTCATCAACAATAACAAGAATATACTTGCTACCACCGATGCTTTCGATAGATGATGGACCACACAAATCAATATGAAGTAATTCGAGTGGTTCAACAACTTTTGTGTTAATTATAGATGGATCACTTTGACGACTCTGCTTCCCCATTTCGCATGCAGCACACAAATGATCTCTGTCGAATTTGAGCAATGGAAGGCCCTGAACATGACCTCCAGTGACAAGTTTGTTGATATCTTTAAAGTTGAGATGAGAGAGTCTTCGGTGCCACAACCAGCTTTCGTCAGATTGAGCTTTTGATAACAAACATATAGCTGGGTTTCCTTTGATGGGTTTAAGGTTTAGAGGAAACATTTCACCCTCACGCTCCGACTTGAGAATTACTTTCTTTGTCTTCTTCTCAATAATTTCAGAACCTTCATCGTCGAATGAGACTTTGAGACCTGTACCTCCAACAAGCTGAGATACACTGATGAGGTTGTGTTGTAGTCCTTCCACATATGCCACCTTCCTTATAGTAAAATCACCATTAGTTATCATTCCGTATCCCTTTATGGTGCCGAAAGAGTTGTTTCCAAACTTGACGTTGCCACCATTTGAAAGAGACCTGTATTCCCTGAGCTCTTCTTTCCTCCCTGTCATGTGACGCGAGCAGCCACTGTCGATGTACCATTCTTCGTCGAACTGCTCGTCACTTATAACCTGCAAAAATTAAGCAGATTTAGGAACCCAAAGTTTCTTGGGTCCACGTGAGCTTTTCATAGGAACAGGAATAGTAAGAGAGATGTCAACAAGATATGTTCGTTTTATAAGTGTTGTTTCATCTTTCTTTTTAATGGTAAAAACTTTGATTTTATTAGGATTAGGTGCGTTCGGTTTAGACTCTGGTTTGGATGCATTAACCTTCTGTTTTCCTTTTTGTTCAGCTGACGAATGAGATTTTTGAGAACGAACAGAATGAGCTTTAGAGCAAGATGGAGATGAATTGGAAGAATTAGAAGAATTAGATGAATGAGAAGGAGTGGGCTTAGATTGAGATGACTTCTTGGCTAGAGACTCTAGGTGACCCTTTTGCTTTTGACCATTGGTGGGACTGACCTTAGAGTTGTGACTTCCTTTGATTTCAGAAACGAACCTTTGCTTTCGGTTGGAGCAGTTCTCTGAACCGAACCTATGCTTTCGGTTGGAGTCATTCTCAGAACCGAACCTTTGCTTTCGGTTGGTATGGCTCTCGTGTTTTTTGACAGGATTGTTCTCAAACTTCAGATTCTTGTCTTGATGTGAGAAATATGCATTCTGGGATTGCCAGAATTGTTTCCTTTCAGAGAGATTCTTCCTGTATCTCTGGTTCCTTTAACGTTTCTTATTCCTCATCTGCTTCGGTTGATGATGAATATTGGCTTTCATTTTCGGTTTCTCCTTGGCTGGTTCACTTTGAACTATGGGAGTTTCACTTTGAACTGAGGAACTAGAGGGAATGTCTTCTTTTTCCGAACTTCCATTCTCTTGAGGAATGTCTTTCGTACCACTAGTACTTGGCACATCGAAATTATCTGGCTTGTTCAAGGGTTCTGGTAGGTATCGTCCTTTACTTTTCCATGAGGTCCTTTCAGATAACCCTACCGTTTCATCAGCATTATCGATTGGAGCTGACCAGAAGAACTCATCGCAGCCATCAGCATTGTCTTCGTTTACAATTGCTGTGAGTTCAGCAGTCTGATGTTCGGTTACTCCAGTGACCTTGTACACTTGATTTGGAGTGGTCCGGACCTTTTGATATACAACCGTTTTTTCTGCTAAGATCGGGGACTTTTGTTGGGACAATCTAGCGAATTCCACTGAATTTTCAGAAATTAGATTCTTGTGGTTTTCAAGTTCGTTTTTTACAAATTCTGAGCAGTCAACCGTGTCCTCTACAGAAATTTCACTCATATTGTCATCCTCATTAAGCTCAGATGCATTTTCAACATCAATTTTGTTTTCTGAGCTCAAGTTGGCGTTTAAAGAGTCAAATTTTTGTATGGTTTCAGTTCTCAGTTTAAGTCTATCATTTTCATCCAAAAGGTTTTTAAGCATGTCCTTGTGGTCCTTGGATTTAATGAAGGATTCAATTTTGTCCAGTCCATACATATAGGTCGGATTAATGTCATTAGATGATATCACACTCTCACAATTATAAGCTTCAGCATCGATTTCATCCTCCTTAAACTCAAGGAAGGGCAAAATCATGCGATGGATCTTTTGGCCTATTTCACAGTCCAAGTGAAGCTGAGTAATATTAGAATAAAGACGTTTTGCAATTAAACAAAAAACATTCCACTATTTTAACAACTTTAAATTGTCTCTTTGTAAATAAATGTTTTCGTCTTTTATTTTAACTAATTCAGACTCCTTCAACTCGATCCACATGCGCCGCTCCTCACTCTTCGAAGACACCCTGCTTAATTGATCAGTTAGGTTAGAATTGGTGACTCGAGTTTGAGTTAAGCTACTATCTAGATGAGAAATTCTTGTATTAAAATTTTTTAGTTCTTTCTCATATGAGGATTGTGGTACTTTAAATGAAACAAAAACCGATTGTACCTTCTTGATTAGTTCATCGAGCTCGTTGAACTGCATGCTGAGCGGTTTGGCCGTAAAGCACATATCCTGCTGCTCCTTCGGTTCATTGCTTCCACCATCAGTGTTATATCCCCTCATCTGAGATACATCGGATACCATGAAGCACCTTCATCCACTGCTCTCCTCCTTTGCCACACAAGCCTTTCCATGAGAAGGCTTCCTCACTTCATCGTCTTCAGAGTCGGTTGACCAAACTTCCACTCCACCGAACTCGTCATCAGCAACCGAACCCTGCACAATAAGAGCATTCATGGAAGGGTTAGCGGTAGATTTCTTTTTCCTCATCTCATCAAGCTTTTTCTGTAGCAAAGCTTCTTCATCCTTTTCCTCATCTTTTTCAGCCATCTTTTTGAGGACACAATCCTTAGCATAGTGATTTTTCCCTCCACAGTAGTAACAGCTTACTCCAGAATCACCATCTGCCTTCGGTTCCTTCTTGAGCTCTTCAACCTTCGGTTCATTGTTAACCTTTTCTGAACCATAACTCCCCTGCCAGTTTCGGTTTTTGTTGCTGGGGAATCTCTTATTAATGAACCTCTTGGGGTTAGACACCATCATAGCATAATCCTCAGACGTGAGGTCATACTCCTCCAAGTTGAGGTCTTCATCCTCCATCACAGCTTTACTTTTTGACAGGAGGGCCAGCGAACCTAGGCTTGAAACTACATTCTTTTCCTACAGCACAATCTTCTCCTGAGACTTGAGAATACCCACCAGTTTCGCCAAAGAGTATGATTTAAACTGCTCATGGGCTTTAACTGTTGACACCACTGCTCTCCATTCTGACCTTAGACCATTTAAGAACATAACCTTCTGCTCGATAAGCTTCCTTTCGATGTCATGTTTGATCATTCTGCTGAGAAGATGATTAAAGCGATCGAACGTCTGGGTCACAGTTTCTTCGACTCCTTGCCTGAATTCTCCAAACTCAGATAAGAGCAAGGTTTGGATAGAATGTTCAAGATCCTCGTCTGTAGAGTACAGTTCGCGAAGTCTATCCCAAACTTCCTTTGCCGTCGTGCATGAGCTGACCAACCTGAAGGTGTCGGACTGAAGGGCGAATCTTATCAATCTTAACGCCTTGATATTACACTGGAATTTATCCTTTTCATCTTGCACAATATCTTTGACATCCTTCAACAGATCATTATACTCCTTTTGAGTTTTAATAATCCTTGACGTTGCAGAATGAGAAAAAGGTCCATTAATGATTGCTTCTCATATGAGGTATCCATTATCCTCAGATCCTATAACGTAGTCTTCGAAGTGATGCGCCCAGACTTCATAATCATGGGTATATAGGATTGGAATCTTCGTGGTTGAACCGATGCTGTTGGAAATATTGATGGGATTCGATTGCGACTCATCCATAATGATCGAATAACCTGTTTAAAGATTAGACTTGTAATAAATCAGATTAGGGCAAAACAATAGATATCAAGATACGTCAATAATGAGATGACGGCTCAATAAATATCAGTAATTGCGGAAAAACCCTAATTGAAACCTTTTCACAGAAAAGATGTGTATCGATTACACGGCCTCCTGCTCTGATACCAATTGATGAGATTAAATCTTAATCTTGAAGATCGAATACATCTTAAACAGGTAAATAAATATCAAACAGCAAGAACACGAAAATAAAGAACAAGTCAAGAATGAATCAGACGTGTCGAATGATTATAAAACAACCCTCAGAAGAGCTCGATCAAGAACATCAACTGTAGAGGGTTAGTAGGTTTACAAGAACGATAAAGAAAATCAAAGCTATCGTAATTCTCTATCTTGTAATCTAGATCGTTCACCTAATATGCATGCAAGCATATACTTATATAATAAACCTAACAGGCTCTCGGTTGGACAGGCCCAAAACCGGAGTACAAAATAAATAGTTTAACAGTCGAGCCCAATGACGCAATCCTTTAGCGAATCTTCAACTCAACACTGAGCTTGCTGTAGTAACTTGGGAGAGGTTCACTGCTATGTTCTGAGACGAGTACGCTCCCCAAGTGGAGAGGGAGCGTTTGGCCCAGGAGTTTCTGACCCTCAAGCAGGGTACTGAGTCTGTCACAGTGATTACGAGGATGTTCCATGAGCGGGCAATGTTTTGCCCAGAGCACGTGCCCTCCGAGCAGGCACGTATGAGCCGATATCTGAGCATTTTGAGGAGGGATATATGGGAGTTCGTGGCGAACTCAACATACCAGACATTTTCTGAGTTTCAGGAAAATGCTCGGAAGAGGGAGATCGAGCTAGAGACCCAGGCTAGGGAGGAGGCTGAGTCACAGGGGAGGGATCTGGGAGTCAGAAGGGTCGCACTTGTAGCAAGTGCGGCAAGAGCCACGATGGGGTGTGCAGAGCAGGGTCTTGCTACAAATGTGGCAAGGAGGGGCATATGGCCAAGGATTGCCCCAAGGGATTTGCAGTATGTTTTCACTGCAACCAGACTGGACACCGGAAGGCAGAGTGTCCACAGTTGTGAGGGACAGTTCAAGGAGCTTCTCAGGGATCTAGCCCTGCTGCAGTGAGAGCTGTGGGAAGTCGGCCCGTAAAGGCCGAGGCACCGAAGGCATGAGGGAGAGCCTTCCAGTTGACTGCGAAAGAGGTCCGCGCAGTGCCCGATGTCATGGCTGGTATGTATTCTTTCATGTATTTACTTTTATGTTGAGATATTGTGCTTATATTATGATATACATAGGTACTTTCTTGTGAGTTTTGTACCTGCCTTGGTGTTATTTGACTCGGGTGCGAGTCGGTCTTTTGTATCTTTGGCTTTTAGTCAGCACATCAGTATTAGTCGAGAGGCGCTGAGTCGGCCTCTGAGAGTTTCCAAAGCTGACGAGAGAACGGGACATGCCACAGAGGTGATTCGAGGTTCTGTGCTCGAGATTTTCGGAGTGGTGACCCTAGTATTTGACGCCATTTGAGGGGCCCAATTCAAAGGCTGAGGCTGTGAGACCAGAGAACTTTAAGAGAGAAAGGGTTATCGGGCAAGTATCGGAGTTCGTTACCGATTGTCGGGGGCTTATGACATTTTAGGGTCGGATTTGGGTATTGTTTGTGGGCGAAACGCGTACCATCTTGATGGAGGAGGCGCATCGATCGAGGTTCTTGATCCATCCCCGGGCCACTAAGATGTATTTGGACCTGAAGAGAGAATATTGGTGGCCCTGTATGAAGAGGGATGTCGCATGGTTTGTAGAAAGATGCTTGACATGTCGCAGGGTTAAGAACGAGCACCAGTGTCCACTTGGTAAGCTGCAGCCATTAGAGATTCCCGAGTGGAAGTGGGAACATAGTACCATGGATTTTATCACCAAATTGCCGAGGACTGCGAGGGGCGTCGATGCAATTTGGGTGATTGTAGACAGGTTTAGAAAGAGCGCTCATTTCCTTGCTATCAGTGAGAGCTATTTCGCAGAGAAGTTGGCAGAGATGTACGTGAGGGAGGTGGTATCGCGACATGGAGTGCCGATCTCGATTGTCTCGGATCGAGATGTGCGTTTTACTTCCAGATTCTGGAAAAAAAATTCATGAGTAATTGGTACTAGGCTGCATCTTAGTACCGCATACCACCGACAGACTGACGGGCAGAGTGAGCGGACGATTCAAACACTCGAGGACATGCTCCAAGCATGTGTGTTGGATTTCAGCGGGATTTGGGACATGTATTTGCCCTTGGAAGAGTTTTCCTACAACAACAACCATCACTCGAGCATTGGTATGCAACCCTTTGAGCTGTTGTATGGGAGGAGGTGTCGGACCCCCATTTTTCGGGGACATGTAGGGAAAGGTGTGATGGGTAGTATAAAGATCGTGCTTCAGACGACAGAGCAGATACAACAGGTAAGCCAGAGGTTGTTGACCGCTTATAGTCGCCAGAAGAGTTATGCGGACAGGTGCCGGTCCGAGCTCGAATTTCAGGTCGGCGACTTCGTGCTCCATAAGGTCTCTCCTTGGAAAGGAGTGATCCGATTCAAGAAGAGGGGCAAGTTGGGGCCCCGGTATACTGGACCTTTTAGGGTGATCACGAGAGTAGGTAGGGTAGCCTATTGCTTAGAGCTTCCTGCAAAGTTGAGTCAGATTCACGATACCTTCCACGTGTCCCAGTTGAGGAAGTGTATCGCTGATGAGTCGGTAGTGGTTCCATTAGAGGATATCCAGGTGGATATGGGTCTGAATTATATTGAGAAGCCAATTGCGATTTGAGATCGGAGGGTAAGGGTTCTAAGGAACAAGGAAGTGCCTCTGGTTCAGGTCCAGTGGCAGCACAAAAAAGGATCCGAGCTGACGTGGGAAGTGCAGTCGGAAATGATTGAGCAGTACTTCGAGTTGTTTGCAGCGCAAGACTTCGAGGGCGAAGTCTGATTCTAGTGGGGGAGAATTGTAACATCCAGAGTTTCGAGTATGATTTAATTGCATTTATTTATCCAAGGAAAAGGAGGGACTCGTCGAGTTGGTGCCACGACTCGTCGAGTAGGTGAGGAAGTCTCTGAGAATCTTCGCGACCAGACTCGACGAGTCGGGCTTATGACTCGCCGTGTCTGCGCGGGCAATTGAAACCCTAATTCTCGGGTTTCAGAGCTTATTTAAGGGCACTCATAGCCTCCTATTGCAGCTACCAGTCCCTTGAGAGAAACCCTAAGTGAGCTAAATCGTTTGTGAGGAGGAGATCCATATTTGATCTTTCTATCATTGGTTTAGCAAGAAGAAGGTGATCAAGATCAAGAGGAGGCTGAAGGAGGTGCTATTTGGAGGAATTCTGAGCTCAGGAGTGCTTATTTGAGTTATAATCTCGATCCATCTTCTGTTTTGGTGATTAATTATAGAGTTAGGGTTTTCTAGACCCTTTTGGTAGATGGCTTTGATTGAGTATATGGTTCCTTTTCGTATTATGGTATGGATCTGGATCCACAGAGGTCCAGAGACCTTACTCCTTTGAGCTTTATGTGGATTGATGGTGAATATGAACTTAGGATACCATATTAGAGGTCATTTCTTCAAATAGAACCTTGGAGCCTTTGCATGGTCATCAAGCTTCAAACTTTACGTGATTATTAGGACTAGAAAGGATAGATCTATTGAGTAGAGCATCAGATCTGACCTCAGGAAGCCATTGGAAGTGATCATGGTTTTGACTCGCCGAGTCCATGAACAGACTCGACAAGTCGAGTCGAGTTGTCCCGAGACTGTGAATCTAGAGAGTGACCCGCCGAGTTAAGTGAGTGACTCGGTGAGTCAAAAGAGAATCAGAGGAGTAGAGTTCACGTGTAGACTCGCCGAGTCGCCCAAGTGCACTCGACGAGTCAATTCAATGTTTGATCGTTGACTTTGTTGACTTTTAGGGATTGGTCAACAATGGCGTCTTTGAGTCAAGAGAAGGGTAAAATGGTCTTTTACCCATCTGAGGATGCTAAAAGAGGGTGGGGTCTAGTCTCGAGAGTTATATTTATGAGTGTATCTTACTTTATGTGATTACGTGGAGGCTAGACTATACTGCTACCGAGTCAGGGATTTACCGAGACATCTGAGGTGAGTCTTTTCACTATACTTTACCTTGAGTGGTAATTAGAGTTATGTTACAGAGTTATTGTATGCTATTTATCTGATGTGTTGCACTGCATTATTTCTATGTGATTTATGCCATGTGTATATCAGAGTATATTAATGTTAGAACCGGAAGGTTCACAGAGCTAGGACCAGAGGGTCCAGAAAGTTAGGGGCCCAAGGGCCCACAGAGTTATAGCCTTGAGTGACTAGTATGTGTTATGCGTGGTATTTTGGGGAACTCACTAAGCTTTATGTTTACAGTGTTATGTGTTATGTGTTTCAGGTACCAGCGATGATCACGGGAAGGCGCCGACATGATCTGTACACACATCCGCAGAGTTTATTATAATTTGATCTTGGGAAATGTTTTATGAACAATGATATGATGAAATGAAATTTTATTAATGAATGTGTTTGGAAATGTGTTTAAAATACAAAAAAAAATTGTATAAAATTTTACGGTGTTACAGATTGTTTGGTTCTGCCCCAATCCCACAACCAAACAAGGAATAGGAAATGAAGTGGAGGCCACACATTCCACTGGTTGTCGGATCCTCCTGTACATATTTCTGAAGTATTCACTAGACACTTACATAGTTAATTGTATTGATTTCTTTGATATCTGTTGAAAGTGTTCCTCAAGAAAATCCAATATTTTCTTATGTAAAGTATGATTAACCCATTCCTTCTATGACTTCTTAGTTCACGCTAGTTTTTTATAAACCAATATTGGATAGACAGTTAACTGGGTGAATTTGCCCTAACTCCACAACCAAACAAGGAACATGGAATGAGGTGGAAACCACATATTCCGCAGTCTATCAGGTATTCTTCATACATAACCTGGATGCATAGACTAAGGAGTCATGGAATTAATAATGAATGTTTTTCAGTTAAATAATAAACCAACTTTTTGTAAAATACTGATGTTTACCCTAGAAAATCCTATATTTTCCCTAAGTGTATGTTATTGAATTATATGTTCCAAATCATGGTGTTCAAGTATCTACTATACTTATGTTGTTAAGCGTTGTTCTGTTTGAAATCCTTTGTATGAAAACATGTGTACAGAAACCTTTGTATGACAACCATTGTATAGTATTCTTATTACATAAATAAAACTAGTTGATAACGTGTTGTTCTGTATCCTGAATGAGTTGTTAAAACCCTCCTGTGATTACTTAGCACATACGAGTTATAGAAATCTAGATCGAACAAACAGTCGATTGGGTGATTCTGCCTAAAGCCCACAACCAAATAAAGAACAGGAAATGAGGCGGAAATCACACCTCCCATTGTATGTCGGATGTTAATTTCATATTACCCTAATGTACATACTAAGTATTCACATAGTTACCAACCATGTTGACAGTTTGGTAGGTATACTATTACATGAACGAGTCATTGTTTCACCTGTGGATTCTTATAACCATAATATGGACGATCAACATTGTGACGTATTCGGGCGTCGTGAAAAATGATGTTTGTCACCCTAAGCATGCCTGCCTAACTGAAGCTAGCAGTTCAGGTGCATGATTGTCACTCCCGTATAGATCTATACATAAACTCACGCTCTCCCTCCAGGAGACTCTAGTTATAAGGCATCTCACACTGTAGTTCTCTCAACGAATTCACTAATAATACTATGAAAACCCACCTTGTTATTAGCATGAATTTCTATACAATAATATCTTTTATTATTATAATTCATGAGTTTATTCCTTTGTCCTGAAAACTATGTTTGCAAAGTTTGTATATTAACATGTTTATAAACCACCCGCAAAACTCTGTTCATTATGTTTAGTAAGTTCTATGTTTGTTGTATACTAATGATAGGAAAATATAATGAACCAGTTATATCTTTAAACACAAGATTACTTGTGCTTTTACTTGTATCCCCCCTTGAAAACATTCAAAACTCGGAGAAATGTAGGGGTATGAACTCACCGTTTCACGTGGGGTTCGAATGTAAGTCGATAGGGATGCTGAGTGTCAAATGAAGCCTCAAATACGACTGGATCCTATTTAACATATAATAGCACATATATGTATTAGATTAGGGCATTCCATGACTAAACATGATAGGAAACCTTACTAAGGACTTGGTAACACTTGAATAAAGTGTTAAAACCATATGTGATTGAGTGAAGGAGGTGTACGGCCTCACAAAGGGTGTATACGGCCATAGGTGATTGAGTGAAGGAGGTGTACGGCCTCACAAAGGGTGTATACGGCCATAGGTGTACGGCCCATGAGTGTATGGCCGTACACTCATGAATAGGGGTGTTTTCGAGGTGTTACCAAGGTCCTAACTAGCATCCAAGAAGTGTTCTATGTCCCATGCTTAGTGGTATTGGAAGTTTGAGGCCAAAAATGATCATCAAAGTGGGTGTACGGCCCTAAGGTGTGTGTGTGGCTGTACAAAGGGGTGTGCAGCCGTACAGAGGGGTGTACGGTCGTACACTCTTCATGCTCATGCCCAAGTTGTCGACTTTTAGGTGCATCAAGGCTAAGATCATGTCCAACTAGAAGATAGGGGCCAAACTCTCACTTTGGAGATCCTTTAGGTGTGTGTACGGCCAGCCCTATGAAGGTGTGCAGTCGTACTCCTTCAAAGGATGAAGAACAAAGGCTGAAACATGAGAGATGAAGAGGCCTTTCAAGTATAACAAGCTAGGGGATGAATTACTTACATTTTTGAATCCTTTGAAGGGTTCTCGGATGAAGAATCTAGAGAGAGAAAGTAGTGGTGTGCACCCAAAAGACGAAAAGAGTGAAGGAGAGGGAGCTCTATATATATATATATATATATATATATATATATATAGAGAGAGAGAGAGAGAGAGAGAAGTGGGTGACCCACCACCCCGAGTGTGCGGCCATGGGGTGGGTGTGGGGCCGTACACATATGTGTACGGCCGTACACTCCTCCTAGAGGGGTGTTTGTCCCGAATGTTGTGCTATGACTTAGAATAACTCGACCTAGAACCCAAACTTTGATTTTACTAGTATTAGAACACTTTAACAAACACTTAAACGGTGCTAAAAGGTGATAGAATCGAGTTTAACATTGATAGAATTGACCAATTGTACAAGATAGAAGTTCCGGGTTGTCACACTATAACGCTATACCATATATATATATATATATATATATATATATATATATATATATAGACATAAACAAAGAGGGACAAAGAACAACAAAGGCAGATGAGTATCATATGGCAGGCTTTCCATATCAACCAATAATCTGATTCAAAGATTTACAATCAATGAAATACAACAATTTCAACATGATATATATCAATAAGACTTCAGCCCAATTGGCATAGAAAATACAATTTTGAAATATCATTTTGCTAGAATATACAGGCTTTTAGCCCTACCTAGCATTCTGCCAATACCAAAGTGATACGAGTCATTCTCTACATGGCCAAAAGCACAAAGCCAATACACACGAGACATGTTCTACATGGCTAAAGGGTTCATACCAATACCAAAGTGATGCTTAGTCATTCACTTCATGGTCAAAGGTATAGCCTCATTAGCATAGTAACACAGGAAAATACATTGCACATATAACACGTAACATACACTTGTCCTTATATTGATCTCACCGTGAAATAACCGAATGATAAAATGCTGATTTGGGCAGCACTTCGTTTCTAGATATGACTTTATTTGACGAAACCGGGGATTTTTGTTGAAAACTAGGCCTTGCGCGGACAAAGTTTCAACTTCAAAATATTATTTTCTCGGGTCTTCGCTGCGTCGGGACTTGCTTCGGGTGTCGGGGATGTTTCCTAGGATTCGGGGGGTGTTAGGGTACTTTGAGAGAGAGTAGAAGGTAAAAGAGAGTGAAAGAATATGAGAATTTGTAAACAAAATTTGGAAGGCTCGCTTTCTATTTATAGTAGTTTGAAGACTCTCCGTACGCTGGGTGTAACTCCATTACTGTGACACCCCAAAACCACGAACGGCGGAAACGTTCAGGGGTGGAGGACGTCACGTACAATATCACAACAGTGTAATATAATAAACAAGCAACAACATCATTCATTTCATTATAAGTAAAGTTTAATACATGTGTGTTCTTTCATTGTAATAAGACACCAAAAATATACAATCAAAATAAAAGACGAGACTAGTCTACTCCGTCTTCTCAAAACCTGGCCTCCTTACCTGTCTACTGATGACCTGAGAATACAAGTTATTTTGAAAGCGAGTATCAGCTTTAAAGCTGGTGAATTCATAAGTATATAAGTGCCATTGCCTTGTTTGTGAAAATCTGTTATGAAAGCCATGTAAACCTTTAAATGAAATTTGTTGAGGTAAGTGTGAAATCCCTAGAAAAACCCTTATTTTCTATAAGTATGAAATGTAGTCTTCTACCAAGACCCGAATCTTCTGTATGTATGAAGTGTAGTCTTCTACCAAGACCCAAATGTTTTGTAAGTATGAAGTGTAGTTTTTCCTTTGTATTGGCTAGTACTAAAAGTGCTTAGTCTAACTCATCGTTTATGTGAAAGGTATCACAAAATAAAGTAATAGGAAATACATAATAAAGTAAATGTTAGCCGGAGGTACTGGTGCTAACATGTACTTATATAACCTTATGAACATCCGAAGATTGTCCAATTGTCCTCTGTAGCAGCAGCAGGGTGAGGGAAGGGTTAGTCCCCGTAAAGGTACTCCTAGTATAAGTAATAACCGTAGGCATTCGTAGATGTTCATCACCCACTGTTGCTAACAGATGGGTTCCGGAATGGTTAATCCCGTCCATATATCCCGAGGTACTAGGGATAGAGACCCATCTAGGTATCCCAAGGTACTAGGGATAGGGTCTTGTCTAGATATCCCGAGGTACTAGGGATATGCAGGAAAATTTACACAGAAGGTACTAATAAATCATCCTCGCAATTTGAGATACAAATACTCACTATAAACAAGTATACACAGGTAAAGGTATCTACGTAAAGGTACTCTTGTAATGTGTTCATGTATCATGTAAGCATATGTGAAGGTACTCTTGTAATGTGTTCATGTATCATGTAAGCATAGGTAAAGATACTCTTGTATCAGGTAAGGTTCTAGTAAGAACTCATGAATGAACTGACTCTTGTGTGATTCCTTGTAATAGAAGTAATGTTTGATATCTTGAAATTATCCCTATGATAATCTACTGTAATATAACTGGATGATCATGTAGGTTTGTACACTCTTACTACTCAAGAGTGTGGGAAACTAAATGAAAGATGTACGCTATAACATCAATACATATATAAGAATATAAGTGTATATGCATAGTTTACTTCAAGAATGAAAAATGGTTTTTGTAAGACATCTTATGGGTTTTGAACAATAATTAACAATGACTTGATGTCATTTTAATAAACATTTCAAAGGTAAAACATTTGGTAACAAGGTGTTTTTAAGATGTAAAACCATTTCATGCATCACATTTTGTAGCATGTGAAATAAGTTAAATGACAAACACAGTTATAAAATACATATCAATGATTAAATAACATGTTTGTTTCTACTTGTATTCCCCCCCCCCATTAAAGCATTTAAAATCATTTAAAATATTGATTAGGGGTATGAACTCACTTGAAAGTTTGAAGATAGCGAGATGGAAAACTGGGCAGAGTTTCGTCTCGGGAAACGGATTTTTCTCGGGATTCTCGGGAATCTCGGGAGTAAAATCGACCTTCGGGACTTGAGTAAAAAGACCAGGGCTTCGGGTTTGAACGGGCACGGAAAACGAGGCAAAACGCAAGAGAAATGAGAAGAAATGAGCAATTTTTCCGGAAACCCTCGCATTCTATTTATAGGGGTCTGAGAAGCCTCGGTACGCGGGGCGTACGCTCGTACGCAGCGCGTACGCGTACGTCATGCATGACCGAGTCCTCGACTGCCTTGGCTTCGGATGGGACGGATCGGGTCGGATGGGACGGGTCGGATGGGGCGGGTCGGTAGCTTCGCATAGGGGTGACGTGGACGGACCGAGACCAAGGCCCTCGGGTACGCGGGGCGTACGAGGTTACGCAGCGCGTAACTCGGATGAGAACGCTGACTCCTCCCTCGGATATTACCAAATTTTTGAATTAATTTTATATATAATTTATCTAATAAACTTAAAAAAATCATATCTCCTTCATACGAACTCCGTTTTCGATGGTCTTTATATCCATGCGAAGGTGAGACTACGCTCTACAACTTTCGTTTAGACTCCGTTGGCAAATTCCGAAATTATTTTTATTATTTAATTATAAAATGATGTGATTAAGGAATTTCTTTAAAAATTCATAACTTCTTTATCTGACGTCGGTTTTTGCCAGACTTTTCATCGCTGAAATACCATTGTCGAGACCTTCGATTCTCGTTTAGGTCATTCCAGCCAAAAGTCGCTCGATCTCCAATTCGAGTGTTTAGCTGTCTGTTGCTAAGCCGAATTTGGAAAAATCTTAACTTCAATATACGAAGTCGGATTTGGACGTTCTTTTTACGTAAGATCCCGGTTTAATGACATTTAAACATAGAGGGAAATAAAATAGAACTTCTTGGACATTTTATTATCAAAGTTAATTTTATTAATTCAAAAGTGGTTACAATACTTGACTTTTTAGGTCATTACAAAGAGTTGAAATATCGGGTTGTCACATCATCCCCCCGTTAGAGGGAATTTCGTCCCGAAATTTAAAGTAAGAAAACACTTGAGGATTTAGGGAAACAGATGTGGGTACTTGTGTTTCATCTGATCTTCGCGTTCCCAGGTGTATTCAGGTCCTCGCTTTGCATTCCAGCGGACCTTCACGATGGGGATGCGACTTTGCTTGGTTTGCTTGACCTCTCGGTCCATGATTTCTACTAGTTCCTCCACGAAGTTGAGGCTCTCGTTGATCTCGATCTCGTCGAGTGGAATAACAAGAGTCTCATCGGATAGACACTTTTTCAAGTTTGACATGTGGAAGGTAGGATGTACGTTACTGAGTTCTTGCAGTAGATTGAGTTTGTAAGCTACAGGACCGATCCTCGCAAGAATCTCGAAAGGCCCTATGTATCTTGGATTGAGCTTCCCACGCTTTCCAAAGCGTATCAAGCCCTTCTAGGGTGAGACCTTTAGTAGGACTCGGTCGCCTACCTGGAACTCCAATGGTTTCTTGCGCTTGTCAGCGTAGCTTTTCTGTCGGTCTCTAGAGGCTTTCAATCGTTCACGAATTTGAACGATCTTCTTTGTCGTTTCCCGAATGATCTCCGGACCCGTGAGAGTGCTTTCGGGAGCTCGTTCCTTAGCCAACTAGGTATCACCCACTTCAGCCCAGCACAGAGGGGATCTGCACTTTCGGCCATAGAGGGCCTCGAATGGAGCTGCCTTTATGCTCGTATGATAACTATTGTTGTAGGAAAATTCAACAAGGGGTAAATGAGTATCCCAAGCTTTTCCAAAGTCAATCACACAGGCACGCAACATATCTTCTAAGGTTTGGATAGTTCTCTCACTTTGCCCGTCGGTCTGTGGATGGTAGGCTGTACTCATGTCTAGCCTAGTTCCTAGGGAACTTTGTAATGACTGCCAGAACCTCGAAGTGAATATACTATCTCGTTCAGAGATGATAGATAAGGGAACACCATGCAGCCTTACAATCTCCCTAATGTAAGTTCTGGTAAGTTTCTCCATCTTGTCTGTTTCCTTGATCGGTAAGAAGTGTGCAAACTTGGTCAGTCTATCGACGATGACCCATATGGAATCAAGTCCCCACGTCGTCTTGGGCAACTTGGTTATGAAGTCCATAGTGATCCGCTCCCACTTCCATTCTGGAATCTCCGGTTGTTGTAGAAGACCGGAGGGTTTCTGGTATTCGACCTTAACATTTGCGCAAGTAAGGCATTTACTCACGAAGGTAGCAATATCTGCTTTCATGTTAGGCCACCAGTATAACTTTTTAAGATGCCGATACATCTTATCTGAACCCGGGTGGACGGAATAACGAGTGTTGTGAGCTTCGGTCATGACTAAGTCTCTGAAGCCACCGTGTTTCGGTGTCCAGATCCGATCCATGAGGTATAAGGCTCCGCCACCCTTGACTTCCAAGTTCTTATCCATCCCTCTAAGGGATTCACCCGCCACGTTTTCAGGTTTCAAAGTGTCGAGCTGAGCCTCCTTTATTTACGTGGACAAGTGTGAATGGATGGTTAGAGTCAAAGATTTGACTCTACGACCAGTATATTCTTTCCGACTTAGGGCGTCGGCTACTACATTGGCTTTACCCGGATGATAACGAATTTCGCATTCGTAATCACTAAGAAGCTCGACCCACCGTCGTTGTCTCATGTTGAGCTCTTTCTGGTCGAAAATGTGCTGTAGACTCTTATGGTCTGTAAAGATTGTGCTTTTCGTACCGTATAGGTAATGTCGCCAGATTTTCAGAGCAAACACAACTGCTCCTAGATCAAGATCGTGGGTTGTGTAGTTAACCTCATGTGTCTTCAGCTGTCTCGAGGCATAGGCTATGACTTTACCTCGTTGCATCAGTACACATCCAAGTCCTTGATTGGATGCATCGCAATAGACAGTGAAGTCTTCTATCCCTTCGGGAAGGGATAGTATCGGGGTGGTGCACAAGGCTCGTTTGAGCGTTTGGAACGCTCTTTCCTGTTTCTCTTCCCGGTCGAAGGCCATGCCTTTCTGGGTCAGGGTTGTAAGAGGTTTCGCTATGCTGGAGAAGTTCTGAATGAACCTGCGATAGAAGCCAGCTAGACCTAGAAATTGACGAATTTCAATAGGTGTCTTTGGTGCTGACCAGTTCTCGATGGCCTTAATTTTGGAAGGGTCCACGTGTATACCTTCTTCGCTAACTACATGGCCCAAGAATTCGACTCGTCGAATCCAAAATTCACACTTTGAGAACTTTGCGTAGAGCTTCTCCGATCGCAATGTTTCTAAGATTTTACGGAGATGTTGACTATGCTCCTCCTTACTTCGAGAGTAGATGAGTATGTCATCAATGAAGACGATGACGAACTGATCCAAGTAAGGACAACACACCCTATTCATCAGATCCATGAATACTATGGGTGCGTTAGTTAATCCGAATGGCATCACTACAAACTCGTAGTGCCCATAACGAGTTCGGAAGGCTGTCTTGGGAACATCCTCCTCTAACACTCGTAGTTGGTGGTATCCGGATCGCAGATCTATCTTCGAGAAGTAGTTGGCTCCTTGAAGTTGATCAAACAAATCGTCAATGCGGGGCACGGGTTAACGATTTTTAATGGTAAGTTTGTTGAGTTCTCTATAGTCGATGCACATGCGAAACGATCCATCTTTCTTCTTGACGAACAAGACCGGTGTTCCCCATGGCGAGAAGCTTGGTCGAATGAATCCCCTCTTGAGAAGTTCGTTAAGTTGACTAGAAAGTTCCTGCATTTCAGCCGGTGCCAGACGATAAGGAGATTTGGCTACGGGGGTAGCCCCTGACACTAAGTCGATTCTGAACTCGACTTGGCGTTGTGGTGGTAAATCGGGAAGTTCTTCTGGGAATATGTCGGGAAAGTCACGTACTTCTGGGATTTTCTGAATGTCTTTCTGTTCTTGGCTGGTATCGACGACGTGTGCTAGGAATGCATGATATTCCTTTCGCAAGCACTTCTGGGCTTGAATGCACGAAATGATGCGAAGGCTCGTACTAGGTTTGTCGCCGTAGATAATTAAAGTTTCGTTGTTAGGAAGGTTAAGACGAACTGCTTTTTCGAAGCACATAATGTCGGCACGAAGAAGACTCAACCAATCCATACTGATGATAACGTCAAAACATTTAATTGTGACTGGCATGAGATCTATCTTGAAAGTATGGCCATCTAAAGTTAAGGTGCAACCTACGTATATGCAGTTTGTACTCTCTGTTTTCCCGTTAGCCATTTCTACCGTGAATGAACTAATGGTTTTTGTTTAAGCAGGTGTGCAAATTTGTGACTTACAAAACTTTTCTTGGCTCCGCTATCGAAAAGTATGCAAGCATATGAGTTATCGAGGAGGAACGTACCAGTAACTATCGTTGGATCAGCTACTGCGTCCTCGTGGCCTAAGGCCATAACTCTTCCTACTCCGCCAGCCATCCCCGCTTTAGGGCAGTTCCTCTTGTAATGGCCCACCTCGCCACATCCGTAGCAAGTTTGGCCCATCCTGGTGTTTGGGAACTGGGCGGCTTGAGCTGTTGGGCCTTGCAGTAACGGGCGGTGTGCCCCTTCCTGTTGCAGTTAGACCAGAACATCTCCTTGCAAGGTCCGTGGTGGTGGAAGTTGCACTTGGTGCACTTCGGGAGAGTCCCAGCATATGTTTTTGCTGGTAAGAGGTTCGCAGGGGCAACAGGAGTGATTGTGGCAGCATTGATCGCCACAAGTTGTTGCGTATTGGAGGATCCTTGCGGAGCCCCTCTTTTCCTCTTATTCCACCCCTTCTTGTCGTAGTCGGGGTTGGATTTTTGTGGTACAGGTGTAGGGATTGTTGTGTTCTGAGGTTTCCGGTGATCGATAAGAGATTGTGCTAGTTCCATGGCACTATCAAAGGTAATGGGCCTGGAAGCGATCACACTTGACTGGATCTGGGGCGACAGTCCCCAGATATATCTCTCGATCTTTTTGCTCTGGAGAGCAACCATATCAGGGCATAAGTTTGCCAAATCACAGAACCTATTTTTGTAGGTAGTGATGTCGGATCCAACCATTTGTAGACCCCAAAATTCTTGCTCGAGTTTTTGTATTTCACCTCGAGGACAGTATTCCTTCATCAGCATGTCTTTCAACTTTTCCCAGCCGATGGAATACGCCACCACCAAAGTTAGATAGTTAACATGGCTGTTCCACCATGTTAGTGCTCGGTCAGAGAAGGTACAAGCAGCGAACTTGACCTTGCTGCCTTCTTGGCATCCGCAGATTTCGAAGACAGATTCCATCTTCTCAATCCACTGTCTTAACACCATAACACCCCCAGTTCCATTGAAGCTGCGGGGTTTGGCGTTAGTGAAGTCCTTGTAGGTGCATTCCCGAGGGTGTCCATGGCTTTCGCCGTGGTTCGAGGGTGGTGCACCTGTTCCTGATCCGCTAGGGGCAGGAGCGTTGATTGCTGACACAGCAGCTGCAACTGCTGCTGTGAAAGCTGCCTGGAACATGTTTGCATCGAAAGGATTTGGTGGTTGAAGAGGTACAGGTGGTGGTGGAGGTGGTGGTATTGGTGTTGCGTTGTTTGGGTTCCTCCTTGGATTCCTGCGTGGCGGCATCTTTAACTATACGTTTAAAAGATGACGAAATGGATAAGAATAAATGATTAATGAATGTGTCTCATGGACTAAATCCCCATAGCCCAACAACAGAAGGAATAGCTAAAATAGACGAACTGACTAAGATAATTACAGTAAGACTAATTACCCCTATAGTATTTCTTTATGGTTGTGTTGGTAAGTTTTTAGACTTGCTGCCATATCACAACCATTCTCGGGCATATTCTAATCACTCCTCGGACCAGCATAGTTGATCAGGCTATGCCATTCCCAAGACTGACCATATATCCCCAGGCTTACATGTGATATTCAACAATCGTAATACTTTTGTTCTTGTCGTTGTGACACTGATTTTAGTATGAATGCAGGCACGTATACTTTGTTAAATATTTTATTATTTAAAGTATAAACTCTTAGACAGAGTGTTTTAATCCCATGTATTTATAGTTAGTATATCTTTTATGGGTTGATATACTTAATTCACTATAAACAATGCTCTGATACCAATCTGTCACACCCCAAAACCACGAACGGCGGAAACGTTCAGGGGTGGAGGACGTCACGTACAGTATCACAACAGTGTAATATAATAAACAAGCAACAACATCATTCATTTCATTATAAGTAAAGTTTAATACATGTGTGTTATTTCATTGTAATAAGACACCAAAAATATACAATCAAAATAAAAGACGAGACTAGTCTGCTCCGTCTTCTCAAAACCTGGCCTCCATACCTGTCTACTGATGACCTGAGAATACAAGTTATTTTGAAAGCGAGTATCAGCTTTAAAGCTGGTGAATTCATAAGTATATAAGTGCCATTTCCTTGTTTGTGAAAATCTGTTATGAAAGCCATGTAAACCTTTAAATGGAAATGTTGAGGTAAGTGTGAAATCCCTAGAAAAACCCTTATTTTCTATAAGTATGAAATGTAGTCTTCTACCAAGACCCGAATGTTCTGTATATATGAAGTGTAGTCTTCTACCAAGACCCGAATGTTTTGTAAGTATGAAGTGTAGTTTTTCCTTTGTATTGGCTAGTACTAAAAGTGCTTAGTCTAACTCATCGTTTATGTGAAAGGTATCACAAAATAAAGTAATAGGAAATACATAATAAAGTAAATGTTAGCCGGAGGTACTGGTGCTAACATGTACTTATATAACCTAATGAACATCCGAAGATTGTCCAATTGTCCTCTGTAGCAGCAGCAGGGCGAGGGAAGGGTTAGTCCCCGTAAAGGTACTCCTAGTATAAGTAATAACCGTAGGCATCCGTAGATGTTCATCACCCACTGTTGCTAACAGATGGGTTCCGGAATGGTTAGTCCCGTCCATATATCCCGAGGTACTAGGGATAGAGACCCATCTAGGTATCCCAAGGTACTAGGGATAGGGTCTTGTCTAGATATCCCGAGGTACTAGGGATATGCAGGAAAATTTACACAGAAGGTACTAATAAATCATCCTCGCAATTTGAGATACAAATATTCACTATAAACAAGTATACACAGGTAAAGGTATCTACGTAAAGGTACTCTTGTAATGTGTTCATGTATCATGTAAGCATATGTGAAGGTACTCTTGTAATGTGTTCATGTATCATGTAAGCATAGGTAAAGGTACTCTTGTATCAGGTAAGGTTCTAGTAAGAACTCATGAATGAACTGACTCTTGTGTGATTCCTTGTAATAGAAGTAATGTTTGATATCTTGAAATTATCCCTATGATAATCTACTGTAATATAACTGGATGATCATGTAGGTTTGTACACTCTTACTACTCAAGAGTGTGGGAAACTAAATGAAAGATGTACGCTATAACATCAATACATATATAAGAATATAAGTGTATATGCATAGTTTAGTTCAAGAATGAAAAATGGTTTTTGTAAGACATCTTATGGGTTTTGAACAATAATTAACAATGACTTGATGTCATTTTAATAAACATTTCAAAGGTAAAGCATTTGGTAACAAGGTGTTTTTAAGATGTAAAACCATTTCATGCATCACATTTTGTAGCATGTGAAATATGTTAAATGACAAACACAGTTCTAAAATACATATCAATGATTAAATAACATGTTTGTTTCTACTTGTATTCCCCCCCCCCCCCCCATTAAAGCATTTAAAATCATTTAAAATATTGATTAGGGGTATGAACTCACTTGAAAGTTTGAAGATAGCAAGATGGAAAACCGGGCAGAGTTTCGTCTCGGGAAACGGATTTTTCTCGGGATTCTCGGGAATCTCGGGAGTAAAAAGACCAGGGTTTCGGGTTTGAACGGGCACGGAAAAAGAGGCAAAACGCAAGAGAAATGAGAAGAAATGAGCAATTTTTCCGGAAACCCTCGCATTCTATTTATAGGGGTCTGAGAAGCCTCGGTACGCGGGGCGTACGCTCGTACGCAGCGCGTACGTGTACGTCATGCATGACCGAGTCCTCGACTGCCTCAGCTTCGGATGGGACGGATCGGGTCGGATGGGACGGGTCGGATGGGGTGGGTCGGTAGCTTCGCATAGGGGCAACGTGGACGGACCGAGACCAAGGCCCTCGGGTACGCGGGGCGTACGAGGTTACGCAGCGCGTAACTCGGATGTGGACGCTGACTCCTCCCTCGGATATTACCGGATTTTTGAATTAATTTTATATATAATTTATTTAATAAACTTAAAAAAATCATATCTCCTTCATACGAACTCCGTTTTCGATGGTCTTTATATCCACGCGAAGGTGAGACTACGCTCTACAACTTTCGTTTAGACTCCGTTGGCAAATTCCGAAATTATTTTTATTATTTAATTATAAAATGACGTGATTAAGGAATTTCTTTAAAAATTCATAACTTCTTTATCTGACGTTGATTTTTGCCAGACTTTTCACCGCTGAAATACCATTGTCGAGACCTTCGATTCTCGTTTAGGTCATTCCGGCCAAAAGTCGCTCGATCTCCGATTCGAGTTTTTAGCTGTCTGTTGCTAAGCCAAACTTGGAAAAATCTTAACTTCAATATACGAAGTCGGATTTGGGCGTTCTTTTTACGTAAGATCCCGGTTTAATGACATTTAAACATAGAGGGAAATAAAATAGAACTTCTTGGACATTTTATTATCAAAGTTAATTTTATTAATTCAAAAGTGGTTACAATACTTGACTTTTTAGGTCATTACAAAGAGTTGAAATATCGGGTTGTCACAATTACGCTGGGCGTACGCGTACGCAAGGCGTAATCCTCGTAAGTTGGGCATAGCTTCTATGTGTCACTAGTTCGTTTCTCAGGCTTTGGATGTGTTGCAACTACATGATACGTGTCCTTCGTCCGTAGTACGTTGGGCGTACAGCTTCGGATAATTCTCGAATATTATGTTTAAAATTTCAAAAATTCATATATTTCACATGCGGGCTCCATTTATGATGTTCTTTATATCCACGCGTAGGTGAAATTATGCTCTACAACTTTTGTTTAGACTCCATCGGCTAATTTTGACTTCATTTTGAATATTATATTTTTAACAGGCCGGGACAGGAAAATGTCCGTTAAAAATTCATAACTTCTTCATCCGACGTCCGTTTCCGTCTGTCTTTTTACCGTTGAACTACAATTGACGAGATTTTCGATTCTCGTTTGGGTTGTGTCAGCTAAAAATTGCTCGATCTATAATTCGAATTTCGAGTTGTACACCGCTATGCTGAATCTTAGAAAAATCATAACTTCCACATACGAAGCAAGATTTGGACATTCTTTTTATGAAAGTTCTCGGTTTAACCAATACTACGACTTTCATTTAGATCACTAAGGCTAAAAAGGTAGTTTATTGCAAACTCACTTTTTACGTCATATGGCGCTGTGCCGGTTGTGTCGCGAAACTTCAATAAGTCATAACTTCTTCGTTATAACTCGGATTTCAGTGAGGTTTTCGCCTAAATGTTTCTAGCGATATAATTTATAACTTTTAATAAGATTATTTATACTTATTTCCGACTTAAATTTTACATTTTCGTTAATTTCAATATTAGAATTTTTGATCGGAATCTCATATGACTTCCCATCACTTTCTAAATGATTCTAAACATAGTTTTACTTCAATTCTCGTAAAAACTATCTTGTTAGAATTCAATGCTCAAAACCATATAATATTTAATAATATTCATTTTTAAACTAACAAATCACGATAACTGAACATGTATGTTACACTCTGATTGGAGGAGTTATGATTTTATAAAAGATAAAACCCAACCGTGTTAATAACGCTATTAACGTCAAAATGGCATAAAGAAGTCAGTTGAGTTTTAGCTAAAGTCACAAAAAGGAAAATTATAGTACTCTGAGAGATAAATACTTTGAAAGGAAAAAGGTCAAAATATAGTTTTTATGAAAGAGATGCGATTTATAGAAAAATATAAAATACGGATTAAAAATTAAAATTAAAATTTGGCAACGCGGCCTTAAGGAAAGTTGTAGTGCTAGTAGAGAGCTACACAAATATATAAAGAGGGTAAGAAACAAGAGTCATATAAGGAAGATATGAATTTGTATAAAAGATTAAGAGGTGCACGCCAAGTGTGCGTCATGCTCGTCACGCACGCCTTCCCCTAGATTCGTCGAGATTAGGGAGACGTGGATCATTAGAAGTGTGACATATGGCAAGATCTGGATGGAGCCATGAAGCAAGTGCACGTCGCACATGAAGTGTATTGCACGCAAAACCAGTAAAAATAGAGGGTCTCAGTTTCTGATTTTCTCATCCCAAACACTCTCTCTAGACCTCTCAAGTTGTTCCAGAAGTCCTCTTAATGACGTGAAGCTTCAGATGCAATAGCTTGGATGCTTCCGAATACGCTACTAGAGTGAGTTCAAGAACCATATTTCACTATTTTAAATGTTATATGTAGGGGAGGAGGGATACATGTTTATCAAAATGCTTTATCAAATTATACTTATATTCATAAATATCAATCATTTTATAAAGCTTAAAACCTTAGGATAATGTAGCTATACATACTATGCATAGTTGTAAGCTATGATATTATGCCTAAGAATTATGATGATCGATAGTCTAGGAAGAGATAATATCTAGAGGTTGTAATGGCAAAATCCCTAGGATAACATAGTACCTAAAAGTAATGCGGCTCAAATATAGGGATATGCATCATACATAATCGTTACTCTTCCCAAATATCATGTTTTCAAAATAACCATAATTAGGGTATAATAATTCAAGAGGTGATATAATAAAACATAGGAAACTAGGAATTTAGAAATCATAAAATTTATAGAAAGTTTTCAAAAAGAGTTTATTATGATGTTACCTCAAAACCTATGAACTCGCCAACATCAAGTTGATGTTTTCAAAAATTGCATGTGTTCCTAATATGGTGTAAGATCGAGTCAAGAAAGGATTTTCAACTTGAAGACATATAGGTTTCATTTAAATAGGTAGTTATGATTGGCACTCTATTATTTGGGAAATCTATGTACCGTCACCACTCGATATTTCTACCATCGTCGGGGAGGGTGTGATAGAATGGTATTTGAGCTCGTTGCTAAAGCGAATTAGTATTTATTTAGGAATTACGACTATATCTTAGGACATATACTTTGATTAGGTTTGTCATCAAACCTATAAATAAAAGTATTACATTTAATTACCCTACTAACAGGTTACGTACGGGAGAGGTTCCTAGGCTGGAATTGTCGCCTTGGGATGCTGGATTTCGGAAGATCTATACGCTAAAATGGTCCTTCCCTCCACCTTTTCCTACCCGACCCATCCTTATTTAGTCTAGAAGTACAAAACAATAATAACCGTCAATCTTGAATAAAGTATACAAATTTAAAACACAATATATAAGACAAGTATCCAAGATTGTTCAGTGTGTAAAGGTTTGTCACTCCTAAACGTAGCCTGATCAACTATGTTTAGTCTTCACTAAACCAATACGTCGACTGAATTAGGGATAGAAAACCAATATCAGAGAAACTATATATATATATATATATATATATATATATGTATGTATGTGTGTGTGTATATATATATATATATATATATATATATATATATATATATATATACACACACACAAACCAAAAGCATACAGCGTAGCAAATATATCCCACAAATATACAAAGATAAGTATCAAAATACAAAATATCAACCCAAAAACATCAACCTACTCATCGCTACTCTCATACTCAGCCTCCTCGTCCTTTGTTCCCATGTCGCTATCATCATTATCAGTATCCCCATGATGTGTGCATGATGGACCGACACCATCATGACCAACACCCCATGGATGAGAAGGGGGAGGAATAACAGGACCTGCCTGAGGAAAATATGGATAGTCCATCCCCAGATGCTGCATCACCCCAACGATCGAAGCCATGATCCAGAGACGCTCCTCCCGTGCAGCAACTAGACACTACATCACGTCACATAGAGTTGTCTTTGGTTGGTCAGTCTCCACGTGCCTAGGTGATATGTGCATATTTAACCATATATTTCAATCACTATTTTAATACTTTTAGCTTTGATTATGTTTATTTTGGTACATAACGTGCTTATTATGGTTGAAATTTTTTTATAGTAGCAAAAACATGCTCGGGATAAAAAAGAAGTAAACGAGGAGCTGGAAGTAGGAAAATGCGAGCTTAGGCAAGAAGGAGACACATAAAATATGTTGATGGCCAGCTTGACCCCTCATCAGTATTTTGGCCATATCTCATATCTCATGACTCGTAACTCCGATTAAGGTGATTCAAAATGATCTGAAAACTTGAAAGAATTCCGGATGACTTTCGTCTTTGTGCCAACATGTGAAAACAACGACCTCAACATGGTGAATGGAAATTTTGCGATCATTAAGCTAACTTGGAGAATACGGAATATCCATGAAGACCACGTCATGGTGGAGGCTAACCACGTCGTGGTGACCAGAATTTGACAAGTATATATAATTAGGACATTAGGTCGTTTCCAGAGGGAAGAGGCATTAGGTCTATGATTATTCACGAAGAAAAACCCTTGGAGGGTAGAATTCAACTAGAGATCAAAGGATAAAGAAATTGGAGCAAGGATTCGCAAATATTCATTCGGTTTTCCTAGTTCAATCATGTTTAGCCTAGTTTTCCATTTTTCATATGTTTTCCAAATGTGATTATGGGCTAAAAACCCTTGCTTTTGTTTAGCTTAGATGAACTCTTAATTGCTATGTGTTGATTTCTTGTTTGATGGATTGATGAAGTTAGTTTTAGCTTTAAATATTGTTTGATAAATCTAAAACTAGCTTGTTAAAGTTTCTATATTTATTTCCTTGTCTCAATATTTTGTATTTAAACAAAAGTTAATTGCATGAAATCAATTTAAGTGTCTATTTATGATCATTAAATCGTTAGAGCTAGTGATTAGTCGTATCTTAGTATAGGTGATAAGTTAGTTGCTTAACTGTTTTAGAAAGCAGTATTTGATCATAGTATTTGTTCAATCACTAGACTTGAACAAAGAATAATAGTTTGTAGATTTTATCATTCAGAGTTCAAATTACCTTTAAAATCAATTTAGTGTCCTTAACTTGCATGATCATTGCGGTTTAAGTTATTGAATTGACTTATGCTAGGTAGTCTGATCATGATGACTAGTAACTTTTATTTGGTAACTAATGGAATTAATCCATTGTCTTGAAATCAACCATATGAAACAGGAGGGATTCGAAGCTAAACGAACGTATCATTTATTCTTGATTGAAAATCGTCTTTCTAGTTGTTTACTTTAGTAATTAGTTGAGTGTTTTAATTAAGTTAATCTAAACTTGTAAATTCAGGTACCCCTCCCCACCCCCCCCCCTCGCCCCACTTCTAGTTGTTTTTCTTAGTTTAAATTTTAGTAATTCTTTTATTAATTAAATTTCGTTCCCTATAATTGACACCCGACTTACCCAAGCTATTTTATAATCTGACTAGGTACACTCCCTATGAGTGCATAATTTAGCTAAGTAGTTAGGTTTTAAAATTTAAAGCTAGATAGGTATATGAAGTGCACATCAAGTTTGTTGTGCCGCTGCCGGGGACGACATATTCTAGTTATAATTTAACTGCGTTTAGCTATTTGATCATTTTTGTGGGGTAAAAACCGCAAAAAGTTATTTTTCTGCATTTAATTTTTTTTTTGTCTGAGCATCAACCACGTCGTGATCATCTTAGCCACGTCATGGTTACCTTTCAATCAAACTTTAGTTTATTGCTTTTTTGATCATTTTACGCATGTTTTCTAGTTTTATCTTAGTAGGGAAAATGGGGTACATCAGGACATGTCAATGGAAGAGTATAAGCGACATATGAGGAACGACAACAGATGGGGTCTTAATCCACCAAAAATCCCAACTACTACAAAGTTGGAACTACCATGACACATTCTCGACATGATAAAGGAGCTAGCTTTTTATGGGAAGGAACACAAGGACACTTATGAGCATATAGAAGAGGTGGTGGGAATTTATAATTATTTCCATGCACCAAACGTGAGTAAAGATGCAGTGATGCTTCAATTTTTGCCAGTCACATTGAAGGGTGAAGCTAAAGAATGGTTCAAATCACTTCCCTTTGGAGAAATCATGACATGGGATGATTTTAAGATTGAGTTCATAAACCAGTTTACCCCTCCTTCAAAAGTTGCGAAGCTTAAAACAAATGTACAAAATTTTCAACAATTAGAAGGGGAGTCGCTATACAAAGCATAGGATCGTTAAAATAGATTGTTACGACATTTCCCTCAACATGACTTCAAAGTGAAACAAGCAATCTCGATATTTTATGATGGATTCAATGTGTGCACTCACCAACTTCTAGACTCTTAAGGGCCCGTGACAAAGAAGGATCCGGCAACAAATAAAGCTTTCATTGAAGAATTTGCTAAGCATTCAAGAGAGTATCACAACTTAAAGGAGGATTTCACTGGAGGAAATCAAGTAAATATGGAGGTCAAGATGCTATCAGTTCAGGAATTGCAAAACTCAACATAATGGAAGAAAATATCACAAAATGGGTGGATCAAATCAAGATAGATGTAGAGCTTGTAGGGGGCTCATTCTACAAGGGATTGTGAATTGGAGCACAAGAGAGATCAATATACAAAACAAATTCAACAAGTAAAGCATGATATCTACCAAATAGAACAAGTCCAATCCGAGAAAATATCTCCTCTCTAGTCAATGTTATTCAGATTTATGGTAGCTAGCGAAAAACGACATGATGCTACTGATGTGAAACTTAGAGAACAACAAGAATCTATTTTAAGCATCCATACACAATTCGAGGAATTAACAAAGCTTGTGTAAGAAAATCTATTAGATACACCTTCCATAAAAGTCGAGCCAATCCTAATCTCTCAATTCATGGTTGTTTATACATAAGAAGAGGAGGAATTGGTGCATATAGGGGTCCTTGATTCAATTGATCAGCATTCCAATCAGTCACTTGAAGGAAAAGAAAAAGAAAAGAAAGAGTTGTGACTCTACCCAGACGCCACGACATAGAGGCAATAGTGGCACATCGTGGGCATTGAAGGAAGATTATGATTTTTCTATCGTTGAGTCGTATCAGCCACCTCTGCCTTACCCATCTCGTTCCAAGGAAAATATGGTGAAGAAAGGAAAAACAAAGTTCATGGAGCATAAAGAATCCAAAGAGTAATTGGAAAAGGAAGTGAATTATTTGAAACCTCCAATTTCAACGCCAATGCTTTTTCGAGGTGATTTCTTTTACAATACCTCCAGATCACGTCTCAGAGACAGTTGAAGAAAACGAAAAGAGAGTGATGATTCTCATTATCACAATAAAAACCGGGAAAGAGATAAGACAAAACCTAAAGACACGGGGATGAAGAAAGAACCAAAGCATGAACATAATGATGATGTCAATTTAAAATGCTAGAAAGCTTGAAAAAGGCATTCAACAGAAGGGTTGCCTACAAATAAGATTACCATAAGGTCCAAATTTCAGGACGTAATTCCAAAAACAGGGGGAGAATGTGACAATTGGGAATTGCCTGTCACCAATCGTCAGTAGAGATTAGAATCAACCAATGATAATGATAGAACTTTTCATATTGAAGGAAAAATATGATCAGTTAAATGATACCAACAAGTTATATCACTTTTTATGCAGGTTAGTGTATTCGGAAAGTACACAACAAAGTCATCCCAAGGATATATGTGTTGCAAAAATCTAACTCCGATTGGAGGAATTATGATTTTATAAAATATAAAAACCAACCACGTTAATAATGCTATTAACGTCAAAATGGCATAAAGAAATGAGTTGAGTTTTGGCTAACGTCACTAAAAGGAAAATCATAGTACTCTGAGAGATAAGGACTTTGAAAGGAAAAAGGTCAAAAACATAGTTCATATGAAGGAGATGCGATTTTTAGAAAAATATAAAATACGAGTTAAAAATAAAAGTTAAAATTTGGCAACGCGACCTTAAGGAAAGTTGTAGTACTAGTAGAGAGCTACACAAATGTATAAATAGGGTAAGAAACAAGATTCGTATAAGGAAGATACAAATTTTTATAAAAGATTAAGAAGTGTGAGCCAAGTGTGCGTTATGCTCGTCGAGCATGCCTGACTACCATATTCGTCGAGATTAGGGAGATATTGACCATTATAAGAGTGACACGTGGCAAGCTCTAGATGGAGCCATGAAGCAAGTGCGCCGTGCACAACCACTATAAATTGAGGTGCTCACTTTCTGATTTCCCATCCCAAACACTCTCTATATACCACTCAAGCTGTTTTGGAAGTCCTCTTAATGACACGAAGTTTCAGATACAATAGCTTGGATGCTTCAGAATATGCTACTGGAGTGAGTTCACGGCCCCCATTTCACTATTTTAAATGTTTTACGGCGGGGGGGGGGGGGGGGGGGGGAATACATGCTTATCAAAATGCTTTATCAAATTATATTTATATTCATAAATATCAATCATTTTATAAAGCTTAAAACCTTAGGATAATGTGGCTATACATATTATGCCTAGTTGTAAGCTATGGTATTATGCCTAAGAGTTATGATGCCCGATAGTCTAGGAAGAGATAATAATTAGAGCTTATAATGGCCATATCCCAAAGATAGCAAAGTACTTAGAAGTAATGTTGGTCAAATATAGGGATATGCACCGTACTTAATCGTTACATTGCCCAAATATCTTGTTTTCTAAAAAACCATAATTAGGGTATATAGATATGTATTTCAAAATAATACATACATATATATATCTATATATATATATATATACATACAAAATAATTGTAAGATCCAAAAGATATAATTATCAAACATAAAATTATAGGGGTTTATATTATGATAGTTATAGGAAATCACTAAGATAAAAGATAAAATACCTAAGGTTAATGAGTTAGTGAGTTATTAGTATTCACCCCTTATAGGGATATGCACCGTACTTAATCGTTACATTGCCCAAATATCTTGTTTTCTAAATAACCATAATTAGGGTATATAGATATGTATTTCAAAATAATACATATATATATATATATATATATATATATATATATATATATATATATATGTACATACATACATACAAAATAATTGTAAGATCCAAAAGATATAATTATCAAACATAAAATTATAGGGGTTTATATTATGATAGTTATAGGAAATCACTAAGATAAAAGATGAAATACCTAAGATTAATGAGCTAGTAAGTTGTTAGTATTCATCCCTGCCTGATTAAATTCGGCTACCCTGAACCTATAATCATTAATCTTGTGAGGGTCAGGAATATATGTATAGATCTATACGTGGAATGCCACCCCCGCCTGCGCTTGCTAGCTACAATCCCGGTAGGATAACTTTCTTATTAATCACTATTCGACGTCCAATGAAGCGTCGTGCTTGGGTAATCAATAGTCCAACATCATCGATTATAAGGGCTCATGGTAATACATTACAACTACCTTAGATATCCGACTACCATTAGGGACGCCTTAGAATGGTAGACAACATACGTTAGGATTAGTTAAATATCCTACAACGATATTAAGTTTGGATTAATATATCCTAAAAGATAATAAGATATGACCATTAGATATCCTACAAAGATAGTAAATTTGGATTAATAATATATCCTAAAAGATAATAAGATAGAATCATTAGATATCCTACAAAGATAGTAAACTAGGATTAATAATATATCCTAGAAGATAATAAGATAGAATTAGCAGAATGTCCAAAAAATATAATAATTCATGAGGTGATATAATAAAACATAGGAAAATAGGAATTTAGAATTCATAAAATTTCTAGAAAGTTTTCAGAAAGAGTTTATTACACTTTTACCTCAAAACCTGTGAACTCACCAACATCAAGTTGATTTTTTCAAAAATTGCATGTGTTCCTAGGATGGAGTAAAGATGAAGTCAAGAAAAGATTATCAGATTCAAGACATATAGGTTTTCGTTTAAATATCTAGTTATGATTGTCGCTCTGTAATTTGGGAAATCTACGTACCGTCACCACTCGGCATTTCCACCATCGGCCGAGGAGGGTGTGACAGTATGAGAGTCGTCTAGAAAGTATGGATGAGTATGTTAAAGGATTAAGATCTTAATGTATAAAGAATGTTAGATTTGTTCTCATTATGTGAAGGATTAGCCTTCACGATGTGAGAAAGGGGTAGACTCTGCGAGCATTTTATCTCAAGGCCACCACGCTGTGACAAAAGTTTGGTCACGATGTGGCGGCCGACTGTGAGATTTTTCACTATTGACTTTGACTATTGAATTTTTGACTAAGTTTAACTTTGGGTCATATATTAGGGTTTTGGGCTATAGTGTCACACCCCAAAACCAAGAACGGCGGAAACGTTCTGGGGCGGAGGACGTCATGTATAGTATCACAACACAGTAAATATAAATAAGCAAACAACATCATCCATTTCATTAAATATATAATTTTAATACAAGCATGTTCTGTACATTTATAGACACCAAAATAATGTAAGTCAAAATAATAAGATGAGTCTTGAATACGCTCCATCTTCTCAAAAGTTGGCCTCGGTACCTGTCTACTGATGACCTGAGAATACAAGTTATTTTGAAAGAGCTTATCAGCATTAAGCTGGTGAGTTCATAAGTATTTTAGTGTCAATGTTTGTTGCCAAAAACGTTTGAACCTGTCTCAATGTATAAGTTTGTAAAAATGTGAGTAAGTGTTTGAACGTGTTTGTAAAAGTTTGAATCTCTCAGAAAAACCTATATTTTCTATTAAAGTAACCTTCTACCAAGGCTTAACTGTTTTGTATACTCGTTTGTTGCAAAAGTGTGTAATTTCCCAAGTGTAACTATCATTTTAATAAAATATAGTTTGTACATTAATGCTTAAGTGAGGTTATCACTAAAATATGTAATGGGTAAATCATTGTAGTACTGTAGTTTTGTATAATAGGAACCACTGTTGTACTAACTACCTTAAACCGGATTTATATTAAGGTATAATGTGATAAATTGCACCATGCTATCGACTGGTAACAACGACATAATGAATGGTCGTAATAAAGAAATGACGTTTGGCACCCGCAGACCTGCAGGTCCGGCTGTAGCTAGCAGCAAGGTGTAGGATAGTCAATCCAGTATAGATCTATACGCAAACTCACGCTCTCCCTCCAAGAGAATTCTGTCTACAACTCGGGCCATGACATTTAAGGCATCCTCCGACACAGTGGATCACAATTGTTAACATATTCATGTATATGTAATGTTTCTCGTTCTAGTATAATTGTATATGTTCTCCTTCTAGTATAGATGTATATGTCTTGTTTCTAGTATAGATGTACATGTTCATGTTTCTAGTATAGCTGTATATGTTCATGTTTCTAGTATAGCTGTATATGTTCATGTTTCTAGTATAGTTGTATATGTTCATGTTTCTAGTATAGTTGTATATGTACGATCCTGTGTTACCCCGATGGTAACTAACTAATGATGTGTGTAGTACGTATGTATATGGAAGTACTTTTATGTCTATATGTGTATATTTGATATATCATTAATATTGAAACGACCTTCGGATGGTCATCCGAAATCCCACCAGACCACATCCAAATCGAGGAAAAGGAAATAGGGCGGATGGGCTTCCTAAGCCCTTTGAACATTATTTATACATCTATATATATATATATATATATATATATATATATGTGCATGCAATTGATAATATAAAGGCATAAATAAGTTTTCATAAGACATTTGAAACATAAATAGAATTTCAAGAAAAGATCGACTTGATGTCAATCTATAAAACAATTTGAAGGCATAAGTTGATAAACAGTTTAAGTATAAGGAACATATGTTTAAATCACAGTTTGTAACTAATTTTGGAAAGTAAAAGAGTTTGTAAAACATTTCAAAGTAAAGCAGTTTGATAAACAGTTTGAACAGTGGTAAAATCATTGGTTTCCTAGTTATTAATCACATGTGATTAAATGCAATCACATGTGATTGAAGCAATAACTATCAGTGTTTGACTTGTATTCCCCCCATAAAGTATTTAAAACATTTAAAATCATTTCAAAGGTTGATTAAAGGGGTATGAACTCACCTGTGGTGAGCTATTTGAATTGGAGTGTCGGATACCATGCTAGGTGGCAAACGGAGACTTGTTTACATGCACGAGCCTAGTTATCATATAATAAGCATATATATAACTAATTAGCCAAATAATAACTTAACAAATAAGTTAAGACACTTAGGAACATGTAAAAACTTTGTATAAATGTTATAGGTCCTAAGGGTTGCATCTAAGTTGCTACGGGACAAGGCAAAAGGGTTTGAAGCACCAAATGACATTGTATAAGAGTTCACCACCCAACAAACCCCATCTTTGGAGTTTACGGCCGTGAACTCCCCACTTGGTGGTTTTGGGTGTTTTAAGGTGCTATCTTAATCCTAGAATTAGCCTAGCCTTGTTGGAATAATCTTTGAAGTAGTTTAAGGCCCTAGAATGCTCCATAGAGGAGTTTACGGCCTAATGACCATATCCCCTAGAGTTTACGGCCGTAAACTCCTATGGGGTGGTGGGTTTTAATTCATTTGAGGCACTTGCAAATATAGGATAGCTTCCATGTTTTTATCTAAGGCTAAAGGGGACAAGAGGCACACATTTGTGCCTTCACTTGGAGTTTACGGCCCAAGTAATGTTCCTTGGCCGTAAACTCCCTTTAAGGGATGGTTTTGATGTCTTTTACTCCCCATTAAAGTCCTATGTGTTCAAGGGTAATTATCTTAAGGCCTTAGGGGTGTTTAGGGTGCATTTAACCCTTGGAAAAGGGGTTTACGGCCCAAGAGCATATCTTGGCCGTAAACTCCTAAAACTTAATGATATTGAAGTGTTTTGATGTCTAAAATGGTTACAAGCATTTGAGGGTTAATGTCCTTAAGCTTTAGGGGTGGTTTAGGGCACATTTAGCCCTTAAAAAGGGGTTTACGGCCCAAGAAATGTCCTTGGCCGTAAAATCATATTACTTGTGTTTCTTGAATGATTTCTAGCCTCTAATGATTATACACTAAGTCCTTAACTAGTTGCTTAACAAGAAAATGGGACTAGGAAGCTTATAGGCCTCGTTTTGGAGTTTACTCCCCAAGAACGTTCTTCGGCGGTAAGCTCCCGGAACTTGTAGTTTAGACGTGTAATTAATGTTATAAAGCATATAACAAGTAATAAAACATATCTAGTAAAGTGGACTCACAATCTGGGATAAAAACCCGAAGATCCGTCAGAGAGAAAATGGCTTTTCTCTAGTTGGAATTGTAAATAATGAATTAATTAATTCATAAATCTATTTATAGTCCTGAAATATTTTGGCAGAAAATATTTTTATTCTGGAAATAGGACTGCAACATTATGAAACTTGGAATGCTCAAATTTCACAAAACCAGGAGCATCCACTCTCCTGATATCTCCTTAAACGTGAACCCTAATGTACACAAACTTGTTCGGAAAAGTATGAAAATCACTGAAAGTGGACTAGCTTCTATTGAATAGGTAATGTTCGTACAAATGGAAATTTCGGGTTGTCACATCATCCCCCCGTTAGAAGGAATTTCGTCCCGAAATTAGAATTTAAGCAAATACGAAGTTACAAATAATTAAGCGAAAAGATGAGGGTATTTCTGTTTCATCTGATCCTCGCGTTCCCAAGTGAATTCCGGTCCTCGCTTGGCGTTCCAGCGAACCTTCCCGATAGGGATACGGCTTTGCTTTGTCTGCTTGACCTCATGGTCCATGATCTCTACAGGTTCTTCCACGAAGTTGAGGCTCTTGTTGATCTCGATCTCGTCGAGCGGGATTACAAGAGTCTCGTCGGATAGACACTTTTTCAAGTTCGATGCGTGGAATGTAGAATGTACGTTACGAAGTGTGTCGGGTAGGTCGAGTTTGTAAGCTACGGGGCCGACTCTTGCAAGAATCTCGAAAGGCCCTATGTACCTCGGATTAAGCTTCCCACGCTTGCCGAAGCGTATCAAGCCTTTCCAGGGTGAGACTTTGAGAAGGACTCGGTCTCCCACCTGAAATTCCAAAGGTTTTCTTCGTTTATCAGTGTAGCTCTTCTGTCGGTCTCTAGAGGCTTTCAATCGTTCACGGATCTAAACGATTTTCTCTGTCGTTTCCCGAATGATTTCCGGACCGATGAGAGTACTGTCGGAAACTTGCCCCCTAGCTAATTGGGTATCACCCACCTCAGCCCAGCACAGAGGGGATCTGCACTTTCGGCCGTAGAGAGCTTCGAATGGAGCAGCCTTGATGCTCGTGTGATAACTGTTATTATAGGAAAATTCGACAAGGGGTAAATGAGTATCCCATGCTTTCCCAAAATCAATCACACAGGCTCGCAACATATCTTCCAGTGTTTGGATGGTCCTCTAACTCTGTCCGTCGGTCTGTGGATGGTAGGCAGTGCTCATGTCCAGCCTTGTTCCTAGGGAATGTTGTAGTGATTGCTAAAATCTTGAGGTGAACCTACTATCTCTATCGGAGATAATGGACATAGGTACACCATGTAGCCGTACAATTTCCCTAATGTATGTTCTCGTAAGTGTCTCCATCTTGTCGGTTTCTTTGATAGGCAGGAAGTGTGCAGACTTGGTCAATCTATCAACGATGACCCATATGGTATCAAGTCCACCCGTTGTCTTGGGCAACTTGGTTATGAAATCCATAGTGATCCGCTCCCACTTCCATTCCGGGATCTCTGGTTGTTGCAATAAACCAGAGGGATTTTGGTACTCGACCTTAACCTTTGCGCAAGTAAGGCATTTACTTACGAAGGTAGCAATCTCTGCTTTCATATTAGGCCACCAGTACAGCTTTTTAAGATCCAGATACATCTTATCTGAACCTGGGTGGACGGAATACCAAGTGTTGTGGGCCTCGGTCATGACCAAGTCTTGAAAACCACCGTGTTTCGGGGTCTAGATCCGGTTCATGAAATATAATGCTCCGTCACCCTTGGCTTCTAAATTCTTGTCCATTCCCCTAAGGGATTCACTCGTCACATTTTCGGGCTTCATGGCTTCAAGTTGAGCCGCCTGAATTTGCTTAGACAAATATGAATGGATGGTTATGGATAATGACTTGACTTTGCGACCAGAATATTCCTTCCGACTTAGGGCGTCTGCTACTACGTTGGCTTTACCCGGATGATAACGAATATTGCATTCGTAGTCACTGAGTAGCTCGACCCACCATCGTTGTCTCATGTTGAGCTCCTTCCGATCGAATATGTGTTGTAAACTCTTGTGGTCGGTAAAGATAGTGCTCTTCGTTCCATACAAGTAATGTCTCCAGATCTTCAGAGCAAACACTACTGCTCCTAGTTCAAGATCGTGGGTCGTCTAGTTAACCTCGTGTGTCTTCAACTGTCTCGAGGCGTAAGCGATGACCTTACCTTGCTGCATCAGAACACATCCGAGTCCTTGATTTGATGCATCGCAATAGACTACGAAGTCTTCTATCCCTTCGGGAAGGGATAGTATTGGTGCGGTGCACAAGGCTCGTTTGAGCGTTTCGAACGCTCTTTCTTGTTTCTCTTCGCAGTCAAAGGCCACGCCTTTCTGGGTCAGGGTCGTAAGAGGTTTCGCTATTCGGGAGAAGTTCTGAATGAACCTGCGATAGTAGCCAGCGAGACCTAGAAATTGACGAATTTCTGTAGGCGTTTTGGGTGCTGACTAGTTCTCAATGGCTTTTATTTTGGATGGGTCCACGTGGATTCCCTCTTCGCTTACCACGTGTCCTAAGAATTCGACTCTTCGGATCTAAAATTCACATTTAGAGAACTTCGCATAAAGTTTCTCCTTTCGTAATGTCTCTAGAACTTGTCGCAGATGATCGCCATGCTCTTTCTTACTTCGGGAGTAGATCAGGATGTCGTCAATGAAAACGATGACGAACTGATCCAAGTAAAGTCGGCACACTCTATTCATCAGATCCATGAAGACTGCGGGCGCATTGGTCAATCCGAATGGCATCACCACGAACTCGTAGTGTCCTTAACGAGTTCGGAAGGCTGTCTTCGGCACATCCTCCTCTAGCACTCGTAACTGGTGGTATCCGGATCTCAGATCAATCTTGGAAAAATAGTTCGCCCCTTGCAGTTGGTCGAATAGATCATCTATGCGTGGCCGAGGATAACGATTTTTGACCGTCAGTTTGTTGAGTTCTCTGTAGTCAATACACATACGGAATCATCCGTCTTTCTTCTTAATGAACAAGATCGGTGCTCCCCAAGGTGAGAAACTCGGTCTTATAAAGCCCTTGCTGAGCAGTTCGTTAAGTTGACCAGAGAGTTCCTGCATCTCAGCTGGTGCTAAGCGGTAGGGCGACTTAGCTACTGGGGTAGCTCCTAGGACTAAGTCGATTCTGAACTCGACCTGTCGTTGCGGAGGTAGCCCGGGTAGTTCTTCTGGGAAAATGTCGGGGAAGTCGCTCATTACTGGGATGTTCTTTAGTTCTTTCGTTTCTAGGTTTGTGTCGACGACGTGAGCAAGGAATGCACTGTATTCCTTACGCAGATACTTCTGTGCTTGAATACTTGATATAATACGAAGACTTGCGTCGGGTTTGTCGCCATAGACTATAAGAGTTTCATTAGACAGGAGGTTTAGACGGACTGCTTTCTCGTAGCACATGATGTCGGCGCGATGAAGACTTAACCAATCCATGCCGATAATAACGTCGAAACTTTTTATTGAGACCGGCATAAGGTTGATTGGGAATGAATGGTTATCTAAAGTTAGGGTACAACCTAAGTATATGCTATTTGTACTTTCAGTTTTCCCATTGGCCATTTCTACTGTGAATTGTTCATTAAATGTGTGTGGTTGTTGCTTAAGCATGCGAGCAAATTTGTGGTTTACGAAGCTTCGCTCCGCTCCACTATCGAACAGAATGCATGCATAGGAGTTATCAAGGAGGAACGTACCAGTCACCACGGTCGGGTCAGCAACTACTTCCCCGTGGCCTATAGCTAGTACCCTCCCTGCTCCTCCAACATTCCTCGCTTTGGGGCAGTCCCTCTTAAAGTGGCCTGCTTCGCCACATCCATAGCAAGTTGGGCTCGCGCCAGAGCCAGGGACTTGGGAGATCGGTTGTGCCAGGAACTTACAGAAACGGACGGTGTGTCCTTTTCTGTTGCAGTTAAAACACTGCATTTCACGGCAGGCGCCGTTGTGATGGAAGTTGCATTTGTTGCACTTTGGCAAACTTCCAGCATACTGTTTCCCCGGAGCAGTAACAGCAGCAGGGGTTACCGCGGCATGTACTGTCATGATTTGCTGCCTCTTGGCAGCTCGCTGTTTCTTCTTCTCATCCCAGAATTTCCGCTTAGTGTCAGCGGGTTTGGAGGGTTCTGGGATGGCTAGGGTGGTTGTGGTTGCAGGGGTTTTGACTCCATGGTCAATGAGTTTTTGTGCCAAACGCTTGGCACTGTCGAAGGTAGCGGGGTTTGATGCTAAAACATTCCCCTGATACGGAGGCACTAGCCCCCATATGTACCGTTCGATCTTTTTCCCCTCAGTGGGAACCATATTGGGGCACAGGGCCACCAGTTCGCTAAATCTGGCAGTGTAAGCGATCACATTGGTGCCCTTCATGGTCAGGTTCCAGAGTTCATGTTCCAACTTCTGGACTTCGCCCCTCGGGCAGTATTCCTCAGTCATGAGGTCCTTCATCGTTTCCCAGCCAATGTCGTTAGCCACGACGAGTGTTAGGGCTTTAACGTGGCCGTTCCACCACGTTAGGGCTTTCCCCTCAAAGGTGCATGCGGCATATTTCACTTTGCACGCAGCAGGGCATGAACAGATTTCGAAGACTGATTCAGTCTTCTCGAACCATTGCGAGAGGGCAATGACTCCGCCGGTGCCATAGAAAGGCTTTGGCTTGGAGTTTGTGAAATCCTTGTAAGAGCACTCTCTTGAGCGCACAGGGATTTCGACTGGAATAGATTCAACAGGGGTTCCACCTCTGCTGGCATCGGATGAGTGATACTGAGCCATGGCAGTTGCCACTGCTGCAGCTACGGCAGCATTCAGAGCTACAGTATCGATGACCGGAGGTGGTGGAGGCGGTGGAGGTGCAGGATTATTCCTGTTCCTGGGAGATTTGCCTGGAGGCATCTTTCAGCTATAAGTTTATAAAGATAAGAAAGATGGTAAGAATCAATTTGTAAGCAACGTGAGAGTGACACATGGGCTAACTAACCATAGCCCAACAGTTGAATGAGTGTTTGAAATCACAATAAGAAATACTAGTAGGAATACACAAGTGTACAGATTTTTCCCACAGATTAGATAGATTTCAATAGTACGGGTATTACTGATGTAATAAGTTCAAGGAAAATTGAGCTAACAGTAGGTCTTACATCATACCAAAAGGATAAGTTTGACAGTTCTTAGATTCCTAATTAGTGTACTGAAAGTTAGGAATATTTTACAAACAAGTGCTACTTAGAACACAGATGTTTAAAGGCTAATCCCTAATCAAAAGATAGAGATGTACTAGACATCATCTCATGGCGATGGGAATTCCTCGGGCGAGCCCTGAGGTCGGACACTTGACGAAACACCTCTTGAAGGTGTCGATCCTGAGCTCTCCGACGAGCTCGAAGTTCTAAGACTTCAGCACGGGAGGCAGCCAGTTGTTGCTGCAGGGTTTCGTCGGTTCTCTAGGTCCGTTCCATGTCTTCTTCAAGACGGCGGATGCGGACTGTGTTGACACTTGAATTGGCATCAATCTCCATGACCCGGTCGATGGCTGCTCGACCTTGCTCGACATTACGAGTTATTCTGCGGATAATGACAGGCAGGGCTCTGTCAGCAGAGCCACCATCGTTGATGTTGTAAAAGGTTCGGTCCCCAAAGTACGGTAAGGGTTGACCCTGCTCATCACTCCAGCGATTCAAGTTGGTTGCCCACATGGGAGTAGGACCTAGAAAAGCTGGTCGAGGGTTGTTGTTCGGGGCTTAACCTACTAGCGGTAGGTTGTTGACTTCAAGCTCGGAGTCGGATCCATCATAAAAGCCTTCTGCGAGGTGATCATCCAAAGGGATTGGATGCTCATCTTCGGGCTCTTCATCAATCCACCCGGCATTGCCTTCATTTGGAAAGTACGGGTCACCGTGATGGAATCTAGCCATGATGTCTATGCGAGAAAAGGGATATAAGAATCTTTTATAAATAGGCGTACTAAACTAAGATAATTATAAGATGACCTTCATCAGTTATGTCAATACTTGTGTAGTGTGTACCAGTTATATGAAATTAGATTAGGATATCCATTCGAATAAGTGGCCCAAACTCCAAATCCACAACCAAACAAGGAACAGGAAGTGAGGCAAAGGTCACAGATTCTGAGTCTATAACACCTAAATTTCATATAACCTTAGCGTATACACTTAACAATTATTGACCTACTTGATAGAGACCTTATTAGTTCTCAGGTATGTAATTATAGTAACCCAAAATACTCCTATAGTATTTTGGACTTATGTTCTGTTCCAATGTTCTTATCGTAGTAGTGTTGGTAAGTTTTTAGACTTCTTAACATATCACAACCATTCTAGGGCACATGCTAATCACTCCTCGGACCAGCATAGTTGATCAGGCTATGCCATTCCCAAGACTGGCCATACATCCTCGAGCTTATTTGTGATATCTAACAATCGTAATACTTTTGTTCTTGTCGTTGTGACACTGATTTTAGTATGAATGCAGACTTGTATACTTAATTAAATATTTTAATATTTAAAGTATAGACTCTTGGTCAGAGTGTTTTAATCCCTTTTGGGTTTATAGTTTAGTATATCTTTTATGGGTTGATATACTTGATTCACTATAACAATGCTCTGATACCAATCTGTCACACCCTAAAACCAAGAACGGCAGAAATGTTCTGGGGCGGAGGACGTCATGTATAGTATCACAACACAGTAAATATAAATAAGCAAACAACATCATCCATTTCATTAAATATATAATTTTAATACAAGCGTGTTCTGTACATTTATAGACACCAAAATAATGTAAGTCAAAATAATAAGATGAGTCTTGAATACGCTCCATCTTCTCAAAAGTTGGCCTCGGTACCTGTCTACTGATGACCTGAGAATACAAGTTATTTTGAAAGAGCTTATCAACATTAAGCTGGTAAGTTCATAAGTATTTTAGTGTCAATGTTTGTTGCCAAAAACGTTTGAACCTGTCTCAATGTATAAGTTTGTAAAAATGTGAGTAAGTGTTTGAACGTGTTTGTAAAAGTTTGAATCTCTCAGAAAAACCTATATTTTCTATTAAAGTAACCTTCTACCAAGGCTTAACTGTTTTGTATACTCGTTTGTTGCAAAAGTGTGTAATTTCCCAAGTGTAACTATCATTTTAATAAAATATAGTTTGTACATTAATGCTTAAGTGAGGTTATCACTAAAATATGTAATGGGTAAATCATTGTAGTACTGTAGTTTTGTATAATAGGAACCACTGTTGTACTAACTACCTTAAACCGGATTTATATTAAGGTATAATGTGATAAATTGCACCATGCTATCGACTGGTAACAACGACATAATGAATGGTCGTAATAAAGAAATGACGTTTGGCACCCGCAGACCTACAGGTCCGGCTGTAGCTAGCAGCAAGGTGTAGGATAGTCAATCCAGTATAGATCTATACGCAAACTCACGCTCTCCCTCCAAGAGAATTCTAGCTACAACTCGGGCCATGACATTTAAGGCATGCTCCGACACAGTGGATCACAATTGTTAACATATTCATGTATATGTAATGTTTCTCGTTCTAGTATAATTGTATATGTTCTCCTTCTAGTATAGATGTATATGTCTTGTTTCTAGTATAGATGTATATGTTCATGTTTCTAGTATAGCTGTATATGTTCATGTTTCTAGTATAGCTGTATATGTTCATGTTTCTAGTATAGCTGTATATGTTCATGTTTCTAGTATAGTTGTATATGTACGATCCTGTGTTACCCCGATGGTAACTAACTAATGATGTGTCTAGTACGTATGTATATGGAAGTACTTTTATGTCTATATGTGTATATTTGATATATAATTAATATTGAAACAACCTTCGGATGGTCATCCGAAATCCCACCAGACCACATCCAAATCGAGGAAAAGGAAATAGGGCGGATGGCCTTCCTAAGCCCTTTGAACATTATTTATACATCTATACATATATGGGCATGCAATTGATAATATAAAGGCATAAATAAGTTTTCATAAGACATTTGAAACATAAATAGAATTTCAAGAAAAGATCGACTTGATGTCAATCTATAAAACAATTTGAAGGCATAAGTTGATAAACAGTTTAAGTATAAGGAACATATGTTTAAATCACAGTTTGTAACTAAGTTTAGAAAGTAAAAGAGTTTGTAAAACATTTCAAAGTAAAGCAGTTTGATAAACAGTTTGAACAGTGGTAAAATCATTGGTTTCCTAGTTATTAATCACATGTGATTAAATGCAATCACATGTGATTGAAGCAATAACTATCAGTGTTTGACTTGTATTCCCCCCATAAAGTATTTAAAACATTTAAAATCATTTCAAAGGTTGATTAAAGGGGTATGAACTCACCTGTGGTGAGCTATTTGAATTGGAGTGTCGGATACCGTGCTAGGTGGCAAACGGAGACTTGTTTACACGCACGAGCCTAGTTATCATATAATAAGCATATATATATATATATATATATATATATATATATATATATATATAACTAATTAGCCAAATAATAACTTAACAAATAAGTTAAGACACTTAGGAACATGTAAAAACTTTGTATAAATGTTATAGGTCCTAAGGGTTGCATCTAAGTTGCTACGGGACAAGGCAAAAGGGTTTGAAGCACCAAATGACATTGTATAAGAGTTCACCACCCAACAAACCCCATCTTTGGAGTTTACGGCCGTGAACCCATGAGTTTACGGCCGTGAACTCCCCACTTGGTGGTTTTGGGTGTTTTAAGGTGCTATTTTAATCCTAGAATTAGCCTAGCCTTGTTGGAATATTCTTTGAAGTAGTTTAAGGCCCTAGAATGCTCCATAGAGGAGTTTACGGCCTAATGACCATATCCCCTAGAGTTTACAACCGTAAACTCGTATGGGGTGTTGGTTTTTAATTAATTTGAGGCACTTGCACATGTAGGATAGCTTCCATGTTTTTATCTAAGGCTAAAGGGGACAAGAGGCACACATTTGTGCCTTCACTTGGAGTTTACGGCCCAAGTAATGTTCCTTGGCCGTAAACTCCCTTTAAGGGATGGTTTTGATGTCTTTTACTCCCCATTCAAGTCCTATGTGTTCAAGGGTAATTATCTTAAGGCCTTAGGGGTGTTTAGGGTGCATTTAACCCTTGGAAAAGGGGTTTACAGCCCAAGAGCATATCTTGGCCGTAAACTCCTAAAACTTAATGATCTTGAAGTGTTTTCATGTCTAAAATGGTTACAAGCATTTGAGGGTTAATGTCCTTAAGCTTTAGGGGTGGTTTAGGGCACATTTAGCCCTTAAAAAGGGGTTTACGGCCCAAGAAATGTCCTTGGCCGTAAACTCATATTACTTGTGTTTCTTGAATGATTTCTAGCCTCTAATGATTATACACTAAGTCCTTAACTAGTTGCTTAACAAGAAAATGGGACTAGGAAGCTTATAGGCCTCGTTTTGGAGTTTACTCCCCAAGAACGTTCTTGGGCGGTAAGCTCCCGGAACTTGTAGTTTAGACGTGTAATTAATGTTATAAAGCATATAACAAGTAATAAAACATATCTAGTAAAGTGGACTCACAATCTGGGATAAAAACCCGAAGATCCGTCAGAGAGAAAATGGCTTTTCTCTAGTTGGAATTGTGAATAATGATTTAATTAATTCATAAATCTATTTATAGTCCTGAAATATTTTGGCAGAAAATATTTTTATTCTGGAAATAGGACTGCAACATTATGAAACTTGGAATGCTCAAATTTCACAAAACCAGGAGCATCCACTCTCCTGATATCTCCTTAAACGTGAACCCGAATGTACACAAACTTGTTCGGAAAAGTATGAAAATCACTGAAACTGGACTAGCTTCTATTGAATAGGTAATGTTCGTACAAATGGAAATTTCGGGTTGTCACATCATCCCCCCGTTAGAAGGAATTTCGTCCCGAAATTAGAATTTAAGCAAATACGAAGTTACAAATAATTAAGCGAAAAGATGAGGGTATTTCTGTTTCATCTGATCCTCGCGTTCCCAAGTGAATTCCGGTCCTCGCTTGGCGTTCCAGCGAACCTTCACGATAGGGATACGGCTTTGCTTTGTCTGCTTGACCTCACGGTCCATGATCTCTACAGGTTCTTCCACGAAGTTGAGGCTCTCGTTGATCTCGATCTCGTCGAGCAGGATTACAAGAGTCTCGTCGGATAGACACTTTTTCAAGTTCGATGCGTGGAATGTAGAATGTACGTTACGAAGTGTGTCGGGTAGGTCGAGTTTGTAAGCTACGGGGCCGACTCTTGCAAGAATCTCGAAAGGCCCTATGTACCTCGGATTAAGCTTCCCACGCTTGCCGAAGCGTATCAAGCCTTTCCAGGGTGAGACTTTGAGAAGGACTCGGTCTCCCACCTGAAATTCCAAAGGTTTTCTTCGTTTATCAGCGTAGCTCTTCTGTCGGTCTCTAGAGGCTTTCAATCGTTCACGGATCTAAACGATTTTCTCCGTCGTTTCCCGAATGATTTCCGGACCGGTGAGAGTACTGTCGGAAACTTGCCCCCTAGCTAATTGGGTATCACCCACCTCAGCCCAACACAGAGGGGATCTGCACTTTCGGCCGTAGGGAGCTTCGAATGGAGCAGCCTTGATGCTCGTGTGATAACTGTTATTATAGGAAAATTCGACAAGGGGTAAATGAGTATCCCATGCTTTCCCAAAATCAATCACACAGGCTCGCAACATATCTTCCAGTGTTTGGATGGTCCTCTCACTCTGTCCGTCGGTCTGTGGATGGTAGGTTGTGCTCATGTCCAGCCTTGTTCCTAGGGAATGTTGTAGTGATTGCTAAAATCTTGAGGTGAACCTACTATCTCTATCGGAGATAATGGACATAGGTACACCATGTAGCCGTACAATTTCCCTAATGTATGTTCTCGTAAGTGTCTCCATCTTGTCAGTTTCTTTGATAGGCAGGAAGTGTGCAGACTTGGTCAATCTATCAACGATGACCCATATGGTATCAAGTCCACCCGTTGTCTTGGGAAACTTGGTTATGAAATCCATAGTGATCCGCTCCCACTTCCATTCCGGGATCTCTGGTTGTTGCAATAAACCAGAGGGCTTTTGGTACTCGACCTTAACCTTTGCGCAAGTAAGGCATTTACTTACGAAGGTAGCAATCTCTGCTTTCATATTAGGCCACCAGTACAGCTTTTTAAGATCCAGATACATCTTATCTGAACCTGGGTGGACGGAATACCGAGTGTTGTGGGTCTCGGTCATGACCAAGTCTCGGAAACCACCGTGTTTCGGGGTCTAGATCCGGTTCATGAAATATAATGCTCCGTCACCCTTGGCTTCTAAATTCTTGTCCATTCCCCTAAGGGATTCACTCGTCACATTTTCGGGCTTCATGGCTTCAAGTTGAGCCGCCTGAATTTGCTTAGACAAATATGAATGGATGGTTATGGATAATGACTTGACTTTGCGACCAGAATATTCCTTCCGACTTAGGGCGTCTGCTACTACGTTGGCTTTACCCGGATGATAACGAATATCGCATTCGTAGTCACTGAGTAGCTCGACCCACCGTCGTTGTCTCATGTTGAGCTCCTTCCGATCGAAGATGTGTTGTAAACTCTTGTGGTCGGTAAAGATAGTGCTCTTCGTTCCATACAAGTAATGTCTCCAGATCTTCAGAGCAAACACTACTGCTCCTAGTTCAAGATCGTGGGTCATCTAGTTAACCTCGTGTGTCTTCAACTGTCTCGAGGCGTAGGCGATGACCTTACCTCGCTGCATCAGAACACATCCGAGTCCTTGATTTGATGCATCGCAATAGACTACGAAGTCTTCTATCCCTTCGGGAAGGGATAGTATTGGTGCGGTGCACAAGGCTCGTTTGAGCGTTTCGAACGCTCTTTCTTGTTTCTCTTCGCAGTCAAAGGCCACGCCTTTCTGGGTCAGGGTCGTAAGAGGTTTCGCTATTCGGGAGAAGTTCTGAATGAACCTGCGGTAGTAGCCAGTGAGACCTAGAAATTGACGAATTTCTGTAGGCGTTTTGGGTGCTGACCAGTTCTCAATGGCTTTTATTTTGGATGGGTCCACGTGGATTCCCTCTTCGCTTACCACTTGTCCTAAGAATTTGACTCTTCGAATCCAAAATTCACATTTCGAGAACTTGTCGCAGATGATCGCCATGCTCTTTCTTACTTCGGGAGTAGATCAGGATTTCGTCAATGAAAACGATGACGAACTGATCCAAGTAAAGTCGGCACACTCTATTCATCAGATCGAAGAAGACTGCGGGCGCATTGGTCAATCCGAATGGCATCACCACGAACTCGTAGTGTCCATAACGAGTTCGGAAGGCTGTCTTCGGCACATCCTCCTCTAGCACTCGTAACTGGTGGTATCCGGATCTCAGATCAATCTTGGAAAAATAGTTCGCCCCTTGCAGTTGGTCGAATAGATCATCTATGCGTGGCAGAGGATAAGGATTTTTGACCGTCAGTTTGTTGAGTTCTCTGTAGTCAATACACATACGGAATGATCTGTCTTTCTTCTTAACGAACAAGACCGGTGCTCCCCAAGGTGAGAAACTCGGTCTTATAAAGCCCTTGCTGAGCAGTTCGTTAAGTTGACCAAAGAGTTCCTGCATCTCAGCTGGTGCTAAGCGGTAGGGCGACTTGGCTACTGGGGTAGCTCCTGGGACTAAGTCGATTCTGAACTCGACCTGTCGTTGCGGAGGTAGCCCGGGTAGTTCTTCTGGGAAAATGTCGGGGAAGTCGCTCACTAATGGGATGTTCTTTAGTTCTTTCGTTTCTAGGTTTGTGTCGACGACTTGAGCAAGGAATGCACTGTATTCCTTACGCAGATACTTCTATGCTTGAATACTTGATATAATACGAAGACTTGCGCCGGGTTTGTCGCCGTAGACTATAAGAGTTTCATTAGACAGGAGGTTTAGACGGACTGCTTTCTCGTAGCACATGATGTCGGCACGATGAAGGCTTAACCAATCCATGCCGATAATAACGTCGAAACTTTTTATTGAGACCGGCATAAGGTCGATTGGGAATGAATGGTTATCTAAAGTTAGGGTACAACCTAAGTATATGCTATTTGTACTTTCAGTTTTCCCATTGGCCATTTCTACTGTGAATTGTTCATTAAGTGCGTGTGGTTGTTGCTTAAGCATGCGAGCAAATTTGTGGTTTACGAAGCTTCGCTCCGCTCCACTATCGAACAGAATGCATGCATAGGAGTTATCAAGGAGGAACGTACCAGTCACCACGGTCGGGTCAGCAACTGCTTCCCCGTGGCCTATAGCTAGTACCCTCCCTGCTCCTCCAGCATTCCTCGCTTTGGGGCAGTCCCTCTTAAAGTGGCCTGCTTCGCCACATCCATAGCAAGTTGGGCTAGCGCCAGAGCCAGGGACTTGGGAGATCGGTTGTGCCGGGAACTTACAGAAATGGACGGTGTGTCCTTTTCTGTTGCAGTTAAAACACTGCATTTCACGGCAGGCGCCGTTGTGATGGAAGTTGCATTTGTTGCACTTCGGCAAACTTCCAGCATACTGTTTCCCCGGAGCAGTAACTGCAGCAGGGGTTACCACGGCATGTACTGTCACGATTTGCTGCCTCTTGGCAGTTCGCTGTTTCTTCTTCTCATCCCAGAATTTCCGCTTAGTGTCAGCGAGTTTGGAGGGTTCTGGGATGGCTAGGGTGGTTGTGGTTGCAGGGGTTTTGACTCCATGGTCAATGAGTCTTTGTGCCAAACGCTTGGCACTGTCGAAGGTAGCGGGGTTTGATGCTAATACATTCCCCTGATACGGAGGCACTAGCCCCCATATGTACCGTTCGATCTTTTTCCCCTCAGTGGGAATCATATTGGGGCAGAGGGCCACCAGTTCGCTAAATCTGGCAGTGTAAGCGATCACATTGGTGCCCTTCATGGTCAGGATCCAGAGTTCATGTTCCAACTTCTGTACTTCTCCCCTCGGGCAGTATTCCTCAGTCATGAGGTCCTTCATCATTTCCCAGCCAATGTCGTTAGCCACGACGAGTGTTAGGGCTTTAACGTGGACGTTCCACCACGTTAGGGCTTTCCCCTCAAAGGTGCATGCGGCATATTTCACTTTGCACGCAGCAGGGCATGAACAGATTTCGAAGACTGATTCAGTCTTCTCGAACCATTGCGAGAGGGCAATGACTCCGCCGGTGCCATAGAAAGGCTTCGGCTTGCAGTTTGATAAATCCTTGTAAGAGCACTCTCTCGAGCGCACTGGGATTTTGACTGGAATAGATTCAACAGGGGTTCCACCTCTGCTGGCATCGGATGAGTGATACTGAGCCATGGCAGTTGCCACTGCTGCAGCTACGGCAGCATTCAGAGCTACAGTATCGATGACCGGAGGTGGTGGAGGCGGTGGAGGTGCAGGATTATTCCTATTCCTGGGAGATTTGCGAGGAGGAATCTTTCAGCTATAAGTTTATAAAGATAAGAAAGATGGTAAGAATCAATTTGTAAGCAACGTGAGAGTGACACATGGGGTAACTAACCATAGCCCAACAGTTGAATGAGTGTTTGAAATCACAATAAGAAATACTAGTAGGAATACACAAGTGTACAGATTTTTCCCACAGATTAGATAGATTTCAATAGTATGGGTATTACTGATGTAATAAGTTCATGGAAAATCGACCTAACAGTAGGTCTTACATCATACCAAAAGGATAAGTTTGACAGTTCTTAGATTCCTAATTAGTGTACTGAAAGTTAGGATTATTTTACAAACAAGTGCTACTTAGAACACAGATGTTTAAAGGCTAATCCCTAATCAAAAGACAGAGATGTACTAGACATCATCTCATGGCGATGGGAATTCCTCGGGCGAGCCCTGAGGTCGGACACTTGATGAAACACCTCTTGAAGGTGTCGATCCTGAGCTCTCTGACGAGCTCGAAGTTCTAAGACTTCAGCACGGGAGGCAACCAGTTGTTGCCGCAGGGTTTCGTTGGTTCTCCGGGTCCGTTCCATGTCTTCTTCAAGACGGCGGATGCGGACTGTGTTGACACTTGAATTGGCATCAATCTCCATGACCCGGTCGATGGCTGCTCGACCTTGCTCGACATTACGAGCTATTCTACGGATAATGACAGGCAGGGCTCTGTCAGCAGAGCCACCATCGTTGATGTTGTAAAAGGTTCGGTCCCCAAAGTACGGTAAGGGTTGACCCTGCTCATCACTCCAGCGATTCAAGTTGGTTGCCCACATGGGAGTAGGACCTGGAAAAGCTGGTCGAGGGTTGTTGTTCGGGGCTTGACCTACTAGCGGTAGGTTGTTGACTTCAGGCTCGGAGTCGGATCCATCAGAAAAGCCTTCTGCGAGGTGATCATCCAAAGGGATTGGATGCTTATCTTCGGGCTCTTCATCGATCCACCCGGCATTGCCTTCATTTGGAAAGTACGGGTCGCCGTGATGGAATCTAGCCATGATGTCTATGCGAGAAAAGGGATATAAGAATCTTTTATAAATAGGCGTACTAAACTAAGATAATTATAAGATGATCTTCATCAGTTATGTCAATAATTGTGTAGTGTGTACCAGTTATATGAAATTAGAGTAGGATAACCATTCGAATAAGTGGCCCTAACTCCAAATCCACAACCAAACAAGGAACAGGAAGTGAGGCAAAGGTCACAACTATAGTATCACAACACAGTAAATGTAAATAAGCAAACAACATCATCCATTTCATTAAATATATAATTTTAATACAAGCGTGTTCTGTACATTTATAGACACCAAAATAATGTAAGTCAGAATAATAAGATGAGTCTTGAATACGCTCCATCTTCTCAAAAGCTGGCCTCGGTACCTGTCTACTGATGACCTGAGAATACAAGTTATTTTGAAAGAATTTATTAGCATTAAGCTGGTGAGTTCATAAGTATTTTAGTGTCAATGTTTGTTGCCAAAAACGTTTGAACCTGTCTCAATGTATAAGTTTGTAAAAATGTAAGTAAGTGTTTGAACGTGTTTGTAAAAGTTTAAATCTCTCAGAAAAACCTATATTTTCTATTAAAGTAACCTTCTACCAAGGCTTAACTGTTTTGTATACTCGTTTGTTGCAAAAGTGTGTAACTTCCCAAGTGTAACTATCATTTTAATAAAATATAGTTTGTACATTAATGCTTAAGTGAGGTTATCACTAAAATATGTAATGGGTAAATCATTGTAGTACTGTAGTTTTGTATAATAGGAACTACTGTTGTACTAACTACCTTAAACCGGATTTATATTAAGGTATAATGTGATAAATTGCACCATGCTATCGACTGGTAACAACGACATAATGAATGGTCGTAATAAAGAAATGACGTTTGACACCCGCAGACCTGCAGGTCCAGCTGTAGCTAGCAGCAAGGTGTAGGATAGTCAATCCAGTATAGATCTATATGCAAACTCACGCTCTCCCTCCAAGAGAATTCTGGCTACAACTCGGGCCATGACATTTAAGGCATGCTCCGACACAGTGGATCACAATTGTTAACGTATTCATGTATATGTAATGTTTCTCGTTCTAGTATAATTGTATATGTTCGCCCTTCTAGTATAGATGTATATGTCCTATTTCTAGTATAGATGTATATGTTCATGTTTCTAGTATAGCTGTATATGTTCATGTTTCTAGTATAGTTGTATATGTTCATGTTTCTAGTATAGCTGTATATGTACGATCCTGTGTTACCCCAATGGTAACTAACTAATGATGTCTCTAGTACATATGTATATGGAAGTACTTTTATGTCTATATGTGTATATTTGATATATAATTAATATTGAAACGACCTTCGGATGGTCATCCAAAATCCCACCAGACCACATCCAAATTGAGGAAAATGAAATAGGGCGGATGGCCTTCCTAAGCCCTTTGAACATTATTTATACATCTATACATATATGGGCATGCAATTGATAATATAAAGGCATAAATAAGTTTTCATAAGACATTTGAAACATAAATAGAATTTCAAGAAAAGATCGACTTGATATCAATCTATAAAACAATTTGAAGGTATAAGTTGATAAACAGTTTAAGTATAAAGAACATACGTTTAAATCACAGTTTGTAACTAAGTTTGGAAAGTAAAAGAGTTTGTAAAACATTTCAAAGTAAAGCAGTTTGATAAACAGTTTGAACAGTGGTAAAATCATTGGTTTCCTAGTTATTAATCACATGTGATTAAATGCAATCACATGTGATTGAAGCAATAACTATCAGTGTTTGACTTGTATTCCCCCCCCATAAAGTATTTAAAACATTTAAAATCATTTCAAAGGTTGATTAAAGGGGTATGAACTCACTTGTGGTGAGCTGTTTGAATTGCAGTGTCGGATACCGTGCTAGGTGGCAAACGGAGACTTGTTTACACGCACGAGCCTAGTTATCATATAATAAGCATATATATAACTAATTAGCCAAATAATAACTTAACAAATAAGTTAAGACACTTAGGAACATGTAAACACTTTGTATAAATGTTATAGGTCCTAAGGGTTGCATCTAAGTTGCTACCGGACAAAGCAAAAGGGTTTGAAGCACCAAATGACATTGTATAAGAGTTCACCACCCAACAAACCCCACCTTTGGAGTTTACAGCCGTGAACCCATGATTTTACGGCCGTGAACTCCCCACTTGGTGGTTTTGGGTGTTGTAAGGTGCTATCTTAATCCTAGAATTAGCCTAGCCTTGTTGGAATAATCTTTGAAGTACTTTAAGGCCCTAGAATGCTCCATAGAGGAGTTTACGGCCTAATGACCATATCCCCTAGAGTTTACGGCCGTAAACTACTATGGGGTGTTGGTTTTTAATTCATTTGAGGCACTTGCACATGTAGGATAGCTTCCATGTTTTTATCTAAGGCTAAAGGGGACAAGAGGCACACATTTGTGCCTTCACTTGGAGTTTACGGCCCAAGTAATGTTCCTTGGCCGTAAACTCCCTTTAAGGGATGGTTTTGATGTCTTTTACTCCCCATTCAAGTCCTATGTCTTCAAGGGTAATTATCTTAAAGCCTTAGGGGTGTTTAGGGTGCATTTAACCCTTGGAAAAGGGGTTTACAGCCCAAGAGCATATCTTGGCCGTAAGCTCCTAAAACTTAATGATATTGAAGTATTTTGATGTCTAAAATGGTTACAATCATTTGAGGGTTAATGTCCTTAAGCTTTAGGGGTGGTTTAGGGCACATTTAGCCCTTAAAAAGGGGTTTACGGCCCAAGAAATGTCCTTGGCCGTAAACTCCTATTACTTGTGTTTCTTGAATGATTTCTAGCCTCTAATGATTATACACTAAGTCCTTAACTAGTTGCTTAACAAGAAAATGGGACTAGGAAGCTTATAGGCCTCGTTTTGGAGTTTACTCCCCAAGAACGTTCTTGGGCGGTAAGCTCCCGAATCTTGTAGTTTAGACATGTAATTAATGTTATAAAGCATATAACAAGTAATAAAACATATCTAGTAAAGTGGACTCACAATCTGGGATAAAAACCCGAAGATCCGTCAGAGAGAAAATGGCTTTTCTCTAGTTGGAATTGTGAATAATGAATTAATTAATTCATAAATCTATTTATAGTCCTGAAATATTTTGGCAGAAAATATTTTTATTCTGGAAATAGGACTGCAACATTATGAAACTTGGAATGCTCAAATTTCACAAAACTAGGAGCATCCACTCTCCTGATATCTCATTAAACGTGAACCCTAATGTACACAAACTTGTTCGGAAAAGTATGAAAATCACTGAAACTGGAATAGCTTCTATTGAATAGGTAATGTTCGTACAAATGGAAATTTCGGGTTGTCACATATAGTTTGAGATTTTTTCCCTGATTGTTATATAGGTATCCTGTAGTGCCAGTTATTGGATCTGTGAGCAGTTTTGTTTCTGCTAGACTTCGAGGTGAATCTTCCTCGATGTACTCGTGGTTTAAAGGCACCAACGTCGGCCCACAAGATTGTGTTATGTATCCTTCTGTATAGGATGTTGCTATGTTGTAGTGATTTGGTTATCGTTTATCTGTTGCATATGTCGACATAGTGCAGTTGGGTTGAGGCTTCACTGCTATGTGTTGTAAGCCAACAAACTTGGGGCAATCTAGTATGATGACTGTGGTTCGGGATAATCCAGTCTGATGATTGTGGGTCAGGGAAATCCTGTCTGAAGATTGTGGGTCGGGGTTAATCCAATTTATTGAATGTGGACTCGAGGGTAATCCAGTCTGATGACTGTGGACGTAGTTGTCACACCCCAAAACCACAAACGGCGGAAACGTTTAGGGGTGGAGGACTTCATGTACAGTATCACAACAGTGTAATATAATAAACAAGCAACAACATCATCCATTTCATTACAAGTAGAATTTTAATACATGTGTGTTCTTTCATTGTAGTAAGACACCAAAAATATACAATCAAAATAAAAGACGAGACTTGTCTGCTCCGTCTTCTCAAAACCTGGCCATCGTACCTGTCTACTGCTGACCTGAGAATACAAGTTATTTCGAAAGCGAGTATCAGCTTTAAAGCTGGTGAATTCATAAGAAATTAAGTGTCGTTGTCTTGCTTATGAAAATCTATCATGAAGGCCATGTAAACCTTTAAGTGAAAATGTTGATGTAAGTATGAAAAACCCTAGAAAAACCCTTATTTTCTATAAGTATGAAGTGTAGTCTTCTACTAAGACCCGAATGCTTTGTAAGTATGAAGTGTAGTCTTCTACCAAGACCTGAATGTTTTGTTATGACAATGTAGTCTTCTACCAAGACCCGAATGTTTTGTAAGTAAAGTGATAGTTTTCCTTTGGTTGTTTAGTACTAAAGTACTTAGTCTAACTCATCATTTATGTGAAGGTATCACAAAATAAAGTAAACAGGAAAAATCACTTATGTACGTGTTATCCCGAGGTACTGAGGTTAACACGACGAATGTAAATGTTATCCCGAGGTACTAGGGCTAACATAATACATATAACCTAATGAACATCCGAAGATTGTCCACTTGTCCTCTGTAGCAACAGCAGGGCGGAGGAATGGTTAGTCCCTGTAAAGGTACTCCTAGTATAAGTAATAACCGTAGGCATCCGTAGATGTTCATCACCCACTGTTGCTAATAGGTGAGTTCCGGATGGTTAGTCTCGTACGTATATCCCGAGGTACTAGGGATAGAGGCCCATCTAGGTATCCCGAGGTACTAGGGATAGGGTCCTGTCTAGATATCCCGAGGTACTAAGGATATGCAGGAAGATTTACACAGAAGGTACTAATAAATCATCCTCGCAATTCGAGATACAAGTATTCATGTTAATGTACATAGTTAAGTGTATCTACCTAAAGGTACTCATGTAATGTGTTCATGTACGCGTGTTCATGTATCATGTAAGTATATGTAAACGTACTCATGTATCATGTAATCAATTGTAAAGGTACTCATGTATCAGGTAATGTACTGGTATAGACTCATGAATGAATTGACTCTTGTGTGATTCCTTGTAATAGGAATCATGTTTGAAATATCCAAATTATCCCTATGATAATTTACTGGAAGGTAATTGGTTGTTCAAGTATGTTTATACACTCTTACTACTCGAGAGTGTGAAAAACTAAATGAAAGTTGTAAACTATAACATAAATACATATATATGAATATAAGTGTACATGCATTAGTTCAAGAATGTGAAAATGGTTTTGTAAGACATCTTATGGGTTTTGAACAAAAATTAACAATGACTTGATGTCATTTTAATATACATTTCAAAGGTAAAACATTTGATAACAATGTGTTTTTAAGATTTAAAACCATTTCTTGCATCACATTTTCTAATATGTGAAATCTGTTAAATGACAAACACAGTTATAAAATACATATCAATGATTTAATAACATGTTTGTTTCCACTTGTATCCCCCCCCCCTTTTAAAGCATTTAAAATTATTTAAAACATTGATTAGGGGTATGAACTCACCTGTAGTTGGTGATTGGGATGAACTGAACGGTATAGGATGGCTAGGTGTCAAGCGAGGACTTGTACACGCACTACGATCCTAATGAACATATAATCACACATATATGCACTCAATTAGACTCAAATCACTAATTGATAATGTTAAGACATCCTAGACAAAATAAACACTTTACATAAGTGTTTTAAGTCTTAAGGATTGCATCTAAGCTATTGTGGGACTAGGCACTTGTGTTTAGGGTTCCAAAGGACCCCATATAGGAGTTTACTCCTCATATACTAACACACATGGAGTTTACGGTTGTAAACTCTTGAGTTTACGGCCGTAAACTCCCAACCATGGGTGTTTTGTGTGTTTTGAAGTTCCAAATGATTCCTAGAATTATTCTAACTTGGTGGTTAAATTCTTGGAAGGGTTTAAGGTCTAGAAATACTCCAATTAGGAGTTTACGGCCCTAAGGCCATTCCCCTTAGAGTTTACGGTCGTAAACTCTAAGTATGGTGTGTTTTTGATGCTTTCAAGTCTCTTGCACTTTGGTATATTCCAAGCATATGAAGGCATTAGGCACACTTTGGTGCCCCTTTAAGGAGTTTACGGCCCAAGAACCATGTCTTGGCCGTAAAATCACTTTGGTAGGTGATTTTGATGTGGTTCAAGCCGTTGATTAAATGGGAACAAGTCTAGGTAATTGTCTAAGGCTTTAGGAGCCTTAAAAGTACCATTTTGAGTTTGAATTTGGAGTTTACGGCCTATGATATTCTTGGGCCGTAAACTCCCAAACTTGGGTGGATTTTGGATGTTTTCTTGTCCTTAATACACCTACAATTGAGTCTAAGGTAGTTGTATAACACAAGGGTCGGTTTTGGCTTTGTTTCGGGAGTTTACCGCCCAAGAACACCTTGGGGAGTAAACTCCTAGATCTAATGATTTAGCCATCTAAATCATGTTATAAGCACATAATAAGCATTCTAACACTACTAGAAAGAGGTACTCACGATTTGGGATAAAAACCCGAAGATCCGTGAGAGAAAAAATGGCTTTTCTCTAGTTGGAAATGTGAATAATGAATGAATTTGTTTCAGAAATCTATTTATAGTCCTGAGATATTTTTGGCAGAAAATATTTTTATTCCTGAAATGATCTCTAATATAATAGAGTGTTGGAATAACAGTGTTGCACAAAACCCTAGTGCACCCACTCTCCTGATATTTCCTAAAGTGTAAACCCTGAATTACTCAAACTTACGCAAAAAGTCTGAAAGTTAACTATGACTGCTATAACTTCTATTGAAGTGATATAGTTTGTACAGAATGGAAATTTTGGGTTGTCACATCATCCCCCCGTTAAAAGGAATTTCGTCCCGAAATTAGAATTTGAGCAAATACGAAATTACAAATAACTAAGCGAAAAGGTGAGGGTATTTCAGTTTCATCTGATCCTCACATTCCCAAGTGAATTCCGGTCCATGCTTTGCGTTCCAGCGCACCTTCACTATCGGGATACGGCTCTGCTTTGTTTGCTTGACCTCTCGGTCCATGATCTCTACTGGTTCCTCCACGAAGTTGAGGCTCTCGTTGATCTTGATCTCGTCGAGTGGAATAACAAGAGTCTCGTCGGATAGGCACTTTTTCAAGTTTGACACGTGGAAGGTAGGATGTACGTTACTGAGTTCTTTCGGTGGATTGAGCTTATAAGCCACAGGGCCGATTCTTGCGAGAATCTCGAAATACCCTATGTATCTTGGATTGAGCTTCCCACGCTTTCCAAAGCGTATCAAGCCCTTCCAGGGTGAGACCTTCAGTAGGACTCGTTCGCCCACCTGGAACTCCAATGGTTTCCTACGCTTGTCAGCGTAGCTTTTCTATCGGTCTCTAGAGGCTTTCAATCGTTCACGAATTTGAATGATCTTCTCTGTCATTTCCCGAATGATCTCCAGACCCGTGAGAGTGCTTTCGGGAACTCGTCCCTTAGCTAACTGGGTATCACCCACTTTAGCCCAGCACAGAGGGGATCTGCACTTTCGGCCATAGAGGGCCTCGAATGGAGCTGCCTTTATGCTCGTATGATAACTATTGTTGTAGGAAAATTCAACAAGGGGTAAATGAGTATCCCAAGCTTTTCCAAAGTCAATCACACAGGCACGCAACATATCTTCTAAGGTTTGGATAGTTCTCTCACTTTGCCCGTCGGTCTGTGGATGGTAGGCTATACTCATATCCAGCCTAGTTCCTAGGGAACTTTGTAATGACTGCCAGAACCTCGAAGTGAATCTACTATCTCGGTCTGAGATGATAGATAAAGGAACACCGTGCAGCCTTACAATCTCCCTAATGTAAGTTCTGGTAAGTTTCTCCATCTTGTCTGTTTCTTTGATCGGTAGGAAGTGTGCAGACTAGGTCAGTCTATCGACGATGACCCATATGGAATCATGTCCACTTGTCGTCTTGGGCAACTTGGTTATGAAGTCCATAGCGATCCGCTCCCACTTCCATTCTGGTATCTCCAATTGTTGTAGAAGACCGGAGGGTTTCTGGTATTCGACCTTGACCTTTGCGCAAGTAAGGCATTTACTCACAAAGGTAGCAATATCTGCTTTCATGTTAGGCCACCAGTATAACTTTTTAAGATCCAGATACATCTTATCTGAACCCGGGTGGACGGAATAACGAGTGTTGTGAGCTTCGGTCATGACCAAGTCTCTGAATCCACCGTGTTTCGGTGTCCAGATCCGATCCATGAGGTATAAGGCTCCGCCACCCTTGACTTCCAAGTTCTTATCCATCCCTCTAAGGGATTCACCAGCCACGTTTTCAGGTTTCAAAGCGTCGAGCTGATCCTCCTTTATTTGCATGGACAAGTGTGAATGGATAGTTAGAGTCAAAGATTTGACTCTACGACCAGTATATTCTTTCCGACTTAGGGCGTCGGCTACTACATTGTCTTTACCCGGATGATAACGAATTTCGCACTCGTAATCACTAAGTAGCTCGACCCACCGTCGTTGTCTCATGTTGAGCTCCTTCTGGTCGAAAATGTGTTGCAGACTCTTATGGTCTGTAAAGATCGTGCTTTTTGTACCGTACAGGTAATGTCGCCAGATCTTCAGAGCAAACACAACTGCTCCTAGTTCAAGATTGTGGGTTGTGTAGTTAACCTCATGTGTCTTCAGCTGTCTCGAGGCATAGGCGATGACTTTACCTCGCTGCATCAAAACACATCCGAGTCCTTGATTGGATGCATCGCAATAGACAGTGAAGTCTTCTATCCCTTCGGGAAGGGATAGTATCGGGGTGGTGCACAAGGCTCGTTTGAGCGTTTGGAACGCTCTTTCCTGTTTCTCTTCCCGGTCGAAGGCCATGCCTTTCTGGGTCAGGGTTGTAAGAGGTTTCGCTATGCTGGAGAAGTTCTGAATAAACCTGGGATAGTAGCCAGCTAGACCTAGAAATTGACGAATTTCAGTAGGTGTCTTTGGTGCTGACCAGTTCTCGATGGCTTTAATTTTGGAAGGGTCCATGTGTATACCTTCTTTGCTAACTACATGGCCCAAGAATTCGACTCGCCGAATCCAAAATTCGCACTTCGAGAACTTCGCGTAGAGCTTCTCCGATCGCAATGTTTCTAAGATTTTACGGAGATGTTGACTATGCTCCTCCTTACTTCGAGAGTAGATGAGTATGTCATCAATGAAGACGATGACGAACTGATCCAAGTAGGGACGACACACCCTATTCATCAGATCCATGAATACTGCGGGCGCGTTAGTTAATCCGAATGGCATTACTACAAACTCGTAGTGCCCATAACGAGTTCGGGAGGCTGTCTTGGGAACATCCTCCTCTAATACTCGTAGTTGGTGATATCCGGATCGCAGATCTATCTTCGAGAAGTAGTTGGCTCCTTGAAGTTGATCAAACAAATCGTCAATGCGGGGCAAGGGATAACGATTTTTAATGGTAAGTTTGTTGAGTTCTCTATAGTCGATGCACATGCGAAACGATCCATCTTTCTTCTTGACGAACAAGACCGGTGCTCCCCATGGTGAGAAGCTTGGTCGAATGAATCCCTTCTTTAGAAGTTCGTTAAGTTGACTGGAAAGTTCCTGCATTTCAGTCGGTTCCAGACGATAAGGAGATTTGGCTACGGGGGTAGCCCCTGGCACTAAGTCGATCCTGAATTCGACTTGGCGTTGTGGTGGTAAACCGGGAAGTTCTTTTGGGAATATGTCGGGAAAGTCGTGTACTTCTGGGATTTTCTGGATGTCCTTCAGTTCTTGACTGGTATCGGCGACATGTGCGAGAAATGCATGGTACTCCTTCCGCAAGCACTTCTGGGCTTGAATGCACGAAATGATGTGAAGGCTCGTACTAGGTTTGTCGCCGTAGATAACTAAGGTTTCGTTGTTAGGAAGGTTAAGACGAACTTCTTTTTGAAGCACATAATGTTGGCACGAAGAAGACTCAACCAATCCATACCGACGATAGCGTCGAAACATTTAATTGGGACTGGCATGAGATCTATCTTGAAAGTATGGCCATCTAAAGTTAAGGTACAACCTACGTATATGCAGTTTCTACTCTCTGTTTTCCTGTTAGCCATTTCTACCGTGAATGAATTATCTAATGCACATGGTTTTTGTTTAAGCAGGTGTGCAAATTTGTGACTCACAAAACTTTTCTCGGCTCCACTATCAAAAAGTATGCAAGCATATGAGTTATCGAGGAGGAAGGTACCAGTAACTATCGTAGGATCAGCTACTGCTTCCTCGTGGCCTAGGGCCATAACTCTTCCTACCCCTCCAGCCATTCCTGCTTTAGGTCAGTTCCTCTTGTAGTGGCCCACTTCGCCACAACCGTAGCAAGTTTGGCCCATACCAACGTTAGGAGCCTGGGCGGCTTGAGCTGTTGGAGCCTTGCAGAAACGGGCTGTATGCCCCTTCCTATTGAAGTTAGTGCACTGCATCTCCTTGCAAGGTCCGTTGTGGTGGTAGTTGCACTTGGTGCATTTCGGGAGAGTTCCAGCATATGTTCTTGCTGGTAAGAGGTTCGCAGGGGCAACAGGAGTCATTGTGGCAACATTCATCGCCACAAGTTGTTTCTTATTGGAGGATCCTTGCGGAGCCCCTCTTTTCCTCTTATTCCACCCCTTCTTGTTGTAGTCGGGGGTTGGACTTTTGTGGTACCGGTGTAGGGATTGTTGTGTTCTGAGGTTTCCAGTGATCGATGAGAGATTGTGCCAGTTCCTTGGAGCTATCAAAGGTAATAGGCCTGGAAGCGATCACACTTGACTGGATCTGGGGCGACAGTCCCCAGATATATCTCACAATCTTTTTGCTCTAGAGAGCAACCATATCAGGGCATATGTTTGCCAAATCACAGAACCTATTTGTGTAAGTAGTGATGTCGGATCCAACCATTTGTAGACCCCAGAATTCTTGCTCGAGTTTTTGTATTTCACCTTGAGGACAGTATTCTTTCACCAGCATGTCTTTCAACTTTTCCCAGCCGATGGAATACGCCACCACCAAAGTTAGATAGTTAAAATGGCTGTTCCACCATGTTAGTGCTCTGTCAGAGAAGGTACAAGATGCAAACTTGACCTTGTTTCCCTCCTGGCAAGCACAGATTTCAAAGACAGATTCCATCTTTTCAATCCATTGTCTCAACACCATTACACCCCTAGTTCCATTGAAGCTGCGGGATTTGGCGTTAGTGAAGTCCTTGTAGGTGCATTCCTAAGGGTGTCCATGGCTTTCGCCGTGGTTCGAGGGTGGTGCACCTGTTCCATATCCACTAGGGGCAGGAGCGTTGATTGTTGGCACAGCAGCTGCAACTGCTGCTGTGAAAGCTGCCTGGAACATGTTGGCATCGAAAGGATTTGGTGGTTGAAGAGGTACACGTGGTGGTGGAGGTGGTGGTATTGGTGCTTCGTTGTTTGGGTTTCGCCTTGGATTCCTGCGTGGCGGCATCTTTAATTGTACGTTTAAAAGATGACGAAATGGATAAGCATAAATGATTAATGAATGTGTCTCATGGACTAAATCCCCATAGCCCAACAACAGAAAGAATAGTATCACTAAATGAAGAAGATAGCATTTGGATAATAATTTCCATAAGATTAGATATCCGTCAATAATACTGGAATTACAGATGTAACAAGTTCGGTAAAAATGGCCTAGAAGTAGACCTTACATCAACCAAGATGGAAAATTTTGATAGAAATAAGACTAGGTCAAGACCTAACAAGTCTAAGATTTATATAGATAGGAAATTAGACCAAAGTTTTACATAAACTAGGTTATATCCAAAAGATGAGTCGACGAGATTCTATCGGCGACAAGAACTGCTAGTATGAGTCCTCGATCCCGACAGTAGACGTTCAATGTCCCTTATACGCATGTCCGACCTTGCTTGCTGAGCTCGAAGTTCTCTAACTTCAGCTTGAGTTTCAGCAAGTTCCCTCTGCAGATTTGCATTGCGGACCAGAGTCCTTTCATGAGCAGGCTCTAGTTGGCGAATATGGACAGTGTTAACACCAGAGTTGGCGTCAACTTCCAAGACTTGATTGATAGTCGCATGAGCTATTATCGAGTTCCGAGAAATCCTACGCACCATGATTGGTAGGACTCTATCAGCAGAACCTCCTTCAGTGAGGTTGTAGAAACTTCGGTCTCCATTGTAGGGAATGGGCTGACCCTATTCATGACTCCATGTAATCAAGTTAGTGGCCCACAGAGGTGTGGGTCCTTGAAACATAGGGCGGGGGCTCAGGTTTGGCTTTTGAGCATTTGGGGGTAGGTTGTTGACTTCTGGCTCCGAGTCAGAACTATCAGAAAAACCCTCAGCATGGTGATCATCCAAAGGAATTGGGTGATCATCTTCTGGTTCAGCCTCTAGCCAACCAGCATTGCCTTGGTTTGAGAAGTACAGATCGCCATGGTGAAATCCAACCATTTTAATCTACACGAGAAAAGGGATTATAAGAAATAGCTAAATAGACGAACTGACTAAGATAATTACAGTAAGACCAAATATCCATATGGTATTTCTTTATGGTTGTGTTGGTAAGTTTTTAGACTTGTTGCCATATCACTGTTGGGTTTTGAGCAATCTAACACTTCCTAAGTGTGCATGCAACCCTAATAAACCTTGGATCTATGTTTGTCTAAATACATGCAAAATAATAATTTTCCAAGGTTCATAACTTATCTAACATGGCATGGGTAACATTTAAACATAAAAGAGTTAGATGAGATTACATACCTTTTGATGTGATTGATTCATTGGAGTTTGAGAGCCAAGCACCAATAGTGTGAATGCCACAAATGGAAATCACAAATCACCACAAACACTTGGAAAACTTTAGAGAGTGTACACACACTTGCAATTTTCGGCCACACACAAGCACACACACTAGTGGCTATTTCATGTAACATAAGCATGCTTATATAGTGTACATGCTTAGGGTGAAACCCTAATAACCCATGACCTTTCCTTTTCCAAGGATCCATGGGTTAAAAGCTCCATGGATCATCCATGGACTTCCATATAAGTCTAGCCCATTAACAAATGAGTGTTAGCCCACACCATATAAAACCAATAGCCCATAATCTAATTAGTCTTCCTTTTAATCTCTAAATTAATTCATAATTAATTTAAGACTAAGACTAATTAAATAACATGACTCCATATTAATATATTATAACTTATAATATATTAATAAACATATGTGTATAAATCTCATAAAATTATCCATAAATAGTTCGGGTGAAGTGCAACCCAAATGGACCATGCCGGTTCGGGTCAAGTATATACCAAATAAGTTATGGACTTAGACACCTTATCCAACAGACTCCCACTTGGATAAGTCTAATAACTGTATTTGCCTATATAACTTCAGGAACCAACCAGCAATCGTAGCTCTCAAAAACTCTGTTGAACTATGAAGCGCTATTTTAAGACAAGTGATCATATAATCCTCTGTTCTCATGATATCAGCCGGACAAACACATGGAACTATGTCTTGCTTATTGTCTGGCAGTTGTTTCTCGATTTCCGATTTGTTTGACAAATAACTTTACTGAACACATCAGTTTAGTTCTGACCGGGCCCAGTACATGGGTCAACACAAAATCATCGAGGGGCCCAGATATCGCTTCTATTTCTAGAACGAACAGATAAACTTCAACTCATATGCTTGTTCTACTACTTGTTGAATTGTACACAAAGGCACGTTTTATAACATCAAGTTACTGATGCGTTTACGTGCAATCAATGCACAACCAACTCATAGGTAACAACTCATATCTCTATGTTTGAAGACTTATATGATATTATCGTCTCACGATCACTCGAGATAAATTCCATGAAGTGATACAAGTGAGCGTGGGTTTATACCAATACTCATAACTTATGAGTACTCATGAACGTTGCAGCAACCATTGCCATGTCTAAACACCTTTAGCCATCTACAATCCCAATTCATGACAATCTTGATTCATACCTACTTCCGACGTATGACCGATTGTGGAGGTTTGAATAAATTAATTATTCTGGAAGTCAAAACATGCAAAAATGAAACAATAGTAAATAATTGACAATGATAGTAACACCTTACTCATAAATAAATCACAAATTTTATTCATCATCAAATGTCGATTACAGTTTACAAGTTTCAGGAAAACTATCTAATCTGTAAAACTAATATCGTCCCTCAGCCCGATGCGCCTCGCCTGCTGAAAATGCTTAACCCTCGTCAGTCCCTTCGTAAGGGTATCTGCAGGATTCTCATCTGACGATACCCTCTTTGCCACGAGGATTCCTTCTTCAATCTTGTGTCTTATGAAGTGATATTTTCTGTCAATGTGTCGGGATCTGCCATGATCTCTTAGTTCCTTGGCTAAGGCAACCGCACTATTGCTGTCACAGAAAATCTCCATAGGTTCTTTAATAGCTGGTACAACTCCAAGGTCTCTGATGAAGTTCTTCAGCCATATCGCCTCCTTCGTTCCTTCACTCGCTGCTCTATACTCTGATTGACAAGTCGAATCAGCCACCGTCTCCTGCTTGGAACTCTTCCAAGAAATTTCCCCTCCATTTAAGGTAAAGACCCAGCCCGACTGAGAGCGGAAGTTATCCCTATCAGTCTGAAAACTGGCATCACTATACCCTAATACTCTCAAGTCATCACTCCCACCAAGGGTAAGGATCCAATCCTTAGTCCTCCGCATGTACTTGAGAATGTTCTTTACCGCGGTCCAATGAGCCTTGCCAGGGTTCCCTTGATACCTGCTGACCATGCTCAAAGCAAAGGCCACATCAGGGCGGGTACAAGTCATAGCATACATGATCGAGCCAACAGCGGAAGCATACGGTAATTGGCTCATCTCAGCTATCTCTGCCTCTATACTCGGACTCTGAGTCTTACTCAGTTTGGCATTGCTTTGGATCGGTAAATCTCCTTTCTTGGAATTCTGCATGTTGAACCTTTTCAACACCTTATCCAAGTAGGTACTCTGACTAAGTCCAATTAGTATTTTACTCCTTTCTTTTAATATCCTTATCCCTATGATATAGGCAGCCTCCCCTAGGTCCTTCATAGCAAAGCACTTCCCAAGCCAGGACTTAACCTCCTGCAAGGTTGGGATGTCATTTCCTATAAGTAGTATGTCATCCACATACAGTACCAAGAAGCTAACTATACTTCCACTAGCTCTGACATACACGCAAGACTCATCTTCACTTCTCAAGAAGCCAAACTCTTTGACCTTTTCATCAAAACAAAGATTCCAGCTACGAGATGCTTGTTTTAATCCATAAATGGATTTCTCAAGCTTGCATACTCTATTAGGGTACTCTGCACTGACAAAACCCTCTGGCTGATTCATGTACACATCCTCAGCCAACTTTCCATTAAGGAAAGCGGTTTTGACATCCATTTTCCATATTTCATAATCACGAAATGCTGCAATGGCTAGCATAACCCTAATAGACTTAATCTTTGCTACCGGCGAGAAAGTTTCATCATAATCAATACCTGAGTCTGAGTAAAACCCTTCGCAACCAGTCGAGCCTTATAAGTATGTAGTTTTCCTTCCATGTCGGTCTTCTTCTTGAAGATCCATTTGCACCCGACTGTTTTACGGCCTGGTACATTGTCAACCAAGTTCCAAACTTGATTGTCATACATGGACTGTATCTCGCTGTCCATAGCCTCCTTCCATTTAGCAGACTCCGGGCCTGCCATGGCTTCCTTAACACTGCTAGGTTCATCCAAATTTACCAGTGTACTATCGCTGATAAACGTATCACCTTCCGTAGTAATATGAAAGCCATAATAAAACGAAGGTGTGTTCCTAATCCATGTTGAACGCCTCGGAGGTACAAACATGTCAGCTTGCTCAACAGGAGTTTCCTTCTCAGGTTGATTGCTAGTGTCTGAGGTTCCTTCACCAATTGCTTCTTGAATTTCTTCAAGATCAATTTGCCTCCCACTGTCTCCTTGGCTTATAAATTCTCTCTCACGAAAGACCCCTCTTCTTGCTACAAAGACCACATTCTCACTGGGTCTGTAGAAGAGGTAACCGAAGGATTTCTATGGGTAGCCGATGAAAATACACCTTTCACTTCGGGGCTCGAGCTTATCATGAGTCTCACGCCTCACGAAAGCTTCGCAACCCCAAATCTTTATGTGGTGTAAATTGGGAACCTTCCCAGTCCACATCTCATGAGGTGTTTTGGTAACCTTCTTTGTAGGGACTAGATTAAGGATATAGGCGGCAGTCTCTAAGGCATACCCCCAAAAAGAGATTGGTAGCGAAGCTCGACTCATCATAGAGCGAACCATGTCTAACAAGGTTCGATTACGCCTCTTAGCTACACCATTTAGCTGTGGTGTCCTGGGAGGAGTCAATTGTGAGACAATCCCACACTCCTTAAGATAGTCAAGGAACTCGGTACTAAGATACTCACCACCTCGATCGGATCGAAGCATCTTAATGTTCCTGCCCAATTGATTTTCTACTTCCTGTTTGTATTCCTTAAACCTTTCAAAGGTTTCTGACTTATGTTTGATTAAGTAGACATACCCATATCTACTAAAATCATCAATAAAGGTCACATAATACCGATTAGCATCGCTTGTGGCGGTTTTGAATGGCCCACATACATCAGTATGTATTAGGTCCAACAAACCCTCACCCCTTTTACAAGTTCCAGTGAAGGGTGATTTTGTCATCTTTCCAAGTAGACAAGATTCACAACTATCATCCGATTTAAGGTCGAATGACTCCAAGACTCCACTCTTTTGGAGTTGGCCTATGCATTTCTTGTTTACATGTCCAAGACGATAATGCCACAATGATGCTTTATCTAGGCTAGTAGAAGAATCAATATACAACACATTATTTCCTAAGTTGTCTACAATCGACACAGTTTCATACACACCATCACAAGGTAATGCTTTAAAATAAAACACATTTTTAAAGAAAGCATTAATACCACCACATTCATTATCAAACGAAAAGGTAAAACCTTCTTTGTACAAAGCATGAAAAGAAATAATATTCCTCGCCATTTCAGACGAGTACACACATTTATTCAAATCTAATTTTAACCCATTATTAAGCAACAAAGTATAAACTCCAATCTTGGAAACAGGTGAAGCCTTCTTATTCCCCATGATCAAGTTTATCTTCCCGTGCTCCACATCCTCACTTCTTCTTAGGCCCTGCAAATCAGAACATATGTGAATACCACATCCTGTATCAAGCACCCAAGAGTTAGAATATGTTGAGTAATTATACAATATAGTGTAAATACCTGCATGGGTGGGTTTCACTTTCCCATCCTTTAGATCCTGCAAGTACTTAGGGCAGTTTCGCTTCCAGTGCCCCTTGTCCAGGCGATAGTAGCAATCAGCATCCTTGGGAATGGCAGAAGGAGTGACAGAATCGCTCTTGGTCTTCGATGAGGAGCCTTCAAGAGACTTTCCCTTGGTACCCTTCAAAGGGTGCTTCCTCTTTTTCCCTTTGCCTTGCCCGATAGCCAAAACAGGGGTAGATGTTGGAGTAGTAGTAGAGGTAACAACCGCCTTGCCCTTAAGACCGGTTTCAGCGGTCTTTAAGAGTCCTTGAAGCTTGTTAAGGGTAACTTCCTCCTTGTTCATATGATATGTCATACGAAATTGGTCATAACAAGAAGGTAAGGAGTGCAAAATGATGTCAATTGCCAACTCCTCAGGGATGTTCACATTCAGCTTCAGCAAACGGTCCACATACCTTTGCATCTTTTGCATGTGAGCCGTGACAGATTCACCGTCCTTCATGCGGGTAGTTATTATGGAGGAGATTGTTTCATACCGCTCCTGACGAGCACTCTGATGGTACCTTTCCATCAGGTCTTGGTGCATCTCAAAAGGGTAGACATCTTCATATGACTTTTGGAGCTCGGCTATCATCGTGGCCATCATGATACATGCCACCTTAGTAGCATCTCTCTCATGTGTCCTGAATTCAGCGATCTCCTCAGGAGTAGCAGTAGACTCATCAAGCCCTTTTAACTCCTTATCGATGATATATTCCTTGTCCTCATAACAAGTAACCATCCTGATGTTCCTAATCCAATCCATGAAGTTGGAACCATCAAAGATGACTCTCCCACAAAGATTCATGAGAGAGAAAGAACCAGCTAGGTTAGAGCCCGAAGCATTAGTGTTGGAAGACATCTGAAAGAAGAAAGCAAGTTTAGACTAGATATATAGAATCCTTAATAAGACACCCAAATGTAATATTAAGGCTAGGACCCAATCACAATATATTATACTTAGAAGAGGGATGCCGTAATCTAAGTAATAATATATTTGAAAGGTAGGTGAATGACGATTCACCAATTTCCACCATGAAAAACAAAAATGAATTATTAGGTTTTAATTGGATTTGAAATTCCTAGATTCTTTTGAGATTCATTGAACTTTTCAATGGCATGTTTCAATCTCGGTTGTGCCCTTCAAGTTTTGTGACTGGGATGCCGAGGATCATAAAACATGGTGTGAATAACCATGCTAATTCACTTGGTACCCTTAATATTATCACCTAATCAATGTGCCAGTTAACCACACACGCTCCATTGATCTATGACAAACATTAAGTCACCCTTCATGATCCTTACTAGTCCAAGTTAGTGTGCCGGTTAACCACACACGCTCCACCAACGACTTGGTAAGGTACAAAGTGTGAATTCCATGGACTAGCACCATGTTCACATTTTTCCTAAAATAACTAAGATTGGGAATTAAAGAGGTTTAGTTACTTTATAATAATCATTATACTTTTAATGAGGATTTAAAGGCATTGTCCTAACCGTTCGGATAACGACCCTCCACCAATCAAGCAAGCGGTGGGTGAGAGTGGACACCCATTAAGTTGCCATTTTATAGGCAACAACCTTATACCCACCTTATAGACCGGCTTCGTGAATGAGGCCTACTAACGGTAGAACGACTTATTCTTATACATATATATATATATATATATAATAATTAACCATTAATGTTATAAATAGTATAAGGGTTGAATTTTAACTATTAAAACTCTAAGGGTTGGAATTAAAGTTTATTAAAGTGTGTGAAACTTTCAAATTCCAAAACTTGAGGGCAAGTTTTTTGTAACTATCCAAAACTTTTCATTTCATAACTTATGAATTAAAGGTTCATAAAAATGAAGACTCTTCATTTTCATGTAACTTATGTGTTTAAATGTGTGTGTTAAAGAAAAGTGACCTTTGGATATCCATAACTTGAGGACAAATTATGGACTCCATTAAAACACATAAATGATCAAGAATTAATTCTAAACAATTCAGCAAATAATTCCTATCATCTTCTAAATTCATAAGAACATGAACATGATCATCAAAATTTCAAGAATTATATGAACACATAAAAAACATGGAATTTTGATATATGCTATTGTAAATGGATTAGAACAACCATTACACCAACTAAAACAAGTTATAAAACACCAAAACACTTTAGGGTAATGTTTCTAGTCCATTTCCAACAGCAAAAGTCGAAATTCTGCATTCTGATCATTCTACTCGCCGAGTGCACGAACCTACTCGGCGAGTAGGATGAATTTTGCCTTGTACTCGGCGAGTCCCCCCATGGACTCGGCGAGTCCATCAGCAAGACAACAATAATTTCAACTTTTTTCACTATTTTGCATCAAGTATCAAACAAGCAAGCCTAGTCTCTGATACCGCTGTTGGGTTTTGAGCAATCTAACACTTCCTAAGTATGCATGCAACCCTAATAAACCTTGGATCTATGTTTGTCTAAATACATGCAAAATAATAATTTTCCAAGGTTCATAACTTATCTAACATGGCATGGGGAACATTTAAACATAAAAGAGTTAGATGAGATTACATACCTTTTGATGTGATTGATTCCTTGGAGTTTGAGAGCCAAGCACCAATAGTGTGAATGCCTCAAATGGAAATCACAAATCACCACAAAAACTTGGAAAACTTTAGAGAGTGTACACACACTTGCAATTTTCGGCCACACACAAGCACACAAACTAGTGGCTATTTCATGCAACATAAGCATGCTTATATAGTGTACATGGTTAGGGTGAAACCCTAATAACCCATGACCTTTCCTTTTCCAAGGATCCATGGGTTAAAAGCTCCATGGATCATCCATGGACTTCCATATAAGCCTAGCCCATTAACAAATGAGTGTTAGCCCACACCATATAAAACCAATAGCCCATAATCTAATTAGTCTTCCTTTTAATCTCTAAATTAATTCATAATTAATTTAAGACTAGGACTAATTAAATAACATGACTCCATATTAATATATTATAACTTATAATATATTAATAAACATATGTGTATAACTCTCATAAAATTATCCATAAATAGTTCGGGTGAAGTGCAACCCAAATGGACCATGCCGGGTCGGGTCAAGTATATACCAAATAAGTTATGGACTTAGACACCTTATCCAACAATCACAACCATTCTTGGGCATATGCTAATCACTCCTCGGACCAACATAGTTGATCAAGCTATGTCATTCCCAAGACTGACCATATATCCCCAGACTTACTTGTGATATTCAACAATCGTAATACTTTTGTTCTTGTCATTGTGACACTGATTTTAGTATGAATGCAGGCACGTATACTTACTTAAATATTTTATTATTTAAAAGTATAACTCTGAGACAGAGTGTTTTAATCCCGATGTATTTATAGTTAGTATATCTTTTATGGGTTCATATACTATATTCACTATAAACAATGCTCTGATACCAATCTGTCACACCCCAAAACCACGAACGGCAGAAACGTTCAGGGGTGGAGGACGTCATGTACAGTATCACAACAGTGTAATATAATAAACAACCAACAACATCATCCATTGCATTACAAGTAGAATTTTAATAAATGTGTGTTCTTTCATTGTAGTAAGACACCAAAAATATACAATCAAAATAAAAGACGAGACTTGTCTGCTCCGTCTTCTCAAAACCTGGCCACCGTACCTGTCTAATGTTGAGCTGAGAATACAAGTTATTTCGAAAGCGAGTATCAACTTTAAAGCAGGTGAATTCATAAGAAATTAAGTGTCGTTGTCTTGCTTATGAAAATCTATCTTGAAGGCCATGTAAACCTTTAAGTGAAAATGTTGATGTAAGTATGAAAAACCCTAGAAAAACCCTTATTTTCTATAAGTATGAAGTGTAGTCTTCTACCAAGACCCGAATGTTTTGTAAGTATGAAGTGTAGTCTTCTACCAAGACCTGAATGTTTTGTTATGACAATGTAGTCTTCTACCAAGACCCGAATGTTTTGTAAGTAAAATCAAAGTTTTCCTTTGGTTGTTTGGTACTAAAGTACTTAGTCTAACTCATCATTTATGTGAAGGTATCACAAAATAAAGTAAACAGGAAAAATCACTTATGTACGTGTTATCCCGAGGTACTGAGGTTAACACGACGAATGTAAATGTTATCCCGAGGTACTAGGGCTAACATAATACATATAACCTAATGAACATCCGAAGATTGTCCACTTGTCCTCTGTAGCAGCAGCAGGGCGGAGGAATGGTTAGTCCTTGTAAAGGTACTCCTAGTATAAGTAATAACCGTAGGCATCCGTAGATGTTCATCACCCACTGTTGCTAATAGATGAGTTCCGGAATGGTTAGTCCCGTACGTATATCCCGAGGTACTAGGGATAGAGGCCCATCTAGGTATCCCGAGGTACTAGGGATAGGGTCCTGTCTAGATATCCCGAGGTACTAGGGATATGCAGGAAGATTTACACAGAAGGTACTAATAAATCATCCTCGCAATTCGAGATACAAGTATTCATGTTAATGTACATAGTTAAGTGTATCTACGTAAAGGTACTCATGTAATGTGTTCATGTACGCGTGTTCATGTATCATGTAAGTATATGTAAACGTACTCATGTATCATGTAATCAATTGTAAAGGTACTCATGTATCAGGTAATGTACTGGTATAGACTCATGAATGAACTGACTCTTGTGTGATTCCTTGTAATAGGAATTATGTTTGAAATCTCCAAATTATCCCTATGATAATTTACTGGAAAGTAATTGGTTGTTCAAGTATGTTTATACACTCTTACTACTCGAGAGTGTGAAAAACTAAATGAAAGTTGTAAACTATAACATAAATACATATATATATGAATATAAGTGAACATACATTAGTTCAAGAATTTGAAAATGGTTTTGTAAGACATCTTATGGGTTTTGAACAAAAATTAACAATGACTTGATGTCATTTTAATATACATTTCAAAGGTAAAACATTTGATAACAATGTGTTTTTAAGATTTAAAACCATTTCTTGCATCACATTTTCTAATATGTGAAATCTGGTAAATGACAAACACAGTTATAAAATTCATATCAATGATTTAATAACATGTTTGTTTCCACTTGTATCCCCCCCCCCTTTAAAGCATTTAAAATTATTTAAAACATTGATTAGGGGTATGAACTCACCTGTAGTTGGTGATTGGGATGAACTGAACGGTATAGGATGGCTAGGTGTCAAGCGAGGACTTGTACACGCACTACGATCCTAATGAACATATAATCACACATATATGCACTCAATTAGACTCAAATCACTAATTGATAATGTTAAGACATCCTAGACAAAATAAACACTTTACATAAGTGTTTTAAGTCTTAAGGATTGCATCTAAGCTATTGTGGGACTAGGCACTTGTGTTTAGGGTTCCAAAGGACCCCATATAGGAGTTTACTCCTCATATACTAACACACATGGAGTTTACGGCTGTAAACTCTTGAGTTTATGGCCGTAAACTCCCAACCATGGGTGTTTTGTGTGTTTTGAAGTTCCAAATGATTCCTAGAATTATTCTAACTTGGTGGTTAAATTCTTGGAAGGGTTTAAGGTCTAGAAATACTCCAATTAGGAGTTTACGGCCCTAAGGCCATTCCCCTTAGAGTTTACGGCCGTAAACTCTAAGTATGGTGTGTTTTTGATGCTTTCAAGTCTCTTGCACTTTGGTATAGGTTCTAGACTTTTATTCCAAGCATATGAAGGCCTTAGGCACACTTTGGTGCCCCTTTGAGGAGCTTACGGCCCAAGAACCATGTCTTGGCCGTAAACTCACTTTGGTAGGTGATTTTGATGTGGTTCAAGCCCTTGATTAAATGGGAACAAGTCTAGGTAATTGTCTAAGGCTTTAGGAGCCTTAAAAGTACCATTTTGAGTTTGAATTTGGAGTTTACGGCCTATCATATTCTTGGGCCGTAAACTCCCAAACTTGGGTGGATTTTGGTTGTTTTCTTGTCCTTAATACACCTACAATTGAGTCTAAGGCAGTTGTATAACACAAGGGTCGGTTTTGGCTTTGTTTCGGGAGTTTACCGCCCAAGAACACCTTGGGGAGTAAACTCCTAGATCTAATGATTTAGCCATCTAAATCATGTTATAAGCACATAATAAGCATTCTAACACTACTAGAAAGAGGTACTCACGATTTGGGATAAAAAACCGAAGATCCGTGAGAGAGAAAATGGCTTTTCTCTAGTTGGAAATGTGAATAATGAATGAATTTGGTTCAGAAATCTATTTATAGTCCTGAGATATTTTTGGCAGAAAATATTTTTATTCCTGAAATGATCTCTAATATAATAGAGTGTTGGAATAACAGTGTTGCACAAAACCCTAGTGCACCCACTCTCCTGATATTTCCTGAAGTGTAAACCTTGAATTACTCAAACTTACGCAAAAAGTCTGAAAGTTAACTGTGACTGCTATAACTTCTATTGAAGTGATATAGTCTGTACAGAATGGAAATTTTGGGTTGTCACAGTAGTGTGCATGCTTGTATATGTATTGTTGTGTGGGGTATTTTGGGGAACTCGCTAAGCTTTGGCTTACGGTTGTTGGTTTCATGGTTTCATGTACATCAGATGATCGGGGCAAGGCAAAGGCGCATGATTGTACAGATCCTGTTGATGGTATATGTTTTGAGAGACTTTTCATACTCAGATTTTATGGATTTGTTTTGAAAACAATGGTTTATTATATTATGTTTGTGGAAATGGTTTACGGAAATGAAAATTTTTATCATGATTTGTAGGATGTTACACAAATAATTTGAGAACTGTTTCAATTTCCAAATGAGATGTGAAGATAACAGATCCTCCGAGAGAGGCTACATCAACTACGTTTATTCCAATAACAATACAAAAAAACTAACACCAAATCATTCCGACTGCACTCTAGTATGTACTTCCATCTTCTAATATGATTTTCTTATGATGTAAAGCCTCAGATTTTCCATACTTGCACACAAAATTTGCTTTAATATATCCACATAAATTCATTGTAAAATATTTTATTTTACCTACTCCACTAGTTCTCTTTCATATGAATTTGAACGCTTTTACCCAAGTATCTGCAGCACCAAACCATAACCCCATACCTTTAACCTAAAATAAATCCATGGAAACAACACTTTGTAGGGAGAAAAAAATCATTTGAGAACTGTTTAAATTACCAAATGAGATGTGAAGATAACATAACATCCAAGAGAGGATACATCAACTACCTTTATTCGAATAACAATACAATAAGAAACTAACACCAAATCATTTCAGCTGAACTCTTGCCAATACTTCCGTCTTCTAATATGACTTTTGTATGATGTAAATCCTCTGATTTTCCCTACTTTCACATGCTGTTAGATTTAATATATCCAAATTATTTAATTGTAAAATATTTTATTTTAACTACTCCGTTAATGCTCCTTCATACCCAAGTATCAGCAGCACCAAACCATAATCCCATACATTTTCCATGTTTCAATAACATATATAGCCCCTTTAATCTGCAACCTTGTATCTAATTCAATAATTCCATCTCTCATACACACTTGCACCTATTCCCTTACATCCCATACTCACTTGTTTAAGAGTATATCACGTACAATCATGAGATCGCCAATAAAACCAACATTATACATTTAGTGTCCATTTAACTTATTTTGATCCTAGCCAACCTCATTATTGCACTCCATTTGATTCACCATCTCACAATCCATTCTTGAGTCCATTTAACAGCTACTCGCAAGTTCCATCACAATAAGCACATTAATGTATATTCTCTCAATTGGCCTTATAAATCTATTAGGCCTCTTTTTGGTTTGGCCCTATGATTGGACCCTTTAGCCTTTTAGCGAGGTTTAAATTAATTAGATTTCCTATTTATATTGTTTTTTTTTATTTCATTGTATTTATACTCTCTTTTATGATTCAATAATAAGACCCTATCATTGTTTTTTTTTCATTAGTTTACATGGTATCATAATCGTATTTGGTCCTTTTTTTATGACTGTTGGAGGTGAGTTGTATGATGGTTTTGATTATTACTGGTATTCATTTTATTTTTTGATTTTCTTATTGTTATTCGTGTCGTGATTTGGGTGTCGTCACCATGAAAATAACCTTTTCGTCGATGTCTTGCAGCGATTTTTGTTCAGAGTGCAGTTTTTCGGTAAACGTTTCTACTTGTTATTGTCAACATGGATCCAAAAGATGACTCACTTTAGTCCATCAGTACCCAACTTAATTGCAAGAACTATGCCTAGTAGAGTTATATAATGAAGAATCTTTTGTGAGGGAAGAACATGTAGGAAATTGTGGCTGGTACACGAAGCAAACCAACGGATGAGAAGGCTGGAAATTATGCAACCTTATTCGAATCATGGGAGACTGGTAACTCGAAGATTATCACTTAGATTAACAATTATGTAATTCAGTATATTGGCACACAGTTGGAAAAGTATGACAATGTAAAGGAAGTTTAGGATCACTTGGCTAGACTGTACACACAGTCTAATTTTGTAAAACAATACGAGTTAGAGTTTGATATTCGAACCATCCAACAGAACAGTCTAAGTATTCAAGAGTTTTATGCTTTTATGTCTTATTTGTGGGGTCAATTGACTCTTACTAAATCCATTAACCTAAAATCCTTCCAACCTTACATTGATAGAAGACGTGATCAACATTTGGTTGAGTTTTTGATGGCTTTATCTTTTGAGTTTGAAGGCGTATGTGGATCTATCTTGCAACATACACCTCCACCCACTATTGATTCCATTGTTTATCAGTAAATTGCTAAGAAACATGCATCAAGTCACATGTTGACACATAGGGTCTAATTATATCTCTACTCCAGCAGTCTTTGTTATTGCATAACGACCTTAGTACTCTAATCAGAATCATCCATGAGTTGAATTCAATGAGTGTACCTTCTGCAAAAAGAAAAACCATTGGAAATCTTAATGTCCTTTGTTGTTAAGCAATGGAAATCAGCAACAACAACAACAACAACAAAGTAGACCCTCTAGAGTTTTAGCCTCCTCGGCAAGATCGGCACTCTAGAAAATTTTCCTTACACTCCTATTTTCCAACTTTTTGCCCACTATATTCACTGTTGTAGTTGAATCTTCAGTAGAGGTTGAAACAAATGTTACACCTTCATTGTCCTTATTCGTGTCTCAATGCCATGTATTTGGCGAAGGATGTGGAGGAAATGTTATGGTCATCACAGAGTAATATGTTGTAGAGTCGTTTTCATTACCAATCGGATAATGGCTCATTAACAAGGGGCTATTCAAATTAGAGGCAGTCCTTGTTGGACCGACTGGATATCAAACGCCCAATGACTAATAGGCCTAGACATAAAGCTTTAATGAATCAAGGTAATAATGGTATTACTTAACTTAATCAGTGTGCATCGACTACCCCATCTCCGGAGACCACACGTGTACTACAACAAGATTAAGGGTTGTTATGTTTGACTCGAAAGGAATGAGAGGAAAGGATCAAAAAAAGGTTTATGGTATCGATGTGGCCAACAATATGGTCTCACTCATAAGTGTCTGGAAAGGAAGCTCTAGGTACTGTATTTAGGAGATGATGGATACGATGCATGACATGAAAACACTACCTCCTTATTGACTGCCATTTACGGAAGAAAAGACATATACGGTTATGTTCAGTTTTTGAGTTCTTAGGGATACCAGGGGAACCTTCTGGAGGTAAGACCTTAAATTTTGAAGGAACCATTATTAATCTTATGGTGGTAATTTTAGTGAATAGTGGGCGACCCATAATTTTGTATCGTGTCAATGGGTGGTCGCGTTAGGGTTTCCTTCAATTTCTTTCAACGAGTTCAACATTGAATTTGGCAACGGGCATATACTGTTTATCAATGAAAGATCTGTTAATGTGAACATACATGCTGGAAGTTTTACTTTTGTGTTGGATGCCTTGATTTTTTATAGAGGGCACTTGAATTTGATTTTGGTTATGGAATGACTCAAGTCTCTAGGTGAAGTAACCTACAATTGGGATAAGTCTTAGATGTAGTTTGTATATAATGGTGTCTTGGAGAATTTATAGAATAAAAATAGGAATTTGGAAACAAATATTTATTTAAGAAGTTAGATATTTTTCTAATAATTTTGTAATGATTAATTTCAATTAATTTGTGAAATAGTTTGAAGATATGAGCGACGTTCTTTATGTATAGATTAATAATAAAATGACGAGGTTGTACAATGAAATATACAAGTAAGTTGCCATCATGGATATAAATAAATGCAATTTATATACTCTATATTAGTAGCAAGAAAGAGAAGCGAGATGCTATTATTTTTTAAGAAAGATAAGTAAGTTTTTTTGGATAAAGTAACATCAAATTCAAGATATAACAATGTGCGGCGACATAAGTTTATTTCGATGATTACTTTTCTTTCTGTTGGCTGCTTTGGGATAAAATAGAAATATGTAAATATGTTACTTCGGGTTACAAATGAAAATATGTTGCTATTTTCGGTTAAATATGAAAATACATTGCTATTTTAGGTTAAATTTAAAAATACGTTGTCGTTTTAGGTTAAAACTACATGTACTGTTTTATCTTAAAACATTAATTAAGAGTCCACCAAATAGTTTCCAGTTATTGTTTAAAATTAACAACATTATACTTTTGTTTGAGTGAATGATTTTCTTTCGGCGATTTTGTTATATACGGAATCACAATCTTTTGATGACAATGAAACATTAAGATACATAGTGGCTAGAAGATGAACCATATATGCTCTATTCTTAGAATTGACATCAAACAATAGCTTTAGTTTTTGATAAAACAACATACTTTAATTAGAAATGAGATAAAATAGAAAATCTTCCTTGTCAATCGTCATAGATTCAATGCAGTTCCAGTTCCATTATGCATTTCCAACCATCAATTGAGGAGGAATTGACACCTTGACAAACTCTTGACATTCAATAGAAGACTTCCTGGTCAACTGCATTTGAGAAACACTCCTTGCTATTTATTGAGGTAAAAAAGGGAAAAAATGATTTGAGAAACTTTAACAGAGACACAATTCATTACTTTTATATTTATTAACAACAAAATATCATCTTGCTTCCCTTTGAATTCCAAAAATTCTCCTAAACAACTGCTTTTTATTATTTAGCTCTAGACTGCATAACAAAAGTAAATACTTAAATATACAACTACCAAAACACAAAACTAAAAGAAACATTTGAATATACATATCCCACATTGGAGCAGTGTTGATAAAAAAAATTGCTCATTTGGAGATAATGAAAAATAAACATACCCTGAAATCAGTCTTCTCGCCTCAACTTCCTGACTAAGCAATTTTCATAAACAATTACTGCATTTTTCTTCTTTCTACATTCCTACAGAAAAACTAAGATAAAAATACTCGACTAAAAAAACCTTTTTCACGTATTCTTTTCCCTCTAAGGTAAAGTTTCATATTATGAATGAACATCAAAATGCAATAGAAAAAAAGAGCTTTTATTTTTATATGAATATTATAAAAACCCTGAAAATGAGCCCAAAATTGTGTAAGAATAAAAATATAGCCGTACAAACATATGAAAATTGAATACATACTTACCATCCTTTAGGCAATTATTGACCACATCTACACTGGGCGAATTTTGAAATGTAGCAAAGCCATTTGATAAATACCAATTCGGTATAAGTTTTTTTCTTTTTTGGCAATCTAGTGTTCTACAAGAAATAAGGAACAGTTAAAATTTAAGAATTAAACAATATAATATTATATAAATAGTTTAGATAAAATGAAAAGCAATCAATTTATGAAAAAAATAGTTGTTAACTGATATAGATATTTTGGTTCCAGCGTTTTGTCAAACAGTTAGTATGCATTTCCCTTTGTCACATTACCTTCTTTTATGAGGCCAACGACTCCACCTTCCACAACTCTCTAAGCTCAATTGCTATCATCTTTCAATCCTAAACATATTCCAAGAAGAAAATGGTGATATATGAGGTAAAGCTTAGGTTAGCAACAGTAGAAGAGATGATTCATTGACCATATAGAATTTGTCCAAACCTGCTCTCATTAAGGAGGAAGTTGGAATTACCAGTTAATGAAATCAATAGGGTTTAATATCAAGAATTCGTCCAAACATGAGACCCTTGTGAGTTGGCTGCAAGATTTCTATTAAATCATACTCAAAATTAGCAAGATTTCGTCTTTCTAATACCTAGTTGGTTTATAATACTCACTGGTGGCTTCGATCAAGGCTCTAATACTTTGTCAAGATGTTCCATTGTTTTGTATAATTAGTCCTGCAAAAAAACAAAACCCTATCATAATCAAAATAAAGTAAAAGCATTTCAAATTAATTAAGAAATCAAACATATTTATTGCAGAGAATAGAGAAATCTCTATTTATCTATCTTCATGACTTTCGATTTCTCATGCTACCAAATCCAAATAAAAAAATCGATTCTAACTATAAAAAAATGAAGATACCCAATTGAAAACTCACTTGAGAAAACCAACAACAAATTATGGGGAAAAAACGTGAATTCAGTCGATATATTGAGATTGAATCAAAAATATAAAATTAAACCTAGGAAATAAGAGGAAAGTGGGTTTCATTTCTGGTATTGGTATTTAGGTAGTGGCAAGGGAATTTGACATTAAATGGTTAAAGAAGAAGAGGTTGAGATTGTGGGGAGCAAAAAAGCGGCTCTAGGGAATATATTAGGATTTATGTATGCTATTTTGATTTCCAAAATGATAATTAAAAGCATGAAGGTTATAAAGTAAAAACACTTTTGGCTTAAAATGAAAGTGGAAGAGACTGTAACACCCATAAAATTCATGAAAAATTAAAAAAAATTAAACAACCCAAAAACCATCATTGTTTACATCTTGTTTTCAAAATAAGTTCAATATCAAAGAAATCATAAGGTAAAACATGAGGAGGTGCACGATCACGCCTTCGTCTTCCTGCGATCCTCTGAGGCACCTGAAACATAATCCAAAACTGTAAGCCCCTCAACCATTGGGTTGAAATGCCAACATACTATTGGTCCAATCAACAATCGGGTTGGAATACCCCAGGCCCCTAAACCATCGGGTTGGAATGCCAACATACTATGGGTCCAATCAACCATCGGGTTGGAATACCCCCGACCCCTCAACCAACAGGTTGGAATTCCAACATACTATGGGTCCAATCATCCTCGGTATGGATTACCCTAGGCCCTCAACCATCGGGTTTGAGTGCCCTCGGCCTGTTGGCTTACGCACAAAGTAGTGAAACCTCAGCCATGTAACAAATCGTTATTTCAAACCTATGTAATAGTGTAGATCAATTTGTAGTTCTTTTTGAAATAATAAAGAGAAATTTTATCATATTGTGTATACTTACATAATTGACCCTCAAAACTAAAGTGTTAAATAATCTCAATTGGGATGAACCAAGTCATAGAGATTTTAACAAGGATTCCAAAAATTTAAAGAACTCCCAAAACTGACTTATAACAAAGAAGTTATCACCAATCGAAGATCTGCGACAAATCCGGCAAATGCTATTTCGCGTAAAAAGTGAGTTTTTGATAAACTACTTTTTAGCCTTAGTAACCTTAATGAAAGTTATAGAACTCATAAATATAATGAACTTTCATATATTGAACATTTGAATCTGACTTCGTACAAAGAAGTTATGATTTTTCTAATGTTCGAATTAGCGGTAGACAGCTAAAAACTCGAAATAAAGATCGAGCGAGATTTAACCAAAACAACTTAAACGAGAATCGAAGGTCTCCTTAATACTAGTACAACGGTAAAAAGTCTGACGAAAACGGACGTCGGATAAAGAAGTTATGAATTTTTAACGGATTTTCATGTCCCAGTCTGTTAAAAATAATAATATTAAAAATAAAGTCAAAATTAGCCGACGAATTCTAAACAAAAGTTGTAGATTATTTTTCAGCCTACGCGTGCATATAAAGAACGTCAAAAACGGACCTCGTATGCAAAAGTTATGATTTTCGAAAGATTTTAGAATTAAAAATAAAAGAAAAATTCGGATAATCTCGCATGAACAGAAACCGAACTCGTGGTTGCTTCTGATTATTCCAATTACGAGGTCCAGTCAACGTCGGACACGCTTGGCGTCCTAGCCAGCGTCTAAGACATCTCGTAAGACGCCTTCGGACGCGTGCCCAGCCTCCCTCACGAACTTGCCTCGTTTCGCCACGTGTCACCCTCTGATTCGACCAAAGTTTGGCCCACTTATCTTCCGACGTGGCTGGCGTCCGAGGCGACGTCTGAGACGCCTCCTAAGACGGCATCGGAACCTTCGCCCTTATATAAACCATGCGATCCCTCTGGATTTGAGACTAATTTACACCATTTCTTACCTCCTTTCACCTCTCTCACTCCCACCTACTTCCCAACAACCCCCAAGTCCCCTGAAGCATACCTCAGACCCCGAGCAAGCCCCGATATTCCCGAGAATATCCATCTTTTCTAGTCGGAACTCTGCCCGATTTAAGCCGGTTTTCTCGTCAAACAAGCTTCTTTTAGAGAAAAGAAACGCTTATCAAGTGAGTTTATACCCCTATATTTTCACTATTTTTATAATGTTTTAGGGGGGAAATACAAGTAAAATACAAGGAATTCTCGTGTAAATGATAAAACTCATTATTTTGTTTTATTATTATTGTAAATAAACTATTGCACTGATTTGGAACTATTTGCTACAATAAACACATAAATTATAATTGGTATAATTTATGATTCATACAAACTTGTTAATATACTTTATGGAACTAAATGTGTTTACTACATAATCAGAGTTTCTGATGAAATCAAATATATAAATTATATTAAATATAATTTATGATATAGTTATGATATGACTATTACAAGGATACTTTTCAATATTTTACACATAATTATCAGTTAAGGTATTTGTGAGACACACTTCAAGTACTTATTCAAGTATAAAACAAAATCCCTGAAAGTAGTCTCCTTGAGGGACAGCGTGACACATGTATATAGATCTATATGGGATTGACAATCCCACATCTCGACTATTAGCTACAGTCAAGCAGGCAGGCTTGGGATGACAATTGTCGTACCGTATTACAATGCCTGAAGAACGTTGTGTTTCAGGCGAGGCTTAGGTCATCAAGTATGGTTATGACAACTCACAAGTTTGAAATTTATAAATAAGTTTGGTGTATGAATAAGTAACAACTTCATATAGTTTTAATATATTAAAACTATAATATTATTTCACAAGTTTTATTACAAGTATAGGTATAGAATACTATACAATTTCTAAGTTAACTTATTTTTCAAAGTCATATGGGAGGTTAAGACTATAGGACTTCTGAAAACAAACATACATACAACAGAAAATATAGGATTTTCTGGAAGAACAAATACATATTTCATAGAACAAACAACAAGTTATTTATATAACATACTTATGAACTCACCAACTTAATTGTTGACACTCCTTTCAAAACTGCTTGAATTTTCAGGAAAGCAGTAAACAGGTACCAACACGTTTAGAGGAAGACCAAGTTTCTTTATATTTATGTTTGTAAATTATACTTTTGAAACACAGTTGTAAAAATTAAAATCTTATGCAATAAATGTTGTACTTTGGTTTCTATTATGCGTTGTTGTGATACTACAAATGAAGTCTTCCGCCCCTGAATATTTCCGCCGTTCAGTTTTTGGGGTGTGACAGATTGGTATCAGAGTATTGTTTATAGTGAGCTAAGTATATCAACTCATAAAAGATATACAACTATAAATACATTTGGGGCTGAAAGCTCTGACTACAAGTATACTTTTAAAAAATTTGAATATTTTTATAAGAAGTATACTAATACTAATATCTATAAATATAGTATCACAGAACTTAAAAGTATTTGAATGTTGAATATTATAGTCAACCTAAACAAATTATGTAATCATATCTAGGATTAATATAGCCTGATCAACTATATTAATTCAAGATATGACTAACATATGTTTGGGAGTGATTGTAGTATTGTAAGTTGTGACATGTCTAAAACTTACCAACTATACATATTCAGAAAATCTTAGATCTAAACATAAAGATTGAAATACTATAGGAGTATTTTGGAATACTATACATCTAAATATTTACTATATTTTCTCACCTCTACATCTCGTTCAGATAACATGGCTAGATACTACCCTGGGGACCCCTACATCCCTGATCATGGCAACGCAAGTGATTCAGAGGAGGAACCTATGGAAGCCACCAATAGTGAATCAAGTGGTACTGATACAAATCCCTAAGTTATTAATCCGAGACAACACCATTTAAGATAGGGTAATGCTCGACCCATACCAGACTGGGGTCAGCATATAAACCATTGGTGCAGACAGGAAGGTATACGCCCTCCTTATGGAATGGCCAGAGAATATTACAACCTCAATGATGGAGGTACAGCTGATAAAGTCCTTCCAATTATCATACGGTGAATAAATCGCCAAACTGATCAAGCTAGAATCTCGATTAATCGGATTCTTGAAGTAAATACCACCGCACAAGTCAATACTGCGGATACCTTACGACGTGATGAGATGCAAGAAGACACTGATCAACACACTATGGCCCTACAAAGACAAGTTGATGCTGCTCAAGAAGAAATAAGACAATTGAGAGAGTATCAAGTTGCGCAAGAAAAGCGCTAGAAGTCACAAGACGAAGCGGGGCCTAGTAACCGACGTAACCCACGCCGCAAATCGTGTTTTCACTACTAAATTTTACTTTAATTAAGTTTTTAAATATGTATGTAAAAATTTCTTTTATATAAAATATTTTGTAACAAGTCAAAGTTTATGTATTATATAAATAAATAAAGTGACAAATATTTCATATTACCATCTTGTTCTCATAATTTATTTACATCAGTATTTTATGATTAATTTGAATATTATAAATTTTAATTTCATACAATTTGTATACATTAATACCTCATACAAAACAAGTCACACGAAAGATACTACTATCATAAATTCATAATGTTTATAAAATTTTCTTATGAATTAAAATGAAAATGAATAACTTATTATAGTTAAAAGATGTGTCGACATAATCCACCAGCACCACCAGTTCAATTCGATGCTGCAACATTTCAGGCAGCAGTAACAGCAGCGGTAGCAGTAGTTATAGCACAATTAAATGCAAATGGTGGTAACAATCCTCCTAATCCTGGAAATAACAATGGGCAACCAAGAGAATCTACTTATAAATATATTACTAATGCAAAACCAAAGTCCTTTGATGGCACGGGAAGTGTCATTGTTTTGTCACGCTGGTTCGAAAAGACAAAATCAGTATTTGAAATATGTGCTTGTCCTGAAGCCAATAAAGTGAAGTACGATGCATGTACCTTTGCGGATAGAGCCCTTTCATGGTGGAATAGCTACGTCAAATATTTATCTCTTCCGGTGTCAAACGCTATGAGTTGGGAAGAATTAAAAGTGAAAATGTTAGCCGAGTATTGTCCGAGAGGCGAATTACAGAAACTGAAGCAAGAATTATGGAATCTAAAGATGAAGGACTCTGACATCATCGGTTACACTGCTAGATTTAGTGATTTAGTCCTTTTGTGTCCGGGGATGGTTACTCCGGAAAGCAAGAAAGTTGAGAGATACATTTGGGGATTAACTCCCCCAACTCAAGGAAATGTTTTAGCCACAAAACCTCTCACTTTCGACAGTGCCAAACATCTGGCACAAACTCTCATTGATCATGGAAAATGTCACGTAACAAACCCCGAACCATCTAAAGATAGAGACAACAAGAAGAGTTTTTGGAATAAAAGAAAAGGGAAATCATCTCAGGCACCTTCGAAGAAACAACGAACGATGACAATTAATGCAGCCACCATTCCAGTTGTTATTCGTCCGACCATACCTACCATTGTCTCTACTACCCCAGTGTTTCCAAGTCGCTATGATGGAACCCTACCAAGACGTAATAAGTGCAATTTTCATCATACAGGAGATTGTAAAGAGATGTACTGCCGAAATTACAAGAAGAAGGGGCATACTGCCCGCTTCTGTAAAGCACCAGCTCAACCTATTACCCAAATACCTGCTGAAGGAGTAAGCCAAGCTTGCTATAACTGTGGTGAAATTAGACATTATAAAAGGAACTGCCCAAAGGAAAGGAATACTAGTGGAACAGGAAGATTACTCGCTATCGGTCAGGAGGAAGCCGTGGCAGACCCTAAGGTGGTCACGGGTATATTTCTTCTCAATAACTCATACGCATGCATATTAATTGATAGTAGAGCGGAGAAGAGTTTCGTAAATCAAAAATTTGAGCACTTACTCAACCAACCACCTCAGGCACTAAAAGAAACATTTGTAGTAGAAATGGCTAATGGAAATACTGAAAGTACAAATAATATATACATAGGATGTACCCTCAACTTAGATAATTATTCATTTCAAATCAACCTCATGCTTGTCTCCATTAAAATTTTTGATGTTATTATTGGCATGCATTGGTGGAGTCTCCATCACGCAGACGTCCTATGTTTCGAAAAAGCTATTCATCTTAAACTACCGAATGATGAAACCATAATTATCTACGGCGAAAAACTAGGCACGAACCTCCGACTAATTTCGAGCATTCAAGCCCAGAAATATTTACGAAAAGAATATCATGCATTCCTTGCTCACGTAGTAGATGTAAAGAAAGAAGTGAAAGAAATAAAGAACATACCAGAAGTATGCGACTTTCCCGATATTTTTCCTGAAGATCATCCAGGAGTCCCCCCAAAACGACAAGTTGAATTCAGAATCGACTTAGTACCTAGAGCTACCCCCGTAGCCAAATCCCCATACCGTCTTGCACCATCAGAAATGCAGGAATTATCCAGTCAACCAAATGAACTTCTTAACAAAGTATTCATCAGACTGAGTTTTTCACCCTGGGGAGCACCAGTTCTGTTTCTAAAGAAGAAAGATGGATCTTTTCGCATGTGCATACACTATCGCGAACTAAATAAACTTACCATCAAAAACCGATACCGTTTACCACGCATTGACGATTTGTTCGACCAGCCTCAAGGTGCAAGCTTTTGCTCAAAGATTGACTTAAGATCTGGGTATCACCAATTACGAGTTCTAGAGGAAGATGTTCCCAAGACAACATTTCGAACTCGTTATGGTCATTACGAATTTGTAGTGATGCCTTTTGGATTAACGAATTCACCTGCAGTGTTCATGGACTTAATGAACAGAGTATGCCGACCTTATTTGGACAAATTCTTAATAGTCTTCATTGATGATATCCTTATTTATTCAAAAAGCAAAGAGGAGCATAATCAACATCTTAGACAAATCTTGCAAACGTTAAGAGCAGAAAAGTTATCTACGAAATTCTCAAAGTGCAAATTTTGGATCAGGAAGGTTGATTTCCTAGGTCACGTGGTCAGTTTAGAAGGAATACACGTTGATCCTTCCAAAATAAAGGCAATTGAAAATTTGTCAGCACCCAAAACGCCTACCAAAATTCATCAATTCTTAGGTCTTGCTGGCTATTACCGCCGATTCATTCAAAATTTCTCTCGAGTAGCAAAGCCCCTTACTACCCTAACCCAAAAGGGTGTAACCTTTAGTTGCGGAGAAAAACAAGAAACAGCATTTCAAGTACTAAAGCAAGCTCTATGTAGTGCACCTATCTTATCTCTACCAAAAGGAACGGAAGATTTCATAGTCTATTGTGATGCTTCTAACCAAGGACTCGGTTTTGTTCTTATGCAATGAGGAAAGGTAGTATACTATGCCTCGAGACAGCTTAAAACACACAAGGTTAACTATACAACACACGACCTTGAGTTGGGAACAATGATTTTTGCTCTGAAGATCTGGAGACATTCTCTATATGGTACCAAGTGCACAATCTTTATAGACCATAAAAGCCTTCAACATATCTTCAACCAGAAAGAACTAAACATGAGGCAACGACGCTGGGTAGAACTACTCAACGATTACGAATGTGAGATTCGTTATCATCCAGGAAAAGCCAATGTGGTAGCATATGCTCTCAGTAGAAAAGAATACTCAGGACGTCGAATAAAGTCATTGACCATGACTATCCATTCACATCTGTCTACACAAATCAAAGAAGCCCAACTTGAAGCCTTAAAACTTGAGAATATGATAGGTGAATCTTTGAAAGGAATGGATAAAAACTTAGAAATCAGAAGTGATGGAGCCTGATATCTCGTCAACCGGATCTGGATACCAAAGTTCGGCGATTACAGAGAGGTTGTCATGAACGAAGCACACAAGACGCGATACTCTATTCACCCAGGTTCAGATAAGATGTATTTGGATCTAAAGAAACTTTATTGGTGGCCAAAAATGAAAGCCGAGATTGCTACCTTCGTGGGCAAGTGCCTGACTTGTGCCAAAGTGAAGGTCTAATATCAGAAGCCCTCGGGTCTACTTCAGCAACCGAAAATACCTGAGTGGAAGTGGGAAAGGATAACCATGGATTTTATCACCAAGTTACCCAGATCTCTGAGTGGGCACGATGCCATCTGGGTAATTGTCGATCGGTTGACTAAGTCCGCTCATTTTCTTCCAATTAAAGAGACAGACAAAATGGAGAAGCAAACAAGAACCTACATCAGGGAGATAGTCAGACTACATGGTGTACCAGTATCTATTATCTCATACCGAGATACTAGATTTACATCAAGATTTTGGCAGTCACTTCAGAATGCAATTGGAACTAAGCTGGATATGAGTACAACTTATCACCCACAAACTGATGGGCAAAGTGAGTGAACCATTCAAACATTAGAAGACATGTTGAGAGCATGTGTAATAGATTTTGGTAAAGCTTGGGATACTCATTTACCTCTGGTTGAATTCTCATACAACAACAGTTACCATACCAACATTAAACTTGCTCTATTCGAAGCGCTTTATGGTCGAAAGTGCAGATCACCGTTGTGCTGGGCTGAAGTTGGAGACACACAATTGGCTAGAGGTCAAATTCCAGAAAGCACTCTCACAGGTCCAGAAATCATCAGAGAGACTACCGAGATGATAGTACAAATCCGAGAAAGATTAAAAGCTTCTAGAGACAGACAGAAAAGCTACGCCGATAAACAAAGAAAACCCTTGGAGTTCCAGGTTTGTGATCGAGGTATGTTGAAAGTTTCACCCTGGAAAGGCACGATATGCTTTCGAAAGTATGGAAAATTAAACCCAAGATACATTGGATCATTTGAAATTCTTGCTAGAATCGGTCCAGTAGCTTACAAACTTAATCTGCCGCAATAACTCAGTAACATACATCCTACATTCCACGTGTCTAACTTAAAGAAATGCTTATCTGATTAGACTCTCGTAATCCCACTCGATGAATTCGAATTAAACGAGAATCTTAATTTTGTGGAAGAACCCATAGAGATTTTAGATAGGGAAGTTAAGGAAGCCAAACAAAGTCGTATCCCGATAGTGAAAGTTCGTTGGAATGCAAAGCGGGGACCTGAATTCACTTGGGAATGGGAAGATCAAATGCAACAGAAATACCCACATCATTTTTTTCCCTAGTCTATCTGTAATGTAAAAATTTTGGGATGAAATTCTCTCTAACGAGGGGATAATGTAACAAACTGTTATTTCAAACGTATGTAATAGTGTAGATCAATTTGTAGTTCTTTTTGAAATAATAAAGAGAAATTTTATCATATTGTGTATATTTACATAATTGACCCTCAAAACTAAAGTGTTAAATAATCACAATTGGGATGAACCAAGTCATATAGATTGTAACAAGGATTCCAAAAATATAAAGAACTCCCAAAACCGGATTATAACAAAGAAGTTATGACCAATCGAAGATCGGCGACAAATCCGGCAAACGTTATTTTGCGTAAAAAGTGAGTTTTTGATAAACTACTTTTTAGCCTTATTAACCTTAATGAAAGTTATAGAACTCGTAAAAATAATGAACTTTCACATATTGAACATTTGAATCTGACTTCGTACGAAGAAGTTATGATTTTTCTAATGTTCGATTTAGTGGTAGACAGCTAAAAACTCGAAATAAAGATCGAGCGGGATTTAACCAAAACAACTTAAATGAGAATCGAAGGTCTCGTTAATACTAGTACAACGGTAAAAAGTCTGACGAAAACGGACGTCGCATAAAGAAGTTATGAATTTTTAACGGATTTTTCTGTCCCGGTCTGTTAAAAATAATAATATTAAAAATAAAGTCAAAATTAGCCGACGAATTCTAAATGAAAGTTGTAGATTATTTTTCATACTACGCGTGCATATAAGGAACGTCAAAAACGGAGCTCGTATGCGAAAGTTATGATTTTCGGAAGATTTTTTAATTAAAAATAAAAGAAATTTTCGGATAATCTCGCATGAACAGTAACCGAACTCGTGGCTGCTTCTGATTGGTCCAATTGCGAGGTCCAGTCAACGTCGGACGCGCTTGGCGTCCTAGCCAGCGTCTAATACGTCTCGTAAGACGCCTTCGGACGCGTACCCAAACTCCCTCACGAACCTGCCTCATGTCACCTCGTGTCACCCTTTGATTCGACCGAAGTTCGGCCCACTCATCTTCCGACGTGTCTGGCGTCCGAGGCGACGTCTGAGACGCCTCCTAAGACGGCATCCGAACCTTCGCCCCTATATAAACCATGCGAGCCCTCTCGGATTTGAGACTAATTTACACCATTTCTTACATCCTTTCACCTCTCTCACTCCCACCAACTTACCAACAACCCCCAAGGCCCCCGAAGCATACCTCAGACCTCGAGCAAGCCCTGAAGCCACGATATTCCCGAGAATATCCATCTTTTCTAGTCAAAACTCTGCCCGATTTAAGCCGGTTTTCTCGTCAAACAAGCTTCTATTAGAGAAAAGAAACGCTTATCAAGTGAGTTTATACCCCTATATTTTCACTATTTTTATAATGTTTTAGGGGGGAAATACAAGTAAAATACAAGGAATTCTTGTGTAGATGATAAAACTCATTCTTTTGTTTTATTATTATTGTAAATAAACTATTGCACTGATTTGGAACTATTTGCTACAATAAACATATAAATTATAATAGGTATAATTTATGATTCATACAAACTTGTTAATATACTTTATGGAACTACATGTGTTTACTACATAATCAGAGTTTCTGATGAAATCAGATATATAAATTATATTAAACATAATTTATGATATAGTTATGATATGACTATTACAAGGATACTTTTCAATATTTTACACATAATTATCAATAACGTATTTGTGAGACACACTTCAAGTACTTATTCAAGTATAAAACAAAAGCCCTGAAAGTTATAACCAAAGTCTCCTTGAGGGAGAGCGTGACACTTGTATATAGATCTATATGGGATTGACAATCCCACATCTTGACTGTTAGCTATAGTCAAGCCGGCAGGCTTGGGATGACAATTGTCGTACCGTATTACAACGCCTGAAGAACGTTGTGTTTCAGGCGAGGCTTAGGTCATCAAGTAGGGCTATGACAACTCACAAGTTTGAAATTGATAAATAAGTTTGGTGTAAGAATAAGTAACAACTTCATATAGTTTTAATATATTAAAACTATAATATTATATCACAAGTTTTATTACAAGTATAGGTATAGAATACTATACAATTTATGAGTTAACTTATTTTTCAAAGTCTTATGGGAGGTTAAGACTATAATACTTCTGAAAACAAACGTACATACAACAGAAAATATAGGATTTTTTGGAAGAACAAATACATATTTCATAGAACAAACAACAAGTTATTTATATAACATACTTATGAACTCACCAACTTAATTGTTGACACTCCTTTCAAAACTGCTTGAATTTTTAGGAAAGCAGTAAACAGGTACCAACACGTTTAGAGGAAGACCAAGTTTCTTTATATTTATGTTTGTAAATTATACTTTTGAAACGCAGTTGTAAAACTTAAAATCTTATGTAATTAATGTTGTACTTTGGTTTCTATTATGCATTTTTGTGATACTACAAATGAAGTCATCCGCCCCTGAATATTTCCGCCGTTCAGTTTTGGGGGTGTGACAAGCCACCAACCAATCATGTGCACATAATATATATGTATATACATACTAAATACTAGGATACTGATTTAATCAAATAACTACAACACTATAGCATACATAACAGGATATCAAATCCGAGGCGCCGGCCTTGGTGCCTTCAACCCGCAAGTACAGTGAGGAAAACTCACCTCACAATGTCGAACCACACTAACAACCTTCGGTTGTTGGCTCATGAAAATCCTGAAATATCACAACAAAACAAACATCTAATTATCAATTGGATTACCATCCTTGACTAAGGATCCATACTTAAGGTAAATTTCCACTTTACCTTTTTCCCAACTGAGCCAAGGCCCAAGTCCTAATTTTTGTGGTCCAAAAGGCCCAAATTACTTCAAGAACCATAATTGGCCCAATTTTCCAAATTGGGCCCAAATCCTTATTGGGCCTTATCCTAAGGTCCAACTCACCAACTGACCAAAAACACTCATACTCAAAAATTCCAATGAGGGCCCAATCCATACAAGCCCAAAAGGTGGCCCAAAACTCGAAGCCCAAAAATCAAAAGCGTAAACCAGAGGTATGCAGGGTGTACACAAGCCTCGTATTAACCACCATTAGGGTGCCTGACCGAGTACGTGGGGCATACTCCTCCTACGTGGGGCGTACCTTTGCAGATCCAAAATTCCATTAAGTGCTTAATGGCTTAAGCACTTAAGCCCATATTACAAATTCAAGGTCCAAATGCACCCTAGAGTCATAAAGTCTCCAACTTTATGACTTTACACGTCCATAAGTTCTTAATACAAGGTCTTAATCCATTAAGACCCTTTTTCAATCATTTTTATGACTAAGGACCCTTCCTATGGTCTAAAAGGACAACCCAAAACGTCCAAACTCAAACATGCTCAATAATGGGACTTTTAGGGACAAAAGAACATCATAAAGCTACCAAGATGAGATCTAAGCAAACCAAACATAAAGGTAGCAACTTTTTGCCTTCTGGAGCTTCCAAATGAGATGATGGTCCAAGATCTATAAGCTTGCTTTCCTTCCTTGACTCCTTGATGCAATTCCTTCTCTTTTAAGCACACAAATAGCACACTTTATTCTCAAAACACTCACTTATGGGGTTAGGGTTTGCTAAGAATGGCTCAAGGACCTGGAGGCTGAAAGAGTGAAGCAAAATAATCCATAAAGGTGCTTAAATACTCCTTAAACCCTAAAAATTAGGCTTTATCCTAACATTAGTACGCCTAGCATACTCACATGTACACACAGCGTACTACTCAGGCTCACAAAAATTACCATTTTGCCACTAGGGCTTCTTATACGCACTTTCACAGTTGCGAAACATGGAATGTGCTATGAATCTGACTGAGCTCCTTAGGAAGATCCAAGCTGTAGGCGACCTTGCCAACCCTGGAAATAAACCTGAATGACCTAATATATCAGAGACCCAACTTCCTGCTCTTCCTAAAGAAAATCACACCTTTCCAAGGTGAGACCTTCAACAACACCATGTCGCCGACCTTAAACTCCAACTCGGATCGACGTCGGTCGGCATAGCTCTTCTGTCGACTCTTAGCAGTCTGCAATGTATGCCTGGTCTGCTGAATCATCTCTTTAGTCTGAAGACCCACCTCGGTCTACCCCATAACCCTGTGGCTAACCTCCCCCAATAAATTGGGGTACGACATCTCCGCCCATACAAAAGCTCAAAAGGCGGAACACCAATGCTGGAGTAAAAACTATTGTTGTAGGACAATTCCACAAGAGGCAGGTAGGAGTCCGAGCTCCCACCAAAATCAATGACACAGGCTCGCAACATATCCTCAAGAGTATGTATCGTCTGCTCCCTCTGTTCGTCGTTCTGCAGATGATAAGATGTGCTAAAATGTAGCCTAGTGCCCAGTTCCTTATGGAACTTCTTCCAAAAATGGGAGGTGAACCGTATATCACGGTCTAAAACAATGGAGATCGGAACCCCATGGCGAGCAACGATCTCGCGAATATACACATCGGCCAACTTCTCGGCCGACGAACTCTCCCGAATCGCCAGGATATGGGCACTCTTGGTCAATCGATCCATGATGACCCAAATAACATCAAAACCCTTTGTCATCTTCTGCAACTTGGTGATGAATTCCATCGAAATCTACTCTTGTTTCTACATGGGAACCTTCAGAGGCTGCAGCTTTCCATGCGGGTTCTGATGCTTGGCCTTGACCATCCTAAAGGTCAAGCACCTCTCAACGTACCAAGTGATCTCCCTCTTCATACATGGCCACCAATATATCAATCTCAAATCCCGATACATCTTAGTGGCCCCCGAATGGATAGAAAAACGAGACTTATGAGCCTCCTCCAACATAATCTGTCTGACCCTACCAAACATAGGAACCCATATCTGACCACAACGAGTTAACAGCCCAAATCTGGTGATCTCACCCCTGATCCTCTCAATCTTCCAATTCACTTCCCGAACACCCTCGGCCAGAGCCTCCCTAATCAATCCCACAAGCAGAGAATCCACTGATATCCTCATACATGAACCCATCAAAAGGTCTAGCCGCCTTGCGGCTCAAGGAGTCCACCACCACATTTGCTTTACCCAGATGGTAAAGGATCTTGCAGTCATAATCCTTGAATACGTCCTGCCACCTACACTGCCTCATGTTCAGGTTTGGCTGATCCATAATGTGTCTCAAGCTCTTGTGATCTGTGTAGATAGTACAACGGACCCCATGACGATAATGCCTCCAAATCTTGAGGGCAAAAACCACAGCCCCCAACTCAATATCATGCATGGGATACCTCGTCTCATGCGGGTTCAATTGTCGTGAAGCATAAGCTATCACTCGTCCTCTCTTCATGATAACCACCCCCAACCCAGTGATGGACGCATCACAGAAAACCACAAAATCCTCAATTCCCTCCAGGAGAGTCAAAACTGAGGTCTCACGTAGTCTCTGCCGAAGGATCCCAGATGATGAATGCTGCTTAGGGCCTTCCTTATTAGACGAGTAAGGGGTACTACAATCTTGGAGAAATCCTGAATGAATCTCCGGTAGTACCCTGCCAATCCAAAGAAACTCCTTATATCTAATGGATATTTCAGAACCTCCCACTACATCACCACCTCGATCTTGGTCGGATCGACCAATATCCCGTCCTGGTTAATGAGGTGTCCAAGCAACTGAACCTCTCGTAAACAAAACTCATACTTCGAGAACTTGGCATAAAGTTATTATTTCTTCAAAACCCCCAGAAGCTCGCGAAGATGCTCCTCATGTTGCACTCTGGTCTTGGAATATACCAAGATATCATCAATAAACACGATAACTGAACGATCGAGCATCATCCTGCATACCCGATTCATAAAATCCATAAATATTGCAGTCGCATTAGTGATCCCAAATGGCATCACCACGAACTCATAATGCCCATAACGAGTCGAGAGCGCGGTCTTCTCCACGTCCTCCTCTCTCACCCTGAACTGATGGTACCCAAACCTCAAGTCTATCTTGGAGAACCAAGATGCACCCTGCAACTGGTCAAAGACATCATCAATATGCAGTAGGGGATAACGGTTCTTCACCGTTAGCTTGTTCAACTCATGGTAATCAATACACATCCGGTGTGAACCATCCTTCTTCTTGACGTATAAAATCAGCACTCCCCACGAAGAACTACTCGGTCTGATGAACTGCTTGCCTAGCAGCTCCTGCAACTGAGATGACAACTCCTACATCTCAGGTGGTGCCAAACGGTATGACACCTTGGCAATCGGGGCCGCACCTGAAATGAGGTCAATCCTGAACTCAACCTGCCTATCAGGAGGCACACCAAGTAACTCCTCCGGAAATACACCGGTAAACTCCTTGACCACGGGGAGCTCTGAAACTGAAACATGATCCCTAACACATGTATCCACTACATAAGCTGAATAACCCGCACACCCGTGTTTAATATACTGATGAACTCTAGTTGCGGAACAAAACTTGGAACCTATCCTAGTTCCCTCTCCATAAATAATCAGTTCTCCCCCACTTGGGGTTCGAACTACCACGCGCTAGCCCTCATAATTGATCATAGCACCAAAACGCCTCAACCAATCCATACCCACAATTACGCAGACATCCCCCATAGGGATACGGATCAAATCGATCTGAAAGGATGCCTTGAAGATCTCCAGAACATAACACTGGTACACAGAAGAAGCATGTTGAGTCTAAGGGTTGCACCATTGGCTTCGATAGTTAGTCCAACTTTGTCACGGTATGGGCTTGTCCATCCGTGTTTATGATTTTAGGGTTTAGTATTTATGGTGCATCCATGCATCTTCTTTTTGAAGGTATTTAATAATTATCTCATTGATTGTACTATAACCCTAGCACACCTCTACAATAGAAGTTCTTAATCGAGCTCTTCTGAGGTGTTGCTGTTTTAATCATTCGACATCTGTTTGATTCATTGTGTGTTTGCACTTTGGTTTACTTATTGATTTATTTGTTAAGAATATTATCGGTCTTAAAATAGTTTTCAACTCATCAATTGGTATCAGAGTAGGAGGTTGTGTAAATCATACACATCTCTTTTGTTTGAAGAATTTTCTTAGGGCTTCCGCTTTTATTGAATCTGTTACGCCGTTATTCCTTCATTGACGTTGCTCATAGATCTCGATATTACCCTATTCAATCTTTACAAGTATGATTCTTGACAAACATTCTAAACAGGTCATCATGTCTCTCGATGATTCAAAAACCAACCCCATCAACATATCCATCAACATCGGATCTACTACGAGAATCCTAATCTTGTATACTCAAGATTACGAAGTCTAGACGCATCACTTTAAAGACTATGTTCTTGGTTCAGAGGACAATGGCTATCTAATCTAGGAAGCGATCACTATGGGTCCTTTTTCTCATACTGGAACCGAAAGAGTCATCAGGACTCAAAAGGAGTACAATCAGCTAATGATTGACGTGAAAGATGTTGCTCAAGATGAGAAGGACAAGCTGCTCTGCAACATTAAAGCAATGAGGATTATCATATTTGCTTTGCAATCAGATACCTTTCATTTGGTCAGTACATGTGTCACAACTAGCAATTTTCTAGAAAAGTCTATGATACTGTAAACAATGTCAATGACATTAGTTGTAAGCTTTGAACTTGATAATACACTATGTTATTTAACAACAACAAACTTTCACCGAGATCAAATCATAAAGCCCAAAATTTATACAAAAACTTATGAAAAGTCAATTTAGAGTTTTGAAAACCCTAAGGACTATAGTCTAAGTCCATTTTTGGACTAGGAAGCCCTTATTGGGCCCATTGAGCCAATAAGCTTATAATTTGATTGTTTTGGGCTTAAAATTTTCTAAATGGACCCTAAATGGATCCACTATCATGGAATTTAACATTATAGGCCATAATGGGCCTAAAATGAAATGGTTTAGCCTAATGGGCCTTATTGGACTATAACTAATCTAAGTAGCTTTAATGGACCACTTAACCTATTCTTTTAAGTTAACTGGGCCATGTATACACCCTAGGAACCCAATGGGCTGAAAATTTTAAACGGGCTTCCTATTATCAGAACCAAGCAAAAAAGGTCCATTCAATCCATCTTCTTTAGCCCATCTCGACCCTTCTATATATATATATATATATATATATATATATATATATATATATATAAAGGAAATGGATAATAAAGCCTAACCTTGCCACCTCATTAATATCCTCCATACAATTAAGCCTAATACACATTCTGTAACCACCAAATCTCATATTTCCATGCAAGATTTTCTCTCTTATCTCCCCTATATCACTCTCGGCCGAGAGCACCACACACCACCACCATTTTTATTTTGATCAAACTTTTACAAGAAATCTCTCAAGAACTCTTCACTTTTCTCCAAATGTGCGAGCATTAGTGTGTGTCTCCAAGGATTTTTTCAATAATCTCATCATTCTTGGTAAGTCTTTACTTGAATCCATGGCTTATCTTCTATATTTCATCAAAAATCTTCTCTTAATCCATTCAAATTCATCATCTTGCTTCATAGAACCTATCTAAGCCCAAAGACTTCTCAAGAAGCTTGTTAATGCCGAAAATCATCTCAAAACTCTTCCAAATCTTCTTCAAAAACCGTGAACAACAAATCAAAGTGAGTTCATACCCCTCTATTTTTGGTTTTACATGTTTTATGGGGGAGAATACAAGTGAAAAGTGTAGATCTATGTGTATTTGTATGATATGTGTGATTTCTTGTGTTCTTATGTGATGATTATGTGCTAGAATGTGATTTATTCGAGATTTCTAACTACAATGGGAAAAATATGTAATCTAAGACATCTTATACACCTTAATGTCAAGACAAAAGTGTTATGCAAGTTTGAAATGAGCAAAACAAAACACAAATCTTGTTTGTGGGCCATTTTTAACAAATAAGCAAAAGCTGGGTAAAATGATACCATTTTCAGTTTTATGAAGGTTAAAAAGGTCAAATTAGTTAAAATATGAGTTTTTATAAAAATCATGACTTTTAAAGGACTAAAAATGTATATTTAGCTTAATGGGATAAAAATTGGGCTTTTTGGTTTATAGGCCCATAATTGCGAAAAAGGTGATTTTGAGGACTAAAATTGTATATTTATCAAAATATGAGTTTAAAAAACATAAATAACAAGTTGCAGGGGCTGAAAATGTAATTATTACAAGAACGGACTAAAAATGTAATGTTTTTGGATTTTTGGATTTAAATTGTAAAAATTTCAAAAATATGGACTATAATTGTAAATCTTTTGAATTAAAGGGGACGAAATTGTTTAAAACCATATTTTGGGCTGAAAATACTATTCGGATAAGTGTTTGGGCCGAAAATGTCAAGAAAAATAATCTAAGGGCCTAAAATGTCATTTTTCATAAAAAGGGACTAAAACTGCCATTTTTATTAGAAAAGGGACTGAATTGGCCAAACAATTATTTTGTTTGGGACTTTACGATTGAACAATTCGTTTAAACAAAGCTTCCGATTTTTATACTATACAGAACGGTTAAACACTAAATTTATTGGGCTTAATATTTGTAAATTATGCTTAATGGGCCTTTGTGACCCATTAACATAATTATTGGGCCGAACAATAATAATAATACATGTTTAATGGGCTTCTGGTGACCCAATTACATTCTTAATGGACCCTCAATCACTTTAAATGCTATTGGGCCTTAGTGGCCCATCTGCATTCCTGGTAAGGTCCAACTTACTCATGTGCTCGATAGCCTAAATTAACATACATGATTAGTAGACCACAGTTGCCCTTATTCGTGTTGTTTGGGGCTTTACTCATACTCATGTAAACAATAAAGGGATTGTGATCAATACTATTCAAATTCTCGGGGTAATAATTGGGATTAGCGAGAAATATGCGGTTGGCACCAATAAGTGCCGATCGTAGCCTGTAGTTATAACCAGAGTCCCCTTGAGGGAGGGCGAGAGTTTGTGTATAGATCTATACGGAGGTGACTCCCGCACACCTAAGTTGTTCGCTAGAGTTAGACTCAGCCAGTCTAGGGTGACAAAATCTTGATCAAAATCGGCGTTTGTAAAAATGCCAAGACATGCGAAATCATTATCATGCATGGTTATAACGTCTCACATAGAGATCCATTACCATTTCACTACTATTTGGGAAATTGACTCCATACATATGGTCATACTATGAGATTTATACGAATTCACAAAACTATCACACTGTTTTATATCGGAAAATATCGGATTTTCCGGGTCTCAACATCATTTCTATATCATACTTCAACTGCTATATGAGAAATGCTAATGTTAATAAGCCACATATATATATTAGTATTGAAATTACACATATCTATACAATATTGGATCATCACATTACGTCGCAAACAAATTTTACTTACAGAAAATATCGTATTTTCTGGGTTTTACCAACAACATGAAACTTTTTATATCAAACATGCTTATGAACTCACCAACATTTCATATGTTGACCATTTTTTTAAAATAACTTGTATTCACAGGTAACAGATAAGCAGAAGATGATTATCATGCTTGATTAGGACTTCATGTTTGTAGCTTTCAAACAATATACTTATGATGATGTAATTATTGTTCAATGTACTTGATGTGAACTATGTAAGTTGTACTATGTAATGTTGGTGATGTATGTGTTTGTTTCATGTATATTCATTGTTATGGTATTCAATTGTTAGTCACGCAAGCTGTCGGACGTTTCTGCCGTCCGGTTCGAGGGTGTGACAGGTTGGTATCAGAGCTTTGTTTATAGTGAACTGGCATATCTAAACATACATTGATATGTAACTATAAACATCAAAAAGGGAACTAATAAACTCTGAACACAAAAATAAAAACTTTCACCCTTATGTGCAAATATTAGAATAACAATATAATAACTTATAACCGCTTTCGAGGGATTTGAACATTTCGATGGTACTCGAATTAATATGTGGTCGTATTGGTGGTCGATGTAGCCTGATCAACTACATTCATCCAAAGTATGACAGACATGTGTTCGGTTATGATCGAAATGATAGATGAAACAAAAGCTCACCCTTATAGATTCCCGAAAAAAAAGGAAAAGCATAAAAAAATCCAGTTTAAAATAACTAATAGATTATAGGAATAATATATACACTCATGTGCTTTCATGCAGATGCTATGGCCGGATTTCACCTCCCTGGGGACCCATATTTTCCCGAGCAAGGGAATAATGGATGGTTGGAGGAGGAACCTGAGGAAGAACCTAGGGAGAAATCGGAAGAAGAACCTGAGGGAGAAACTGAAGAAGAACCCAAAGAGGAAGAACCAGAGGAGGAATCTAATGAGGAGTCTGATGAAGAGCCCGAAGAAGAAATCGAGGACGGACCTGCCGAGCCAGTGGTGGATGTCGAAGAAGAGGAAAACGATGCTGACAGCAATGATGGTTCGGAAGCGGAGTCCGAGGTCATTAACCCACCCTACCCAATTAGGTTGCCCGCTTACCGGATGGGACCCAATGGCCCTACACCACCATGGGGTATGGACATATGGAGATGGAGTAGGCAGCAAGGTCAGCGGCCCCCGTATGGCATGGCCAGGAAGTTCTATGACTTGATGGATGGAGGACCCGTAGATAGGGCACTCCCTGTCATGGTAAGACGATTGAGGGACACTAGCAACTTGGCCCAGAACACTGTTGATCAGGTACACCAGATGAGAGAGAGAGTTGCTAAAGCCGAACAGGAAACACAAGAGGTCATTAGTTCAAAGGAGACAAGAAATGTGGGAGGAACGGCTCTGAGACACCGAGCGACAGGTGGCCCGACTGCAGGGAGCGTCCACATCCACAGCACCACCCCCCAGCACATCATGCCAGTACTAGGGCTAGATCTATCATTTCGCCGAAGATGCCTCGAGGACGCCCAACTGTCAACAACAATCCACCACCACCACCCCCAGAGACACCAGGAACGAACTCAGCTGTCGTTCAAGCAGTTGTTGTTGGATTAATGTCTAAGTCCATAACTATAATTGGTAAGACTTGACCCGACCCGGCATGGTCCATTTGGGTTGCATGGCATCATGCACTTGGAAAGACTAAATGAGAGAAATAAGACACTTATGGTTATTAATATATTATAAGTTCTAGTATATTAATAATAAGAATAATAAGATTATTTAATTAGTATTGATCAAGAATTAATCTAGGATTAATTAAGTGATCAAAAGAAGACTAATTAAATATACGGGTTGATTGTGTAAATCATCCATACCTATATAGTGGGCTAATGCTCCATGGATTATCTAGTTGGGCTAAAACCCATATGATGCTCCATGGTGTTTTGTACCCATGGATCACGGATATGAAAGGCCATGTCAATTAGGGTTTACATGGTGTAACCCTAACTATATATGCATCTTATTCTTGACCAAAATCGGCCACTAGAGAGAGTAAGAAAGGGCTAGCCAATTTTCATTAAGTGTAGATTTCTCTCAAGTTATTCCAAGTGTATTTGGTGTTGTGTGAACCATTTGAGGTGTCACACTTGAGGCACTTGGCACTCAAGCTTCATGAAGACTTTCTACATGAAAGAGGTATGTATTCTATCTTGTTATATTCATTGTTTTTGTATGCTAGATTAGGATAATACCTTGGATGTTCATATTTGCATGTATAATAGAGAAAACATAGATCCAAGGTATTTAGGGTTGCATGTACACTTAGGAGTGTTAGAATGCTCAAAACCACAGTGGTATCAAATCCTAGGCTTGTTTTCTTGTTATACTTGCAAAAGTAGCTGAAAAATCAAGTTTTGATGTTGTCTGCCCAGCAGACTCGCCGAGTCCATGAATGGACTCGCCGAGTCCAAGGAAAAATGCATCCAACTCGCCGAGTTAGTTCATGCAATCGATGAGTTGGACCCCCAGACAGCATAAATTCGACTTTTTTGGCTGGAATTGGACTAGGAACATTACCCTAAGATGTTTTTGAACTTATAAACTTGTTTTTGGTGTGGTAATGTTCATGCTAATCCAATTTCAAAGATAATTGTCAATAGATTCATGTTTTGTATTAGTTTAAGGTTTAGACTAATTACATGAAAAAGTTTGATTTGAATTATCTTGTTCTTATGAGTTGCTTAGATTAATAGGAAAGTTGAGTGAAATAGTTGTTTTCAATCCAAATTAATCTAAAAGTTGATTCTAAAATGTGTTTTTGTAACTTGTCCTCAAGTTATATGAAAAGTCACATTTAAGTTTATAAAACTCATAAAAGTTGGCAAAGGTTACAAATTGAAGAGTCTAGTTCTAATTAAATGGTTTTATGACTCCATAACTTGTCCTCAAGTTATGGAGGACCAAGAGTCTCTTCATTAAATAATAAAAAAAAAGGTGTAACCTTAATTAGTTCCATAAGTTATAAAATAAAGAAAAGTTAATTCTTTTATTAGTTTAAAGTCTTCCATAACTTGTCCTCAAGTTATGGAACTTAAAGAGTTTTTGGATTAAAACTACTTTAAACACATAAGTTATGGAATTAATTAGTTTTGAAAAGATTCAAAACTTGCCCTCAAGTTTTGGAATTTGAAAAGTTTTCACTTATGAATACTTTAATTCCAAGTTAGCCCTTAGAATTTTAAAAGTTAAAATTCAACCCTTATACTTTATAATATTGTAAGTTAATAATATATATATGTATAAGAGTAAAGTCAGTCTTACCGTTAATAGGCCTCATTCATGAAGCCGGTCTATAAGGGGGGGTATAAGGTTACTGCCTATAAAATGACAGTTTAATGGGTGTCCACTCTCACCCACCGCTTCCTTGACCGATGGAGAGTCGTTAGCCGAACGGGTAGGACAAGGACTAGAATTCTCCCTTCATTAAAAGTATTAATGATAAATACTAAGTAACTAAACTCTTAATAATACCCAATCTTAGTTACTTAGGAAAATGTGAATAAGGTGCTAATCCATGAAATTACACTTTGCACTTTGTTTAAGTCGGTTAGTGGAGCATGTGTGGTTAACCGGCACACTAACTCGTATTTAACAAGGTAGGCGAAGGGTAACTTAATGTTTATCATAGTATCGATGGAGCGTGTGTGGTTAACCGACACATCTATTGAGGGGTAAACACTTAAGGGTACCAAGTAATTTGCATGGTTACTTCACACCTTGTTTTGTGATCCTCGGCATCCCAGTCACAAAACCTGAAGGGCACACTCAAGATTGAAACATGCCATTGAACAGTTCAACGAATCTCAAAAGATCTAGGAGTTTCAAATCCAATTAAAACCTAATAATACATTTCGTTTATCTTGGTGGAAATTGGTGAATCGTCATTCACCTACCTTCAAATATTTTATAGCTTGGATTACGGCATACCTCTTCTAAGTTATAAAATAGTTTGTTGGGTCCTAGCCTTAATATTTCATATTGGGTGTCATATTAAGGACTTAAGATCAACTATCTTGAATATCTCCCAAAAGATGTCTGGTTTAGACATTTATGATCTTCCCAAATCTCTTGAAACAAGCTTTCCTAAATGAAGATGATGTCCCATGGAAATCATACTTCTTTCACCTCCTTCAGTTATTCTCCCTAACCCACAAGTTCTTGAAAAGTTTAAGGTCACTCAAGCCCTATTGGCAAGGCAAGGTCTAGGTGTGGTCACATCTTGGAGATGTAGTCACATATTGACAAGCCGAGAGAGTTGGGTGTCAATGTCTTGAGAAAGTTGGTGGCTCAATCACTTTCTAAGTCACATAGTGAGTTCCTTTGGGACACCTATGAAATAGACTATGACAAGACCCTTAATGATCTTATATATTTGCTAAGATCAACTTCCTAAAACTTTATGGACATTGACAATGATGACATTGGATATCTAGTAAAGCTCCCTCTTCCCAATGGAAAGGGATCGGCCATTGTCAACTCGGTTGACCAAATGGTAAAGAGAAAGGCTAAGTCTGTGATAGTCCCATGTTCCATTACCAAAGCATCCATATGTTATATTTCCAAAGGAAGGGGCATTGGTTGCGAATCTGCCAATTTACCTAAGGATGGTAAAGTCAATAAGTTTGACTTTAGGTAAAGTCCACTATCTAACTCTGCTAAGTTTCTATTCTGAGATTCTTGATATATGATGTGACTGGGTCACATTGTCACAACTAGAAATTTTGTGTCTTGTAATCACTACACTCAAGCAAAATGTAGAATCAAAAACTTAAGAGAATGTATGATGCTTACACTATGACAACAAAAATTTCAATCCAATACACCATACAAGTACTACAAATAGTCAACAAGCAATTGGAAACCCTAGAAGTTCTTGTTTAGGTCCATTTTGGACTAGGACTTTCTTATTGGACTCAATGGACCAATAAGCTTCCAATTTGACTATCATGGGCTTAGAACCTTTAAATGGGCTCTCATTGGACCCACTTTCATTTATTTGAACATTTTGGGCCATATTGGGCCTAGAATGGAATAAATTAAATATTATGAACCATTATGAACCATAATTAACCAAAACTAGCCTAACAAAGTATAAAAATCACACTTATATTTTATAGGACCAACAATCATTCAACTTAACTCTTATATGGGCTTAGGGGCAATAAAGCCCAAAAATCTCTTCTTCCTTTCCAAATCTCGGCCCAAGCCCAATCCATGGGGAAGAGTTGACTTAGGCCTTGCCACCTCATTTTTACATGGGGGTTATCCATGCAAATAACCCAAGTATCCATGCACTATCTTATCAATCTTCTCTCTCCCTCTCCCTCTTTTTCCTTCGGCCGAGAGCAAGAGATGAACGCACACACCTCACAAAACTCTCTCTAAATTACTCAAGAATCATTCACTCTTCTTCATCCAAGATCTTGAAAATTTTGGCTAGAAGCTTAAGGATCTTCATAAAGTGATTCATCATCTAAGGTAAGTTAATGGCTAACTTATGATCTAACTCCCTTCACTTCATAAAAATCTCTTCTAAATTCATTCAATCTTGTGATCTTGCACCTTAGAAGCTCCTAAACTCGAGATCTTCAAGGAAAGGTTGCTAGGGCCGAAAATCACCTCATTTCTTTCCATCTCTTCTCCAACACCGAAACCACACCCAAAGGTGAGCTTCATACCCCCTTATTTTCGGTTTTTATAAGTTTTGTGGGGGAAGAATACAAGAAAATGTGTAGATCTATGATTATGTGTATGCTTTGTATGATTTCTATGCTTTTTTACATGTTTATATGTGATTATGGTGTTGAAACTAGTCAAAAAGTCCTTAAAATCGAGATTTGCATTAGGATGTATGAAACAAGTGTTAAACATATTATTACACATAAATCATTTCTAGAGAAATAACCAACTTGGTTAACATGAACTCATTGGGCTAAAAATCCCATTTTTGGACTCAAAATGTTGAAAATATAAAGTTAAAGGGCCCAAAATGACAAAATACAAATTCAGATGGATGAAATGAGTCAAAACAGTTTCAATAAGGTATTTTCCAGAAACTTACTCTTTGGAAGGATTAAAATGTAAATTTTTAAGCATAATGGGCCAAAAATGAACTTTTCGGCCCAATAAGGCCCAATATGCGAAAATTGTAAAGTTGAGGGGCTGGAAATGCATTTTTCTGTAAAACAGGGGACTACTAGTGTCCCAAGTCCATTTCAAAGGTTAAAAATGCTTTTCATATTTGAAAGGGACCAAAAATGCAAAAATTCTCTATTTTGGGCCAAAAGTGTAAAAACTACGAAATTGAGGGTTCTCGCCGAGAAAAATTTCATTTGGTCGACTAAAACTGTTTTCCAAATAATCTTTGAGCTGAAAAATAACTTTTCTATAAGTTTTGATACTAAAGTGTCAAGAAAAATGGTTTGAGGACTAAAATAGAAATTTATTTTATACAAAGGGTTAAATGTGTAATTATCCAAAAGAAAGGGGCTGAAATAAAGACACATCCTAATGTTTTAAATAATAAATCCATCATGAGGAAATATTAGCATCTCGACTATCGGCAAATTATAATACACCTCCAACACCAAAAATTCGTTATCAAACGAATTGATTCGGTCTCGAATCAATAATAAATCCGAAATTACTAACACGACGAAACTTCAATACACACGCGGAAAATTCGGGAAGTCAATACACACGTGAGAATACACCAGACGTCGATACACCGTCTTTGGGCCCAAAAGTTTCAAATCATGTTTGTTGGGCCTAGCTAGCCCAATGGAGTGATCTTTAGGCCCGAAGGAAACTCGCTTACATGTAGTTGGGTCTTATATGACCTAATTTCGTGTAAAAGGACTTTTATAGGCTTTGTGCTGTTGGACCCCAAGGGCCTTCTGGTGCTGCTAGTAAAGTCGAGAATTCACCAAATGCGAGTCGGACTAAGGGTCCTTCGCATTCACGATAGCCTTGAACGACGTAGGGAAATACCGGGGTTCCGCACCCTCTTCTTTTCCCCTCGGTTGTGGGGCTACATGAGTCCGGGTGGTTGGGTTAAGTGAATAGTGCAAACGACGCCTAAGGGATCGTTTGTACGGTTGTCAACTGGTCGTTTTCATTAATGTATGTTTACAACAATTCACAATCCGAAATTAATCCAACGTCTCCGGAGCTCAACGAATACACCTGTCGTAACGAAGAAACAAAACATAAATTATTTAATGCAAAGTATTAGGAAAACGTCGGGTTTTCCTAGGGTTTTCAATTAATACACCTACGAATTACATACCGAGTTTTACAAATCGTACTCCTACATTTATAGAAACAAACAAGCATACTTACGGATCTTCACACTTTTTATACTAAGTTCTTTTCAGAAAATATCGGATTTTCTGGTGATTTTCAAAACAATACAAACCACTATATTTCAAACATTACCTATGAACTCACCAACATTTCATATGTTGACGTTTTTCAAAATACTTGTATTCTCAGGTAACAGGTAAACCGAAGGGAAAAATGTACTCAATGATGTCTTGTTGCTTGTTTAACTAGTATTGAACAATCTACTTTTGAGAATGTAATGTTTTGAAGCTATGTACTGAATGTAAACGCTACCAGTTGTAATATTCCAATGCTTGGTATTGAATGATGTTATGTTTCATGTATATACATTGTGATGGTATTCAATTGAGTCACAATAGCCCTCGGATGTTTCCGCCGTCTGGTTCGGGGGTGTGACACACATGGTGATGTTTCAAGAATCAAAGAAAAGTAAAGAAACTCAAAGAAAGAATATGCTGAATCTGATCGCGTAGATGAATTTCTATCGCATAGTTTGAAGATCAGATTCTTAAGCTACTTCTTAGGAGTTATGAGATATTGCTTAGGAATAGATAACAACAAGTTTTCATATGGATTGTAAGGACAAGTTCTTCCGCAAAGTTTTTAAAATAAAAAAGGAAAATTTCTGATTTTATTTATTTTAAAATATCCTTACAATGGCATCTGTGAAAATTTTGTTGCTTATAAGATTCCATTAATAGCAAGAGTGGAAATATGAAATTGATTCTTTCATTTGTGGTAATGTCAAAATTTACCAAATAAGGAAAGATTCTCATCACCCAAGTTTCAATTGGACCGAAACTTGGAATCATGCAAGTTGTATAGCATGATGAATGAGAACTTTCAAGTATTGGAAAATTAAGACTAATTACTTGTGTAATGGACTAAGGGATCGAGTACACATTCTTGTGCACTGGTCAAGTCCACCACAAAAGATCGATAAGATTATTCGTCATAATTTACTAAAGCTCAGTAAATATGGTTATACTTACAAGCTTAAGTGTAATTCTGATACATTGGAAAAGGTTCCAATGTAAGGCAGAGTGAATAAGAAGAATCAAATTAGGCAGAAGGATAAAAGTTTCTCAAATCTAAAAAGATGGGAGAGTACTTTAGTATCAGTTTTTATGATCATCTTACTGATTTAGAGACCTTATCACAATTCATCCTCTAAGTGCCTTCTTATAGCTAAGAAGAGGAGCTATGAATTGTTGAAGTGGTTAAATCAAGAAGATGAGTCATACTTCGTTCCAATACAAGTCTTAGAGTCATACTCCAAGATTGTAATTTGAGTGACATGTCTTAAAGAAGGTTTAAAACATTTGTCAAATGTAAGAGTAAAAGATTTCTACTCTTGTACATTTGAAATTGGTAAGTTGTGATGTTTTGGATAAAACAAAGACCAACTTAGGCCAATTTTGTGAAGTGTGTGTCTTGATTAGAATCCACAATATCTATTGAATAACTGAAAAGAAAGTCTTATATGTCAAGAGGACAGTGGGAGTCTTAAAGGTCTTGAAAGTCTCAAGAATAAAACCTGAAGTTCTTCACTAGCACATGACTTGAGGTTTATAACCTATCATGTTGACATATTTTGTGCCCATTCCAGTTAAAGTTGGCTTTGCATATGAGCTCTTAGAGTTCTCAATTGGTTGCACAACAATTTGGAAGCAATGGCAGGCCCTTGAGCTGCCAGGTGGCAAGAAATTAAGATTGAGTTCAGTCCATATGAGTTTGGATTTGTCATTATCCTTGTCTTGTGACTATGGTTTTGACAATTCACATGGATAAGAACACATACACCAGTAAATCTAAGTATCATAAGGTTTCTCTCCGATTCATGAAAATGATGGTGAGGAAACACTTTTACTAAGTAGATTTTATCTAGATAGCAATTGTGATATTTGCATTCTCAAAGTCGTTAGTGGAGCGTGTGTGGTTTACCGGCACACTAACCTGGACTTATGAGAAGTGGCAAAAAGGTCTAACCATTATGATTACGGCATCCCTCTTCATAATTGTTTAGATATACAAGTGTGCTATCTAAGGGAAGGTGTATGATTTTGATAAAGTTTTATCAAAACAATCTAGTATCTAGAAGTCCAGCTGATTTCTGATTACATGTCAAAGCCAGTGGGAGCATAAGTGTTATGCTAATAATCATCATGTTAGTGGGAGCATGATAATTATGATAAGTATTGCAAGTTAGCAATGTTAATTATAGAAAACAAAAGGTTTCAATTGGGAAAACGTTGTTTTGCTATAATTAAGGGAGAGGACATTATACTTCATCTCAAATCTAAAAGCTTAGATTAAGGTCTTAATCGTATTTAGTCAAGAATATATATATATATATATATATATATATATATATATATATATATATATATATATATATATATGAATGTTATGTTAGAATGGCTCAACATAAGAAAATTCTATATCTGATTCCATTATTTGCGTTCTAAAATTGGATTATGATTACGGCATCCCTTTTCATAATCTGAATTATGAGAACTTGGCAAATAGAAATGGAAATGTTATAGCAAAAGACTGGTTTAGTCTTTATGTGAGACATCATGAATCGTGTCCCATATGCTTCGGATATAGGATCGATTACATGTGCTATATTCATCCGTTCTAAAATTTTCCAAATGCCTGGGGCATTAAGAAGGGAAAAGGTCTAGAATTGGATATGACTAAAAGGATTAAAGAATTGTCGAGGACAATCTAAGGTTTACCAAAGATTAGTTGCTCAAGGACAGTTGGAAGTATATTGATAATTCTGGAAGGACCATATTGACATAATCTATAAGGAGGCAACTCTTGTTCAGAAGTGATAGTCAAAATGAAATCTGGAAATGTTTCAAAGTTAGAAATTATTTAATCTGTGTAAGATTAGGAAACTTAATGCAAGAAGGATGTTTCCAAGGAGCTGATCTCCTTTGGAATGCTCTGTAATGGTTGTTGTCAAGTCTTTCTGACTTTGTGCATAATCATTACAAGAAGATCAATGCATATAAGTTTAGAATCTAACAGATTTCAGTAAATGGAATGAATTTGGAATTCTTGCATTTGCAGTAAGGATTTGGGACTGTAAAAGAGGATCATTAGAGTTATGTTCAATTGATCTAATTCACAAAGGGAAGATCATAGACAAACATAGTATGCATACTTGGTGTATGACATAACTAGTGTGTAGAAAACATAGTGTACATGCTTGGAGCATGGGACAATTATTGTTTTAAATTCAAGAATAAAGTTGATAGCTGAAACAGTATACAATGAATAATGTGTAATCATATGGTGATAAATAAAAGGTGTTTTGTTTATATTCATAAGTTCTGAGACCATATTGGATTCGATTATTATTGTGTTTCACTTTGCATGTTTTGACTTCCAGAATAACTAGTTCGTTCTTCTTGATTGACTAAGTTATTCAAACCATCCACAGTCGGTCATATGTTGGAAGTAGATATGAATTAAGACTGTCATGGGTCGGCTTGTAGAGGTCTAAGGTGTTGGACAAAGGGCTACAACACTCATGAGTGCTCATAAGTTCTGAGTATTGGATTCATCCCGCGCTCATTGGAATCACTTCATGGATTTTATCACGAGTGATCATGAGACGATAATATCTTATATTCTTCAAACCTAGAGATATGAGTTGTTACTATGAGTTGATAGTACATCGATTTCACGAAAACGCATTTGGTAACTCGGTGCTATAAAATGTGTCTTTGTGTATGATTCAACAAGTAGTAGAACAAGCCATATGAGTCGAAGTTTATCCATTCCTTTTACCTTCGGGATAAAAGCGATATCTGTGGGCCCCTCGATGACTTGATGATGACAAATGGAAGTGCTTGGCCGGGCCAAGACTGATTTGATTTGTTCAATTACTCAGTTGTCATAAATCAGAAATCGGGAAACAACAAATGGACAGAGAGAATGATTATAATCCATGTCTCAATCCATATGATATCTAGAATGGAGGAATATATGATCCCTTATATAATGGACAAGTCACTGACAAAGGTCAGAGTTCATCTACAAGGTCAGAGTTCGACAAAAGCTTTTGAGAGCTACGATTGCCAGTCGGTTCTTGAAGTCATACGCAATAATAGTTTTAGACTTATCCAAGTGGGAGACTGTTGGATTAATGTCTAAGTCCATAACTATAATTGGTAAGACTTGACCCGACCCGGCATGGTCCATTTGGGTTGCATGGCATCATGCACTTGGATAGACTAAATGAGAGAAATAAGACACTTATGGTTATTAATATATTATAAGTTCTAGTATATTAATAATAAGAATAATAAGATTATTTAATTAGTATTGATCAAGAATTAATCTAGGATTAATTAAGTGATCAAAAGAAGACTAATTAAATATATGGGTTGATTGTGTAAATCATCCATACCCATATAGTGGGCTAATGCTCCATGGATTATCTAGTTGGGCTAAAACCCATATGATGCTCCATTGGTGTTTTGTACCCATGGATCATGGAAATGAAAGGTCATGTCAATTTGGGTTTACATGGTGTAACCCTAACTATATATGCATCTTATTCTTGACCAAAATCGGCCACTAGAGAGAGTAAGAAAGGGCTAGCTGATTTTCATTAAGTGTAGATTTCTCTCAAGTTATTACAAGTGTATTTGGTGTTGTGTGAACCATTTGAGGTGTCACACTTGAGGCACTTGGCAATCAAGCTTCATGAAGACTTTCTACATGAAAGAGGTATGTATTCTATCTTGTTATATTCATTGTTTTTGTCAGCTAGATTAGGATAATACCTTGGATGTTCATATTTGCATGTATAATAGAGAAAACATAGATCCAAGGTATTTAAGGTTTCATGTACACGTAGAAGTGTTAGAATGCTCAAAACCCAACAGTTGTCTCCGCGGAGGTTACTGCAGCGTTGGCCCACATCCGTAATGGAAACAATGGAGGAGGAAATGGAGACGGAGCTGGTAGCTCAAACCAAGGAATTAACCAGGGTCAAACCAAGGCTTGCACCTACAAGGATTTCATCAATGGTAAACCCCAAATTTTTAATGGAACGGAAGACATGATAACCCTAAAACGGTGGATTGAAAAGGTGTAATCCGTGTTCGAAATTTGTGGGTGCCCAGAAGAAAACAAAGTGAAGTATGCGGCGTGTACTTTTGCAGATCAAGCCCTTTCATGGTGGAACGGGCACGTGGAGGCAATGACACTCCCAGCAGAAAACGCTATGCCATGGGAGGAGCTAAAGGAAATGCTAAGGGCAGAATACTGCCCGAGGGGAGAAATTAAAAAAATGGAGCAGGAGCTGTGGAATCTTATAGTTCAAAACTCGGACATTGATGCTTACATCACAAGGTTCAACGAACTATCACTAATATGTCCAAGGATGATCAGCTCAGAAGGAATGAAAATTGAAAGGTTCATTTGGGGGTTAACCTCCCCTATTTAGGGGAATGTGATTGCCGCAAACCCAAAGACTTTTGACAGCGCCAAGAGATTAGCCAAGAAATTATACGATCACAACAACAAGAAAGGCTCAAAGGCTAAGGAAAGTGAAGGAAAGAAAGAAGTTAACGACAAGAAAGGGAAAGGAAACAAGTGAAAAAGGTGACAAGGTACGGAGCCGTCTAAGAAACAACAGACTGTGTCCTTTAACACAGTAACCCCCCAGATTCCCCCACACCACATGCTCCAGCCTCTCCAACACCGAACACTCCAAAACAATACTCGGGAAACCTTCCTCGGTGCAACAAATGCAATTTCCACCACACAGGAGAGTGCAGGGAGATGCAATGCACCAGTTGCAACCGAAAAGGTCACACGGCAAGATACTACAGGACCCATCCTCCCCAGAACCAACAACAATAACAAAAACAACAGCAACTGCAACAACATCAACAATATCCGCAGCAACAACAACAACAGTAACACCAACAACAACGCTGGAGCTAGCCACACTTGTTATGGGTGTTGAAGAACTGCGCATTTCCGTCGAAACTGCCCTAATGTCAACAATCAAGGGAATGGAGGATCAAGGAGAGTGTTGACCATGGGTCAAGGAGAAACGGTTCACGATCCCGCTGTTGTCACTGGTACATTTATCCTTAAACACACATATGCAAGCATTATGTTTGATAGTGGGGCAGAGCAAAGTTTTGTGAGTAACAAATTCAAACATTTGCTAAAACAACAACCCTAGAAGCTTAATGAAACCCTTACGGTGGAAATGGCGAATGGGAAAACAAAATTGGCTGGGGAAATCTATGAAGGATATACCCTAACCTTAAATCACCAAACATTCCAAATAAGCTTGATGCCTGTAACTATTAGGAGTTTTGATGTGATTGTTGGCATGGATTGGTTGAGCCCCCATCATGCTGAAATTATGTGTCACAAGAAGGTCGTTCGCCTTCATCTACCTAACCATGAAACCCTAATCATACACGGAGATATACCCGGAGCAAACCTTCGTCTGATCTCATTATTTTTCAAAGTCTTATGGGAGGTTAAGACTATAATACTTCTGAAAACAAACGTACATACAACAGAAAATATAGGATTTTCTGGAAGACCAAATACATATTTCATAGAACAAACAACAAGTTATTTATATAACATACTTATGAACTCACCAACTTAATTGTTGACACTCCTTTCAAAACTGCTTCAATTTTCAGGAAAGCAGTAAACAGGTACCAACACGTTTAGAGGAAGACCAAGTTTCTTTATATTTATGTTTGTAAATTATACTTTTGAAACGCAGTTGTAAAACATAAAATCTTATGTAATTAATGTTGTACTTTGGTTTCTATTATGCATTGTTGTGATACTACAAATGAAGTCCTCCGCCCCTGAATATTTCCGCCGTTTAGTTTTGGGGGTGTGACAAGCCACCAACCAATCATGTGCACATAATATAGATATACATACTATTAACCAACCAGCAAACAAACAGACAGATCTTATAGATCACTATGCATACCAACATCCTAAATACTAGGATACTGATTTAATCAAATAACTACAACACTATAGCATACATAACAGGATATCAAATCCGAGGCGCCGGCCTTGGTGCCTTCAACCCGCAAGTACAGTGAGGAAAACTCACCTCACAATGTCGAACCACACTAAAAACCTTCGGTTGTTGGCTCATGAAAATCCTGAAATATCACAACAAAACAAACATCTAATTATCAATTGGATTACCATCCTTGACTAAGGATCCATACTTAAGGTAAATTTCCACTTTACCTTTTTCCCAACTGAGCCAAGGCCCAAGTCCTAATTTTTGTGGTCCAAAAGGCCCAAATTACTTCAAGAACCATAATTGGCCCAATTTTCCAAATTGGGCCCAAATCCTTATTGGGCCTTATCCTAAGGTCCAACTCACCAAATGACCAAAAACACTCATACTCAAAAATTCCAATGAGGGCCCAATCCATACAAGCCCAAAAGGTGGCCCAAAACTCGAAGCCCAAAAATCAAAAGCCCACAGACAACGTACTTTAGGCGTACACCGGAGGTATGTAGGGTGTACACAAGCCTCGTATTAACCACCATCAGGGTGCCTGACTGAGTACGTGGGGCATACTCCTCCTACGTGGGGCGTACCTTTGCAGATCCAAAATTCCATTAAGTGCTTAATGGCTTAAGCACTTAAGCCCATATTACAAATCCAAGGTCCAAATGCACCCTAGAGTCATAAAGTCTCCAACTTTATGACTTTACACGTCCATAAGTTCTTAATACAAGGTCTTAATCCATTAAGAACCTTTTTCAATCATTTTTATGACTAAGGACCCTTCCTATGGTCTAAAAGGACAACCCAAAACGTCCAAACTCAAACATGCTCAATAATGGGACTTTTAGGGACAAAAGAACATCATAAAGCTACCAAGATGAGATCTAAATAAACCAAACATAAAGGTAGCAACTTTTTGCCTTTTGGAGCTTCCAAATGAGATGATGGTCCAAGATCTATAAGCTTGCTTTCCTTCCTTGACTCCTTGATGCAATTCCTTCTCTTTTAAGCACACAAATAGCACACTTTATTCTCAAAACACTCACTTATGGGGTTAGGGTTTGCTAAGAATGGCTCAAGGACCTGGAGGCTGAAAGAGTGAAGCAAAATAATCCATAAAGGTGCTTAAATACTCCTTAAACCCTAAAAATTAGGCTTTATCCTAACATTAGTACGCCTAGCATACTCACATGTACACACAGCGTACTACTCAGGCTCACAAAAATTACCATTTTGCCACTAGGGCTTCTTATACGCACTTTCACAGTTGCGAAACATGGAATGTGCTATGAATCTGACTGAGCTCCTTAGGAAGATCCAAGCTGTAGGTGACCTTGCCAACCCTGGAAATAAACCTGAATGACCTAATATATCAGAGACCCAACTTCTTGCTCTTCCTAAAGAAAATCACACCTTTCCAAGGTGATACCTTCAACAACACCATGTCGCCGACCTTAAACTCCAACTCGGATCGACGTCGGTCGGCATAGCTCTTTTGCCGACTCTTAGCAGTCTGCAATGTATGCCTGGTCTGCTGAATCATCTCTTTAGTCTGAAGACCCACCTCGGTCTACCTCATAACCTTGTGACTAACCTCCCCCAATAAATTGGGGTACGACATCTCCGCCCATACAAAAGCTCAAAAGGCGGAACACCAATGCTGGAGTAAAAACTATTGTTGTAGGACAATTCCACAAGAGGCAGGTAGGAGTCCGAGCTCCCACCAAAATCAATGACACAGGCTCGCAACATATCCTCAAGAGTATGTATCGTCTGCTCCCTCTGTTCGTCGTTCTGCAGATGATAAGATGTGCTAAAATGTAGCCTAGTGCCCAGTTCCTTATGGAACTTCTTCCAAAAATGGGAGGTGAACCGTATATCACGGTCTAAAACAATGGAGATTGGAACCCCATGGCGAGCAACGATCTCGCGAATATACACATCGGCCAACTTCTCGGCCGACGAACTCTCCCGAATCGCCAGGATATGGGCACTCTTGGTCAATCGATCCACGATGACCCAAATAGCATCAAAACCCTTTGTCATCTTCTGCAACTTGGTGATGAATTCCATCGAAATCTACTCTTGTTTCTACATGGGAACCTTCAGAGGCTGCAGCTTTCCATGCGGGTTCTGATGCTTGGCCTTGACCATCCTAAAGGTCAAGCACCTCTCAACGTACCAAGTGATCTCCCTCTTCATACACGGCCACCAATATATCAATCTCAAATCCCGATACATCTTAGTGGCCCCCGGATGGATAGAAAAACGAGACTTATGAGCCTCCTCCAACATAATCTGTCTGACCCTACCAAACATAGGAACCCATATCTGACCACAACGAGTTAACAGCCCAAATCTGGTGACCTCACCCCTGATCCTCTCAATCTTCCAATTCACTTCCCGAACACCCTCAGCCAGAGCCTCCCTAATCAATCCCACAAGCAGAGAATCCACTGATATCCTCATACATGAACCCATCAAAAGGTCTAGCCGCCTTGCGGCTCAAGGAGTCCACCACCACATTTGCTTTACCCAGATGGTAAAGGATCTTGCAGTCATAATCCTTGACTACGTCCAGCCACCTACACTGCCTCATGTTCAGGTTTGGCTGATCCATAATGTGTCTCAAGCTCTTGTGATCTGTGTAGATAGTACAACGGACCCCATGACGATAATGCCTCCAAATCTTGAGGGCAAAAACCACAGCCCCCAACTTAATATCATGCATGGGATACCTCGTCTCATGCGGGTTCAATTGTCGTGAAGCATAAGCTATCACTCGTCCTCTCTTCATGATGACCACCCCCAACCCAGTGATGGACGCATCACAGAAAACCACAAAATCCTTAATTCCCTCCAGGAGAGTCAAAACTGAGGTCTCACGTAGTCTCTGCCGAAGGATCCCAGATGATGAATGCTGCTTAGGGCCTTCCTCATTAGACGAGTGAGGGGTACTACAATCTTGGAGAAATCCTGAATGAATCTCCGGTAGTACCCTGCGAATCCCAAGAAACTCCTTATATCTAATGGATATTTCAGAACCTCCCACTACATCACCACCTCGATCTTGGTCGGATCGACCAATATCCCGTCCTGGTTAATGAGGTGTCCAAGGAACTGAACCTCTCATAAACAAAACTCATACTTCGAGAACTTGGCATAAAGTCATTATTTCTTCAAAACCCCCAGAAGCTCGCGAAGATGCTCCTCATGTTGCACTCTGGTCTTGGAATATACCAAGATATCATCAATAAACACGATAACTGAACGATCAAGCATCATCCTGCATACCCGATTCATAAAATCCATAAATATTGTAGTCGCATTAGTGATCCCAAATGGCATCACCACGAACTCATAATGCCCATAACGAGTCGAGAGCGCGGTCTTCTCCACGTCCTCCTCTCTCACCCTGAACTGATGGTACCCAAACCTCAGGTCTATCTTGGAGAACCAAGATGCACCCTGCAACTGGTCAAAGAGATCATCAATATGCAGTAGCGGATAACGGTTCTTCACCGTTAGCTTGTTCAACTCATGGTAATCAATACGCATCCGGTGTGAACCATCCTTCTTCTTGATGAATAAAATCAGCACTCCCCACGGAGAACTACTCGGTCTGATGAACTGCTTGCCTAACAGCTCCTGCAACTGAGATGACAACTCCTACATCTCAGGTGGTGCCAAACGGTATGACACCTTGGCAATCGGGGCCGCACCTGAAATGAGGTCAATCCTGAACTCAACCTGCCAATCAGGAGGCACACCAAGTAACTCCTCTGGAAATACACCGGTAAACTCCTTGACCACCGGGACCTCTGAAACTGAAACATGATCCCTAACACATGTATCTACTACATAAGCTGAATAACCCTCACACCCGTGTTTAATATACTGATGAACTTTGGCTGCGGAACAAAACTTGGAACCTATCCTAGTTCCCTCTCCATAAATAATCAGTTCTCCCCCACTTGGGGTTCGAACTACCACGCGCTAGCCCTCATAATTGATCATAGCACCAAAACGCCTCAGCCAATCCATACCCACAATTACGCAGACATCCCCCATAGGGATACGGATCAAATCGATCTGAAAGGATGCCTTGAAGATCTCCAGAACATAACACTGGTACACAGAAGAAGCATGTTGAGTCTAAGGGTTGCACCATTGGGCTTCGATAGTTAGTCCAACTTTGTTACGGTATGGGCTTGTCCATCCGTGTTTATGATTTTAGGATTTAGTATTTATGGTGCATCCATGCATCTTCTTTTTGAAGGCATTTAATAATTATCTCATTGATTGTACTATAACCCTAGCACACCTCTACAATAGAAGTTCTTAATCGAGCTCTTCTGAGGTGTTGCTGTTTTAATCATTCGACATCTGTTTGATTCATTGTGTGTTTGCACTTTGGTTTACTTATTGATTTATTTGTTAAGAATATTATCGGTCTTAAAATAGTTTTCAACTCATCAATTGGTATCAGAGTAGGAGGTTGTGTAAATCATACACATCTCTTTTGTTTGAAGAATTTTCTTAGGGCTTCCGCTTTTATTGAATCTGTTACGCCATTATTCCTTCATTGACGTTGCTCATAGATCTCGATATTACCCTATTCAATCTTTACAAGTATGATTCTTGACAAACATTCTAAACAGGTCATCATGTCTCTCGATGATTCAAAAACCAACCCCATCAACATATCCATCAACATCGGATCTACTACGAGAATCCTAATCTTGTATACTCAAGATTACGAAGTCTAGACGCATCACTTTAAAGACTATGTTCTTGGTTCAGAGGACAATGGCTATCTAATCTAGGAAGCGATCACTATGGGTCCTTTTTCTCATACTGGAACCGAAAGAGTCATCAGGACTCAAAAGGAGTACAATCAGCTAATGATTGACGTGAAAGATGTTGCTCAAGATGAGAAGGACAAGCTGCTCTGCAACATTAAAGCAATGAGGATTATCATATTTGCTTTGCAATCAGATACCTTTCATTTGGTCAGTACATGTGTCACAACTAGCAATTTTCTAGAAAAGTCTATGATACTGTAAACAATGTCAATGACATTAGTTGTAAGCTTTGAACTTGATAATACACTATGTTATTTAACAACAACAAACTTTCACCGAGATCAAATCATAAAGCCCAAAATTTATACAAAAACTTATGAAAAGTCAATTTAGAGTTTTGAAAACCCTAAGGACTATAGTCTAAGTCCATTTTTGGACTAGGAAGCCCTTATTGGGCCCATTGAGCCAATAAGCTTATAATTTGATTGTTTTGGGCTTAAAATTTTCTAAATGGACCCTAAATGGATCCACTATCATGGAATTTAACATTATAGGCCATAATGGGCCTAAAATGAAATGGTTTAGCCTAATGGGCCTTATTGGACTATAACTAATCTAAGTAGCTTTAATGGACCACTTAACCTATTCTTTTAAGTTAACTGGGCCATGTATACACCCTAGGAACCCAATGGGCTGAAAATTTTAAACGGGCTTCCTATTATCAGAACCAAGCAAAAAAGGTCCATTCAATCCATCTTCTTTAGCCCATCTCGACCCTTCTATATATATATATATATATATATATATATATATATATATATATATATATATATATATATATATATATATATATATAAAGGAAATGGATAATAAAGCCTAACCTTGCCACCTCATTAATATCCTCCATACAATTAAGCCTAATACACATTCTGTAACCACCAAATCTCATATTTCCATGCAAGATTTTCTCTCTTATCTCCCCTTTATCACTCTCGGCCGAGAGCACCACACACCACCACCATTTTTATTTTGATCAAACTTTTACAAGAAATCTCTCAAGAACTCTTCACTTTTCTCCAAATGTGCGAGCAATAGTGTGTGTCTCCAAGGATTTTTTCAATAATCTCATCATTCTTGGTAAGTCTTTACTTGAATCCATGGCTTATCTTCTATATTTCATCAAAAATCTTCTCTTAATCCATTCAAATTCATCATCTTGCTTCATAGAACCTATCTAAGCCCAAAGACTTCTCAAGAAGCTTGTTAATGCCGAAAATCATCTCAAAACTCTTCCAAATCTTCTTCAAAAACCGTGAACAACAAATCAAGGTGAGTTCATACGCCTCTATTTTTGGTTTTACATGTTTTATGGGGGAGAATACAAGTGAAAAGTGTAGATCTGTGTGTATTTGTATGATATGTGTTATTTCTTGTGTTCTTATGTGATGATTATGTGCTAGAATGTGATCTATTCGAGATTTCTAACTACAATGGGAAAAATATGTAATCTAAGACATCTTATACACCTTAATGTCAAGACAAAAGTGTTATGCAAGTTTGAAATGAGCAAAACAAAACACAAATCTTGTTTATGGGCCATTTTTAACAAATAAGCAAAAGCTGGGTAAAATGATACCATTTTCAGTTTTATGAAGGTTAAAAAGGTCAAATTAGTTAAAATATGAGTTTTTATAAAAATCATGACTTTTAAAGGACTAAAAATGTATATTTAGCTTAATGGGATAAAAATTGGGCTTTTTGGTTTTTAGGCCCATAATTGCGAAAAATGTGATTTTGAGGACTAAAATTGTATATTTATCAAAATATGAGTTTAAAAAAGATAAATATCAAGTTTCAGGGGCTGAAAATGTAATTATTACAAGAACGGACTAAAAATGTAATGTTTTTGGATTTTTGGATTTAAATTGTAAAAATTTCAAAAATATGGACTATAATTGTAAATCTTTTGAATTAAAGGGGATGAAATTGTTTAAAACCATATTTTGGGCTGAAAATACTATTCGGATAAGTGTTTGGGCCGAAAATGTCAAGAAAAATAATCTAAGGGCCTAAAATGTCATTTTTCATAAAAAGGGACTAAACCTGCCATTTTTATTAGAAAAGGGACTGAATTGGCCAAACAATTATTTTGTTTGGGACTTTACGAAAAAACAATTCGTTTAAACAAAGCTTCCGATTTTTATACTATACAGAACGGTTAAACACTAAATTTATTGGGCTTAATATTTGTAAATTATGCTTAATGGGCCTTTGTGACCCATTAACATAATTATTGGGCCGAACAATAATAATAATACATGTTTAATGGGCTTCTGGTGACCCAATTACATTCTTAATGGACCCTCAATCACTTTAAATGCTATTGGGCCTTAGTGGCCCATCTGCATTCCTGGTAAGGTCCAACTTACTCATGTGCTCGATAGCCTAAATTAACATACATGATTAGTAGACCACAGTTGCTCTTATTCGTGTTGTTTGGGGCTTTACTCATACTCATGTAAACAATAAAGGGATTGTGATCAATACTATTCAAATTCTCGGGGTAATAATTGGGATTAGCGAGAAATATGCGGTTGGCACCAATAAGTGCCGATCGTAGCCTGTAGTTATAACCAGAGTCCCCTTGAGGGAGGGCGAGAGTTTGTGTATAGATCTATACAGAGGTGACTCCCGCACACCTAAGTTGTTCGCTAGAGTTAGACTCAGCCAGTCTAGGGTGACAAAATCTTGATCAAAATCGGCGTTTGTAAAAATGCCAAGACAGGCGAAATCATTATCATGCATGGTTATAACGTCTCACATAGAGATCCATTACCATTTCACTACTATTTGGGAAATTGACTCCATACATATGGTCATACTATGAGATTTATATGAATTCACAAAACTATCACACTGTTTTATATCGGAAAATATCGGATTTTCCGGGTCTCAACATCATTTCTATATCATACTTCAACTGCTATATGAGAAATGCTAATGTTAATAAGCCACATATATATATATATATATATATATATATATATATATATATATATATATATATTAGTATTGAAATTACACATATCTATACAATATTGGATCATCACATTACGTCGCAAACAAATTTTACTTACAGAAAATATCGTATTTTCTGGGTTTTACCAACAACATGAAACTTTTTATATCAAACATGCTTATGAACTCACCAACATTTCATATGTTGACCATTTTTTTAAAATAACTTGTATTCACAGGTAACAGATAAGCAGAAGATGATTATCATGCTTGATTAGGACTCCATGTTTGTAGCTTTCAAACAATATACTTATGATGATGTAATTATTGTTCAATGTACTTGATGTGAACTATGTAAGTTGTACTATGTAATGTTGGTGATGTATGTGTTTGTTTCATGTATATTCATTGTTATGGTATTCAATTGTTAGTCACGCAAGCTGTCGAACGTTTCCGCCGTCCGGTTCGAGGGTGTGACAGGTTGGTATCAGAGCTTTGTTTATAGTGAACTGGCATATCTAAACATACATTGATATGCAACTATAAACATCAAAAAGGGAACTAATAAACTCTGAACACAAAAATAAAAACTTTCACCCTTATGTGCAAATATTAGAATAACAATATAATAACTTATAACCGCTTTCGAGGGATTTGAACATTTCGATGGTACTCGAATTAATATGTGGTCGTATTGGTGGTCGATGTAGCCTGATCAACTACATTCATCCAAAGTACGACAGACATGTGTTCGGTTATGATCGAAATGATAGATGAAACAAAAGCTCACCCTTATAGATTCCCGAAAAAAAAAAGGAAAAGCATACAAAAATCCAGTTTAAAATAACTAATATATTATAGGAATAATATATACACTCATGTGCTTTCATGCAGATGCTATGGCCGGATTTCACCTCCCTGGGGACCCATATTTTCCCGAGCAAGGGAATAATGGATGGTTGGAGGAGGAACCTGAGGAAGAACCTAGGGATAAATCGGAAGAAGAACCTGAGGGAGAAACTGAAGAAGAACCCAAAGAGGAAGAACCAGAGGAGGAATCTAATGAGGAGTCTGATGAAGAGCCCGAAGAAGAAATCGAGGACGGACCTGCCGAGCCAGTGGTGGATGTCGAAGAAGAGGAAAACGATGCTGACAACAATGATGGTTCGGACGCGGAGTCCGAGGTCATTAACACACCCTACCCAATTAGGTTGTCCGCTTACCGGATGGGACCCAATGGCCCTACACCACCATGGGGTATGGACATATGGAGATGGAGTAGGCAGCAAGGTCAGCGGCCCCCGTATGGCATGGCCAGGGAGTTCTATGACTTGATGGATGGAGGACCCGTAGATAGGGCACTCCCTGTCATGGTAAGACGATTGAGGGACACTAGCAACTTGGCCCAGAACACTGTTGATCAGGTACACCAGATGAGAGAGAGAGTTGCTAGAGCCGAACAGGAAACACAAGAGGTCATTAGAGAATTTCAAAGGAGACAAGAAATGTGGGAGGAACGGCTCTGAGACACCGAGCGACAGGTGGCCCGACTGCAGGGAGCGTCCACATCCACAACACCAACCCCCGGCACATCATGCCAGTACTAGGGCTAGCTCTATCATTTCGCCGAAGATGCCTCGAGGACACCCAACTGTCAACAACAATCCACCACCACCACCCCCGGAGACACCAGGAACGAACTCAGCTGCCGTTCAAGCAGTTGTTGTTGGATTAATGTCTAAGTCCATAACTATAATTGGTAAGACTTGACCCGACCCGGCATGGTCCATTTGGGTTGCATGGCATCATGCACTTGGAAAGACTAAATGAGAGAAATAAGGCACTTATGGTTATTAATATATTATAAGTTCTAGTATATTAATAATAAGAATAATAAGATTATTTAATTAGTATTGCTCAAGAATTAATCTAGGATTAATTAAGTGATCAAAAGAAGACTAATTAAATATACGGGTTGATTGTGTAAATCATCCATACCTATATAGTGGGCTAATGCTCCATGGATTATCTAGTTGGGCTAAAACCCATATGATGCTCCATGGATGCTCCATGGTGTTTTGTACCCATGGATCATGGATATGAAAGGCCATGTCAATTAGGGTTTACATGGTGTAACCCTAACTATATATGCATCTTATTCTTGACCAAAATCGGCCACTAGAGAGAGTAAGAAAGGGCTAGCCAATTTTCATTAAGTGTAGATTTCTCTCAAGTTATTCCAAGTGTATTTGGTGTTGTGTGAACCATTTGAGGTGTCACACTTGAGGCACCTGGCACTCAAGCTTCATGAAGACTTTCTACATGAAAGAGGTATGTATTCTATCTTGTTATATTCATTGTTTTTGTATGCTAGATTAGGATAATACCTTGGATGTTCATATTTGCATGTATAATAGAGAAAACATAGATCCAAGGTATTTAGGGTTGCATGTACACTTAGGAGTGTTAGAATGCTCAAAACCCAGCAGTTGTCTCCGCGGAGGTTACTGCAGCGTTGGCCCACATCCGTAATGGAAACAATGGAGGAGGAAATGGAGACGGAGCTGGTAGCTCAAACCAAGGAATTAACCAGGGTCAAACCAAGGCTTGCACCTACAAGGATTTCATCAATGGTAAACCCCAAACTTTTAATGGAACGGAAGACATGATAACCCTAAAACGGTGGATTGAAAAGGTGTAATCCGTGTTCGAAATTTGTGGGTGCCCAGAAGAAAACAAAGTGAAGTATGCGGCGTGTACTTTTGCAGATCAAGCCCTTTCATGGTGGAACGGGCACGTGGAGGCAATGACACTCCCAGCAGAAAACGCTATGCCATGGGAGGAGCTAAAGGAAATGCTAAGGGTAGAATACTGCCCGAGGGGAGAAATTAAAAAAATGGAGCAGGAGCTGTGGAATCTTATAGTTCAAAACTCGGACATTGATGCTTACATCACAAGGTTCAACGAACTATCACTAATATGTCCAAGGATGATCAGCTCAGAAGGAATGAAAATTGAAAGGTTCATTTGGGGGTTAACCTCCCCTATTTAGGGGAATGTGATTGCCGCAAACCCAAAGACTTTTGACAGCGCCAAGAGATTAGCCAAGAAATTATACGATCACAACAACAAGAAAGGCTCAAAGGCTAAGGAAAGTGAAGGAAAGAAAGAAGTTAACGACAAGAAAGGGAAAGGAAACAAGTGAAAAAGGTGACAAGGTACGGAGCCGTCTAAGAAACAACAGACTGTGTCCTTTAACACAGTAACCCCCCAGATTCCCCCACACCACATGCTCCAGCCTCTGCAACACCGAACACTCCAAAACAATACTCGGGAAACCTTCCTCGGTGCAACAAATGCAATTTCCACCACACAGGAGAGTGCAGGGAGATGCAATGCACCAGTTGCAACCGAAAAGGTCACACGGCAAGATACTACAGGACCCATCCTCCCCAGAACCAACAACAGGGAAACAACAACAATAACAAAAACAACAGCAACTGCAACAACATCAACAATATCCGCAGCAACAACAACAACAGTAACACCAACAACAACGCTGGAGCTAGCCACACTTGTTATGGGTGTTGAAGAACTGCGCATTTCCGTCGAAACTGCCCTAATGTCAACAATCAAGGGAATGGAGGATCAAGGAGAGTGTTGACCATGGGTCAAGGAGAAACGGTTCAAGATCCCGCTGTTGTCACTGGTACATTTATCCTTAAACACACATATGCAAGCATTATGTTTGATAATGGGGCAGAGCAAAGTTTTGTGAGTAACAAATTCAAACATTTGCTAAAACAACAACCCTAGAAGCTTAATGAAACCCTTACGGTGGAAATGGGGAATGGGAAAACAAAATTGGCTGGGGAAATCTATGAAGGATATACCCTAACCTTAAATCACCATACATTCCAAATAAGCTTGATGCCTGTAACTATTAGGAGTTTTGATGTGATTGTTGGCATGGATTGGTTGAGCCCCCATCATGCTGAAATTATGTGTCACGAGAAGGTCGTTCGCCTTCATCTACCTAACCATGAAACCCTAATCATATACGGAGATATACCCGGAGCAAACCTTCGTCTGATCTCATTATTAAGGCACAAAAGTGTCTTCAAAAGAAGGACTCTGCGTTTCTGGCTCACATTATGGATAAATCCAAGGAGGAGGTTAATATTCAAGACATCCCAGTGGCTTGCAATTTCCCTGACATATTTCCTGAATATCTTCCGGGATACCTCCAGAAAGACAGGTCAAGTTCCGAATCGACCTTGTGCCTGGAGCCACTCCAATTACCAAATCACCTTATAGATTAGCTCCTACAGAGATGCAAGAGCTGTCAAGCCGATTAAGTGAACTTCTGAACAAAGGATTCATCAGACCTAGCTTCTCGCCCTGGGGAGATCCGGTCCTTTTCGTCAAAAAGAAAGATGGGTCTTTCCGAATCTGTATCGATAACCGAGAACTCAATAAACTCACTATCAAAAACCGTTACCCTCTTCCACGAATCGATGATCTATTTGACCAGCTTCAAGGAGCTAGTTTCTTTTCAAAGATAGATCTGAGATCCGGTTATCATCAGCTCAAGGTCCAATATGAAGACATTCCAAAGACTGCTTTCCGAACCCGCTATGGACATTATGAGTTTGTTTTGATGCCTTTCGGTCTAACGAATTCTCCTGCAGTATTTATGGACTTGATGAATCTAGTTTTCCGTCCAATTCTCGACAATTTCGTGATCGTTTTCATCGACGATATCTTAATATATTCTCGGAGTCAAGAAGAACATAGTCAACACCTCCGACAAATCTTAGAAACCTTACGAGTTGAAAGACTATACGCGAAACTCTCTAAATCTGATTTTTGGCTTCGTAGCGTGAACTTTTTAGGTCATATTGTCAGCCAGGAAGGGATACACATAGATCCTTCCAACTTCAAGGCCATTGAAGGATAGGAAACCCCAACAACCCCCACCGGAATTCGTCAGTTTCTGGGTCTCACAGGCTATTACAGAAGATTCGTCCAGAACTTCTCCAGGATAGACAAGCCTCACACTACGCTTACTCAAAAGAGCGTACCATTCAAGTGGACGAAGAAACAAGATGTTGCCTTCCAAACCCTAAAGAAATCCCTTTGTAGTGCTCCCGTACTATCCTTACCAAAGGGAACAGAAGATTTTGCGGTATACTGCGATGCTTCAAATCAGGGTTTAGGTTGTGTGCTTATGCAGCGGGGGAAGGTAATAGCGTATGCATCCCGATAACTAAAGACACATGAGGTAAATTATACCACCCATGATCTCGAATTGGGAGCGGTGGACATTGCTTTTGGTACAAAGTGCACCATTTTCACTGACCACAAAAGCCTCCAACACATTTTGAATCAAAAAGAGTTAAACATGAGGCAGCGAAGATGGGTTGAGCTGTTAAACGATTATGAATGCGAAATTAGGTACCACCCAGGGAAAGCTAATGTGGTAGCTGATGCCTTGAGTCAAAAAGAATACTCAAATCGTCGTGTAAAGACCCTTTCGATTACCATTCAATCACATCTGTTCTCGCAAATCAAAGAAGCTCGGTTGGATACAATGAAGATAGAAAACAGAACAAGCGAAGCGTTATGGGGAATGGAAAAGAACTTCCAAGTCAAGGAGGATGGAACATATTACTTCATGAACCGATTCTAGGTCCCTAAACTTGGGGGATTCAGAGAGGTAGTCTTGAATGAGGCCCATAAGACACGATACTCCATCCATCCGGGTTCAGATAAAATGTACCTGGATATCAAGCAATATTATTGGTGGCCTAACATGAAGGCAGAGATTGCCACTTACGTTAGCAAGTGCCTCACTTGCGCTAAAGTGAAGATAGAATATCAAAAGCCCTCGGGACTATTACAGCAGCCGACAATACCCGAGTGGAAATGGGAAAGGATTACCATGGACTTTGTGACCAAATTACCCAAGACAACTGATGGGTTGGATGTCATATGGGTAATAGTCGATAGGTTGATGAAATCCGCCCATTTCCTGCTAATAAAGGAGACATACAAGATGGAGCGATTGACGAGAATCTACATCAAGGAGATTGTAAGACTCCATGGAGTACCAATATCTATCATCTCAGATCGAGATAGTAAATTCACCTCAAGTTTTTGGCAATCACTTCAGAAAGCTATGGGAACACAACTCTACATGAGCACTGCTTACCTCCCACAAACGGATGGTCAAAGTGAGCGAACCATACAAACATTAGAAGATATGCTTCGAGCATGTGTGATAGACTTTGGAAGGGCATGGGATATCCATTTTCCTTTAATTGACTTTTCATACAGCAACAGTTATCACACAAGCATCAAAGTTGCTCCTTTTGAAGCATTATATGGGCGTAAATGTAGATCACCGTTGTGTTGGGCTGAGGTAGGTGACACTCAGCTAGCAAGAGGACAAACCCCAAAAAATGTATTCATAGGGCTAGAAATCATACGTGAGACGACAGAGAAGATAGTTCAAATTAGAGCTCGACTTCAAGCATCACGAGACCGACAGAAGAGCTATGTGGATAAGCGGCGAAAGCGCTTGGAATTTCATGTCGGGGATCGGGTGTTGTTAAGGGTCTCTCCCTGGAAAGGGATATTTTTTTTAGGAAACGAGGGAAACTAAGTCCACGATACATTGCGCCGTTCGAGATTCTTGCCCGAATCGGTCCAATGGCCTATAGGTTGTAGCTACCTGCAGAGCTCAGCAGCGTATACCCCGTATTCCATGTCTCAAATTTGAAAAAGCGCTTATCCGATGAAACTCTCATTATACCATTGGAAGAAACTGAAATCAACGATAATCTCTTGTTCATCAAGGAACCATTTGAAATCATGGACAGGGAAGTGAAGCGTACCAAGCAAAGCCGCATCTTGATTGTGAAAGTTCGATGGAACGCAAAGAGTGGACCAGAATTCACATGGGAAAGTGAAGACCAAATGAAGTTAATGTAACCTCACCTATTCTCTCACTCTTAGACCTAGTTTGAAAAGAATTTCGGGACGAAATTCCCTCTAACGGGGGGATGATATCACAACTAGCAATTTGCTAGGAAATTCTATAATACTATAAACAATGTCAATGATATCAGTTGTAAGCTTTGAACTTGATAATGCACTATGTTATTTCACAGCAACAAACTTTCACCAAGATGAAATCATAAAGCCCAAAATTTATACAAAACAATATGAAAAGTCAATTTAGAGTTTTGAAAACCCTAAGGACTATAGTCTAAGTCCATTTTTGGACTAGGAAACCCTTATTGGGCCCAATGAGCCAATAAGATTATAATTTGATTTTTTTGGGCTTAAAATTTTCTAAATAGACACTAAATGGATCCACTATCATGGAATTTAACATTATAGGCCATATGGGCCTAAAATGAAATGGTTTACCATAATGGGCCTTATTGGACTATAACTAATCTAAGTAGCTTTAATGGACCATAAAACCTATTCTTTTAAGCTAAATGGGCCGTGTATACACCCTAGGAACCCAATGGGCCGAAAATTTTAAATGGGCCTCCTATTATTAGAACCAAGCAAAAAACGCCCATTCTATCCTTCTTCTTTAGCCCATCTCGACCCTACTATATATATATATATATATATATATATATATATATATATATATAAGGAAATGGATAATAAAGCCTAACCTTGCCACCTCATTAATATCCTCCATATAATTAAGCCTAATACACATTATGTAACTATCGAATCTCATATTTCCATGCAAGATTTTCTCTCTTCTCTCCCCTTTATCACTCTCGGCCGAGAGCACCACACACCACCACCATTTTTATTTTGATCAAACTTTTACAAGAAAACTCTCAAGAACTCTTCCCTTTTCTCCAAATTTTCGAGCATTGGTGTGTGTCTCCAAGGAGTTTTTTAATAATCCCATCATTCTTGGTAAGTCTTTACTTGAATCCATGGCTTATCTTCTTTATTTCATCAAAAATCTTCTCTTAATTTATTCAAATTCACCATCTTGCTTCTTAGAACCTATCTAAGCCCAAAGACTTCTCAAGAAGCTTGTTAAGGCCAAAAATCATCTCAAAACTCTTCCAAATCTTCTTCAAAAACCATGAACAACAAATCAAGGTGAGTTCATATCCCTCTATTTTTGGTTTTACATGTTTTATGGGGGAGAATTCAAGTGATATCTATAGATCTATGTGTATTTGTATGATATGTGTGATTTTTGTGTTCTTATGTGATGATTATGTGCTAGAATGTGATCTATTCGAGATTTCTAACTATAATTGGAAAAATATGTGATCTAAGACATCTTATACACCTTAATGTCAAGACAAAAGTGTTATGCAAGTTTGAAATGAGCAAAACAAAACACAAATCTTGTTTATGGGCCATTTTTGACAAATAAGCAAAAGCTAGGTAAAATGATACCATTTTCGGTTTTATGAATGTTAAAAAGGTCAAATAAGTTAAAATATGAGTTTTTATAAAGATCATGACTTTTAAAGGACTAAAAATGTAAATTTTAGCTTAATGGGATAAAATTTGGGCTTTTTGGTTTTTAGGCCCATAATTGCGAAAAATGTGCTTTTAAGGACTAGAATTGTATATTTATCAAAATATGAGTTTTAGAAACATAAATAACAAGTTTCAGGGGATGAAAATGTAATTATTACAAGAAAAGACTAAAAATGTAAAGTTTTTGGATTTTTGGATTTAAATTGTAAAAATTTCAAAAATATGGACTATGATTGTAAATCTTTTGAATTAAAGGGGATCAAACTGTCCAAAACCATATTTTGGGCTGAAAATTCTATTCGGATAAGTGTTTGGGCCGAAAATGTCAAGAAAAATAATCTAAGGGCCTAAAATGTCATTTTTCATAAAAAGGGACTAAAACTGTCATTTTTATTAGAAAAGTGATTGAATTGGCCAAACAATTATTTTTTTTGGGACTTTACGATTGAACAATTCGTTTAAACAAAAGCTTCCGATTTTTATACTATACAAAATGGTTAAACACAAAATTTATTGGGCTTAATATTTGTAAATTATGCTTAATGGGCCTTTATGACCCATTAACATAATTATTGGGCCGAACAATAATAATAATACATGTTTATTGGGCTTCTGGTGACCCAATTACATACTTCATGGACCCTCAATCGCTTTAAATGCTATTGGGCCTTAGTGGCCCATCTGCATTGCTGGTAAGGTCCAACTTACTCATGTGCTCGATAGCCTAAATTAACATACATGATTAGTGGACCACAGTTGCCCTTATTCGTGTTGTTTGGGGCTTTACTCATACTCATGTAAACAATAAAGGGATTGTGATCAATACTATTCAAATTCTCGGGGTAATAATTGGGATTAGCGAGAAAAATGCGGTTAGCACCAATAAGTGTCGATCGTAGCCTGTAGTTATAACTAGAGTCTCTTGGAGGGAGGGCGAGATTTGTGAATAGATCTATACGGGGGTGACTCCCTCACACCTAAGTTGTTCGCTAGAGTTAGACTCGTCCAGTCTAGGGTGACAATATCTTGATCAAAACCAACATTTGTAAAAATGCCAAGACAGGCGAAATAGTCATTATCATGCATGGTTATAACGTCTCACATAGAGATCCATTACCGTTTCACTATTATTTGGGAAATTGACTCCATACATATGGTCGTACTATGAGATTTATATGAATTCACAAAACTATCACACTGTTTTATATCGGAAAATATCGGATTTTCCAGGTCTCAACATCATTTTTGTATCATACTTCAACTGCTATATGAGAAATACTAATGTTAAAAAACCACATATATATTAGTTCTGAAATTACACATATCTATACAATATTGGATCATCACATTATGTAGCAAACAAATTTTACATACAGAAAATATCATATTTTTTGGGTTTTACCAACAACATGAAACTTTTTATATCAAACATGCTTATGAATTCACTAACATTTCATATGTTGACCATTTTGATAAAATAACTTGTATTCTTAGTTAACAGATAAGCAGAAGAAGATTATCATGCTTGATTAGGACTTCATGTTAGTAGCTTTCAAACAATATACCTATGATGATGTAATATTTGTTCAATGTACTTGATGTGAACTATGTAAGTTGTACTATGTAATGTTGTTGATCTATGTGTTTGTTTCATGTATATTCATTGTTATGGTATTCAATTGTTAGTCACGCAAGCCCTCGGACGTTTTCGCCGTCCGGTTAGAGGGTGTGACAACATGCACTACAGCGAAACAAATCTGGGATAGGCTTAAAGAGCTATATTCTACAGACGAAGATTTAGAGCATTCAATAAAAACTCTTCTGCTCTCTGAGTTTGGTGATTTGAAGCAGAAGCCAGAAGAAAATCTCATTCAAGCCTTTGATTGCTTTAATCATCTCCTCAGCAAAAATGATCAAGCATGGAATTGGCAGAGATGTAATTGAGCAGAAGGTCACTTTTATGAATGGCCTGAGACCTGAATGGATGGCGGTGGTTCAACTGTGAAAGCTCATGAACAGTTCAAAACCTATTCGTTGGTGAAGCTTGTGGGAATACTCAAATCACATGAAAGTGTTGTGACTAAGGAAACGAATGTGGTCTCTAGTATGGGAGTGTTAGCTATTCTTTCTAAAGGGAAGAACGTGGAAGAAGAAGAACAAGAAGAAGAAGAGTTGGATCTCTATAAATGTGATCTGACGAATGATGAATATGCATTAATGGTATCTAATCCTAAAACGTTTTCTCGTAAAAAGTTCCCTACCTCTAAGAACCGAAACTAGCAAGGGAGCTACAGCTCCGAAAAGGCGAAAGAGGTACCTAAAAATGCTTCTCAGCATGAAGAAGCGAAGAGGAGAACAAGGTTGTTGGTGACTCCGGATATGATTGCAATTTCTGCCACGACAAAAATCACTTTGCCAAAGATTGCATGTTCAGAAAGATGGCTGAGAAGAAGAATGGAGAAGATGATGAAGCATACCATTCACGCAAGCTGGAGGAAATAAAGAAGAAGAAAACATCTAACAATACTATGAATGCTTTAATTATGCAGGGAAACATTGTTGATAATGAGTTCAGTGGTGTAGAAGTCCGGTCTACAGACTCTGAAGATGAAGAGGTTCGTAGGCCCACACATGGCTGAATGTTTATGGAGAAGGAAGGAAACTCTGAGCTTAGTAGAAGATGTTTGATGGTGACTGTTGGAGTGTCATAGATGAGAGGCTACACAACCGAATAAGAAGGTGAGGAAGCGAAGGAAAGAGAAGACAAGGGCTTCGCAGTCAAACCAATAGGAGAACAGATCAATGAATGTGATAAGTTGATCAAGAAGGTGCAATCTATCCTTGAATCTTTGAAAATACCAATTAATAACTATGAAAAGGAATTAAATGATTTAAAATTCAAGTTTTCTAGTTTAAGTGGTAGTCTAAAACAATATCACCTCGAAAATTCTAACCTAACTGATCAAATCAACAGGGTGTCTTCAAAGAGTGAGGAAACAAGAATTTGGATAGAGCAGAAGGAGGTGGAGTTAGTTAGGGCGAAAGACGAAGTTATTTATTTGCAACATGATAATTTGAGGCTTTTGAAACAAAGAAACATTTTTGCTTAATTGCTAAACGTTTATATACTAATATCACTCAATTGCATTTAGGTTGTGATATTGGAAAAAGGATTCACAAATTGAGTTTGCCCTTTCTTGAGTTAAAGGAGGACGAAGTTGATATTGATGGTTATAACTGTGAATTAATTGCTTCCTTGGATGAAATTTATGATGCCTATAAGATCGGTCTGGACAAAATCGAGTCCATTATTAAGTCCGAAGACCCTAAGCACATGCTTAAAAACCTTTTGGACGAAAATGATAAATTGAAAATAAAGACCAAAACCATGCATAAATTTGACTCATTGAATGCCAAGTTGAGTTCAAAAAACAAAATAAATGTGGAAAACACTTCTGAATTCAATGAGGATAGTGATATGAGTGAAATTTATGTTGAGGGTGAAGCTTACTGTTCAGAGTTTATAAAAAGAGAAACTGAACCTACCAAAGGTCTTGTACCTGAAAATTTGGTTGAGTTCGCTCGGATGTCTCAAGATAAGTCCAAGGTTCTGAAACAGAAGGTTGTGGTATATCAAAAGATACAAATTGTACCTAACCAGGTATACACCACAATAGGGGTCACTCAAAAACAGACAGTCGAAGACGTACAACCATAGTGAACGAAGACAAGGTCGGTGGCTGTGATGATCATTTCTGGTCCGCTCCAATCGACAATGCAGATGTGACTATCGGTTTATCAGAGAGATCCTCCTGGAGGGTTAAAGGCAGATACGTGGCAGAACCACTCAATAAGCCTACAAGATTCGATGTACCAAGCACAAGTGGTACTAAAGAGAGTCCTGGAAAACCGTCAAAGGTTGCAAGAAAATCCTCTTCAATGAAGAGCGAAACTCACACTGAAAAACCAAGGCCAAAAGCAAATATTCACAAATCTCAAAAACAACTGTCAGACCAGAAATGCCAGCGAAATAGGAGATATCAAAAGAATCTCAATGAAAGGAATTAGTTTTGGCAATCCCAAAACTCCAGTTATGTTCACACAGAAAAGGCGTCAAATCTCAAGGCGAAAGCAGGATCAAAGGACAATTTTGTTCCATGCACTCACTACCAATCTTGCAGTCAGAAGAACTGAAAAAGAAGTTTCGGTCCTAGTCTAAGGGTTTCGCCATTGGGCTTCGGTAGTTAGTCCAACTTTGTCACGGTATGGGCCTGTCTATCCGTGTTTATGATTTTAAGGTTTAGTATTTATGGTTCATGCATGCATCTTCTTTTTGAAGGCTTTTAATAATTATCTCATTGATTGTACTGTAACCCTAGAACACCTCTACAGTAGAAGTTCTTCGTCGAGCTCTTCTGAGGTGTTGTTGTTTTAATCATTCGACATTTGTTTGATTCGTTGTGTGTTTGCACTTTGGTTTACTTTCTGATTTATTTGTTAAGAATCTTATCGATCTTAAAAGAGTTTTCAACTCATCAAAGTAGAAACCTAGTGTTCATTGGCGATAGAAACTTGCAACAGACACTCCAAACCCCCTAAGGGCATAGCAAACTCCCTACTAAATGACTGAGAAAACAAAGGACCGACTCGCACCCGAGACAAACAACACTAAAGAAAGAAAAGAGTTCACTAGGAACATACCTACCAAAGGTACAAATATATAATCATAATACAAACATAATCAACAAGAGAATGGATAGAAACATACCATTCACGACATCTGGTATTGCTCTGGCCTCCTCGGCACTAAGCTAGAAAGAGCGCTGTTGAGCCCTTGAGGGCTCCGCCCTGCCCTGAATCCCATCCGTGATACTCAAAGTAGTCGGCGTTGGATCCTACGTCGTCCTGACAGCAAGCAAAGGACATTGGGCCTTTATATTACCCACCTAATCACAATGGTAACAAAGTATGACGCCAGAAGTTGGAGTCTGCTGCTGACAATCCCTCGCAATGTGGCCCTGGTTGCCACATTTGTGGCAACCCGAAGAAGACCGAAAAGCTCCATCATGCACTTTGTCGCACTTCCCTCAAGTTCGGCCCCTTTGACTCCCTGACTTGGAGTCAACGGCCCTGAACCGCTTCGGCGCAGGCTGCGACTGCACCGGGGCCAATATCGACTCCTTAGTTTGCAAATCAATCTCAATCTCACGCCACCTGGAGGCCTCCTGCGTCTCTAACAATAAACCATAGCGCTGAGTAGAAACAAACTGTATGATCTCCATCTTGAGCATGCTCAAATAACGGGTCATCTGAGCCTGCTCAGATGCAGCAAACCCAGGGCAAAATATATCCCTCTCCATATACATCTTGGTGATATATGTCACCATCTCAAAACCCTGCCTCTAGTCTAGATACTCCTGAGCCAACCTCTCTCGCTCCACCAGTGGCACATACTGGGAGCAAAACATCTCAGAAAACTGCTCCCAAGTCACAGTAGCTCTCTGCTAAGCAGAATAGGAGCTGGTAGTGAGCCTGCACCAATCCTTTGCTCTGGTCCTCTGAAGGTTCAAAGCACATCTGACCTTCTGGTCAGCATGTCGCGAACAAGTGAAGAAACATCCCTCCACATACGATAGCCACCTCATGGAGATGATCGGATCCTACACCCCATCGAAAGTCAGGGGCTTCATATTGTCAAGGTCTCGATACTGAAAAGCCCGACCCGATCCAACCCCTACAGCCGCAATGGCTATAGTGACTGCAACACCAGCAGTCTCATACAATACAGCATAGCGGTCATCAAAGTACGATCTTGATAGACCCAAACATCTCTAGAAACTGTTCTCGGAACCGAGCAACAACCTCCTCTTGTAGGATCTCCCTGATCCTCTCATCCAATGCAACTGACTCACCTTTATGGCTAACTCATGATCCCGATCCAGATTCTGCTTCAAATCGACGTGTAGCCACCATACTGAAAATAAAGCAGGAGGATATCAGATAAGACGCATATCATAATGGGGAACCATCTCCCAACAAAGCCTTAGGGATTGTGACTTTTCTTTTACACGTATGGACCCTGTGCTTTCATTAGTATGGGCCCATACTACCTTCCACACCTACGTGTAGTTACTTCAAAGATTCATCACAACACCCTAACAAAAATTTCTAACATACTCATACGCTCAATTCCCTCATCCTAGAGGAATGTTATATATATATATATATATATATATATATATATATCAAAAATGGTCGGATGACCCCACGTGATTCATCCATGAAACTTCCACCAACCCTGCAACACTCGCGCATGCTAGCCATACATAATGCTGGACCCTATAGGCATTCGAATATTTGATCCTACCCTAAGCCCTTCATCAAACAAGAATAGGAAATAAGGCCAAACCAAACGTTCGCATGCTATAAGATCTTAGTTATGTATAACCATGATGCATACACTAAGCAACTACATTAATGATGTCAAGTCCATTAGAGAAGAAACCTAGGCTATCAGGCATCATATAATCAAGCAACTCTATCATGCAAAACCTGAAGATCCCTAGCCTATCACTAGCATGCTAATCTAACATATCACAATATTAGATAACAATATGATACTTTGGGGTCTACTTACTGGCTCCAGCTGTGACAACCCGAAATTTATTATGTTACTGTAACCCATTTCCGTTAATAAAAATTTATTTTTATTGAAGTTTTCCATTAACTTTTGGGTTAGGCAAATCAATTAATGTTTTTATTTTATTTTATTAAGTGTCGAAACAAAATAAAAACACGTGAAACACCCTCGATAATCCTTTGGAAAATTTCTAGTTTACGGCCATTTAATCGGGTACGACTATAAACTCCGTTTAACGTCAGTATTGGGTGGATTCCCACTTGGTCACAAAATCAAGCCTTATATAAAGGATGAGTGGCTTTCATTTGAGCTTTTTTCCACCTCCTCAAAACTTTCTCTCTCTACTCTCTCTCTACAACTCGAGTTTTGATCCAAAAACGCCCCTTCATGCTCCAAAATCGTAAGTGATCTATCCTAGCTTGTTGTTTAACTTGTTAAGCATGCAAATCTGTGTTTAAATCATCCAAAACTCTCAAAATCATGTGTTTACGGTTTGGGAACACCTCCTAAAACTGTAAACTCCTATATAGGGGTTTTCAAGCCCCAAAACCCTTCCAAATCCTTTCTAGTGCTTAGCTATGACTTCAGGACTTGCATGTACCAGCTTAGAACACCAAAATCATGTCATTTGGGTAGTAAAAATGAGTTTACGGCCCAAGAACATTCTTGGACTGTAAAATCTCCTTCATAGACCATAAACACCTTTTAAGGTGTTAAATTGCCCCTTAAACACCTCCAAAAGCTTGCATGGGTGCCTAGAACCTTGTATTCCTTCATGTGATGCACCAAACCATGTAAAGATGAGACACACTTGAGTTTACGGTTTGGGAAGGTCTTCCAAAACCGTAAACACCTCCAAAGGGTGTTTAAGTGCCCTTAACACCTTCAATGGCTTATATTTGGGTCTAGAACTTTGTATGCTTAACCTACAACCACCAAAACAAATGAAGAATGGACCAAGCATGAGTTTACGGCCGTAAAATCATGTGTTTATGGTTGTAAACTCACCAAGGGTCCTTCAAGAAACGTAAACCCCTTTTTCAAGGTCATTTCAAGTCTCGATCACTTCCATAGCCCTTGAATCAACCCTAGAACCTTCCCTTGTGCAATATAAGACCATTGGACACCCAAAACCACCCCACCCATGAGTTTACAGCCATAAAATCATGGGGGATATGGTCTTTGGGCCGTAAACTCCCCTAAGGGTTAACACTCGAAGAGTAAACTCCTTATCTAGGCCCTACACTCCTTAGATGCAACCCGTACGACTTCCAACACTTGAGATGAAGTGTTTTCATGTATCAGAGTGTTTTATCTTACTTAATTAGTGGTTCGAAGTCTAATTAGATACAATTATGTATCTCCTTATGTTATATAGGATCCTCGCGCATGTTCAAGCCCTAAACTGACACTTAGCATCCTAACCGGCACATTTCTCGTCTGGTGAGTTCATACCCATACACGATTCTCCGTGTTTTTCATGTTTTCAGGGGGGATACAAGCAAAAGTACAAGGGAACTTGTACTCAAAACTTATTATTTCATATGTTATAGTTACATGTTCAGTATGCTTTTAATACTAAAAACCGTATTAACCAACCGTTAAACTTGCAGAGTAAGTTTTCAAACTAATTGTGAAATTCATTATAAAATGTTATATTTTATATTCCACAAAGGATTTCATGCCATTCATAGAAAAGGATTTTCCATATTATTACATGTAAATTCGTTATTCTTAAGATTGGAGACACGTCCTCAGAAACACTCCATGAAGATACGCGAGTGGAGGACCGCCCCTGTAACCAGAATCTCCTGGAGGGAGAACGTGACTTTAGTGTATAGATATATACGGGGCTGACTACCCCGCACCTTGCTGCTAGCTACAGTGGGATTGGCAGGTCTACGGGTGACAAAAGTCAGAAAATGATATTGGACTTCTTATTGCCATATCTAGTCTATCGTATGGTTATGGAACTCGCAACTTAGATAATGGAGATTTACTCTTAAGTAATAATGAACTTAGTGAACTAACCTCAAAGCAATAAATGTTAGATTACTAGAGGGTATCAGTAATACCCTTAGGTATTAGTTCACAACTTACTGATTAGTTTTATATACGTGTTAAAACTAATGTACTTTCCAATGATAACCAAACTTTCAGGGAAACTTTACTTAACATTGCAAGTATGGTAGATACTTGTACGCTTTATTTCGGATCGATAACCAACCACCAAATTTTAAGGAAAATAAGGGTTTTTCCTGGGATAACTTAACTTTACTTGTCATAAACAGGTTGTATAACAAATGGATAACCAAACTTCTTTTATAAGAAAATATGGGATTTTCTTGGGAAACAACTTTTTGCAAACTTAAAGGAACATTTCTTTCACAGAAACAAACCACTTATGAACTCACCAGCTTTATGCTGATATTTCTAAAACTGCTTGTATTCTCTGGTTCACGTTAGACAGGTAACCCGCTTTCTTTTGGAGAAGATAGAGTGTATAGAAGTCTCGTCTTTACTTTTGTTATATTGATGTGTATATATATACATATATATATATATATATATATATATATATATATAACATGTATTACCTTGCGTTCAAACAAATGTAGATATCCCTATGTAATGTAATGGTTATGTTTACTATGCTTGCTATGTACATTGGTTGTGATACTTTACATGACGTCCTCCGCCCCAGAACGTTTCCGCCATCGGTTTCGGGGTGCGACGGATTGGTATCAGAGCCCTTGCTTTTAGTGAACTAAGTATACCGAACCTTACATGGTATATAACTATAAACACTAAGGGGCCGAAGTGCTCTGAACTAAAAGTATACTTTAAAAATATAAGTATTTTTACTCCAAGTATACAAGAGTACCTAAATGCCGAAAACCATAACCCCAAGTAGAACAAAACATAAGTAATTGGGTGTTGGGCACTGCGATTAAACCTATGCAGTTATGTAGTCGTGTCTAGGTTCAATATAGTCTGATCAACTCTATTCATTCGAGACACGGCCAACATGTGCTTGGGAGTGATTGTGGTGTACACCGAGCCTAAAATTTACCAAATATCCAAACAATGAGTCATCGTTGCAGCGAAACATAAAATACTATAGGAGTATTTTAGTCAGAACCGAATACATTGTAGAAATTCATTCCGAGTGTTGCTACTCATTCATTCCTTAAGCGATAGTTTACTTGCTTCGATAATCCTTTCCTGTTTTATCGCTTAGTAGAACACTCTATTTGCCATAATGAGATATCTCTTGTTTCATATCTCTTGATTCTATCCAGAGGACTTACCATCCTCTCTTTCCTGATCATTTTAGATCATGATGCCTCCAAAGAAAAGACCCAGCTCAAAGAACAACAATCCTCCACCACCACCTCCCTCTCCATTTGATCCCACCATGTTCCAAGCAGCCGTTACTGCTGCTTTGGCTGCTGCTATGTCTCAAATGAACCCTGGCGGTTCAGGCGGGCCAGGAGGTGGTACTCAGCCTCAAAACCAGGAAGGTGTTCAGGGACACCGGAAGGAGTGTTCCTACAAAGATTTTATGAACGCGAAACCCACACCCCTCAATGGAACTGGAGGTGTTATTGCTCTGACTCGATGGTTCGAGAAAATCGAGTCTATTTTCAAAATATATGCCTGTTCTGAAGCTGACAAGGTGAAGTTTGTCGCCTGCACTTTCACCGATAAAGCCTTGAATTGGTGGAATGGTCGAGTCAAATCCTTAACCCTACCTGTAGCCAATGCTATGGGTTGGGAGAGAATGAAAGAGCTTCTACTTGTTGAATACTGCCCACAGGGCGAAATGCAGAAGATGGAACATGAACTCTAGAACCTTAAGATGAAGGGTTCCGATGTCGCCACTTACACCTCCAGATTTCAAGACCTGGCGCTTCTCTGTCCGGGAATGGTTACCCCGGAAAGTAAAAAGATTCAAAGATTCATCTGGGGATTGACCCAGCCAACCAAGGGTAATGTTTTGGCTGCAAAGCCAAACACATTCGACAGCGCTAAATGCCTGGCGCAAACCCTGATCGACCATGGGGATGATCTTGATGAAGTGGCCACCGCTCCTGAACCGGCAAAAAGGAGTGGTGAGAAAAGAAAATTTTGGAAGCAGAAAAAGGGTCAATCTTCCCAAGAACCCTCAAAGAAGCAGCAAATTATGGCAGTCCATGCTGCTACTACTCCTGCTGTTGTTTCTGTCGTCGCTTCTACAACTCAAGCACCTACCAGTAGGTATGCTGCTACCCTTCCTCGATGTGACAAGTGTAACTTCCCACCATAACCCCTGCCCATGCCGTGAACTGTCGTTCTCCAATGGTGGTAAAAGGGGGCATACAATTCGATTCTGCAAAGCACCAACCCAATCAACCAATCAAACTTCCGGAGCGGGTGTCGGTCAGGCCTGCTACGGTTGCGGTGAAGTCGGACATTTCAAGAGAAACTCTCCCAAGGCAGCAACAGCTGGCAACACCGGGAGAGTCCTAACTATGGGGCGAGCTGAGGCAGTCACCGACCCCACCGTTGTCTTGGGTACGTTCCTTATCGACAAATCTTACGCTTGTATCCTTTTCGATTCTGCTGCTGAAAGAAGTTTTGTTAGCCATTCATTCAAACATCTTCTTAAACATAATCCCCAACCATTAACCGAAACGTTTACCATCGAGATGGCTAACGGTGAGAAAGAGAACGCTAATGATATATTCATAGGTTGTACCCTTACCCTGAATGATCATTCCTTTCCTATCGACCTAATGTCAGTTTCCATAAAGAGCTTTGATGTTATCATTGGCATGGATTGGTTGAGTGCCAATCATGCTGATATTCTTTGTTTCGAGAAAGCCATCCGTCTCAATCTCCCCTCTGGCCAGACTCTCATGATATACGGCGATAAACTTAGTTCCAATCTTCGCATCATTTCATGCATCAAAGCCCAAAAGCTTCTGCGAAAGGAGTGCCATGCATTCCTAGCTCATGTAATCAACGAGAAACAGGAAGTTCAAGACCTCGAGAGCATCCCCAAAATCTAAAACTTTCCTGATGTCTTTCCCGAAGAGCTCCCGGGAATTCCTCCCGAACGTCAAGTCGAGTTTTGCATCGACCTAATTCCCAGAGCAAATCCCGTGGCCAAATCTCCGTATCGATTAGCGCCAGCAGAAATGCAGGAGTTATCCAGCCAACTCAATGAGCTACTCAGCAAAGGGTTCATCAGACTGAGTTCCTCACCCTAGGGAGCCCCAGTTTTATTTGTGAAGAAGAAAGATGGATCCTTTCGGATGTGTAAAGACTACCGTGAGTTGAATAAGTTGACCGTCAAAACCCGTTATCCTCTTCCTCGAATAGATGACCTTTTCGATCAACTTCAGGGAGCCAGCTACTTCTCAAAGATAGACCTTAGATCAGGGTACCATCAGCTGTGAGTTCACGAGAGTGATGTTTCCAAGACAGCATTCAGAACTCGATATGGTCACTACGAGTTCGTAGTGATGCCCTTCAGTCTAACCAATGCACCGGCAGTGTTCATGGACCTGATGAACCGGGTGTGTCGTCCCTTTTTGGACAAGTTCGTTATCATATTCATTGATGACATACTTGTCTATTCCAGAAGCAAAGAAGATCACAAACAACACTTGAGGTTAGTGTTGGAAACTCTTAAATCGAAAAACCTGTACGCGAAATTCTCCAAGTGCAAATTTTGGATTCGGAAGGTAGCTTTCCTTGGTCACGTGGTAAGCGAGGAGGGTATACACATGGACCCTTCCAAAATCAAGGCGATAGAGAATTGGTCGGCACCGAAGACACCCACAGAAATCCGTCAATTCTTGGGTCTCGTCGGCTATTATCGCAGATTCATTCAGAATTTTTCCAGAATCGCCAAACCCCTAACCACTCTGACACAGAAAGGTGTACCATTTTATTGGAGTGAAAAGCAGGACACCGCATTCCAAATGTTAAAGCAAGCCTTGTGCAGCGCACCTATCCGATCCCTGCCTAAAGGGACAAAGGATTTCGTTGTCTATTGCGATGCGTCCAATCAGGGCTTAGGCTGTGTGCTTATGCAGAGAGGAAAAGTTATCGTTTATGCCTCAAGACAACTGAAAGCACACGAAGCCAACTATACAACTCACGGCCTGGAGTTAGGAGTAGTGGTCTTCGCACTAAAGATTTGGAGACATTATCTCTACAGAACCAAGTGCACGATCTTCACTGACCATAAAAGTTTGCAACATATCTTCGATCAGAAAGACTTAAATATGAGGCAACGGCAATGGGTAGATTTGCTCAGTGATTATGAGTGCGAAATCCGCTACCATCCCGACAAGGCCAATGTGGTGGTAGATGCCCTTAGCCGAAAGGAGAGTTCAAGCCGCAAAGTGAAAACACTGACAATGACCATCCATTCCCACTTATCCGTACAGATTCGATAAGCAGTTGGAAGCCTTAAAACTAGAGAACGTGACGAACGAAGCTCTGAGGGGGATGGATAAAAATCTTGAGATCAGAGGTGACGGAGTCTATTGTTTCATGGATCGAATCTGGACCCCAAAGTTCAAAGGTTTCAGGGAAGTTGTCATGAACGAAGCTCACAAGACCAGATACTCCGTTCACCCAGGTTCGGATAAGATGTACCTAGATCTCAAGAAGCTATATTGGTGGCCAAATATGAAAGTTGAAATCACTACCTTCGTGGGCAAGTGTCTAACTTGCGCCAAGGTAAAAGTCGAGTATCAGAATCCCTCGGGTCTGCTCCAGCAGCCTGAGATACTTGAGTGGAAATGGGAGATGATCACTATGGATTTCATCACCAAGTTACCCAAATCTCTAAGTGGGTACGATACCATTTGGGTAGTTTTCGACCGATTGACAAAATCCGCTCACTTCCTTCCGATTAAAGAATCGTTCAAGATGGAAAGACTCACGCGAATCTACATCCAAGAGATAGTCCGACTGCACGGTGTACCTGTGTCCATTATCTCCGATCGAGATAGCAGGTTTACCTCAAGGTTTTGGCAGTCCCTTCAGAAAGCTCTTGGAACTAAGCTGGATATGAGTGCCGCTTATCATCCTCAGACAGACGGGCAGAGTGAGAGAACTATCCAGACCTTAGAAGAAAAGTTGAGAGCATGTGTCATCGATTTCAGAAAGTCGTGGGACACCCATTTACCCTTTATCGAGTTCTCGTATAACAACAGCTACCACACCAGCATCAAGGTTGTCCCGTTCGAAGCCCTCTATGGTCGCAAGTGCAGATCCCCTCTGTGTTGGGCCGAGGTAAGGGACACGCAGCTAGCTGAGGGTCGAGTCCTTAACAGTGCTCTCACTGGTCCTGAAATCATCCGCGAAACCACCGAAAAGATCATTTGAATCCGAGAACAACTGAAAGCTTCACGAGACAGACAAAAGAGTTACGCCGATAAGCGATGAAAACCTCTGGAATTCCAGTTGGAGATCGTGTCCTGTTGAAGGTCTCACCTTGGAAAGGCATGATACACTTTGGAAAACGCGGAAAACTTAACCCGAGGTACATAGGACCTTTCGAGATCCTCGCTAGGATTGGTCCCGTAGCCTATAAACTTCGACTACCTAAAGAACTTTGCAACGTCCATCATGTATTCCACGTCTCAAATCTTAAGAAGTGTCTATCCGATGAAACCCTCGTGATCCCTCTTGATGAGATAGAGATCAACGAAAGTCTGAACTTCGTGGAAGAACCAATCGAAATCATGCATCGAGAGATCAAACAAACGAAACAGAGTTGTATCCCGATAGTGAAGGTTCGCTGGAATGCCAAGCGGGGACCCGAATTCACTTAGGACCGTGAAGACTCAATGAAACAGAAATATCAGCATCTCTTTCCAAATCCATGATTTATATCTTCATTCTAAATTTCGGGACGAAATTTCCTCTAATCGGGGGATGATGTGACAACCCGAAATTTATTCCGTCACTGTAACCCATTTCCGTTAATAAAAATTTATTTTTATTGAAATTTTCCGTTAACTTTTGGGTTAGGCAAATCAATTAATGTTTTTATTTTATTTTATTAAGTGTCGAAACGAAATAAAAGCACGTGAAACACCCTCGATAATCCTTTGGAAAATATCTAGTTTACGGCCATTTAATCGGGTACGACTATAAACTCCGTTTAACGTCAGTATTGGGTGGATTCCCACTTGGTCACAAACTCAAGCCTTATATAAAGGATGAGTGGATTTCATTTGAGCTTTTTCTCACCTCCTCAGAACTTTCTCTCTCTACTCTCTCTCTACAACTTGAGTTTCGATCCAAAAACGCCCCTTCAAGCTCCAAAATCCTAAGTGATCTATCCTAGCTTGTTGTTTAACTTGTTAAGCATGCAAATCTGTGTTTAAATCATCCAAAACTCTCAAAATCATGTGTTTACGGTTTGGGAACACCTCCTAAAACCATAAACTCTCATATAGGGGTTTTGAAGCCCCAAAACCCTTCCAAATCCTTTCTAGTGCTTAGCTATGACTTAAGGACTTGCATGTACGAGCTTAGAACACCAAAATCATGTCATTTGGGTAGAAAACATGAGTTTACGTCCCAAGAACATTCTTGGACCGTAAACACTCCTTCATAGACCATAAACACCTTTTAAGGTGTTAAATTGCCCCTTAAACACCTCCAAAAGCTTGCATGAGTGCCTAGAACCTTGTATTCCTTCATGTGATGCACCAAACCATGTAAAGATGAGCCACACTTGAGTTTATGGTTTGGGAATGTCTCCCAAAACCGTAAACACCTCCAAAGGGTGTTTAAGTGCCCTTAACACCTTGAATGGCTTGTATTTGGGTCTAGAACTTTGTATGCTTAACCTACAACCACCAAAACACATGAAGAATGGACCAAGCATGATTTTACGGTCGTAAACTCATGTGTTTACGGTAGTAAACTCACCAAGGGTCCTTCAAGAACCGTAAACCCCTTTTCCAAAAGTCCTGATCACTTCCATAGCCCTTGAACCAACCCTAGAACCTTCCCTTTTGCAATATAAGACCATTGGACACCCAAAACCACCCCACCCATGAGTTTACGGCCATAGAATCATGGGGGATATGGTCTTTGGGCCGTAAACTCCCCTAAGGGTTTACACTCGAAGAGTAAACTCCTTATCTAGGCCCTACACTCCTTAGATGCAACCCGTACCACTTCCAACACTTGAGATGAAGTGTTTTCATGTATCAGAGTGTTTTATCTTACTTAATTAGTGGTTCGAAGTCTAATTAGATACAATTATGTATCTCCTTATGTTATATAGGATCCTCGCGCATGTTCAAGCCCTAAACTGACACTTAGCATCCTAACCGGCACATTTCTCGTCTGGTGAGTTCATACCCATACACCATTCTCCGTGTTTTTCATGTTTTCAGGGGGGATACAAGCAAAAGTACAAGGGAACTTGTACTCAAAACTTATTATTTCGTATGTTATAGTTACATGTTCAGTATGCTTTTAACACTGAAAACCGTATTAACCAACCGTTAAACTTGCAGAGTTAGTTTTCAAACTAATTGTGAAATTCATTATAAAATGTTATATTTTATATTTCACAAAGGATTTCATGCCATTCATAGAAAAGGATTTTCCATATTATTACATGTAAATTCGTTATTCTTAATATTGGAGACACGTCCTCAGAAACACTCCATGAAGATACGCGAGTGGAGGACCGCCCCTGTAACCAGAATCTCCTGGAGGGAGAACGTGACTTTAGTGTATTGATCTATACGGGGCTGACTACTCCGCACCTTGCTGCTAGCTACAGTGGTACCGGCAGGTCTACGGGTGACAAAAGTCAGAAAATGATATTGGACTTCTTATTGCCATATCTAGTCTATCGTATGGTTATGGAACTCGCAACTTAGATAATGGAGATTTACTCTTAAGTAATAATGAACTTAGTGAACAAACCTCAAAGTAATAACTGTTAGATTACTAGAGGATATCAGTAATACCCTTAGGTATTAGTTCACAGCTTAGTGATTAGTTTTATATACGTGTTAAAACTAATGTACTTTCCAAGGATAACCAAACTTTCAGGGAAACTTTACTTAACATTGCAAGTATGGTAGATAATTGTACGATTTATTTTGGATCGATAACCAACCACCAACTTTTAAGGAAAATAAGGGTTTTTCCTGGGATAACTTAACTTGACTTTTCATAAACAGGTTGTATAACAAATGGATAACCAAACTTCTTTTATAAGAAAATATGGGATTTTCTTGGGAAACAACTTTTCGCAAACTTAAAGGAACATTTTTTTCACAGAAACAAACCGCTTATGAACTCACCAGCTTTATGCTGATATTTCTAAAACTTCTTGTATTCTCAGGTTCACGTTAGACAGGTAACCCGCTTTCTTTTGGAGAAGATGGAGCGTATAGAAGTCTCGTCTTTACTTTTGTTATACTGATGTGTGTGTGTGTGTGTGTGTGTATATATATATATAACATGTATTACCTTGCTTTCAAACAAATGTAAATATCCCTATGTAATATAATGGTTGTGTTTACTATGCTTGTTATGTACATTGGTTGTGATACTTTACATGACGTCCTCTGCCCCGGAACGTTTCCGCCATCAGTATCGGGGTGCGACACCAGCTGATCGTACACATCGCATCCTCCTTGATTATTTTGAAAACCATTTTAAAATTTTTTCCTTAGTTTGAGACTGGATTCACACGAGTATTCCAATTCACTCAAACCAAGGCTCTGATACCAACTTATAACACCCATAAAATTCATGAAAATTTTAAACTTTTTAAACAACTTAAAAACCATCATTGTTTACATCTTGTTTTCAAAATAAGTTCAATATCAGATAAATCCAAAAATTTTAGGGTAAAACATGAGGAGGTGCAGGATCATGCCTTTGCCTTCCTGCGATCCTCTGAGGTACCTGAAACATAATCCCAAACTGTAAGCCCAATGCTTAGTGAGTTCCCCCAAAATACCAATACATAACAAATACCATAAATACAAAACAACATACTATGGGCCCAATCAACCATTGGGTTGGAATACCCCAGGCCCCTCAACCATCGGGTTGGAATGCCAACACACTATGGGTCCAATCAACCATCGGGTTGGAATACCCTAGGCCCCTCAACCATCAAGTTGGAATGCCAACATACTATGGGTCCAATCATCCTCGGGATGGAATACCCTAGGACCTCAACCATCGGGTTGGAATGCCCTCGACCTGTTGGCTTACGCACAAAGTAGTGAAGCCTCAACCACCAACCAATCATGTGCACATAATACAGATAAACATACTATTAACTAGCCAGCAAACAAACAGACAAATATTACAGATCACTAAGCATAGCAACATCCTAAATACTAGGATACCAACCTAATCAAATCACTACAACACTATAGCATACATAATATGATATCAAATTTGAGGGGTTGTCCTTGGTGCATTCGACTCGCAAGTATAGTGAGGAAAACTCACCTCACAATGTCAAACCACACAGAAAACCTTCAGCTGCTGGCTCACGAAAATCCCGAACTATCACAACAAAACAAAAAACAAATTAACAATTGGAATACCATCATTGACTAAGGATCCATACTTAGGGTAAATGTCCACTTTACCTTTTACCCAATTGGGCCAAGGCCCAAGTCCTAATTTTTGCTCCAAAAGGCCCAAATTACTTCAAGACCCATAATTAGCCCAATTTTCCAAATTAGGCCCAACCCTTATTGGGCCTTATCCTAAAGTCCAACTCTCCAACTGACCCAAAACACTCATACTCAAAAAGTCCAATGATGGCCCAAGCTATACCACCCCAAAAGGTGGCCCAAAACTCGAAGCTCAAAACTCAAAAGCCCATAGGCAACGTACGTTGGGTGTACACCGAAGGAACGCAGGACATACACGAGCCTCGCATTGACCACCATCGAGGTGGCTGACCAAGTACGCAAGGCGTACCCTTGTAGATCCAAAAGTCCATTAAGTGCTTGATGGCTTAAGCACTTAAGCCCATATTACAGATCCAAGGTCCAAATGCACCCTAGAGTCATAAAGTCTCCAACTTTATGACTTTACACGTCCATAAGTTCTTAATACAAGGTCTTAATCCATTAAGACCCTTTTTTCAAGTGCATGGGACACTTCTGGCCATTGGGACCTCATTTTTATGACTAAGGACCCTTCTTAGGGTCTAGAAGGACAACCCAAAATGTCCAAACTCAACCATGCACAACAACGAGACTTTTAGGGACAGAAGAACATCATAAAGCTGCCAAGATGAGATCTAAGCAAACCAAACATAGAGGTAGCAATGTTTTACCTATTGGAGCTTCCAAATCAGATGATGATCCAAGATCTACAAGCTTGCTTTCCTTCCTTGACTCCTTGATGCACTTCCTTCTCCTTTAAGCACACAAATAACACACTTTATGCTCAAAATTCTCACTTATGGGGTTTGGGTTTGCTAAGAACGGCTCAAGGACTTGGAGGCTGAAAGATTGAAGCAAAATGATCCATAAAGGTGCTTAAATACTCCTCAAACCCTAAAAATTAGGGTTTCACCCTGACATTAGTACGCCCAGCATACATATGTGTACGCCCAACGTACTAGGGTGCTCTCTAGTACGCTTAGCGTCTCACATGTACGCACAACTTACTACTCATGCTCCTAAAAATTACCATTTTGCCACTAGGGATTCTTAGGGCTACATCATTTCAAGGACCCAAATGACATATTTAAAAAACCAAAGGAATGATTTGAAAATACCTTAAACCCAGGATGTTAGAAAGACATTTGGAGAAAATAGTCTTTTATTAAGATAGGTAGATGTAAAATAAAGTTTATTTTTTATAGTTTTTAATTTTTGGTTTTATGTTTTCAAGATTCGTGCTAAAAATATATGATATAAATTTATAACTAAATACACAATCATTTACTGATAAATCAATATATATTTTAAATAATCAGATTTAATTGTTGAATTATATATTTATAAGTTTTCAATAAGGGAAGTTTAGTAATCTAACCTTTGTTTGGGTGTTTTTTACAAATATAACCATTTTTTTAAATTGACCACTTATTTCGGAATGGGGCATTCCGGAACATATTTCCGACAAAATTTCGAGTGTGCTGGTCCATTACTGTGGGTCCAGAATTGTCATTCCGGACTACCCGTTCGAGTTCTGGATCGAAAATTTGAATTTCAAATTTCAGAATATAATTTAAAAAAAAAATTGTACCTTCGCCTTTTATTTCGGATCTTGCTCCGACTTCTGACTCTGATTCCGACACGCGATTTCGGATCTTTCGATTCCGGTCGTCATTCCGATATCCGACACACAACTCCGACATGGAAGAAGAGCACTACGACACCGTTATTTTACAGGTATGTTCTTCGTTTTCTCTTTACATAGTTTTCTTGTTTATTTAAGGAGCCTATTCTTCTATTGTTACTATTCTGAAATTCATAGAACACCTCCACAATGAATTGAAAACGTTATAGAGTTTAAATTAAAGATCTAATTTTTGTAGAACCAACTGAAAAGTAGTTTAGATGTTTAGGTATTGTTAATTTACATCAAAATATAGTGTTCTTGATCTTAAAAGTTCATTCCGGAAGCCTTCGGAACACTAGGAACTGTTCTGGAACACGATAAACTCGTCGAAACATGAGTAACGGGTCCGGACTTGCTCCAGAACTAGTCCAGAATATTGGTCATTTTCGTTTCAGAATAAAGTGATAACACAATTTTTTATTTGTGCAACACGACATGCATCCGTTAGACTCTCGTGTAAACCTAAAATCAACGGGCAAATTCTTTCGACATTCAAAGACAGACCCGAATGCGAGACTATGTTCTGTAATACATGTTTTGGGAGGTGGTTAGATATTCCTAATGTATATGGGGATCCTTTTCTTCTACATTACTTCTTTTGCCATGAAGTTGTCACCGACCCCCGAAGCCAAGTAGAGGAAATGGTTTTCGAGATTAGGGGTTACGAGCAGTCTTTCGGGAAGAAAGAATTTTGTCTTATCATCGGCTTCCGGTTTTGTGACTATTTTCATGTTTCTGCATCCGGCGTCGCATTCCATTCCCGTGTCTTTACTATGGTCCTGAGGAATGTCTCGGTCAAATTAGGCGATGTTATTAAGGTGTTTAAACATTCACTTAATGAGTATCTGATGATGATGCAGTCCGTCTATGTCTTCTATACCTGTTAGAGAAGGGTTTTAATGAGCGGTTGCCTAAGCAGCTTGTTACAGAATAGTATTTCAATTTGCTATCCAAACTTGATGAATTCAACATGTATAATGTTGTCTATTTTATAATTACTGATTATAATTACTTTCCGCTACCAATATTTTTTAGAATTTTAATTGTTGATTAATTTTTTATGTGGCAGGTATCCATGGGGGAGGATAATTTGGGATCAATTGTACTCGCAGCTAGAAATTGTATTCAGTAAGGTTGACAAGCATATACATCCAGTCGAACCGAAACAGAAGCAACCTCCAAAAATGACCTACACTCGACATGGGTTTTTATATGATTTTAAGGTAAGTATATGATGAAAATTTTATTATTTATTTTTCTTTGCTAACATTCTAACAATTTTTATTTATTTATTTTTTGCTAACATTCAAATATGGATTCTTGAGACTTTTCCGATGAGCAGTTTGTTTGGTACCCGAAAACAGAATATGATCCATCGGACAATTAAATGGTCAAACCGAGGGCTTTAAAAAAGCCTGTATGCAACCAATTTTTACAAATTAACGACGTATGGTTACTTTATTATTAAAATATTTATTTATTTTATAATTTATTTTTATTTATAATTTTATAATTTTGTTAGCAGGATAATAGACTCGTACAGAAGTTGTAGCCGACAGAAGATGAGATGTGTCCTGAATGGTGGATAGTTAACTCGGTGTGGATTGATGGCCCTGATTTTCCCGACACTGAAGTTGACAGGGCACCTTCCCTAACACCATCACCCAAAAACTCCTATACCCATGAGCCTCGATAAAAGAAGGCACAAAAAGATGATACATCTCACCTGCCACCATCACCACCGTCGATCGCTAACCCGTTAACTGACAAGGACCGAATTATTAGTGACTTGTAAAACGAGGTTCGTCGATTGAAAAATGAGCTCAGTGAATGTCACGAGCAGTTGAGGCCACAAGATCAACGTTTAGCAGAGCATGACACTACTTTAGCCATGGTTTTAAAACTTATCGATAAGACTCCTGGAGACGATATTGGTAACGCAGAGTACAATGACAATGACTTATAGGACCACGATTATGGTTCAGGCACACCCAAAAACCTGATGTGTAACGACCCTGAGCATCTGTATCCATTTATTCATTCATTGGATATAAAAGAGATTCCACGGAATGGATACAAAACACCCCCACAAGCACTTCGGCATTCTATGCGCCAAAAAGTAATGTCCATATGGTATAAGTCTCCATGGATACAAATGAAAAGGAAAGATGTTGTACGACAACATCCAACGTCATTGGACAATCTTGTAGAACATGTCATACACACTCTTTATAAACAATGGGATGGTTCGGTGTTGTTCAGTCACTGTTTTTTGACTGGTATTCTGACATGTGAGTTTTGGATGCGCTTATATGCAGATAGTCATACAGGGTGGTTGGAATGTGATGTAAGTTACATTATTAGCCTGCTTATTTACATACTACGCTTCTACTAACAACACTTACTTAACTACAAATATTCTTAATTGCAACACATCATGTTGTAGATCTCCTGCTGGTGGAGCGTAGATAGGATGACATTCGGTGGACGGTTGTACCGACAACTTTCAACACTTATGCATTTGACTGAAGTGGCATGCATGATGGATCCATTTACCCAACTTGGTCAGACTGTGATACAGTATAATTGTGTTTCGATTACATTACCTAAGTATGTATGTAATAAAATGTTATTTGATGTTTAAGTATTTCTAACCTTTTTTGTAGCTTTACATCCCAATCAATATACCAATTGCTCACTGGTTTTTGGGTGCTTAAAATTTGAAGACTTTCCAAATGACAATATACGATAGTCGTTGGAAGAGCGGCTACTTTTTAGAAACCGAGGATTGGTTTATCAATATGTGAGCCCGCATCCACAGACTATTAGTAGGTATCAACTACTGGGGTACCGAACCAAGTGATTCATTCTCACTTGAGAGTTTCAACATGACTCTCGAAAAGGTGCCACAAGTACCACAACAGATTGACAGTAAAGGGGATTATGAGGTGTTTTTGTGTTCATTTCTAGAAGCGTTGATCACTAGGAAATCATATTCTATAGACGGTCTAAGCGGTACATGGGCTATTTCACATTGTAAACGAATGGCGAATATTTGGAGTATAAGGAATAAAATGATTTGAACATTGTAGTATTACTTCAAACAAATCCCTTTAGTTTATAAATTTATTTGGTTTTTGTTGATTTTAAGATTATCAATTGCATTTTATTTAATATATAAACAAAAAAAAAATTAACTTCAAAAATCATACTCTAGTGTTATGAGGTATGTCCAAAATAAGTATACATTATATATAAAAAGAAAATTTGAGTAATCTAACCCTTAGAATAATTGTTATCTACTCTAATAAATAAATAAATAATTGTCACATGTCATACTCTCATTGATTTTACCACATGTCATTTTGTAGTTATTTTCAATTAATTTTTTTTCCACATGACATTTTTGTGGTTTTTTTCATTTTATTAATTTCCACATAATATTTAAATATAATAATTGCAATAAATATAATAAAAAATGCATATCAATTGCATTAATTGAGTTTCTTTTAATTTCTAAATTTCTAAATTAAAGTTTCATTAGTTTCCTTTGTTTATTTATCTAAATTATTTGTTTAATTAAAAAAAAAAACAAACGATTTAATTTTAATAATTTAATAATTTTTTATTTTTTCTTATAAATTTAAAATTTTCAAATGTTTAAAATTTAGTATTTATTTTTCTTTAATGTAATCTTACACCAGTTTCTTATAAAACAATAAATTATCTAAATTAAAAAAGTGTAAAAGAAATGACGCCTACACAAACAAAACCTTATCAAGATTAGAACACCACACCCCATCTCATCCCTCAAAAACATACAATCGTCATTCGCCATGGCAGCAGCATCGCCTACCTTTCATATCACTACTCCTCCGCCCTTCACACTTGCCGCTCCGAAACACCAATTCGCTACCAATCTCCGCTCGCTTCACCCCATACACCTCCGTGGCCGCCTCCGTTACACCACCACCTGCTCTTACAAAGTAGCAATCGAGCACGAAGGTGAAACGACTGAACTAGAGGTGGATCCAGATGAGACGATACTGGAAAAGGCGTTGGATTCGGGAATGTCCGTACCCCATGATTGCAAGCTGGGAGTTTGTATGACTTGTCCGGCGAAACTGCTTAGTGGAAGCGTGGATCAGAGTGAGGGGATGTTGAGCGACGATGTGATTGAGCGTGGCTACTCGTTGCTGTGTGTATCGTATCCCAAATCGGATTGTCATATCAAAATCATCCCTGAAGAAGAGCTCTTGTCTTTGCAATTAGCTACTGCCGATGATTAGCTTCATTTGATTTGAAATAGTCTTTTGTTTCCCAAATCTATTGGATACATTTCAACTTTTGTTTGAGCTTTTTTAGTCAAATAAAGTTAAAATTGCGTATACAATTTTGTGTGATTTGTTTTAGATTGGTTACTGAATGAATGTTCTTTCTTCTTTTCAACTCCAATTTTCATCCTATTTATACTAATTTGATTGGTATGAGTTGGGGAAAATCTATAAATATGTAACTTAATTGACATGTTTCTTCATCTATAACTCTAATCTTTAGTTCGATTGGAAGTGACTTTCTTCCTAAGCATCGTTTGAAATGAACGCTTGTGATTTTTATGAGGATTATTGAAGAGCCGCTAGGAAAATGTTATTTTTATGATTGATTATTCAAGAGAATATGAAAAAATTATTATTTTTATAGCTGTTTATTAAAAGTGGGGAAATTGTTATTTCTAATATTGATTATTCAAGAGCCCATTAAAAAAAGTGTTGTTTTTATGATTAATTATTCAAGAGTCCACGAAGAAATTGTTACTGTATTTTTTTGATCCATTATTCAATAGTCATGAGGAAATTGTTATTTTTATTATTGATTATTAAAGCCCACGAGAAAATTGTTATTTTTATGATCGATTATTTAAGAGTCGATGAGAAAATTATTACTTTCATGATTGATTATGCAAAAGCCTAGGAGGAAATTGTTATTGTTATGATCGACTATTCGAGAACCTATGAGGAAATTGTTGTTTTATGATTTATTATTTAAGAGCACAAGAGGAAATTGTTGTTTTTGTGATCAATTAGTTAAGAGCCCATGAAAAAATATAAATATCTTTATTTAAGAGCCCATAAGAAATATCTTTAGCGGATTCATAAAGTACCAAATAATTAGTATTATGATATTTTCTATCATCTTCGTATGATAAAGTGGAATATGAAAATGTGTAAATGAAAAATTGAAGCAATGGAAAATGAGTTAATTTTGAATAATAACACCAAGTGGAATTTTAAGCAGATAAGTCAAAGTTGTTAATTATAAAGGTTTTTAATGAGTATTGTCATTGTAATTTTGATGAAGTTAGTGTCGATGTAATGACAATTAGTGTTGATGTAATGACAATTTGTATCATTTTATTTTGACCAATGGTTTGTTGGATAATCTAATTGTGGTAATAGAATATAAAATCAAAAAATGGATAATTACTTGTTTCTATACAAAATCATAGTGTCATAAGCAATTATGTACCCATAAGGTTGAATATACAAAAGAAAAAAATTTGCCTTTATGTACAAATATATGCCCATATGGTTGAATATACAAAATATGAGCCTTGATGTACAAAATACCATAATGCCGTAAGGTTTCATATACAAAAGACCAACATCAATCGACTTTATCCATATCGTTTTCTAATCCATCTTTGTCAAACTCATCCATGTTCTCATCCATCTTTTTTCATCTACTACATTATCAACTTGTTTTACAATTACTGATTAAGATAAATGATCACATAAGGCGAACAAGACTAGGAGTTCGGTCCTTTGTAGACATCACAAACCAAACCAAGAGTTCGGCCTTCCGTAGCCATCACAAAACAAAATTTGGAGTTCAACTTTTCATACTTGTAACAAACGAACCAGGAGTTCTATAACATCAAAAAAAAAACTCAATTTAACCATTCAAGTTCAAATGTTTGTAATTACGAAGGTATAAGATCAAATATTAAAACTATAGTCAATGAACAACCACCATAAAATTTGTCGCATTCTAAATATCCAACTTGTTACCTCTTTTAGGCTCCCAATGTGGCCTCACGGTAACAATATCATGGTCTCTTCTGTGAGAGCTTTTCTTGATAATATGTCTCTCCAAAATACTAGTTACGAGGGAATAAGATCAAATTACTGTCTTTCTGGAGAGCTAGATGTAACGTCCCAAAATGAAGACAAAAAATTTTCGTTTTTAAATTAATGAAAATGTAATCCATTACATCATCATAAAACCAAGGTGGAACAAATTGTATCAAATACATCATAAAACATTAGAGTAATCATAGGAATGAGGTAATTTTTGCACTGTATCATCCCGGGCTCTTCCCCTTCGAACTAGAAGTACCTGAAACATAAATTGAAAACCGTAACCACAAAACTTAGTAAGTTCCCCAAAATACCACATACCATATATAATAAACACATCATGTCCCCCTTGGCATCGAGCCCCACTCGGTATACAGATCTGTCAGTCATCGGGCCTCGCCCAGTATACATATAGTCATATAACAGATAAACACATAACACATGCAATAATCATAAAGATAAATAGCATACAAAATGGTCATTAGGCCCCTTCTGGTAAGCATACAAGCACATAACACATGCAAGAGTCATGCAGACATCTAGTATCCTAACATAACAAACCATAGGTCGGATTTGGTGCCTTCGACCTGCTAAACACAGTGAGGAAACTCACCTCTAGATGTTGAATCATTCAAATAAATCTTTATCTGCTGGTCCGAAAAATCCTCGTGTTATTGACATAAAAATAATATCCAGTTAATAATTGGATTTCGACCCATAACCAAGAATCTAAGCTACCTAGCCTATAACCAGAGTAAAATACCATTTTACCCTATATCTAACTTGGCCCAAAGCCAAGGCCCAACTCTACCATCAAAAGGCCTAAATCCTAAATGGTAACTCAAAGCCCAATTTATGGCCCAATCTTCCAAATTGGGTCTAAAACCCATTATTGTCCTGAATCCAAGGAAGCCCAACATACTAGCCCCAAGTCCAAAATAAAAGCCTAATGGCCCAACAAGGCCCAAACTAATAAAGCCCAACATACTAGCCCCAAGTCCAAAACAGAAGTCAAATGGCCCAACAAGGCCCAAACTTATAAAGTCCAAAACATGGCCCAATATCGAGAATGTCAAGCCTAAAAGCCCATCTGTTAAGTACACGGGGAGTACTCAGCTCATACTCTTAGGGTACTCCATCCGGGGCCAATACGCGCAGCGTACCAGCTGGGTACGCCCAGCATACTCCCCAGCTGGGTACGTCAAAAACATGGCCCAATACCGAGAATGTTAAGCCTAAAAGTCCATATGTTAAGTACACGGGGCGTACTCAACTCATACTCTTAGGGTACTCCATCTAGGGGCCAATACGCGCAGCGTACCAGCTGGGTACGCCTAGCATACTCCCCAGATTGCCAACCCCCTCCATTAAGCACTTAATCGGTTGAGACCTCAAGCCAAACTCTCAGATCTGGTCCCTAAGGGTGACCTATCACGTAAAGTTGGGAACTTTACACTCATGCATGGTTTAATGGGACTTAAAGCTCAAAAAAAACTTAATAAAGGTCTTAATACTTGAATGAACCAAAAACATCCATAAAGTTTGCATTTTTACGAACATAGGGCCTAAATGGAGCTTAGATCTAACATCTATTGCTTCTGGAGTAGATCAAAAGCTCATCTTTACTTCAAAGACTCAAAAATGACAAAGCAACATCATAAAGTAGATCTAACACAAATAATAATCAAGGTGTAAGCTTTTTACCTCAAAAAGCTTGAAAATGAGAAGGTGATCCTGGATCTACAAGCCCAAGCTACTACTCCAAGTGTTCCTTTTCTTCTTCTTCACCACAAAACACCAACTTTAACACCCTGTTTGAAAGTACTCGGTTGGGGTCTCGAAAACCAAATGGTAGGGGCGATTCGGTCTTTTATGGGTCCTGGGTTTCATCCAAAAGGTTTTGGACTCTGAGGTATCGATTGGAGCGTAGGGCTCCCCGCCACCTTTTCGTGGATATAAAGTTCGTCGGAAACGGACTTAGAATGAAGGATTTATGACCCTTTGAAATTATTGGCAAAAATGGCTCCTAATGGAAATAAGGACAATGCATGCAAAGTGGAAGGCACGTGAGTACGCCCAGCGTATAAAAAGGAAATGGTCACGGGTGTTTTTGGCGTACGACCGGCATACAGGTTGTACGCCCAACGTACGTCTAGTGTCCAGAAACCCAAATTTTAGGGCCAACCACTATATAAAGAACTTAATGGCTCAAGCCCTAGCCTCCTTATCTGTCCCCCAACCTCAGAGATACCCTAGAACGCCTCATCCCCTCTTTCTTGAGTGGTTTTAACCTTAAGAAGCTCATTTTGGTGGTGTAAGATTGGAAGAGGAAAAGAAAAAGTTGGCAAGGAAGAACTTGGGAACTTGGAGCTCATAGATCTAGGATAGCATCATCCTTTGGGACTCTTTGGAGGTATAAAGTTCATAACTTTACCTAAGAATGCTTAATTCTAGTGTAGTTTGGTTTTGGAGTCATTTTGGTCCCAAGAATGGACCTTTATGGTGAAATCTCGTTTGTAAGCTTAGGGTTGCCACCCTTAGAGCTAAAAGGGTCCCATAAGTCGTAAAGTCTCCATCTTGAATGTCATAATGGGTTTATGCATGAGATATATCTCTTTTCATGAAAATAGAACATCATGTTTGGAGTTTGAGCTTGTTTCGGCCAAGTAAAGTCACCAAGTCAGTGACTTTATGGATTAACACGTGGAAAAGGACCATGATCTGTGATTATAGCTTCTAAAGTGAAGTATTAAGCACTTAATGAGAAATTGACTTAATAGGGGGTTTACGCTGAGTGTACATGAAGGTACTGTAAATTCCAAATAACGGATCCTACCAGAGATCAATAGCAAACACAATCACACAAAGCAAGAATACAAGCGAAAAGAGAATAAACCAAGCTTGCACACGTTTTATGTCAATAAACGTCTGGTACAACTCGATGAAAAGTCGTGAACAAAAAGGCATCAACAACCACAAAACGTCTGACTAACCCTCTATTTATAGGGATTACGACCAAGAAGAGTTTACGGCCGTAAGGTGTTTATGGCCGTAAACTCATTACAACCGTAAACTAGACAAAAGCACACTAATAACATACTCCCTACTATTGCATTGTAAAGCCTAGACCAAACCACTAATTTGGGCCCTTCAGGTACGCCCAGCGTACGCACCACTTAGACAGTACGCTTAGCGTACGTGGATGTACGCCCCGCGTACTCTGTCAGTTGGGCCTTGTGCTAATTGGCCACGATTTGGGCCATGCTTTGGGTCTTTGGGCCTTAATGGGGCATCAGAAGTCAGATAATTTAGGCTAAAAATATGTTTGGGCTTATGGTAAGGCCCATTATAGGGATTGGGCCCAATTGAGAAAATTGGGCCATTAGTGGACCACTAGTGGACTGGGAAAGCCTACCTAGTGTTGGGTTTTGTTTTGAGATTTGGGCCTTCATGGAGAGACTTGGTGTGACATCCCCATTTTCACGGCCAGAAAAGACCGGTTTTGTTTATGCTTTATAAAAATCAGAGTATCTCTTCTAATAAAAACGTTGCAGAATTTGTTCCCAGTAAAACATGATAAATACGTTATCAAAGCATTTCCGAGGAAAAGTATTTTTATTCATTTTAAAATAATTGGGGTGTCGTCGTCAATACAGAAACATAAGCATAAACATAACTTACATTCATTATCGCTAGTGATTTACATCTCCTTAATCTCTCAGTGTAATGTGACATCATAACAACACTTGTGATATAAATAAACGGAGTGGGTCAGGTTGGTTAACCTGGTGAGTACATAGGGTTTTCAACCCACAATAATATAATTATTATGTTTAAACAATCAAACAATCAACCCAATTACCCATCCCCATTATCTTCCTTACTCTTAAGAGTCTACCCTAAGAGTCATCTATCCTGCATTCATTCATTCTGAAGTCCTTCGCTTCCAGGGTTATAGGACTGGCACTAAGTCCATAGCTGCCAAGGCTCATTCGTAAAGCACTAATTCCATAGCTGCTAAAGTTCATTCATCGGGTACTAAATCCATAGCTACCAATGTCTAGGTACTAAGTCCATAGCTACCAACGTTTATCTATCAGGTACTAAGTCCATAGCTACCAGCATTTATTCAATAGGCACTAAGTCCATAGCTACCAATGATCATTTATATCATCTTTTATCTCGCATCATTCATCTACCCATGTTATATTCAACATATTTGTAGATATAAAATACGTATACAGTTTAAATCATTTAAAACTTGTATAAAATCGTTCATCCAGCATAGATAGCAAGTATACATATAATATGCACACATAGCACGTAGTTTATATAAAATACTTCATATCTATGTGTAAGATGAAAATAACTATGCACTCACCTGATAAGGTGATGACTCGGTACTCGGACAGCACTTCGTTACTGTTAAAACAATTTCCCTCGGACAAAACAGTGGGTTTTATTGAAAACCAGGCTTCGCTAGAGCAGTGTTTCCGAGCCGAAAGCTCTTCTTTTCGGAGCCGTTGGGTGCTCCGGGGCTTCCGCCTTGTGCTAGGGGGTTCCTTAGGCTTTTTGGGGGCTTTCGGGAGGTTTAGAGAGTGTTTCTAGAGAGAGAAAGAAGGGGTGAAGGTGTGAGGTTGAAGGCTGCCCCGACACCTCTATTTATAGTGCTCCTGGAGCGTCACCACGTCGTGGTGGCCCTCACCACGTCGTGGTGTTGCGTAGGCTCCAAGTTTTCACCTGGTGCTGACATGTGGCATCGCATACAGGGTGGAAATCAGCCGATTTTCAAAAATTCATAACATTCGCATATGAACTCCGTTTTTGACATTCTTTATATCCACGCGTAGGTAAAATCAAGATCTACAACTTTCATTTAGACTTCGTTGGCTAATTCTCGGCCGATCTCAAATTTAACAGTAGGAGGTGTTTAGACTGTTAAATGACCGCGAAGAATTTGTAACTCCTTCATACGGACTCCGTTTTCGTTTGTATTTTTACCGTTGAGTTCCTATTAATGAGATCTTCAACTCTCATTTAGGTCACATAAGCCAAAAACCGCTCGAACTAAAATTCGAGTTTCGGGTTGTACACTTCTAAGCCGAAACTTTGAAAAATCATAACTTCCTGATACGAAGTCAGATTTTGGCGTTCTTTTTTTGTATGTTATCGGTTTAACGTATAATACAACTTTTGTTTAGATCACTAAGGCTAAAAAGTCATCTATCTTAAATTCACTATTTACGTCTCCCGGTGTCGTGCCGGTTTTGCCGAAAAACTTCGACGGGTCATAACTTCTTCGTTATAACTTGGATTTCAGCGTTCTTTATGTACGGAACCCTTAAGACATATTCTACAACTTGGTTAAGATTATTTATTCTAAATAATATTTTGTCGAAAAGTCATTTTCGACCCCTATTATCTCTAAATTGACTAGCCCGGATCTACGGGCGTTACACTTGGGGTTTGGGTTTTCTCTTTAAGTGTGATGTGATAACATGGGTTAATATTATCATTCAGCATGGGAGGTTATTGACTGTTAGGAGAGCAGCTTTTGCATTCAGCAGACTGGGGTGTGTTTTCTCACCATACCAATGAGTCTAAGGCACCAAGGCCGGCCCATTTTATGATAGTTGGTATACTTGATGTGTAGAGGTGTGTAGCATTGTTATGCATTGATATGTGGTAGAGAAAGCTTTTACAACTAGTGGTAGAGATAGCTTTTTGGGCTAAAGGTAGAGATAGCCTTCAGGGCTAACGGTAGAGATAGCCTTCAGCGCTAATGGTAGAGATAGCCTTTATGGCTAAGGGTAGCAATAGCCTTTGTGGATAATGGTAGAGATAGCTTTATAGCTAATTGATATGAGTTATGTGGTAGAGGTAGCTTTTATAGCTAGTTGATATGCATTATGTGGTAGATGTAGCTTTATAGCTAATTGATATGTATTATGTGGTAGAGGTAGCTTTTATAGCTAGCATGTTATGTGGATTGTGTGTGGGGTATGCTCTGGGGAACTCAATAACCTTTGTGCTTACAGGTTTGTCTATGGTTTCAGGTATTTCAGATCCCAAGGGCAAGGGCAAGGCATGATGGCGCGGCGTGCACTCTCTCACATGTATTTGATGGGACACTCTGATATTTGGAATAAAAGTTGTATTTGACTTATGATTTGAAAACAATTATAACTGGGTTTCTTAATGTATGGAATTATGTTTGACTACTCTAAAAATGAAAATTTTACTTTGAAAATTGGGTCATTACAAGCTGGTATCAGAGCCTTGGTTTGAGGGATTCGGGCGTACTCTCGGGTGTGCCAGGACTCAAACTAAGGAAATGGTAAAATTGTTTTCAAAAAAATGGCCTAAAAAGCTTTTGAAAGAAAGGAAAAGATGAGAGTGCAATGCGCGCGATCGGAGCCAAGTAAGTAGTTCCCCAATGTACTAGCCATGTTATTCTGATATTTGAGCTTTGATGATCGTATGGAACTGCTATGTGTATGTTTTTAAAATTATATACGGTTAGGAGCTTATAGCCTTAGAATGATTGATTTGGCCTTATTTCCTATTCCTTATCTGGTTGTGGTCCTAGGGTAGCATCTTTTATTCGAAAGTCTATTTGATCATTTTCTGTGTATAATTTGCATGAATAAAGGCAACCTGTTATGATTGGTCTAATTGATATGAGTAGAGAAAATCTTAGGACAACCTGAGATTGATGTATGCGGTAGTTTGTGGAATCTGGTTTGGTTTTGGCACGAATTGGGGTTATCATGTAGAGCATTAGGGAAAGGTACAGGTAGGTGTGGAAGGTAGTATTGGGCTCGTACTACTGAAAGCACAGGACTTGTACCCGAACCAATGTTAGATCTGACAACTTCAAGGAGGACCGGTGTGGGGAGATCCCTTATATGGAAATCCTGGTCGTTGTGATTTATGACATTACAATTATGCATGGTGATGACACGATTTGAAGCTGGGGGATCAGTGTCGGGATCTGGATCCGGGGCAGGGTCAGGGTCAGGCGACACTATCGATGTGATTGATGAGAGGTTGCGCAAGCTTATCGCAACTGAGGTTACCAAAGGGCATCCTTGATGGTACCCCAATCATTTTTGGGACGGTCAAGGAGGGAATGTTGGAGATTATGGAGGAGAGAGTTTTTCGGGGCCAGGGTCAGGTTGGGGCCTGATCTCCCTTATTTCGGGAGTTCAAGGCGTGTGGGGCACAAGAGTTTTTCGGGGCCAGGGACCCCATTGTTAGTCAACACTGGGTGGCGGATATCGAGAATGCCCAGCGCACGAGTTCTTGTCCGGATGCAGAAAAGGTGGGATTTGCTTCTTGTATGCTGAGAGATAGGGCCCGGGATTGGTGGGGCGAGGTTACGAGTCAGGTGGGAGCAGCCGGTGTGGCTGAGATGACCTAGGCCGAGTTTGTTCGGCGATTCGACTTGGATTTTGCACTAGTTATTGAGGTGCAACGACTTGTGAGAGAGTTTCACGACTTACATCATACCACCAAGATTGTGGCGGAGATCACCGCCAAGTTTCGAGAGCGAGCGTTGTTGATTCCGTAGTATGCCACCGACCAGGAGATGCAGAGGATGAGGTATCATTCCATGCTGAGGGATGATATCCGGGAGTTTGTGAGCTTTACAGGGTGCAAAACCCTGAATGAGATGGTAGAGAAGGCCTAGGAACGAGAGATGGAGTTGGACTTCCGCACTAAGAAGCCTAAGACCTCAAACACTTCCAGCAGGGGTCAGCAGGGTTGGGTCTGGTATGCCAAGTGTAGTAGGGTGCACAGTGGAGCTTGTCGTATCACAGGCACGGGATGCTATGCATGTGGCCAACAGGGCCACTTAAGCAGGGACTGCTCCATAAAGGGCTTGATTTGTTTTCACTGCAACTAGACCGGCCATAAGCGGGTCAACTGTCCGAGGTTGCAAGGAGGAGGAGGGGTGGTGGCGGCACCCGCACCCGCCATGATGAGGATTACCGATGGCCCCCCTGCCAAGGCGGATACTCCAGCGGTGAAGAGCCGTACATTTCAGTTGACCACTGAGGAGGCTCAGGCAGCGCCAGACATTGTGGCTGGTACGTGTCTATTATTATCTGCTCTTTATTATTCATATTACTGGTGTGAACATTATGCTTGTATGAGGACCTTTACAGTCAATGGTATGTCGGTACATGTTTTGTTTTGATTCGGGTGCTATCCGATCGTTCGTGTTTCCTGCGCTTAGCAAGGAGTTCCAGAATGCTCCGGGAACCTTGGTTTCCTGCTCAATGTAGAGATTCTAGATGACCGCACGGAAAGTGTCATAAGATTGATATTAGTTGGAGCAGCTAGAGTCCTTGGCATTGTTGGTATTCGAGAAGTGCTAGCTGGTTTTCAGGAGTTATGTTGTTCGGAAGAGGGTTTAAAGAATCCTTCATTTCTCATGTGTCGAGCGGACCTAGATGAATCTAAGTGGGGGAGAATCTTTCAGATATCAAGGATGGAAGAAAGTGTGAGATGAGGATGCGTTTCACATCCCCATTGAGGGAGATATTTAGGGCAGCTTCGTTTCCAGTGGCCCTTCTTATGGCAATAGAAACACTCTGCTTCCTTAAGGTTAGAGGAGGATTTAGCAGAACCTGCTTTGGTTCAACTAGAGGATGAACCATCACGGGGCTTTCCCTTTTGTAGCTCTTTGAAGGAACCTTCCTCTTCTTACCCTTTCCTTAACCAATTGCAAACACAGAAGTAGCCACAGCAGGGACCAATGCAACAGATTTATCCTTGAGATTGCTCTCAGCAGTCCTCAGCAGTCCTTGAAGTTTACTCAAGGATACATCTTCCTTATTCATGTGATAGGTCATTCTGAACTGGTTGTAGCAAGAAGGCAAGGAGTGGAGGATGATGTCGATAGCCAAATCCTCATCAAATTTAACATTTAATTTGAGAAGACGATCAACATACCTCTGCATCTTCTGCAAATGAAAGGTTAGGGATTCTCCACTCCCCATCTTAGCGGTGATCATATTTGTGATGATCTCATAGCGCTCTTGCCTCGTGCTCTGGTGGTACCGTTCCAACAAATAAGATGCATCTCGTAGGGATACATGTCCTCGTAGGACTTTTGGAGTTCTAGGTTCATAGTGGCCAGCATGATGCAATGGACTTTCGTAGCATCACGCTCATGGGCCTCAAAGGCGGCCAACTCTTCAGCAGTAGCAGTGTCTGGGTGGATCTGTTCAAGCTTTTCATCAAGGAAATATTGTTTGTCATCGTAGCAAGTGATCATACGAATGTATCTCATCCACTCATTGAAATTCGAACCATCAAATGTCACTTTCATGCACAAGTTCATCAGCGAGAATGACCCAGAAGTGTTGTTGTTCTATAGAAAGGAACAAAGTTTGATTAGAAATGAATCCCCAATTAAACACCCAAATGAAAAATTAGGGCTAGGATCCAACAACATTATTCACAACTTAGAAAAGGGATGTCGTAATCTAAATGCAAATAATGTGAAGGTAAGTGAATGACGATTCACTAATTTCCACCATGAAAAACAAAAGGAAATTAAGTTTTAAATGTATTTGAAAACTCCTAGATTCTTTTGAGATTCATTGAACTTTTCAATGGCATGTTTAAATCTCGATATGCCCTTCAAGTTTGTGACTGGGATACCGAGGATCACAAACAAGGTGTGAATAACCATGTGAGTCAACATGGTGCACTCAATGTCTCTATCACCTAATCAATGTGTCGGTAAACTACACACACTCCATTGATCTATGACAAACATTGAGCCACCCTTCGCTACCAATGTCAATCCCAAATTAGTGTGTCGGTTAACCACACACACTCCACTAACTCTTAACAAGGGTACAAAGTGTAATTCCATGGAGTAGCATCATTTTCACATTTTACCCTAAAGTAACTAAGATTGGGAATATGTAAAAACATTGTAGTTACTTTGTATCATTCATTATACTTTTAACAAGGAGAGGATTTCCCTATCCTACCCGTTCGGCTAACGACCCTCCACCAATCAAGGAAGCGGTGGGTAAGAGTGGATACCCATTAAACGGTCATTTTATAGGCCTTAACCTTATACCCCCTTATAGATCGGCTTTGTGAATGAGGCCTACTAACGGTCAGACTAGCACTTTAAGTTATATATATATATATATATATATATATATATATATATATATATATATATATATATATTAATTATTCTTGTAATAATATAACAATATAGGGTTGAATTTTAAACTTGTAAAATTCTAAGGGTTTGAAATTTAAATCATTCAAAATTAAACTTTTAATCATATAATTTAAATATCAAAACTTGAGGGCAGGTTTTGAACTTTTCAAAACACAAAGGACGAAATAACAAATAATATAAATTAAACAATTAATTTTGTGATTATCTATATTTGACCTAATCCAATTTTAATCACAAGATAATTACCAAATAATTTAAACAATAAATATTTATCATATAAAGAAACTATTATTCAAATGATTTGAAATTATCTTTTGTTTTGGTAAGGAGAATCATTTAAATACAATACAATTCAGATTTATTATTAAAAGACGATTTTGGCATTTATCCTTTAGCAAAACAGCAAGAAATCCTGAGATATCCTCTGTCTGACTCCCGGACTCGCCGAGTCACTACCTGGACTCGCCGAGTTGAGCAGACTCGCCGAGTCCAGATACTGACTCGCCGAGTCGGGTCGGGCAGAGGCCAGAAAAACGATTTTCAGCAACAACTCGACAATTACATCACATACAACAGAAAATGATCAAGGCTCTGATACCACTTATGGGTTTTGTACAAAAGAACATCCTATGTGCTCATGCAAAACCCTAAAGCTTGGATCTAGGCTTCTCTATTGTACATGTAATTCATCCAAGACTTGTAACCCTAGATCTAGCATGCATAATCCGAAAGTTAACATTGGAAGAACAGATCTAAGTGATTACCTCTTTCAATTGGCTTGAAATCATTTGAATCTTCTTGGTTCTTGAGCTTAGAGTCACAAGTGTAACTCCTCTAATGGCTTGCAAACACCACACAAGCAAGAAGGTAGTTATGAGAGAGGAGGGAGGATGCTAAAATCGGCCCTAGGGTTTCTCTTTTTAATCAAGTGGCCGAAAATTGCAAGTAGGGGTCTCTATTTATACTATAGGCTGCTAGGGTTTCAAGTAAAACCCTAATGGACAACTTAATCACCAATAAGCCCATGGAACCTTCTGGAATAGGGCCTATGGACGAAAATATGATGGATCCCCATCATAATTTCGTTCCCCCTTTAATCCATTAGGTTTCCTAGCCCAAAAACTCAACTATCATACATTTGACAGTTTAATCCCCTTTATTCAATTAATCTCTTTTAGTCACCAAATTAATTCCTAATTAATTTATGACTAATATTAATCAAATAATATGATTTCTCCTTTAATATATTATTCTTATAATATATTAATAAATCATAATATCTTTTTTCTCTCTTAAATTACCTTGTCAAGTTGCTTTGGTGAAGGCAACCCAAAAGGACCATGCACAACCGGGTCAAGTACATACCAAATATAGTTACGGACTTAGACACTAATCGAACAATATTTTGATGGTCGGGGTGTCTTCGCGATTTCTATAACCAAGTTATAGGCCGATTACACAAGCTTTTCAAATATGACGATTTGATCGAAAATCTTTTGTGATAAATGATACCTAAGCAAGAGAGTTCTGAGGCATAGATGGGATCAACCATGACTAATTAAATTTGTTATTAGTAATCCCATAAATCTAGGAATTATATAGTAAAATATAATAGATAATCGATATCTATCGAGTTGAATTCAAATGGATGGGATAAAGGATACCTAACCATTTATTTGTTTTGCAACTTGGATCCTAGACTTTGATACTAAGAGGGTATTAATTATTGAAGATTAAATATTGAAAATGCTAAATGAATTTTGTTAAAATTTTGTAGTTATATAATCCATTCTCATGATCATGAATTGTCATTTTCTTTAATGACTTAATGAAACAATAACATTCACTAGTTACAACTTCAATGAATGGGTTCATGTCTTAAGAGACAATCTCGTAAGAGATATGAAATTGTATACACTTAAAGGTCCTAGTCCTAAATTATTTTCTTTGAGCAATTAAACCTAAACATGATACCTAGTAAAGGCATCACTGTGATGCTTAAGATGCTTCTAACATCAAGCTAGGAATAGTTATTTATGACTTCTAGGAAGTATTGGATAATTTAAACATATATCTGATGATATAACAGGTCAAACAATATTCCAATAAATACAATGATATTTTATTTAAAGCTAGTTTAAACATTGGAATAATGCAATGTTAAAAGAGTCACTTAGTGTGATCTAAGAGACCCATGTTTTATGAACTGAACATCTTTAAGCCCAAGAAATCTACTAAAGTCCACATGGATGGATCTTATTTCTTTTGTGAAGAAACTGGACACTAGAAGAGGATTTACTCCTCTTATTTGGAAAGAAAGTCTGGAAGAGACTAGTACTTCTACTATCTACTAGATAGAACTCATACTTTTCATATAACACATAGGTACTTGGTACTTAAATGTTAATTTAATATTTGTAAATGGCTTGCAAATATTTATTGAAGAGTAACCAAGTTGGGCACAATCAAGTTGGAACTACACTTTAGGAGTTTAGTTTATTATTTATGCTTAGAACATAAATTATTTGTAATGTAAAACAATATTTGTTTTGGAAAAATGTATGTTTTAATTTAGCATGTCTAAATTTATGTCTTAGTTATTGTATTCAAATGTTTGATCATTTACTTAATCGTTTTTCATAACGATAATATTCATAATATGAAATAATTAACTTCTATTTATGAGACTAAATCTCTTAATATATTTGTAAAGTAAATATCAACATTTTTATTAATAAAGTTAAGTTCTATATGCAACCACTTTTGATTTAAACTTGTTTTAAATCAAACTCATCTTTGATATTGTTATCTTTATTATATAAATGTCATTCACGTATTCCAACTTCAAGAAAGAGATATTTGAAGACAAATAATGTAGTTTATTTGACATATGTGAACCTTATTTATATGTAGTGGATTCCTAATCATATGTTCACTAAAGTGTAGAGAAAATAATTAATGAACTATACATTTTGGTGTATGACTTCCTTTCTAATGATTGTCTGAGATTAAGCACAAGATACCAAATCAACTTTATTAACAGCTATATTAGTTTTAATTATATTTTACGTGGTAAAGCATAATTGTGAAATCTTTGTTGAAGGTTTCAAAAGCTGAGATACAAACCGATAAGAACCATCTAAGGCCTTAATGATAATAAAGGATGACTTAAATCTTACTTACTATGATTTACTTTCTAAATAGTAGAAATATCCTCCTTTAATTTTTTTGGGATAATACTTCAATCACTATTAATTGTATATTGAATACAAATACCATCTAACAAGTAGATTAAACACTTTATAAGATTTAGTATGGAAAGACTCCATCCTCATCTTACTTAATGTTTTGTGGATTTGAAGCCGATGTTGGACTAAAGCTTCTAAACCCAAAATCTACTAAATACATATTGTATAATACTCTAAATGTCGCTTAGATTATCATATGCAAACCCACCAAGAATAAGTTCTTTTACTCTTGTGAAAGCTAAGTTAGTAGAAGGCAATCTTCTAATGACAAAGTAAGTGGGAGGTACATGGAACTTGAAGAAGCTCAAGAACCATAACATTATGTAGAAATATTTGGCAATGGTTTTAACAAGGATTGTTAAACTTGAATAATAGCTATTCACATACATAAATTGTTCTCATTAATGGTAGAAATCATCTATGACTTGAGAAATGTGAATTTATCATTGATGAGATTTTATGGTTTCTGGAAAATCCCTCAAATACCAAGATGCAATGTCAGATCTGATGGTTTTTGAGCAAAAGAACATCCTATGTGCACATGCAAAACCCTAAAGCTTTGGATCTAGGTTTCTCTATTGTACATGCAAATTTATCCAAAGCTCATAAACCCTAATCTAGCATACTTTGAAATCGAGATCTATAACAAAACAAGTTTAGCTGATACCTTTCAATAGTTGCAAGAATCTTCAATCTTCAAGAGGCTTAGTGTCACAAGTGTAACACCTCTAATGGCTCACAAACACCACAAGAAAGAAGATGATCTAGAAGAGAGAAGGAGAGAGGCACAATTTCGGGTACAGTAACTCTAGGGTTTCTTGTTGTAGCTGAAAACTGAAGCCCTGTGGTTTCTTATATAGCTGAGCTGCTAAGCTTTCAGTAAAAACCTTAATTGGATGACTTAGGCCCTAAGAAGATTAAGAACCTTCTGGAATAATGCCCCTTAGACGAAATTAGAGTGGGCTGACACTCTAATTTTCGTCCCCCCTTATATCCATAAGAACTCATAGTCCAAAATCAATTATCTTAATTGACAGTTCCAGTCCCCTTTATTTAATTAATCTCTTTCAGCCACATAATTAATTCTTAACTAATTCTTGACCAATATTAATCAAACTATATGATTTCTCTTTTAATATATTATTCATATAATATATTCATAAACCATAACAACCTCTCTCTCTCTCTCTCCATAAATCATCTTGTCAAGTTGCTTTGGTGAAGGCAACCCAAAAGGACGATGCACAACCGGGTCAAGTATATACCAAATATAGTTACGAGCTTAGACACTACTCCAACAAGATCTTGAATCTAATAAATGACTTAGAGTCATGAGATGTAATCCATGAATGAGAATCAAGTATGCGCTTGATTAAAATTTATCCATATAGCAAGGCTAGAAGGAGTAAATTATTTTTCTAGAAAGAATAAATTACATGGATAGCCATACACATTGAAAGCAGGACTTGTAGTAAAAGGATTTTCTCATACTCATGTCATTGATTATGGTCTTCATCATAATCACGACATTGACTATGATCAAACCTTTTTCACAAGTAGCTATGAAGTTCTTCGACCATATCACCTCCTTTGATGCTTCGCTCGCTGCTATGTAATTTGATTCGCAAATTGAATCAGCTACAGTCTCCTGCTTTGAACTTTTCCAAGTCACTGTTCCTCCATTTAGGGTAAAGACCCAGCCCGACTGAGAGTGGTAGTTGTCTCGGTCAGTTTGAAAACTGGTATCACTGTACCCTCGCACCTTTAAGTCATTACTCCCAACGAGGATTAGAAACCATTACTTGGTCCTCCGACGGTACTTAAGAATATTCTTGATTGTGGTCCCATGTGCTCTTCCATGGTTCCCTTGATATCTGTTGACCATGCTCAAAACGAAGACCACATCAAGGCAAGTACAAGTCATAGCATACATGATCGAGCCAACTACGGAAGTGTAAGGTACTCGGCTCATCTCTGCTATCTCGACTTCGGTACTCGGACTTTGAGTCTTACTCAACTTGGCATTACTTTGGATCGGTAACTCCCCTTTCTTGGAATTCTCCATACTAAAACACTTTAGTACCTTGTCCAAGTAGGTATTCTGACTAAGTCCTATTAGTCTTTTACTCCTGTTTCTTACTATCCTTATTCCTAGAATATCGACAGCCTCTCTGAGATCCTTCATAGAGAAACACTTCCCAAGCCAGGACTTGACTTCCTGTAGGGTCGGGATGTCGTTTCCTCGCTTCGCAGTATGTCATTGACATACAATGTGAGTAAGCTAACTATACTCCCATGGGATATGACATATACACATGATTCATCCTCACTTCGCAGAAAACCAAACTCTTTGACTTTCTCGTCGAAACAAAGATTCCATCTGCGAGACGCTTTTTTCAATCCATAAATGGATTTCTCAAGCTTACACACTCTATTGGGATGCTTCGCATTGACAAAACCTTTTGGCTGACTCATGTAAACATCTTCAGCCAACTTCCCATTAAGGAAAGCGGTTTTGGCATCCATCGGCCATATTTCATAGCCATGAAATGCAGCAATTTCTAGTATCACCCTAATAGACTTTATCTTTGCAACCGGTGAGAAGGTCTCATCATAGTTAACTCCGGTAGTTTGAGTAAAGCCCTTCACAACCAATCGTGCTTTATAAGTATGTACTTTCCCATCCATTTCGGTCTTCATTGCACCCGACCGTCTTACGACCTGGCACATTGTCAATCAAATTCCAAACTTGGTTGTCATACACGGACTGAATCACGCTGCCCATAGCCTCTTTCCATTTTGCAGACTCCGGGCCTGCCATGGCTTCCTTATAGCTATTAGGTTCGTCCAAATTTACTAGTGTACTATCACTAATAAACATATCCCCGTCAGAAGTAATATGGAAACCATAAAACTGGGGTGGAACGCTAACCCTTTTGGAACTTCTAATAGGTAAGGACTCGTCAATCGGTTCAACAGGAGTTTCCTCCTCAAGTTGAGCGCCAGTGTTAGAGGTTCCTTCATTGTTTGATTCTTCAAGCTCTTCAAGATCAATTTTCCTTCCACTGTCCCCTTGGCTTATTAGTTCTCTCTCTCTCTCCCTCTCCCTCTCTCTCTCTCTCTCGGAAAACCCTTCTCTTCGCAACGAAGACAACATTTTCACTCGGTCGATAGAAGAGATATCCAAAGGACTTCTGCGGATAGTTGACGAAAATACACCGCTCATTACGAGGTCCGAGCTTGTCATGAGTCTCTCATCTTATGAAAGCCTCGCAACCCCAAACCTTGATATGTGCCAATGAGGGAGCTTTCTCTGTCCACATCTTGTGAGGTGTTTTGGCAACCTTCTTTGTAGGGACTAAGTTTAGGATATGGACGACAGTCTCTAAGGCATACCCCTAAAATGAGATATGTAGCGAAGCACGACTCATCATGGAACGAACCATTTCTAACAAGGTTCGATTACACATCTCAGCCACACCATTCAACTGCGGTGTCCTAGGTGGTGTCAATTGCAAAACGATTCCGCATTCCTTAAGGTACTCATGGAATTCAAGACTAAGGTACTCTCCTCCTCAATCGGATCGAAGCATCTTGATTTTCCTGCCCAACTGATTCTCCACTTCTTGTTTAAACTCTTTAAACTTTTCAAAGGTTTCTGAATTGTGCTTGATTAAGTAGATATACCCATATCTGCTATAATCATCGGTGAAAGTCACATAGAAGCGGGTTGCATCCCTTATGGTGGATCTAAAGGGCCCACACACATCGGTGTGTATGAGATCCAATAAACCCTTACCCTTTTCACAAGAACCAGTGAAGGGTGACTTGGTCATCTTTCCAAGTAAACAAGACTCACACACGTCGTCATCCCTAAGGTCTAATGACTCCAACACTCCATCCTTTTAGAGTTGGGATACGCGTTTCTTGTTGACATGTCCAAGACGATAATGCCATAAGCATGCTTTGTCCAAACTATTGGAAGATTCGATATGCAATACATCATTTCCTAAGTTCTCTACAACCATCACAGTTTCAAATATTCCATTACAAGGCAATGCTTCAAAACAGAAAACACCATTAAGATAAGAATAAATAAAATGCTTTTCATTATCAAATGAATATCTAAATCCTTGTCTATGAAAACAATGAAGTGAAATGATGTTTCTTGCCATTTCTGGTGAATAGCAACAGTTATTCAAATCTACTCCTAATCCATTTCTAAGCACTAAAGAGTAAACTCCAATCTTGGTGACAGGAGACGCTCCTAGGTGGCGTCAATTGTGAAACTATTCCACGCTCCTTGAGATAGTCGTGGAATTCAAGACTTAGGTACTCTCCTCCTTGATCGGATCGAAGCATCTTGATTTTCCTACCCAATTGATTTTCCACTTCATTCTTGAACTCTTTGAACTTTTCAAACGTTTCTGACTTTTGCTTGATTAAGTAGATATACCCATATCTACTATAGTCATCGGTAAAAGTCACATAGAAGCGGTTCCCATCCTTTGTGGTTGATCTAAACGGTCCACATACATCGGTATGTATGAGGTCCAATAGACCTTCACCCCTTTCACATGTACTAGTGAAGGGTGACTTGGTCATCTTTCCAAGTAAACAAGACTCGCATGTGTCATCTTCCCTAAGGCCGAATGACTCCAACACTCCATCCTTTTGGAGTTGGGCTATGCGCTTCTTGTTGACATGTCCAAGACGACAATGCCACAAGGATGCTCTATCCATACTATTGGAAGAATCCATGCATAAAACATCATTTCCTAAGTTATCTACAATCATAACAGTTTCATAAATTCCATTACATGGAATTGCTTCAAAATATAAGACACCATTTAGATAAGCATAAATAGAACCATTCTCATTATTAAAAGAAAATCTAAAACCTTGTCTAAACAAACCATGAAATGAAATGATGTTTCTTGCCATTTCTATCGAATAGCAACAATTGTTCAAATCTAAACATAAACCATTCCTAAGAACTAAAGAATACACTCCAATCTTGGTTACAGGCGACGATCTTCTGTTCCCCATGATTAGATTTATTCTTCCATACTCCACATCCCAATTTCTTCTTAGGCCATGCAAATCAGAACAAATATGAAAACCACATCCTGTATCAAGTACCCAAGAAATAGCATGTGATGAATCATTAGATTGAATAGTATAAATACATGCGTAAGAAGGCTTGATCTTTCTATCATTGATATCTTGCAGATATTTCGGGCAGCTTGATTTCCAATGTCCTTTGTCGTGGCAATGATAGCACTCTACATCCTTTGGGTTTAAGGAGGGTGCAGCAGGACCAGCCTTGCTTTGTAACATCCCGAAATAGCAAGAGTAGAGTTGAAGGGCTAAAAATGTTAAGTGGGAAAGAGTGACTCGGCGAGTCCATGGATTGACTCGGCGAGTAGAGTCGCGACTTGGTCGCGTGTTAAGTAGCCGACTCGGCGAGTCGATGAGATGGACTCGGCGAGTAGGCGCTGAGTGGAGAAAACCCTAATTCTCGGGGTTGAGCCCTATTTAAAGAACATTATATCCTTCCCCCAGCCTCTTTATTCCCCCTTGAAGTCCAGAAACCCTAGAAAGTGTGATTGAAGAAGATTGGAGTGTATTTGGAGCATTGGAGGAGTTTGTTGAAGGAATTTTGTGAGATTGAAGGCTTGGGGCAAGGGGCTTTGCTTGGATTCGAATTTCATTGCAGTTGGGGCGTCCATTGGAGGTAATATCTCGTTCTTGGACTGATTGTATGTTGTTTCTCCATTTTGGGGTTTGTGGGATCTTGTCTATGGATGTAATTGGAAGTCTAGAGGTTAGATCTGAGGTTGCTACCTCAGATCTGGAATGGAGAAGAATCAGAGAGCATGAAAGTCCCTGTGTTGGAGTGTTTAGTGAAGCTTGCATGTCCCAAACCCTAGTTATAAGTGAATAAGGCCTAGATCTCTTTGCATTCACCTAAAGTTTTCCACTTTATGTAATGGATGAGTTGTATGAGGCTAGATCTATGTTTTGGATCATTTGCATGGCCTCGAATGCTTCTGAATGGATTCAGATTGGTGGTACTCGACGAGTCACATGGGTGAACTCGACGAGTTGCTGAAAGATGAGCTGGAACTCGACGAGTTGGAAGAACAACTCGGCGAGTTGGATGAAGATGGTCTGGAACTCGGCGAGTTGTATGAACAACTCGGTGAGTAGGTTGATGATAGCCTTAGACTCGGCGAGTCTTGTCGAAGAGTTCTGATATTCTCTGGTTGAGTCGAGAATCGGTGAGTCAAGGGATGACTCGGTGAGTTGTGTGCGAGTGGACTCTGAGTTGTTGGACTTGGCGAGTCTCGGGGTGACTCGGCGAGTTAAGTCGCGGATTGAGAGAAGTTCAGAGTATGGGAACTCGGCGAGTCATAGGGTTGACTCGACGAGTAGGGTCAATCAGGGGTTGACTTTGACCTTGTCTTTGACCAAGGGTTGATCAGTGGTTTCCAGGGGTATTCTAGTAATTGTTGATTATTGTTTTGAGTTCAGTGCATTGGTGGTTAACCAGTGGTGGAGATCGTATCAGTGATCGGAGTAGCTTGGATTATCTGTTCAGTCGGCAGTTTCGAGGTGAGTTATCCTCACTATATCAACGGGGTCTAAGGCACCAAGGCCGGTCCTTATCGGATTGAGATCCGGGTAGTTGTTGCTATGTTATTGTTATGTTGTTGTGCTGTGATATGTTTGCATCCTGAGAGTTAGGATTGTGTATGTTAGAGGCCTGATTGAGATCAGTATCCTGAGAGATAGGGAGGCGCTATGCTAGTGACCTGTTAGGTCAGTATCCTGGTTAGGATGATTATATGTTATGTGATATGTTAGATCTGCTTGTGGACGGTGATTTGCTTTATGATTATATGTATGTATGTGCACATGGATGTTTGGACTGGAGTTGGGTTGAGGCGGGTCCTGCTGTGTGCAGTAGGCCAAGATACCCAGGGCGGACCGGTTGTCCCGTAGGCCCAGCGAGCGGTCCGGATAGGCTGTAGGTCCCGATAGGGGCGGACCAGACGTGCCGAAGGCTCGGAGAGTGGACCAGACAGACTGAAGGCCCGATGCGGGCGGACCAGTCATACTGTAGACTCAGAGAGTGGACCAGGTGGATTGAAGGCCCGGGAACGGGCGGACCAATCACACTGCAGACTCGATGTATGCGGATAGACACAGAGGGTGGACCAGGTGGACTGTTGGCCGGTGCGGCGGACCAGTCACACAGTAGACCCGGAGAACATGGTTGTTCTGTGTATAGATATGTTGTGGCATGATATGCGTGTATGGTATTTGCGGTTGGTATTTTGGGGATATCTCACTAAGCTTTCGGGCTTACAGTTGTGGTTTCATGTTTTTCAGGTTCTTTAGGAGATCGTGGCAAGGCGAAGGCGTGATCGTACCGCTCCTCATGATTTCGTGGTGTTATGATTCTGGGAACACGATAAATATTTTGTATTGAAAACCTTTTTGTAAAAATTTTATGGAATCGAGATGTTTTTGAAAAATTTAAAATTGGTTGTATTTTTCGGTTGTTACAAGTTGTTATTAGAGCCTTGGTTTGAGTGAATTGGAGGAACATTCGTGTGACTCCAGTCTCAAATCGAGGAGAGTTTTCAAAAGGGTAATTAAAAATGGTTTTCTAAAAAAAATGAGTAAGGGAGGACGCGGAGGTACGATCAGCCGGAGCCAGTAAGTAACCCCAAAATACCATGCATGTTATTTGTTTTGAGCTTTGATAGAACAGCATGCTAGCGATAGGCTAGGGATCTTCAGGATTTCATGATATGTTGCATGATTTGTGATGCCTGTAGCCTAGGGTTCCTTATGGTATATTTTCAGTGTTCCTCTAGTGGTGAGGATTGAGCGTTGTTATGCATGTTTCTCTTGGGTGTTGTGGTAGTACTTCATACAAATATGGGTAGGTGTGGAAGGTAGTATGGGCCCGTACTACTGAAAGCACAAGACCCATACGCGTATCAGGGAAACCATGATCTCTAGGGTTGGGTTGAGAGAGTTGGATCCCAGGTTTGTGGGAAGAGTCTGAGTTTTTGTATGGTGTTTTTCAGTAGGAGATTCCGAGGCATGATGAGAGTGGATCCGGGTCAGGATCGGGAGCTGGAGAGAGAGTTCCGGGTGGATCGGTGCCGTCTGGGATTATCGGTCAGATGAGCACCAGCGAGTTGGATGCGAGGATTCGTGAGATCCTGCGTGATGATATTGCTGAGTTGTTTCGGGCTGAGTTGCCAGAGCTGTTTGGGTCGATTAAGACCGCCATGGTGGAGTATTTTGATGAGCGTTATGCGGCTCTCGCAGAGACGGCTGCCGCCGCGGCTACAGCGGCTGTAGCGGCGGCAGGAGGAGGAGCGAGTCGGGGCTTTCAGTATCGGGACTTCGCTAATACGAAGCCTCCCACCTTCGATGGAGTTCATGACCCGATCGTCGCTATGAGATGGTTATCGAACGTGGAGGGGTGTTTCTTCACGTGTTCATGCCCTGCTGATCAGCGGGTGCGGTGTGCTCTGAACCTGTTGAGGCTCGGGGCAAAGGATTGGTGGAGATTGACCACGGGGTCATATTCAGATTCGCAGAGAGCCGCGGTTTCATGGGATCAGTTCAGAGAGATGTTCATCACTCATTATGTTTTGCAGGTTGAGAGAGAGAGATTGGCTCAGGAGTTCCTTGAGCTAAAGCAGGATTCGGAGTCGGTGACTAAGATCACCAGAATGTTCACCGAGAGGGCGATGTTTTGCCCAGAGTTCGCTTCAGAGCAGGCTCAGATGTCTCGATATTTGAGCATGCTCAAGAAGGACATCAGGCAGTTTGTGTCTGCGCAGAGGTGCGGGTCATTGTTAGAGTTGCAGGAGGCCGCTAGGCGGCGTGAGTTAGAGATTGAGTTGCAGTTGCGTGAGCTGAGGCAGGCCCCGGTGCAGTCGCAGCCGGCGCCGAAACGGTCCAAGACCGTCGATGTTAGAGTGGGGGAGCTGAGCAGCCACACTTCTGGAAAGTGTGGGAGGAGTCACACCGGAGCTTGTAGGTCCGGTGGTGCATGCCACAAGTGCGGGAAGGAGGGGCATTATGCGAGGGATTATCGGCAGTCAGCGCCAGTTCGGGATCTGAGGATTTGCTATCTTTGTCATCAGGTTGGACATTTGAGGGTCAACTGTCCACAACTTGCTGGAGGATCGGTGCAGGCTCCAGCACCGGCCACTTTGAGGATCACAGGTGGAGGTCAGGGTGGAGCGGAGCCCCCAAGGGCTCAGGGTCGTGCTTTTCAGCTTGTTGCAGGGGAGGTCAGGGCAGAGCCAGTGACAGCTGTGGGTATGTTTCTCTCTTGATGTTTTGTTATCTTGTGATATTGTGGTGTATTGGTTTGTGCTGGTATCTTTGTGTGGATTTCGATGCGGTATTCGTCGTTTTGCGGGTTGAGGTTGGGTTATGAATTTGTGTTTCGGGTTTTCGTCTTGGTATCCGTTGTGCCCTGAGGGTTTGGTAGGATTATAGTTCGGTGTTTTGTGCTATCGTTGGTTATCGTTCATGAGGGTTATTAGTGGAGATGCGGCATTGGGTTGAATGTCGAGTAGCATCTTCATTCGTGGAATGGATAATTGGAGATCGGATTCTTTTGAGCGGATTGATCAGTGAGGAGATGTGTTGTGCTGAGGGTTGTTTATGCTTGTGGGAAGCAGTCAGTGTGTAAGTGTTCTCTTTGTGCAGGGTTGTTCTGGAAGGTCGTTGATGGCGACCGGCGATTGTTAGTCAGTGCTATAAGTGGGGGAGAATTGAAGAATTCTCCGGGAGGTTGATGAGTATATGAGGGTGCTTAGCTGTTGGGATTCAGCAGTGTTCCGTCAGCCCAGAGTATAGGCTGATAGGAGCGAGTGTCGGGCATGCGGGGCGGGTTACAGACCTAGGGCATTTGATTGTGGAGGCGTGGGAGCAGGCCGGGATCGAGTATGTTGATGGAGTCAGAGTTCGGAACCCCTAGAGGGCTAGAACGGTATGCATGGGAGGATTTCCGGAGGTGATAACCCGGAATGTCGAATGCTAGTTGAGCGGTCCGGATAGACTGAAGGCCGGCAGGCGTACCAGTCAGGCCGAAGGCTCGGAGAACGGTCCAGCCAAACTGAAGGCACTGAGAGCGGTCCAGATTGGTTGAAGGTTCTGAGGGTAGTCCAGATGGGCTGAAGGCCTGGTGAGACGGTCCAGTCATGCTGAAGACTCTATAGGTATTGTTGGATCTATTGAGGATATGGTTTGGGGTATGTCGCAGTGTGTTTGCATTAGAAGGTCTGGCCCCGGGTTGTGATTTTGATGAGTTGAGTTAGTGCATGGGCTGGAGAGCCCCTGCGATGAGAGCCAGAGTATGTGGTTAGCGGATACGCAAAAAGGGTGGTGTCGCGTTGGGCGAGCACCGTGGCATTTTTTGGAGTGACAATGTGGCCAAGTGGATTCCTTGGAAAAGGAAGAGAGAAAGGTGTGTAACTCCGAGAGGGAGTGCAAGTTCACGGAAGTGAAAACGGCAGAGCAGAGTCATGATTAGAGTATTTCGAGTATGGTTTTAGAGCATCGTGATTGCGGAAGTGGAATAGAAGCTCATCCAGTTTGGGATGTCTGCTGAGGTCGCGGAAGGAATTCCGCAGGTGTAGAGCCAAGAGGCTTGGAAGGGATGCGGGGTGGAGAGTCCTGGACTCTCAGTGTGATTCTGATCAGGGCATTAGGTATGTATTAGTGGTTCATCCTGGGGGATGTTTGAGGGTATCATCAGTGTATCGGGTTTTCCAAACCTGAGGGTGCTAGAGCTAGTTCAGCATGTGTATGCGATTGCAAGAGGAGAACTCGTGGGAGTTGCTCTGAGATAGAGAATGGGTCTTTCCGTCGTCACGGAATGGATAGAGTGAGATTCGGATCGGGGATCCGATGGTTCATGGTTTTCTAGCCCTTATGAGTCGAGTGATGGTTGTGATTTGGAGCAGTGTTGCATTATGAGTAGTACTCAGTGATTAAGTGAAGTTATCAGAGGGTGAATCCGGTGCCCGATTTGAGATGGTGGTCAGGACACCGTGAGGAAGGGAAAGTGTGTTCGAGTTTCGTTTGGGTATGCCTTGAGGGACCTGGCCTGGTTGAGGCCAGGTGGCGCGCTGCGGGAGTATCTTTGGAGTTGAGCTGCTGTAGGCTTCGAGGGCGAAGCCTAATATAAGTGGGGGAGAATTATAACATCCCGAAATAGCAAGAGTAGAGTTGAAGGGCTAAAAGTGTTAAGTGGGAAAGAGTGACTCGGCGAGTCCATGGATTGACTCGGCGAGTAGAGTCGCGACTTGGTCGCGTGTTAAGTAGCCGACTCGGCGAGTCGATGAGATGGACTCGGCGAGTAGGCGCTGAGTGGAGAAAACCCTAATTCTCGGGGTTGAGCCCTATTTAAAGAACATTATATCCTTCCCCCAGCCTCTTTATTCCCCCTTGAAGTCCAGAAACCCTAGAAAGTGTGATTGAAGAAGATTGGAGTGTATTTGGAGCATTGGAGGAGTTTGTTGAAGGAATTTTGTGAGATTGAAGGCTTGGGGAAAGGGGCTTTGCTTGGATTCGAATTTCATTGCAGTTGGGGCGTCCATTGGAGGTAATATCTCGTTCTTGGACTGATTGTATGTTGTTTCTCCATTTTGGGGTTTGTGGGATCTTGTCTATGGATGTAATTGGAAGTCTAGAGGTTAGATCTGAGGTTGATACCTCAGATCTGGAATGGAGAAGAATCAGAGAGCATGAAAGTCCCTGTGTTGGAGTGTTTAGTGAAGCTTGCATGTCCCAAACCCTAGTTATATGTGAATAAGGCCTAGATCTCTTTGGATTCACGTAAAGTTTGCCACTTTACGTGATGGATGAGTTGTATGAGGCTAGATCTATGTTTTGGATCATTTGCATGGCCAGGAATGCTTCTGAATGGATTCAGATCGGTGGTACTCGGCGAGTCACATGGGTGAACTCGACGAGTTGCTGGAAGATGAGCTGGAACTCGGCGAGTTGGAAGAACAACTCGGCGAGTTGGATGAAGATGGTCTGAAACTCGGCAAGTTGTATGAACAACTCGGCGAGTAGGTTGATGATAGCCTTAGACTCGGCGAGTCTTGTCGAAGAGTTCCGATATTCTCTGGTTGAGTCGAGAATCGGTGAGTCAAGGGATGACTCGGTGAGTTGTGTGCGAGTGGACTCTGAGTTGTTGGACTCGGCGAGTCTCGGGGTGACTCGGCGAGTTAAGTTGCGGATTGAGAGAAGTTCTGAGTATGGGAACTCAGCTAGTCATAGGGTTGACTCGGCGAGTAGGGTCAGTCAGGGGTTGACTTTGACCTTGTCTTTGACCAAGGGTTGATCAGTGGTTTCCAGGGGTATTCTAGTAATTGTTGATTATTGTTTTGAGTTCAGTGCATTGGTGGTTGACCAGTGGTGGAGATCGTATCAATGATCGGAGTAGCTTGGATTATCTGTTTAGTCGGCAGTTTCGAGGTGAGTTATCCTCACTATATCAACGGGGTCTAAGGCACCAAGGCCGGCCCTTATCGGATTGAGATCCGGGTAGTTGTTGCTATGTTATTGTTATGTTGTTGTGCTGTGATATGTTTGCATCCTGAGAGTTAGGATGGTGTATGTTAGAGGCCTGATTGAGATCAGTATCCTGAGAGATAGGGAGGCGCTATGCTAGTGACCTGTTAGGTCAGTATCTTGGTTAGGATGATTATATGTTATGTGATCTGTTAGATCTGCTTGTGGACGGTGATTTGCTTTATGATTATATGTATGTATGTGCACATGGATGTTTGGACTGGAGTTGGGTTGAGGCGGGTCCTGCTGTGTGCAGTAGGCCAAGATACCCAGGGCGGACCGGTTGTCCCGTAGGCCCAGCGAGCGGTCCGGATAGGCTGTAGGTCCCGATAGGGGCGGACCAGACGTGCCGAAGGCTCGGAGAGTGGACCAGACAGACTAAAGGCCCGGTGTGGGCGGACCAGTCATACTGTAGACTCAGAGAGTGGACCAGGTGGATTGAAGGCCCGGGAACGGGCGGACCAATCACACTGCAGACTCGATGTATGCGGATAGACTCAGAGGGTGGACCAGGTGGACTGTTGGCCGGTGCGGCGGACCAGTCACACAGTAGACCCGGAGAGCATGGTTGTTCTGTGTATAGATATGTTGTGGCATGATATGCGTGTATGGTATTTGCGGTTGGTATTTTGGGGATATCTCACTAAGCTTTCGGGCTTACAGTTGTGGTTTCATGTTTTTCAGGTTCTTCAGGAGATCGTGGCAAGGCGAAGGCGTGATCGTACCGCTCCTCATGATTTCGTGGTGTTATGATTCTGGGAACACGATAAATGTTTTGTATTGAAAACCTTTTTGTAAAGATTTTATGGAATCGAGATGTTTTTGAAAAATTTAAAATTGGTTGTATTTTTCGGTTGTTACATGCTTCCACTAGAAGAGGTGCCATCATGGGAATTTACCTTATGGTGGCTCTTTGAGGGAGCCTTCCTCTTCTTACCCTTTCCTTGCCCAATAGCCTAAATGGGGGCTGCTGTAGGAGTAGGATTTTGTGTAGTGGACTTGTCCTTTAGGTTGCTCTCAGCAGTCATCAACAGGCCTTGAAGCTTGCTCAATGTGACCTCCTCTTTGTTCATGTGGTAGGTCATGTGAAACTGGTTGAAGTAGGGTGGTAGTGAATGAATAATGATGTCAATTTCCAGCTCTTCATCGAAGTTAACATTTAACTTCAGCAGGGAGTCAACATACCTTTGCATCTTCTATAGATGAGCAGTGACAGACTCTCCGTCTCTCATCTTGGTCGTAATCATCGAAGTGATGATCTCGTACCTCTCTTGCCTTGCACTTTGGTGGTAGCTTTCAAGCAAGTCCTGATGCATTTCGTAGGGATAGAAGTCCTCGTAGTAATTTTGGAGTTCAACAGTCATGGTCGCTAGCATGATGCAATGGACTTTCGTGGCATCACGCTCATGGGCCTCAAAGGCAGCGATCTCCTCGGGAGTAGCAGTGTTGATGTTCACCTCTTTTAGCTCCTTGTCGAGGACATACTCCTTGTCCTCGTAACGGGTGACCATCCTTGTGTTGCGGATCCAATCGTTAAAATTGATTTCGTCGAAGATCACCCTCCCACACAAGTTCATGGGTGAGAATGATTCGGAGGTGTTTGAGCCTGAAGCATTGTTGATTGAGTTCGACATCTGAAAACGAAAAGAGACAAAGTTGATTAGATAAGAATCCCCAATTAAACACCCAAATGACAAATTATGGCTAGGATCCAACAACATTATTTGGAATTTAGAAGAGGGATGCCGTAATCTAAATAGCAAAATAATTTGAAGGTAAGTGAATGATGATTCACTAATTTCCACCATGAAAAACAAAACAAAAAGATAAGTTTTAAATGTATTGAAACTCCTAAAACTTTTTAGATTCATTAAACTTTTCAATGGCATGTTTAAATCTCGATATGCCCCTCAAGTTTGCGACTGGGATACCGAGGATCACAAACAGGGTGTGAATAACCATGCAAATGTACATGGTGCCCCCAATGTTATAGTCACCTAATCAATGTGTTGGTTAGCCACACACGCTCCATTGATCTATGACAAACATCGAGTCACCCTTTTCCATCTTTTCTTAGAGCCAAATTAGTGTGTCGGTTATCCACACACGCTCCACTAACGTCTTATCAAGGGTACAAAGTGTAATTTCATGGAATAGCATCAAATTCACATTTTGCCTAAAGTAACTAAGATTGGGAATTTTATAAAAAAGATTTAGTTACTTTATTAATCATTATACTTTTAATTAGGAATGAGTTGCCCTATCCTACTCATTCGGCTAAAAACCCTTTAACAATTTCAAAATTAGACTTTTAATCTAAAAATTTTAATTCCAAAACTTGAGGGCAAGTTTTGAAACATTTCAAAACTATCTAGATCAAAATTCAAATAAACAATTAAACAATTAATTTTGGTGGTTATCTAATTTTGACCTATCAATTTTCATGCAAGATAATCATCAAATAATTCAAATAACTAATAAATGTCAAATAAGGTAATAATTATCTAATTAAATGACAAGGATAATCAAAAGAAATCAATAAAATTCGTATTTTATCAATTAGAAACATTTATGGTAATTATCCTAAGTAAAAAACAACAAAAATCCCAAAAATCCGTCTTTCTGACAACCCGACTTGCCGAGCCCCTTGCAGGACCCGCCAAATTCATTCTATTGTGTCGAGTAGGGATGAGATTTAGAATCGGAAAATCGGACCGGAACCGGAATCGGACCGGAACCAGAACTGTTAGAACCGGAATATATAATACCGGTTCCGGTTCTGGGTTCAAAATTTGGCTTTAACCGAGTTCCGTGTAATCCGGGTTTGGGTCCATCAGGTCCGGGTAAACCGGGTCTAAAAACCAAAACCGATGTTTGGAACCGGAACCACTTTTAGGGCCAGAACCAGTTTTTTTGAAATGTTTAAAAGATGCATATCTCATTCATTTCAACTCCGATTGACATGCGGTTTTTTCCAACATGTAGTTTAGAGTTTGTACATGATCTTAGACTATAGATTTTCCATTTTTAGTTTTATATTCATTGAATTACAGTCCTCCAAAGTCGATATATCAAAGATGGAAGTTTTTAATTTTTTTGTATTCGGTGAAAGTTTTAAAACATGCATATCTAATTCGCTTGAATTCGGATTGACATGTGGTTTTTTCTAACTTGTAGTTTATAGTTTGTACATCATTTTAGACTATAACTTTGTCATCTTTTGTTTAATATTTAATGATTTACTGTCCTCCGAAGTCGGGATATCAAAACTGAAAATTTTCAACTTTTTAGCTATTTGTTTTTGTATTTTGTATTCTGTGAAAATGTTAACACATGCATACATCATTCGTTTAAAGTCGGATTTACATGCAGTTTTTTCCATAGTGTATTTTAGAGTGTAGACATGATTTTAGACTATAATTTCGTTAATTTTGGTTTCATATTCAATGAGTTACAGTCCCCCAAATTCGGGATATCAATATGAAAATTTTCGAAGTTCAACCCACTAAGTAGTAAGTAATTACCAAAAAATTCCGGTTTTTTCGGGTTTTCTGGTTCTAAACCCACTTTATCTGGTTCCAACCTACCCACTTTGATGTTTCCGGGTTTTCCGGTTCTAGACCCACTTTACCTGGTACCATACCCAGAACCGAACCGGGACCAGTTCCTACATACCGATCCGGTTTTCGGTTCTTCAAAATCCCATTAACCGGTTCCGGGTTTTCCGAGTCCGGGTCCATCCAGTCTGGGTTTAGACCCACTTTCATCCCTATCGTTGAGTACCTCATTGGGCTCCACGAGTCTATCAAGAAGATTACACAAAATTTGATTTTTGACAATGAACAAATACACTATGCATCAAATACAATATAAACCAAGCAAGGCTCTGATACCACTGATTGGTTTTAAGCAAAAGAACATCCTATGTACACATGCAAAACCCTAAAGCTTTGGATCTAGGTTTCTCTATTGTACATGCAAATTTATCCAAAGCTCATAAACCCTAATCTAGCATACTTTGAAATCGAGATCTATAACAAAACAAGTTTAGATGATACCTGTCAATAGTTGCAAGAATTTTCAATCTTCAAGAGGCTTAGTATCACAAGTGTAACACCTCTAATGGATCACAGACACCACAAGCAAGAAGATGATCTAGAAGAGAGAAGGAGAGAGGCACAATTTCGGCTATAGTAACTCTAGGGTTTCTTGTTGTAGCCGAAACTGAAGCCATGTAGTTTCTTATATAGTTGAGCTGCTAAGGTTTTAGTCAAAACCCTAACTGGATGACTTAGGCCCTAAGCAGCTTAAGAACCTTCTGGAATAATGCCCCTTAGACGAAATTAGAGTGGGCTTACACTCTAATTTTTGTCCCCCCTTATATCCATAAGAACTCACAGTCCAAAATCAATTACCTTATAATTGACAGTTCCAGTCCCCTTTATTTAATTAATCTCTTTCAGCCACATAATTAATTCTTAACTAATGCTTGACCAATATTAATTAAACTATATGATTTCTCTTTTAATATATTATTCATATAATATATTAATAAACCATAATAACCTCTCTCTCTCTCTATAAATCATCATGTCAAGTTGCTTTGGTGAAGGCAACGCAAAAGGACCATGCACAACCGGGTCAAGTATATACCAAATATAGTTACGAGCTTAGACACTAATCCAACAAGATCTCGAATCTAATAAATGACTTAGAGTCATGATATGTAATCCATGAATGAGAATCAAGTATGCGCTTGATTAAAATTTATCCATATAGCAAGGCTAGAAGGAGTAAATTATTTTTCTAGAAAGAATAAATTACATGGATAACCATGCACATTGAAAGCAGGACTTGTAGTAAAAGGATATTCTCATACTCATGTCATTGATTATGGCCCTCATCATACTCATGACATTGACTGTGATCAAACATTTTTCACAAGTAGCTATGATTAGATCAACAAGGATATTATTTACTATAAATTCATATTCTTAATATGAGATATAGCAAATAGATTTCAAGAAATACCGCTTTTCTCAATAGACATCTACTAGAAGATATCTATATAGATTAGCCTTGAGGTTTTCTTAATCCATGATATCCTAACAAAATATGTAGAGCTTAAGTTCCACTTTTGGATATAAAGCAAACATCTAAATGTTAAAATAATCATTTTATGTAAAACCACTAGGTGTGTTTTTATATCAAAATGAATAGAACATTTGTGTTTACTAAGAACTAGTGGGAGCATAGTGAAGTTCCTAATCTTGTATGAGTGAGACATACTTAATCCTTTGAAATCACATTCTAACTAAGCAAGGTTGTCTTTGTTGGGTTTTGTATACTACAACATCCTGTGGTGCACATACAACCCTAAATGCCTTGGATCTATGTTTTCTCTAATTATACATGTAATGGTGTTTCCAAAGCATTAAGCCTATAACTGGCATGCAAATGACATAAACAATATGAAATGCTAGTTAGGGTGACATACCTTTTATGATCGACTAATTGAACAAATCAAATCAGTCCAAGCCCGGCCGAGCACGTGGGGTTGTCATCACTAAATCATCGAGGGGCCCAGAGATATCGCTTTTATCCCTCCAAGGGTAAAAGAAATGGATAAACTTTGACTCATATGCTTGCTCTATTTACTTATCAAATCACACACAACAATATGTTTTATAACACCAAGTTACTAGTGCGTTTTCACATTATCAGTGTGCAACCGATTTGTAGACTGCAACTCGTATCTCTCTATTTGAAGAATATAAGATATTATCGTCTCATGATCACTCGTGATAAAATCCATGAAGTGATTCAAATGAGCATGGGTTTATTCCAATACTCGAATCTTAATCTAGGAGCACTCATGAATACTGCAACTATGTCTAAAACACCTAGACAAACTACAAACCCATTCATGACAGTCTTGCCTCAATACCTACTTCCAAAGTATGATCAACTGTGGATGGTTTGAATAACCTAGTTATTCAGGAAGTCAAAACATGCAAAGTGAAACACAAGAATAATACTAATCCTATATTTCCCCAAAACTTTTGAGTCATACTTGAACTAAAACAATAGTTATGCCATGCTCCAAGCATGTGCACTATGTTTACCTATGGTCCTTTCTTTGTGAAATTGATCAATTGACAACATTTCAATGATGCTTATTTCACAATTCCAAATCTATATCGTAAATGTAAGAATACCAAAATCTTACTATTTACTATAATCTGTCAGATTCTAAACTTACACGCAATGATCCTCTTGTAATGACTATCCACAAAAGTCACAAAGACTTGGCAACAGACATTACAAAGTATTCCAATGGAGAGCAATTCCATGGAACCAAAGTCTCAAATTCAAAATACATTCCTTTGAACATCCTTCTTGCATTAAGTTTTCTAATCTTGCACAGATTTGAAGAATAACTTCCACCTATGGAAACATTTCCATATTCCCATTTTGACTATCACTTCTGAACAAGAGTTGCCTCTTTTAAAAATATGTCAATGTGGTCCTTCAAAAAATTACACTATACTTCCAACTATCCATGAGCAACCAATCTTTAGTAAACGTCAGATTGTCCTCGACAATTGCTTAATCATTTTCTTCATATACAATTTTGGTCCTTTTTCCCTCTAAATGCCCTAGGCATTTGGTAAATTCAGAACACATCAATATTATAGAATATGAAATTGATCCTATACCCAAAGCATATGGGATATGATTCATATTGTCTCACATAAAGGATGATACTTGACCAGTCTTTTTCTATCATGTTTCTATTTGCCATGTTCTCACAATTCGGATTATGAAGAGGGATGTCGTAATCATAATTGAATTTTGAGAACGCAATTAACATTTTCATATATAGAATTTCCTTATGTTGAGCCATTCCAACATAACATTCATATATGTACTTGACTAAATTTGATTAAAATCTCAATCTAAGCTTTTAGAATTGGGATGAAGTATAATTTCCTCTCCCTTAATTATAGCAAAACAACTTTTCAAACCTTGTAACTTTGAAAATTGAAACTTTTGTTTTCTATAATTAACATTGCTAACTTGCATTACTTAACATAATAATCATGCTCCTACTAACATGATGATTATATCCTTATTAGCATAACACGTATGCTCCCACTAGCTTTGACATGTACCCAAAAATCAACTGGACTTCTAGAAATCAATACTTTATTGACTTTCTTACTAAAGTTCAGATTTATGATATGAGATGCTTTGATAATACTTTATCTAAGCTTCCCAAAATCATAAACCTTTCCTTAGATAGCTCACATGTGTGTCTAAACAAATATGAAGATGGATTTCGTAATCATAATGTTTAGACCTTTTGCCATTTCTCACTATTCGAACTATGAAAAGGGATGTCGTAATCATAAACAAATTTGAGAAATGCAAATATCACAATTGCTAACTATTTAAAATCTACTTAGTGAAAGCATTTCCTCACCATCATTTTCATGAATCTGAGAGAAACCTTATGACACTTAGATTTTTATGGTGTATGTGTTTCTATCCATGTGAATTTGTCATAACCATAATCACAAGGCAATGTTAGTGACAAATCCAAGCTCATATGGACTGAACTTGTTCAATCTTAATTTCTTGCCACTTGGTAGCATAATGTTCTACCATGTCTTTCAAGTTGTTATGCAAACAATTGAGAACTCATAGAAGTCACAAGCATAGTCAACTTTAACTAGAATAGGCACAGAAATAAGAATATGTCAACACGATAGGTTACAAACCTCAAGTCGTGTGCTAGTGATTAAACAATAGGTTTTATTCTTGATTATTTCTTGAAACTTTTTCAAGATCTTTAAGACTCCCACTGACCTCTTGACATATAAGATTCACTTTGTCAAGGAACATTACTTGACAAACAAATATTCAAGAGTTAGTGTGGATTCTTATCAAGATAAACACTTCACACATTTGGTCTTAGTTGGTCTTTGTTTTATCAAAAACATCACAACTTACCAATTTCAAATTTACAAGAGTAACAAAACATTTTACTCTACATTTGACAAGAGTTATCAACCTTCTAAAGATTATGTCACCCATGTTACAATCTTGGAGTATGACTCTAAGACTTGTTTTTGGAATGAAGTATGATTTATCTTTTGAATTAACCATTCAAACAATTCACGGTTCCTCTCCTTAGCCAAACAAATGTACTAAGATGTCCTTAGAGGATCAATTGTGATATGGTTTCATAATCACTAAGATAATCATAAACACGATACTTTAAGTACTCTCCCATCTTTTCAGATTGGAGAAACTTTTATCTTTCTGCCTAATTTGATTCTTCTTATTCGTTCTGCTACACATTGAAACCTTTTCAATGATTCAGAATTATACTTAATCTTGTAAGTATAATCATATTCACTAAACTTTAGTAAATCATGACAAATAGACCTACCGATCTTTGTGGTGGACCTGGCCAACATACAACAAAGTGTACCCAATCCCCTAGTCCTTCACTTGACTCACATATACATGTGAACAAGGAGTTAGTCTTAATTTCCCAAAGATGAAATTTCTCATTCATCACACAATACAAGTTGCATGATTCCAAGTTTCTATCCAACTGAAACTTGGTTGATGAGATTCTTTCCTTTTTTGGTAAATTATGACATTACCACAAACGAAATAATCAAATCCATTTTCCAATATTGCTATCAATGGAATCATATAAACAACAATTTTTCACAAATGCCATTGTAAGGAAACTTAAAATAATAAAAACAAGATTTTCTTTTTATTTAAAAAATTGCGGAAAAACTTATCCTTACAATGCAAATACAAATGAAAACGGTGTTGTTATCTATTCCTAAGCAATCTATCATAACTCTTAAACATCTGCTCAAAATTCTGATCACCGAACCATGCGATCGAAATCCATTTCCCAGCGATCAAAATCAGGTTACCTCTTCTTTAAGCTTCCTTTCTTTTCTTTGATTCTTCAAAACATCAAAATGTAATTACATTATATCATGTATTAAGAATCTCCAAATAGGAACTTAATAGAGTTAGATAGTGGATTTTACAATCCTAATGGACTTTCAGGTAAATTGGGCAGCTTCGCTACCAATGTCCCTTCTCTTGGCAAAAGAAACATATGGACTCTTTGGAAATGGTACACGAGACTATCTCAGACTTAGCCTTTCTCTTTACCATTGGGTCAAATGACTTGACCATGGCCGATCCCTTTCCATTGGGAAGAGAAAGCTTTTCTGAACTTCTAATATCACCATTGCCAATCTCCATGGAAGTTTGGGAAGTAGATCTTCCAATCAAATTTGCTTTACCAGTGCTCCAAATCTTTGTTGATTCAGCAACAACAAGCAAATAGGTAAGATCGATAAGGGTCATGTCGTGATGTGTCATCAGGTAGTGACTAAAGAACCCAGTCAACAGCCAACTTCCTCGAGACTTCGACACCCAACTCTCCCAACCAATCAATATGTGACTTAATTTCCAAGATGTGAGCACATATACACTTTGCTTACCAATAGGGATTGAGTGACCTTGAACTTTTCAAGTCTTTGAACTTGTGGGTTAGGGAGAATAACTAGATGAGGTAGAGGAAGTGAAGTATGATTTCCAGTCCCATTAATGCACAATAAAGGGATTAATCATTCACCTTCATCGCCATGTGGGACATCATCTTCATTAGGAAATCTTTATCCAAAAGGATAAGGAAGACCATAGTTGTCATAACTAGACATCTATGAGGGAGAAATTCAAGAAAGTTGATTTAAGTCCTTAATATAAAATCCAATATGAAATATTAAGGCTAGGACCCAACACAATATTTTATAACTTTGAAGAGGGATGTCGTAATCCAAGCTACAAAATATTTGAAGTTAGGGAAATGACGATTTACCAATTCCACCATGAAAAACGAAAATAAACTTTAGGTTTTAAATGAATTGAAATTCCTAGATCCTTTGAGATTCATTGAACTAGTCAATGGCATGTTTAAATCTTGATTGTTCCCTTTAAGTTTGTGACTGGGATGCCAAGGATCACAAACAAGGAGTGAATAACCATGCAAGTTAACTTGGTACACTTAATGTTACAACCACCTAATCAATGTTCCGGTTAACCACACACGCTCTATTGATCTATGATTAACAACAAGCTACCCTTTTCCACGCATTGTCAATCCCAGATTAGTATGTCGGATAACCAAACACGCTCCACTAACGACTTAACAATGTGCAAAGTGCAATTTCATGGGTTAGCACCAAATTCACATTTTCCTAAAGTAATTAATATGGGGTATTTAATAAAGTTTAGTTACTTTATATTTATCATTATACTTTTAATGAAAGGGAGAATTAATGTCATGTCCTACCCGTTCGACTAACGACCCTCCACTAGTCAAGGAAGCGGTGGGTGAGAGTGGACACCCATTAAACTGTCATTTTATAGGCATTAATCTTATACCCCCCTTATAGACCGGCTTTGTGAATGAGGCCTACTAATGGTAAGACTGACTTTGTTCTTATATATATATATATATATATATATATATATATATATATATATATATTAAACTTTTAATATTATAATAGTATAAGGGTTGAATTTTAAATTTTAAAATTCTAAGGGTTTGATTGGAATTAAAGTATACATGGGGGTAACATTACAAATTCCAAAACTTGAGGACAATTTTTGAACAATTCAAAAACTTTTGGTTTCCATAACTTAAGAGTTTAATATGGTTTTGTTGGAAGACTTTTCAAGTTCCATAACTTGAGGACAAGTTATGGAAGTCATAAAACTATTTTATGATAACATTAAAAATAAGAGACTCTTCCATTTTCATAACATATGAGACTTAATGTGCTTTTAAATGAAAAACTCTTCATTTTCCATAACTTGAGGACAAGTTATGGAGTTCACAAAAACCATTAAGATCAATTATTCCAATTAACACAATAATCAAAGAATTTTTCTATGAACAAGATTAAACTCATAAGCAAAGATAATTCACATCAATAATTTTCAAGAAATTAGCTAATCATATAAACTAATACAAATCTTGAAACTTTGACAATTATCCTTTATCTGGATGAGGATAAACATTACCATAGCACCAAAAACAAATTTTAGAACAAAAACACTTTGTGGTAATGATCCTAATCCGAAACAGGCCAAAAAACTCGAAAATCTGCATCCAGGACAGCCAACTCGTCGAGTGCATGAGATGACTCATTGAGTTGGTCAACTTTGTGAGTGGACTTGGCGAGTCACTCATCCAACTCGACGAGTCAAAGACTAAACTCATGCAACTCGGAAAGTTAAGCACTGAACTCGGCGAGTCACGCTGTTAGACTGCACAAAATTTGATTTTTTTGCTTTGTAAACCAATATAACATCAAGTATAATAGAAAACAACCCATGGCTCTAATACCACTGTTGGGTTTTGTATACTACAACATCCTATGGTTCACATACAACCCTAGATGCCTTGGATCTATGATTTCTCTAATTATACATGTAATGGTGTTTCCAAAGCATTAAGCCTATAACTAGCCTGCAAATGACATAAACAATACGAAGTGCTAGTTAGGGTGGCATACCTTTTATGTAGCTTGTTGTATTTTGCTTAAAGAGTTTAGCACCAATAGTGTGGTTGCCTAAAATGGAATCACTACACACTGTGGACAAAGGTGGCCCTTGAGAGAGAATTTCCATGCACCAAAAACACCTCCCTGAACTCCAAGAACTAGTGTAGGCATTTTTAGCTATAGAGCACATATTTATATGTAGAATTCCAAGGGTTATGGGTATAACCCAAATCCATACCCATGGGTTTTATGATCCATGGTTCATGTGGCACAACTCATTATGTATCCATACATAAACTTAGTCCAACATGGATCATAAGCCTAACACATATAAATCTAACTAATTACCATAATTAGTCCCCCATAGATTTAATTAGTCTCTTTTGATCACTAAAATAGTTCCAAACTAATTCTTGATCAATACTAATTAAATCATATGATTTTATATTAATATATTATAACTTATAATATATTAATAAACCATAAATAACCTCTTCTCTCAAAAGTCTATCCTAACAAATTGTCCTGATGATATGTAACCCAAATGGACCATGCTACTCTCAGGTCAAGTACATATATACCAATTATAGTTATGAGCTTCAACACCTAATCCAATAGTTTTCACCTTGACTCAGAAATTGTTTCTAAAATGAAAGACTTAGGAAGGAGAAGATACATTCTTGGAATGTAAAATCTATAAGGAATAGGTAAAATGAATGTTAAAAGTTTCATGTCCTTACACATATATCGACAATATCTTGAAAGGGATCAAGACACAAGATTCATTTGGAGAATTCTTGGCATTGTCATATGATACCATTTTGAGCTAGCCTCAAAACTACATTTCTCATAGGTTTGAATTAGATGAAATGATTTATATTCTATTTGATTAGCAAATGAATTCATCATTTACGCCATATTATGCATAGGACATGGTATTTGATCTTGCTGTAAGCATGTCATAGGATACTAATTGAATACATGGTTAAGTCACTTGATGGCTAAGAGAGAGAATTCTAAGAGTGCTTTAGAAGAACTAAGAGAATGTATATGAGTCAATTAGTTTAGAAAGGATCTTTATGGAAAGAGCTAGACAAGATGTTAATTTCTAAACAGATATAAGTAATTGTGAATTGTAATTGGATTTTGACTTCATTATGGAATGAAGAGTAAGTTTTGTTAGAATGAGGTCTAAGCAAAACATAACAACACAATTGACAACAAAATAATAATACACTACTTTAGAATTTGAATTCAAATATGGTTGGATGAATGAGATCATTGAAAAACTATGTTGATTTCTGTCATTCAAGTATCACATAGAAATCTTTGTGACTTCGAGTGTATACTTAATCAAGATAAGAGACTCTATGTCACGAAAGAACACCAATTATATTCTCCAGGATATTTAACTATACTTAGAGTAAAGAGTAAATTACACGAATGGTCCCTATGGTTTAGGGTAATTTGTGTGTTTGGTCCCTAACTTATTTTTTTAACTCGTAAGGTCCCTACTGTTTGTTTTCGTTACGCGCTTGGTCCTTATATTACCTAAAAAACTATTATTCCCTTGATTTTTTAATTTATTTAAATAAACACACCCCCAATCTCACCCCTTTCATCTTACTTTATCTATCCCGCCATTTTTCTCTATTTAAATAATAGTCACTTTAGGTAAGACATGGACCAAACGTGTAACAAGAGCAAACAGTAGGGACCAAGCGCGTAACAAAAACAAATAACAGGGACTTTCCGAGTTAAAAAATAAGTTAGGGACCAAACACGCAAATTACCCCAAACCATAGGGACCATTCGTGTAATTTACTCTAGAGTAAATTTAAGTATGGAGATGATAGTATTCACAAAATTCACACAAATTAAATTTTGACATATTCATTGATAAACTAATTTTTTTAGTCAAGTATGAGTGGTCACACTTCAGCTATAAGACTTTATTATTCAAGAAATGGGTTTATGATTTGGATTTGCTATTTAGATATTGGAATATTATAACAACTATTAGATAATGTTATGATATATTGGGATATAGTCATCACATTAATACTTGTTGTGTTCTATATTAACATGTTTAATCCATGAATAATGTTATTATTCAAAAGGTTCATGGTCGGTTATAATTGTGGGAGAAATTATAAATTAAGACTAATATGAATTGGATTGGTTGACTCTCACTAGATGAAAGTAGGCAAGTGGTTGTAACCAAGATTCATAGGTACTGGTCAGAGAACTAGTATTGAATTGGCCTACATCAAGATCATCTCATGGATTGCTATTATGAATCATACTTGATTAAAAAGGTATTATCTTTGTATCCTTAATACCTGAGATACATAGTGGGACTTAAGTGTAGAGAGTACTATTGTTTGATATGGTCAAATGTTGTTCCTTAATTGGGTAGTTATAAAAGCCATTTTTAGGTATGGAGTGAACTATGCAAGAGGCTTATGTAGTCAAGATGGGATTTGTTCCTCTTATGTGTTGAGAGTTAGACATCTAAGGCGCCTTACCAAAAGTTTAACAACTAATGAGATTGATCGTGATTCGAATCACATGTTCAACATGATGTCCATAACAAAGGGATAACTAATAAACTTACCTTATACACCAATTATAGCTTTGAGCTTTTTGGGAATTGGGCGTTGATAGAATGACACAAAAACTCGTATGGTCTTGGGGGCAGTGAAATGTTGCTAGACGTTCACCATTGTATATATCAGTCTACTATGAGTCTTGTGCAAGTGGAAGATTGAAAGGTCCAGTATGCTCAAGAGTCATATTAAAGTGATATTGCTAAATAGCATATGATGCTAATGGGTCACACTAACAACAACTTGATACGATTGATTATTTATTAGAAATTGATTTTAATAAATATTCAATAAAACTCTTATAATTAAAATTGGAAATTATTTATTTCATGGAAATAATAATTTTCATTAGCAAGTAACCTAATACATCATATAGGATGATTTATAAGTCATGTGCAAACTTTTGGACTAGTTGAATCCTTTTGTCTTTTACCTAAAGACAAAGTTTATATTTTATAAACTTTGAGTTTATAAAATTTAAACATAATCTTCTCTTTTTCTTCACTATGGCCGAAAGTTGAAGGCTAAAGGAGGTGTATGGGTTTTTGACTTGTTTAATCAAAAGTATTAAGCCTAAGAAGCATGCATGGACACACTTATGACAATGAGGACAAGCTTATCTAAAGTGGATTCAACTAATGGTTAATAACTTCACTTTATGCATATAAATAAGAGGCGTGCATTCTTGAATGGCTTGCTCATTCTTTTTCCCTTCTAATGGCTGAGAGCTCTCTAGGAGACTCTCCACCTCTTCTTCGCTTTCAGTTCTTGAAGATTACTTGCATATCTTTTGCTCTCTTGACACTACAAACAAAATTACATTTAGTGACACAAATGTTTAGTGGCATATTCGTTTTTATGCCACTATATCCTATTTTTAGTGGCACATATTCTTTTGTGCCACTATATCACCTTTAATTTTTTTTTTCCTGCTTCTGATTCCCCAAAAAAACTAAAAGCTTCCCGCTGACAAAAGATTATTTTAATTTTCAACTTTTATTTTCCCACCAATGTTAGAATTTTAACCTAATTTCATCCGCCTAAAATTCACGCCATCATTTTTCCAACCACATAAACCCCAAATCGACCTAAGTTTTCCATTGACCCTTCTTAAAATTCAATTCATGCCCACGTTCCTCACCCCTCGTCCCGAGCTCTTCCTGAAATCACAGCTCACCGTCTTACCATGTTCACAATCTAATAGAGAAGACAAAGTTGTTAGTGGTTTTAGGTTTGAAGAGGACTATTTTAGTTCATGATTCAGATTATTGATATTGTTGTTATCGCTAAATTCGAGAAGTTAGCTTTGGGTTCCCCTTTTACATGGAGATGAGAGGTAATAGTATGTCAATTTTAATTTAGGGTTAAATGTGTGCATCATGATCTTCCTATTTTTTATTTAAGGTTTATATGTGGATGCTTGTGTTCCTAATTGTTGATTTAGGGTTTATAAATGATCAGAATTTCATGATAATATTGTTTTCTCTATGTGTATCAACCTACAAATTTATTTATGTTTCATCTAAGTAAGGCTAATTTTTGATTTCCAAATTCAAATGTGCAATGAAGAATTTTTAGAAATTTTTGATGTAGAATGCTTCAGAAATAAATTAAATGTCGTGGTGTGTGTGCTAATGAAGTTCCTAGAGAATCTGATGTTCCTTTTTATCCAAATGTAAGTTTGAGATATAATACTTTGCATTTGAGCATGGGACAATTGACCAGACGATCTACTGCATCAAAAGGTATAACAATAAATTATAATAAAAAATGTTATTCTTAGAAAAGAACAAAAAATAATCTTATTAAAGTTTTATATCTTATTTGAAACATTATTGTTATTGAAGATTATAAATTTACTATACTTCTTGATTAGGGTGGGAAGAAGGTTTGCTGCAAAAAAGAAGTTCAATTCATCAATTTGTTGATGGGATTCAACAGTAAGTGTATTTGTTCATATCTTATTGTCAAAATATGTTACATTTCAATTTGGATGCAACTGCAACATTTCTAAAAGTATTTGTGATTTTCCATATATTTTAGTCTATCTCTTTTTCTTTCCCATATATATCTATCAAATAATTAGATTTAAAAATCTGATTTTTTATTCCATTAGCATTTTTCAAGGATTTTAATCGAAGATAATGTGCAGAGGAAATAATTCCAAAAAGTGTAGAAAATTTGGATAAACTGTGGTTTACCTGAGTGGTTATGATATTACCTCCATGAATGGATATGCTTATTGACTTTACATTAGGTTATATCATTCAAACTATCTATCATTCGAATGTTAGATGTTTGATCTAAAGGTCTTTTTAGTCAATTTCATAAAATTTGAAGCTCATAGTTTCATCCAACAACATTCTTTTTATCAGATTTAATAATTTGTTCTTGATTATTACTTTAAATGTATGGTGTTGCTTATTTTTATGTTTTAATTTATATGGACTAGCAAATTATTGTGACAAGTTTTTTCTTATTCTTTTTCTGTTGTTGATCAGGTAGTTGATAAACCTAATGCATGTAAGAAAGGCATATGTGGGGTAAAAGGTGGTGATAAAGAGGTAATTCTTAATGATAGCAGTTTTTATAGCTTGATCATTTGATGAATTGATGCCCATGTTTATCAATTAATTACTAACATATATATCAGTAATATAATTATAGCATTTCTCAATAATATTCACTCTTTAATCATTTTTTTCTTATAGGTTGTGTAGGACTATTTTAGTCATGACGACGAGGAATCCAAGAAAACATCACAAGGTTATAAATGCATGTTGAATTCAAAAGATTTTGAGGATGCTATAGTATGTAAAACTGGCAAAGAGTGGAAGAATCAATTGCTGAAATCGAAACATTCACTAGCATAATATTTAGAGTTATTGTTTTTTTAATACATTTGTATTTTAGAAGATGAGAATATGGTTGTTAGACAAGTTTGAATTAAAGTAATAATATTGTGTTTTATATTTATATCTTAGTTGTCTTATTATTACTTTATATTCTATTTATTTATTTTTTATAAAAATCGGAATAATTTATTAGTATGATTTTGTTTGTTAAAAAATGCAACTAAAAACATGAAAATGATATTTATTATAACAGTTAAATAGTGGCATAAAAATAGTGTCACTAAAAGCTACAAGTGCTATAGTGGCATAACAGAAAAGTGTCACTAAAACCTATAAAGGCTGCAGCGACACAATAAAAAAGTGCCACTAAAGGCCTTTAGTGGCAGCGCATTTAGTGACACTTTTTTTTTGTGCCGCTGATTGCCTAAGGGGGCTTTAGTGGCACTTTTTTGGTTTTTAGTGGCATTTTTTCTATGCCACTAAATGTCATTTTATTTGTAGTGTGAAGTTTATATTGGTTATGAACTTCAAGCTTAAGAGTTTAAGAGTTTTGGACTAGCATCTACATCAAGTTGAGTCATTGTTGGTGTCTCAAAGGTTCCACATTCTTCATCAACTTGCAAGCCGCCCAAGAGGACCTAAAGAACTACAAAGGTTGTTATTTCTTCATCCTTTCTTTGGTTGGTGTTTAATATTTCTATAACTGGCAAAAAGATCATTGGTGGGCATAAAATGTTTATGTTATTTCTAAATTAAATTCTTCCATTGCCATATTTTTCCAAGTTTATGAAACTATTTTTGAACTAAAACCCAACACGCCCTGCATACGTGGATGAGTCCCGTGGTTCGGATTGGGTTAGTACGCCAAGCGTACTCTTGAGTACGCCCCGCGTACTAGCTAAAAGACCAAAATGTAAAGTTTTTGCATAAAGGGAAAAAATGGAAACTTACCAAAAATCGAATGTTACAATTCTCACCCACTTGAATCAGACATTGTCCTCGAAGTCCGTTGCTCCAAATAACTCTGGGTAGTGCTCCCTCATCTCGTCCACCAACTCCTACGTCCATTCTGAACCCTAGCTGCCACGAAACTTTCACCCACTCTACAACCTTGTTCCTCAAGGTTTTTGTCTTCCCGTCAAGAATCATCACCGGTCTCTTAATATAATTCAAGCGGTCATCCACCTGAATATCCTCCAATGGAACTGTTGGGTCAAAAATATGGTTTATACTTTACTTTTCTAGAAAAATGTATTTTTGTGTCTTGGACCGTAAACAACTTGGTGTTTACGGCCGTAAACAGGTTTATGGTCGTAAACCCATTTACGGCCCATGTTCACCAAGCCCATATTACCTAGTATATATATAGGTGTTAGGGTGAGGAGTAGTGACTGATGAACAAGAAGAGAGTTTACGGCCAGAGGAGAGAAAGGAGCATATGTGTGTAACTGTGTGAATCTTGTGTAAAGGAACTTCATTCTAATCAATTCAAACAAGATTCATATTATTCTTCTTCTTCTTCTCTTCTATGTGATCTAACATCATCCGTTTGATTGGGATTATGCACCATCAAACGGATCTGATTGATACACAGGCAGATTAGGGACTTACAATTGGTATAAGAGCGGAACCAGCGTCAAAGGCATTCTACAATCGATTTTGGAGCGTGTTCTTATTGGCTTGAGACTAAGTTCGTGTTTTTCTACAAAAGGGTTTTTGGTTTCATCGAGAAACTGCAAAAACGTTGTTTACGGCTCGAGCTTACGACCGTAATCTCTATTTACAGCCGCAATCTCATCATAGTTCTTCAACCGTGAATTGCATTCTTGAACCGTAAACCCGTAATCGAAGACTGAGTATTTGCACCGTGAACCTTCGACCGTATTCTCTTTTCGACCGAAAACTTGGAGTTTACGGCCGCAAACTTAGTGTTTACGGCCGCAAACCAACTTGGGGCAGTAAATTCTTTTTGACAGTAAATCGGATTTTAACTGTGACAAAGAACTAAATTTAAATTTTAATTAATTTTTAAAAATGGAATCTCAAAGTCAAAATCATTTTCAAGAACTTGATGTTGTCATGGGCACCACTACACGAATTCCAAGGTTAATGTATGTTGATGGTTTTCCCGAGTGGAAGTACAGAATAGAGAAATACATAAAAATGAAAGACTTCAAGATATGGAAATGCATCATCAGGGATCCAGTCAGAATAACCACTACAGTTGCGGGGCAAGTGGTTGACAAAAAGATAGAAAATTACACTGATGAAGACTTTGAGAGTGTGGAAGAGCAGGAGAAGGCGTTGGTCATCTTGAACATGGCCCTGTCACCAGATATTGCTCAAGGGTTCAGAGAGTATATATCTGCTAAAGCTTTGTGGGAAGCCCTAATTGAGGTTTATGAAGGTAACGAAGACATGCGAGAGAGTCGCCAAGACATGTTGCGACAACGATTTAATATGTTTAATTATGTTCCTGGAGAGACTCTTGAAGCACAGCTGCAGCGGTTCAAACCTCTCAATACAGAAATGACTGTGGCAGAGATCTTCTACACAAAGTCAGAAATAAACAAGAAGCTATTAAATGCTCTCCCAAAATCTTGGGACATGAATGTAGTTGTCATTAAGAAGACTAAGGATCTCAGCCGTCTCTCTCTCGTTGAAGTGATGGTAGTCATCAACGCGTGTGATATTGATGACAAGCAGCGGGAAATTAACCATGTGAACTCATATTCAGCTGCGAATCTTGGCATCTCCTCTAACAATGCTCTTTCATCCTTTTCTTTTTCTCTTCCCTCTGCAGGTTCATCATTTAATACTCCGCAAGCTCAGATTCAGACTTTCCACACTCCATCAGCTTCCTCTACATCAGCCATGCCCCTCTCGCATAGTCAATCGTTCGTGGCTTCTCAAGCTGCTTCATCCTCAACTGGAGCTTTTTATTCAAAGGGAAAGGAGGGTGATGAGAATCTTGCACTTGCTTTGGGACTTGTCAATTGCTACAATGCAGTTGTAGCTAGGGATCTTCCACCCCAACTATCATTTTGCCGATCTTGATCAGATTCACCCTGAAGATGTTGAGGAGATGGATATTACATGGCAAATTGCCATGACAGTCTTTAGGGTGAAACAGTTTGCCAAAAAGACTAGAAAGAACAACTGGGGGATGAGTGCTGACAAGAAGGTTGGGTTCAGCAAGGGAAAGCTGCGATGTTTCAACTGCCACGAGCCAGGGCATTTTGCTCGTGATTGTCCACAGCCATACAAAAGACTAAATAATGATAGGACAATTGTTATAGTCGGAAACAATCGAAGTGGTACTCAAATGAACAACGAAAAGGCTACGATCGCTTAGTCATTTGACTGGGAGGATCAGATGCAATCCCTGAACCTGTCTGGACCTGAAACTGCCCACCTGGCACAAGTTTGTGATGATGCCCCAGCAGAGATTGTGGCAGCTGAAGATAAGATGATGGAGCTACAGTTTGCGTTGATGGTATCCTCTTCTCATGAACCTAATTCAATCGAGGTAAGTTTACCATCATGCTCTCAAGCTTGTATTGATTATGTTAAAACTTTGCATGATAAAATTGAGACATTAGGCAGTAAAGTAAAAAGCTTTAAGATTCTTCGTGAACTTAATGCCTCATTAAAAAGGGAAGTGATATAATCATGTGATAACAGGCAATCTGAATCTGTGTAAGTGACTGAATCTGAATTGTCTAGGCTCTGTGTTCGATGTGCTGGTAGGCACAAAAGATTTAGAATGGACTTGACTAGGCATAGATAAACTTAAGGAATCTAGAGACTTGAAAAATCTTGACCTAGATAGATCCATTTAGCCTGACAATACGACGCTTGGATAGGTTGAGCAGGGAGATATACATGGGAATCTACCGGTTACATTAAATAACCCGTATCTAGAACTGTGGGTTCACTTTTTCTCGATGTGCGGACTCTGTCCTTAATTCCGGTTGGATGGGGTGACTGGGGAATTCCGATAAGCTAGGTCTGTAGAAGGTTATTTTCTTTCTTTCTATGTATTAGACATATGTTTCCCCCTTTGCGTGATCGAAAGATCCGACCTGGACCGTAGCATATGCAACTCTATCTCTCTGCATCTTCTATCTATGCAATTCTTTCCATCTGTTAGCCATATACTATCTCCTCTGCGTGACTAAAAATCCGACTGGGTACACAGTATATGCAACGTTCTCTTCTTAATCCCTCTGAAACTTCAGTTAGTCATATGTTTCATCCTTTGCGTGATTGGAAGAGATCCGACCTGGATGTACAACATATGCATTCTAAATCTATCTTCTCTCTTAATAATTGTCTTCTCACCCAATGTAAGGAGTATTCTGGAAGTCCTTGATGGCTGGAGCATATCAGGAAGCGGGGAACACGTTCTAGTACAATTAAAATTGAACACATACAGGTTGTCTGTAGATCTCGCTGCTCAATTTAGGTGGACAACAATATCTTTGGTCGTTGTCAGCTGAATGGTCCTTAAGGAATATTATCTAGGAACTTAGAATCACATTGTCTTGACACTTATAGTATGTCCTAATTTTGTCACAATCTCTCGTGTTTAAGTGGACCACAATACCGGCGATTGACCAGATCTATTCATGAAGGGAGAGGTACTGATAAACAGATAAAGGCTGTCTAAAAAACTTTGATCCCAAATCACTCTTAAAGTTAGCTATTATTTTTTTAAGTTTGTTCATAGTTTCTTCTAATTTAAATATTAGGGGAGAATTAAAAATTTTAAAAAACCAAACAAAAATAAAAAAAAATCCAAAAATATTTTTGTTTGTGTGCTAAGTTTTCTTTTAGTTTTGTTTTGTCTTGAAAATGGATTTCAGGTATAGATAAGACTCATGAAGTTTGTGTCGAAGATTTCTAAGCCAAGGCTTCATCCATGATCATCAAAGAATTCTCATTCAAAGGAGTAAGAAATGAAGATTATTCTTTCAACATTCAATCCTTCAACCCCAGAAGAAAGGTCAAGTTGACTTGAAGATTATGTGACAGATTGCATTGAAGCCTCCTCAATCAGTCTGCTGCTATCTTTGTACCTGCTGAAGTGATCTAGAAGTTTAGTTCTCTCTGATGTTATCTCTGAAGATTCTCAAGCTGAAAGCGCTATCTTTCAAGAATCAGTACGTCAAGCTCCTCACCCAATGTGCGTTTAATGCAAAATTTTGAAGAAAAGCCCAACTGCTCAAGATGAAGTCATTCATTGAAGATAAATGTTGAAGCCAAGCTCTCGATAAAGATTAACAAGTAAAGCCAGCTACTTTTTAGGGGGAGCTTGTTGGGTCAATTAAGAAAAGAAAGTTATAAACCAAGGGGGAGATTGTTGTGTCAAAAATATGGTTTATACTTTACTTTTCCAGAAAAATGTATTTTTGTGTTTTGGACCGTAAACAACTTGGTGTTTACGGCCGTATACGTGTTTACGGCTGTGTTTACGGTCGTAAACAGGTTTACGGCCGTAAACCCATTTACAGCCCATGTTCACCAAGCCCATATTCCCTAATATATATATATATATAGGTGTTAGGCTGAGGAGTAGTGACTGATGAACAAGAAGAGAGTTTACGGCCAGAGGAGCTAAAGGAGCGTATGTGTGTAACTGTGTGAATCTTGTGTAAAGGAACTTCATTCTAATCATTCAAACAAGATTCATATTATTATTCTTCTTCTTCTCTTCTATTTGATCTGACATCATCCGTTTGATTGGGATTCCGCACCATCAAACGGATCTAACTGATACACAGGCAGATTAGGGACTTACAAGAACCACTGCAGAATCATTCACTAAACACTTCCGCAACTGAGAGACATGGAATGTCCTATGGATGACTTATCTCTTTGGGAAGATTCAAGCGATAAGCAACTCGGCCCATCCGGGCCAAAACCCTAAAAGGACGGATATACCTAGGGCCCAATTTGCCCATCTTTCTAAATCGGATGACACCTTTCCAAGGTAACACCTTCAGGAGAACCCTATCCTAAATCTGGAACTCTAGATCTGATCGACACTTATTGGCATAACTCTTCTACCAACTCTGAGCTGCCTGGAGTCTACTTTGAACCTGCTGTATCAACCCAGTAGTCTTGAGTACCACCTTGGTACTCCCCATGACTCGCTGACCGACCTCACCCCAACAGATCAGGGTCCTGCATTTCCTCCCATAGAGCATCTCAAAAGGAGGTTGGTCAATGTTGGTGTTATAGTTGTTGTTATATGAAAATTCCGCTAAAGGGAGATACGTATCCCAACTCCCATTGAAATCCAAAACACATGCACGAAGCATATCCTCCAAGGTCTGAATAGTCCACTCGCTCGGACCGTCAGTCTGCGGATGGAATGTATGTTGAAATGGAGACTAGTACCCAACTCGCCGTGGAACCTCTTCCAAAATCTGGAAGTGAATCAGACGTCCCTGTTTGAAACCACAGAAATTAGCACCCCATGTCATGCTACAACCTCCCTGATGTATACCTCATCCAACTTCTTCACAGAGATACTCTCCTAAATCGGGATAAAATGTGCACTCTTGGTCATTCGATCCATGATGACCCAAATCGAATCTACTCCGTGCGCAGTCCGAGGCAACTTCGTAACAAAATCCATTGTAATCTCCTCCCGTTTCCGAAAGGGAATATCCAATGGTTGCATCTTGTCATGATGTCGCTAATGCTCGGCCTTGACTTTCCTGCAAGTCAAGCCCCTCTCCGCATACCAAGCTACATCCCGCTTAATGCAGGGGCACCAATAATCAGGACGAATATATCTATATATCTTCATCGCCTAGGGATGAATGGAGAAAATCGATTTGTGCGTCTCCACCATTAGAACATGACGCACATCTCCCCAATACAGAACTCATACTCTTCGATGAAGATTTAATAACCCTAGGCTATCATAATCAAAAACATCCCAAAAATCATGACCAAAATTTCAATTTTAATTATTAAATAAAACCATAATTATCAAAATCATATCATCAAAACATAAGTAATAGTATCTCATATCAAAAAATTTGTCAAATATATCAGAGTAAACATCCCAGGCTAAAACATCATGGTGTGCAATGCAGTCATCCCGAGCTCTTCCCTTTGCTGCCAGAAGTACCTGAAACCAAAACTGAATATTGTAAGCACGAAACTTAGTGAGTCTCCCCACACGACCACATACCATACACATAATCACATAATCACATATAAACATATCGTGGGACCCGACCCTTCATCGGGCCCCGCCTGGCATCGGACAGTGTCCGACATCGGGCCTCGCTCGACACCAGGCAGAGTTCGACATCGGGCCCCGCCCAGGATCGAGCAAATCTCGTTATAGATATCAACAAATACACATAAAGAATCACATAACATAAACATATAAACATTCCTCGGGTGCCGCCCGACATCGGACCGAAATCCGGCAGCATACAAACATTCCTCGGGCATTGCCCGACATTGGACCGTAATCCGGAAACATACAGTATAGACACATGCAAGAATCATGAAGACATCAAGCATACTAACATTCATTGGGCACTACCCGACATCAGATCGAAATCCGGAAAACATATAAACCTATATCAGGCACTGCCCGACATCGGACCTTAGTCCAGAACATACTAAAGGGGTGTTTGGGATTACTTTTTGATGTTAGAAGTTCGTTTTGTAAAACGACTTTTTGGCCAGCAACTTTTTCCAAAAGATAGTCTTTAAAATGTGTTTGTATTTGCTATTAGGGTAAAAGTCATATTTTTATGTTAAAAAGTCCCAAAAGTCACAAAAAGAAAGGATTTTATGATTTTTGAAACACTAACTTTTCCTCCTACACAAAAAGTTATTTTAAAAGATCTTTTGCATTACTGAAACATTTTTAGCCATTTTTTAACTTTTTGGAAAACTTAAAAGACAAAAGTTGTTTTAAAAGCAATCCCAAACACCCCCTAACATAACATACGAGCCGGCATTGGAGCCTTCGACCCGTTCACTCAGGAGGAAACTCACCTCGCATAGCTGAATTCAAAATCTCATGGTACGAAATCTCTAGCGGCTGCTTTGACGACTCCCCGTGCTATCAGTACAAAATAATACTTAGTCAAAACCCAATAATCCTTCTTAGGGTAAAATGACCATTTTACCCTTGATCTAATCCGGCCCATGATCTAGGCCCAAATCCATAAGATGAAAGGCCCAATTCTAGATAGCCTTTCCAAGCCTACTTGTGGCCCACCAATGGCCCAGTTCTCTAAGTTGGGCCCAACTCCTCAAATGGGCCTTCCCTTAAGCCCAAACATATTCTTAGCCCAAAATAACTGATTTTTGATGGCCCACTATGGCCCAAAATAGCACAGTCCAAGGAATGGCCTAACAAGAGGCCCAAATAACGAAAAACCCAATCCAGTGAGTACGTGGGGCGTACTCCTCTGTACGCTAAGCATACAGGCTGCATGGCTTATACGTTGCGCGTACGCGCTTGTACGCACAAAGTACTACCCTGTTAAGCCAAAATCTCAAAAAGAGCTTAACCCCTTAAGACCTAAAGCTCCAAACATATATCTGAGTCCAATAAAGTGTCTTAACCCTTAAAGTCAATTACTTGGTGGCTTGCATTCATGAGGCAAGTTTTAAGCTTTTTGCCTCAAGTGAGTGCTAAATGATTATGATCTCTCAGATCCTTAAGCTCAAGTGTGACATCCCCATTTTCACGGCCAGAAAAAACCGATTTTGTTTATGCTTTATGAAAATAAGAGTACCTCTCTTACATTCATTTACACTAGTGATCTATATCTCCTTAATCTCTCAGTGTAATGTCACTTCATATCGACATCTGTGATATAAATAAACTGAGTGGGTCAGGTTGGGAAACCTGGTGAGTACATAGTGTTTTCAACCCACAATAATATAATTATTATGTTTAAACAATCAAACAATCAACCCAATTACCCATCCTCATTATCTTCTTTAGTCTTAAGGATCTACCGTAAGAATCAGCTATTCCGCGTTCACTCATTCCTAAGGATCGTCCTAAGGAATCGGCACGAAGTCCATTGCTGCCACGGTTTACACAACGGGCACTAAGTCTGCATAGTCGCCAGGGTTTAGGCATCAATTCTGCATATTCACCAGGGTTTAGGCATCAAGTCTGCATGATCACCAGGGTTTAGGCATCAAGTCTGCATGATCACCAGGGTTTAGAGTACACCGGGTGAACACATAGTTCACAACACCTACAGGTTGCGAGTCTGCTAATGTTCCACTGGACTGTCTAGAATAGTCCATGGTAGTCATCCATACTCTGCTGAATGACGGGGCCATCATTTGGGAAAGGCTTCTCACATCGTCTACCTGTCACCCTAACCTCGTGGTCTATAACACCTCTCAACTCATCATCCAACTCATATTCCATCTATTACATCTACCCATGTTTTACCCCAACATTATCGTAGATATAAAATACATATACAGTTTAAATCATTTAAAACATGTATAAAATCGTTCATCTAGCATAGACAGCAAGTACTCAGATAATATGCACACATAGCACGTAATTTATATAAAATACTTCATATCTATGTGTAAGATGAAAGTAACTATGCACTCACCTGATAAGTTGATGACTCGGTACTCGGACAGCACTTCGTTACTGTTAAAACAATTTCCCTCGAACAAAACCTACTATCATTACCACTAGAGTTTAGTCTAACGTTAACCGCGACTAATTAATAGTCTAGATAATATTACTATTGTATAAGCATTAAGAAACAATCTTATATAACTCATAATAATATCCCAAATACTCATTATAATTTCCTAATAACGTTACTATATTAAAACATAAGCTATACAAAAGATAGGGTAGGCATAGCTCACTTACAGCGGGTTTTTCGCAAAACCGGGCTTCGCTGGAGCAGCGTTTCCGAGCCGAAAGGCTCTTTTCTCGGGACTCTAGGAGTCTCGGGGCTTCCTTCGGGTGCTAGGGGGTTTACCTAGACTTTAGGGGGCTTAAGGGATGCTAGAGAGAGAAAGTGAGGTTTGAAGGTGTGAGGAAGTGAGGGAACTCGGCACCTCTATTTATAGGAGTGCTGACTGATGGACTCGCCGAGTAGGAGGACCTACTAGCCGAATTGGGTCATGTGGCAGCCTTCTGGTGGTGCCATGTCACCCCCTATCGCGTATCAGCCTTCAAACTTAGAAAAATCATAACTCTTGCATACGAGCTTTGTTTTTAACGTTCTTTATATCCACACGTAGGTAAAAACATGATCTACAACTTTCATTTAAACTCTGTCGGCTAAATCTCGACCGATCTCAAATTTAATAGTAGGAGGAGTTTAGACTGCTAAATGACCGCAAAGAATTCGTAACTCCTTCAAACGAAATCCGTTTTCGTCTATATTTTTACCGTTGAACTCCTATTAATGAGATCTTCAACTCTCATTTAGGTCGCGTAAGCCAAAAACCGCTCGAACTAAAAATCGAGTTTTTGGTCGTGTACTGCTAAGCCAAATCTTAGAAAATTCATAACTTCCTCATACGAAATCAGATTTGGGCATTTTTTTATGGACGCTCTTGGTTTAATGTATTCTACGACTTTCGTTTAGATCGCTAATCCTAAATCTCGCTCTATCGTAAATTCACTATTTACGCTTCCCGGTGCCGTCCTGGTTCCGTCGTGAAACTTCGACGGGTCATAACTTCTTCGTTATAACTCGGATTTCGACGCTCTTTATATGTACGGAAACCTTGTGACATATTCTACAACTTGGTTAAGATTATTTATTCTAAATAATCTTTTGTCGAAAAGTCGTTTTCGACCCCTTTTATCTCTAAATTGACTAGCCCAGATCTACGTGCGTTACAATTATCTCCCCCTTAGGATGATTACGTCCCAGAGTCATCAACGAAACAGGGCTCGTATAATGACTCCATACGTTATATATTCATCCTAGGTAATAATTATAACTTCTATATTCCTTCGGAGCTATCTCTTAGACTTATTGACAGCAAGCAGTACTCGATCTCTCAGGTTAGACTCCATATTATGACCTTCAAGTCACAATCTCGATCCTTACTGGATACAAGCTTAAGATAAGTTCTTTTATTACTACAATGGAACGATGTGTCATATTCTAATGACCTATCATCGTATGTTGCAATGCTTAGACTCAGGTCTTTTAGAGTCAAATTCCAGAACAGGCTATACCTTCCTTCATGTTCTAATCACATCTTAAAAGGTAGTATTTGTAGCTACAAGCAACCATCGCGATACCTCTACCGATCACTTCGATTATCTTTTACTTCGATCCTATGGCTTAATTCAGATGTTACATCGAACTTGGTTCTCTGAACCACGTAACATACTCATCGTATTCGGACTCAATTTGATATAACCACTACGGTCAGAATAACAAAAATCTTCTTAGTAATTACCGAAATGATGGTAACAACATGTTTGAATAAAATGGACTCAATTATTGGCTTCTTGGTAACCTTGTGACTTTCCCTGATCCAAGCGTGAGTCATGTGCTTCCGGTAGTATATGCATCTACTACCTTTCACACCTACTCATACTCTCCCCAAGTATTGTCTCGCAGTTTTCCAAGTCACCATACAGGAAAGTCACATAACAGTTTAACACATCAGATAACAAAACGAGGGCTTTATTATTTCTCGAAACTATTACATAAGTGTTCAAGTTCACCCTAGACTATGCCTCTAATATGCTACATCATACGATACTATGGCTACTGCATAACTTGATCTTTGGATATGAATTCCTCATCCTTGGTTCCTCGCATTGTTTTCTGCTTCGTCGAGGATCATGTGGAATGCCCTTGGCCTTGGCGGCATGTTTGGCCTGGTTGTCTCGTTTTTCTTTGGGCAATCCCTAGAAATATGCCCTTCTTTGTTATATCCATAGCACACCTTCTTGTTGGACGCACACTTGCTGGCGTAATGCCCTGTCTTTCCACATTTATAGCAAGTCACCTCCTCGCTACACTTCCCGAAGTGCTTCTTTTTACACTTTTCGCACCACTTGGCTTCACCTCCTCCTCCTTCTTTAGTCTTTGAGAATTTCCTTTCTTTGTTGGATTTTGAAGATCCTTCATGCTTCCTTTTCTCGCCAACTTCAGCTCTCTTTAGACCTTTTTCCCTAATCTGGGTCACAACATTCCTGGCTGCCCAGATGGCGGCTTTCAAAGTGGCTGTTTGCTTAACCATTGGACCAAAGTCCGTTGGTAATCCAAGGGAAAATTTGTTAACATTGGAGAGTTTAGTTGGGACGTGGTGAGGAACAAGCTTCATTTTCTCAGTAAAACTTGCAGCGTATTCAGTAACGCTCATTCTTCCCTTCTTTAGATTTTAGAACTCGTTGTTGATCTCTAAAAGATCCTGCTCAGAGCAATATTGCATCTTCAACTGCACCAGAAAATCCTCCCACGACATCTTGCTTGCTTCACCTTTGGGCATTGAATCAGCTAGTAGCTTCCACCAGCTTAGTACTCCAGATTTCAATAGAGGAACCGCAAGAGCGGTCTTCTGCCTATTGCTACACTCGCAACTCTTAAACATCGTCTCCATCTCAGAGATCCAGTTCATGACTTCCAGCGGCGTCGGGCTTCCAGATAGACTCGGTGGTTTGGACACCATGAAATCCTTGTATTTGCATCCACGTCCGTCATTTCCTCCATCTTGGTGGTTTTGCCTAACTATCGGTGGGTTGGCCTGACCAATAGTCCCACTGTAGTTTCCCTCCTCAGTCTGCCCTTCGTTCAACTCGGGCTGTTCGATCTTTATGGTCGCTTCCTCTCGATTTTGCTGGAGAAAACGTCTGGTTTCCTCCATTTGACGATCCAACATCGCCTGGATCATCGCTTGCACTCCGTCCATTGTTATTGGCTCAGCATCGGCTACCACAACCGGTATTTGCTCAATCACTGGGGGTTGGTTTCGGTTCCCATTTCATTCACGTTTCCGCTACGGGTCCTTGCCATCTTGATCTATACACCGAATAAGGTGAATCTAGATCTTTATTTAGGATTGACGTTTAAATCATCCTTATCACTCCGAACCGTTTATATGCTAGTTCTAATATCGTATTCATATGTTTAGAATCCTAAACACGTAAGGTTTCCAGATCCGGTCGCTAACAGACCATAGATCCGATCAAACTATAGCATAAAGCATAACAAATCATTTAGCACATAAAAGCAATTTAGGCATCATTCCTAAAATAAGCTAGTGCTTGTGTTTATTGAGGTGTATTAGCTAAATCTATTAGACACACTCCTCACAATCATCACTTAGCATTCTAAGTTTAAGTCTAGAAATTTCGTACAAATTCCTAGTTCGCTTAAATTAATGCTCTGATACCAACTGTGACATCCCCATTTTCACGGCCAGAAAAGACCGATTTTGTTTATGCTTTATGAAAATCAGAGTACCTCTTTTAATAAAAATGTTGCGAACTTTATTCCCAGAAAAACACGATAAATACATTATCAAAGCATTTCCAAAGAAATGTATTTTATTCATTATAAAACATTTGGGATGTCATCATCAATAGAAAAACATAAGCATAAACAGAACTTACATTCATTTACACTAGTGATCTATATCTCCTTAATCTCTCAGTATAATGTCACTTCATATCGACACCTGTGATATAAATAAACTGAATGGGTCAGGTTGGGAAACCTAGTGAGTACATAGGGTTTTCAACCCACAATAATATAATTATTATGTTTAAACAATCAAACAATCAACCCAATTACCCATCCCCATTATCTTCTTTAGTCTTAAGGATCTACCGTAAGAATCAGCTATTCCGCGTTCACTCATTCCTAAGGATCGTCCTAAGGAATCGGCACGAAGTCCATTGCTGCCACAGTTTACACAACGGGCACTAAGTCTGTATAGTCGCCAGGGTTTAGGCATCAAGTCTGCATGATCACCAGGGTTTAGGCATCAAGTCTGCATGATCACCAGGGTTTAGAGTACACCGGGTGAACACATCGTTCACAATACCTACAGGTTGCGAGCCTGCTAGTGTTCCATTGGACTATCTAGAATAGTCCATGGTTGTCATCCATACTCTGCTGAATGACGGGGCCATCATTTGGGAAAGGCTTCTCACATCGTCTACCTCTCACCCTTACCTCGTGGTCTATAACACCTCTCAACTCATCATCCAACTCATATTCCATCTATTACATCTACCCATGTTTTACCCCAACATTATCATAGATATAAAATACATATACAGTTTAAATCATTTAAAACATGTATAAAATAGTTCATCTAGCATAGACAGCAAGTACTCAGATAATATGCACACATAGCACGTAATTTATATAAAATACTTCATATCTATGTGTAAGATGAAAGTAACTATGCACTCACCTGATAAGCTGATGACTCGATACTCGGACAGCACTTCGTTACTGTTAAAACAATTTCCCTCGGACAAAACCTACTATCATTACCACTAGAGTTTAGTCTAACGTTAACCGCGACTAATTAATAGTCTAGATAATATTACTATTATATAAGCATTAAGAAACAATCTTATATAACTCATAATAATATCCCAAATACTCATTATAATTTCCTAATAACGTTACTATATTAAAACATAAGCTATACAAAGGATAGGGTAGACATAGATCACTTACAGCGGGTTTTTCGCAAAACCGGGCTTCACTGGAGCAGCGTTTCTAAGCCAAAAGGCTCTTTTCTCGGGATTCTGGGAGCCTCGGTGCTTCCTTCGGGTGCTAGGGGGTTTACCTAGACTTTAGGGGGCTTAAGGGAGGTTAGAGAGAGAAACTAGAGAGAGAAAGTGAGGTTTGAAGGTGTGAGGAAGTGAGGGAACTTGGCACCTCTATTTATAGGAGTGCTGACTGATGGACTCGCCGAGTAGGAGGACCTACTAGCCGAGTTGGGCCATGTGGCAGCCTTCTGGTGGTGCCACGTGTCCAATTCTGGTGGTGCCACGTCACCCCTTATCGCGTATCAGCCTTCAAACTTAGAAAAATCATAACTCTCGCATACGAGCTCCGTTTTTGACGTTCTTTATATCCACGCGTAGGTAAAAACAAGATCTACAACTTTCATTTAGACTCCATCGGCTAATTCTCGTGTCGTATACTGTGTTTTTCGTTTTTTTATCGATTTGCCTTATTGGATCTAATCCATTTAAACCCCATAGTTGAGCCAATTATTTTTGTTCAGATCAAAATTCCAAAAATTAAAATCATATTTCTAATTTTGTTTCTTCTTTTCGAAATTAATGTTCATCCAAAGTGTGCATCATACTTGATTCAGCCCAAAAGTCATTTTGTGATCCATATTTCGAAGTTTACTGTTCATTACTGAAATTTTAGAGCCAAGTCATTCCTCTTTTGATCCGATAAGTGTTGATTAAGCCCAAATGTTTGTGAATATTGTGTCATCAGCTGTCTGATTCGATGCTCCATCCTATGCTTATACGAGTTGTACATTTAGATCGTCCAAGCAACTCATCTGATACGTGTTTGTTCTTGGGTTTTCAATCTCGTTATCTCATTTTTTTTTCTTTTCTTGTTAATAGGTTGAATGCGATTCGTATGTTGATCAAAATCGTTTTGTATGTTTGTTTGATTTTGAATGTGAATCGTATTTCGATTGGAGAGCATTAGAGCACATTTGGTTTGAGTTGACTTTTTGTAGTCAAAATCAGTGTTCTTGAGAACTTAGAACTGAAATTGATGAAACTGATTTTGATTTCAAAACCAGCATGATGTTCGTGTTTGATAACAATTGGATATATGGTTATTTTGATTTCGAATGGTGTATGTGTGTTTGTTCGATTGGATTGTTCATATACTGGGAACACATTGGAAGTCGTTCATTCGCAACTGGGTCTCGATTGGGTTTTGCAAATGATAGAGTTGGGTTCGTGATTCTCAAATAATTTCATTACTTCTAAAAATCGATGTGTATGTCTTCGCTTGCATCTCAGATGATGGGATGCAAACGGGGGCGGATATCGGCGTGGAAGGCAGTCCCCGTCCCCGTACCCACATCCATTCCACATACCATCCCCGCCCCGCCAAATCCTAAATATCCCCGCTGGATACGGGGAACCGATGGATACCCATTTAATATAAAAATTTTAATTACTTTTGTAAATCTAAAAATATGAAAAAGAATAAAAAAAAATATATAATCATGAATCTTGACAACTAAGATGTTCAAAAGTTCATACTTCATGGACGAGAGTACAAAAAATTACAACATTTTGATGTTTGTTATAAGAAACTAAAAATAAATACAACAATTATAAATTTCAATTTTGCATTCTCGTCCAAAAACTAATTTTAGGTCTTCATCGACATTAAATCTGAAATTAACTAAGTATCAAAATCCATAACACTTAGATCCACAAAGCTTGTAATTATCATGCAAGTGTGCCGATCATTCTTGTTTTTTCCACTTAAATGTTTCCCATAATGGTTACATATAACCTTATTAACTCCATCAATATTTTGCTTTTTAAAATCACTCCAAACTTCATAAATCAATATTCTTTTTGGTTGTGGGGTTGTTGATCTTGAGTATCACAACAAAAAAATAATTAAACTTATAGAAATACAATTACACAAAATAAGATATATATATATAAAGAAATAAATTTAGTTATACATTCTAAAATTCATATAGTATTTGATTATATAGAAACAATCAAATAGAAATTAAGCCATTCAAAAATAAGATGTTATTCAATTGTAAAGGAAGGAACACTAAAAAAAATCAAAACAATGTGCAAGTGTTTTGTTATTCTAAACAATCATTGACACTGTCGAACATAAATTAAACAGGTAATGGAATGCATATTCTAAATTTTGATATGCATCAAATAGCAAACGACAAATCAAAGTTTCTTTTTTCAGAAACATAAATATGCCTTCAGTGTTTCTATTTCTCCCAACTGGATCCTCTAAATCAAAATAAAAATAATGTCCAAGTATTTTCTTATTTTATACAGCAAGGATCAAGCCAATATTCATATTGACTCCAGTAATCCACAATAATGGATTGATTATTGTGGAGAACAAGTTGAGTTAAGAAAACGAAATAGATTATTGCAAAGAGCAACTTCATGAAATCGATTAAAGAAAACATATCTCAAATAAAGATTACTCAAAACCAGTGAAAAACAAATTGAAATGCAGGAGAATCGTTCATGCTCATGGCTATTCTTGCCCTCTACATGATCGACTGGAGAAGTAGAGTTTGGATTGTGAAATTGAAATGCAGGAGAAATGTAGAAGAGTTCATCTTTATTGTTGATGCTTTGACATGTACACCCCGTTCTTGAGTTCAACTTAACGAGAGAAATGAAATGAAATGAGTGGAAATGAGAAGAAAATAAAAGAGATTGGTGTTCTCGAGTTTCATTAAAGGACAGAAGTGGAAGGAAGTGGAGGGAAATGAGAGGATCACTTTCCCTCCTAACTTTCCTTCCGATTTGGGAGGATTTGGGAGGATTTGGAAAGAAAGAACAAAATAATTCATTTTCCTTCCACTTCTCTCCAACTCGGGAACACGAAAGAAAATTTTGTTTTCCTTTCCTTTCTCTTCTTTTCTCTCGTGACTTTCTTTTATTTTCTCTTCTTTTCTTTTGTTAAACTCGGAAACGAGGCGGTAGTCTCTATCTCACAAATCGCATGCTCACGAATTACTAAAAGACTGTTCAATATTCTATGACTTGTGAATTGAAAGCTATTAAAAACTAGTAACTAATATATATATATATATATATATATATATATATATATATATATATATATATATCGGGTCTAAAACGGAGCAGATAGTACTATACCCGTCCCCACTTCAGGTAAGATATCTAATCCCCATACCCGATCCGTTACCCGTTAAGGCGGGGAATCCCCGGTCCGTTAGGGTCGGGTCCCCGCAGGTCACAAGGAATCCCCGATCCGTTCACATCCTTAGTTAAAGGTCAATTTGGGATCGAATACCTTTAGGTTGATAGTCAAGGGGATATCGATGGGATTACTTGGATACAGATTTCGAATTGTAATTGAACGAGTTGGTCATAGGATTCGAAATTAACTGATGAAGGTATTTTTGATGTGTGATCGGGTTTCGCTTTTGGCATATGATTTTTGATTTGAAGATGATGTTGTAATCTTATGCTGGGTTCGCTTTGGAGTGAACGAGCTGATAAATTGCAATTTCGATCTGATTTGACTTGTGGAAGTCAAAATATGTTCTATTGATTTCGAATTTACAGGAAGTATTGGAATCGATGGAAACTTGGATCCATTGACGAACAGATGGTCGATGCAAAATCTAAGTAGAAATTGGAATCGATTATGCGAAGTCAAGGATTGAATGAAGTCGATTTTGATTTCATTATGCTTGTTATGTTCACTATTGATTGGTTTGGTATTGATAACGACTGGATTGATTGTTTGAAAAAGCGAAGATTGAGTTTTGGAGTATGATTGATAACAAAAGGGAGGATGGAAATCGATGTTCGATGGAATCATTGGTGTCAAAAAAGCAAAGGTTGAAGGGTCGATATTAATTGTCGAATCGATTGGTGAATGAATTGATATTGATTTCGAAGGTTTTGGTAACAAAAAGCGAAGGATTGTAATCGTAATAGCAAAGATTTTGATGTCGATGATTTTGGGAAGACCTGTAGTAGCGAAGTGTCGATTAAGTAAGTGAATGGTCCAGAAGTTATTTAGTAATTCGATATGCTTCATTTTCGATAGTTCTTTGATTAAGAAAAAGCTTCGTTATCAATGGTGATGTGGATTTCGTTCACGACTTGGGAATAAGGAAGAAACACAATTGTTTCGAAATTGCTTCCTGAAGTTTCGAAGACATGGCTGTTTAAACCCATTTCAAAATTAGGACTGACTTTCGACATTTTGGGAGAAAAGAAAGTATTTTCATTTCAAGCCCCTGCACTTTTGTTGAACTTTGCAGTTTATACCCATATTCGACATTGGGGTATAATTTCAACATTTTGAAGCATTGTGAAGAACTTTCAAAAAGAGTCCCTGTAATTTCGAAAAGTTGGCAGAAAATACCCAACTTCAAAATTGGGCTACCAAATTTGAGAAATTGAAGAAGTTACAAGTTTGGTCCCTGCAGTTGGTGCAAACTTACACTTTATGCCCAGTTTCGCAAATGGGGGAGTGTTTCGCATCTTAAGCTGTTTTTGGCACAACGGGTCCCTGCAGAATTCTATTATTGATAGTTTATTCCCGGATTTTGGAAAATCTTGCAACTCTCACCCCAAATTCGAAAATTGTCACAGATTGGAAAAAAAAATTCGAGGCTTTTTCGTGATTGTTTTTCCGTGTAAGATTTTTAAGGTTTCATCACACATCAAGGGGGAGTATTGTGAAGTTCATTCCTCGTGCGCTTCTCACCCTTAATGGGTTTTATAATCATTTTTTGATTATAAAAAGGGGAGAATGATGGGTATTTGAAGTGGGTTTTTCAGGTATTCATTTGCAGATTTGAAGACCAGTGTTAATTTGAGGGGGAGTTTGGTCTCGATCGCGCGAGCTCGTTAGATATTGAAGTCGGGCATCCAATCCTAACTTTGAGGGGGAGAATGTTAGGGTGAAAAGTCACGCTTGGATGTATTTGTGCTTTACCACTTGTATTGTGTGATGAGTTGTCTTTCTTATAAATAGGAAGTGAGTGACACTCATTTATGTAAGAGAGCCATTTGGAGTGTTAAACTAGAGAGAGAATTTGTACAAGACCTAATTTGTATATTATTTCTAGATCTAATATGAGCTTGAAAAGATTTATTTACTTGATATGTTCTTGAGTTTGTATGATGATTCACTAGATCTTTTCTTACTCTGCACATGCCATCATAATCAACACCACTACAATCATATTTGATACTGTTGTGGTGGTGGTGGTGGTAGCAGTACAATCTCTGCTAACATGACCAGTTCGGCCGCAATTAAAGCAGCCCGCACTACCCGCCCTACACGCCCCCTCGTGCATCTTGTCGCACTAGCCACAACGATTGCGGCCCTGCTGGCTCCTCAATCTATGATCCGATACCTTGGGATTTTTTCCCGAACTCCCTGTTTGAACCCCTTCTAGTTTCCTCTTCTTCTCCATCTCCAAATCCAGCTCCCTTTCCCGAGCCCTTGCTATCATATCTCCTGCTTCATGTAGATGGAGCATCTAACAAACTGTCGAATATCACTCTGCAACATCTCATGGTACCAGGACTTTTTCATCTCCTCATCCGCCACATACTGTGGAACAAGAAGGTCCCACTCCCTAAACATGGCGGTGATCTCAGTCACCGTCTCAGTCGTCTGGTGGAGATCTTGAAACTCCCACGTAAGCTGTTGCACATCAATCACAGGTGCGAACTCGCCCCTAAACCTGGTCGTGAAGTCACTCCAGGTCATAGTATCAAGGGCAGCATCACCAATAGCATGCACAATCTCCTCCCACCAATCCCGTGCCCTGTCCTTCAGGAGGCAGGAAGCAAGTCGGACCTTGTCGCCCTCAGGACAGCGGCTGGTGCGAAAGGCGTTGGCGACATCCGCCAACCACCTGTTGCTAGCAATGGGGTCCCTACTGATGGGTTTTAGTCAAAAGAACAATCCTATGTTCTCATACAAAAACCCTAAATCTTGGATCTAGGTTTCTCTATTGTACATGCAATTCATCGAAGACTTGAATACCCTAATCTAGCATACATTGAAATTGAAATCTATAATAAAATAGTTTAGATAATACCTTTCAGTAGTTACAAGAATCCTTTGATCTTCAAGAAGCTTAGTATCACAAGCGTAACACCTCTAATGGCTCATAAACACCACAAGCAAGAGGATGATGTTTAGGAGAGAGGGTGAGAGGCTAGAAATCGGCTCCAAGCTTCCAAGGGATCAAGTGGCCAATTTTGCTAGCCCTAGGGGTCCTTATATACTTGTGCTGCTAGGGTTTCACTCAAAACCCTAATTAGATGACTTAGGCCCTAAGCAACTTGGGAATCTTTTGGAATAAGGCCTCTATGGCCAAAATTAGAGTGGGCTTCCACTCCTAATTTTGTCCACCCCATATCCAGGATGATCTACAGCCCAAAAACCAACTATCACACAATTGACAGTTCCAGTCCCTTTTATTTAATTAATCTCTTTTAGCCACATAATTAATTCTTGCCTAATACTAATTAAACTATATGTTTTCTATTTTAATATGTTATTTATATAATATATTAATACACCATAATAACCTCTCTCTCTCTCTCTATTTAAATCATCTTGTCAAGTTGCTTTGGTGAAGGCAACCCAAAAGGACCATGCACAACCGGGTCAAGTACTTACCAAATATAGTTACGAGCTTAGAAACTAATCCAACAGTCTCCCACTTGGATAATTCTAGTAACTACAAATGTAAGAACAATCTGATTAGCAATCGTAGCTCTCAAAGATGTTGTCGAACTCTGATCTTATCAATAACCTGTCCTTTAGATAAGGGATCGTATAGTCCTCTGTTCTAGATATCGTGTGGACAATTACATAGAATATAGTCATACTTATTGTCCAGCAGTTTGTTTCTCGATCTATGATTTGTCTGACATAGAACTTAATTTAACACATCAGTTCAGTCCTGACCGGGTCCGACACATAAGTCAAACCAAATCATCGAGGGGCCCAGATATCGCTTTTACCCTCTTAAGATAAAAGGAACAGATAAACTTCGACTTATATGCATTTACCATTCACTCATCAAATCATGCACAACAATGTGTTTTATAACATCAAGTTAGTAATGCGTTTACGCATTATCAATGCACAACCAACTCGCAAATAATAAACCATATATCTAGGTTTTAAGACCATATGATATTATCGTCTTGTGATCACTCGAGATAAATTCCATGAAGTGATACCAGCAAGCGTGGGTCTAATCTAATGCTCAAATCATATTCATAGGCACTCATCAATGTTACAACAAACCTTTGCTATGTCTAATACACTTTAGACAATCTACAAACCAATTCACGACAATCTTCTTTCATACTTACTCCCAAAGTATGAGCGACTGTGGAATGTTCGAATAATCTTATTATTCAGGAAGTCAAAACATGCAAAGTGAAACAACAGGTAAACAATCAACATAAGACAATAACTTTACTTATAAATAATACTCCTTTATTTAATCATCAAATGTCAATTACATTTATCTATTAAACGTTTCGAAGCTATCTAATCTAAACTAATATTGTCCTTCAATCCGATGCTCCTAGCGTGCTGCATGTGCTTAACCCTACTCAGTCCCTTCATAAGGGGATCTACTGGGTTATCCTCCGATGATACCCTCTTCACTACGAGGAGTCTCTCTTCCACCCGATGTTGAATAAAATGATATTTCCTGTCGAGATCTACCATGATCCCTCGGTTCCTTTGTCAAGGCAACCGCTCCTTCATTATCACAGAAAATTTCCATGGGCTCCTTTATGGCTGGCACAACTCCAAGGTCTCTAATGAAGTTCTTCAACCATATCGCCTCCTTTGACACTTCGCTCGCCGCTATATACTCTGATTCGCACGTTGAATCAGCTATGGTCTCCTTCTTGGAACTCTTCCAAGTTACTGCTCCTCCATTAAGGGTAAAGACCCAGCCCGACTGAGAACGGTAGTTGTCCCGGTCGGTCTGAAAACTGGCGTCACTATACCCTCGCACCCTTAAGTCATCACTCCTACCGAGGACTAGAAACCATTCCTTGGTCCTCCGAAGGCACTTAAGAATATTCTTGACTGTGGTCCAATGTGATTTGCCAGGGTTCCCTTGATATATGTTGACCATGCTCAAAGCAAACGCAACATCAGGGCGAGTACAAGTCATCACATACATGATCGAGCCAACTACGGAAGCGTATGGTACTCGGCTCATCTCTGCTATCTCGACTTCGGTACTCAGGCTTTGAGTCTTACTCAACTTGGCATTACTTTGCATTGGTAACTCCCCTTTCTTGGAATTCTCCACAGTAAAACGCTTTAGTACCTTGTCCAAGTAAGTATTCTGACTAAGTCCTATTAGCCTTTTACTCCTGTTTCTCACTATCCTTATTCCTAGAATATAGGCAGCCTCTCTGAGGTCCTTCATAGCAAAACACTTCCCAAGCCAGGACTTGACTTCCTGCAACGTCGGGATGTCGTTTCCTATGAGTAGTATGTCATCGACATACAATACGGGGAAGCTAACTATACTCCCACTGGCTTTGACATATACACACGATTCATCCTCGCTTCGTAGAAAACCAAACTCTTTGACTTTCTCATCGAAACAAAGATTCCATCGGCAAGATGCTTGTTTCAATCCATAAATAGATTTCTCAAGCTTACACACTCTATTGGGGTGCTTCGCATCGACAAAACCCTCTGGCTGACTCATGTAAACATCCTCAGCCAACTTTTTGTTAACGAAAGCAGTTTTGACATCCATCTGCCATATGTCATAGTCATGAAATGCAGTAATGACTAGCATCACCCAAATAGATTTTATCTTCGCAACCGGTGAGAAGGTCTCATCATAGTCAACTCCTGGAGTTTGAGTAAAGTTATTCGCAACCAAACGCGCCTTGTAAGTGTGTACCTTCCCATCCATGTCGGTCTTCTTCTTGAAGATCCACTTGCACCCAATCATCTTACGACCTGGCACATTGTCAACCAAATTCCAAACTTGTTTTTCATACATGGACTGAATCTCGCTGTCCATAGCCTCTTTCCATTTTGCAGACTTTGGGCCTGCCATGGCTTCCTTGTAGCTATTAGGTTCATCCAAAATTATTAGTTTATTGTCACTAATAAATGTATCACCTTCACTTGTTATATGAAAACCATACAACACAGGTGGAACACTAATTCTATTGGAACTTCTAAGAGGTAAGGATTCGTCAATCGGTTCAACCGGAGTTTCCTCCTCGGGTTGAGCGCCAACGTTAGAGGTTCCTTCATCGCTAGATTCTTGAAGCTCTTCAAGATCTATTTGCCTCCCACTGTCCCCTTGGCTTATGAGTTCTCTCTCTCGGAAAACCCCTCTCCTTGCAACGAAGACAACATTATCACTTGGTCTATATAAGAGATATCCAAAGGACTTCTGCGGACAGCCGATGAAAATACATCGCTCACTATGAGGCTCGAGCTTGTCGTGAGTCTCTCGTCTTACGAAAGCCTTGCAACCCCAAACCTTGATATGTGCCAATGAAGGAGCTTTCCCTATCCACATCTTGTGATGTGTTTTGGCAACCTTCTTTATAGGGACTAAGTTAAGGATATGGGCGGTAGTCTCTAAGTCATACCCCCAGAATGAGATAGGTAGCGAAGCACGACTCATCATTGAACGAACCATGTCTAGCAAGGTTCGAGACGCCTCTCAGCCACACCATTCAACTGCGGTGTCCTAGGTGGCGTCAATTGCGAAACGATTCTGCATTACTTGAGGTAGTCATGGAATTCAAGACTTAGGTACTCTCCACCTCGATCGGATCGAAGCATCTTGATTTTCCTACCCAACTGATTCTCCACTTCTTGTTTAAACTCTTTGAACTTTTCAAAGGTTTATGACTTGTGCTTGATTAAGTAGATATCCCCATATCTGCTATAATCATCGGTGAAAGTCACATAGAAGCGGCCAACATCCCTTGTGGGGGATCTAAAGGGCCCACACACATCGGTGTGTATGAGATCCAATAAACCCTTACCCCTTTCACAAGTACCAGTGAAGGGTGACTTGGTCATCTTTCCAAGCAAACAAGACTCGCACATGTCATCGTCCCTAAAGTCGAATGACTCAAACATTGCATCCTTTTGGAGTTGGGCTATACGTTTCCTGTTGACATGTCCAAGATGACAATGCCACAAGCATGCTTTGTCCAAACTATTGGAAGATTCGATATGCAACACATCATTTCCTATGTTATCTACAACCATCACAGTTTCATATATTCCATTACCAGGCAATGCTTCAAAATAGAAAAACCATTAAGATAAGCACTAATAGAACCCTTTTCATTATAAATGACTATATAAATCCTTGTCTATATAAACCATGAAAAGAAATGATGTTTCTTGCCACTTCTGGTGAATAGCAACAATTATTCAAATCTAGTCATAATCCATTACTAAGAACTAAAGAGTAAACTCCAATCTTGGTGACATGCGACGATCTTTTGTTCCCCATGATCAAGTTTATCTTCCCGTGCTCCACATCCCTATTTCTTCTTACGCCCTACAAATAGGAACAAATGTGAAAAACACATCCTGTATCAAGTACCAAGAAATAGCATGTGATGAATCACTAGATTGAATAGTATAAATACCTGCGAAGGACGACTTGATCTTCCCATCCTTGATGTCTTGCAGATATTTCGGGCAACTTTGTTTCCAATGCCTTATGTCATGGCAGTGATAGCACTCTGCGTCCTTTGGGTTGGAGGTGGATCCTGCAGAACCAACCTTGGTTCCAATAGAAGAGGTGTCATCGTGAGACTTTCCCTTATGGTGGCTCTTTGAGGGAGCCTTCCTCTTCTTGCCCTTCCTTACCCAATAGCAAAGATTGGGGTAGCAGTAGGAGTAGGAGTTTGTGCAACGGACTTGTCCTTGAGGTTACTCTCATCAGTCCTCAATAGACCTTGCAGCTAGCTCAACGTGACCTCCTCTTTGTTCATGTGGTAGGTCATGTGAGACTGGTTGAAGCAGGGTGGCAGCAAATGAAGAATGATGTCAATCACCAACTCTTCATCGAAGTTAACATTTAACTTCAGTAGGCGGTCAACATACCTCTGCATCTTCTGCAGATGAGCAGTGACAGACTCTCTATCTCTCATCTTGGTCGTGATCATCAAAGTGATGATCTCGTACCTTTCCTGCCTCGCACTTTGGTGATACCTTTCAACCAAGTCCTGATGCATTTCGTAGGGATAGAATTCCTCGTAGGACTTTTGGAGTTTAGCAGTCATTGTCGCTAGCATGATGCAATGGCTTTCGTGGCATCACGCTCATGGGCCTCGAAGGCAGCGATCTCTTCATGAGTGGCAGTGTTCATGTCCACCTCTTTTAGTTACTTGTCAAGGACATACTCCTTGTCCTCGTAGCACGTGACCATTCTTATGTTACGTATCCAATCATTAAAATTGTTTTCGTCGAAAATCACCCTCCCACACAAATTCATGAGTGAGAATGAGTCGGAGGTGTTTGAGCTGGAAGTGTTGTTGTTCAAGTTCGACATCTGAAAAATAAAAGAGACAAAGTTTGATTAGATAAGAATCCCCAATTAAACACCAAAATGAAAAATTAGGGCTAGGATCCAACAACATTATTTGCAATTTAGAAGAGGAATGTCGTAATCTAAAGAACAAATAATTTGAAGGTAAGTGAATGACGATTCACTAATTTCCATCATGAAAAACAAATTAATCCTAGATCTTTTGAGATTCATTGAACTTTTCAATGACATGTTTAAATCTCGATATGCCCCTCAAGTTTGTGACTGGGATGCCGAGGATCACAAACAGGTTGTGAATAACCATGCAAATGTACATGGTGCCCCCAATGTTACAGTCACCTAATCGACGTGCCGGTTAACCTCACACGCTCCATCGATCTATGGCAAACATCGAGTCACCCTTTGCCACCTTTTCTTAGAGCCAAATTAGTGTGCCGGTTAACCATACACGCTCCACTAACGTCTTAGCAAGGGTACAAAGTGTAATTTCATGGAATTGCATCAAATTCACTTTTGCCTAAAGTAACTAAGATTGAGAATTTTGTAAAAGCATTTAGTTACTTTATAAATTCGTTATACTTTTAATGAGGAAAGGTTTTCCCTATCCTACCCGTTCGGCTAACAACCCTCCACCAATCAAGGAAGCGGTGGGTGAGAGTGGACACCCATTAAACGACCATTTTATAGACGATAACCTTATACCCCCTTATAGATCGGCTTCGTGAATGAGACCTACTAACGGTAAGACTAGCATTTAAGTTATATATATATATATATATATATATATATATATATATATATATATATATATATATTATATATATATATATATATAATTATTCTTATAATATTATAATAGTATAGGGTGAATTTTAAACTTGTAAAATTCTAGGGTTTGGAATTTAATAATTTCAAATTTAAACTTTTAATTTAAAAAATTAAATTCCAATACTTGATGGCAAGTTTTGAAACATTTCAAAACTAACTAGATCAAAATTCAAATAAATAATTAAACAGTTAATTATGGTGATTATCTAATTTTGACCTAATCCAATTTTATGCAAGATAATGATCAAATAAATTCAAATAATTAACATTTATCATATAAAGAAATAATTATTCAATTAATTTTAAATTATCTTTTATTTTGGCAAGGATAATCACCCAATATTAATAAAATTCGTATTTTATCAATTAAAAACGATTTGGTAACTATCCCATAGCAAAATAGGCATAAAATCCTGAAAATCCCTCTGTCTGATAGCCCGACTCACCGAGTCCCCTTATGGACTCGTCGAGTTCATCCTACTCGTCGAGCCCACTTTGGGACTCGCCGATTCTGTCAGGCAGAACACTAAAAAAAGATTTTTCAAGCATGAATGAAACACAAAGCATCAAATACAATAGAAGCCAATCAAGGCTCTGATACCACTGATGGGTTTTAGTCAAAAGAACAGTCCTGTGTGCTCATACAAAAACCCTAAAGCTTGGATCTAGGTTTCTCTATTGTACATGCAATTCATCCAAGACTTGAATACCCTAATCTAGCATACATTGAAATCAAAATCTATAAAAAATGGTTTAGATAATACCTTTCAATAGTTGCAAGAATCCTTTGATCTTCAAGAAGCTTAGTGTCACAAGCGTAACACCTCTAATGGCTCACAAACACCACAAAGCAAGAGGATGACGTTTAGGAGAGAGGGTGAGAGGCTAGAAATCGGTTCCAGGCTTCCAAGGGATTAAGTTGCTGATTTTTCTAGCCCTAGGGGTCCTTATATACTTGTGCTGCTAGAGTTTTAGTCAAAACCCTAATTGGATTACTTAGGCCCTAAGTAGCTTGGGAATCTTCTGGAATAAGGCCTCTATGACCGAAATTAGAGTGGCTTGCACTCCTAATATCGTCCACCCCATATCCAGGATGATCTACAGCCCAAAAACCAACTATCACACAATTGACAATTTCAGTCCCCTTTATTTAATTAATCTCTTTTAGCCACAAAATTAATTATTGTCTAATATTAATTAAACTATATGATTTCTCTTTTAATATATTATTCATATAATATATTAATAAACCATAATAACATCTCTCTCTCTCCTTAAACCATCCTGTCAAGTTGCTTTGGTGAAGGCAACCCAAAAGGACCATGCACAATCAGGTCAAGTACATACAAAATATAGTTACAGGATTAGACACTAATCTAACACCTAGCCCCATGGTAGTCAGGAGCTCCACAAGCTCGAAACTCCCTGAATGTCATCGTGTGCGCCCCCATCATGGCTGCCATCTCGGTACGGAATGCGCCCAGCCTCTCATCAAGAATCTCCAAAATACCCTCCTTGACCGTACCGGAGATCACAGGAGTCTGGTCAAAGATATTGTGTGTGATATCAGATGAAACGAACTCCCCCGACTGATCATCGAGTTACCCGGCACCAGAGTCCGATCCTGATCCCTCGCTTGCGCCAGACTACCAACCGGTCTAGTGTGTAGCGTCACCATACTGAAAATACACCATAAAAATCCTCTGAATACTCATCATAACTCAAGGGATCTCACACACTAGAAGTTCCCTGGGTTCATCTCAACCTTCCTTGATTCAAGTACGGATCCTCTACTTTCAGTAGTATGGGCCCATACTACCTTCCACATCTTTCCGTACTTTCCTCAAGAACTGCCTTGACTCTACCAAGTCCCTTTCACTACTACTGCTTTCCATGCTAATCTCATCCTAGGCTTGCCCTAGGGTAATCTCCAACCCACTCTCTGCCATCAGCTGCATAAGAAGTCACTGCTACCCTTCCCTAACTAGCTCGTGAAAACCATTACATATAACTAAGACCAAATAATTCTTCGAATAAGAGGTCTCTCCCTACAACGGTTGGACTCAGAAAAGAGCTGCGAAATAAGGCTAAACCTAACCTTCTGAAATTATTCATTCCTCATAATATGTAACTTAGCTTATTCATTTACTGGTTAGTTAAAGATAACTAGAACACCTAAAAGCACAAAGCAAGCAACATTCGAGCATTGAGTAACAAAACCAAGCATATCCTAATCAGGCCATCATATCACTGACTAATCAGTACTAGCATGCAGTTCAATAAGCTCATATAGTAGGCATACAAGGCATCCTTCCTAGATCCTTAACCCTAATCTAGCATTCAGTTCACATATTCATAATTCATATCATAACATAAACGTGTATGGGTAATTTGGGAGAACTTACTTGAGCTCGGATGATTGCATGCACCAAACCCTTTTCTCTTTTCAAGATTCTTTTTATAAAAATGGTTTCCTTTTGAAAATTTTCATACCAAGTCCTCATTTTGAGTTCAGACACACCCCGAGAGTGTGCCCGAATCCCTCAAACCAAGGCTCTGATATCAACTTCCAACATCCCAAAAGTCATGACCAAAAATTTCATTTTTAGTTATTTAATAAAACCATAGTTATCAAATCATCTCATCAAAACATAAGTCATAGTATCTCATATCAAAACATTTTTCAAATATATCAGGGTAAGCATCCCAGGCTAAAACATTATGGTGCGTGCAATGCAGTCATCCCAAGCTCTTCCCTTTGCTACTGGAAGTACCTGAAACCAAAACTGAAAACTGTAAGCACGAAGCTTAGCGAGTCTCCTCAAACTATCACATACCATACACATAATCACATAATCACATATAAACATATCGTGGGCCTTGCCCGACATCGAGGAAAGCTCGGTATACATATATACATATCAAAAAATACACATAAATAATCACATAACATAAACATATAAACATTCCTCGGGCCCTACCTGGCATCGGACCAAAATCCGGTAGCATACAAACATTCCTCGGACATTGCCCAACATCGGACCGTAATATGAAAACATACAGTATAGACACATGCAAGAATCACGAAGACATCAAGCATACTAACATTCCTTGGGCACCGCCCGACATCAGATCGAAATCCGGAAAACATATAAAGCTACATCGGGAACTGCCCGACATCGGACCTTAGTCCGGAACATACTAACATAACATACAGGCCGACATTGGTGCCTTAGACCCGTTCACACAGGAGGAAACTCACCTCACAAAGCTAAATGCAGAATCTCACGATACGAAATCTCTAGTGGCTGCTTTGACGACTCCCCGAGCTATCAGTACAAAATAACACTTAGTCAAAACCCAATATCCTTCTTAGGTACAATGACCATTTTACCCTTGATTTAATTCGGCCCATGACCTAGGCCAAAATCCATAACATGAAAGGCCCAATTCTAGATAGCCTTTCCAAGCTCACTAGTGGCCCACCAATGGCCCAATTTTCTAAATTGGGCCCAACTCCTCAAATGGGCCTTCCCTAAAACCCAAACATATTCTTAGCCTAAAATAACTAATTTCTGATGGCCCACTATGGCCCAAATTAGCAAAATCTGTGGAATGGCCCAACCCGAGGCCCAAATGATGAAAACCCTAATCCAGTGAGTACGCGAGGCGTACTCCTCTGTACGCTAAGCGTACAGGCTGCATGGCTTGTATGTTGTGTGTATGAGTTTGTATGCCCAACGTACTACCATGTTAAGCCAGAATCTCAAAAAGAGCTTAACCCCTTAAGACCTAAAGCTCCAAACATAGATCTGAGTCCAATAAAGTGTCTTAACCATATATTTGATTACTTGGTGGCTTGCAAACCCCCAAATGGACCCAAACTTGAAATATGGCAACCTACTTCCATAGAATTGACTAATAATTATGCATGGCCACATCAAGACCTTCAAGATTGTAACTTTTCTGTTTTTAGGACTCAAATAGCACTAGGAGTGGCAACCCTAAGCCTAGAAATAGATTTGTAACCAGAAAGTTCCATTATTGGGACCAAAAAGGTCCAAAACCCCATTACAAGAGATCTAAGCATTCATGAGGAAAGTTTTGAGCTTTTTACCTCAAGTGAGTGCTAAATGATGATGATGTCTCAGATCCTTAAGCTCAAGCTACACAAGTTCTTCTTCACCAACTTCCTCTTTCTCCTTCCAAGCTCCAAGCTACTAAAATGGGCTCAACAAGATCAAGATCACACGAAGATGAAGAAGGTTAGGTTTCTAGGGTTTCTGAGTTAAGGAGCCTGGTAAGGAGGCTGGGGTATGGGACATAATGATGTATATATATGGCTTAAACCCTAAAAACTAGGGTTTTGAGTCAGCTCGCGTACGCTGCGTGTACGTGCTTCACCCCCCGTATCCAATGTTGCCACTACGCCTCGCGTACGCCAAGCTTACGCCCAACATACGTCTTCAGCCAACCCAAATCAATAACGTCCCAAACTCAATAAAATCCCAACTCAATAATCCAACATTAATCCCATAGTCCAACAATTAATTACAAAATTAAATAATTAGCATTACCTCAAGTCATAGATGTTACACAAAGGAAGCCACCTGACTCACGACGCTCTCACTTTTCTAGTGCTCTTTCTTTATATCCTCGATATGAGCCTCACAAATCCACTCCAAAAGCGGATTAATCATGGTCATCCTCAAACAAATATCCCTGATCGGATCCACGACCGCCTTGCAGCTAAGAGCATTGACCACCACATTGGCCTTCCCTATAAGGTAAAGGATCTCACAAACATAACCCTTCACCACATTTAACCATCGGCACTGCCTCATATTCAGATGTGACTGATCCATCAGGTACCTCAGGCTCTTGTGATCCGTGTAAATAGTACAACGGACCCTGTAAAGGTAATGTCACCAACTCTTGAGGGAGAAAACCACAACCCCAGCTCCAAATCATGTGTCGAATAATTCGCCTCATGAGGCTTCAACTATCTCAAAGTGTAAGCAACCACACGACCCCTATGCATCAGAATTGCACCCAAACTCATGATCGATGCAACATAATAAACCACGAAGTCCTCAACACCCTCGGAAGGGTCAAAATCGGCGCCTCACACAATCTTTTCCTTGGGGTCTCAAAAGTTTCCTGCTGCTCAGGCCCCTAGCGAAAAGTGATGGTCTTCTTCATCAACCGAGTCAGAGGAACCACTATCTTGGAGAAATCTTGGATGAATCTCCGATAGTAACCTGCTAAACCAAGGAAACTCTGAATCTCAGATGGAGACCTCGTAACCTCCCACCACATAATGGCCTCGACCTTGATTGGATCGACCAAAATACCGTTCTGGTTGACAAGATGCCCCAGAAACTGCACCTCACGCTACCATAACTCATACTTTGAGAACTTTTCATAAAGTCTATCCCTCCTCAAAGTCTCTAATACCTCCCTCAGGTGGTCCTCGTGCTGCTCCTAGGTCTTGAAATAGAACATGATGTCATCAATGAATACAATCACAAATTGATCCTAGTTGCTACCCTACCGGCTTCACGAGCTATCAATACCAATCAACACACCCAATTAGCAATTGGGTTCCATTCCATAATCCATAATCCATACTTGGGGTAAAATTACCATTCTACCCCTGACCCAACATACACCAAAACTGAGGCCCAAAACCAAAAGATCCACAAAGGCCCACTAATGGCCCAATTTTCCAAATTGGGCCTAACCCTATATGGGTCTTATCCTAAGCCCATATTTTCCTTAAATCCAAATCAGGTTACCATAAACACCCCTTGGGACAAACTTGGTCAAAGACATAAGTCAAAAGTCAAAGTTAACGGTCCGAGTTGACCCAACTTGCCGAGAAAACCCAAGTCAAATCGCCTAGTTTACCTGCCAAATCGTCGAGTTCCTTTGAAATATCATGAAAAATCGAGCCAACTCGTCGAGTTTATCCATAAACTCACCGAGTTCACTCAATGTCCAACAACTTAATTCGTTAAGCACCTAATCCTTAAAGGCATGGCCACAAAGCATAAATTTGATTTCCTTGAGCCGGAAAACCATGTAAAGTTGCCAACTTTAAGTTCATGCATATCTAAATGAAGCTGTTAAGCTTCAAATGAACTTAACACTCGACTTAATGCATGAATGACATCAAGATCCTCCTAAAGTTTGCACCTTTAAGCTCAAGGGTAGCAAAACAAACTTAGATCTGAAGGGATGAACATTTATACCACCTAACTTATCCATAAACTCAAAAGGAGGCCAAAATCACAATAAAACCCAAATGAGAAGATCTAATAAGGAGGCCAAAAGAAGGACTTAAGGCCTTTAAATAGGGTACAACACCCTAAAAAACTTAGGGTTTCTCAAACAACGTCCAACTCGTCGAGTTGCCTTCACTAACCCGCCGAGTTGGTCCTTAGGAATGTGCGTGCTAAAGACCGCCAACACGTCGAGTTCCCCTCCAAGAACTCGACGAGTTGGCCCTTAGAAAAGAGGATTTATTTCAATAATTGACCTTCTAGATTCCGAATGTTACACTTACTGGGCAAGGCCCAATGTCGGGCGGGGCTCGATGACTATTCTGTATGCTATTATCTTTGTGATTATCGCATGTGTTGTATGATTATATGCTTATATGTTTATATGTATACTGGGCAGGGACAGATAACTGGCATATCTGTATACACCGAGCGAGGCCCGATGTCGAATGCGTGTCTCCGAATTAAGGACCCATTTTGGACCCGCACGATAAACATTCCATGTTTTTTGGTGGCCGAGTCCTTTACCGCCGTTGGAAAGCTTGTATTGGTAGCATGTGGTTGATAAAATATTTAAATCGTTGTTACCACTTTTGTGCATATTTTTAAGATTTTTAAATATGCCATTAAATTTGGTGCAAACCGCTTGTAGGTCATGCCATTTTCCATTCACCGAATTGTACGTCCGATTTGTTTGCCTTCTTAATAGCACATTAAAGTGGTCTAAAACACGATTCCAAAAACTTTTTCCCGATTGCGCTTTGCCGGTTTACGCATATTGCGATATGAAAATTCAAGCTTTCTCTAAAGCTTCTTCCTCTTCTTCGCTCCAACCTATAGTTTTTTTCTTTACCATTTCCTTTATTTTTCCTTCTTCTAGATGGTGATTGTGTTTCTTGGACGATTTCGTCGTCGTCATTATCGAGGTTTATAAGTTGAGATTGAGAAAATGGAACTTGAGATGATTGTGTTTGAAATTGTTGAGGTTGAGAAGGTTGGGATTGGAATTGCTGAGAAGGTTGTTGTTGAAAAGCTTGGAAGTGGGGTTGATCAAATTATTATGGTCTTTGTTGTTGGTAGTAGTTTGTGGGTATGGAAGGTTAGTGAATAGAAATTATCGTTGAATTAAGGATGTTAACATTCGCATGTAACCAAGATGTGCATATCGATCACTTGAAGTGTTTGGAGGGGTGTGTTATTTTGATTTGGATTCGTAATTTTGAAGAAAATAGAACGATGATGTATGCCTGTAGTGTGAAATGTGTATAAAATAGTTGATATTTATAGTTAGGCTGTATGGTTTTAATTTGAAAAATAAACAAATTTGTTTTTTTTATATACAAACATATGCATGAAATATGTATGTTTTTGATTGTTTGAAAAGAAATGAATTCATTGGTTGTGATCAAGTGTAGATCCAACCACTTCACAAGACGACTACTTTGGAGTAGTGTTTACGATGTGGGTACATATGTCACATTGGACTTCACATGCGATTTTGTCTTTCGTAGCTGAAGGATTTGAACTCGATCATAATATAATTTGTCATGTTTTAATGAGCTAGTTCAACTCGATAATAATAGAATCCTTAAGGAGACATTCAATAACCATCAACTCTTAAATGTGAAATATAACTTTAATAAAAGATAATTTTTTTTGGAACCGGGAAATATATTAAGTAAATAGAGCAAACCCAAAACTAGCAAGTTGCTAGAGAAGGGGTAGAACAATGTGTTTAAAAATTGCAATTGACAATTTGAAAGCAAAGAAAAGGATCCGTGCACTAATCAAACCAATCGAGATTTCTTGGAGAAGTTCTCTTAAATTTGATTCATGTGAATACTATAGATTTTATCATGTTTGTCAACAAAGTAATTGCCGGTTGTTGAAGAACCTATCTTTTCTTGAGTTTTGTACCTAAAAGTTGTAATTTTAAAAAATATTTACCATTCCATTGTTGTTTTAAACTTATTTACCAAAATATAGTATATTTTTTTGGTAACTTTCAATTTCTTAAATTTAATAAAATATATTTTAGATATTAATTAGGTAACTTTGTATTTATCATTAGGTCCACAATATAATTTTACGTACAAGAGAATGAAAAAACCGCGTAACCTTACTTTTTATTAATTTATTATATTAAAATATTTTCAGTTGAATCATTCTTGATTTGCAGGTTTTTTTGAGCGGTGAACATAACTATTTTAAGCCGTTAAAAAACCATAAGCTTTATTAAAAAAATTACAAACAGTAATAAGTAATTCTTAATTGTTTTATTATACATTGTTTTTTTATTATTTATTTTTAAAACAATGTCTGATTTCTAAATTTATAATCATTTTGAATACAACCATACAAAATACCAATAAAACTAAGATGAACATCAAATGGTATAAATATAAATATAACTTGGATAAATCTTAAATAATCAATCATTATTAATATAATATTAGGAATTTTTTTCACATAAATAACCAAAAATCTAGAATAAATACTACTCAATCAATCACTTTCACATATCCATAAGTCGTTTTCTAGGCTTAGAAGGACATGTTTTTTGATCATGACCACTTTGTCTACACAATCCACAAAGATTAGCATTTTCCATTCTTTAATGTCCATTCCATTTTGTAGCATTGTTGAGCGAGGGAGACCTTTTTCCTTTTGTTTTAACTTTGAATTTGGAAGCATTCCTCGAATAGATGTCTCGGGCCAATATGCTTCATGAGGGGTCGGGGAAGCATTCCTTGAATAGATGTCTTGGGCCAATATTCTTCATGAGGGACCGGGGAAAAATCAGATGCCCAGGTAGCAAAATATTCAAATATTGAGTAATATTGTTGAATATATTGACTCGTATTTAAAGCAATGTTGTAAAAATCGTTTGACGGTCGACTAGTGTTAAGGGATTAATCGAGGATTAATCGGGGACCATAGATTATTAATAAAATATTAAAATCAATTAAATATTAATATATCTTTAGAAAAACAAGTACTTCAAAATTAGAAAATAAGAAAAATTGTAATTTGGAAATTTGGAAATACGAAAATATGAACATTTTGTTATAATATTTGAAAATTTGAAAATTTTGGAGTAAAAAACGAAAGTTGGTTTTGTGAATTTTTTTAAAATTTTTTGATCTTTTTTTTTGACTTTTGTTGACTTTTGTTGACCAATTAATCCCGCCAAGGCCGATTAATCCCGCCGAACCCGATTAATCCTAAATTTCCGATTAATGTCCTAATCCTTGACGGTTGGAGAACTCCAAGCGATTAATCCACGGTTAATCGCCGATTAATCCCGATTTCTGCAACCATGATTTAAAGAAAGATAGGCGCATGCACTCAAGACATAAGAGCACAGATACTTATATATCTCCCACTTACCACATGTGCAAGTTTTTTTCTCCAAATCAACTAACTTGCACATTTTTTCCTTTTAGAGTAACCACCTCAATTATTCCTTTTTCTCGGTTGAAAGATTTCAAGGTGTGTACACTAGCTTTTGACATTGATGCCGCTTGTTTTACAACAACATGAGGAGTAAACACATCTCCATTAGCTTGAGCAGTAGGTCCCAAAGAACGTCTCACATCAAAGTAGTGAACCAATCTATAGAATGTAAGTTGGACACATGAAGTGATTGGTAAAAAACGAGCACCTTTAAGTACACTATTAAAAAGCTCTGGCATATTTGTAGTGAGCAGCCCATAACGTTTCCCACCATCATGTGCAAGTGTCCATCTACAAAGTGAATGTACCTCGAGCCATTGATGAGCTTGTGCATTTGGTTTTCCAATTTTTCCATGACAGAGTTGAACTTACGAACTTGATTTTGACTTCCAGCACAATAAGCTAAAACTTTTAAATGTGAGTTGCGAAACTTTTCATGAAAGTTGTTGAAAAAATGTCGGAAATAGTACCTGTAAATCCTTTCAAATGTGAACAATAAATTAAAAGTACCATAAAAGTGGTTAACGAAATTAAATAAACAATACCTGTGAAAACTATGGGGCTCCAACCATGGTGATCCTTGCTCATTAACTACCCTTAGGATTCCACTATGACGATCATATATTAAACAAATTTTGTCACGTTCTTTCACCACATGTTTCTTGACATGATTAAGAAACCAATACCTGTAATATGACTCGGTCTCAACAATAGCAAATGCAAGAGGAAAAATCTGATTGTTACCATTAACTCCCATTGCAATCATCATCTTTCCCTTATACTTACCATATAAATGTGTCGCATCAATGCTAACAACATGCCGACAATGCACAAATTCATTGATAGAAGGAGCAAACCCAAAAAACACATATGAACTCCACTTTATCAACATTACTCTCCCCTCAATCCATATTATTATCCATGTGATCCACATTACTCAATCTAGCAGTGCACCATTCAACTATAGTTCCTGGATTGTAAAATTGAAGTGGAACCATAAATTTTGGTAAAACAATATAAGATTCTTCCCAGTTTCTAAATATATGTTCAATCACCTTTTGCTTTCCCACCTAGACTTTCCTGAACGAAGGAGTATATCCTAATTTATCAATTATTTCAGTTCTCAGGGTAGGAATCCTAATAGATGTTTGTTCCTTAATATGGTGTTCAGTTTCTTGAGCGATCAAGCTCGCATCCAGATTTGGATGATCTTGAGTAATCCTATACTGGAAACAAGGATGTGGACCAATATATTGTGTTATCTCAAAATACCCACTACATTTACATTTACATGCACGTAATTGCCACTTACAACCAGTTTGTGAACACAACTTACATCTTACCTTCCAAATTGTTGGACATGTTTCAACTACTTCATATTGTTGATGCTTCCTAATCGTGTAAAGCTTAATAGCTATAGACCAAGTTCATCCTTATTCTTAAAAGAATTTTCTCCCAATTCTTAAGTTAAATGACTTTTATTTTTAGAGTGTGACACCGCCCAATTGTCAACATTAGCCACATCTATTCCTTCTAAACTATTAAAATTAGAAGGTACCTCGATGTCAGCTCCATATGTGGTTACATCCTCTCCATTTTCAGTTTCATATGCATCCCCACTTTCATATCCTTCATTGTCCGTGTCAAATCCGCTACTCATTCCATTGTTCAGGGCGGCAAATTGAGAAATTATATTGAAGTCCTTGGTGTGAATCATGTCTGACACAACATTAATATGATTCACAGTAGGTAATAAAATAATGTTCATTTCTTCTTCTATCAAAACTGATTCTTGAGTTCTGCGAGTAATATAACAAAAAAAAATTATAAGTGGAAACAATAACAAATTATAATTACGAAATTGTGATAAAAAACAGGAACATACTAAAATGGATTGCTTATTTAGTCTTTATGGTAAATGCGTGTAAAACAAATGGACTATTTTTAATTCCCAGTACATCCTATTCGATATGACTTTTTCTTCAAAGAAATAAAATAATGTTCCTTTCTTCTTCTATCAAAACTGATTCTCGAGTTCTGCGAGTAATATAACAAAAAAAAAATTATAAGCGGAAACAATAACAAATTATAATTACGAAATTGTGATAAAAAACAGGAACTTACTAAAATGGATTGCTTATTTAGTCTTTATGGTGAATGCGTGTAAAACAAATGGACTATTTTTAATTCCCAGTACATCCTATTCGATATGACTTTTTCTTCAAAGAAATAGTTTATAGACAACACTAGTAACTTTTCCCAGTGGCAACAGAGAGGCAGCAGAGATAGCCTCAAACTTATTATACAATAGCCCGTAACATATTTCACAAAAATCATAATATGACAGAAGTAGCCCCAAACAAATTTCACAAAAATCATCAAAGAAACAAAAGGTTAAAATTTTGAAATTTGATGTGTAATATGATTTTTAGTACCTGGGTGTTATATCCAATGTTTTAAAATCCGGTTTGAACCGGCCGGTCTAACCGGTTGGACCGGGAACCGGGAGAGGCAGCGGTTCAATTATCACCAGTTTTACATTGATTTCTAAACTAGATTGAACCGGCATGTTTTTAGAAAAAATCGTTTGAACTTGTAAACATCAAATTCATAATTTTTATATGTATGTACGTGTAGGAAAATAGAAAAAAACATGAAAAATATAAAAACCGATTCACATGACGGTCGAACCGGTTAAACCGGGAACCGGTCACCATACTGGTTCAACTAAAAAACCGGTTTTTAAAACATTGGTTATATCCAGGTGATTTTTATCTCGATTGACGTCAAACTCTAAGTATAGATCATTGTTGCTTTACTCGAAGACTTGTTGTAATTTATACATTCTTCCCCATCACAAATTTTTCCGTACCGGTAACATAGCAAAGTAACAAATTTTGATGTCATGTTGACAAAAATCTATAGAGAAACAAAAACAATTATTAAAATAAGGTAACACATTAATTTACACATAAATGCATTTACTACAAAACCTATAAAATATACAAAAGAAAATTTTGAAAGAAATTTACATTATCATGATTAACAGTGAGGAGTTGAAAGTCATCCATCTTGCTTCAAGTCACACGCATTGATAAAAGGGACTCAAGAACAATAAAATTAAAAGCCCTAAAATTAATATAAAAACATGAAGTACATTGGTTAAGGAATCAATAAAGCCCTTTTATGCAACAAAAATTGACCTAAGAAAAATTGACACTAACATAAACCAATAAGTCAATGAGAAGAAAGTCTCACTGTAGGGAAAATTGAAGAAGATGATTGTGATGAACGACTCTAATGATTGGCCGTCCAGGGAAGAAGAACAAACGCGTGATGAACGATGAGGCAAGAACGCGTGTGAATATTGAAGTCCTTTCCTAGGCTAATAGGGATTTTTATTCTTCTAAATAAAACTACAATTATTTTGTAAATAATTTTCAAACTATCCCTTTGGTAAATATTTTTCAAAACTATGATATTTTTGTAAAAAACTCATCGTTTCTTGCCCTCCATATGCTGGTTCCATAGCAAAAAACTTGTAAAATCGACTTTTCGCAATTCCCCCGTCTAGCTGCAAAATCAAGGACCTCCGTGGTTGTGTTGAACGGATAAGACAACATTTAAAAACCCATTCCATCACCAACCTTGCAAACCGAATCCTCATTTTTTTCATTTAAAAATGTTTCAATCTTTAGGTTTTACTTTTACCATTTGGTCAGTGTGTTCTTGGCAATAAAATTACAACGGAATCCTCATCCACTTTTGGGTCTCCTCTTTGAGAAATGAGAAGCATATAAGCTCAGACTGCGTGGGGATCTCGCTACTTCCAACCATTCAGAGAGGAAAGAGATGGCCGGAGGTAACCCTGTGAAGGGCTCATCCAACAAGCCATCAGCTTCTTCCTCCGCTTCTCACCACCGCAAATCTAATCGGGAATCCGGTCCCAATAACACTGCATCTGCCCCTTCCAAACCCTCTCCTTCAAAACCGCCATCTAACTCCAAACCCTCCCCTTCTTCCAGACACAAACCATCTCCAAAGCTCAACCCCAATCCAATCCCCTCGCCCCATCCCAGACCCGAAAACTTTGCACCACCGCCTTTGCCACCGCCACCTCCGGCGTATGGTTTTCACATGCTCGATCGCAGAACAATCATTCTCGCTGATGGTAGTGCTCGCTCCTACTTCGCTTTGCCACCGGATTACCAAGATTTCCCCCCGCCGCTCCCTAGGCCCCCAATGCGGCCTCACGGCCCGGAGCCTTGGTTAGGGTTTGATCGACAATTTCCACCCGGCCGACCGATCCCCGGAGGGGATGATCAATATCGTCAACAGAATCAAGATTATTGGAATTCGCTAGGACCTGAAGGCTCTCGTAAGAGGAAATTTGGTGATGAAAGAGATGGGAGAGAAGTGGGTGAGGTCAACGACGAGTTCGCAAGGCAAAGACAACAGCTTTTGCAGTATGGAAATATGATTTCAAGTTCTAATGGATCTCATATGGCGGGCCCAAGTAATCGAGTTCAGCTTGATGAAACGAGGGCACCCAAGTATATGAGACCTGAAGGGGAGTATAGGAATTTGCAGGGTAGGCATAATGAGATTGATCCAGCAAAGTTTAAAAGTGCATTTATGAATTTTATCAGACTGATAAACGAGAATTCAAATCAGAAGAAGAAATACTTAGCAGATGGTAAACAGGGTTCTCTTCAGTGTCTTGCATGCGGCAGGTTTGATAAAGTTTTAATTTTTAATCTAGTATTTCAGTTACTGATTTCTTCTATTACGTTTTATGGAGAAGTGCTTCTGCGTGCTATGCTTCTCCTATTACTGATTTCTTCTATTAAGTTTTAATTTAGCGTTTCATTTACTTCTTTAACTTTTATTTAAATCTGTTGTGTGATTGGGATGTAGCATTTGATTCAATTTGGTATACAGTGCAGATGCTGTGCAACACTTGGTATAAGTTACAACTATGTTTTATATAGTATTACATAGCACTATTATCTATGTTATAGGCAACAACTTCGATCTATCATAATGGTGTTTAGTATTTAGTTCTAATATCTACCATCTTATATAGGATGCTGAAATGGTAGCAGTATATAAGTTTTCAATATACTGTTTATTTACAACATACATAGAACTATAGAAGTAACAAACTGTGAACAACTCTGTTTAAGGTTTTTTGGTGAAATTGTTGTGATATAAGTATGGAAAAGGCTTAGGCCCTCCATTTTGACAAGTTATAGTTTAGAATGTTTGTAAAAGTTCTTGTGGTTGCACATTCTTACACCAGATTTTGCTTAATTGTAGCTTTAAGCCTCTGACTAAGCCTTGAAGCTTTCATCATAATTACTCAAGAATGTAAACCTTTAGATTCTTTCCATACAATTCTTGGAATACTCTACATTGAGTGATATACATGTCTTCTTTATTATAGGTTGATTATTGGGTTTTAATTAATTATTTCAGTTACTTCTTTTAACTTTTACTTGTAGTTGTTGTGTGATTGTGACTTGTGAGATAGTGTCTGATACAATTTGCTAGTTTACTGTAACAAAAAGTACAATAGTGTAGATGAATAACACATGGTAATATATATATATATATATATATATATATATATATATATATATGACAGCTGGTGTTATAGCGTTGTATATATTTTTTAGTATATACATAGAAATAACAGAATATGAACTTTTTGTTGCCATTTTGACAACATGGGCATGGCACGATAACAAGTGTATAAGTAAGACTGTAAGAGTATATTCTTGATCAACTTATAGTTGGATTTATCTCAATGGTTATGGTCTTATGGATTTCTATAATTCTCTTGCAGGAGTTCAAGGGCACATAGATATTGTTTTAGTTGTGTTGGCTTCCTAGTTAGTTACAACTTACATAATGTGAATCTCCTTTCAAGAGTCAATTTGCTTAGTTATGGAGATGCTAACCTTTAGCCTTGTTTTGTTGCTGAGGAACTTATCAATATATATATATATATATATATAGCCATTACTTTGCTTAATAGAATCTAATCTAACATATCTATATTGGAGAAATTTTTGTTGTAGAGTTAGTTTCTCAAATGTATTTTGGTGTCTTTTTAAACCGACTTCTTTGATTGTATCCCTAATTGCTACTTCTTCCATCTCTCCTGAAGCACATGCTGGTTGCTGCTAGGTTCTCTATACTGTTTTTAGGTCTTAAAAAGGGATTCATATGTGATTATATGTTGCTCAAGGTTTTTTGGTGAAAGTTGTTGTAACGAGTAAAAGATCTAAGTCTAGTGCTCAGTAATCATTCAGGTGTGAGTGAAATCATTTGAATTGGAGCCATTTCTATCTGTTTTTAGCCCTATATTACAGCAGGATATAGATTCTTAGACTAGCTTTTGTTAACTGTAGCTCTGACTAGGGCTTGAAACTTTCATTATAATTACTCCAATTTGAATGACATGCATGTCTTCTCTTTTATAGATTGACTATTGAGGTCAAATTCAATATTCCATCCAGTTACTTATTTAACTTTTACTTACAGCTGTTTTGTGATTGTGAGATAGTGTTTGATATACTTTGTTTTTTGGTAGGGATTTTGAATGTTGGATATAGCCAGGGTAGGCCTGTTTCTTTTTCTCCTTTTTGTGTTTTTGAACTATGATTTGAAGGTTATTTTGGTCTTATGTGTGTTTGATTTTCCAAAAAGCTTTAAGCTAACTCTAATAAGCAGTCAGTAGTCGACATTAAATGATATGATATGATATGATACCCATAGTCATAGTCATAGCCATGTGTTGTTTGTTATGGAGATTATTATTCATAGCATGATTTAGTAGGGTGGAAGGAAATTGAAATTTGAAATTTGAAATTTGAAATGAGCCGTTTTATGCAAATTCAGGTCCTCGAAAGAATTCCCAGACATGCATAGCCTTATCATGCACACATACAACCAAGAAAAAGAAGTTGCTGAGCATTTGGGTCTTCACAAGGCTTTGTGCATATTGATGAGCTGGAACCACATGATGCCACCTGATAACTCCAGGTCATATCAGCGATTATCTGGCCAACAAGCTGGCGCTGACCGGGATGATCTCATTATGTGGCCACCTCATGTCATCATACAGAATACAATTACTGGGAAGGGTAGAGATGGACGTATGGAGGGTTTAGGCAACAAAGCAATGGACATGAAGCTTAGAGGTATATATTTCTTTATATATCTTGCTTCTTTATATATAATTATATATATAATTGGTAATTTACTCCAATGCCCTCCAAATTCCAATGCTTAACAACCCATGAAGATGTTTTCCTATCCTATAAGGCTATAATACATTGTGCATTCTATACATGTATAATGTGATGTGCATTCTCTACATTTATAGCCTGATTATTGTATTAATCAGGCCAAGGATAAATAGATTAGGAAGTGGTCAAATAGGCTGAACTTACAGAATAGAACAATCGTACATAACATAAAAAATCAAGTTGGGTTTGGTATCTGTTTAAATGGTTATTTTTTTGAAGTTTTGTCTACTTATTGTTTCTCCATCTTTCTCTTTCTAGAGGGACAAAAATTGCACTCTCAAAAGGGTGGGAGTGGGACAGGGACTTGCTCTTGGTCTCTTTTGTGTAAAAGACGTAAATGTCCTCCCCTCCCCTCCTCATTCTTGTCATCAAGAATAACCGTAGAAAGTTTGTTGTAACAAACACATCCTTAAAGATGTTAGTTGTAGTATATGTTCCTTCTTCTATATCTCATTTGTGAAGATTAGTATTAGTCTCCACTAGGGTGTTAAGGATGTTATATTTTTGAATTTAAGTGTGCAATAGCTAGTTGTTGTCATGTCCTTGAAGAACCAATCAAAGTTTTCCTGGATATTCTCATGTAGTGACCTATCCATTCTTTTTTTTTTTCTGTGTGACATCATTACAAGAGAGAGTACCATGGAACAGCAATTAGAAAGCTGTTTCACAAAGTGGCTAGGATTTAGTATTTTTATATCTCAGATTAGTAAGTATGGTAGACATGATTTTCATGAAATGCAGGATGCTTATTTATTGCAAGATATTTGCTCGTCTATTACCCTAATTTCTGTGGGCCATTGAAGCAGTTAAAATTGTCAAATTATATGATGTTACTTTACTACATATAAAATATAAGTTTGGGAAATCATTGTGTTGTTTAAAATTTAAATTTAATTGTTGGTTACAAAAAGTTTGTTGTCCTCCTAATAGGGAAATGATAGTTGCAACAGATTATGCATATAATGTTTTGATGTTTTAAGTTGGATCATATGGAGTATGAACTCAAAGGTCCAAAACCTACAACTAACATTGCATTATTAGATTTAGAGCTACAGCTACTTATGCAATCTCTGCATGTTAGTTCAAGTCAAATTGATGTTTGTATCCATCCATGTAAATGTTAGATATGGATCTTTATATGTGGCATGATTTTTGTACTCATCAGATCTTGGATTCACAAGCGGAAAGTCAAAGGCAATGTTTGGGAGAGAAGGGCACTTGGGGATAACTGTGGTTAAGTTTGGTGGTGACCACTCGGGTCTAAAGGATGCCATGAGACTTGCAGATTTTTTCGAGAGACAGAAACACGGGCGTGGCTCCTGGGCATCCCTCAGATCAGGATCAGGTTCAGGGAGAGATGAAGACAAAGATCCAAATTTTGTCAAGTTTGATAACAAGACAGGGGAGAAAGAGAGAGTCTTGTATGGCTATTTAGGAACCGTGTTTGATCTCGACAGCCTGGATTTTGATACTAAAAAAAAGGTCACAATCGAGAGCAAGAGAGAAAAAGCACAGCAACCACACCCAAACCCAAACCCAAACCCTAACCCTACTACTTGATATCATTTATTTACCAACAACAACAAGTCTAGTAAGGTACACCAAACAAAGTATGCTGTTTGGTTATATATGTTTTATTGGGTTCGAAGATAGAAAGTAATTAACACATGGGGCTTTCGGTAAAAATTGGTTAGAAGTAGATGTTGCCTTTGGACATGTACATTTGCAATTGCAATCGCTTGGTTTTATTTATTTTCTTGATGTTGCTGTTAGTTATTCCATATAATCATTGTGTTGATTTATATGCATGCATGCATTTATTTGTTTCATAGGTTGGTAGAAAAGTAAGTTGTAAATACCATCTTTGTTTTCATCATTCTACAACCTTTTTTTTAAGCCACATTTGTTACACACTTCAAAGACGTGACAGGTAATATTATGTTTGGTATGTGATTGGCTCATAGGATGCAGACCACAATGCTGGTGAAATCACTTATGTAACCACTAAAAGGTCAAATCTGAATTGGTAAATTAAAAGCCTTTGAACTCTATCATCCAGAAGAGATTGGAATGATTCGGTATTAAATGATTTGGTTTTACAAACAGCTGTATTAGAGAATCAAATGGACAGGACATTTAATTTTTTGACATATTTCCATTAGTTTATACATGAATTAAGAATACCTTTTATTACTTTTGGCTTCTAATGTTATCATCATTTACAAAATCTTTATATTAAATTAATCAAATATATAGAAAAACGCTTTCAGATAACGAATAAGTTGTACTTGCAAGGTTGTTAATATAAAAAAGTCTCATTTCAATGGTAAGAAGTACTAAAAAACTAACTGAAATAAAAAGATATCAGACAATATTAAAATTTTTTTGCATCAGTACACAACAGTTTTTTGTCATAAACAACAATATATGCATTATAAAGTACAATATTATAAAACATCAATTGTTGTGTATGGAAAAAAAAAAAACTATTGTGGACAAATTATCTCCCATCCTAAAAAGCTTATCTAGTCACATATATATAGCACACTCTTATAAAGACAAAAGACGTAATTTATATGCACCGATTTTAACATTATTTTTTTAACATTTAAACTACTTTTTCACATTAACAGTGTAGTGACTGACAGCTTAATCAACATTAGAAATACAGACAGACAGGAAAGATATTAACGTACATTACACCAACTACCATTAAAAGGTTAGTGATCACAAATCACATTAGACAATAAGAAGCATTATGAATTCAGCCTGATGTCATGTCATGTCATTGATTGTCAACGATAATAAGCATGCTGGAAAGCTGGTGACATGCCATTCCCATATCCCCCGTAAGCAGCAGCCGGAGGTGGAGGAGGATAGTTCATCGGAGGAGTTCCCGGATATGTGAATGCCGGAGAATGTGGGGCGGCTTCCGGCGAATAGGCGGCATAATGATTTACAGGCGGACTCCTGTTTCCATGTCCATAGACCGAATATTGCGGTGGTGGATATTGGGTATTATGTGATGGAGACCTCACGAATGTTGGTGGGGCCGGGAAAGAAGATACATATGTGTTTGTGATACGCCCTGCTTTTGCTGGCGGCATGGGTCCCACGTTGCAGGCTCTGGTTCTTTTGTTGGCGGGACTCGTGGCGGCTGGCCTCTTTTTCTCTATCTTCACCTTCTCCAACTGTTGTAACCGTTTCTTTAGGTTCTCAGGGGGAAACTCAGCCTCAAGTTTGTATTCTTCTATGCATTTTATCACTACTCTTAGTGCAGACTGTTCTTTACGTGCAGCTAGGTGCTGTAAAAATAATCAAATAACAGGGGCAAAAGGGTAAATTTAAGTTTCCAACTCATTTTCATTATTCTCGATCAACAGTGCACTTTGAAAAATATATCCGATTGTGTAGCAATTTATCAAAATACAAAGCTTTTCTAAGAAATGTTTGACAAAATTAAGCTCATAATCATAAACTGAGATGTGAAATGATTAGTAGTATTTATATTTTATAGATGAAAAAAGGGGTATTTAATACCTGGGCACGTCCAGAATTGTTGGGATCTTCCATGATTGATGTTGCAGCCTTCTTTGCATCCTTGAGAAAAGCTTTTAGCAAAGAAACAGGAGGAAACCTCTCAACAAGGCCAACTTCATGGGTGAAATGCACAGCATCAACCTGTTGTCCTCTGCTAATTAATTCTTCAATCATATCTGCATACACCCAAAAGGAACAACAAACATTTTTCTGTAAATTTCTTGAATTTGGTAATTTAAATGCTTCAAATACCATTGGCGTGCTTAAAAATAATGTAAAATTTTACCAGGCATTTGGTCACCGAGGCCAAGTGAAACAGCGAGTTTAGGCATCTGTTTACGCCAAGCAGAACCAACAACGAGCTTTCTATACAAATCGAAATCTTCATCTTTGACAATCCCGAAAGTTACTAAATGCTGCAAGAATGTATGAACTTCGGGTGCTTTCACATTCTCAATCCCACCACGCTCATCCAAACTCTCCTTCCACGTTTCAGCGATCTCCTTGGCTGTTTTCTTCACACTCGGTGTCACAAAAGCTCGTGAATGGCCTAGTATCGGATCAATCATCACCGGAATCAAACTCTCAAGCATCAAAACACAAGCCCAGCCCAAATCATTGACGCAATCCGGCCTCTTGTCCACCGGAAAAACCTCCGATATCGCCTCCAATACGAACCTAGCAGGATCCACACACTCGGCCAAAGCTATAGGAATTGTAGCTCGCATCACATCCATTTCTTTCTTCCTGGAAGAGATAAACCCCCAAAATCCTAATGAATCCATCTTCACACAGAAGGACTTCAACCTCAACAGCAAACCCTCGGAATCCTCAACTTCGGGATTATCTTCAGCGTCTTCGCTTTTGCTTGTTCCGACTGCAGCTGCTGCGGCTTTCATGGCTTCTTCTACTTTCCGGATAGCGATGGAGACGGAATTTTCAATTGTGGTTTCTCGTTCCTCGAGGGAATTGAGGGAGGTTTTAGTTTGGGTTTCTAGGGTTTTGATCTTGTCCTTGATAGCATCAGATTTCTTGAGGAGATTTTGCTCCAACGAAGTGAAATGATCGGTAAGTTCTTTCCAGAGGAGAGTGCAGCTGGTCATGAGCGAAGCCTGGCGTTGGAACTCATCGAAGCTCGGCGGCTGAGTTAACTCGCAGGGATCAGGGGTAGACATGGAACCCATAATCGATTAAGCTTCGATGTGTTCTAAGTCATGGATACGAGGAGAAGAAGAAGAAACCCTAGAACTGTAGAGGGAGAGAGAAAGTGGGAACAGCAAGAATTGGTTGGAGGGTGCTGGTGGCGATAAAAAGGCAGGTTAGGGAATGGGGTCGCAAGATGACGTGGTTGATTGTTATTGGGCCACGTACGATGTTTGTTACAAACATAGAAGGCATGCGTACGATAAGGAGACCAACAGCGGTATTTACCTGTATGTTGATATGATGCGCCGTATACGTGTCTAGAACTCCAGCGTTCTAGTACTAGTAGTGTGACCACAGCGAGCCATGCTTTCCAACCATCTGCACGTGACAAGTGACACCCATTATGTTCAGATAAGTTCTAAAATTAGTCCTTCAGGTATATGAAAATATATGGATTTAGTCCATGTATTTATTTGTTGAATAAATGGTTTTGAGAAATTAAATTATCGGTATTAGAGTTGACAACCATTACTCTATTGGTATTAGAAACTATGTTTAATTCCAAAGTAAAATGACTACTGTGGCTTATCATATCTATATTTCTTATTTAAAAACCTTACAAATATTAATCTGTTTAGTTTTAAAACTCTAAAATCAAATTAACTTATAAACCCTAAACGACAATTGTCGTTCAATCAAAATGTTTGTTTGGAAGCGAGTTTCCCGTTTTTAGTTTTTAACAAAATATCGATTTTAACAAAAGTTTCGGTTAGGAATACAAGCTTTTAACTATTGGTTTAATCAAAAACTCAAAATCTAAAATCTACTTCATGTAACGTTTTTTTAAAGGGAAAATTGATAGCGAAGGTTTTCAGGTCAGATTTTGCGCACTGACTAATCTCCTGTTAAAAACATGAGATAATGTCTCATGTTCTGAAGTCATTGCAGTTGAACCTCCATGACCACAAGAGCTAAGTAATATCATGATTTGAACATAAATCAATGAATTACCACGTCTTTCATATTTATTATCAAGTCACAACAACCCAATAAAAAAAGTTATTGGGTTTTTTAATCAATTTCCAAAATGGCCTATAAAAAGGTATTTATATATTTATTTTTTTAAACAATTTTCTATTTATATAATGTTCAGTGTTGTAAAAATCCCGATTAATTTCCGATTAACCCCTAGGCGTTACTCGATCGATTAGAGTGCGTCTAACGATTAATCCTTACATACATAATGACTGAAACATGACAACTCGATGAAAATGTAACACTTTGAAGAAGTTATATCTCAATAGAAACTATTTGATGTATGATTAATGTTCTATTTATCATTTTAACCTATTTTGTTATGATATTAGTGGTATTTATAAATTTTATATGATATTAGTCATATTTAATATTTTAACATCTATTAAATTAACAATTAATGGTCCTCGATTAATCTCCGTCTAGCCAATTAATCCTTTAACCCCAGTCCACCGGCTAGTTAATGTCGAACGATTTTTACAACCTTAGTAATGTTATACATTTCAAAAGATTCCAATTATTTTTGTGAAACATTTCAATAACAAATAAAAACTATAGTTTTCATCTACGAGATAGCTTTTTTAATAAAACCCTATACATATATATATTCTTCCACAGGATTTTACAACACATATCTATATGAACGACACGTTTCATGATGTGTAAATGTGATAGATTTTGGGAATAAGCTGTGCAACCGTTTAGATGGAAATAACAATGAATGAAAAAAAACATTAGCTGGAAAGAAATAAAAAGAAATGAAAGAATGCCACAATAATTGATATAAAAAAGCAACTCAATTATTGATAAAAATCTCTATAGGCGTCATCAAGACAACACAAAATGTATAAACACCTCTAATATTGTGAAAAAAAATCTGAAAAGTTATTCTCAAATGGATATTCTGAAAACTGAAACTAATGGGTGTTTGAAATTACTTTTTAAGCCTAAAAATTCTTTTTGTAAATGTTCTTTTTATAAAAGTTTTTTTGAGAAATCAAAAGCCAAAAGTTGTTTTTAAAAAGTGTTTGGATAGTATTTTTTGATTTTTGAGTGTTATTTAACTTTAAAAGTCTAAAAGTTACAAAAAAATCACATTTTCTTAATTTTTGTAAACTTACTTTTTTCTTCTTTACAAAAAATTATTTTGAAAAGAACTTTTACATCTTCCAAACATTTTTATAACTTTTAGAAAAATTAAAAAACAAATGTTATTTAAAAAGTATTCCCAAACACCCTCTAACTTTACAGAAAATAAAAATAAATAAATCACTAATTCCTATAGAACAATAATTGTAGACTAAGGAAATAAATCACCTAATAATGTGATTAAGAAACAACTTATTGTATAAGTAAACTAAAATCATTACTTTTATCATGGGATTATCTCTTCTATCTTTTATCCAAATGCAACGAAATTTCAAATGTCACTTTTTTAGGATTTTTTGGATGTCTTTAGCATGTCCCCTTAAAGTTGCATGGCTTTTGGATAGGCACCTAAAATAATTTTATGCAATTATGCTCCAAAACATGAAAGGGTGCATGTGCTGCTGAATTTTTAACTTGCACTCAATTGAACCAAAATCATACTTATAATTTAAAGTATATTTTACTTAGAAATAAACTTCATACAACATCTTAATAAAACTTTTTTCTTAAAACAATTAATATGAACTGAAAGACAAAATTTTATAATGGGTCCTTATGGTTTGCAAAATATATCATTTTGAAAACTTTAAAGAAAAACGTTACACCATTGGTCCATGTGGTTTGTAAAATTATATGAAAAGTCCTCATGTCGTTAATTCTAACTTTTTAGCTGTTAAATTTTAATGAAAAAGATAATTTTTTATTTTAAAATTTTTGGTTTTCTATTTTTTTTATAATTTTTGTTATGTATGGTTTTTGTAACTTTTTTGTTGATTCAAAATAACCAAAATTAGAAAAATCATAAATAACCAAAATTATAAAAAAAATAGACAACCAAAAAAACTCAAACACCAAATTTGTATACTCTAATATATTCATATATTTTACATTTTTTGGAAAAGGTCAAAACAAAAGTTATCAAATGAATGAAAAATAAAATGAAACAACTAAAAAAACAAGAATAGAAAAAAAAAAGTAATAATTTTTTTTTTAAAAAATACGAAAAAAACCAAAAAAAGATTAAAAGTATAAAATATATTAATATATTAGAGTATATTACAACTTTGGTGTTTGAGTTTTTGTTTTTTGTTTTTTTATTTTTCATTACTTGAATCAAAATAAATAAAAACAATACAAGAATAATAAATAACTAAAATTATAAAAAAAAATAGAAAATAAAGGTAAAATAATGATAATGATAAATGCAAACATAAAGTTGCTAACTATATTAACTATGGAGTATCCAAGTAAAAAAAACATGAACCGGAACGATATAAAATTAAAAAAGAATAAAAATAAATCATTAACGTTTCAATTCACAAATAAGAAAAAAATTAAAAAAGAAACGGTTTTGACATGGTTTATCGAATTTAAGTTTATTTAATTGAATCAAAATAAATAAAAACTTTAAAAAACCTCAAATAACAAAAATTATAATATAAAAATAGAAAACAAAATGTCAAATAGATAAAAAAAAAGATATCAAATTGTTGAAATTATATATATATATATATATATATATATATATATATATATATATATATATATATATATACAAAATTTATATTTATAATTTATCTATATACAAAATTTCAAAATTACACAAATGGTTCTTGAGGTTTGTAGTATATTACAAATTTGGTACAAGAGTAAAATAGTATTTTTCATTAAAATCTAATAGCTGAAAAGTTAGATTTAAGAACAAATTACACGAATGGTCCTTTAGGTTTTGGTTTTTTCCTTAAAGTAGTCCCTACGGAGGTTTTTTTCCCTCAAATGGTACCTACAAACGTTAAGTTGCACGCGAATAGTCCCCGAGTTGGATGTCCGTCCATTCCAACGTTAACCTGCCCCCATGTGACTTGCACATGATGGTATTTATGTCATTTATATATATACTAATTTCAAAGTACATGATGAACAGGACTTCTCTACGATTGGTTGTTTTGTTTTTTTTTTCTTTTCCGTTTCCGTTTCCTGTGTTTTCTTTATTTGTGAGAAATTTTTTTCTTTTCCAGCATCTTTGTTACACCGCTAATGTAACCAATAAAAACGGGTACAGTGTCCGTTACGTTGTCGATGTTCTCACCGCCTCTCATTCTATCATCTTCGGAGAATCCTTTTCGTTTCTGTGGGTATCGCTTTCCCCTCATCGCTTCCACCTCTCAAGATTCTCAGTTGCTTGCCTTCTTCCTCACTCCTCAGCCACTAAAAGCAGCGAAACATCTTCCCGCCTCCGATGCTTCTAGGGTTTCCGCTGAAGAAGATTTAGGTTGAGTGTTTTCACTATTGATGATCCCTCCACCGCCACAGTCTCCCGTCAAAAACCCTATCACCCTTACTATCAGTTGAAGGAGTTCTCACTCTTGCTCTTAATCACTTGCTCCACAACCGTCGGCATCGCCATCTCTATCTTCTTTTGTCGCCGGAAAAGAGAACGACGGAACCGATATATTATGCTTCACCACTCTTTCATCTGATAACATCATTTTTCTCTGTTGTAGTCGAACCCTAATTACGTATGTCATTGATCTGAAGCAATGATTGTAAATTTTCAGGTGGATTTTATTGATCACAAGGACTTTTAGACAAAGGTAATTACTTGAATTGATTGCAGTTTTATGTTACTAATTTATTTTGGTACGCCTATGCTATTCCGACTTCATTATACGATGATTTGGCGTCTTATTTTTTGTATTATATTTGTGGATTTTTGAATATGGTGAAGAAGTGACAGCAGAGCAAAGTTGATCAGATTAACTGCATGGCAGAAGAAGGTGACATGTAAGATTTTGCAGATGGTGTGGATGGAGGAGAAAACAATGGTGAAGATTGAAATCTTGATGATTACTAAATGGTTAGTGTAAGAATTAAATTTCATTCCTTTTAGTGTTTTTAGTCCAAAATCTATCATCAAATGTATATGTGTTATAATCTACCATGTAATACACTTGATTTCGACAATTCATATCTTTTTAAGTTCTAATTTGAGCAGCTTACAAAGGTGACAGATACGTCCTCTGCTCGAGCAAGATCAGGAAAAGATATCCAGGGCATTCCATGGGAAAGATTGAATATAACAAGGGAAAGTTACAGACGTACAAGACTTGAACAATACAGAAACTATGAAGACATTCAATTATCTGGTGATGTTGTTGATAAGGTACTACAATATCTACTTTCATAGACATAATTCCTTTTTCTACTCTTCATATTATGAAACATTGTTGTTGTATGCAGAAATGCAAACAAAATTCCAAAATTGGTAACTACTATGAGTTCTTTCATAATACAAGATTAGTGAAACCTAAAATCATTCATTTTCAAGCATATTAGATTGATATTACCTAAAAGCCCTAAAGATTCTAAAAATTTATGTGGTATACAGCTAAGGAACCTGATATAGGCTACCTCAAAGCATGATGTGTATCTCATGTGTAACAACTCAATCATGCACTGCTCATTAATCACAAAACCCAACTGAAAATCTAAACTTTTCTAGGCACGTGGCACCTACTGAGGTACTTACTTTTATTTTCATTCATCATATAATGTTGCTGAAGTTGCAAAAAGACGGAAATTACATTGTGTCTTGACTCCCTTAACTTTAGACCTAAACTCAAGAATTTTAATTTCTTTGTTCATTTTTTTTATACCTTTTTGAGAATTGAAAATCTGAAATTTGTTTTGGGGATAGAGAAACATGCAGGTAGTTTGATGTAATGGTTTACACAAACTCGAATTAGTACACTAGCACTCAATGATGATTTCTTGGAGGCAGGAAGCTTTCAAGGAAAGCTTGCTTGTGAGGTAATCTGTTATAAAAATATATTTTTCTGGGATTTTGGTAAAAGATTTAACCATAAAATGTATTATTAATTTAGTTTTAATACGGAATCTTGATGTATTATATGATGCAAAGATTTGGATAAACAGTGAATGATTTTTTGTACAAGGACGACTTGTGAAGATAATGCTATAACAAATGCTATTGAAATATACGACACCTTGGAAGTAATTGTGAAGTAGGATGTAAATCATGCAACTATTTTTGTTATAAAATATATTTTTGAAAACGTGTTTGTTGATATTTTGATAAATGTGGTGGTTTGTAGTGGTGGAATGCATTTAATGGCATCAATTAATGATTGTGGTGTGAGAGAATAGGACATGGAGGGATTTTAGCTTGTGAATCACTTCCGCTTTCCTAGGCCAGTCAATGTGTGTGTGTGTGTTTTTTTTGGTTCTTATTTGGAATTCCTTTAGATAGTGTTTGTTGTCATAGAATTAGGGGAGGAATGGAATGGCTCATTCCATAGAAGTGAGGAAGACATGTTTGTTTTCTCTGATGGAATGGAATGAGCCATTACGAATGTTAAGAACAAACTCATTTCGTTGTAATTATTTGTTATATAAAAGTGAGGAATGTGTTTGGTATGATGGAATTCAAAATTTATGAATAAAAATTGGTTAAGTTGCAACTTTTCATTCCATTCTAGAATGAAATGAAGGATTAACAAAATGGAAGGAGTCACATTACAAATTAATGGAATGAGTGATTCCATTCTGATTTTGATTCCATGAAATCAAGAGGTAAATTTATAGAATCAAAAGTTAAAAATTAACTCTCCGAATGCAATGCAGGTGTATGACTAAGTTTGTGACTGGTCTCTTTTCGGTGGGAATGTTCTTTCACCTCTACAATTAGGTACTAAAAAAATATTGTAGGTTTACAAAAAAAAAAAAAAAAAAACTTGTGGGTGATTCAAAAGTTATTATGTGGTATTAAAGATTTAGAACAAAGAGTTGTTCTAAATTTGGTAACCGAAGATTGTGCTTGGATTTGAATTCGATTGTTGTTCTCTTAGTTTAAGTTATTGGTTTGTAAATGTTTAGAATTTTATTTAAGCTGAAAGTTAAAAGACATGGGTGATGGTCAGGGAACCAAGCCTGCCAATGCCAACAAAGGGAACGCAGCTACCAACCTTAGAAGTGAGTGTTTTAACCAAATCATGTATTTTACCTACAGATGGTGTAATGCATATGAACTTAGTCACTAGCTTTAGTTGGTAAAAGAAAAGAAATGTTTTTTATGAAAAATTCTAATGATTCCAATGAAAACCTGATTTATGAGTTAAACCTCACGGTTTATTATGAAGGGAAAATTTCACATACGTCCTTACAAACATTAAGAATTACGTTTATATCCTTTCAAAATTCATAATTACATATATATCCTTGTTAACCTAGTAAACTCACGTTTATATCCATTTTTATAATTTAAAGAGATATAAATTAATTTAATATCAACAAATATATTTAGAAGTAAAAAATACATATAGATTTACCAAAATACCCTTTACACATTATATCTAAAAATAAATCGTATTCCTTTTTATTGCTAGAAATTGTTAATTAGGTTTTGAGGGGAAAATAGAATCCTCAGTCGTCGTGATCGATCAGCCAACCAAGCACCTTTCTCCATCGCCAAAAATCGAGTTCCATCTCTCCCTCCCATCTTCCGGTCTCCATCACCTTCTTCCCTCTTAGTTGTTGTTCTTTTCTTCTATTCTTCTATTATTCCCTAATTTCTACCAAATTTGTTTCACAATCGAAGCTTTTTGATTTGTCGGGTGTAATCGAATCGGGTTTTTGATCATTGGGTACAACCTGTCAAAGATTTTTCAAATAATCAAAGTATTTGATCTTTGTGGATTTTGTTTCGAGTTTGATGGAGTCGAGGTGGTTACAATGGCAGCTTCGAAATCTGTTGCACAGACGTACTACTGGAGGGAGTATTTTAAGAGCTCAAATCGAGTTCATGGGTTTGTAATTTATGCTCATTGTCTGTCGTTTTTCTTTGCTAGTCTGAATCGGTGTTGTAAGGCCATAGTTATCGAGAGACTGCCATCTGGAGTATTTGCTGACCCATTTGAGCTACAACATCTTACTCAACTTGATTGTAAATTACAGTGATACCCTTCAAGTAATTTGTGTAGCATGTTTACCTCAAAAAGTTATATTACGTGTTTTTTTTTTTTTTTTTTTTTTTTTTTTTTTTTTTTGCAGTGTTTACTGATGCTTTGGGACACTGATTTAGAGTTGTCAATGTTAATTCTTGTGCTTCATTGAACAAATTAATGGAAAATTGAGAGAAATTACCACTCCTTATTGATTTATTAGCTCTACTATTTCTGTGAATGAAATCCTATACACTACAATATTTTTACTAGCTTTTATTTTCTGTCTTCCTCATTTTCTTACCAGGTTATTCTCATATATTTTTAGAGTGTGAAATACATGACAGAGGATGAAGGTGATGATGTTGAAAGCAGTGAAGATGAAGATGAAACCTGTTTGACTGGTCAAAGCAAAAACTCATCTCAAAAGATCAAAAGTTATGATAGAGTTAGCACTTGTCCTTATCCCTATGTAAATGAGGAGAAGACACGAATTGGAATCACAATTGAGAAGGAAGAGAAACCTAATGAAGACTTGTCCTTATGTTTAATGTATTTTAAACAATTTAGAAAAAAAAAATCAAGTTTTTTCTTATTATAGGATCATACTTTCAATTTATTTGGGTTATAGTAATGTACATCCATTTTAAGTTTGAGTTTATAATAAAAGTTCTTTTGTTCTTGGTCAATGAGTGAGCAATGTACTTTCAACTATTTGCTTATAATAGCATCCTACTTGTAGAAATGGTGCATATGCAGAAAAACATTATATAACTGGTCCATAGGCAGGAAAACATTCCAAAATTGGTCCTTGCGACTGAAAAGTATTACAGAAATGGTTCCTGTGCAGGGAAACATTGCAGAATATGTCCTTATAATACAAATACATTTCGTAAATGGTCCCTGTCCAAAAATACGTTATATAATTGGTCCCATATGTAGGAAAACATTACAGAATAGGTCCTTGTGACAGAATAACATTACAGAAATGGTACCTATTTAGAAATACATTGCAAAATTAGTCCCCCGTGATAGACAATTATTGGAAAAATGGTCTCTATGTAGGAGAACATTATAGAATAAGTCCCTACGACAGAAACTTATTACAGAATAGGTACCTGTGACAAAAAACATTACCAAAATGGTCCACTCCAGAAATACATTACATAATTGGTCCTCTGTGAAAGAATATTATTATAGAAATGGACTTTGTGCATGTGAACATTACAGAATAGGCCCATGTGACAGAAAATTATTACAGAAATAGTCCATTTGGAAAAAAAACAATCATAAAAATGGTTCCAAATTAAATACATACGTCTGATCAAATTTTTAACAGTCTTTCCCATGATAAATCCTACTGAACAAGATTAAAAAAAAATAACAATCTATGCAGAAAGAATTAAATACTAAAATGCAATCAAACTCATAACAAAAACTCATGATCTTTTGTGTTCTTTCTTCTTGCTAGTGGATGTTTCATCAAAACCTTGATGGGCGGGATTTTTGCAAGTCCTTTGATGGTGTCCATACATACCACAACGTGGACATCTGTGTCGTTTCTTGGGCTCGTCACGTGGTACAATTCTATTCTTTTTAGGTCGTCCAGGCGGCCGTTTTATAATAGGTGGGTATATCTTATCGACTGTCTCTATATGCACCCATTGATCTTTTCCGGGCATCGGACCAATTTCTAAAGCATATGCTTCTTTAAATTTGTCGACTGTGAAATATGTATCAACATATTTGTCCCAACTAGGCTCCCTTGTGAAAGCAATAAAAGCAGCTGCATGTACACACGGAAGGCCTGTAACTTGCCATTTTTTACAACTACATTTTTTCTCATCCAATATAACATCCCACCGACTTCCTTTGTAGTTCACTTCTGCTTTATTATCACTGCTTCTACAAACTTGAAATTCACCCAAGTTCTACATGAGAAAATAGACAAGAAGAAACTAATATTAGGAAAAATAAATATGTTTAATGCAAAAAAAAAGTGTATATATACAGTTCCTTAACTTACCTTAGTGATTGTTTTGAGATAGTTCTTTGCTTTTGGAACTAGTGGTCCTTTCCATTTTTTCACCTTACTCCTTTTCTTGTCAAATCGTTCCATAAGCTTTTCCCTAATTGCATCAAGGAGATCAAGCACTGGTTTATAACGTATGTCACCTACCCAAGAGTTAAAAGTTTCTGAAATATTGTTGGTGATGTAATCACACTTGACAAGTGTGCCAAACTTACTTCTACTCCATATCTTTTTATGGTTCTCATTCAAATATAAAATTGCATCTTTACTTACAGTAGCAATTTCATTTAACAATCTGTCATGCTTACTAACAGAGTAGGTATTTGCAGCCTCCCATAGCTTGCTCATGAAAAAGTCACCTCGATAATGTTTCTTGAAGTTGCTACATAAATGTCTTAAGCATTCTCGATGCTCGATATCAGGATAAACCTGTGTAATAGCTACTTCTAACCCTTTTTGCATGTCAGAGGAGATAACAAGACCATTAGGTGTACCAATCGCTTTTTCTAGTGACTTGAGAAACCAAGTCCATGATTTTGTATTCTCCGACTCAAGCACACCATAGGCTACTGGAAACATACCATTGTTACCATCTATACTTGTGGCAGCGGCTAACACACCATTAAATTTCCCTTTCAAATGACAAGCATCAAGCCCAATGTAAGGACGACAACCAGCAAGAAAACCCTTGTAACATGCTGTTAAAGATATAAAAAAGCGTAGGAAATGTTTTTTGTCACCCACTGTCTGTAAATCAATCTCCACGATACTTCCTGGGTTTCTCTTTTCAATTTCCTGTTTGAAATCATATATATTTAGATAAGAGTCATCCCACTTGCCATACATATCGGTATAAGCTTGCTCCCTTCCTCTAAAGACTCTCATATATGGTACTTCAACATTGTAGCTATGCATAAGCCACTTTTTCAGGTCGGCAGGAGAGACATCGCCTTCAGATTTCAACTTGTCGGTTACAACATCAGCAATCCACCCTTGAGTGGCATGTTTGTTACCACACTTGTTGCTTCGAGTACAAGAATGAGTATCTACAAATTTCTTAACCTACAAAATTTCATAAAAAAACATATAATTATGTTAACTTAATAACAATGTCGAAAAGTGTAGTATTTCTTAAATTTCATACTTACTTCAAACGTAACCCCATCTTGTGTAAGAGAAGCATGAATTCTCCATTTGCACTTTTTATCGTCACAACATGCTGTAAGTCTTGTCAAATCACTTTTCTCAATGACATACTCAAATTCATTTGTTAGTGCATAATGGTTTAATGCTCTTCTAAAAGAAACTGCACTTGGGAATTTAGAATTCACTTTCATAAATGGATTTATCTTACTATATGCATAAGTTTCACCATAATTTAGAAGCTCATATTCATTATCAGAACTATGAAGACTATGATAACTTTCTTGACTTAGGCAAATTGAGTCTGTCTCATTTTCATCATCAGATTCATCAATAACTTGATCTTGACAACTAAACAATTTACAGTTATACCTTAATTTTTCGGTTGTCACATAAATTGTTACTTCTTTCTCCTCATTATACATGCTAAGCATCACCATGAACCTCTCATCATTATCAAGTTCAATAAAGCATTGCTCTTTTGCATGTTTGTCAACAAATACTATTGACAAAACAATATCGCTTTGTGATGGATAATGTTTTTTCACCTCTTCAAGTAGATGATTTAAGCCGTACGAACATGTGTCTATATAGAGAGATTTTGTAGATCCAAAACAATATACTTGCCTACATGAGTTCCTAGCTAACCGAAAGAAGCCTCCATATTTCAGTTTAAGCTTGTATTTCGATATGACTTGCCTGACAACCATAATGAAAAAAAAATTAATGCAATTGAAGGGCCACATAAAATATCATTCATCTTATTTGTAAGAACTTACTCAATTATCGGGGAGTGAACACTTATTTCCCATGTTGGTGTATCAATCTCATCACCCATCAAAATTAATTGAATAAAAAGAGATTACCTGTTGCGATTATAAGACGATGAGATGAAAAATTAATCAAATGTAGAACCACAGTTAATAGAATGTATTCTTTGACAAGTCTATTGACCAAACCGGATGTTTTTGACCTATCAATGTTCATTATGTTTGGTATTTCGCAATATGTATTCTAATTTGTCGTTATTTCTAACCATACCAAATAATTAGTAGATAACTTGGAATTTACAGTTTAATACATGATCTTAAAAAAACACTATGATCGGAGAGACTAAAAATATATATGTGATTAAAATGCGCCTTCTGATTTCTATTCATAATCAAATATGCAATCAAAATTAATCAAATGAGGGAAAAAATATACCTGTGAAGAAAAAGACGGACTTTATTAGTCCACTGTGATGAAGAAGCACAGAATGCAAGTCGAATGATAAAGAACCACAAACTGCAAGTCGACCTATTGGAGGGTTTTTCTGTTTCACGTGGTGGACTTTTCCCACATTTAATTAGGTTTAATCCTAATTAATTAGGTTTAATCATAATTAAATGCATTTAGTTGTAATCTTTAATAATGTTTAAAGGGTATTTTGGTAAATCTATATGTATTTTTTATTTCTAAATATATTTGTTGATATTAAATTAATTTATATCTCTTTAAATTATAACATTGGATATAAATGTGAGTTTACTAGGTTAATAAGGATATATATGTAATTATGAATTTTGAAAGGATATAAACGTAATTCTTAATGTTTGTAAGGACGAATGTGAAATTTTCCCTATTATGAATTACAGATGGATGCAAAATCAAATGATTTTTAATTTTCACCTTTAAAATTCACTCTTCTCCTTTGTACTTCTTCTTTCGTTCTCTTCTGTGTTCAAACGTTTCAGATTTTGGGGATAATACGCTGACCGTGTAATATTTAACATCAGCTTTTGATCACCAGCTCCCTGCCCCACCACCAGCTGTTTCTGCAATCCGATGCTCAGCGCTCGACATCAACGCTTGATAATGAAAACTTTTGTTGTGTTTCTTGAATTTTGTCATTTTTTAAACCTTTTCCTTTGGGTATTTTTTTTTAAACAGAGGAAGAATCAATCTAATTATGTAATAATTATTTCATATGCCTGTGTTTCTTCGTTTTATGGTGCTTAAATGATTCTTTTTGATTTCATATTTTGGTGTTTTTAATGGGAGAAATCCATCTTTATTCTTGGATTAATACATAAAGTAAAAGATCTACTTGCAAGATGTAGCAACATACTTTCATTTCCGATCATGTTGCTTTCTTTGGCGTTTCCAACCCCGCAAAGCGGGGATTCTTCTCTAGTTTATCCTAAAGGACCTTTCTTGAGCATATTATATTAAGGCTTCTTCTTCTTCCCCTAATTCAATAGAACGCTTCTACTGTTAGATAAACAAAGTTGCAAATAACTCGATGAATGTAGGTAAAGGCAAATGTTTCTTTGATTGTCTGGCAGATAACTCAATACATATTCGCCTCACAACGTCTTCGTCTCTCCTCCCTCTTTCTTTCTCCATGAACTCTTTTTATTCTTCAGCCCCCACTCGTCAACCATACCATGCTTCTTCATTACAACTACCTGCACACGTCTGATGGACAAAAGATGAGTTGCACCAATATCACAATCATAATCCTTCACCACATCTAACCACTGACACTGCCTCATATTCAGATTCGGCTGATCCATGAGGTACCTCAAACTCTTATGGTCCGTGTAAATGGTATACTAGACCCCGTAGAGGTAGTGTCGCCAAATATTAAGGGCGAACACCATAACCCCCAACTCCAAATCATGCGTCGGATAGTTAGTGTGACAACCCAAAAATTTCTGTTAGTTTTAACGTCGAAATTAAGCGCGTCAAAAATTAGCCAAATTTATCCCAAAAATATTTTTGACTGGATTTAAACCCGTTGGAATATTTTAAATAATATTCGACAAGCGAACCAAAATTAAGAAGGTATAATTTTAAAATGTTGTCGTGTTTAACGGTAGTCGTGAAAAAACCCCGTTCGCAGTTGGTGTCAGGTGAACCCCCAACCAGGCCATAGACTCCACCCTATATAAGGGTTGAGTGGGTTTCATCCCACCCTTTTTCCCACCTTAGACACTTTCTCTCTCTACTTTCTCTCTCTACAAATCGGGTTTGGTCCAAAATCGCCTCTTTTAAGCCCCAAACTAGTAAGTGATCTACCCTAACTTGTTGTTTAGCTGATTTAACTTACAAATTTGTGTTTAAATTACCCAAAACCCTCAAGAACATGAGCTTACGGTCTAAGAACACCTTCATGGACTGTAAACACTCATAAATGGGGTTTTAATGCTCAAAAACCCTTCCAAACCACTTATGGAGCTTAGTTATGACTTAGAGGCTTACATGAAAGGACTTAGAACACCAAAATCTTAGCAAATGGGGAGTAAACATGAGTTTACAGTCTAAGAACATTATTAGACCGTAAAATCATCTTCAAGGACCATAAACACCTTTTAAGGTGTTAAACTACCCCTTAAACACCTCCAAAAGCTTCCATGAGTGCCTAGAGCCTTGTAATCCTTCATTTGATGCACCAAAACATAGGATTCGTGGACAAACATGAGTTTACTACCGTAAACTCATGTGTTTAAGGTAGTAAACTCCCCAAGAACATCTTCATAGACTGTAAACACCTTTCCAAGGTGTTTAAGTGCCTTTAACACCTTCCTATGCCCATATAAGTGACTAGAACCTTACCTACATAGCCTAGAACCACCAAACAACAAAATAAATGGACTAACATGAGTTTAATACCGTAAACTCATGTGTTTATGGCCGTAAACTCCTCAAGGAGTGGTCAATGAACCGTAAACTCCCTATTGTGTCCATTTTGAGCCCCAATCACTTCCTTAGCCCTTGATTCGACTCTAGCATGATTCTATGAGTGAGATAAGACCTTAAAGAATCAAAGAACACACCACCCATGAGTTTACAGCCGTAAACTCATGGGGATAAGGTCTTAGGGCCGTAAACTCTATAAAGAGTTTACTCTTGAAGAGTAAACTCCCTAATTGGGCCATACACTCCCTTAGATGTTACCCGGGACACTCCTAGCACTTGACCAAAGTGTTTTATGCTCATTAGGATGCGTATACGTGATTAATTAGTATTATAATTACTAATTGTATGTATACATATGTCATCATATGTTAATAGGACACAAAGTGTGTTCAAGTCTTCACTTGACACCGAGCACCTAACCGACATTTCCGTCCGATCCACTTACAACAAGTGAGTTCATACCCCTGAATTAACCTTTTAAATGTTTTTACATGCTTTTATGGGGGGGGGGGATACAAGTTAAAACATGCTAGTTATTATATCAATCATATGTGATTGATAACCCGCATGCAACAGGATTTATCACACTTTCAGCTGTTTTACCAAGTATAATACTATTGGTTGTTTTCCAAAACGTTTTTAATTGTTTCAACCTTTTCTCAAATTGTCTCTCGCGCTGTATGTTTTACTTCAAAACCAGTTACAGCAGTATTTTAAACAAAGGTTTTCTTTACTTATATTGTTTTATCAAAATTACATTCAAAACTGTTTATGAAAGGTTTTCAAAGGATTTCCAAAGGTCTTCAAGCTTATTTTACAAAAGGATATCAAGTCACAATTTTCTTAAGTGTAAAGGTTTTCCAAAATTTTCGTCAAAGTTTCCTCCATGCTTCTATGCTACTACTTCGATAAATGCTTCTACTTCGTTAAATGCTTTTACTTCGTTAAATGCATGCCTGTACTTGTATAGTTATATAAATAATGTTTAAAGGACTTAGGAAGGCTAGTTCGCCCTATTTCCTTTTCCTCGTTTGGATGTGGTCTAGTGGGATCGGATATCCGTCCGAAGGTCGTTTAAACATTAATTATATGTTATGTATATATGTATAAACATAAAGGTTTACATCAGCCAGTTCATTACCCTTGGGTAGCAAGGGCGTCCTCCTACTCGTCACTCATAGATCAGGGACACTAGTAACTATTATAGGAATAGTTAGGAAGCTCTATTTACTCTTTCTAGTATGCGAATTCCAAATGAGTCAGTTCAGTTGTGAGTCTCTCTCGTTAGTCCAGTACCTACATTAGAACTCACTATACGAGATGCATCTTCAAGACACGGATCTCCTCGTCGTCGAGTTGGTAACCAGAGTCTCCTGTAGGGAGAGCGGGCATTGTGTGTATAGATCTATACGGGATTGACACTCCCGCACCCTGACTGCTAGCTACAGTCCACGGCCTACCAAGCCAAGGGGTGACAAATGTCACATTTATTCCGACGCTTGCAGGGCGTCAAGTACTCTAGTGTCAATCAGTATGGTTATGAGTATCTACATGTTTACCTTATAATTCATGGCCTTAAGGTAATGATAATTAACACTGTATTCTTGAAACAACACTCTTAGGACTACTCTTGTTTTAGACCTTGCTAGTTGTATCTTTCATTTGATACTGTCTAGGGTCTGTGTTCCTTTGTCTTAGACCTTGCTAGCTATATCTTTCATTTGATACTGTCTGGGGTCTGTGTTTCTTTGTTTTAGACCTTGCTAGCTGTATCTTTCATTTGATATTGTCTGGGGTCTGTGTTTCTTTGTTTTAGACCTTGCTAGCCGTATCGTACATTTGATACCGTCTAGGGTCTGTGTTTCCTTTTGTTAGACTGATCCAGGCGTGTCGTTCATTCGATACTCTCCTGGAGTCTATGATTTCCTTTGCCGTAGTCAGCAGTGTTTTCTATTGAGGCATATGTTATTTTCCCCTAGCATTTTACTAGTGATATTCTCCTACTTTCTTTAAAATCAAATACCGTATTTTGGTAATGATAGTATTTCGGGGAAAATTACTCTTTAAAACATAACTCTGTCGAGTCTTGGTAGAAGACTGCTTTTATTTAGAAAATATAGGATTTTCTGGAAAGGACTCTAATATACCGTAGATTCTAAACTACTACTTTTTATAAAGTTATTTTGAATAAAATGCTTACTTACACAAATGACACTAAATACTTATGAACTCACCAATGCTGTATTTTGGTGATGATAATATTTCAGGGAAAATTACTCCTTAAAACATAAGTCTGTCGGGTCTTGGTATAAGACTGCTTTTATTTAGAAAATATAGGATTTTCTGTAAAGGATGCTAATACACCGTAGATTCTAAACTACTATCTTTCATAAAGTTATTTTGAATAAAAATGCGTATTTATACAAATGACACTAAATACTTATGGACTCACCAACATTATAAAATGCTAGTACTCGCTTTCAAAATAACTTGTATTCTTAGGTCAGCGATAGACAGGTACATCACAGGAGCTTTTATGGAGACAGACTAGTACCAAGCTGCACCTATATTATTACTTGTATTACTTTGATGTTGCTATGAAATGTAACTTATGTAAAACTATTACTATTAATGCAATGGTTGTTGTACTTTGATTACTATACTGCATATGTTGTGATACTTGACATGACGTCTTCCACCCCAGAGCGTTTCCGCCGTTCCGGTTTTGGGGTGTGACAGTTAGCCTCATTAGGCTTCAGCTGCCTCGAATAATAAGCTATCACATGACCTCGCTACATCAATACCACTCCCATACCTGTGATCGAAACGTCACAGTAGACTACAAAGTAATCTACTCCCTCTGACAGGGTGAGGATTGGCGCCTCACACAATTGCTGTCTGAGCGTCTCAAAGGTTGTCTGCTGCTCAGAACCCCAACGAAACACCACCGACTTCTTGGTCAGTCGGGTCAACGGATCTTCTATATTGGAGAAATCCTGGATAAATCTTCTATAATACCCTGCCAGACCTAGGAAACTCCGAACCTCAGATGGAGACCTCGGAATCTCCCACTGCATCACGACCTCTATCTTAGCCGGATCTACCAAAATACCCTTCTGGTTGACGAGGTGCCTAAGAAACTGCACCTCGCGCAACCTATAACGCCCATAGATCCGGGCTAGTCACTTTAGAGACAATGAGCGTCAAAAATGACTTTTTGATAGAACATTATTTACAATAAATAATGTTAACCAAGTTATAGTATATTTCACAAAGGTTATGTACATATAAAGAACACCGAAATCCGAGTTATAACGAAGAAGTTATGACCCGTCAAAGTTTTACGGCAAAACCGGCGCGATACCGGGAATCGTAAAAAGTGAATTTACGACAAAGTACTTTCTAGCCTTAGCGATCTAGATGAAAGTCGTAGAATGTGTTACACTGAGAGCGTGCATAAAAAGAACGTCCAAATCTGACTTCGTATGAGGAAGTTATGATTTTTCTAAGATTTAGCAAAGCATTGCACAGCCCGAAATTCGAATTTTAGATCAGTCGATTTTAGGCCAAAATAATCTAAACAAAAAATGAAGATATCGTTAGTATTATTTAAACGATAAAAAGACAGATTAAAACGGAGCTCGTATGCGAAAGATATGGACGAAGCTTAGTCTCTACTTTTCGAGCACGACGAATTCGATACAGTTTTGTAAATCTAAGATAGAATGAGAATTAGCCAACATGATCTAAATAAAATTGTAGTACTCATAAATACCAACACGTGGATATAAAGAACGTCGAAAACGGAGCTCGTATGTTAAAGATATGGACGAAAATTAGTCTCTACTCTTCAAGCGCGGCGAATTCGAATACAATTTTGTAAATCTGAGCTATAATGAGAATTAGCCGACGGGTCTAAATGAAAGTTGTAGTACCTTTAAATACTAATGTGTGGATATAAATAACGTAGAAAACGGAGCTCGTACATGGAAGATACAGACTAAGCTTAGGGGCTACTCTACGATAAAATCCCTATAAATAAGAGATGAACTCTTCATAATTTCTTCACACCATAAGCCTTTCTTTCTCTCTCTAACTTCTCTCTAGCCTCCCTAAACCCCTACCAAGTCTAGGGAACCTCCCTAGCACGAGAAGGAAACCCCGGAGCACCCGACGACTCCGAGAAGAAAAGCTTTCAGCTCGGAAACACTGCTCCAGCGAAGCCCGGTTTTTTAATAAAAACCCGCTGTAAGTGAGCTACACCTACACTATTTCTAATATAGCTTTTATTTAAATACAATAATATTATTAGGACCTTATAATAATAATAATAATGCTAAGACTAATAATTAGTCACGGTAAATATCATACTAAAATCTAGTGGTAATAATACTAGGTTTCGTCGAAGGAAATTATATTGTTAAGAAGCAAAGCGCTGTTCGAGTTTGCAATAATCACTTTAACAAGTGAGTGCATGTCACACCCCAAAACCATGAACGACGGAAACGTTCTGGGGCGGAGGACGTCATGTACAGTATCATAACAATGAATAGTAGTAAACAAGCAACAACATCATCCATTGCATTAATAATATAATTTTATACAAGTGTGTTCTGTCAAGTTATATAGACACCAAAAATACATATCAAAATAAAAGATGAGTCTTGAACGAACTCCGTCTTCTCAAAACCTGGCACCTGCACCTGTCTACTGGTGACCTGAGAATACAAATTATTTTGAAAGCGAGTATCAGCTTTAAAGCTGGTGAGATCATAAGTATATTAGTGTCTGTATTTGTATGGAAGTATTTGTAAGATGTTTGAACTCTCCTAGAAAACCCTATGTTTCCTACTAATTGTAGCCTTCTACCAAGGCATCTAGTATTTGTGTGTGTGTCTCTTGTAAGAGTGTGTATTTTCCCAAGTCCGACTATCATTAACCAAAAATATAGTTTTTACATTACCGTGCATCGTGTGAATATTCACGAAGTGAATGTAATGGGAAAATATCATAGTACTGTAGTATTATAATAAGTAACTACTGATGTACTAACTACCTTAAATCAATTGTAATTTAAAGTAACATGTGATCAACTTGTATCCTGCTACCGACTCTAGTAAAACGACGATGTAAGACGTCGTAAGAAATGACATTTGGCACCCGTAGACTTGTGAGTCCCACTGTAGCAAGCATCAAGGTGTAGGATAGTCAATCCAGTATAGCTCTATACGCAAACTCATACGCTCCCCAATTAAGGAGATTCTGGATACAAAAACGGTCATGGCAGGTAGTTCCATGCCCCGTTTAATGGCTCACATAACTACATGAATGTATATGTAATGAATGTGCTAGTTGTATTGTGTGTTCTTTCTCTGTCTAGCCTATATGTACTGTAATGTTCTACGTATGCTAGCTGTAATGTGTGTTCTCTCTCTATCTAGCATGTATAGTAATGTATTGTGTGTACTAGCTGTATTGTGTGCTCTCTCTTTATCTAGCAAGTATTGACTCATGAATGAACTGACTCATTGTATGTTTCATTGTTCTAGTAATAGTTTTAGTATCTTTCTAAACTACCCCTATGGTAGCTTGCTAGTAATGTATGATCATGATTGTATACCCTTGCTACCCAAAAGTATAGAACTGATTGAAGGAACTTTTATGAATATGTATGTATACATGATATACAACTAATATTTAAACGACCTTCGGACGGATAACCGATGCCCTAAATCCACATCCAAACAAGGAAAAGGAATTAAAGCGAGCTGGCCTTCCTAAGTCTTTTAAACATTGCTTATATAACTTGTAGGAACCCATTTTTATAACGAACGGTGAATGCGGAAGAAAGATATCTCAAGATTAGTCGTGTTTTTGGAAGTATGAACACGAAGAACATATTATGAGTTCATAAGAAAAGACTAAGAACAAGAGAGAATAATAATATATTTCATGAAGAGCATGGAGGGAGAGAAACTCTCCCTGGGTGGGAGAACCCACCACTTTCTCTATGTAGAATTACGTTGTAACAAAAGTGTAACTCTAACTAAGAAAAAGAAATGAGCTAGCTTTTCTTTAAAAAATGACCAACTCTCCCTTTATATAGGAGGAAGAGTATTTACACCATAAATACAATAAAGGGAAAATATAACCTAACTATCACTCATTATTTGTGGAGCATTTACATGCCCCAACATTCTCTCCCTAAATGCTTACAAATGATGAAAGATACAATAAGTGATAGATGGCTATAATACAGTAATCCAACTAGCAAGTGTGGTAATAAAATGAAATCAAGTGCTGAAATGTCTCTGAAACTCTGAAGTGTTTGTGAAGACTGAAACTGGCCATGAATCTCTAACAATGAAGGTCTTCGGCTTCAAAGCAAAACCAATGAAGCAGAAAAAATAAGATCCAAATCTTCAAACCAGTCATAATCACCCGAAGAAGGAGGTCACCATGAGCAAGTAGAAGATCCAATAAAAGAAACACTTCGGCTTCAAAAGTCTGAAAAACATCTCGAGTTCTCGAATCATAATACACCGAAATTCTTTAAAGAATAACCTGCTAAACATGTGAAGCATCCATAAAATGTAGTCCGGATAAAAATAATGTGAGTCCAAAAACATGGTCCAGCGATGCCAAACATTTGATCCAAGGATCAAAAATAAGTGCCACGTCACATCGCCAAAATAATCTTCGTCTTCAACATATCACAAATCCAAACTCGTGAAACCATAAGAATTAAACCAAATGCGAACACAAAATCATCCTGTGGTAGAGTCCAAATAATAAATAATCTGAATTGGAAAACATCGAGTAATGCCAAAAAATTTGATCCATGAAGACTAAAAATAAATGTCACATCGCATCACTAAATAAATAATCATCTTCAGAACTCTTCAAAATCCAAACTCAAACAATTATAACCAAATCCGGATGATATTCTCTCCCTATTTTTGATAACCAATGACCGGATATCATAAATCAACAAATCATCGGATGGAGAGTGTCGAATACCAAGAGCTAAGAGAAGCTCTCCCTAGATGTATGAAGGGTCTCGATAAGAAACAAGAAAGAGTAAAATAAATACTCTTGCGGTCATGAGAAGGAGGGTGACATAGTTGCTTAAGCTATGCTGAGAATATATGTTGTGCCAAAAATAATATCCAAATATCCAAACTGGGGTGCCGGAACACTTGAAGTGGTCTTCAATAGAGAATAAAGTCCACATGCTCAAGATACATGATTCGTCAACCAAAAATCAAGAGCGCCAAGTCATAATATCCCATAAAGTGAAGGATGCGAAACAACTTTGTTGATCAATCGCTGTTGCGGTGCAAGCATCACAAAAAGATAATATGAAGTCCGACTGCGGTAGGAATATTCTTCCAATAATAATAACCGGCATGAAGTAACCAATGTGACAATCCAAGGGTGCGGTTGTGGCAAAAATTGGTGTTAAATAAAATAATTGGTGTAATAAAAAAAATGGTTTTACAAAAAAAATTGGTTATAATAAAAAAATGGCTAAATAAAAAAATTGGTGTTAAAAAAAATAATTGGCTTAATAAAAATAATTGACTGAAAAAAAAATAATTAAAAAAATATAATGTAAAAAAAATCTGAATTAAAATTACAAAAATCTAAAAAAGGAGGAAAAAGGTGGGGGTGGAGGAAAAAGAAAGGAGAAGGAAGAAGGAAGGGGGAGGAGGAGAAGAGAGGGGAGGAAAGGAGAAGGGCTGAAGGGGAGAAGGAGGAAGGAGGGAGGAGGGGCGAAGCCTGGGAGGAGGGAGGAGATGATCCGAAGTTGGAGGAATAAGGTGGCTGCGGTGCTAAGGTGTTGCAGATCAAGGGGAAGGCGGAGGTGAAGTTGCGGTCGGTGGGTGCGGATGATGGGTGACTGCGGTGGAAGGGTAAGTGCGGATCAGAGGTGATTGCAGATGAGGTGGTGCGGGTGGAGCTGGTCTCGGATGGAGAAGGCGAGGCGGATGCGGAGCAAGCAGTCAGGCGCGACTGCGGTGCGAGGAAGGCTGATCCGAGATTGCAAGTGAGAGACTGCGGATCCGAAGCTGGGAAGGATGTGCCTGCGGACCGAGGGCAGCAGTGTTTTTTTGGCTGCGGGTCTAGGGCTGCGGATAGGGGCCTGAGAGGACCTCAAATCAAGGCATAAGAGGGGCTGCGGGGAGGCTTCTTAGGGGACTCCGGTAGGCAGTTTTTGGCTGCGGTTCGGGGGTCTGGAAGGGGCTGAACATGTGACGAAAAATGCTATTTTTTTTAATGAAAAATGGTACCGCAAAGGCCATTTATTCATATTTTAATAAGGGAATCTTTTTATAAAGCATTCTAAGTCAACAGAAGGTCTTGGGAAGACAAAAATATGAGTGTGCAGGGGGTTTTTTAGGGACAAAAGGTGATGGGATTGGACAATGTCACATGGTTTTTGTCTTTTTGAAGGAGTAAATGGTGGAGTACTCTTTATCCAAAAGAGTAACAAGGACAATATGCTTTATGTAAACAACACATTACGTCCAAACAATTCAATTGAAGATCTACAGCAACTAAAATATGAGAATCAAGAGCTTCTTACCTCATAATGAGAAGAGTTGCTGGGAAAGAAAAAACTTCAAAAAGAAATGTTTTTCTCCACTTTCTTCAAGAAAAATAAACCCATTAAATTTGTGTCTTCTCATTTCCAAGAACATATACCTCCTGGAACAATTTCTTCAACATTTTGGAGACCACAAAAATAATTTCTTCTCCCATTTATGTACACTTCTTCAACAAAAAAGTAATAAGAACATGAAGAACATCAATTTTTCAGCAAAAATAGAACGATCAACAGCAACAACTTTTATTTTTGCTAAGGTAGAATCACCCAAAAGATAGAAATAAGAAAGAACATCATAAAAAAAAATTCTGGTTTGCAACCCGAAATTTTTTTCTTGCAGAAACACGGAAAAATGAAAAGATAATCACCAAACGGGAGTCGTTCCCTTGAACTAATCGTGAGATCTTCAAGGTACAACTCTGATACCAATTGTAGGAACCCATTTTTATAACGAACGGTGAATGCGGAAGAAAGATATCTCGAGATTAGTCGTGTTTTTGGAAGTATGAACACGAAGAAAATATTATGAGTTCATAAGAAAAGACTAAGAACAAGAGAGAATAATTATATATTTCATGAAGAACATGGAGGGAGAGAAACTCTCCCTGGGTGGGAGAACCCACCACTTTCTCTCTCTAGAATTACATTGTAACAAAAGTGTAACTCTAACTAAGAAAAAGAAATGAGCTAGCTTTTCTTTAAAAAATGACCAACTCTCCCTTTATATAGGAGGGAGAGTATTTACACCATAAATACAATAAAGGGAAAATATAACCTAACTATCACTTATTATTTGTGGAGCATTTACATGTCCCAACATAACTATACATACATAGACATGCATTTGACAATATATAAGTATGAAAGATTTTAAGTAAAAGTATTTGACAAGTATAAGAGTTTGTAAAACAGTTTGAAGTAAAGCAGTTTGGTAACACAGTTTGAAAAGTAAGAATCCACTATTTTGGTAGTTATTAATCACATGTGATTGATATAATAACTAGAATTGTTCAACTTGTATCCCCCCATAAAAGCATTTAAAAACATTTAAAAGGTTAATTAGGGGGTATGAACTCACCTGTAGTGAGTGGTATGGATGAACTGAAGAAATAGGATTGCTAAGTGTCAAGTGAAGACTTGTACACACACAATGATCCTAGTTAACATATAAATACACACATATATGTATCCAATTAGTCTTTAAACAACTAATTTACAAAGTTAAGACATCCTAAGACAAGTTAAACACTTTATATAAGTGTTATAAGTCCCAAGGATTGCATCTAAGTGTTGTAGGACAAAGCTATTGGGTTTGGGGTTCAAAAGAACCCCTTTCTTGAGTTTACGGTTTTGTGACCTCAACTCATTGAGTTTACGATCGTAAACCCATGAGTTTACAGCCGTAAGCTCATACTCCTTTGACCATTTGTTGATTTGAAGGTTTACAAGTCCCTAGAAGTGTTTCCACTTGAAGTATAAGCCTAAGGAAGAAGTTAGGGCACCATTTCCCTCCTTTGAGGAGTTTACGGCTCTAAGACCATTTCCATTTGGGTTTACGGTCGTAAACCCCTATGGAATATGGTATTTTGGTGTTCTCAAGTCCTTAACATATCAATGAAGGGATCCATGTTAGTTACTAAGGCATAGGAAAGGACTAGGGTCACTTTTGCCCCTAAAGAAGGGTTTACGGTCCAAGGTGTTCTTGGACCGTAAACACCTTTGATCTTGGTGTTTCCTTGTGTTTTATTGATGTAAAGAAGTATAAAAAGCTCTATGATACTCTAGGATGGAAGTACTTACAATATAGAATCTTGAAATGAGCTAAAAGTCCAAGAACACTAGTGTGTGTTCTTGGTGTTCTTGGTGAAACTTGAAGAATCAACCTGATGGACAAATTTCATGGATAGAAGTGTGTTAAATCACTAGATTAAGTGATATACTAACTTGAAAGGGCTAGAAACACTTACTAGATTGAAGATCTTGAAGAAAACTTGGATGATACTTGAGAGAGTTTGAGATTTGGATCTTGAAAGTTGGAAAAATGGTAAAAATAACTAAGTATCACTTTTATACCACTTCCCTTTAGGGTTTACGGCCGTAAACTCCTTGTTTAGGCCGTAAACTCCTTGTTTAGGCCGTAAGCTCTAAACTTTTGATGTGTCGGGACTTTATTGTTGCACAATAAACCCTAGGGCATCCTCTCTCCTGATATCTCCTAAAGTGTTAATCCTAAAATAGTCAAACTTATTCTAAAAAGTCTAAAAATTAACAGTAACTATTTTGACTTCTATTGACTTGATATGATGTACAGAATAGAAATTTCGGGTTGTCACTATGCATAGTTACTTTCATCTTACACATAGATATGAAGTATTTTATATAAATTCCGTGCCATGTGTGCATATTATCTAGATACTTGCTGTCTATGCTGGATGAATGATTTTATACATGTTTTAAATGATTTAAACTATATATTTATTTTATATCTACAAATATGTTGGGATAAAACATGGGTAGATGAAATTGTTGATGTGTGATGAAATAAAATGATGAGAGATAAGTGATGATAATTAGGTGAGGATAGATAGGTGATGATGAATCAATGATGTTAGATGAAAGATACTATAACCTTGTCCGACAATTTGGAGATATAGTCATCTACCAGAGTATAGATGACGACCACGGACTATTATAGATCATTAGTGTAAATGAATGTAAGTTATGTTTATGCTTATGTTTCTGTATTGACGATGACATCCTAAATGTTTTAAAATGAATAAAAATACATTTCTTCGGAAATTCTCTGATAATGAAATTATCATGTTTTTTCTGGGAACAATTTCCGCAAAGTTTTTATTGAAAGAGATACTCTAATTTTTATAACGCATAAACAAAATCGGTCTTTTCTGGCAGTGAAAATGGGGATGTCACAGTTGGTATCAGAGCATTAGTTTAAGCGAACTAGGAATATGGATTTATTTCTAGGCTTAAACTTATAATGCTAAACAATGATTGTGAGGAGTGTGTCTTAGGTAATACACTTGAATAGACACAACCACTAGATTATTTAGGGAAAAATGCCTAACATGCTTTTATGTGCTAAACGATTTATGATATGCATTATATGATCGGATCTATGGTCTATTGCCGACCGGATCTGGAAACTTTATGTGTTCAGGTTTCTAAACGTTTAATTACGATATTAGAACTGGCATATAACTTTTTGGAGAGATAAGGGGATTTATACGTCCATCATAGATAAAATCTTTCCTATCTTAATTCTCGTCATTACACACCGACCGTCTGATTTGGTGTATAGATCGAAATGGCAAGAACCCGAAGTGGAGTCGGGAACACGAATGGAAATAGGAATCAACAACCCCCGATGATTGAACAAATACCTGTTGTAGTAACCGCACCTGAGCCAATCACCATGGTTGGGGTACAAGCGATGATCCAAATGATGTTGGATCGTCAAATGGAGGAAACAAGGTGTTTACTTCAACAAAATCGAGAGGAACTTACGATGCCTATTGAACAGCCCGAGCTGAATGATGGGCAGTCAGAAGGAGGGAACTACAGTGGGACGGTTGGTCAAGATAACCCACCGATAGTTAGACGAAACAATTAGGATGGAGGAAATGACGAATGTGGATGCAAGTACAAGGATTTCATGGCAACCAAACCCTCGAGTCTTTCTGGAAGCCCATCACCGATAGAAGTTATGGACGAGATTTCCAAGATGGAGACATGCAATGTTTGAGAGTTGCGAGTGTAGCAACCAACAAAAGACCGCCCTTGCGGTCCCTCTGTTAAAGTATGGAGTACTAAGTTGGTGGAAGCTACTAGCTAACACGATGCCCAAGGGAGAAGCAAGAAAGATGTTCTGGGAAGATTTCCTAGTGCAATTAAATATGCAGTACTGCTCTGAGCAGGATCTTCTGGAGATCAACAATGAATTCCAGAATCTGAAGAAGGGGAGGATGAGTGTCACCGGGTATGCTGCAAGTTTTACTGAGAAGATGAAGCCCGTTCCTTATCTAGTTCCAACTGAGCTCTCCAAGGTCAACAAGTTTGCCCACGGATTACCAGCGGACTTTGGTCCATTGGTGAAGCAAGCAACCACTCTGAAAGCCGCCATCTAGGATGCTAAGAATATGGAGACCCAGATAAGAGAAAAGGGTTTGAAGAGAGCTGAAGTTGGCGAGAAAAGGAAGCACGAAGGATCTTCAAGGTTCAACAAGGAGAGAAAATTTCCGAAGTCTAGAGGAGGAGGAGGTGAAGCAAAATGGTGTGAGAAATGCAAAAAGAATCACTTCGACAACAAGAAGTGCTACGAATGTGGAAATGATGGGCATATTTCGAAGAACTGTCCAAAGAAGAACGAAGCTGCAAGGCAAAATGCGCCGCTAAAGCCAAAAGCAAGAGCATTCCAAATGATCCTTGATGTAGTAGATGGCAATGCAAGGAATCAGGAGTGAGGATGGATATCCGAGGATCAAGTTATGAAGAAGCCAATCGAATAGTATCAGGAGGTGTAGCCTATTAGAGGCATAGTATAGGTTGAACTTGAACACCTATGTAATCGTTTCAAGGAATAATATAAAACCTTTGTTTTGTTATCTGATGTGTCAATTTGTTATGTGATTTTTTTATGGTTAATTGGAAAATTGCGAGACAATACTTGGGACGAGTATGAGTAGGTGTGAGAGGTAGTAGATGCATATACTACCGGAAGCACAGGACTCACGCTTGGATCAGGGAAAGTCACAAGGTTACCAAGAAGCTAGTAATTGAATCCATTTTATTCAAGTATGTCATTACTACTGTTTCGGTAATGACTAAGAAGATGATTGTTATGCCGACCCTAGTGGTCATATCAAATTGAGTCCGCCTAAGAAGAGTATGTTAGATGGTTCAGAGAACCAAGTCCGATGTAGCATCTGACTTAAGATCGAAGCTAGAAGGGAAAGACAATCAAAGCGATCAATAGAGGTATCACAATAGTTGCTTGTAGCTAGGAATACTACCTTCTAAGATGATTATATCACATTAGAACATGAAGGAAGGTATAGTCTGTTCTGGAATTTGACTTTAAGAGACCCGAGTCTAAGCATTGCAACCTACGATGAGAGGTCATTAGAATATGACACATCAATCCATTGTAGTAATAAAAGAACTTATCTTAAGTTTGTTAAGAAGAAGAAGGAGTCTCCACTAAGGATCGAGATTGTGACTTGTAGGTTATGATTTGGAGTCTAACGTGAGATGGGGAGCAGGTGCAAGATCGAGCACCGCTTGCAATCAGGGAGTCCAATAGTTAGATACTCGTTCGAAGCGACATAGAAGTTACAGTTATTACCTAGGATAAAGAGATAACGTAAGGAGTCATTATACAACCCTATTTCGTTGACGATTCCGGGACGTAATCATCCTAAGGGGGAGATAATTGTAACGCCCGTAGATCCGGGCTAGTCACTTTAGAGACAATGAGCGTCAAAAATGACTTTTGGATAGAACATTATTTAGAATAAATAATGTTAAACAAGTTATAGTATATGTCACAAAGGTTCTGTACATATAAAGAACGCCGAAATTCGAGTTATAATGAAGAGGTTATGACCCGTCGAAGTTTTATGGCGAAACCGGTGTGACCCCGGGAATCGTAAAAAGTGAATTTACGACAAAATACTTTCTAGCCTTAGCGATCTAGATGAAAGTCATAGTATATGTTAAACTGAGAGCATGCATAAAAAAAGTCCAAATCTGACTTCGTATGAGGAAGTTATGATTTTTCTAAGATTTAGTATAGCAGTGCACAACCCGAAATTCAAATTTTAGATCGGTCGATTTTCAGCCAAAATAATCTAAACGAGAAATGAAGATATCATTAATAGGAGTTAAACGATAAAAGACAGATGAAAACGGAGCTCGTATGCGAAAGATATGGACGAAGCTTAGTCTCTACTTTTCGAGCGAAGCGAATTCGATACAGTTTTGTAAATCTAAGATAGAATGAGAATTAGCCAACAGGATCTAAATAAAAACTGTAGTACATGTAAATACCAACGCGTGGATATAAAGAACGTTGAAAACGAAGCTCGTATCTTAAATATATAGACGAAACTTAATCTCTACTCTTCAAGCGTGTCGAATTCGAATACAGTTTTGTAAATCTGAACTACAATGAGAATTAGCCAACGGGGTCTAAATGAAAGTTGTAGTACTTGTAAATATCAATGTGTGGATATGAATAATGTAGAAAACGGAGCTCGTACACGGAAGATACGGACGAAGCTTAGGGGTTACTCTACGATAAAATCTCTATAAATAAGAGATGAACTCTTCATAATTTCTTCACACCATAAGCCTTTCTTTCTCTCTCTAAATTCTCTATAGCCTCCCTAAATCCCTCCCAAGTCTAGGGAACCTCCCTAGCACGAGAAGGAAGCCCTGGAGCGCCCGACGGCTCCGAGAAGAAAAGCTTTCATTTCAAAAACGTTGCTCCAGCGAAGCCCGGTTTTTTAATAAAAACCCGCTGTAGGTGAGCTACGCCTACACTATTTCTAATATAGCTTTTATTTAAATATAGTAATGTTATTAGGACCTTACAATAATAATAATGCTAAGACTAATAACTAGTCACGGTAAATATTAGACTAAATTCTAGTGGGAATAATACTAGGTTTCGTCGAATGAAATTATATTGTTAAGAAGCGAAGCGATGTCCGAGTTTGGAATCATCACTTTAACAAGTGAGTGCGTAGTTACTTTCATCTTACACATAGATATGAAGTATTTTATATAAATTACGTGTCATGTGTGCATATGTTGGATGAATGATTTTATACATGTTTTAAATGATTTAAACTATATATTTATTTTATATCTACAAATATGTTGGGATAAAACATGGGTAGATGAAATTGTTGATGTGTGATGAAATAAAATGATGAGAGATAGGTGATGATAATTAGGTGAGGATAGATAGGTGATGATGAATCGGTGGTGTAGGACGAAATATAATATAACCTTGTCCGACAATTTGGAGATATAGTCATCTACCAGAGTATAGATGGCGACCACAGACTATTATAGACTACCCCGTGGAAATAGCAGCAGGCTCATAACCTGTAGGTGATGAATTACGAGTTTAGGCAATATTGTAACTACGTATTCATGCGATGATACTCTGACCCCTTACTATGAATTACAATTTTAGGCGATGTTGTAACTACGTATTCATGCGATGATACCCTAACCCATGTTGGGCACGTATTGAGGGAGTAATCTATGAATCAATACTGTTTATACTATGTAGGCGATGATCCTTAGGGAGTGTCCTTAGGAACAAACATATAAGGAAATGCGATGTAAGGAGATGAGAGGTAAATATGATGTACGAGATGACCCTTAGGATAAATCCTTAGGGAAGGTACTTAGGGATAAAGAAGATAACGGGGATGCGTAATTGGGTTAATTGTTTGATGATTAAACATAATAATTATATTATTGTGGGTTGAAAACCCTATCTACTCACCAGGTTTCCCAACTTGACCCACTCAGTTTACTTGTATCACAGGTGACGATGTGAAGTTACATTACACTGAGAGATTAAGGAGATATAGATCACTAGTGTAAATGAATGTAAGTTCTGTTTATGCTTATGTTTTTGTATTGACGATGACATACTAAATGTTTTAAAAGGAATAAAAATACATTTCTTTGGAAATGCTCTAATAATGAAATTATCATGTTTTTTCTGGGAATAAATTCCGCAACTTTTTTATTGAAAGAGATACTCTGATTTTTATAAAGCATAAACAAAATCGGTCTTTGCTGGCTGTGAAAATAGGGATGTCACACAACTAAAACTCACACTTGGAGAACTTCGCAAAAAGTCTCTCCCTCCCCAGTGTCTCTAGCACCTCTCTTAGGTGCTCCTCATGCTGCTCCTGAGTCTTGGAGTAAACCAAGATGTCGTCAATGAATACTATTACAGACCGATCCAGTATCGGTCTGTACACGTGGTTAATGAGGTCCATGAACAATGAACGCGGATGGAGCATTGGTGAGCCCAAACGACATCACCACAGACTCATAATGACCATAGCGGGTCTTAAAAGCGGTCTTCTGCACATCATCATCTATGACCCGCATCTGGTGATATCCGGACCATAGATTAATCTCGGAGAACCAAGATGCTCCCTGAAGCCGATCGAACAAATCGTCTATCCTCGGGTGTGGATAACAGTTCTTCACCGTTACCTTATTCAGCTCCCAGTAATCTACGCACATACGGTGTGACCCGTCCTTCTTCTTTACAAACAGGATCGGGGCTTCCCATGGCGAACTGCTCGGCTTGATAAAACCCTTGTCTATCAGCTCCTGCAGCTGTGTAGACAACTCCTACATCTCGGGAGGAGCCAACCGATAGGGTGCCTTGGCTATCGGATCTGCACCCGGGACCAGATCAATCCGGAACTCAACCTGTCTCTCTGAAGGTATCCCAGGTAAATCCTCCGGGAATACGTCCAGGTACCCCCGCACTACTGGTACATCATCAGCTACCACATTATCCTCATCCCGATTATCCATGACATAGGCGACGTATCCTACACAACCCTACTGGAAGTAGCGCCTCGCTCTCGCTGCTAAACAAAGAATCGGCTCGCGTTGTGGTCTCTCCCCCTGAATCACTAACTCTCCCCCACTAGGAGTGCGAACCTTCACTAGCTGCAACTCACAATCGATCACGACCTAATTGGGTCTCAGCCAATCCATACCCACGATAATCTTATTCCCTCGCAGGGGAATAGGGACCAAGTCCACTGAAAACTACTCATCAAATAACCGTAGTGTACATCCTCTATGAACTCTCGTGACCCTGATGGTCCTATCATCTGCTATCTCAACGTCGAGTGGGCAATCCAGCTCCCCCGGAGCTCCGCTAAATCGTTTGCTCAGAGCAAGCGACAAAAATGATCGGGTAGCCCTCGAATCAAACAATACTCTAGTTGAAATTCCGTTTACTAGGAACAACCCTATAGATAAACACATAAACATGAGTAATAATCACAAATAATAACAAGAGAATGGAGAAATTACATACCAGTAACCACATCAAGAGTCACTCATGCCTCCTCTGTAATCCTCAATGTGGTAGGAGCGGGTGCCACCACCTGTCCTACTGATGCTAAACATGGACACTGGGACTTTTTGTGCCCCCTGGTTGCAATGGAATCAAATCAAAACATATGTTGTGGTGGTGGTGGTAGTAGCTGTACAATCCCTACTCATATGCCAAGTCCGGCTGCACTTGAAACAGTCGGAACTCCCTGCCTTGCACACCCCATCGTGCAACCTGCCACACTTGCCACACCGACTATGAATCTGTTGTCCCCTAGACCTATGATCAGATACCTTGGGCTTTTTTCTCGAACCCACTACGCCAGACGCCGCCTCTGGCTTCCTCTTTCTCTCCATCTCTAGATCAATCTCCATCTCACAAGATCGCGCTATTATATCCTCCAGCGTCTTGCAGCTGGATCGGCTCACAAACTGGTGGATATCACTCCGCAACATCTCATGATATCGGGCCTTTTTCATCTCCTCGTCCGTTACATACTACGGAACAAGAAGGGCCCTCTACCTAAACTTGGCGGTAATCTCCGCCATAGTCTTTATCGTCTGATGGAGGTACTGAAACTCCATAGCGAGCTGTTGTACCTCAATAACAAGTGCAAACTCTGCCCTAAACTTGGTCGTGAATTCACACCAGGTCATCGCATCCAATACATAGTCATCCCCAATGGCTCTCCCGACCTCCTCCCACTAGTCACGTGCCCTGTCCTTCAGAAGACAGGACACAAGCCTAACCTTGTCCCCCTCGGGACATCAGCTGGTGCAGAATGCGTTGGCGACATTTGCCAGCCATCTGGTACTCGCAATGGGGTCCCGTGCCCAATGATAGTGTTAGGCGTATCAAACCCAACAAATAAAGGGGTACGATATACTCCAAAAGAATCCCACTATATTGCACTAAAAGGTAGTACAAGGCAAGTATGGTTGATCCACAGAGACACAAGATAATTAGTATATACCTCTTTGCGCAAGGTGCTATGGTCACCAACAGTAAAGAGGGGGGTTTAGAATGCAATGACTAAACAAAAAATTAAAAACACACATGATCGACTAAATGAGTGAAATAAGTTCAGATTTTGTAAGGACTCCAACTTCATGTATGACAATCCAACAATGTGAATCAAAGATGACAAGACATTTGTTTCATTCTATCTAAGTTGGTACTTGAAAGTGTTAACAAGCTCTAACACTTTCCATTCACCACATTAATCAATCAAAACAAGCTCTTTGATTAATCCTAACCTTACTAACCTAATCTAAACAAGCTCTTAAAATTAGATTAAAAGATTGCATTAAGCTTATTGTGAATGTTCCCGACAACACCCAATACTCCTCACAAGCTCGGGAGCGTAAGAACATGTGAAAAGATTTACACTAAATTCATTCATAAGAAATCAATTTAATGCTTGTTACTTAGTTCAATTCACAATATAATTACGGATTTTGCAAAATGAATAACTTGAATGACCTAACCCTAATTCAAATGGCCAATAAGAATCATTATTAGAATCAAACATTCGATTGAAGTAAAATCAGGTTCACTAGATAGAAATTAAACACAAACATCAGTTCATATGATTTGATTCACAACCAAAAAGTCAAAACATGAAATTGGAGAAGTTAGGGTTCTAGCCACACATGGCTAGAACAAGATTAACAAGTTTAAAAGATGAAATTAAGTGCTAAAATGCTTACAGTCAAGAATTTAAAATGTTTCCAAATGATTAACGAACAAACCCTTGCTAAAACCTTCGTATTCTCCCCTCCAAAAGTGCTCTGATATGTTGTGTGTGTGTAAAAATGGCCCTTAACCCGTAATATGAAAGATAGGAAAAACTGCCAAAAGTTGGTTTTTGGGTCGAACACCGTCCGTGTTGGACATAGAGTAAAACTGACACGGCCCGTGTTCAGCATGGTCAACAGCTCCCATTTTGGTCTACACGGCCCGTTTTTATTTTTCAGTGTAAATCCAACACGGCTCGTATACCCCTCTGAATCCGAATCCAAACTTGATTTTTCCAACTTTTTCGTTTTTTGCCCGATCATCCCGAAATCTTCACCAATGCTTCCCGGCACCTCCCAAAGCGCGTTCCAAGCTCCGGTTTACCTGAGAAAGACATGAAAATGTGCAAATAAGGTTGTTCTAGAGACTAACATGAAATATGATGAAATACAAGACAAATGAAGGACAATTATGCTAAATAGATGCATGAAATAGGACTAAAAGGTGTGAAAAAGGTGCACAAATTGCACCTAACAGATAGTCAGGAGCTCCACATACCCGGAAATCCCAAATGGTGAGTGTGCGCGACCCTACCATGGCTGCCATCTTAGTACGGAAAGCACTAAACCTATACTCCATAAGCTCCAAGATACCCTCCTTGACCGTACTGAAGATCAAAGAAGTGTGCTCAAGTATGCTGCACGTAATCTCCAAGGAGATGAGCTCCCTGGTCTGCTCATCTAACTGCCCAGCTCCAACGCCTGAGCCTGATCTCTCACCTGAACCGCCAACTGCTGGCCTCGAATGTAAAACCACCATTCTGAAAGAAAACATCAAACTAAACATCAGAATACTATCAAAACTTGAGGGATCATTGTGACAACCGTCAAAATTCGATTCGGTTATAGAATTGATAAACTTAGTTACACGTGTAGGCACAACACATACTAGACTTAGTAACTAGAAGCTAAGTTATAAACTACTAGAAACTTGGAAACAATTAGAAACGATGGACATTGTACTTAGATTTCACATATTGTTATGTGAATTCTATAACTACTTAACTGTAGAGACTATCTATATTTGGGTCACCCTTTGACTCAAACACCTTTTCATGAATCATATACACATATCAAACACTTGACCTATTAGTAGAAATTAGGTCAAAGTCTCATAGAAACTTAAGTCAAAGTTGAAAACTAGGACTAGTATACTTGTTTCCTCAATTTCGCTTGAATCTCGGAATCACTACATAGAATGCCAATAAACCGATAAAACAAGTTACAAACATTATATATAACTATAAAGGAGTTATAATACCATAAGGTAATCTAAAGTCTCAATAATTCAATTTATTTTTGTATCCAAAGATGTATTAAACTCCAAAACCCTAAAAGCCATAAAAACTCATATTTACAAACTTTAACCTTAAAAATTCTATAAAAATAATTATGAACCTTATAATATTGTCTTATAAAGATTAAATTCAGGAAAATATAATCAAGGAAAATAAAATTTTAAGTCATTAACATTTACCCTTAATTATTAAGTCAAAGATCAATGTTTCATGAATAAAAAGTTGGTTAGGGTGTATATTTTATAAAAAGTTTAATATTTTTATAAAATAATTGAATTTTTTATAAAAGTAAAAGAGAAGGAGGGCATTATACGCCCAAAATTTCGGACCTCTCTCCTCTCTCTGTCTCTCTCTCTCTCTCTTACTTGAAAACCCTAATACACCATTTCCCCATATCAAGAATCATTTTCACTTTTTCACTGTACTTCTCATTCTCTCTCACACTCTTCATCACCACCACCATTTACTCTCACCCTCACCCTAAGTCATGAAATTTTCCAGAAAATATGTCCAAGAAGACACCTCAACCTCTAAATCTTCATCATCTTGTGGTTTTCTTGAAGGTAAAATCGATTTCTACTTCACTATTCCTTCAAGTTTTACTATTTCTTCTTCTCCATAAACACTTTTCTTTGAGATTATTCACATGCATGTTCATAAACTTGATTTTTATGATTATGATGATATTATTTCACCCAAAAATCAACATGCATGTGATGATCTTCAAGCTTAGAGGCTTGATCATCAAAGTTTGTTGCTAAAAAGCATTCAAATAGGTTCATAAAGGATTTACCAAATAAATATCTAAAACTTCTTTTCTGATCAAATCCGATTTTTCCCATAATTCCATCAACAAAATGAGATGTTCCTCAAATTTTCAGAAAATAATTCATTTTTCTCGAATTATTATTATTATTGCAAGAAAATAGGGAAATAATTAATATAAAATACTTTATGAGGTCTATAAATCCTATGTAAATTCATGGATATAAAGTGAATGATGACATCTCAACGATTTTCATCGATTTTTGTTACTGTTTGCTATGTTTTTGAATTTTCTTTTTGTTTAATTCAAATAAATCACAAAACCACTTTAAGGAATTTGAAAAGTCTATATAATAATTGTTTCATATCCTAACTAATGTGGAGTACTCAGAAAAATATTTTCAGAATTTTTCATAACGCATTCCTATTTTTCCCCGATTTTTGTATTTATAGTTGACTAATAATGTAAACAATATTTCTACTTATCCAAAATTCATGAAAATTTACCAGAAGACCTTAAAATATATTATAACTCTAAATAAAAAATTAGATTATTTTTATAGTCATTATACTATTTTTATCCTATTTTCTAAGATTAAATACACTTAAATCCACAAAATCGGATTACTCTATATAAAAATCACCATTGGTATTTTTACTGGATTATTGCACGGTGTAAATGAAGTACACATTTTTTTTGGTAATTTACTTTAACTGTTTGATAATTATTTACCAATTAATGGTTATTAAAGAAAATAAAACAAATAAAAATAGCAAAACTAATTGAAAAATACTTTTTATATTTTTTACAGATTCTATATGTGTAATAACAGTGTTAAGCAAAGTTTGGGTAATTTTGGAAATTGTTTTCTATTTATCTCCATTTTCATTAGAATAAATGCACAAAAAATCATAAATTTGGGTTAAATAGTTTAGAATTCTATTTTTATATTTTTCTTAGCTTAAATATGCGTAATGGCAGTATTATAAAAAGTTTGGGGAATTTTATTAACTGATTGCTATTTTTCATGAATTTTTATCTATTTAGAGAGTTAAATATAAGAAAAATGGTTATACACATATATAATCCATGAAAAGTTTTCTGGAAGTCTTTTAATGCAGTTAGAACCAAAATCTGAAGTTTTGTAATTTTTATTAACAGTTTAGTATTTTTCATAATATTATGGTTAATCAAGAAATTAAAATGGTGAAAAATAGTTAGACATATTAAAAGTGCAAGAAAAACTACCTTAACATCTTTGACTTCAGTTGAAACTAAAACTCAAAGTTTGGGAAATTTTAGAACTAAACAGATTTAGTTTTTTCAATATTTAATCATTGGAACACCCATTAAAATGTTAAATATTAACATTTCAACAATGAGAATTTTTCCACTTAAATTATTATATAACAATTGATTCATTGAAATTTAATTTTCACAGAAAAATGTTTGTAACTTATCAAAATTAATTTTTGACACAATGTTGACATAATTCTATTGTAGTAGTAAGTATACTAGTGTTAGATTTCGATTACAGACTCACTAGTGAATACCATTATTGTAGGAAAACGATAGTGGTACGAGTGGAGCGTAGTTCAAGGCATCATTTGCATCATCTCAATGTATTGTGAGTATTCACGTACTCCCCTGTTTTCGGTTTTTATGTTTTGGGGTGGAAAAACATGTCTAAAAAACTATTTATTGTTCGTTGTATTCAAATTGATTTGTATCAAAATTGATTGCTATATTTTGCTATGTATGTTTATGCAGCTTGAAACATGAGGCCTTATCGTCTTAAGTCCCTTCCGTTACACTTTAATCCAACCATTAACTCTTTGAGCCAATGGTTATTATGGATAACACAATTAGGAATTGACAACTCCTCACTCGCCTGATTGCTGGAGTGCATGATACCTTATAATCTATGGAACGATAAGAATAGATCTTGATAGGGCGTCAGTCATAGGCTTGGTTGTGAACTCATTGTTTGCTCATATAAATACAAAAAAAATTGTTATTTATTATGGCAATAAACTCGTTTATTAATTAAAGCAATGAACTTTGTTTCTCATTATAGCAATAAACTCGTTTATTAATTATAGCAATTGATATGTGTATTTTTATACATATTTTGGTACATTATATCTTAGTATTTTAGCCTTTATTATTCTTATTTAGAATTGAAAGGTACTTATAATGCTTTGAATTATGATTTATAGCTATTAGTTGTCAATAGAGCAGAAAAGAAAAGATTGGAGCGGAAATCGGGCTTAGAAGCAAAAAGAAAGAAAATGTTGAAGGATGCAATTACGCCCAGCGTAATGTTACGTACGCTAAGCGTACTGGTTAGAAAAAGACTACGCCCAACGTAGATATAATTACGCCCAACGTACCGGGCTTGCATTCGAACTTCCTTATCACGATGGGATTCAGACTACGCTCAGCGTAAACCGACTTAAGCCCAGTGTACGTAAGTCGGTTCCAAAGGTTATAAAAAGCGAATATCAGCTAACAAGAGGGGGGATTTCGACTTCCACCGATCCTTAGTCGACAAGAAACATATATTTGGCCGTTTTGAGGGTCTAGAAGGCGGCCGGAAGGCCATTAAGATGACAGGAGCGAAGATCGGAAGGATTAGGGAGCAGATTCGTGTCGGTAATCATGTGGTTTGTTAACGTGACCATGTTTAACATTCCACTGTGATACTATTATGTTTTTACTTTCTGATTTTGGTGTTAAAACCATTTACTTTGAGTTTATGATTAAATAAAACCTTGATTATTGGATTAATTGCTATATTTGATTGTTTGATTTATGTGTAATTTATCTTGCCAAGCTTGTTAAAAGATCCTTATGTGTTAATGATAATTATTTTCTGTTAATTGTCAAGTATATTGAGTTGTATGAACATCTGCTTGATTGCTTGTCTCTTATGATTTTGATGACCATCAAGATTATATGTCTAGGAATAATGAATGTGAAACTAGGATTAACTAGGAAATAAGTAAGTTAATGTGTGAGCCTTTTGTGATAAACCATCAACAAGAGGTTAAATTGAATTAGTAATTTGATTAACTATTATTACAAGTCTTGCTTGATACGAACTGAACACTAGGAAGCATGTTAGTTTAATCAACTGATCACTTTTTGAATTTACTTGTTTGCTAAAGGATTAGTAATAGTGAACGTGAATCTAATCATTTTAGGAATCGGTGAACATGAATAAATGAATTTGTGTATGCAATTGTCTATGCTTTTAAGGTGTACTTTATCTAAACCAAGGTACCTGAAGAGATTTGTTTTCCTGTCAGTTTATCGAGTTTTGCTATTTAGTTATTCGTTTGTGATTTAATAAAACATTTCTTTATTCCTTTTGTGTGTTTTGTAACCTATAATCAAATATTTTAAATTAATTCACTATCGTTCCCCTTGTGTTCGACACCTTTGCTTATCAAAGCTATTCTATACTCGATCGGGTTCACTGCCTGTAAGGTGTGGTTTAGATGCGATAAATTAGGAATTATGAATAAAAAAACTAGTGCATTAAATATTCATAACAACAATGAACTTTGTTTCTCATTATAGCAACAAACTTTGTTTCTCATTACAACAACGAACTTTTATTACTGGAAACTTATACATGTTTTAGCAAGGAAATTGTTACTCCTTGTAGCGACGAACTTGATTGCTCATTTTAGCAAATGAAACTTGTTTACTCGTTTGAGTAACAAACTTTATTTCCCATGAGAATATGAACGTTGCATCTTATTTGGGCAACATACTTTATCTCTCATGATGACAAAGAACTTTGTTTATACAAACTTATTTACTCATTTTAACAATATACTTTTATTTATGGAAACTTTTATCAAAACTTTGATTTCGATTCATGAACCAATATTATTATTTTTAATCTGTGAGTACTCAGCAACTATTTTTATAGCTGACGTTCGTTTTACATGCTTTTTAAGGAATCATCGAGTAAGTGGCACTTAGGGACACATCACTTTTAGGAGCATTCGCATGTGTTGTATTTTGAATTTATATTGTAATTTCTTTTAAAAATTGTTCAAACCATTGTAAATTTGTAATGATTTTTAATACTATGGTTGGCGTTGTCTTTTAACTTTTGCTACGAAACCCTTTATACTGCCACGCCTCGTGTTTCCGCTTTAGCGGGGTGTGACAATCATAAACACTACAAGTTCTCTGGTTTTATCTCAGGATTTCTTGACTCGAGTATGGATCCTCTACTTTCAGTAGTACGGGCCCATACAACCTTCCACTTCTATCCGTATTTTCCTCAAGGACTGCCTTGACTCCACCAGGTCTCTTCTACTACTATTGTTGATCTCAGACTGAACTCTTCCTAGGCTTTCCCTAGGGGAAATCACTAGCCCACTCTCCGCTATCAGCTGCATATGAAGTCCCTATTGCCTCCCCCTAACTAGCTCGTGAATATTATTACATATCACTAAGACTAGATAATTCTTCTAATGAGAGGTCCTACCCTACAACAGTTGGACTCAAACAAGAGCTGCGCAATAGAGCTAGACCTAACCTTCTGGAATTATTTACTCCTCGCAATATGTAATGTAACATATTCATTTACTAGTTAGTGAAAGGCAACTAAGACTCCTAAAAGCACAAAGCAAGCAACATGCCGAGCATCAAGTACACATAATCAAACATATACTACTCTGGCTATCATATTGACTGATTTGTACTAACATGTGATTCTCATAAAGCTGAACACATATAACAGGCACATAAGACATCCTTCCTAGATCCTTAGTCCTAATGTAGCATGTTGTGTCTAAGTAAGCTGATAATCATATTATAGAATAAACTCGTATGGATAAATTTGGAGTACGTACTTGAGCTCGACTGATTGCATGCACCACACCCTTTTCTCTTTTTCAAAGTTCGTTTCTATTGTAAAAATGGTTTTCTTTTGAAAAATTTCATACCAATTCCTTAGTTTGATTTCAGACACACCCGAAAGTGTGCCCGAATCCCTCAAACCAAGGCTCTGATACCAACTTGAAACATCCCAAAAACATGATCCAAAAATTTCGTTTGAAAATTATTATAAAAACCATAATCATCCATGATCAATAAGAAACCAAGTGTCATGTGTAACAAAATATCATACAAAATACTGCATCAAAAACAAATTATAAAATATCAGAGTCTCAAACAATCCCGGGATGAATAATGTGGTGTGTGCCATGCGATCACCTCGAGCTCTTCCCCTTGCTACCAGAAGTACCTGAAACCAAACTAAATACTGTAAGCACGAAGCTTAGTGAGCTCCAACAATCTACCACATACCATACAAAACACATATGCATATAATGGGCCTTGCCCATTGCATCGGGCCCCGCCCGACATCGGACCGAAGTCTGGAATAGCTTGGGCCCCGCCCACTACATCGGGCCCCGCCCGACATCGGACCAAATTCCGGAATAAAATGAACATAACATAAACATAAACATAAACATAAACACATAACATAATCACATATACTGCATCGGGCTTGCCCAACATCAGACCAAAGCCCGAAACATATAACACATAACATAAACATACATGAATCACAAATACATCAAACATACATAACTACTTCTCGGGACCCCCCCGACATCGGACTAAAGTTCGGAAACATATAAACTACATCAGGCTAACCTCGACATATTTCTACTACATAAACGGGTGGGCATTGTTGCTTTGGACCCGTTCCTACTGGAGGAAAACTCACCTCGTGTGACTGACTGCTGAAACTCAAGTGAGGAACTTCCTGACTGCTGTCCCGGTGACTTCCTGACTATCAATTCATAACAACACTTGATCAAAAATCTGATAATCCTTCTTATCGTAGAATGACCATTTTACCCCTGGTCAAAGTCAATGTCCTGGTCAAAGTCAACCTTCTAGGTTGACCCTACTCGCCGAGTTAGCCTATTGACTCGCTGAGTTCTAGAAATCAGAAGCCATACAACTCACAACTCGACTCGCTGAGTCAACCTATGACTCGTTGAGTTCTTTAACCTCCGAGTCCTAGTCTTGTCCAACCCACTGAGTCACCTCGCCAACTCAACAGTTCAACTCACAACCAGGAAAAATTAGGGTTTGCAACCCGACTCGCCGAGTCCTCCTTTTGACATATCCAATCAGTCGATTATAATCCATTTCAATGATTCTAATTCATAGACCTGAACTCCTTAGACTATCATTACACGTAAAGTTGCTAACTTTACATTCATACATGGTGTTATGAGGCTTAAACACCAAAACTTAGCTAATAATGAAGGCTTAATGCATAGAATGGGGACATGACTGAATAAAGGTGGCAACTTTGAGCTTCTGGAGCTCATGGGTGACTAGATCTGAGATATGAACCACTTGGGACGTTCCAACACCAAGGACCAAGGTTTTTGAGTCAAAACCTTCATAATATGGGGACAAATAGATCTAAGAGAAAGAAGATCAAGTTGGAAGCTTGATTACCAGAAAAGATGGCAAATGGGGTGTAGATTCTGGATCTACTCCTTATCCATTGAGTCTTCTATCTTCTACTTCTTCCGCTAGCTTCAAGGTACACCAAATAACACTCAAAATATCAAAGAAAGCTCAATTTCACAAATGGAGGATTAGGGTTTTGGGGGTTAATGCTCTGGAGGTGATGGAGGTTGTAAAGGAGGCTCATAATGTTGCTTAAATAGGGTGAAAACCCTAAACATTAGGGTTTCATCCACCCTGGCCTACTCGTCGAGTCTGGGATTTGACTTGTCGAGTAGCCTCATTAAAACTGGCGCTTTGTCTGGCATATACTTGTTAAGTTAGGGCTATCGACTTGTCGAGTAGCTCTAACAAATAAAATATTAGTAGCTGAAAATGCGTACCAGGAACGGGGCGTTACGCCTATCATTCCTTGATACAAGGTTACATTCACATCAGTTCCAGTTGGATCAGCAGATATAGATACTGATGAGGACATTAGAGTCTTCATTGGTTTTCTAATAGAGAAACCAAATCTCTTTAGTATATTTGCAATGTATTTTGCTTGACAAAAGAAAAATCCATTAGTGAGTTGTTTAACCTGCATACCTAAAAAGAAAGTTAGTTCACCCATCATGCTCATTTCAAATTTCTTCTCCATTACTTCAACGAACTCAAAACTTAACCTCTCATCATTGGATCTAGAAATAATATCATCAACATACACTTGAGCAGGGATAATGTTTAAGGTAAGGACTGCCCAAAGGGATTTTGGGTTTGCTTTAATTGCAACCATACAGGTCATTTGATGTTCGAGTGTCCTCATCTTGCATCTAGGGCGGTTCAAACTCCAGCCCCCGCGGCCCTATGTATTACTGATGGCCAACAGGGGAAGGCCGAGACACCAAGTGCTCGAGGGATAGCATTATTGTTGACAGCAGAGGAGGCCCAAATAGCTCCAGACGTCGTGGATGGTATGTGTTCCTTATTATTCTGCTGATTTATTTATGTTTCTTATATTATTGATTGTGTAGGTACTTTTCTTGTGAATTATGTACATGCGTTTGTACTGTTTGACTCGGGTGCGAGTCGGTGTTTTGTGTCATCATCTTTCTGCCTTAGTTTTAGTATATATCGCGAGAGGCCTTGAAAAGGCCATTGAGGGTCTCTATACTCGATGAGCATCTACGCTACCGATATCTATCGGGGTTGCATGTTAGAAATTTTTGGTGTTGTATATCCGACAGATCTTATCGATATTGCAATAGGAGAAGTTTGTGTGATCATGGTTATGGATTGGTTGATCCAGTTTGGGGCTCTGATTGACCATGAGTGACAAGTGGTGACAGTTCGAGATCATAGTGGGGGAGTGTTGACCATCTATGGTGAGGGTACTAGGTCGGGATCAACCTTATGTTCTGCCGCCAGGGCAAGACAGAATTTACAGCATGGGTGTATGGTTTATTTGGCATATGTATTGGATAATCTAGTGGAGGAGAAGGGATCAATTTCTATTTCTAATGTTCCTGTTGTACGTGATGTCCCCGATGTTTTTCCCAAGTAGCTACCTGGTGTGCCTCCTGCGAGGCAGGTAGAGTTTCGGATCGATCTAATCCCTGGTGCGGCACCGATTGCCAAGGCATCGTACCATCTTGTACCTCCTAAGAAGCATGAGTTATATTCTCAGCTTTAGGAGTTGTTAGGAAAGGGTTTATTCGGCTGAGCAGTTATCCTCGGGGAGCACCAATTCGTTTTATCAGGAAGAAGGATGGTTCACACCAGATGTGCATTGATTACTATGCGTTGAACAAGTTAACGGTGAAGAACCGTTATCCGTTACTGATGATTGATGATCTTTTTGATTAGTTTCAGGGGGCGTCTTGGTTTTCCAAGATTGATTTGAGGTCCGACTACTATCATATGAGGGTACGAGAGGAGGATATTCAGAAGACGACCTTCCAAACTCTCTATGGATATTATGAGTTCGTGGTGATGCCTTTTGGGATCACCAACACACTGGCCGCATTCATGGATCTCATGAACCAGGTGTGTAGGCCCATGTTGGATCGATTGGTGATCATCTTCATCGATGACATTTTGGTCTATTTGAAGACTAGAGAGTAGCACGAAGAGCATTTACGTGAGATTCTTGGAGTTTTGATGTTGGAGAGGCTCTATGCCATGTTATTCAAGTTTGATTTCTGGTTGCGCGAGGTTCAGTTTCTGGGACACCTCGTCAACCATAATGGTATATTGGTCGGTCCAGCGAAGATTGAGGCTGTGATGCAGTGAGAAGTGCCTGGATCTTCATTTGAGATTTATATCTTCCTTGGTTTGATGGGATATTACTAGAGATTCATTCGAGACTTCTCTAAGATTTTTGTTCCTCTCACTAAGTTGATGAGGAAGGATGTTGTGTTTAGTATGCATCATTCGAGACCCTCCGCTAGAGATTATGTGAGGCACCGGTACTTACCCTCCCTAAGGGAGTTGAGGATTTCTTGGTCTACTGTGATGCATCCATTGCTGGGTTGGGTGTCGTATTGATGCAAAGGGGACATGTGATTGCATACGCTTCGAGGAAGCTGACGCCTCATGAAGAAAAGTATCCCACTCATGATTTGGAATTGCGGGCGGTGGTTTTCGCTCTCAATATTTAGTGTCACTATCTTTATGGTGTTCGGTGTACCATCTACATGTACCATAAGAGCCTGAGATATCTTATGGATCAACCTAACCTGAACATGAGGTAGAGGAGGTGGTTGGATGTGGTGAAAGATTACGATTGTGAAATTATGTATCATCCAGGCAAGGCCAATGTGGTGGATGACGCTTTGAGCCGGAGGGCGGTTAGTGTCCCGATTCGGGATGTATGTGTGAGGATGACTGTGATGACCCTAGTTTTGGAAATTATCAAAGAAGCGCAGTCAGAATCCATAAAGGAAGAGTATCGAAAGAGTGAGAGGGTGATTTGGCAGATTTCAGCCTTTGATATTGACAGAAGGGGGCTTTTGACTCTTCACGGGCGGGTTTGGGTACCATATGCTGGTGGCGCTCGATGGATACTAATGGAGGAGGCCAACAATTCAAGATTTTCTATTCCTGTAGGGGCTACCAAGATGTATCTCACCCTGAAGCATAGTTACAGGTGGTCATGTATGAAGAGAGATGTGGCCTGGTTTGTAGAACGATGTTTGACCTGCAAGAATGTCAAGGCTGAGCACCAACACCCTCATGGAAAGTTGCAGCCCTTAGAGGTTCAAATTTGGAATTGGGAGCAGATCACCATGGAATTTATTACAAAACTACCAAAGACTACGAAAGGGGTTTTGATGTAATCTAGGTGATAGTGAACAATTTGACGAAGAGTGCTTGTTTTCTGTCCATAAGAGAGAGCTCTTCTGCAGAGAAGCTTGTTGAGGTTTATGTTCGAGAGATGGTGGCTCGGCATGGGGTGTTGACTTCCATTGTGTCATATAGGGATGTTCGTTTCACTTCCAGGTTTTCGAAGAAGTTTCATGAGGATTTAGGTATCTGGTTACATTTCAGTATTGCATATCATCCACAGACAGACATGCAGAGCGAGTGGACTATTCAGGCGCTCGAGAATATGTTGTGTACCTACATTATCGAATTTGATGGGAGCTACGACTCCTATCTCCCATAGTCCCATTGGCCGAGTTTTCTTACAGCAACAACCATCATTCCAATATTGGCATGCCTCCCTTTGAGCTTCTATATGGGAGGAGGTTTTGGACTCCTATTTGTTTGGGTGAGGTCAGACCGAGAGTGATGGGGAGCACAAAGATAGTGCTCAAGATGACCGAGCTTATCCAACAAGTTAGAGCTGTTGGATTTTGAGCATTCTATCACTCATATGGTCTGCATGCAACCCTAGATAAATTGGATCTGTGTTTTCTCTCTTACACATGCAAACTTTGTTTTTCAAGGTATCATCCTAACTAGCATACTATGGAGTACATACATTACAAAAAACTAGTTAGATGACTTACCTTTGTTGTAGGTTTGATTCTTTAAGACCTTTTGAGCCTAGCACCCCAAGTGTGATGCCTCAAATGCTTAACACAACACCACCAACAACTTGAGAAGTGTTTATCTTGCACCAAAATTTGCTAGCCCTCTTGTGAATATCTTAACTGCCAATTTTTCTAGCCATGGGGTCCTTATTATAGTGTGCCACAATTAGGGTTACACCATGCAAACCCTAATGTGCATGACTTTCCACATTCCTTATGCTCCATGGGTTTTAACCTCCATGGAGTATCCATGGGTCACCCCATGGGTTTAGCCCAACATAAAGAACTATGGATCATAAGCCCACTTTATAAGAATGAGTGATTTACACGATCAATCCCCATATATTTAATTAGTCTCTTTTGATCACAAAATTAATTCCAAATTAATTCATTATCAATACTAATTAAATAATATGATTTCGTATTAATATATTAGAACTTATAATATATTAATAAACCATAAATATCCTCTTCTCATAAGTCCATCCTTTCAAATTGTTACGGTGCCATGCAACCTAAATGGACCATGCTAAACTGGGTCAAGTACATACCAAATATAGTTATGGACTTAGACACCTTATCCAACAAGAAAGAGATCACTGATGGCGCAGAGCCGCCAGAAGAGTTATGAGGATCGTCGACACTCTGAGTTAGAGTTCCAGGTGGGGGATTTAGTGTTTTTGAAGGTATCACCCTGGAAGGGTGTTATTTGCTTCAGGAAGCGGGGAAACTTGGGCCTTCGATTTATTAGCCCTTTACGAGTTTTGGCCTGTGTGGGAAAGGTGGCTTAGCAGTTGGAGCTGCCGGAGGAGTTGAGGCAGATTCATGATACCTTCCATGTTTCCCAGTTAATGAAGTGTATAGTTGACGAGACAGTTGTGGTCCCTTTGGAGGAAATTCAGGTCGATGAACACCTGAATTAAATCGAGAATCCTATAGAAATTATAGACTAGAGAGTGAAGACCTTGAGGAACAAGGTAGTAAAGTTGCTCAAAGTTCAATGATAACACCGAAAAGGTTCGGAATGGATGTGGGTGCCCGAGTTTGAGATGCGGGAGCACTATTCTGATCTGTTTCCCGAGTATGACTTCGAGGGAGAATGTAAGTCCCTAATTTGCCCGTGTATCAGTCAGATCCGTTTGATGGTGCGGAATCCCAATCAAACGGATGATGTCAGATCAAATAGAAGAGAAGGAGAAGAAAAATAATATGAATCATGAATGTATTGATAATATGAATTAAATACCTTACACAAGATTAACACACACAAACGCTCCTTTCTCTCTAGACCGTAAACTCTCTTCGTGTTCATCAATCCTTACTCCTCAACCTAACACCTCTATTTATACTTGTAGAACATGGGTCAGACACACATGGGCCGTAAATGAGTTTACGGCTGTAAGATGTGTACGGCCGTAAACTCAGCCGTAAACATGACCAAAAACTCCACAATCATTACAGAAAAATACAATTGCCCAGAAAAGCAAAGTATAAACCATATTTGACCCAATAATCTCCCCCTTGGTTTATAGCTTTCTTTTCTTAATTGACCCAACAAACTCCGCCTAAAAAGTAGCTGGCTCTTCTTGTCAATCTTCAGTGAGAGCTTGGCTTCAGCTTTAACCTTCGGTTTCTTCACAGCATCAGGATGAACATATGAATCTTCAATAATTGACTTCATCTTGAGCAGTTGGGCATTTCTTCAGAATTTGGCATTGATCGCACATTGGGTGAGGAGGCTTGACGTACTGATTCTTGAAAGATAACGCTTTCAGCTTGAGAATCTTCAGAGAGAACAAGTCTTCTGGATCACTTCAGCAGGTTTAAGATAGCGGCAGACTGATTGAGGAGGCTTCAATGCAATCGGTCATATAATCTTTAATTTCTGCTTCACCTTTCTTCTAGGGTTGAAGGATTGAATGTTGAAAGAATAATCTTCATTTCTTGCTCCTTCGAATGAGAATTCTTCGATGCTCACGGACGAAGCCTTTGGCTCAGAAATCTTCAACACAAACTCCATGAGTCTTATCTATACCTGAAATCACTTTTCAAGACAAAACAAAACTAAAAGAAAACTTAGCACACAAATTAAAATAGAAATAAAAATATTTTTGGATTTTTGATTTTTCTGAACAAGAAATAAAACAAAAATAACACTATTTTTTGGATTTTTAATTTTTTTGATTTTTCTTTGATTTTTGAATTTTTTTTACTATTTTTAATTTTTAATTTTCCCCTAATATTTAAATTAGAAGAACCTATGACAAATTTAACAAAACTAAAACGTTATCTAACTTTAAGAGAGATTTGGGATCAAAGTTTTTAGACAGCCTTTAACCACTTGTCGGTACCTTTCATTTTCACATCTTTGTCTGGTCGATCGTCGGTATTGTGGTCCACTTAAACACGAAAAATTATGACAGATTTAGGACATACTATTTGTTACAAGACAGGGTGAACTTAAAATCTAAAATTTATATCTGATTATAATTCCTTAAATACTATATCTTAAGGACCATTCATCTGACGACGACCAGGGATATTGTTGTCCACCTAAATTGAGCAAATAGATCTACAGACAATCTGTATGAGTTCAATTTTAAGTGTACTGGAACGTGTTTCCCGCTTCCTGATATGCCCCAATCATCAAGAACTTCCAGAGTACTCCTTACACCGGGTGAGCAGACAACCATTCAGAGAGAGAAGAGATTTAGAATTCTATTGCTAACTACTTCAGAGGGGTTGAGAAGAAGAAGGTTGCCTATGCTGTGTACCAGGTCGGATTAGAAGTCGCGTAAAGGAGACAACATATGGCTAACAGATAAGAAGTATTTCACACACACACACACACACACACACACACATATATATATATATATATATATATATATATATATATATATATATATATATAAATATATATAGACTGTAGAGAAATAGAGTTGCATATGTTGTGTACCAGGTCGGATTGGAAGTCACGCAAAGGATACAACATATGACTAACAGACGGAAAGAAAGAAAATGATATTCTACAGACCTAATTTATCGGAATTTACCAGTCGCCCCATCCAACCGGAATTAAGGACAGAATCCGCACATCGAGGAAAAGTTAAACCGCGGTTCCAAGTACGGGTTCAATTAATGTGACGAGTAGATTCTCATGTATATCTCCCTGCTCAACCTATCCGAGCGTCGTGATATCAGGTTAAACGAATCTAACTAGGTCAAAGTTCGTCAAGTCCTTAAATTCATTAGGTTCAACTTTCCTAGTCAAGTCCATTTAAAATATTTCGTGCCTACCAGCACATCGAGTACAGAGTGTAGACGATTCAACTTAGGTACGTTACGCCGATTCAGGTTGCCCTTTATCACTTGTTAATTTCATCTGAACAGAAATGACACTATTTTTGGATTTTTTTTATTTAAATTGAAGTTAATTAATTATTAAATAAAACTTAATTTTCGATTTAAAAAAAAATTAATTAATTTACTGTTTACTGTGAATTCCGAAAATTAATTAATTAAGATTCAAGACAAGTTTACTGCCGAGAAATGTTTACGGCCGTAAACTCCTTGTTTACGGCCCGTGAAATTTTTGAATTCTGAAACAGAAAATTAAAGACGCAATTTATCTAAAATCGATTATCAGATAATCGATTTACGACCAATGATTTTCTGTTAAAAATTTATTTTATTTTAAGAATTTAAATGCAATGAAATATGATTATTAAAGCCTTAAATCAGGAACTCGATTTGCTGGAGAAGAAAATTGTTTGCGGTGTTTGAGGCTTGAATAGCTTGCGGCCATGAACTTGGTGTTTACGGCCGTAAGCTCGGACCGTGAACTTCAGAACACATGAAATTCGACTGGAATAAAACCCTTCTTTCGCTGTGAATATTGTTTTGAGCAAAATCGCAACTGTAGGACGTCTTTGACACTGGTCTCGCTCTGATACCAATTGTAAGTCCCTAATTTGCCTGTGTATCAATCAGATCCGTTTGATGATGCGGAATCCCAATCAAACGGATGATGTCAGATCAAATAGAAGAGAAGGAGAAGAAAAATAATATGAATCTTGAATGTATTGATAATATGAATTAAATGCCTTACACAAGATTCACACACACAAATGCTCCTTTCTCTCTAGACCGTAAACTCTCTTCGTGTTCATCAATCTCTATTCCTCACCCTAACACCTCTATTTATACTTGTAGAACATGGGCCGGACACACATGGGCCGTAAATGAGTTTACGGCCGTAAACTCAGTCATAAACATGACCAAAAACTCCACAATCATTACAGAAAAATACAATTGCCCAGAAAAGCAAAGTATAAACCATATTTGGCCCAACAGAGAAGTCTGATTCTAGTGGGGGAGAATTGCGACATACGATTTTCAGGTATTTTCATTTTAGCCCTTAGTCTATTTAAGGTTTACACATTTGGTCCCTCATTGTTTAAAGAATCGCAATTCAGCCCGTACGCTGGGTGTACGAGAGGTACGTGCAATGTACTTATACGATACCGGGATCACAGAAACCCTGTTAGTACGTTGCGCGTACATATGGTATGCAGGTCGTACTAGCTTTGTCTCTAAACCCTAATTTTAAGGGTTTGCTCCCCTATTTAATCCACCTTATTCCTCCCTTGTACATTTTGTATCAACCACCCTTCCTTCATAAACCTTAATCTTGAGTCTAAGCTTTGTGTGTGAGATTTTGGAGCTTATTAGTGATGTTGGTGCTCATTTGTTGAAGAAGAAGGCTAGTGAAGGAGGAGGTGTTGCTTGCAAGCTTGTGGATCCAACAACTACTTCATCTTGTGCATCTTTTAAAAGCATAAAGTTTATACCTTGACGTGTTTCCTTCTAGATCTCCATAGATGGGTTTTTTCATGAACATTTGTCCCAAAGCTTGGACCTTTATGAGTATGGTGTACTCCAAAGCATATTAGGTGTCCTTTCATGCTTGTTAGGTCTTGTAGATTTATAAAAATGGTTGCTTGATGGTCCCTTTCCAGCCATGCAAGATTTTAGTGGTTTTGAGTGTGGATTAAGTTAGAGTTTTAAGATTCAAGCTCTTTTCAGCCATGCAAAGGCTTAAAGCTTTAGACTTTATGGATTAAAACATTTTAAGAAAGTCAAATATGTGTTTGGGTGCATGTCATAATGATTAAGACCTTTTTGGTGTGGTTTTTGGGTTAGAAAACGTATGCTCCGCATACTACTGGATATGCCCAGCGTAGCCAGGTGAGACCCCGATCCCGCCTGATTCTTGAGTACGCCCTGCGTAGGAAGAGAGTACGCCCAACGTACGCGCTGGGCAGTTGACTTTTGTTGACTTTTGACCGTTGGTTAAGATTTAGGGTTTCGGACTATAGGAGGGGCAAAATGGTCTTTTTGCCCCTAAGGGGCTTATTGGTGGGAATTGGACTCGTGAGTTGAGTAGTTCACCTTTATTATTAATTAGGTTTAATTATTGTATTATTACGTAGAGTCTAGTTCCAGCAGTTCGGGTGTGAGATTTATCTGTCATCAGTATCAGGTGACTCTCCTCACTTATTTTTACCAGTGTGGTAGACTAGCTGTATTTGTGATAACCAGCTGGGTCTAAATGTTATTATTGTATATGTTGTTATGTGAAACTGAGACTGTGGATAGTGTCTAGGGTTGCTGATAACCCACAAGGTATGCTGTTTGCCCTTTGGGACTGCTGATAGTCCCCAGGGTTGCTGATAACCCATAGTTGTTTATTTATATTGTATATGTTGTTATAAGTGTTTGAGGTACTTTTGAGGATCGCTGGAAGTCGAATGTCTGATTGTACACACTCGCTGGGAGATTTGCTACAGGGATAGTCTGAGAGACTCTGATATTTGTGATGATGATTTGTACTTTACACCTATGTTTCTGTTGGCTTGACTTATGAACAATGTTTTGGTAATTTAAAAATGAAAATTTTGGATTAAAATTTGAGGTGTTATAACTCCAAACCAGATGAAGCACTTTACTACTCCCGACAAAGATTGTTGTATCCAAAGTACCTTCCCTTGATATAATTTCACATCCTATTACAATCCCAACTGATGACAAGGAACCCAAAAGACACACAATTTTGAAACAGATAGATACTTACTTCATTGCTCTACTTACTACCGAATCAAAATAGTGTATGATATAGACAATAATTCCACAATCCAATAATTTAGGTCAAATGTACCTAGAAGCCATGATATACCATAAACAAAACATGAAGATAGATTGTCACGTCTACTGACCTCCAACTTATGCAGATCGAAACCTTCGAAGCATCCTAGCTATTGACAATGAACGAGAACAACCAATGATCGAGAATACACTGATAACAACCTAGTAATCCAATGTTTTTCCACTGAATTAAACCCATGCGGAACCACATATACTCAACCCTGAAGTTAATTGACAAATCAACCACTGCTTATCTTAGACTATAGGTAGTAATTTATACATTGAGCTAAAAATCCTTCAACAACTGATGCTTGACCCGATCGACCTAACCACCTCTTGATTAGTTCATCATCCTTCCCGAAAGGGACCACTGTCTACAACGAGCTCCTTGACCAACAACTTCCTGTCGCGAAGACAACTCATGTATTTCTAATTACATACATCCGATGGAAACTTGCTCTGCACCCTCTTCTCAAACCAAAGTCTTGCATACCCAAACCTCCAATCCATGACGTTCACTCTAGCATGAGACTCAATCATAAAAACAAAAGGAATGATACTCATAGTCGATATACAAGATAGACAACAAAAGTTCTCATTCTGATTCACTTCTCCTGATCACCTGGAACAACCTACCAGAACACGCTCTAACTGAACTCAAGGAAGACATACCCCTGGTTCACATCTTGTACAGTCTCTACGAAAATGAATCTCTTTCCACATAATGAAATATATCGAGGCGATCAAACCACAAGAATCCTCTTGTGCATTTCCATCCTTGTCGCAGATACGACAACCATCTAGTTTCCCCAAGTAGGTCGTCCTCCAATTTTTGAAATCATACGCTCACTCTCTCATTCTCCCAACACATAAAACTAGAAGAATAGAATCCTCATCATAGAAAATGACATCATAAGCCATCAGACGATCACTCAACCTCAAGGCTACAATTCTCAAGCCTCACATCCCAATTGCTCCATCCTTGAGGCCCGTGAATCAGACTAGCACTACCTCAAGAAGGGCCCGAAGACCTCAAAGTCAAATACGCATATAGATCTACACCATTCAATCCCAAACTAACATGGTCACTAAGGCCCAAACAATCACCAGACTCGTCTTCATCCTGAACATCTATAACCGAAAGATGATAAATACCAAAATACTGATGGGTTTTAAGCATTCTAACACTCTATGGTGTACATGGAAACCTAGATGCTTTGGATCTATGTTTTCTCTAATATACATGCAAACTTTGTTTTTCCAAAGCAGCATCCTAACTAGCATAGAATGGAGTATCTTTACTATCAAATTCTAGTTAGATGACATACCTTTTGTTGTAGTTTGAAGCCTTGGACCTTTAAGAACTTAGTGACCTAAGTGTTACACCTCAAATGGAATTAGACAACACCACCAACAATGGAGGAATTTGAGAGGAGGTTACTTGCACTCACAAAATCGGCTAGCACTCTACTAAGCTTCCTTAGGACCGATTTCATGAGCTAGAGAGGTTCTTATATAGTGTGGCTTAATTAGGGTTACACCATGCAAACCCTAATGTGCATGACCTTCCATATTACTCATGCTCCATGAGTTTAAGCCTCCATGGGTCATCCATGGGTCACCACATGGGTTTAGCCCAACATAAAGAACTATGGATCATAAGCCCACATTATAAGAATGAATGATTCACATAATCAATCCCCATATATTTAATTAGTCTCTTTTGATCACAAAATGAATTCCAAATTAATTCTTGATCAATACTAATTAAATAATATGGTTTCATATTAATATAATAGAACTTATAATATATTAATAAACCATAAACAAACTCTTCCCAATTTTCCATCCCTCAGATTGTTCCGGTGCCATGCAACCCAAATGGACCATGCTACTCTCGGGTCAAATACATACCGATTATAGTTATGGGCTTAGACACCTAATCCAACAGTCTTCCACTTGGATAAGTCTAATAACTATTATTGCAAGTACGAATCCAAAATCCCGACTAGCAATCGTAGCTCTTAAAAGCCGTTGTCGAACTCTGAACAAATCAATGACGTTACCATTAGATAAGAGATAATATATTTCTCCATTCTAGATATCATATGGACTGAGACATGGATTATAATCATTCTCTCTTTCCATCTGTTGTTTCCCGATTTACGATTTATGACGACCGACTAATTGAACACATCAAATCAGTCCAGGCTTGGCCAAGCACTTAGGGGTGTCATCACTAAATCATCAAGGGGCCCACAAATATCTCTTTTATCCCTCTAAGGGTAAAAGGAATGGATAAATTTCGACTAATGTGCTTGCTCTATTTACTTATCAAATCACACACAATGATGCATTTTATAACACCGAGTTAATGGTGCATTTTCACATCATCAATGTGCAACCGAATTGTAAACTGCAACTCATATCTCTCTGATTGAGGAATATAAGATATTATCATCTCATGTTCACTCGTGATAAAATCCATGAAGTGATACAAATGAGCGTGGGTTGAATCCAATACTCGAATCTTATTCTAGGAGCAGTCATGAATACTACAACTATGTCTAAAACACCTAGACAAACTTCAGATCCATTCATGATAGTCTTGCCTCAATACCTACTTCCAAAGTATGATCGACTATGGATGGTTTGAATAACCTAGTTATTCGGGAAGTCAAAACATGCAAAGTGAAACACAAGAATAATATTAATCCTATATGGCCCAAAAACTTTTGATCGCCATATTGATTACTCATTATTCATTATATAATGTTTCGAATAATCAACTTAATACTTGAATTAAAACATTAGTTATGCCATGCTCCAAGCATGCACACTATGTTTAGCTATGGTCATTTCTTTGTGAAATAGATCAATTGACAACATTTCAATGATGCTCATTTCACAATTCCAAATCCTTACCGTAAATGTAAGAATACCAAATTCTTGCAATTTACTGTAATATGTTAGATTCTAAACTTATATGCAATGATCCTCTTGTAATGACTATGCACAAAAGTCACAGAGACTCGAAAACAGACATTACAAAGTATTGCAATGGAGAACAATTCCATGGAAACGAAGTCTCACATTCAAAGTACATTCCTTTGAACATCCTTCACACATTAAGTTTTCTAATCTTACACAGATTTAAAGAATGACTTATACTCATGGAAACATTTCCATATTCCTATTTGGACTATCACTTCTGAACAAGAGTTGCCTCTTTTCATAATATGTCAATATGTTGATTCCAAAATTTACACTATGCTTCCAACTGTCAATGAGCAACCAATCTTTGGTAACCCTCAGATTGTCCTTAACAATTGCTTAACCAATTTATTCATATCTTATTCTAGTCCCTTTTCCCTCTTAATGGCCTAGGAATTTGGAAAATTTTAGAACATATGAATATTACAGCATATGCAATCGATCCTATACCCGAAGCATATGAGATATGATACATAATGTCTCGCATAAAGACATGATACTAGACCAGTCTTTTGCTATGATGTTGCTATTTGCCATGCTCTCTCAATTCGAACTATAAAAAAGGATGATGTAATAATAATCAAATTTGAGAACGCAATAAACACTTCCATATATAGAATTTCCTTATGTTGAACCATTACAACATAACATTTATATATATACTTGACTAAATTTGATCAAAATCTCAATCTAAGCTTATAGAATTGAAATGAAGTATAATTTTCTCTCCCTTAATTATAACAAAACTACTTTTCAAACCCTGCAGCTTTGCGAATTGAAACTTTTGGTTTCTATAATTAACATTGATAACTTGCAACACTTACCATAATAATTATGCTCCCACTAGCATAAAAATTATTATCTTATTGTCATAACACTTATGCTCCCACTAGCTTTGACATGTACCTAGAAATCAGCTGGACTTCTAGAAATCAATACTTATTGACTTTCTTACCAAAGTTCAGATTTCTGATACGAGATGCTTTGATAAGACTTTATCTAAGCTTCTTAAACTCATACACCTTTTCCTTAGACAACTCACATGTGTGTCTAAACAATTTTAGAACTATGAAGAGGGATACCGTAATCATAGTCTCAAATGTTTAGACCTTTGCCATTGCTCACAATTCGAATTATGAAAAAGGATGCCGTAATCATAATTGAATTTGAGAAATTCAAATATCACAATTTCTATCTCCTTAAAATCTTCTTAGTGAAAGCGTTTCCTCACAATCATTTTCATGAAGTGGAGAGAAACCTTATGATACTTAGATTTTTATGGTGTATGTGTTCCTATCCATGTGAATTTCTCAAAACCATAATTACAAGACAAAGTTAGTGACAAATCCAGACTCATACAGAATGAACTTGTTCAATAATAATTTCTTGCCACCCAACAGCACAAGGGCCTGCCAGTGCTTTCAGGTTGTTATGCAAACAATTGAGAACTCATAGAACTCACATACATAGTCAGATGCAAGTGGAATGGGCATAGAAACAAGAATATGTCAACACGATAGGTTACAAACCTCAAGTCGCGTGCTAGTAATAAACAATAGGTTTTATTCTTGATTAGTTCTTGAAATTTTTTAAGATCTTTAACACTCCCACTGACTTCTTGACATATAAGATTCTCTCTGTCAAGAACCATTACTTGACAACAAATATTCAAGACTCAGTGCGGTTTCTTATCAAGGAAAAACACTTCACACAATTTGTCACACCCCCAAACCAGAATGGCGGAAACATTCGGGGGTGGATGACTTCACGTAGTATCACAACCATTGAATATTGTAAAGAAAGTAACACAACCATCACATATATAATGAAAACGTATGTTGTTGCGTTATACATAATGGCAAAAGAATATTACAATGAGATGATAAATGTTCCATAATAAAACATCCTTAGTGTTCCTTTCTCCAAAAGCTGGTGGTTACCTGTATTACTGATTCCCTGAGAAATACAAGTGGTTTCGAAAAAGTGTCAACAATTAAGTTGGTGAGTTCATAAACGTTTTGTATTGAAAAAGTATGTCCTTTTTGATAGTAAACCGATGAACGAGGTTTTCAGAAAATCCAATATTTTCTATAAATGATTTGAAAAGTTTCCCGTGTTGGAGTGCGTTTGTGTTTTCCATACTTGAATAATAGTGATAAAATTTGTATTAACGATAAAATGGAAAACTGAAATGCATATATGAATCTCGTAAATCTAACTTGTTTTTATACTTTTATGTGAGTTTTATAACCATGCTAACGACATTGTTGGCCTGTAACAACGTTCTTCAGGCGTTGGAACTGTTATGACATTTGTCACCCCAGGCCTGCCGGCCTAGCTGTAGCTAACAGCTTAGGTGTGGGATTGTCAATCCCGTATAGATCTATACACAAGTATCACGCTCCCCCCTACAAGGGATTATGGTGTATAATACAGGACTTAATAATGCATACTCGAACGTACGTGAAGCTGTCTCACATTACTAGGTATAAATAGATTTACGGTGATAAAAGACTGTACTTCTTTTGAAAGAATTTCATTTGTCGAGATGTATATGTAAAATGTATGAATCACTTGAATACTATGCTCATTATAGTTTGTCAAAAGTATGTTCCCATTTGGTAATAACAACTTGGTGATATAATATCCCTTTAAAACATAAAGTTATTTTTGTATCAACACTCTATAAGAACGATATTATAAAAATAATACTTTGATTTGTAATGTACTTGTATTTCCCCCCCTAAAACGTGAAAAGAATTGAAAAGTAGGGGTATGAACTCACCCGTTAAGTTTTGAAGAGAGAGGCTAGAGTTGAGCAGAACTTCGACCGCGGATGGTTGCGTCGTCGGGTTCTTCGGGGATCTCTGCAGCGTAAATCTTTCGTCGGGGCTCGAGTGCGGAAACCGGGGTGAGGGAATGATCTCTGGTGCTTGGAAGGGTGTGAGAGTGACTGAAGAATTGAGAAGGGTGTGCAAAGACTCGAGCTCATGCCTTCTATTTATAGGGCTGGAAACCCTCGTACGCGGCGCGTACTTCCGGAGTACGCTGGGCGTACTCGGCACGCGGGGCGTTCTTGGTTACGCGGGGCGTAGAATGGCGTCATGGCTTACGACTCGGGTCTAGCTAAACGTAGCTTGGGCGGGCCGATGGGACTCGACTCTGGGTCTAGTACGCGGGGCGTAATCCCTGCTTCCGACTTCTAAATTCCGTAACTTTCGCGTACGAGCTCCGTTTTTCGCGTTCTTTATATCCACGCGTAGGTGAGATTATGCTCTACAACTTTCATTTAGACTTCGTCGGCTAGTTTTGACTTTATTTTTAATGATATATTTTTAATAGGCCGGGCCTCCTAAAGTTCGTTAATAATTCATAGGTTCTTTATTCGGCGTCGGTTTTCGTTTGTCTTTTTTTTTTTGTTTTATTACTACTGAGGAGATCTTCAACTTTCGTTTAGGTTGCGTTAGCTAAATAACACTCGATCTTCAATCCGAGTTTTTAGCCCTCTACTACCGTTACGAAACTTTGAAAATTCGTAACTTCTTCATACGAGGTCCAATTTGGGCGATCTTTTTATGCACGTTCACCTTTCAACGAGATCTACGAGTTTTGTTTAGATACTTAAGGCTTAAAATGCATTTTATTGAGATTCTACTTTTTACGTCAAATAATGTTTTAACGTCGCGTCGTAAATATACGAGTGATTATAATTTCTTCAACATAACCCGGTTTTTGAGCGTTCTTTATGTTTGGAAACCTTGGCATGATATCTAATATTCGATGCATCCCAACTTAGATACTTGAACACTTTATTTTCGAGGTTAATTTCGTTGTACTTAGCTTCCGAGCGTTACAATGCTTTTGGAAAAATATAGGGTTGTCACATCATCCCCCTGTTAAGGGAATTTCGTCCCGAAATTTAATCTAAGATAGAGTTTACAGTTTTAGGAAAAAGATGCGGGTACTTTTGTTTCATCTGATTCTCGCGTTCCCAGGTGTATTCAGGTCCTCGCTTGGCGTTCCAGCGGACCTTTACAATGGGTATGCGGCTTTGTTTAGTCCTTTTGATTTCCCGATCCATGATCTCTACTGGTTCCTCCACAAATTGAAGGTTTTCATTTATTGCAATTTCGTCTAGAGGGACGACAAGGGTCTCGTCGGATAAGCACTTCTTCAGATTCGATATGTGAAAGGTAGGGTGTACGTTGTGGAGCTCCTGAGGTAGTCTAAGTTTGTAGGCCACTGGACCAATCCTGGCAAGGATCTCGAATGGTCCGATGTATCTAGGGTTCAGTTTCCCACGTTTTCTGAAGCGTATTAAACCTTTCCAAGGTGAGACTTTGAGTAGGACATGGTCTCCAACTTGGAATTCCAAGGGTTTGCGTCTCTTATCTGCGTAACTCTTTTGTCTATCTCTTGATGCTTTTAGACGTTCTCGGATTTGAACAATCTTCTCCGTAGTCTCCCTTATGATTTCTGGTCCAGTGAGCGTGTTGTTAGTTGCTTGTCCTTTTGCTAGTTGCGTGTCCCCCACTTCGGCCCAGCACAAAGGTAACCTGCATTTGCGGCCATAGAGGGCTTCGAACGGGGCAGCCTTGATACTGGTGTGGTAGCTATTGTTGTACGAGAACTCGACCAATGGTAGATGTGTGTCCCATGCTTTGCCAAAATCGATTACGCAAGCTCTCAGCATGTCTTCTAGGGTTTGTATAGTTCTCTCACTCTGGCCGTCGGTTTGTGGGTGATAAGCGGTACTCATGTCTAGTCTTGTCCCCAAAGCTTTTTGTAACGACTGCCAGAACCTTGAGGTGAATCTACTATCTCGGTCCGAGATAATGGATATGGGCACACCATGCAGTCGTACAATTTCTCTGAGGTATGTCCTTGTTAACTTCTCCAATTTATCCGTCTCTTTGATCGGTAGGAAATGCGCTGACTTAGTTAACCTGTCGACAATTACCCAAATGGTGTCGAGTCCGCTTGTTGTCTTGGGTAACTTTGTTATGAAATCCATGGTTATCCGCTCCCACTTCCATTCGGGTATTTCTGGTTGTTGTAATAAACCCGAGGGCTTCTGATATTCCACCTTGACTTTGGCACATGTCAGGCATTTGCTTACGTAGGTAGCAATTTCGGCTTTCATGTTTTGCCACCAGTACAACTTCTTGAGATCGAGATACATCTTATCGGAGCCGGGATGTATGGAGTATCGTGTTTTATGGGCTTCGTCCATAACGATTTCTCTGAATCCACCAAACTTCGGTATCCAAATTCGATCCATGAAATAACGAATTCCGTTGTTCTTGGTCTCAAGGTTCTTATCCATTCCCCTTAGGGCTTCTCCTGTCACATTTTCGGATTTCAAGGCTTCTATTTGGGCTTCTTTGATTTGCGTGAACAGGTGTGAATGGATTGTCATAGTTAGGGATTTCACTCCGCGACCTGAGTACTCCTTCCGACTGAGTGCATCAGCCACTACATTAGCCTTTCCGGGGTGATATCGAATTTCGCATTCATACTCACTAAGTAGTTCTACCCATCGCCTCTGTCTCATGTTGAGTTCTTTCTGATTTAGGATATGTTGGAGGCTTTTATGATCAGTGAAGATGGTACATTTTGTGCCGTAGAGATAGTGTCTCCATATCTTCAGAGCGAAGACGACTGCTCCTAGCTCAAGATCGTGCGTTGTGTAGTTTACTTCGTGCGTCTTTAGTTGTCTTAAGGCGTAGGCGATGACCTTCCCTCTTTGCATTAAGACACACCCAAGTCCTTGGTTTGATGCATCACAACAGACCACGAAGTCCTCCGTTCCCTCTGGCAAGGTTAGGATGGGCGCACTACATAAGGCTCGCTTTAGTGTATGAAATGCACTGTCTTGTTTTTCTCCCCAGTCGAAGGTCACATTCTTCTGGGTTAGGGTGGTAAGTGGCTTGGCAATCTTTGAAAAGTTCGGTATGAATCTTCGGTAATACCCGACGAGTCCCAAAAATTGCCGGATTTCTGTAGGGGTTCTTGGAGTAGTCCAACTATCTATTGCCTTTATCTTGGAGGGGTCCACGTGTATTCCTTCTTTGCTTACAACATGTCCTAGGAAATCCACTTCCCGAATCCAAAATTCACATTCGGAAAATTTTGCGTAAAGTTTCTCTGCCCTTAATGTTTCCAGTACTTGGCGGAGGTGTTTGCTGTGTTCTTCCTGGCTTCTTGAATAGATGAGTATATCATCTATGAACACGATCACGAACTTGTCCAGGAAGGGACGACATACTCGGTTCATTAAGTCCATGAACACTGCTGGAGCATTCGTCAATCCGAAGGGCATTACCACAAATTCGTAGTGACCATAACGTGTTCGGAAAGCCGTTTTGGGGATGTCTCCTTCCAGTACTCGCAGTTGGTGATAACCAGACCTTAGATCGATCTTTGAGAAGTAGCTTGCTCCCTGCAGTTGGTCGAATAGATCGTCTATGCGCGGTAAGGGATATCGGTTCTTGATCGTGAGTTTGTTTAGTTCCCGATAATCGATGCACATGCGAAAGGATCCGTCCTTCTTTTTCACGAACATGACTGGCGCTCCCCATGGTGAGAAGCTCGGTCTGATGAATCCCTTGCTCAGCAGCTCGTTTAATTGACTGGATAGTTCCTGCATCTCGGCTGGGGCTAAACGGTACGGTGACTTTGCTACAGGGGTAGCTCCGGGGATTAAGTCGATTCTGAACTCAACTTGACGTTCGGGTGGGATTCCTGGAAGATCTTCTGGGAAAATATCCGGGAAGTTGCAGACTTCCGGAATATCTTTAATGTTTTTCGATTCTCGTTTCTTGTCTACTACGTGGGCTAGAAAGGCATGATATTCCTTACGAAGATATTTTTGTGCTTTAATACAGGAAATGATTTGTAAACTTGAACTAGGTTTGTTGCCATAAATGACAAGAGTTTCGCTGTTTGGCAGATTTAAGCGAACAGCCCTTTCGTGGCAAAGGATATCGGCATGGTGAAGGCTCAACCAGTCCATACCGATGATAACATCGAAACTTCTTATGGAAATGGGCATAAGATCGACTTGAAACAAACGCTCGTTTAAATTTAGTGTGCACCCTATGTATAAATCGTTTGCGTGTTCTGTTTTACTGTTTGCCATTTCTACAGTGAATATTTTACTGAGTGGTTGGGGTTTTTGATTAAGTAGGTGTTTGAATTTATGACTCACAAAACTTCTCTCCGCACCGCAGTCAAAAAGTATGCATGCATAAGTGTTGTTGAGTAGGAACGTACCCGTAACCACCGTCGGGTCTGCTATTGCTTCATTCTGTCCTACTGCCAACACTCTCCCTACACCGCCAATATTCCTTTCCTTGGGACAATCCCTCCTGAAGTGTCCAGTCTCTCCGCACCCATAACACGCCCGGCTTACCCCAGTGCCAGAAACCTGAGTAATTGGTCGTGCCGGTGCTTTACAGAAACGGGCTGTGTGCCCTTTCCTGTCACAGTTTTTGCAGTGCATCTCGCGACAAATACCATGGTGATGGTAGTTGCACTTGCTGCACTTGGGCAGAATCCCTGCATATGGTTTTGTTGGTGCAGAGGTAGCAGGAGTTGTGGTGGGGGTAGTAGCAGCATGAACCGCAACCATTTGTTTCTTTGAAGGTTCTTGTGAAGTTTGCCCCTTCCTTTTGTTCCAAAATTTCTTGTTGTTGTTGTTGTTGGCATTGATTTCATTGTTGCTGTTCCCTTTGGTTGGTTCAGCCATAATCGCCGCGACTCCTTGACAGACACCATGATCAACAAGAGATTGCGCTAGTTCCTTGGCGCTGGCGAAAGTCAAGGGTCTGGAAGCTAGCACACTTCCTCGAAGTTGGGGTGATAGTCCCCAAATGTATCTCTCAACCTTTTGGCTCTCCAGGGTTAACATTCCTGGGCAAAGTGTTATTAAGTCACTGAACCTGTTGGTGTAACCAGCTATGTCCGATCCTACCATCGAGAGGTTCCACAGTTCCTGTTCAAGCTTCTGAATCTCGCCTCTTGGGCAGTATTCTCGAAGGAGCATTCTTTTCAGGTTTTCCCAACCCATGGAGTTTGCCACCACCAGGGTTAGTGTCTGGACGTGGCCGTTCCACCATGTCAGGGCGCGTTCAGAGAAAGTAAAAGCGGCGAACTTTACTTTGCTTTCTTCAGGACATGCACAGATTTCGAATACAGCTTCTGTTTTCTCTATCCATTGAGATAGAGCCAATACTCCCCCAGTCCCGTAAAAGGGAATAGGTTTTCCGTTGGTGAAATCTTTGTAAGTGCATACCCCTGAACGGCTTTGACCTTGGCCATTTGTAAAACTGTTTGTTCCTCCCCCCGATCCGTTGTTGCTCATTTGAGCCATTGCTGCAGTTACAGTAGCGGTTACAACAGTCTGGAACATAACGGTGTCCATAATTGGAGGAGGTGGTGGAGGTGGTGTTGAAGTTGAGTTTCTGCGTGTTGATCTACGAGGAGGCATGTTCTGGTAGAGAAAAATAAGAATGAATACTATAAGTTTCTAATGTTTTGACAATCGTGTGTTAGTTGTAATTTGTTTTTACTTTAGTTTATGGTTTCAAGGTAGGCATAGAAATTTAAAACTCGTAATTTTTGAGAGGTATATAATAAGAAATACTTCATATTCATTCATATAGGTCACACTTGAGGTGTGTTACATTACATATCTTGTTCGGGAAAAATTTGACCCTCCTAGAGGTCTCCGATTGCAGATACTAAAGGGAAATAAGGGAAAAACTTTTATCCGAGATCCTAATCTATAACAAAATTGTTGGGCATCGAACAAGCTCTACTTGCGGCGTTTGGAGCTAGACTCGACATCCGACCGTTTGACTCCCATCAGTCGCCTCTCGAGATCTGCTTGTTGTTCCTTCATCCCTCTTATTTCTGCCAGAGCCACTATCATTTGGTTCTGAAGTGTTCCCGTGTAGATTTGGGTATTCTCATGTAGTCCTTCCAAACGGCAGATGTCAGCGGCGTTACCTTGGGTAGCAGCATTGATTTCACGAACTCTGGCTGCTTGTTGGTCCGCCTGGTAGTTCTGGTTAGCTATAGCATTCACGACGACAGGAAGTGCTCGATCTGCTGAGCCTCCCCCACTGACGTTGTAAAAATCCCGACACATGCCGAATGGAGGGCGTACACCTTGCTGGCGGCTCCAGTAGTAGAGGTGGCTTCCCCAGATGGGGATGGGTCCCGGTTGATCTGGTCTGATTACGGGAGGATGAGGGATGGGAGGGTCGTACACTTCTGGCTCGGAGTCTGTCCCGCTAGAAATCTCCACGATCTCTTCGTCGACTTCGAACTCCTCTCCGACTTCGACTTCGAATTCTTCCTCGACCTCTTCTTCGATTTCCTCTGGGTCTTCCTCCGGGTCTTCTTCTATCCAACCGCCGTTGCCTTGGTTTGGGTAGTAGGGATCTCCTGGTAAATGGAATCCGGCCATTTGTCTGTACTAGGATAGATGTATGAGAACGTTATAAGAAAAGAAATTTCTATTTAGCGACTTATTATTTTTAACTATAATTTTTATTGTACAACTATTTTTAATAATACTTCTATACTATTTCAACTTGGCGAAACTAGAACGATTTTGTATTTGGTAAGTTTTTGGCTTGTTGTCCACTACGACCATTCCTCGACGTACGTTGGTCAAATCCATGATAAATATAGTTGATCAGGCTATATTTATTCTCGACATGATTACATACCCCGAGGCTCAATCGTAGTGTCGTAACTTTCCGTAATACTTTTTAGTAAAACTTGTTATGATACGAGATTTATGCATGCTTGTAAAAATGTATATCATTTAAAAGAATGTATTTTGTTCATGAAAATGTTTCATCAGAGGGTTTTTGGTCCCCTTTGTATTTATAGTTTGTATATCGTATGTGGTTCGATATACTTAGTTCACTATAAACAATGCTCTGATACCAATCTGTCACACCCCCAAACCAGAATGGCGGAAACATTCGGGGGTGGATGACTTCACGTAGTATCACAACCATTGAATATTGTAAAGAAAGTAACACAACCATCACATATATAATGAAAACGTATGTTGTTGCGTTATACATAATGGCAAAAGAATATTACAATGAGATGATAAATGTTCCATAATAAAACATCCTTAGTGTTCCTTTCTCCAAAAGCTGGTGGTTACCTGTATTACTGATTCCCTGAGAAATACAAGTGGTTTCGAAAAAGTGTCAACAATTAAGTTGGTGAGTTCATAAACGTTTTGTATTGAAAAAGTATGTCCTTTTTGATAGTAAACCGATGAACGAGGTTTTCAGAAAATCCAATATTTTCTATAAATGATTTGAAAAGTTTCCCGTGTTGGAGTGCGTTTGTGTTTTCCATACTTGAATAATAGTGATAAAATTTGTATTCACGATAAAATGGAAAACTGAAATGCATATATGAATCTCGTAAATCTAACTTGTTTTTATACTTTTATGTGAGTTTTATAACCATGCTAACGACATTGTTGGCCTGTAACAACGTTCTTCAGGCGTTGGAACTGTTATGACATTTGTCACCCCAGGCCTGCCGGCCTAGCTGTAGCTAACAGCTTAGGTGTGGGATTGTCAATCCCGTATAGATCTATACACAAGTATCACGCTCCCCCCTACAAGGGATTATGGTGTATAATACAGGACTTAATAATGCATACTCGAACGTACGTGAATCTGTCTCACATTACTAGGTATAAATAGATTTACGGTGATAAAAGACTGTACTTCTTTTGAAAGCATTTCATTTGTCGAGATGTATATGTAAAATGTATGAATCACTTGAATACTATGCTCATTATAGTTTGTCAAAAGTATGTTCCCATTTGGTAATAACAACTTGGTGATATAATATCCCTTTAAAACATAAAGTTATTTTTGTATCAACACTCTATAAGAACGATATTATAAAAATAATACTTTGATTTGTAATGTACTTGTATTTCCCCCCTAAAACGTGAAAAGAATTGAAAAGTAGGGGTATGAACTCACCCGTTAAGTTTTGAAGAGAGAGGCTAGAGTTGAGCAGAACTTCGACCGCGGATGGTTGCGTCGTCGGGTTCTTCGGGGATCTCTGCAGCGTAAATCTTTCGTCGGGGCTCGAGTGCGGAAACCGGGGTGAGGGAATGATCTCTGGTGCTTGGAAGGGTGTGAGAGTGACTGAAGAATTGAGAAGGGTGTGCAAAGACTCGAGCTCATGCCTTCTATTTATAGGGCTGGAAAACCTCGTACGCGGCGCGTACTTCCGGAGTACGTTGGGCGTACTCGGCACGCGGGGCGTTCTTGGTTACGCGGGGCGTAGAATGGCGTCATGGCTTACGACTCGGGTCTAGCTAAACGTAGCTTGGGCGGGCCGACGGGACTCGACTCTGGGTCTAGTACGCGGGGCGTACTCCTAGATTACGCGGGGCGTAATCCCTGCTTCCGACTTCTAAATTCCGTAACTTTCGCGTACGAGCTCCGTTTTTCGCGTTCTTTATATCCACGCGTAGGTGAGATTATGCTCTACAACTTTCATTTAGACTTCGTCGGCTAGTTTTGACTTTATTTTTAATGATATATTTTTAATAGGCCGGGCCTCCTAAAGTTCGTTAATGATTCATAGGTTCTTTATTCGGCGTCGGTTTTCGTTTGTCTTTTTTTTTGTTTTATTACTACTGAGGAGATCTTCAACTTTCGTTTAGGTTGCGTTAGCTAAATAACACTCGATCTTCAATCCGAGTTTTTAGCCCTCTACTACCGTTACGAAACTTTGAAAATTCGTAACTTCTTCATACGAGGTCCAATTTGGGCGATCTTTTTATGCACGTTCACCTTTCAACGAGATCTACGACTTTTGTTTAGATACTTAAGGCTTAAAATGCATTTTATTGAGATTCTACTTTTTACGTCAAATAATGTTTTAACGTCGTGTCGTAAATATACGAGTGGTTATAATTTCTTCAACATAACCCGGTTTTTGAGCGTTCTTTATGTTTGGAAACCTTGGCATGATATCTAATATTCGATGCATCCCAACTTAGATACTTTAACACTTTATTTTCGAGGTTAATTTCGTTGTACTTAGCTTCCGAGCGTTACAATGCTTTTGGAAAAATATAGGGTTGTCACACAATTGGTCTTCGTTGGTCTTTGTTTTATCCAAAACATCACAACTTACAAATTTCAAATGTGCAAGAGTAGAAAACATTTCACTCTATATTTGACAAGTGTTATAAACCTTCTTAAGATTATGTCACTCAAGTTACAATCTTGGAGTATGACTCTAAGATTCGATTTTGGAATGAAGTATGACTCATCTTCTTGATTCAATCATTTCAACAATTCACAATTCCTCTTCTTAGCCATAAAATGCACTAAGATATCCTTAGAGGATAAATTGTGATATGATTTCTATAATCATTAAGATGATCATAACACACGATACTCAAGTACTCTCTCATATTTTTAGATTGGAGAAACTTTTATCTTTCTACCGAATTTGATTCTTCTCATATGTTCTGCCATACATTGAAACTTTTCCAATGTTTTAGAATTACACTTAAACTTGTAAGCATAACCTTATTTACTAAACTTTAGTAAATCATAACGAATCGTTCTTTGTGGTGGACCTGATCAGGCACAACCAAGTGTACTTGATCCCTTAGTCCTTCAATTAACTCACATATACATGTTTAGAACTTTTACCATTTCTCACAATCCGAACTATGAAGAGGGATGCCATAATCATAAATGAATTTGAGAATGCAAATATCACAAATGCTATTTCCTTAAAATCTAACTAGTGAAAGTGTTTCCTCACAATCATTTTCATGAATTGGATAGAAACCATAATCACAAGACAAGGTTAGTGACAAATCCAAACTCATATGGACTAAAATTTTTCAATCTTAATTTCTTTCCACTTGGCAGCGTAAGGGCCTACCATGTCTTCCAATTTGTTATGCAAACAATTGAGAACTCATATAACTCACATGCATAGTCAACTTTAACTGCAATAGGCACAAAAACAAGAATATGTCAACATGGTAGGTTACAAACCTCAAGTCATGTGCTAGTGATTAACAATAGGTTTATTTTTTATTAGTTCTTGAAACTTTTCAAGATATTTAAGACTCGGACTGACCTCTTGAAATATAAGTTTCTCTTTATCAAGAAACATTATTTAATAAACAAATATTCAAGAGTTAGTGCGGTTTCTTATCAAGAGAAACACTTCATATAATCGATCTTAGTTGGTCTTTGTCTTATTTAAGACATCACAACTTTCCAATTTCAAATGTGTTATAAACCTTTCTTAAGATTATGTCACTCAATGCTCGATCTTGGAGTATTACTCTAAGACTCGATTTTGGAAAAAAGTATGATTCACTTTTTGATTTAACCATTTCAATAATTCAATATTTCTCGTATTAGCCATACAAATGCACTAAGATGTCCTTAGAGGATGAATTGTGATATGTTTTTTCATAATCATTAAGATGATCATAAAACACGATACTAAAGTACTATCCCATCCTTTCAGATCAGAGAAACTTTTATCTTTCGGCCTAATTTGATTCTTCTTCTTCTTCGTTCTTCCATACATTGAAACTTTTCCAATGGTTCAGAATTATACTTAATCGTGTAAGTATAGCCATATTTACTAAGCTTTAGTAAATCATAACAAATAGTCTTACCGTTCTTTGTTGTGGACCTGACCAGCACACAACCAAGTGTACCCGATCCCTCAGTCCTTCACTTGACTCACATATACATGTGAACAAGGAATTAGACTTTATTTCCCAAAGATGAAGTTCTCATTCATCATGCAATACAAGTTGCATGATTCCAAGTTTCTATCCAATTGAAACTTGGGTGATGAGAATCTTTCCTTATTTGGTAAATTATGACACTACCACAAATGAAAGAATCAAATCCATATTGCTAACAATAGAAACATACAAACATCAATTTTTCACAACTGCCATTGCTAGGAGATATAAAAAAATAAATTTTTTTTTTATTAATTTATAAGGTGCGGAAAAACTTTTCCTTACAATGCAATTACAAATGAAAACTATGTCACACTATATTTATACGCAATCTATCACAACTTCTAAGCAGCATCTACAAAATCTGATCTTCGAACCATGCGATCGAAATCCATCTCTTCGCGATAAGATTCAGCATGCTCTTACTTTTAAGATTCCTTCCTTTTGTTTGATCCTGCAAAACATCAAAATGCAAACTTGTCATATCATGTATTAAGAATCAACAATTAGGAACTTAATAGAGTTTACATAGTGGACTTACCTGAAGCAGAACCATACAATCTGACTAAAATTCTCAGGTAGTCAGGGAAGATTCGATTCCAATGTTCCTTTTGTTGGCAATAGAAACACACAGGCTCATTTAGGAGAAGGAATAATGTCTGGTATGTCCATGTTAGCTTGAGAGGTAGACCTTTCAATCAAATTTGCTTGACCATTGCGCCAAATCATTGCTGATTCAGCGGCAATTAGCAAATATGTATGATCAATTAGGGTCATGTCGTGATCTGTCACATAGTAGTCTTTTACGAACTCACTATATGAATCGGGAAGTGACTGAAGAACCCAGTCAACAGCCAACTTCCTTGGGAAAATGACACCCAACATTCTTAGCCTGTCAATATGTTGCTTCATGTCCAAGACATGAGCACATATAAACTTTCCATCTTTATGTTTACTTGCCAATAGGGATTAAGTGATCTTGAACTTTTCAAGTCTTCTAGCTTGTGGGCCAGGGAGAATAATTAGAGGAGGTGGAGGAAGTGAAATATGATTTTCAGTCCCATTAATGCACGACAAAAGGATTAATCTTTCACCTTGATCACCATGTGGGATATCATCTTCATTAGGAAAGCTTGTTCCTAAAGATTTGGGAAGACCATAGTTGTCTGAACTAGACATCTACAAGGGAGAAATTCAAGTTAGTTGATTTAAATCCTTAATATAACACCCCAATGAAATATTAAGGCTAGGACCCAACACAATATTTTATAACTTGGAAGATGGATGTGATGGGTTTTAAACACAAGAACTTTCCTATGTGCTCATGCAAACCCTAAAGCTTGGATCTAGGTTTCTCTATTGTACATGCAATTCATCCAAGTCTTATAAACCCTAGATCTAGCATATATAATTCGAAATTAACATACTAATTCAGATTTAGATGATTACCTCTTCACAATGGCTATGATCTTCTTGTCTTGGAGCATAGAGTCATAATTGTCAATCCTCTAATGGCTTACAAACACCAAAAAGCAAGAGGATGATAATGGAGAGAGGTTTGGAAGGATAAAATCGGCTCTTAGGGTTTCCTTAGGAAGAGTGGCCGATTTCCCTTAGCAAGGGGTCTTTATATACTGTGAGCTACTAGGGTTTCATTCGAAAACCCTAATGGACAATTTAATCTCGAAGCAGCCCATGGAACCTTCTGGAATAAGGCCTATGGACGAAAATATGATGGATCCCCATCATAATTTCATTCACCCCTTGTTCCTTTAGGTTTCTCAGCCCAAAACCCAATTATCTTATAATTGCAGTCTAGTCCCCTATATTTAATTAATCTCTTTTAGTCACCAAATTAATTCCTAATTAATTCATGACTAATATTAATTAAATAATATAATTTCTCTTTTAATTTATCATTATTATAATAAATTAATAAACCATAATATCCTCTCTTATAAATCACCCTATCAAGTTGCTTTGGTGAAGGCAACCCAAAAGGACCATGCACAACCAGGTCAAGTACTTACCAAATATAGTTACGGGCTTAGACACTAATCCAACAGTCTCCCACTTGGATAAGTCTAGTAACTATAAATAAAAGTACGGTCCGATTAGCAATCATAGCTCTCAAAAACGTTATCACACTCTGAGCTTATCAATGACCTTGTCCTTTAGATAAGGGATCGTATAGCCTCCTGTTCTAGATATCATGCAGACAATCACATGGAACTAAGTCATACTTATTGTACAGAAGTTTGTATCTTGACCTCTGATTTGTTTGACATAGAACTTGGTTGAACATATCAACTTTGTCCTGACCGGACCCGACACATAAGTCAAACCAAATCATTGAGAGGCCCAAATATCGCTTTTACCCTCTTAAGATAAAAGGAACAGATAAACTTCAAATTATATGCATTTACTATTCATTAGTCAAATCATACACAACAATGCATTTTATAACATCAAGTTACTGATGCGTTACGCATTATCAATGCACAATCAACTAGCAAACAATAAACCATATATCTAGGTTTAAAGACTATAAGATATTATCGTCTTGCGATCACTCATGATTGAATTCCATGAAGTGATACCAGCAAGCGTGGATTTATTCCAATGCTCAAATCCAAATTCATAAGCACTCATGAACTTTGTAGCAACTTTTGCTATGTCTAGCACATTCTAGACAATCTACATACTATTCATGACAGTCTTTTTTCATATCTACTTCCAAAATATGAACGACTGTGGACTGTTCGAATAATCTTATTATTCAGGAAGTCAAAACAAGCAAAATGACACAATAGATAAATGATTAAAAAAAGACAGTACCTTTACTCATAAATAATACTCTTTTATTTAATCATCAAATGTTAATTACAATTCATCTATTACATGTTTCTAAGCTATCTAATCTAAACTTATATCGTCCTTCAGCCCAATGCTCCTAGCGTGCTGCAAGTGCTTAACCCTACTCAGTCCCTTCGTAAGGGGGTTTGTTGGGTTTTCCTCTGACAATACCCTCTTCACTACGAGGAGTCCCTCTTCTACTCGATGTCTAATAAAATGGTATTTTCTGTCGATATGCTTGGATCTTCCATGATCCATTGGTTCCTTGTTCAAGGCAACCGCACCTTCATTATCGCATAAATTTTCCATCAGATTCTTTATGGGTGGCACAACTCCAAGGTCTCCAATGAAGTTCTTTAACCATATTGCCTCCTTTGACACTTAAATCGCCGCAATGTATTCCGATTCACACGTTGAATCGGCTACCGTCTCCTGCTTGGAATTTTTCCAAGTCACTGCTCCTCCATTTAGAGTAAAGACCTAGCCCGACTGCAATCGGTAACTATCTCGATCTATCTGGAAACTAGCGTCACTATACCCTTACACCCTTAAGTCATCACTCCCACCGAGAATAAGAAACCATTCCTTAGTCCTCCGAAGGTACTTAAGAATATTCTTGACTGCGATCCAATGAGCTCTACCAGGGCTCCCTTGATATCTACTAATCATGCTCAAGGCAAAGCCCACATTAGGGCGAGTACAAGTCATAGCATACATGATCAAGCCAACTGCGGAAGCGTGAGGTACTCGGCTCATCTCTGCTATCTCAGTCTCTGTACTCGGGCTTTGAGTCTTACTCAACTTGGTATTGCTTTGGATCGGTAACTCACCTTTCTTGGAATTCTCCATACTAAAATGTTTCAGTACCTTATCCAAGTATGTATCCTGACTGAGTCCTATCAGTCTCTTACTCCTATTTCTCACTATCCTTATTCCCAAAATATAGCCAGCCTCTCCGAGATCCTTCGTAGCGAAACACTTCCCAAGCCAGGACTTAACTTCCTGTAGGGTTGGGATGTCGTTTCCTATGAGCAGTATGTCATCAACATACAATACGAGGAAGCTTACTATACTCCCACTGGCTTCGACATACACACATGACTCATCTTCATTTCGCAGAAAACCAAACTCTCAAGCTTGCACGCTCTATTGGGGTACTTTGCATCGACAAAACCATCTGGTTGATTCATGTAAACATCTTCATCCAACTTCCCATTAAGGAAAACGGTTTTGACATCTATTTGCCATATCTCATAGTCATGAAATGCAACAATGGCTATCATCACCCTAGTAGTCTTTATCTTGGCCACTAGTGAGAAAGTCTCATCATAATCAACTCCAGGAGTTTGAGTGAAACCCTTCGTAACCAATCATGCCTTATAAGTGTGCACATTCCCATCCATGTTGGTCTTCTTCTTGAAGATCCACTTGTACCCGACCGTCTTACGACTTGAAACGTTGTCAACCAAATTCCAAACTTGGTTGTCATATATGGACTGAATCTCGCTGTCCATCGCCTCTTTCCACTTTGCAGAGCCTTCCATGGCTTCCTTATAGCTATTAGGCTCGTCTAAATTTACCAGTGTGTTATCACTAATGAACGTGTCCCCTTTAGTAGAAATATGGAAACCATAAAATTGGGGTGGAGCACTAACTCAACTGGAATGTCTAAGAGGTAATCATTCATCAATCGGTTCAACAGGAGTCTCTTCCTCTTGTTGGATGCCAGTGTTAGAGGTTCCTTCATCACTTGATTCTTGAATCTCTTGAAGATCAATCTGGCTCCCACTGTCCTCTTGGCTTATGAGTTCTCGCTCTCGAAAAACTCCTCTCCTCGCGATGAAGAGAACATTGTCTTTCGGTCGATAGAAGAGAGAGCCAAAGGACTTCAGTGGATACCCGATGAAAATACACTTCTCACTATGAGGTTCAAGCTTGTCATGAGTCTCTCATCTTACGAAAACCTCGCTACCCAAAACCTTGATATGTGCTAATGAGGTAGCTTTCCCTGTCCACATCTCGTTTGGTGTTTTGGCAACCTTCTTTGTTAGGACTAAGTTAAGGATATGGGTGGCAGTCTCTAAGGCATACCCCTAGAAAGAGATAGGTAATGAAGCCCGACTCATCATGGAACAAACCATGTCTAACAAGGTTCGATTACATCTTTTAGCTACACCATTCAACTGTGGTGTCCTAGGAGGCATCAATTGCGAAACTATTTCGCATTCCTTTAGATAGTCATGGAATTCAAGACTAAGGTACTCACCACCTCGATCGGATTGGAGCATCTTAATTTTCCTGCCCATCTGATTCACCACTTCATGTTGAAACTCTTTGAACTTTTCAAAGGTATCTGACTTTTGCTTGATTAAGTAAATATATCCATATCTATTATAATCATCGGTGAAGGTTACATAAAACCGGAAGGCATCCCTTGCGGTGGATCTATGGCCCACATACATCAGTATGTATGAGATCCAATAAACCCTCACCCTCTCATAAGTACCATTGAAGGGTGACTTGGTCATCTTTTGTGACAACCCAAAATTTATTCCGTCATTATTACCCGTTTTCGTTAATAGAATATTCTATTTTATAAAAGTTCCGTTAAATTAGGGTCGACAAATAAATAAATGTTTATTTGTATTTTATGTTAATATCGTCGTAATAAAATAAATAAAAACACGTAAATTATCTTTCCATTTTATTGGAAAAACGTTTATTTTTAATTACGACCATTTAACCGGGTAAAAAGTTTAAACCTCGTTAAACATAAGTATCGGGTAGCCATATACCAGGTACAACACCCAAGCCTTATATAAAGGAGGGTGGACACTCCTTAGAAACCTGTTACCACACTAGACCCACTTTCTCTCTCTACTCTCTCTCCTCAAGTCCGATTTCACCTCAAAACCGCAAGTTTCTGCCTCCAAAACATAAGTACCCTTACCCTATCTTGTTCTAGACATCTTTGATTTGTGTTTTAACTCAAAAATCATGCAAGAAGGCTGAAAAAGAGGAGTTTACGGCCTAAGAACCTCCTTAGGCCATAAACCCCTAAAAAGATGTCAAAAGTGCCAAGTTTCTTCCCTTTAAGCTTCGAAACTAGTTTTGGACTTAAGCTAGAAGTGTTTGACCCTTGAATCAACAATTTTTAGGGCTTGAAAGAGGGTTTACGGTCCAAGCACATGCTTAGACTGTAAACACCCTCTACGCTTGCAAACCAAGCCCAAAACACTTCCAAACCACATTTAGGCTTAAGATATGGCATAGGGACTTGCTATTTCGGACTTGGAACACCTAGACATCAACATTTGAAGGGTAAAGTAGAGTTTACGGCCCAAGCATATGCTTAGACCGTAAACTCCCCTAAACCATGCCAAAGGACCCTTTAAACCCCTAAAAAGCCTTACACCCTCACTAGAACTTGTTAGGAATGAGTCAAGGACCTTGAAATCAAAGAATTGAAGGTGTCCAAGAGTTTACTACCGTAAACCATGGGGTTTAAGGCTGTAAACTCCCAAGGAGTGGTCCTTGGACCGTAAACTCTAATGGAGTACTCTTTTGGAACCTTGAACACCCCTATAACCTTGTGTATTGCCAGAGAATCACTTCTAGAACCACATGAGGCTTGAAAACACTCAAATACACACCTCCCATGAGTTTACGGCCGTAAACTCATGGGGGATGTGGTCTCCCAAGCGTAAACTCACTTAAGGTGAGTTTTAGGAGAGTAAACTCCGTGGTGAGGTCTTATACTCCTTCGTTGCAACCCATTAGCCTTATAGCACTCAACCATAAGACCTTTAATCACATTAGGATGTCTATATGTGTATAATTAGAGTCTAAATCACTAATTACTTGTAAACATATGTCTTCATATGTTACTATCATCATAAAGGGTGTACAAGTCTTTACTTGACAACAAATGCTCATCTGACACTTCCACCCGCAGGTGAGTTCATACCCCTTAATGAACCTTATTAAATGATTTTACATGTTTTTTTTTTGCGGGGGGGGGGGGGGGGGGGGATACAAGTATAACTCTACAAGTTTTATTATCAAATTTTATGTGACTCACAAATTATCATCAAAAAGGGATTTTTCTACACTTTTAGCTGTTTACCAATAAAACTGCTTTAGTTGTTTATCAAATGCATTTTTAAGATTATATTGTTGTTAAATTATTTTCAAAACTGTGTTTAAATCATTTTCCTTTTTAAAAATATATCTACACTAGTATATTTATATAAGTAAGACTTGAAGGACTTAGGACCAATAGCTCGCCTTATTTCTTGTTCTTGTTTGATGTGGTCTTAGGTTATCTGTTATCTGTCCGACTGTCGTTGATTTCTTAGTTATATATCATGTATATTTGTGTTAGATATGAAAGTCTTCATCTCATACGATACCTTTGTTATTCAAAGGCACGAAATCATACACTCTAGTTAACTATAATAGGTATAGTTAGGACTATTGCTCGTTACCTCTACTACTACTATACTCACTACAACTGTTATTACTACAAGTTAATACACGTATAAGAGAACACTATATGAACTGTACAAAAAGACTACTATAATATATACAAGAGAATACACTAATCCAGAGTATAACACACTATCCTTCTATAAGACACTCTACCACGCTTACACCATGTGACCAGGGCCTTCCGGAAGGAAGGCAACACTACATGTATAGATCTATACGGGGTGGACACTATTACATCCCGACTGTTAACTACAGTCTGAGCCGACTAGGCCCAGGGGTGGCACTACATCACTACACTACGCATGACCGCGAAGGTCATCGGGTTCTCTATTATCATTTAGTTTGGTTACATGAGGGGTTACACATTTATCCATATTAATACACTAAGGCTTAAGTCTAAGCTAACATCCCGAAGTAAGTAAGTATGTATTACTAATGGAAGTTTGCACCACTACTACTGTCAACAGGCATAACTTTTCTTCATCTATGTTACTCACATGAGATTTATTATCATACTTTTACAACTGAAGGTTTTCAATGATAATACTTACACACAAATCAAAGGATTTAACTTACAATGTACTTTTCTGGAAAATATAGGATTTTCTAGGGATTTCTACTACTCATAAACATAAATTTTAGTTTTTATACTATAAGTTTGTAAACACTTTAATACAACAATGACACTAAATTCTTATTAACTCACCAGCTTTATGCTGATACCCGTTTTCAAAATAACTTGTATCCTCAGGTCAAAGATAGACAGGTACAGGTGCAGCTTTTGGAGAAGATGGAGCACATACAAGACCCATCTTTTATTCTTGTTACGCTTTTGGTGTCTATTAAACTTTACACAACACGTTTGTAATTAAAAATACTATATAAATGCAATGGTTGTTGTCGCTTGTTTTTACTATTATACAATTGTTATGATACTGTACATGACGTCCTCCACCCCAGAACGTATTCCGCCGTTATCGGTTTTGGGGTGTGACAGATTGGTATCAGAGCATTGTTTATAGTGAATCAAGTATATCAACCTATAAAAAGATATACAAACTATAAACACTTCGGGACTAAAACACTCTGACCAAGAATATATACTTATAAATACTAAAATATTTAATGAAGTATATATATATATATATATATATATATATATATACACTCACCACTACAAAAGGGTCAGTATCATACTAGAACAGAACAAAAGTATTAAGATTGTTGAACAGCACAATTAAGCTTAGAGACATATAGTCACATCTGGGTGGATGTAGCCTGATCAAGTACATTTTTCCTGGAGTGACTAGCATGTGTCTAAGAGTGATTGTGGTGTTGCAACATGTCTAAAAACTTACCAACACTACCACAAGAACATTAGAACAAGAATACTATATGAGTATTCTGCATTCTACTAACTACATATGTGATAACTAAAAGGGTCGTTACTGGTAGGACAATAGTTGCTAAGTGGATACACCAAGGTTACATGTGACTAGGGCGCTATAGACTCAGAATCTGTGGCCTTTGCTTCATTTCCTGTTCTTGTTTGATTGGGGATCTGAAGTTAGGGTTGCTTATTCGAATGACTATCTTACTTCAGTTACATGTAATTGGTATGCACTACGCAAGTATTGGGTCGACCAATAACGATCCATCTCATAAGTATCCTAGATAAGTACGTCTATTAACCTCTCTTTCCCCCTTTCTCGCGTAGATAGCATGGCTGGCTTCCACTACCCTGGCGATCCTTATTATCCAAACCAAGGCAACGGAGGATGGCTCGAAGAGGAGCCAGAAGATGATCACCCGATCCCTTTGGATGATCACCATGCAGAAGGCTTCTCGGATAGCTCCAGCTTCGAGCCAGAAGTTAACAACCTAGCCCCTGAAGCTCCAAACCCCGACCCCCGTCCGACATTTCAAGGTCCCACTCCCATGTGGGCAATAACCTTGAACCGATGGAGCAAGGAGCAGGGTCAACCTTTACCTTACAATGGAGACCGAAGCTTCTACAACATAAGAGAGGGAGGATCAGCGGACCAAGTTCTGCCCATCATGGTCCGAAGAATTGCCAGGAACGTCGAGCAAGGTCAAGTAGCCATTGGCCAAGTTGTAGAAGTGGATGCCAATTCAAATCTCAACACTGTTCGCATCCGCCAACTTGAAGAAGCTATGGATAGGACAAGGAGGACCAACGAGGCTCTGCAGCAACAACTAGCTGCATCCCGAGCCAAAGTTAGGGAACTCCGAGCTCGTCAGAGGGCTCATAAACGACATCTTCAGGAAGTTATGCGCCAACTTGCTGACCTGAGGGTTCGCCCAATGGGAACCCGTCGCCAGTAGAAGATGTCGAACCATCTCACTCTTTTGTTTAAGGACTAGCCTTTTCTTTTCTATGCTCAGTAGAGCACTTGTCTGTAAACATTCCTAACTTTGAAAGTACTCTAATTAGGCCTTTAGACTGCCAACATTTTCCTTTTGGTTTGATGTAAGACCTATTGTTAGGTCATTTTTCCCGAACTTGTATTACATCATTAATACCAGTAAACTGGCAATAAACTACTCTATTGCTATGACTTTCTCTCTGATTTTTGGACTATGTTGATTTAGTCCGTGAAACACTCTTATCATACTTGCAATAGACTCTTACTATTGTCATCATCCCTATTAACTTTCAGTGAAAGATGCCTCCTCGAAAGCGCCCAAACAGAGGCAGACCAGCGACTCAAACTCCACCTCCACCACCACCTCCTCCACAGTTCGATCCAGTGCTGTTTCAAACAGCTGTGACCGTAGCTGTGACGGCAACCATGGCCCAAATGAATTCTAGCGATGCTAGTGGAGCCGGAATGGGCACTAACTCCAGACATGGTGAAATCCCCTCTCGTACATAGGGGTGTACTTATAAGGATTTAATGAATTGTAAACCCACATTCTTTAATGGGACCGGAGGAATCCTTGCTCTATCTCAATGGATCGAAAGAGCCGAAGCTATTTTCGAAATGTGCTCATGCCCCGAAGAAAGCAAAATCAAGTTCGCTGCTGCCACCTTCACTAAAAGGGCCCTGACATGGTGGAATGGCCATGTAGTTCACTCTCTCTAGAAACAGCCAATGCCATGGGCTGGGACACACTAAAGGACCTGCTGAGAAAGGAGTACTGCCCTAGAGGAGAGGTACAGAAGCTTGAAGAGGAACTCTGGAACCTCAAAATGAAGGGAACAGACATAGTGGCTTATACGACCAGGTTCTGCGACCTGGTGGCTATGTGCCCTAACATGATCCCTTCTGAGAGCAAGAAAATCGAGCGATACATCTGGGGTTTAGTGCCCCCGTATCAAGGAAATTTTCTATCTTCCCATCCTGCAACCTTTGATAGCGCCAAGGAGTTGGCCCACAGGTTGATTGATCATGAAACTCCTTCCACTCCAGCTACAACAACCACAACTGCCACTGCACCACCCAAGTCAACCGACAAAAAGAGGAATCATTGGGATCGGAAGAAGGGCAAGAAAACTTAACCCTCCTCCAAAGATCAACAAATTGTGGTTGTCCATGCTGCCACCACTCCTGCTACCCCTGCACCAGCAAAAACTTATGTTGGGAAGCTGCCCAAGTGTCCCAAGTGCCCCTTCCATCACAACGGCCCCTGCCGTGAATTGCAATGCACCAACTGCGGCCGGAAGGGCCATACTGTTCGGTTTTGCAGATCCCAACCCAAACCTATCTCTCAAGTCCCCAGTTCGGGAGCGAGTCAGGCCTGGCTACGGTGAAGCTGGCCATTTCAAGAAAAACTGTCTGAAGGCTGGGAATGCAGGAGGAACAGGAAGACTACTCGCTATTGGCCACAACGAAGCAGTAGCGGATCCCGCAGTAGTCACGGGTACGTTCCTTCTCAATAACTCTTATGCCTGTGTTTTATTCGATAGTGGTGCAGAAAGAAGCTTCATAAACCAAAACCTTAAACATTTACTTAAGCAATCCCCCCAACCACTAAAAGAAACATTCGTCGTAGAAATGGCTAACGGAAAGACCGAAAGCTCTAATGAAATTTACATAGGTTTCACCCTCACGTTAGACGATCATTCATTCCTAATCGATCTCATACCAGTCTCGATCAAGAGTTTCGATGTCATTGTTGGCATGGACTGGTTGAGTCTTCATCGCGCTGATATTCTATGCTTCGACAAAGCCATTCGCCTAAATCCACCGAATCACGAAACTCTGTTGATCTACAGAGACAAACCCGGTACGAGCCTTCGTATCATCTCAAGAATTCAAGTCCAGAAATACTTGCGTAAAGAATATCGCGCCTTTCTTGCACACGTCGTCAACACAAGCCAGAAAGCGATAGATCCAAAAGACATCCCTGTTGTATGCGATTTCCCTGACGTCTTTCCAAAGGACCTTCCAGGTTTACCTCCCAAACGTTAGGTTGAGTTCAGAATTGACCTAGTCCCAGGAGCTACCCCCGTAGCTAAGTTGCCCTATCGTTTAGCGCCTGCAAAGATGCAAGAACTATCTGGTCAACTTAATGAGTTGCTCAGCAAGGGCTTTATAAGACCAAGCTTCTCACCCTGGGGAGCTCCGGTCTTGTTCGTAAAGAAGAAGGATGGATCATTCCGTATGTGCATCGATTATAGGGAACTCAACAAAATCACGGTCAAAAATCGCTACCCTTTTCCTCGTATAGATGACCTATTTTACCAACTAGAAGGGGCGAGTTACTTCTCCAAGATTGATCTTAGGTCCGGGTATCACCAGTTACGAGTGCTTGAGGAGGATGTTCCGAAGACAGCCTTCCGAACTCGTTACGAACATTACGAGTTCGTAGTGATGCCCTTTGGACTGACTAACGCACCCGCAGTGTTTATGGACTTGATGAATAGAGTGTGTCGTCCATACTTAGATCATTTCGTCATCGTCTTTATTGATGATATACTCGTCTACTCCCGGAGCGAGGAAGAACACAGGAATCATCTACGACGAGTCCTAGAAACCCTGCGATCAGAGAAGTTATACGCGAAGTTCTCTAAGTGCGAATTTTGGATCCGAAGAGTTGAATTCTTAGGACACGTGGTTAGTGAGGAAGGAATCCACGTAGACCCATCCAAGATTAAAGCCATCGAGAACTGGTCAGCACCGAAGATGCCCACATAAATTCGTCAATTTTTGGGCCTCGCTGGCTACTACCGCAGATTCATTCAGAACTTCTCTCGGATTGCGAAATCTCTTACCACATTGACACAGAAAGGCGTAACATTTGTCTGGGAAGAGAAACAGGAGAAGGCATTCCAGACCCTCAAGCGAGCTCTATGCACCGCACCGGTATTATCCCTTACCGAAGGGACATAAGATTTTGTGGTATACTACAATGCATCGAACCAAGGGCTTGGTTGTGTCTTGATGCAAGGAGGTAAGGTCATCGCCTATGCCTCAAGACAGCTGAACAAACATGAGGTTAACTACACCACTCACGACCTCGAGTTAGGGGCAGTTGTATTCGCTCTAAAGATCTGGAGACATTACTTGTATGGAACGAAGAGCATAATATACACTGACCATAAAAGCCTCCAACACATACTGAACCAGAAAGAGCTCAACATGAGACAACGACGATGGGTCGAACTACTCAATGATTATGACTGTGAGATTCGTTATCACCCGGGGAAAGCCAATGTGGTAGCAGACGCCCTAAGTAGAAAAGAGTATTCTGGTCGAAGAGTCAAGTCATTAACAATGACTATCCTTTCGCATCTATCCGCACAGATTAAGGAGGCTCAGCTCGAAGCCTTAAAGCCTGAGAATGTGGCGGGAGAATCCCTGCATGGAATGGATAAGAACTTGGAGGTCAAGGGTGACGGAGCCTATTATCTCATGGACCGAATCTAGACCCTGCGCCACAGAGGTTTCAGAGACTTGGTCATGAAGGAAGCACACAACACTCAATACTCCGTTCACCCATGTTCAGATAAGATGTATCTGGATCTCAAAAAGCTATACTAGTGGCCTAACATGAAAGCAGAGATTGCTACCTTCGTGAGTAAGTGCCTTACTTGCATAAAGGTCAAGGTCGAATACCAGAAGCCATCGGGTCTTCTCCAACAACCGGAGATACCGGAGTGGAAGTGGAAGCGGATCACCATGGATATCATAACCAAGCTACCCAAGACAACGGTTGGGTTGGATACCATTTGGGTCATCATCGACAGATTGACCAAGTCCCCGCACTTCCTACCCATCAAAGAAATAGACAAGATGGAGAAACTCACAAGAACATACATTAAGGAGATAGTACGACTGCATGGTGTCGCTATATCTATTATCTCTGATAGAGATAGTAGGTTTACTTCGAGATTTTGGCAATCACTGCAAAAACCATTAAAGACGAGGCTGGACATGAGTACGGCCTACCATCCACAGACTGACGGACAAAGTGAGAGGACGATCCAAACCTTATAGGATATGCTGCGAGCCTGTGTGATTGACTTTGGTAAGGCGTGGGATACACACTTACCCCTTGTGGAGTTTTCCTACAACAATAGTTATCATACGAGCATCAAGGCAGCTCCATTTGAAGCCCTCTACGGCCGGAAGTGCAGATCCCCTCTGTGCTGGGCTGAGGTGGGTGACACTCAGTTAGCTAAAGGACGAGTTCCTGATAGCGCTCTCACAGGTCCGGAGATCATTCAAGAAACGACCGAGAAGATTGTGCAGATTCGCGAACGATTACAAGCCGCTAGGGATCGACAGAAAAGCTACGCAGACAAACGAAGAAAACCTTTGGAATCCCAGGTGGGAGACCGTCTCCTTTTGAAAGTCTCACCCTGGAAGGGCACGATACGCTTTGGAAAGTGTGGAAAGCTGAACCCAAGGTACATAGGGCCTTTCGAGATTCTCGCTAGAATCGGCCCCGTAGCTTACAAACTCAACCTACCCCACGAGCTAAGTAACATACATCCTACCTTCCATGTCTCAAACTTGAAGAAATGCCTGTCCGACGAGACTCTCGTTATCCCACTCGACGAGATCGAAGTCAACGAGAACCTCAACTTCGTGGAAGAGCCTGCGGAGATTATGGACCGGGAGATCAAACGAACAAAGCAAAGCCGTATCCCAATTGTGAAGGTTCGATGGAACGCTAAATGAGGACCGGAGTTCACTTAGGAGCGCAAGGATCAAATGAAACTCAAATATCCCCATCTCTTAGCTTAGTAGTACTATAATAACTTAACTGCTTGAATTCTAAATTTCGGGACGAAATTCCCTTAACAAGGGATGATGTGACAACCCAAAATTTATTCCGTCATTATAACCCGTTTTTGTTAATAGAATATTCTATTTTATAAAAGTTCCGTTAAATTAGGATCGACAAATAAATAAATGTTTATTTGTATTTTATGTTAATATCGTCGTAATAAAATAAATAAAAACACGTAAATTATCTTTCCATTTTATTGGAAAAAGTTTATTTTTAATTACGACCATTTAACCGGATAAAAAGTTTAAACCTCGTTAAACATAAGTATCGGGTAGCCATATACCGGGTACAACACCCAAGCCTTATATAAAGGAGGGTGGACACTCCTTAGAAACCTTTTACCACACTAGACCCACTTTCTCTCTCTACTCTCTCTCCTCAAGTCCGATTTCACCTCAAAACCGCAAGTTTCCGCCTCCAAAACGTAAGTACCCTTACCCTAACTTGTTCTAGACATCTTTGATTTTTGTTTTGACTCAAAAATCATGCAAGAAGGCTGAAAAAGAGGAGTTTACGGCCTAAGAACCTCCTTAGGCCATAAACCCCTAAAAAGATGTAAAAAGTGCTAAATTTCTTCCCTTTAAGCTTAGAAACTAGTTTTGGACTTAACCTAGAAGTGTTTGAACCTTGAATCAACAATTTTTAGGGCTTGAAAGAGGGTTTACGGTCCAAGCACATGCTTAGACCGTAAACACCCTCTAAGCTTGCAAACCAAGCCTAAAACACTTCCAAACCACATTTAGGCTTAAGATATGGCATAAGGACTTGCTATTTCGGACTTGGAACACCTAGACATCAACATTTGAAGGGTAAACTAGAGTTTACGGCCCAAGCATATGCTTAGACCGTAAACTCCCCTAAACCATGCCAAAGGACCCTTTAAACCCCTAAAAAGCCTTACACCCTCACTAAAACTTGTTAGGAATGAGTCAAGGACCTTGAAATCAAAGAATTGATGGTGTCCAAGAGTTTACTACCATAAACCATGGGGTTTAAGGCTGTAAACTCCCAAGGAGTGGTCCTTGGACCGTAAACTCCAAGGGAGTACTCTTTTGGAACCTTGAGCACCCTATAACCTTGTGTATTGCCTTAGAATCACTTCTAGAACTACATGAGGCTTGAAAACACTCAAATACACTCCTCCCATGAGTTTATGGCCGTAAACTCATGGGGGATGTGGTCTCCCAACCGTAAATTCACTTTAAGGTGAGTTTTAGGAGATTAAACTCCATGGTGAGGTCTTATACTCTTTCCTTGCAACCCATTAGCCTTCTAGCACTCAACCATAAGACCTTTAATCACATTAGGATGTATATATGTGTATAATTAGAGTCTAAATAACTAATTACTTGTAAACATATGTCTTCATATGTTACTAGGATCATAAAGGGTGTACAAGTCTTTACTTGACACCAAACGCTCATCCGACACTTCCACTCGATCTACGCTCATTCGACACTTCCACTCGATCTACTCATTGCAGGTGAGTTCATACCCCTTAATGAACCTTTTTAAATGATTTTACATGTTTTAAGGGGGGGGGGATACAAGTATAACTCTACAAGTTTTATTATCAAATTTTATGTGATTCACAAATTATCATCAAAAAGGGATTTTTCTACACTTTTAGTTGTTTACCAATAAAACTGCTTTAGTTGTTTATCAAATGCATTTTTAAGATTATATTGTTGTTAAATTATTTTCAAAACTGTGTTTAAATCATTTTCCTTTTTAAAAATATATCTACACTAGTATATTTATATAAGTAAGACTTGAAGGACTTAGGACCAATAGCTCGCCTTATTTCTTGTTCTTGTTTGATGTGGTCTTAGGTTATCTGTTATCCGTCCGACTGTCATTGATTTCTTAGTTATATATCATGTATATTTGTGTTAGATATGAAAGTCTTCATCTCATACGATACCTTTGTTATTCAAAGGCAGGAAATCATACACTCTAGTTAACTATAATAGGTATAGTTAAGACTACTGCTCGTTACCTATACTACTACTATACTCACTACAACTGTTATTACTACAAGTTAATACACGTATAAGAGAACACTATATGAACTGTACAAAAAGACTACTATAATATATACAAGAGAATACACTAATCCAGAGTATAACACACTATCCTTCTATAAGACACTCTACCGCGCTTACACCATGTGACCAGGGCCTTCCGGAAGGAAGGCAACACTACATGTATAGATCTATATGGGGTGGACACTATTACATCCCGACTGTTAACTACAGTCTGAGCCGACTAGGCCCAGGGGTGGCACTACATCACTACACTACGCATGACCGGGAAGGTCATCGGGTTCTATATTATCATTTAGTTTGGTTACATGAGGGGTTACACATTTATCCATATTAATACACTAAGACTTAAGTCTAAGCTAACATCCCGAAGTAAGTAAGTATGTATTACTAATGGAAGTTTGCACCACTACTACTGTCAACAGGCATAACGTTTCTTCATCTATGTTACTCACATGAGATTTATTATCATACTTTTACAACTGAAGGTTTTCAATGATAATACTTACACACAAATCAAAGGATTTAACTTACAATGTACTTTTCTGGAAAATATAGGATTTTCTAGGGATTTCTACTACTCATAAACATAAATTTTAGTTTTTATACTATAAGTTTGTAAACACTTTAATACAGCAACGACACTAAATTCTTATGAACTCACCAGCTTTATGCTGATACCCGTTTTCAAAATAACTTGTATCCTCAGGTCAAAGATAGACAGGTACAGGTGCATCTTTTGGAGAAGATGGAGCACATACAAGACCCATCTTTTATTTTTGTTATGCTTTTGGTGTCTATTAAACTTTACACAACACGTTTGTAATTAAAAATACTATATAAATGCAATGGTTGTTGTCGCTTGTTTTTACTATTATGCAATTGTTATGATACTGTACATGACGTCCTCCACCCCAGAACGTATTCTGCCATTATCGGTTTTGGGGTGTGACATCTTTCTAAGCAAACAAGACTCGCACATGTCGTCGTCCCTAAGGTCGAGTGACTCGAAGACACCGTCCTTTTGGAGTTGGGCTATGAGTTTCTTGTTGACATGTCCAAGACGACGATGCCACAAGCATGCTTTGTCCAAACTATTGGAAGAATCGATATGCAACACATCATTTCCTAAGTTGTCTACAACCATCACAATTTCATATATTCGATTACCAGGCAATGCTTCGAAATAGAAAACACCATTTTGAAAAACATTAATAGACCCTTTTTCATTATCAAATGAAAATCTAAATCCTTGTCTATATAAACCATGAAAAGAAATGATGTTTCTAGCCATTTCTGGCGAATAGAAACAATTATTCAAATCTAGCCCTAACCCATTACTAAGCACTAAATAGTAAACTCCAATCTTGGTGACAGGCGGCGATCTTTAGTTTCCCATGATCAAGCTTATCTTCCCATGCTCCATGTTCCTGCTTCTTCTTAGGCCCTGCAAGTCAGAACAGATGTGAAAACCACAACCTGTGTCAAGAACCTATCAAAATAGCATGTGATGATTCGTTAGATTGAATATAATACATACCTGCGAAGGTGGGTTTCACTTTCCCATCCTTGATATCATGCAGATATTTCGGGCAGCTTTGTTTCCAGTGCCCCTTATCATGGAAATAAAAGCAATTTGCATTCTTGGGTTTGGAAGAGTGCATAATGGTACTAGACTTGGTCCCACTAGAAGATGAACCATCATGGGACTTTGCCTTTTGGTGGCTCTTAGACGGAGCCTTCCTCTTCTTTCCTCTTCCTTGCCCAATGGCCATGACAGGGGTAGCAGTATCAGGAGTTGATGCAATAGATTTGTCTTTGAGGTTGCTCTCAGCAGTCCTCGACAACCTTTGAAGCTTGCTCAAGGTGACCTCCTCTTTATTTATGTGGTAGGTCATGCAGAACTGGTTGTAGCAAGGAGGCAGAACTGGTTTTAGCAGGCGATCGACACATCTTTGCATCTTTTGTAGATGAGAGGTAAGGGACTCTCCATTGCCTATTTTGGCAGTGATCATCGAAGTGATGATATCATACCTATATTTCCTCGCACTTTGGTGGTACTGGTCTAACAAATCTTGATGTGTCTCATATGGATACATGTCCTCATAGGACTTTTGGAGTTCGGAAGTCATGGTCGCCAGCATGATGCAATGGACTTTCATAGCATCACGCTCATGGGCCTCGAAGGTAGCGATCTCTTCAGCAGTAGCAGTGTTTGGGTTGAGTTCTTTGAGCTTCTCGTTGAGGACATATTCTTTATCCTCGTAGCGGGTGACCATTCGAATGTTGTGGATCCAATCATTGAAATTGTTTCCATCGAATATCACCCTCCCACATAAGTTCGTGAGTGAGAACGAGCCAGAAGCACCAGAAGCGTTGTTGTTTGCGTTCATAGAAAAGAGACAAAGTTTGATTAGAAAATGAATCCCCAATTAAACACTCAAAAAGAGAAATTAGGGCTAGGATCCAACAACATTATTTACAAATTAGAAGAGGGATGCTGTAATCTAACATGCAAATAATTTCAAGGTAAGTGAATGACGATTCACTAATTTTCACCATGAAAAATGAAAATAAAATTAGGTTTTAAATGTATTGAAAACTCCTAGATCTTTTGAGATTCATTGAACTTTTCAATGACATGTTTAAATCTCGATATGCCCTTCTATTTGTGATTGGGATACCGATGATCACAAAAAAGGTGTGAATAACCATGTGAATATACTTGGTGCACCCAATGTCTTTATCACCTAATCAATGTGCCGGTTAACCACACACGCTCCATTGATCTATGACAAACATCGAGTCACCCTTTTCTACCAATGCCAATCCCTAATTAGTGTGTCGGTTAACCACACGCACTCCACTAACGTCTCCGCAAGGATACAAAGTGTAATTCCGTGGAATAGCATCTTTTCACATTTTTTCCTAAAGTAACTAATATTGGGAATTTTTTAAAAACATTTAGTTACTTCGATATTTCTTATTATACTTAAAATCGAGGAATTAGTTTGCCCTATCCTACCCGTTCGGCTAACGAGCCTCCACCATTCAAGGAAGCAGTGGGTGAGAATGGACACCCATTAAACCGCCATTTTATAAGAAGTAACCTTATACCCCCCTTATAGATCGACTTCGTGAATGAGGCCTACTAACGGTAAAAAGTAGCTTTATCTTATATATATATATATATATATATATATATATATATATATATATATATATATATATATATATATATATTAGTCTTATAATAAATAATAGTATAAGGTTGAATTTTAAACTTGTAAAATTCTAGGGTTTGAAATTTAAATAATTCAAAATTAAACTTTTAAACAAAAACTTAAATTTCAAAACTTGAGGGCAAGTTTTGAACTTTTCAAAACACATAGGGTCAAATAAAAAATAATTTAAATTAACTTTTAATTCAATTATTATCTAAATTTGACCTATTCCATTTTATTTACAAGATAATTTACCCAATAATTCAAATAATCAAACTTTATCATATAAGAAATTTATTATCTAAACAATTGGCAATTATCTTTTGTTTTGGCAAGGATAATCTCACAATAACAATAAAATTCGTATTTTATCAGTTAAAAACATTTTAGGCAATTATCCTTCAAGAAAACAGCCATAAATCCCGAAAATCCCTTTATTTGACGCTCCGACTCGCCGAGTCACTCTCTAGACTCGTCAAGTTGGACTGACTCACCGGGTTCAGCAAGTGACTCGCCTAGTCAGTTCAAACAGAGGGCCAGAAAACGATTTTCAAAAAGATGAACATGTTAAGCATCAATACAATAGAAACCAACAATGGCTCTGATACCTAGATCTAGCATATATAATTCAAAATTAACATACTAATTCAGATCTAGATGATTACCTCTTCACAACAGCTAGGATCTTCTTGTCTTGGAGCCTAGAGTCATAATTTTCGCTCCTCTAACGGCTTAAAAACACCAACAAGCAAGAAGATGATAATGGTGAGAGGTTTGGAAGGCTAAAATCGGCTCCTAGGGTTTCCTTAGGAAGAGTGGCCGATTTCCCTTAGCAAGGGGTCTTTATATATTGTGAGCTGCTAGGGTTTCATTCAAAAACCCTAATGGACAGCTTAATCTCCAAGCAGCCCATGGAACCTTATGGAATAAGGCCTATGGACGAAAATATGATGGATCCCCATTATAATTTCATTTACCCCTTGTTCCTTTAGGTTTCCCAGCCTAAAACCCAATTATCTTATAACTGTAGTCCAGTCCCCTATATTTAATTAATCTCTTTTAGTCACCAAATTAATTCCTAATTAATTCATGACTAATATTAATTAAATAATATGATTTCTCTTTTAATATATTATTATTATAATAAATTAATAAACTATAATATCCTCTCTCTTTATAAATCACCCTATCAAGTTGCTTTGGTGAAGGAAACCCAAAAGGACCATGCACAACCGGGTCAAGTACTTACTAAATATAATTATGGGCTTAGACACTGATCCAACAGGATGCTGTAATCCAAGCTACAAAATATTTGAAGGTAGGTAAATGACAATTTACCAATTTCCACCATGAAAAATGAAATTAAACATTATGTTTTAATTGGATTCAAACTCCTAGATCCTTTGAGATTCATTGAACTATTCAATGGCATGTTTAAATTTCAATTGTGTCCTTCAAGTTTGTGATTGGGATGTCGATGATAACAAACAAGGTGTGAATAACCATGCAAATTAGCTTGGTACACTTAATATTACAACCACCTAATCAATGTGTCAGTTAACCACACACGCTCCATTGATCTATGATTAACATCAAGCCACCCTTTGCCACGCACTGTCAATCCCATATTAGTGTGCCGGTTAACCACACACGCTCCACTAATGACTTAACAAAGTGCAAAGTGCAATTTCATGGGTTAGCACCATATTTATATTTTCCTAAAGTAACTAATATTGGGAATTTAATAAAATTTTAGTTACTTCATACTTATAATTATACTTTTAATGAAGGGAGAATTAGAGTCCTATCCTACCCGTTTGGCTAACGACCCCCCACCAGTCAAGGAAGCGGTGGGTGAGAGTGGACACCCATTAAACTATCATTTTATAGGAAGTAACCCTATACCCCCTTATATATTGGCTTTGTGAATGAGGCCTACTAACGGTAAGATTGACTTTACTCTTATACATACATACATACATATATATATATATATATATATATATATATATATATATATATATATATATATATTAAACCTATAATATTATAATAGTATAATGGTTGAATTTTAAACTATTAAAATTCTAGGGTTTGGAACTAAATGTTTCAAAGTGAGACTTTTCATTTACAAATTCCAAAACTTGAGGGCAAGTTTTGAACTATTCAAAAACTTTTGGTTTCGATAACTTATTAATTTAATATAGCTTTTAATGAAAAGACTCTTGACAATCTATAATCAAAATTAAACTCATAAGAACAAGATAATTCATATCAAACAAATTTCATGTAATTAGACTAACCATTAAAATAATACAAAACATGAAACTTTGATAATTATCTTTTGAATTGGATAATCATGATCATTACCACATCAAAAACAAGTTTATAAGTTCAAAAACGGTTTAGGGTAATGATCCTAGTCCAATTGCAACCTTAAAACTCAAAAATATACATTCTTGAGCACCAACTCGTCGAGTGCATGAACAAAATCGGCGAGTTGGTCAGTTTTGTGAGAGGAATCGGCGAGACACCCGCGAGTCCACTGTCCAGACAACACAAAATCGATTTTTTTTTCAATCTTTTAAAGCAAGTAGCATCAAGTATAATGGAAAACAACCCTAGGCATTGATACCACTGATGAGTTTTAAGCATTCTAACACTCCTATGGTGTACATGCAACCCTAGATACTTTGGATCTATGTTTTCTCTAATATACATGAAAACTTTGTTTTTCCAAAGCATCATCCTAACTAGAATACAATGGAGTATCTTTACTACAAAATTCTAGTTAGATGACATACCTTTTGTTGTAGTTTGAAGCCTTGGACCTTTAAGAACTTAGTGCCCTAAGTGTTGCACCTCAAATGGAATCACACAACACCACCAACAATGGAGGAACTTGAGAGGAGGTTACTTGCACTCACAAAATCGGCTAGCACTCTACTAAACTTCCTTACGACCGATTTCATGAGCTAGAGAGGTTCTTATATAGTGTGGCTTAATTAGGGTTACACCATGCAAAACCTAATATGCATGACATTCCATATTCCTCATGTTCCATGGGTTTAAACCTCCATGTGTCATCCATGGGTCACCACATGGGTTTATGTCACAACTAGGAATTTGGATGCTTATAACAACAACAATGATAACAATTGTGAACCAAAAATGTGAAAGCATGTATGATGCTTATTCAATAACAACAAAACTTCCATCAAACACTTTATACAAGCACTACAAATAGTCAACAAAGGTTGGAAACCCTAAAAATCCCGGTTTAAGTTCATTTTGGACTAGGATTTCCTTATTGGGCCTAATGGACCAATAAGCTTCCAATTTGACTATTTTGGGCTTAAAACTCTTATATGGGCTCTAATTTGGACCCACTTTCAATTATTTTAACATTTTGGGCCATATTGGGCCTAGAATGAAATAAAATACCCTAATGGACCTTATTGGGCCATAACAAAACTAAATAGCCCTAATGGGCCATAAAACTCATACTTTGATGAATTTTGGGCTGTGAATTACTCTAAAAGGGCCAATGGGCCGAAAATCATTAATTAGGGCTCTACAATATAGATTTAAACACAAAAGGCCCAAACATTCTATTCTTCCTACTCTCTCTTGGCCCAACTACAAAAGAAAGGGGAGGAGTTGACTTTTGGTGCCACCTCACAATTGTACTTGGGGTATCCATGCACTCTTCTCATGTTCCCATGCATGGTCACTTCAACACCCTCTCTTCTCTCTCTTTTCTATCCTCGTCCGAGAGCAAGAGAAAACACACACACACAAAACACTTTAAACTCTCTTTAAGTCTTCAAGAACATCTCCTCACTTCTTCTTCAAAACTTTCGAGATTTAAGAGCTTTCAAGGAGGATTTTCCACAAAAATCATCATCTAAGGTAAGTTGATGTTTAAATCTATGATCTAACTACTTCATTTCATCAAAAATCTTCTCTTAATCCATTCAAACTCGTGATCTTGCATCTTAGAATCCTCTAAGTTCGAGATCCATCCAAGAAGCTTGCTAGGGCCGAAAATAGCATCAAACCTCTTCCATCCTTCTTCAAAACCGAGACCCACAAGAAAAAGTGAGTTCATACCCCACATTTTTTACTTTTTACAAGTTTTATGGGGGACAATACAAGTAAAATGTGTAGATCTATGTGTATATGTGTGCTATGTATGATTTTATGCATGTATGTGTGATTGTATCTGTTTATGTGGTAAATATGCAACAAAAAGAGTAGAAAACTCGAGATCTATGACATAAGAAGTAAAACAAACATGATCTAAGGTTTACCTCACTAATCAAGCCAAGAACAAAACCCTCTAAGAATTAAAATAGACATATTGTAACATAAAACAAATTTTGGGGCTAAAAATGTCAAATAAACAAAAGTTGGGTGAAAGATTGTCATTCCCGGTTTTCACAAGGACCAAAATGGTCAAAACAGTTAATATAAATGTTTTTATGAACATCATGCTTTTTAAAGGACTAGAAATGAAATTTATGGCTTAATGGGCCAAATTTTTGGGCTTTTCGGCCCAATTGCTCAAAATTGCAAAAAAATACAACTTTCGAGGGACTGTATTGGTAATTTTCTCAAAACAGAGGGTAAAAAGAGTAAAAAAAACAAAGTCAGGGGTTAAAGTGATGTATTTTCAAAGAAGGATAAAAAATGTAAAATTTTGGATTTTGGACCAAAATTGTAAAAATTGCAAAAGTTTGGGCTTTAACCGAGAAACATTTTTCTGGAAGGGCTGAAACTGTCAAATAATAAAATTGTGAGTTCCAAACATCATTTAAACAAGTCTATGGGTTAAAAATGTCAAGAAAATGGTTTAAGGGCCAAAAATGCCTTTTTATTTTATAAGGGACTAAAATTGTTATTTTTACTAAAGAAGGGCTGGAAAAAAAACAACATTTTGAGTCAAATATTTTATTTCAAGATAGTGAATCAAAACACCAAATTACAACTCGTGAAAAAAAAAACAGAAAAATGAATACACATACAACAAAAACTCCGTTATAAACTAACGCTAAAATGTTTCGTTATTACGAATATGCATTCAACATACCACAAACACCAGCAATACAAATTTAAACTCGAATAAACATAAGCAATTCAAAAGTTGGGCTCCAATACCTTTTACATGTGTTATTGGTCCTTTGTGGCCCAACATCATGTTTATTGGGCCCGATATATTCACTCTTGCTTATTGGGCCTCTTGTGGCCCAATGACATATTTAAGGGACCATCCATGGCTTTCATATGCTATTGGGCCTTAGTAGCCTATTAGCAATGCTAGTAAGGTCCAATTAATCAAATGCGAGACGGGCCAACGTGCCTTACGCATACCCAACAGCCTAAAATAACTCACGGAAGTAGCAGGACTTTGTATTCATCTTCTCCTCGTTTGCTAGGCTTATGAGTAATCAAGGGAAACAGATTCAGGTTGTTAATCAATAATAATCAAGGTTGTTTGGATTGAGTGATTGATAACGGGCGACGCCTCTAAGGATCGTCCGTAGTCTGTAGTTATAACTAGTCATTACCAATGCATGATTATAACGACTCACAACCCTTAATTAATCCAACACCATCCGAGTAATCAAGGAAGAGTAATCAAAAATCATTCATTATGGCGGTATCACAATTTGAGAAATAACTGTATTTTATCTTTTTGGAAAACATCGGGTTTTCCGGGGAAGTTCAACATTTTGCACTTGTACGGTTAATACAAAGTTTTCTTTTCAATTATACATGTTTTGAAATCATCATGCATATATTTACGGATCTTCACACCTTTTTATAAACAATGGTCTTTTCAGAAAATATCGGATTTTCTAGGTTTTACAAACTACACAAATCATTTTTATCACAACATTGCTTATGAACTCACCAACATTCCATATGTTGACCATTTTTCAAAATAACTTGTATTCTCAGGTAACAGGTAAGCCGAGGAATAAGTACCAAGTATCTTAGTGTGTTTTGTTATTGAAAACTATCAAACAGTTTATGTATGGATTTGTAACGTTAAAACAATGTACTTGATGTGAACAATTCCAGTTGTAATATATTGATGCATGGTGATGTTTATGTTATGATTCGTGTATATTCATTGTGATGATATTCAATTTAAGTCATGCGACCCCTCGGACGTTTCCGCCGTCTGGTTTGGGGGTGTGACAGGTTGGTATTAGAGCTCTGTTATAGTGAACTAGCATATCTAACCACACATTGATAAGCAAATATAAACCAAAGAGGGATAAAACAACTCTGAACAAAACAAAACAAATAGAACACAACGATAAAAACACTTCTACTCGTAAGACACAAGAAAAATAACATAATACCAAACCAAACAAGATAATGCTAGCATCTCGGTTAAGTCGGGACTATTCATAGTTGTATTAACGAGTGAATGTAGCCTGATCAACTATATTTCCTCCGAGGTACAACTATCACATGTCCCGAGGAAATCGCGATGGTAGGTAAGCCTAAAAACATACCCCTATATCACCAAGAAGAGAACATCAACTCAATCTATACAATAATTAAAGCGTCTTAGGAGTAATGATAGTTTATTCGTATACATCCTCTCAGTCACCATGGAAGGGGAGCACCAGGGCATTCAGTTTCATGAGGTCTTAGTGGCACACGGGATGATCGAAGATGAGCCTGAGGGAGATCAGGGGGAGCACACGACGTGGGGCCTGACGAGTACACGGACGCTGACTATGAGTTCGATGAGACCGAAGATGACATGGAGGAAGAACAAGACTCCGGCAAGGACTCTGCCACATCACCTGTCAGCGAGGCGCAGCAGGACCACCCCGCCCCACCAGTGAATCCCGCAAGGGAGAATCGCTCCCCAGAAGCTGATATTGCCGCTCTGCGGCAACAACTAGTCGCCATGGAAGCACGAGATGGCCCAGTTGTTGGCACAACACTTCGGTATATATTCTGGCTGCAGTCATAGGGCGCTCCATAGAGTGTTAGGAGTAGACTTACCATACTAGTACTAGGATCTATGCTATGTACCACCGACTCTATGTTTAAGTGATTACACTACTCATAAAGTCGTTACGCTGCCGAACTTGCACTGTTTATGTATGCTCTTTCGAGCAAATTTTCATGTATCAAAGTGCGGATAATATTAATGGAAAATTTTATGTGCTCTACTGTGATGTTGTAATCTGCTATGTGTTATATATCCATGATTGTATGCTAATTTGTGAAATTCCTTAAGTTCGTGCCACACACCTAGTTTATAGGATCACAATCTCACAAAAACCATAGGCAATCAACATCTTTCCGTTCCATGATAGAAAGATGCCTCAACGACCAACCCGCGGAAACCCTAGGCCAACCCCACCCGAAGTCAACTCAGCTGCATTCCAAGCGGTTGTATCTTCTACAGTCACCGCAGCAATGGCACAAATTCACCAAGGGAACAATAGAGGAGTTAATGGACAAGGGGCTGGAAGTTCGAACAACGGGATAAATCAAGGACCTACCAAGATGTGCTCTTACAAAGATTTCACCAATGCCAAGCCACGAACCTTTAACGACACTGCGGGAATGTTAACCCTGAAAAGATGGATTGAGAAGGTGGAATCGGTGTTCGAGATATGCGAATGCCCTGAGGAGATGAAGGTGAAGTTTGCCGCATGCACTTTCGTTGACCAAGCTCTCACTTGGTGGAACGGACACGTAGAAGCCATGACTCTTCCCGTAGCCAACTCTATGCCATGGGCAGAGATGAAAGAAATGCTGATGGCCGAGTACTGCCCGCGAGGTGAAATCCAGAAGATGGAACAAGAGATGTGGAATCTCACCGTCCAAAATTCCAACATTGACGCATACATATCAAGGTTTAGTGAACTGTCTCTGTTGTACCCTGGCATGATCACTTCGGAGGGAAAGAAAATTGAACGATTCATCTGGGGACTAACCTCCCCAATCCAAGGAAATGTGATAGCTGCAAATCCTAAAAACTTCGACAGTGCCAAGAGATTGGCCAAGAAACTATACGACCACAATAACAAGAAGGGTGAGAAGCCGGTGGAGGCTAAAGGTAAGATGGAAATTGACAACAAGAAAGGAAAGAACAATAAGAGGAAGGGACGTCAAGGCTCGGAATCGTCCAAGAAGCAACAAACAGTGACAGTCAATGCTGCAACCACCCAAGTTCCATCCACACCACATGCTCCAGTCTCATCTGCTCCAAGTGCTGCTAGGCAGTACTCTGGAACTCTTCCAAAGTGCAACAAGTGCAGTCTCCATCATAATGGATAATGTAGAGAGATGCATTGCACCAGCTTCAATCGAAAGGGTCACACAACAAAATATTGCAGGACCTATCCTCCCCAGAATTAGCAACAAGGAAACAACAACAGCAACAGCCGCAGCAACAGCAACAACACCAACAACAGCGGCAACAATGCAGGACCGAGCCACACCTGCTATGGATGTGGAAGGACTGGGCATTTCCGTCGAAATTGCCCTAACAACAACAACCCCCGGAATGGAGGAACATGAAGAGTGTTGACCATGGGTCAGGGAGAAGCGGTTTAGGATCCCGCTGTTGTCACCGGTACGTTTCTCCTAAACCACACTTATGCATGCATCCTATTTGATACCAGAGCAGAACGAAGTTTTGTGAGCAATAAATGTAAGCACTTGTTAAAACAACAACCCCAGAAGCTCAATGAAACCTTTACGGTGGAAATGGCCAACAGAATCCACTGGGGAAATCCATATCGGATGTACCCTAGCCTTAAACCAACACGTCTTTCGAATAAACTTAATGCCTATTTCCATTAGGAGTTTTGATGTGATTATCGGCATAGATTGGTTAAGCCCCCACCATGCTGAGATTATGTGTGACGAAAAGGCCGTTCGCCTTCACCTTCCAAATCGCAAAACCCTAGTTATTTATGGGGACAAAACCAGCACGAACCTTCGCCTTAGCTCGTGCGTTAAGGCACAGAAATACCTGCGAAAGAAGGACTTGACGTTTCTAGCTCATATAATGGATAAATCCAAGGAAGAGGTCAACATTCAAGACATTCCAGTAGCTACTCCCATCGCCAAATCACCTTACAGATTGGCTCCTGCGGAGATGCAGGAATTGTCCAGCCAACTCAGTGAACTTCTGGACAAGGGATTCATCCGACCCAGTTTCTCACCATGGGGAGCTCCAGTTCTCTTTGTTAAGAAGAAAGACGGATCTTTTAGGATGTGCATTGACTACAGGGAATTAAATAAGCTTACTGTCAAAAATCGCTATCCACCCCCGCGATTCGACGATCTATTAGACCAGCTCCAAGGCGCAAGCTACTTCTCTAAGATAGATCTGCAATCTGGATACCACCAACTCAAAGTCCGAGAGGATGATATTCCTAAAACCGCCTTCCGAACTCATTACAAACATTATGAATTTTTCGTAATGCCCTTCGGTCTGACGAATGCCCCTGCCGTATTCATGGATCTAATGAATCGAATCTGCCGACTATTCCTCGACAACTTTGTCATCATTTTCAATGATGACATTCTAGTTTACTCTCGAAGCGAAGAAGAGCATGGCCAACATCTCCGACAAATCCTAGAAACCCTGCGAACCGATAAGCTATATGCAAAACTCTCTAAGTGTGAGTTCTGGCTCCGTAGTGTGAACTTTTTGGGTCATGTCGTTAGCCAAGAGGGAATCGATGTAGATCCTTCTAAGGTAAAAGCCATTGAAGGATGGGCAATCCCAACGACACCCATGGAAATTCGCCAATTCTTAGGTCTCGCAGGCTATTACAGGAGGTTCATCCAAAATTTCTCTAAGACAGCCAAGCCACTTACCATGCTTACACAGAAGGGCGTACCCTTTGAATGGACGGACAAGCAGGAAGTTGCATTTCGAACTCTAAAGCAAGCACTCTTCAGTGCACCGGTACTATCGCTACCAGAGGGAATGGAAGACTTTGTAGTTTACTGTGACGCGTCGAATCAGGGTCTAGGATGTGTACTCATGCAGCGTAGGAAGGTGATAGCTTATGCATCCCGACAACTAAAGACACATGAAGTGAATTATACAACCCACGACCTGGAATTGGGAGTTGTGGTCTTCTCCTTGAAAATTTGGAGGCACTACCTTTTTGGTACAAGGTGCACCATTTTCACTTACCACAAGAGCCTCCAACACATCTTAAGTCAAAAAGATCTGAACATGAGGCAATGAAGATGGGTTGAGTTACTAAACGATTATGAGTGTGATATCAAGTACCACCCAGGCAAGGCTAACATGGTAGTTGATGCCTTGACTCGGAAAGAATACTCGAATCGTCATGTAAAGACTCTCTCTATAACCATTCAATCCCACCTGACCTCGCAAATCAGAGCAGCCCAGTACGATGCCATGAAGACAGAAAACAAAACAAGCGAAGCGTTGTGTGGTACGGAAAAGAATTTCGAAGTAAAGGAGGACGGAGCATATTATTTCATGAACCGCATTTAGATCCCTAAACTTTGGGGATTCAGAGAAGTAGTTATGAACGAAGCCCACAAGACGCGATACTCCATCCATCCAGGTTCAGACAAGATGTACTTGGATGTTAAGCAACACTATTGGTGGCCCAACATGAAGGCAGAGATTGCACCTATGTCAACAAATGCCTTACTTGTGCTAAGGTAAAGGTAGAATACCAGAAGCCCTCGGGATTACTGCAGCAACCAATAATTCCCGAGTGGAAATGGGAAAGGATTACTATGGACTTTGTGACCAAATTACCCAAGTCAACAGATGGATTGGACACCATATGGGTAATAGTCGACATGTTGACGAAATCCGCTCATTTCCTGCCAATAAAAGAATCCTACAAGATGGAGAGGTTGATGAGGATATAAATCAAGGAAATTGTGAGAATTCACGGAGTGCCAATGTCTATCATCTCAGATAGAGATAGTAGATTCACTTCATGTTTTTGGCAATCTCTTCAGAAAGCACTAGGAACTCATCTCGACATGAACACCGCTTATCTCCCTTAAACGGATGGTCAAAGCGAGTGGACCATTCAAACACTTGAGGACATGCTTCACGCGTTTGTGATAGACTTTGGAAAATCATGAGATACCCACTTGCCTTTAATCGAATTCTCGTACAACAACAATTACCACACAAGCATCAAATTTGCTCCTTTCAAGGCGTTGTATGGATGCAAATGTAGATCACCGTTGTGTTGGGCTGAGGTAGGTGACACCCAGCTAGCAAGGGGGCAGACACCAGGCGATGCGTTAACGGGACCGGAGATCATACGCAAAACAACGGAGAAAATAGTTCAAATCGGGGCTCGACTACAAGCATCACGCGACCGACAGAAGAGCTACGCTGATAAACGACGAAAGTGTTGGATTAGTGTCTAAGCTCGTAACCATATTTGGTAAGTACTTGACCCGGTTGTGCATGGTCCTTTTGGGTTGCCTTCACCAAAGCAACTTGACTGGAGAAATAAATAGAGAAAAAGGTTATTATGATTTATTAATATGTTATAAGAATAATATATTAAAGGAGAAATCATATTTGTTTAATTAATATTGGTCAATAATTAATTAGGAATTAATTTTGTGATCGAGTGTAATTAATTAAACTAGAGGGGCTGAATTGTAATTATGTGATAGTTGCAAAATAGGGCAATGGTTATCCTTGTTAAAGGATGGACGAATTCAAGGATAAGGATATCCTTAAAATCGTCCAAGGTCCAAGAGATAAGGGTTTTCAAGGCTTATCTTGTGGTTGCTTGGTGGGCAAGTAACTAGATAAGGATAAGGACTAAAACCCTAATCCCAACCCTATATAAAGACCCCTAAGGCCTTAGGATTTCGTCCACTTGATCCCTAGAGCATCTAAGGACGATTTATACCTCCTCCCTTCTCTCTCTATAGCCTCTCCAATTGCTTGTGGTGTTTGTGAGTCATTAGAGGCACTACACTTGTGGTGCTTGCTTTCAAGACTAAGGGTTTGAAGATTTAAGTTGTTATTGCACTATAACAACAAGAGGTATGTGATCTAACCTTATATATGAATTTCAAAAATAGCATGCTACATTAGGGTTTTATCCATGTGTTCATAATGTTGTGTATCTAATAGTGAAAACATAGATCCAAATTAGGGTTGCATGCACACATAGGATTGTTTGTATAAAACCCATCAGTGGTATCAGAGCCTTTGGTTAACTTGTTTTCAATTAGTATTATTCAATTGTATGAACTTGACAAACTAGGGTTTATAGCCAATAAACCCTAGGAGGCCATAGATTTCGAGATTAGGGTTTCCTAATCCTAATTTGCGAAAATGTTGAAAGGGTTTTTTGAATCCTTTCCTTTTAATCCAAGATTTCGAAATCTAGGGTTTGCAAACCCTTAGATTTCGAGATTTGCCTCCTTCCCCAAGATAAGATCCTAAATTTTAGGGATTTGGACAATCCCATATCTTGTAATTATCTTTTAATAGTTAAATATGGTAATTAAAGATTTTGAATTATCCCCTGCCATTATTTTCGAAATTTAGAGGGATAAAAGGGATTAGGATAAGTTAATTGTTTAAATGGTAATTATCCTCATAATTTAGATAATCCCTTATGATTTAATAATTTAAATTAATAGTTTAATTTGTGATAATTATTAAATCAAGAGTTTTAACATTTAAAATTTTAATTTAAATGGTATTAAATTTCAAAAATTTTAAATTGAAGATTAAAACCCAAGTATTTTTGAAATGTTTAAAAAACACCCTATACTATTATATTATTACAAGCTTAATAAATATATATGTATAATTAAAATGCTAGTCTTACCGTTAATAGGTCTCATTCACGAAGTCGGTCTATAACGTGGGTATAAGGTTGCTGCCTATAAAATGGCGCTTAATGGGTGTACACTCACACCCACCGCTTGCTTGACTGGTGGAGGGTCGTCAACCGAACGGGTAGGATAGGGCAATCCTCTCCTCATTAATAAGTATAATGAATCTATATAAAGTAACAAAACATTTTTTTAAATTCTCAATCTTAGTTACTTTAGGCAAAAGTGAAATTGATGCAACCCCATGAAATTACACTTTGTACCCTTGCTAAGAAGTTAGTGGAGCGCGTGTGGTTTACCGGCACACTAATTAGTTCTAAGCAAAGGTGGTAAAGGGTGATTCATTGTTTGTCATAGTTCGATGGAGCGTGTGTGGTTTACCGGCACATCGAATAGGTGATTGTAACAATGAAGGCACCATGTAGATTTGCATACTTATTCACACCCACTTTGTGATCCTCGGCATCCCAGTCACAAACGAGAGGGGCATATCGAGATTTAAACATGTCATTGAAAGGTTCAATGAATCTCAAGAAAAATCTAGGAATTCTAAATACATTTAAAACTTAAGCTTATGTTTTTCATGGTGAAGAATTAGTGAATCGTCATTCACTTACCTCCAAATTATTTGCATGTTGGATTACGGCATCCCTTTTCTAATATGTAAATAATGGTGTTGGGTCCTAGCCCTAATTTTTCATTTTGGGTGTTCAATTAGGGATTCAATTCTAATCAAACTTTTTCCTTTCTATTTGTAGATGTCTAACGCAAACAGCGCTGCTGCTAGCTCATTCACGCAAATGAGCCTTCGTCAAAAAGTGACTTTCGATGGATCAAACTTTAGCGAATGGATAAGATACATTCGCACTATCGCGCGTTACGAGGACAAAGAGTATGTTCTCGATGAGAAGCTCGAAAAGATCAATCTGGAAACTGCTACTCTCGAAGAGATGGCTGTCTTTGAGACCCATGAACATGATGCAACGAAAGTTCATTGCATCATGATAGCCACAATGAACCCATAATTCCAAAAGTCTTATGAGGACATGTATCCCTATGAAATGCATAAAGACTTGATGGATAGATATCACCAAAGCGCGAGGCAAGAGCACTATGAGATCATTACGAATATGATCACCGCTAAAATGGGAAGTGGAGAGTCTCTAACCGTGCACTTGCAAAAGATGCAAAGGTATGTTGATCGTCTTCGCAAGTTGAATGTCAACTTTGGGGAAGATTTGGCTATCGACATTGTTCTTCACTCCTTGCCCTCATGCTACAACCAATTCAGGATGACCTACCACATGAACAAGGAAGAGGTCACCCTCAACAAACTCCAAGGGCTCCTAAGGACTGCTGAGAGCAACCTTAAGGACAAGTCTGTTGCACCAACTCCTAATCCATCCACTGCTCCTGTTTTGGCTATAGGGCAGGGAAGGGGAAAGAAGAGGAAGGCTCCGTCAAAGAGCCACTGCAAGGGAAAGTACCAAGATGGTTCCTCTTTTAGTGGGAGCAAGGTTGATCCTGCTAAGCCCAACCCTAACCCAAAGGAGGCAGAGTGCCATCATTGCCACAAAATAGGGCATTGGAAGAGAAGCTGTCCGGAATATCTGCAAGCCATCAAGGATAGAAAGATCAAGTCGTCTTATGTAGGTATATACACAATTAAATCTAATGATTCATCTCATGCTATTTCTTGGGTTCTTGACACAGGATGTGGTTACCAAATTTGTTCTGATTTGCAGGGACTAGGAAGAAATAGGGATGTGGAGCTTGGAAGAATAAATCTAATCATGGGGAACAGAAGAACGTCGGCTGTTACTAAGATTGGAGTGTATTCTGTAGTGCTTAGTAATTGATTGAATTTAGATTTAAACGATTGTTGCTACTCGCCAGATATGGCAAGAAACATCATTTCTTTTCATGGTTTATTTAGACAATGATTTAGATATTCGTTTAATAATGAGAAAGGTTCAATTTATTCTTATCTAAATGGTGTTTTATATTTTGAAGCAATGCCTTGTACTGGAATTTATGAAACTGCTATGGTTGTAGATAACCTAGGAAATGATGTGTTGTGTATGGATTCTTCCAATAGTATGGATAAAGCATCTTTGTGGCATTGTCGTCTTGGACATGTCAACAAGAAGCGCATAGCCCAACTCCAAAAGGATGAAGTGTTGGAGTCATTCGACCTTAGGGAAGATGACACGTGCGAGTCTTATTTACTTGGAAATATGACCAAGTCACCCTTCACTGGCACTTGTGAGAGGAGTGAGGGTCTATTGGATCTCATACATACCGATGTATGTGGGCCCTTTAGATCCACCACAAAGGATGGGAACCGCTTCTACGTGACTTTCACCGATGATTATAGTAGATATGGGTATATTTACTTAATGAAGCACAAGTCAGAAACATTTGAAAAGTTCAAAGAGTTCAAGCATGAAGTGGAGAATCAATTGGGCAGGAAAATCAAGATGCTTCGATCCGATCGAGGAGGAGAGTACCTAAGTCTTGAATTTCACGACTATCTCAAGGAATGCGGAATAGTTTCGCAATTGACGCTACCTAGGACACCACAGTTGAAAGGTGTGACAGAAAGGCATAATCGAACCTTGTTAGACATGGTCCGTTCTATGACGAGTCGTGCTTCAATACCTATCTCATTCTGGGGGTATGCCTTAGAGACTGTCGCCCATATCCTTAACCGAGTCCCTACAAAGAAGGTTGCCAAAACACCTCACGAGATGTGGACAGGGAAGGCTCCCTCGTTGGCACATATCAAGGTTTGGGGCTGTGAGGTCTTCGTAAGACGAGAGACTCACGACAAGCTCAAACCTCGTAGTGAGCGATGTATTTTCATCGGCTACCCGTAGAGATCCTTTGGATATCTCTTCTATAGACCGAGTGACAATGTTGTCTTCGTTGCAAGGATAGGGGTTTTCCGAGAGCGAGAACTCATAATCCAAGGAAACCGTGGGAGGCATATCGATCTTGAAGAGATTCAAGAATCAAGCGATGAAGGAACCTCTACCGCTGGCGCTCAACCCGAGGAGGAAACTCCGGTTGAACCAATTGACCAGTCCTTACCTCTTAGACGTTCTGAAAGAGTTAGAGTTCAACCCCAGTTGTATGGTTTTCATATTACTACTAAAGGGGACACGTATATTAGTGATATTACACTAGTAAATCTAGATGAACCTAACAACTATAAGGAAGCCATGGTAGCCCAGAGTCTGTAAGATGGAAGGAGGTGATGGACAGCGAGATTCAGTCCATGTACGACAACCAAGTTTGGAATTTGGTTGACAATGTGCCCGGACGTAAGACGGTTGGGTGCAAATAGATCTTCAAGAAGAAGACTGGCGTGGATGGGAATGTGCACACGTATAAGGCACGACTGGTGGCGAAGGGCTTTACTGAAACTCCCGGAGTTGACTATGATGAGACCTTCTCACCAGTTGCTAAGATAAAATCTATTAGGGTGATGCTAGCCATTGCTGCATTTCATGATTATGAGATATGGCAAATGGATATCAAAACCGCTTTCCTTAATGGAAAGTTGGCTAAGGATGTTTACATGGCTCAGCCAGAGGGTTTTGTCGATCTAAAGCATCCCAATAGTGTGTGCAAGCTTGAGAAGTCCATTTATGGACTTAAGCAAGCATCTCGCAGATGGAATCTTTGCTTTGATGAGAAAGTCAATGAGTTTGGATTGTACAAAGCGAAGATTAATCATGTGTATATGTCAAGGCCATATGTCGATGACATACTGCTCATAGGAAACGACATCCCGACTCTGCAGGAGGTTAAGTCCGGCTCGGGAAGTGCTTCGCTATGAAGGACCTCGGAGAGGCTTCCTATATTTTGGGAATAAGGATAGTGAGAGAAAGAAGTAAGAGACTAATAGGACTTAGTCAGAATAATTACTTGGATAAGGTACTAAAACGTTTTAGTATGGAAAACCCGAAGAAAGGAGAACTACTGATACAGAGTAATGCCAAGTTGAGTAAGACTCAAAGTCCGAGTACCGAAGCCGAGATAGCAGATATGAGTCGAGTACCTTACGCTTCCGCAGTTGGCTCGATCATGTATGCTATGACTTGTACTCGCCCTGATGTGGCCTTTGCCTTGAGCATGGTCAGTAGATATCAAGGGAACCCGGGCAAAGCACATTGGATTGCGGTCAAGAATATACTTAAGTACCTTCGGAGGACCAAGGAATGGTTCTTAATCCTCGGAGGGAGTGATGACTTGAACGTGCGAGGGTATAGTGATGCCAGCTTCCAGACCGACAGGGACAACTACCATTCGCAGTCGGGCTGGGTCTTTACCCTAAATGGAGGAGTAGTGACTTGGAAAAGTTCCAAGCAGGAAATTGTAGCTGATTCAACGTGCGAATCAGAGTACATTGCAGCGAGCGAAGCGTCAAAGGAGGCGATATGGTTGAAGAACTTCATTGGTGACCTTGGAGTTGTGCCTGCCATAAAGGAGCCTATAGAAATTTTCTGTGATAATGAAGGAGTGGTTGCCTTGACCAAGGAACCGAGGGATCATGGTAGATCTCGGCATATCGACAGAAAGTATCACTTTATTAGAAATCGAGTAGAAGAAGGACACCTCGTGGTTAAGAGGATATCATCAGAAGATAACCCAGCAGATCCGCTTACGAAGGGACTGAGTAGGGTTAAGCACTTGCAGCACGCTAGGAGCATTAGGCTGAAGGATGATATTAGTTTAGATTAGATAGTTTTAGTAACATATAATAGATAAATGTAATTGACATTTTGATGATTAAATAAAGGAGTATTATTTATAAGTAAAGTTATTGTCTTATGTTAATTGTTTACCTATTGTTTCAATTTGCATGTTTTGACTTCCTGAATAATTGAGTTATTAAGAATAATCGAATTATTCGAATGGTCCACAATCGTTCATATGTTGGAAGTAGATATGAATGAAGATTGTCATGAATTGGTATGTAGAGTGTCCAAAAGGTATTAGACATAGCAAAGGTTTGCTGCAACATTCATGAGTGCTTATGAACAAGTTTTGAGCATTGGAATAAACCTGCGCTTGCTCGAATCATTTTATGGAATGTGACAAAGAGTGATCGCAAGACGATAATATCATATGGTATTAAAACCTAGATATATGGTTTATTATTTACTAATTGGTTGTGCATCGATAATGCGAAACCGCATCAGTAAATTGATGTTATAAAACGCATTGTTATGTATAGTTGATTAGTGGATAAGTAAATGCATATAAGTCAAAGTTTATCTGTTACTTTTATCCTAAGAGGGTAAAAGCGATATCACGACCGCTTGATGATTTGATTTGACTTATGTGCCGGGCCCGGTCAGGACTGAATTGATGTGTTCAATTAAGTTCTATGTCAAATGAATCTGAGATCGAGAAACCAACTGTTGGAAAATTAGTTCCATGAGATTGTCTGCACAATATCTAAACAGAGGACTATACGATCCCTTATCTAAAGAACAGGTTACTGATGAGATCAGAGTTCGACAGCGTCTGTGAGAGCTACGATTGCTAATCGAGTTCTACATTACATTTGTGGTTACTAGACTTATCCAAGTGGGAGACTGTTGGATTAGTTTCTAAGCCCGTAACCATATTTGGTAAGTACTTGACCCGGTTGTGCATGGTCCTTTTAGGTTGCCTTCACCAAAGCAACTTGACTGGAGAAATAAATAGAGAAAAAGGTTATTATGATTTATTAATATGTTATAAGAATAATATATTAAAGGAGAAATCATATTTGTTTAATTAATATTGGTCAATAATTAATTAGGAATTAATTTTGTGATCAAGTGTAATTAATTAAACTAGAGGGGCTGAATTGTAATTATGTGATAGTTGCAAAATAAGGTAATGGTTATCCTTGTTAAAGGATGGACGAATTCAAGGATAAGGATATCCTTAAAATCGTCCAAGGTCCAAGAGATAAGGGTTTTCAAGGCTTATCTTGTGGTTGCTTGGTGGGCAAGTAACTAGATAAGGATAAGGACTGAAACCCTAATCCCAACCCTATATAAAGACCCCTAAGGCCTTAGGATTTCGTCCACTTGATCCCTAGAGCATCTAAGGACGATTTCTACCTCCTCCCTTCTCTCTCTATAGCCTCTCCAATTGCTTGTGGTGTTTGTGAGCCATTAGAGGCACTACACTTGTGGTGCTTGCTTTCAAGACTAAGGGTTTGAAGATTTAAGTTGTTATTGCAATATAACAACAAGAGGTATGTGATCTAACCTTATATATGAATTTCTAAAATAGCATGCTACATTTGGGTTTTATCCATGTGTTCATAATGTTGTGTATCTAGTAGTGAAAACATAAATCCAAATTAGGGTTGCATGCACACATAGGATTGTTTGTATAAAACCCATCAAAAAGCCCTTGGAATTTCAAGTTGGAGATAGGGTTTTGTTAAAAGTCTCTCCATGGAAAGGGGTTATTCATTTTGGAGAACAGGGAAAGCTAAATCCATGATACATTGGACTTTTCGAGATTCTTGCCCGAATCGGTCCAATGGCGTATAGGCTGCAACTACCCGTTGAGCTCAGCAGTGTACACCCTGTGTTCCATGTTCCCATTTTGAAAAAGCGTTTATCCGATGAAACCCTTGTCATTCCCCTTGAAGAAATAGAAATCAACGAGAATCTCCTGTTCGTCGAAGAACCAGTCAAAATCATGGACAGGGAGGTGAAGCATACTAAGCAAAGTCGCATTCCGATTGTGAAGGTACGGTGGAACGCGAAGCGTGGGCCGGAATTTACATGGGAACGCGAAGACCAAATGAAGCAAAAGTACCCTGACCTATTCTCGCATTCCTGAACCTATCTTTAGAAAGAATTTCGGGACAAAATTCCCTCTAACAGGGGGATGATGTCACAACTAGGAATTTGGATGCTTGTAACAACAACAATGATAACAATTGTGAATCAAAAATGTGAAATCATGTATGATGCTTATTCAATAACAACAAAACTTCCATCAAACACTTTATACAAGCACTACAAATAGTCAACAAAGGTTGGAAACCCTAAAAATCCCGGTTTAAGTCCATTTTGGACTAGGATTTCCTTATTGGGCCTAATGGATCAATAAGCTTCCAATTTGACTACTTTGGAGTTAGAACTCTTATATGGGCTCTAATTTGGATCCACTTTCAAATATTTTAACATTTTGGGCCATATATGGCCTAGAATGAAATAAAATACCCTAATGGACCTTATTGGGCCATAACAAAACTAAATAGCCCTAATGGGCCATAAAACTCATACTTTGATGAATATTGGGCCGTGAATTACTCTAAAAGGGCCAATGGGCCGAAAATCATTAATTAGGGCTCTACAATATAGATTTAAACACAAAAGGCCCAAACATTCTATTCTTCCTACTCTCTCTCGGCCCAACTACAAAAGAAAGGGGAGGAGTTGACTTTTGGTGCCACCTCACAATTGTACATGGGGTATCCATGCACTCTTCTAATGTTCCCATGCATGGTCACTTCAACACCCTCTCTTCTCTCTCTTTTCTATCCTCGTCCGAGAGCAAGAGAAAACACACACACATAAAAAAAACACTTTAAACTCTCTCTAAGTCTTCAAGAACATCTCCTTACTTCTCCTTCAAAACTTTCGAGATTTAAGAGCTTTCAAGGAGGATGTTCCACAAAAATCATCATCTAAGGTAAGTTGATGTTTAAATCTATGATCTAACTACTTCATTTCATCAAAAATCTTCTCTTAATCCATTCAAATTCGTGATCTTGCATCTTAGAATCCTCTAGGTTCGAGATCCATCCAAGAAGCTTGCTAGGGTCGAAAATAGCATCAAACCTCTTCCATCCTTCTTCAAAACCGAGACCCACAAGAAAGAGTGATTTCATACCCCACATTTTTTAGTTTTTACAAGTTTTATGGGGGAGAATACAAGTAAAATGTGTAGATCTATGTGTATGTGTGTGCTATGTATGATTTTATGCATGTATGTGTGATTGTATGTGTTTATGTGGTAAATATGCAACAAAAAGTGTAGAACACTCAAGATCTATGACATAAGAAGTAAAACAAACATGATCTAAGGTTTGCCTCACTATTCAAGCCAAGATTAAAACCCTCTAAGAATTGAAATAGACATATTGTAACCTAAAACAAATTTTAGGGCTATAAATGTCAAATAAACAAAAGTTGGGTGAAAGATTGTCATTCACGGTTTTCACAAGGACCAAAATGGTCAAAAAATTTAATATAAATGTTTTCATGAACATCATGCTTTTTAAAGGATTAGAAATGAAATTTGTGGCTTAATGGGCCAAATTTTTGGGCTTTTCGGCCCAATGGCTCAAAATTGCGAAAAATACAACTTTCAAGGGACTGAATTGGTAATTTTCTCAAAACAGAGGGTAAAAAGAGTAAACAAAACAAATTCAGGGGTTAAAATGTTGTATTTCCAAACAAGGATCAAAAATGAAAACTTTTTGGATTTTGGACCATGTAAAAATTGCAAAAGTTTGGGCTTTAACCGAGAAAGATTTTTCTGGAAGGGCTAAAACTGTCAGATAATAAAATTGTGAGATCCAAACATCATTTAAACAAGTCTATGGGTTAAAATGTCAAGAAAATGGTTTAAGGGCCAAAAATGTCTTTTTATTTTATAAGGGACTAAAATTGTCATTTTTACTAAAGAAGGGCTGAAAAAAAAACAATATTTTGAGTCAAATATTTTTATTTCAAGATAGTGAGTCAAAACACCAAATTACAACTTGTGAAAAAAAAAACAGAAAAACGAATACACATACAACAAAAACTCCGTTATAAACTAATGCTAAAATGTTTCGTTATTACGAATATGCATTCAACATACCACAAACACCAACAATACAAATTTAAACTTGATTAAACATAATCAATTCAAAAGTTGGGCTCCAATACCTTTTACATGTGTTATTGGTCCTTTGTGGCCCAACATCATGTTTATTGGGCCCGATATATTCACTCTTGCTTATTGGGCCTCCTATGGCCCAATGACATATTTAAGGGACCCTCCATGGCTTTCATATGCTATTGGGCCTTAGTAGCCCATTAGCAATGCTAGTAAGGTCCAAGTAATCAAATGCGAGACGGGCCAACGTGCCTTTCGCATACCCAACAGCCTAAAATAACTCACAGAAGTAGCAGGACTTTGTACTCCTCTTCTCCTCGTTTGCTAGGCTTATGAGTAATCAAGGTAACAGATTCAGGTTGTTAATCAATAGTGATCAAGGTTATTTGGAATGTGTGAGTGATAACGGGTGACGCCTCTAAGGATCGTCCGTAGTCTGTAGTTATAACTAGTCATTACCAATGCATGATTATAACGACTCACAACCCTTAATTAATCCAACACCATCCGAGTAATCAAGGAAGTGTAATAAAAAATCATTCACTGTGGCAGTATCACAATTTGAGAAATAACTGTATTTTATGGTTTTGGAAAGCATCGGGTTTTCCGGGGAAGTTCAACATTTTGTACTTGTACGGTTAATACAAAGTTTTCTTTTCAATTATACATGTTTTGAAATCATCATGCATATATTTACGGATCTTCACACCTTTTATAAACAATGGTCTTTTCAGAAAATATCGGATTTTATGGGTTTTACAAACTACACAAATCATTGTTATCACATCATTGCTTATGAACTCACCAACATTCCATATGTTGACCGTTTTTCAAAATAACTTGTATTCTCAGGTAACAAGTAAGCCGAGGAATAAGTACCAAGTATGTTAGTGTGTTTTGTTATTGAAAACTATCAAACAGTTTATGTATGGATTTGTAACGTTAAAACAATGTACTTGATGTGAACAATTCCAGCTGTAATATATTGATGCATGGTGATGTTTATGTTATGATTCATGTATATTCATAGTGATGACATTCAATTTAAGTCACGCGATCCCCCGGACGTTTCCGCCGTCTGGTTCGAGGGTGTGACAGTTTAGCCCAACATAAAGAACTATGGATCATAAGCCCATATTATAAGAATGAATGATTTACGTAATCAATCCCCATATATTTAATTACTCTCTTTTGATCACAAAATTAATTCCAAATTAATTCTTTATCAATACTAATTAAATAATATGGTTTCATATTAATATATTAGAACTTATAATATATTAATAAACCATAAACAACCTCTTCTCAATTATCCATCCTTCAGATTGTTCTGGTGTCATGCAACCGAAATGGACCATGCTACGCTCAGGTCAATTACATACCAATTATAGTTATGGGCTTAGACCCCTAATCCAACAAATACTGTAATGGATTCATGGTGCCAAACCATGTTCCTACCCTCAACCACCTCCTTAGAATTTCTGGGACTTTCCTTGATTCTAGTACGGATCCTGTGCGTTCAATAGTATGGGCCCAATACTACCTTCCAAATCTATCTGTACTTTCTCAGAATCATCTCAAATCCTGTAAGTCACTTCCACATAATGATACCCACCAAATCTGCTAAACAGCGCACCACTCGCACGAAATCACTTCCTAGGCTCTCCTAGGATTCCCACCCTATCCTACCATCAGCTGCTGAAGAACTGTCACAACTAGAATGTTAAGGCTAGGAAATTCTGTCCATGTGTAATTAACTCCTGGTGTATCTTGTAACCCTAATTTTGATGTTATACAAGTTGTTGATTCAAAAATGACAGTTCGAGTCAAACTTCCTTGTGAAAGCTCTAAACCTAATTCATTATGCTACCTTTACTCGACTTTGGCTTATAAGACCTTTCATGGGCCTTATTGGGCCAAAAACCACTCACTTTGTCTCTATGGGCCGAAAACCCACTTATTTAATCACATTGGGCCTAAAACCCATTTCTTTTACTCTTTTGGGCCGTAAACTTGTATGTGGGCCCAATGAGCTGAAAGATTTCTTATTGGGCTATATGATCTTGGTTTTATTCAATTCAAGCCCAATATTTTTTTCTCTCTTCCCCTCTCCTAATTCTCGGACCTATATATGTTAAAAAAATGTTGTATTAATTCTAATGGTCACACATAATATTTGCATGAAGAACATCCATGCAATATGTCCATCAAATATCTAGATTAATAAGTAATTAACCATTAAGCAAGGACCTTAACCTCTCTTCTCTGTTCTCTCCTTAAACTCGGCCGAGAGCCCCTACCATCACCCTCATTTTTTTCACTTCAAACACACTAAAAATCCTCTCATATCTCTCTCAAGAACACAAAGAAATCCTTCCCTTTTTCCAACTAAAAATTGTGAGTGTGAGTGAGAATTCAAGAATTCTTCATCAAAGATCACCACTAGGTAAGTTATATCACTCTCAAATGATGTGTTTCCATTTTATGCTAAGAACACTCATGTACATGACTTTATTTCATGTTCTAGCTCCCTAGAACCATCAAGCTTCAAAAACCTCTTCAAGAGGTTGGCTAAGGCCGAAAACACCTCTTTTCTTCTCTTCAAAATCGATCTAACACCAAGGTGAGATTCATAGCCCCTTGTTTTCGAGTTTTACTATCTTTTGGGGGAGAATACAATCTAGTTTTGTGGTTAATCTTAGTATTATGCATGTATGTGTGTATTTTCATGTTATATTGTGTGAAATTGTCATGAAAATGTGTTAAACATTCACAAACTTGAAATGTCTTCTAAAAATTGGTGATGTTAGTAAATAAACTACTTAAAGTAACTATTATGTTTGTTTAGAAAGATTAAACATGAAAAAGTTACTAGAAAATCAAAGAATACACATAAAAGGACCATTCTTGACAATAAAGATAAAGAATATGGGCTTTTGGAGTCATTTTTGGTATTATGGACAAAAGTGTAAACTTTCATAAAAATGGGCCTTACTTTACAACCCATGGTTTTATGGTACAAAAGTGTCATTTTCATAACAATGGACTTTATTTGGAAATTCACGGTTTCATGGGCTCAAAATGTCATTTTTGATAAAAATGGGCCTTATATGACATTTCTTGGTTTTATTGGGCCTAAAATGGGCCTTATTTACAAACTTTCAGCTTTAATTGATCTAAAATGTCATTTTTACAAAGAATGGGCCTTGGTTTAGTTTTCGGCTTAAATGGGCCTAAAATGTCAATTTTAACAAAAATAGACCTTTGTGGTAATTCTCAGCTTTAATGGGACAAAAATTTCATTTTTAACAAAAATGAGCCTTGATTGTAAATACTCGACTTTAATGGGCCTAAAATGTCATTTGCAATAAAAATAGGCCTTTATTGTAAATTTTCGGCTTTATGGGCCAAGATATTAAATTTTTACAAAAGTGGGCCTTTATTGCAAAATTTTGGTTTATTGGGCCAAAACGGTCATTACTAACAAAAATGGGCTTTTTATGTCATTTTTAGCACTAATTGGACTAAAACGGTCATTTTCATAACAAATGGGCTCTTTACGACATTTTACTCAAATTGGGTATGTTATACCTATTTACATGCTTATTGGGCCTTGTACATTTACATGTTTATTGGGATTTATATACTCATTACACGCTTATTGGGCCTGTTATACCCAATTACATGTTTATTGGGCCTGATATACCCATTTACATGCTTATTGGACATTGTATTCTCATTACATGTTTATTGGGCCTTATATGCCCATTTACTCTCTAATTGGACCTTACGATACATTTTATGTTAATCGGGTCGATAACATTAAATATTTGACATTTATGATAAAAACAAATATATTTTTATCATCGATGCTTTGTAGTCATCATATATTCTTGAAACACTATTTAAAGCGTTAAATAGTGTGATACAATACTCACGTAAACTTAGTTAAGGCTCTTGTGAGACACGCTTTCATTCATACCTACCTAGTGTACACCATAAGTCCTGCAGTTATAACAAGAGTCTCCTGGAGGGAGAGCGAGAATTTATATATAGATCTAAACGGGGTTGACACCCCACACTTGAGCTGTTCGCTACAGCTAGACGGGGCCAGGCTAGGGTGACAAATGTGTTACCTTACCGACGCTTGAAGAATGCCATGACAAGAATATCAGTCATATCAAGTATGGTTATAATGACTCATATATAGATTAACAAACACAATAAATTTACGGAATACATATACTATACTCTTGATACATTGTACGAATTATACATTTACTACATTACTCACGTCTTAGGGTTTTAAGACCACAACACTTTTACAAACAGAAAATATCAAATTTTCTAGGGAACATACATTATACATTACATTTTTTGCATTATACAGAAAATTTCGGATTTTCTGGGAAACACTCTTTATGCGCTACCAAACAAGAACACACATGATTTAATACAAGATTTGAAACACAAATTTCAAACCATTTTTACGGAAATGTCGGATTTCTGGTGTTTACGAATGATACAAGACTTTTCATACAAACATACTTATGAACTCACCAACATTATATATGTTGACGTTTTCAAAATAACTTGTATTCTCAGTGACTCGTTAACCAGGTCGGTCGTCAAGGAAATGTGGACTTTGTTGTATTTTTCTATCATCATACATTTAACATTTTAGGATGTAATTTGTGAATCAACACATTTATGTAAACTATGATGGTTGTTTTATTTCATGTATGATGATGATGTTGTCTTTGATTCATTTATATACACTGTGATGATATTTAATGATGAAGTCACCCTCCCCCGGACGTTTCCACCGTCTGGTTCGGGGGTGTGACAAGGACTCCCATCAATTTCAGCTAACTACTTCATGAATACAATTACATGCAACAAACCTAAATAATCCTCCGACTAAAAGACCTAACCCTACAACGGTTAGACTCAGACAAGAGTTGCACCATATGGCCAAATCAATCATTCTGAGATTATTTAACCTTTACAGCATGTAACTTAACATATTCATAGAATAATTAATTTACATCAATATGAGTCCTATGAAGCACAAAGCAAGCATCATTCGAGCATCTAGAACTAAAAGCACTGCATAATCAGGCAGTCCTATCTCAGAAGCTCCTGAAGATCTGTAGAACTAAAAGCATTGCATTATCATGCATCCTACCATACAACACTGAGCATCTCCTTAGCCCTAATCTAGCATGAAATTCTCATATACTCATTTCAAACATCAATCATAAAACATGTATGAGTATTTTGGGAAATGCTTACTTGAGCTCAGCTGATTACATGCATCACACTCCTTTTTTTTAAAAAAAAACCTTTTTGAAAAATCATTTTCTTTTAGAAATATTTACCAATTCCTTAGAATGAATTCAGGTACACCCGAAAGTATGCTCGAAACCCTCAAACCAAGGCTCTGATACCAACTTGTAACGCCCTAAATTTCAACCCAAAATTTTCAATTAATAATTTAAGTGTTTTATCAAATCACAACTACAAAAATCTTAAATAGGACTATTTAATCTCAAAACATTTATCAGAGTATCGTCAAAAGTTATCATGTGCACAAATCTCCCATTGATGTGATGCAGTTGACCCGTACCCCTCCTTTAATATAAGGAAACCTGAAAAACATTTAAACCACAAATTGTAAGGACAAAACTTAGTGATTTCCCTAAAATACCTCATACAATACAACACAAATAAACAACTATGGGTTATCAGCAACCCTGGAGAGTACCCGAAGTCTCAGTGGGCAAACAACATGCCCTGTGGGTTATCAGCAACCCTGGAGACTATCCAAAGTCTCGACACACATAGTAACACATATCACAATAACAAAAAATAAGACCCAACTAGTCAGCACATATATATACTACCACACAGACAAGTACAACCCAATGGGCCGACATTGGTGCCTTCGACCCACGAGTATAGTAAGATAACTCACCTTAATCCAATACTAATCAATCACACACATGAGCTGCCTATACGAATGCTCCTCACACTAATCATTACAAAATGACCTTGATTAACAATTAAGGCGATTATCCATAAACAAGGGTCGTATTATATTCTATCATGCCAAGGGTAAAAGACTATTTTACCCTTCCCTTACATGACCCTTTTAACCATGACCCAAACCCAAAATGACCCAAGGCCCCAAAATGGCCCAAATGGATTTTTGGTGAGTACACCCCACGTACCAACCCACTATGCCCGATGTACTGCTTGATCGAAGAAAGGGAATTGGGTAGAAACCCGTTATGCGCAGCATACCAAGATGGTATGCCTGACGTAACTCGTTGATGTCCAAATCTCTACTTTGAGTGCTTAATCCATTATGAAAACTCATCCAATACTCAGATTTAACTCCAAAAAAGGTCTTCACTGATAAAGTTGACAACTTTTAGCTTTTGCACGGCCTAATGGAGCCCAACACCAAGCCCTAGGTCCATAACTTCATAAAAAGGTTAACAACTCATGGACGGTGAACTATAACCCCCAAGATCTGATTTTTATGTCTTAAAAGCTTCAAAATGACCTGAAGTGATAGTCAAAGGTTCTGGAGTAACTTTTACTCACAAGATCCAACCCATGGAACCTAGAAATAGCCAAAACATGAGCCAATTCTAGATCTAGTGAAATGAGCTACACAGATTCAAGTTTTATAACTTCTAAGGTTAAGGAATGACAAATGAGTTTAAGATCTAGATACGCCCATCGTACTGGATAAAGTCTCACTTCTAATTTAAACTTCAAACGACCATAACTTATTCGTTTCAATTCCGATTTCGGCGTTCTTTATACCCACGGAAAGGTATAGAAATCTATATAACCCTCTTTAGTTAAATTTGGCTTAACATAAGTGGAACTCAAAATTATAGTCCTTGCAAGCAGTCTGACACCTATCTTTCCCCAGTTCATCCTTGGTTCCCACTCACGATTCAAAGACTTAGATCTCACAACCAAACTTGTTAACCTTCAATAAGGCCTAAACTTTACTTTTCCAAAGCCCTAAAGTCTTCACATAATCGATTTACGGCCCACAAGCTCTGAATCATAGAATGATCCAAACAAAGTGTTACTATATATATATATATATATATATATATATATATATATATATTGTAAAAACACCATTAAAATGCAAATACAGTTTCAAATAAACAGAGTTAGGGTTTTCGTTAGCCATGCACTCCACCTCTATAAAAAACCGAACTTCAAAAGAACCTAAGATGAGAAGAAACTTACTCGAGTTGAGGGAGAAAATTATGTATTGCTCCTCAACGATCGAAGAAAACGACTATGTAGAAATGCGAGTGTAAATGAAACCTTTCTAAAACACTTTATTTAAACCAAAATCTACATGGTATTACTTACATGTCATTTAAGTGATGAATCGGAGGTCAAAGTCCACGTCACTTAATTACCGGGTGACGACTTCATCTCTTTCAAAACGATGTAAATGATATATAATTTTTCACTTTAATGGGTGAGAGATAAAAAAATTATTTTAATAACCTTTAAAACCAAACAACAACTTTATTGTGTTTTCATGTTAATAACCTTTCATTAATTATAAAACCATGATAACATGACGTTGAAAAGAAGAAGAAGGACAACAGATTTAAAGAAAGAAATTGTTATCTTTTGTCGTCTCAAATATCCGCACTGATTGCGAGTAGGGGTGAGTATAGGAACAGGGTACCCGTTATCGGAACCGGAATCGCCACAGAACTGCCAGTTCCGGAACCGGAACCGCCTAGGCAGTTCCGGTTCCGATTCCTAAAATCTAAGAACCGCCTTAAGCGATTCCGGTTATGGTTCTCATTATCTTGGGACCGGTATCCGTTGGGTAACCGGCGGTTTCGGTTTTTATACCGGGTACCCGGAACCGGTGGGTAACCGAAACCGGAACGGTACCCGGTTTTTTAATAGTATTATTTAATACATTTTTTCCAAAAATAAAGATTATATGCAAAAGTTAAATTACTAAAAGACACCCGGCTGGGGTTTTATGTAGGGGTGTGTATGGAGCGGGTTGGTTTGGTTATTGGTCAAAACCAAATCATAACCATTATGATTGGTTAATCCATTTTGGTAACCATTGGGTATGGTTAATATTGGTCGTGGTTAATGGTTTTTGTCGGTTAACGGTTTTGGTTAATGGTTAATATTGGTTAACCATAATGTTCAAAATAATATAAATGACGAAAGTATAGTGGCATAAAAAATAAAAAGAGAATACAAAAAGTCCTCAGGACCAATGTTTGTAACCTAGCTTATAATAATATAATAAAATGTGTATCTTTGATACTCAGTATGAGATAACACATAGTCACATTAAAAAAACATTTAATAAAAAGTATAAAACATTAAAGAAAATCAACATTAATAACCTCATATATTGATAATCGATATTAATATTAAAATAAAGTCAAACATTCATATAAGTTCAATGAGATTAAATAAAAAAACTAAAAAATAAAATAGCTAAACATTTATATTACGTGTTATCTGGATTAAAAAAAACAGTCACTCATATACATTCAATGTGATTAAGTCAAAAACAGTAAATAAAAAAAAATTAAAAATACATTCTTAATATATCACAAAGTGAAAAAGAACCAAAAACTTAACTTACCTAAAAGTTTTGATTATAAATTAAAAAAAAACCTTAGAATAGAATTATAAAGTCAAAACAATCTTTGATTAGGATTAACGTTGTGAAAAGTCTCCGATTAGGATTATGACTGCGAAGATAAAACTAATTATGAATAATGTTTACAAATTATAGAATTAGCCGACTAAGAATTATAACATTAATCAATAATCTAACTCAATGCCTGATTGGAAAATTGTATGTGTCTGCATAATCTATGTGATCATCACTTGATGGTTTGATTGCACGTTCGTCTCCTGATAAGTGAGGATTAATGAATTATATTTTGAAATTTTAATGGCTCTTAAATAAGTTTGACTATATTATTTTATATATAATCCATAATTTTTATGTATTAAAATATAAAGTTAGCGGTTCGGTTAACCTATAAAACCATAACCGAACCGTTTGTTATCGGTTAACAAAAATTAAAAACCGAACCAATGGTTTTTAAAATGGTTCGGTTATATCGGTTAATTTGGTTATGGTTCGGTTTTTCGGTTATTATGCTCACCCCTAGTTTTATGACTTTGGTCTTTACTCTTTAGTGGTCGGTGTATGTCTTGGCCGCCAACATTCACAAAACACAATTCACAAACACACACAAGATTTGAGTGTCTCGTTCTCGCATTCTCGCTGTAGCCTACTTCAATCGCATATCGTTCTCGCATCATCGCTACAGCTTAACTCGTTCTTACTTCAATCACACACTTCAATCGACGACGTGTTCAATTCAGTGTCCATGGTGCACGCCGGCGACTCGTTTCTTTGAATCCGACATACATGGGAGACTGCGACGACTTCTCCGGCTCCACAACGACGACTTCTCTAGCTCCACAGGTGAGATTAATGATTCTTTTACTGATTATGATTCTCTATGCTGATTAACGATTCCTTTCGCTATGAGATCCTTTCATTTACTCACTGATGACACGTATTACGGTATTAGGAGCAAGGTTACGTACCCACTTAAGGGTGTGAAGTGTGAACTTGTTCCTATCAAAGTCTAACTTGCTCTTTTGGAGAACTAGGCTGCCCCCTCTCTATATTCTTAACAAAAATTGATTGTTGTTAAAAAATTATAGAATAGCCAACTAAATCTGGGTTATACAAAAACTCATCTTCAATATGAACTTCTCCAAGAACTCATCAGCAATATCTCTGTTCTTAGATATGAACTTCTCCAAAAACTCATCTTCAGGCAACCACATCACATTAAGAAACTTTGGTGTCTTCTTCAAAACCTGTTTTGGATGTCAAAATATTCAAAATTTTATACCTGGGAATCACTCATTCTTCCAAACTAAGCATCAAACAAGTAGGTCGACGAACTAACACATCCTTATCAAACTTAACTATATTTAAGAAGAATTCAATCCCAAGATATAACTTTGATTCAGATACTCTAAACAATCCAGGAGCCCTCTTAAACATATCTAAACATTCAACTTTAGTGAACCAAAATGATTGGAATAATTCAAACTTTCTTTTAATTGTTTCATCACTCATACAGCTCAAAGTATATAGAGCATGAACCAACATTCTTGAATCGATAGAAAAAGACAAGGGGGTAATAAGAAGTTACATTTGCCTCCCTTAATGTTTAACGTAGTTTCACTTTTTGAACATTAAACAAAAAATATAATCTTTACATCTATTGATTTGCTTGATGTTAAGGGAAAACATGCATGGAAAAGCAACACTATGTAAAAGAGGTTCTATAAAAATCACTTGTTCGCATTTCAAGGTATTAGAAGATGATATTGAGAAATAGGGGGTAAATGACATAACCGTAAATACATTCGAAGCTGTGATATTTAGGATTGCTCTCACTACTAATTGTTGGACTTCTGTACAAAATCTAAACTATTTGTGTTTGACTGCGCATTTTACTGATGCACCCACAATCTGTAACCAAGGTTTAAAAAGGCGGAAACGGGCTTCAACGCTAAGCCCTTATCCTCAAGAGGCGTAAGCCTAATAGGATTATCAATAAATAATTATATAAAATTTTATATATATATATAACAAAAAAACATAATTTTATATCTAAATGAGAAATATGATAAGTCACTAAGTTAATAGCATAAAAGTGAAGCACAAAATCCTTAAATGTCAATAACACAAAAGTCTAGCATAGAAGTCTTGAATGCATGGAACCTAAATCCTTAAATGTCAACAGCACAAAAGTGAAAAGTCTAGCACAAAAGTCTGAGAGGCACAGAGCCCAAATTCAAACATTATTAAAGCAACCATTTTATGGCGCATCGTTCTCACGATAGATGTCATCTTCATCAACCGAATTTAGTCCACATCATCTTCATCCACCGAATTCTGTTCAACATTTTTCCGCTTCCTAGATGAAGAACTTTCACCTCTCTCCCTAGTTTCCCTACAAACTACATCAATTTCATCTTCCTCACATGCTTCATCATATTCATCACTCGGGTTGGCTATCCACTCATTATCAGATAACACCTCATTAACAACTAATGGGTTATCAGAATCTTTTAGCTTAGTCTTCCTGATAAACTTTTGCATCAGTTTCTTATTGGACATTATGTACACCAAGTTATTCATCCTATTAGTGCTCAATCGGTTTCTTCTTTTTGTATGAACTTGATTAAACGTATTCCAGTTTCGTTCACACGACGAACCCGAACAAGTAAGACCTAATATCTTCATCGTAAAGGCTTGTAGTTCTGGAACTTCATCTCCATAATGGCCCCACCATGTGACTATATAAGTTAAATGAATAAATAAATTAGTAAATAATATAATTATGCAAAATAATAAAATATAATAATTATAACTTGTAAGTTATAAATATTTATTAGTTACCAGGAACACGCTTCATATACGAATTCAAAGAAGCTCTACATCCAAACGTTCCTTTTTGGTATTTGTAGTCATCGGGTTGAGCTTCAATCTTCATATAAATATCATTACTCTTAATTAATCTGTTCATGCAATTGTACAATCCTCTCTTAATTTTCGGATGCTGGGAAACATTAGGACTCCATCTAAATTCAGAATTCAAGTAGTAGGCAGCTGCATGCAAATACCTATGCATTTGATGTTCCCATTTTTCATCAATGATATCCCAAATCTCTTTATAAGAAGAGACTTCATTATCAAAGTTCTTTGCAATTTTTTCTTTGCACTCATCCATCGCACCATAAATAAAAACCATAACTGGTGATTGCTCACCTATAACATCCATAAATTTTACGCCAAATTTAAACTTTTCAATCATAAATAAAAACCAAATAGCATTGTTTACAAAATGTTTTCAAATCATTATCCATCAGAGTGTCCCAAAAATCATAACATAAGGATGAGGAGCGGTACGGTCATGCCTTCGCCTTTCCATGATATCCTGAAGTACCTGAAACAATAAACAAAAAATTGTAAGCCCGAGGGCTTAGTGAGCTACCCCCAAAATACCAATACCACACTAACAATACAATATCAGTAATAATCAATCAATCAACATGCATACTGGGCCATCGCCTTGACTGGACCGCCCAACAGGGCCTACATTCTATCTGGATCTATCCCGAGCCTTCGGCATGACTGGTCCGCCATGTGGGCCTACAGTCTCCTCGCACCGCTCATAGGGTGTGTTGGCCTACAGCACAAAGCAGGTCCGCCTCAACCCAACAAACAAGCAAATACTATGTGCGCATAACTATCATATACTGGCATATATAAACATCAAACATATTTATCACTGGTCATCAATCATAGAATTCTATCGTAACTAGAGTACCGACCTAGCAGGTCACTAATATACCAATCCCTATGGATCATAAGAGCATAGCATACTGTCTACCGTGATTCTGATCTAACAGATCATAACCACATATAGCATACCATAACAATAACAGCTAAAGGGTCGGCCTTGGTGCCGCAGACCCTACCGATATAGTGAGGATAACTCACCTCGCAAATGTCGAATCAGAAGGTAAGCTCCAACTCTCGGATCACTTGACACAGGCTCCACCACCTATAGCACAATATGTTCATAAGTCTTTAACCTTATAAGGTACTTTATAACCCACTAGTCAACCCCTGATCAAAGTCAAAGCCCTCAGTCAAGGTCAACAGTTCATGTTGACCTCGACTCGCCGAGTACCCTCGGTTACTCGCCGAGTTCCTTGAAACAAATTCCAACTCGCCGAGTCATTAGGGTGACTCGTCGAGTTCCTTTGATTCTCGAACAAACTTTAAGGCCATCCGTCAAGTTCCCTCCTTGCAACTCGACGAATACACACACATACATATCTAGGAGAAAACTCATCCGACTCGCCGAGTTGTTCTTCAACTCGTCGAGTCTATGGCAATCATCATCGGACTCGCCGAGTTGTTCATCCAACTCGTCGAGTCCACGGTCATCTTCGTGTGACTCGCCGATTCAACCTTACGACTCGCCGAGTCCATTCAGTCCTTTTTCCATGCAGAACTATTTTGAGCCATGCAGCGGCTCCAACTCACAGATCCAAGCTTCTAGGGCATGCTTGTCACGTAAAGTTGCAAACTTTACGTGCATGCTGTTGGATAAGGTCTCTAAGTCCATAACTTATTTGGTATATACTTGACCCGACCCGACATGGTCTATTTGGGTTGCACTTCACCCGAACAATTATTATGGATAATCTTATGAGAATAGTATGTTTATGATTTATTAATATATTATAAGTTATAATATATTAATATGAAATCACATTGTTTAATTAGAATTGATCTTAAATTAATTATGAATTAATTTAGTGATCAAAAGGCGACTAATTAAACATGGGCTATTGCATTTTATATAATGTGGGCTTACACTCATTAGGAATGGGCTAAGCATGCATGGGGATCCATGGATGATCCATGGAGCTTTTAACCCATGGGTCCTTGGAAAGGAAAAGACATGGGTTATTAGGTTTTACCCTAATCCTCCACACTATATAAAGATGTCTGTGATGCTTGAAATGACAACTAGTTGTGTGAGAACTAAGTGGTGGCCGATTTCAAGAGTGCATATACATATTCTCTCAAGTTTTCAAAGTTTGTGGTGATTTGTGATTCCACTTGAGGCATTCACACTATTGGTGCTAGGCTCTCAAACTCCAAGGAAGCAATCACAATCAAAAGGTATGTCTTTCTACTAGTAGTTTTATGATTCAAGATCCTTATGCTATGCTAGTTAGGAAGTAACCTTAGAAATCATTTTTTGCATGTATTTAGAGAAAACATAGATCCAAGGTTATTAGGGTTGCATGTACACCTTAGGAGTGTTAGAATGCTCAAAACCCGACAGTGGTATCAAAGCCTAGGCTTGTTTTCTTAAATACTTGATGCAAATTGCTGAAAATCGAAGTTTATATGCTGTCTGCACAGCAGACTCGCCGAGTCCATGAAGGGACTCGACGATTCTAAGGCAAAATGCATCCAACTCGTCGAGTTTGTTCATGCACTCGACGAGTTGGACCCCCTGACAGCATATATTCGACTGTTTTGGCTGGAATTGGTCTAGAATCACTACCATAAACTGTTTTTGACTTGTAAAACCTGTTTTTGATGTGGTAATGATTGTGGTAAACGAATTTCAAGGATAATATAAAAATTCCAAGTTTTATATGTGGTCATATGATACTTGAAATTGTTGATATGGATGTTCATGTTCTTATGAGTTTTGTTAGATCATAGGAATTATTTGCAAATTGTTTGTTAGTTAATTCTTGATCTTAATGTGATTTAATGGAATCCATAATTTGTCCTCAACTTATGGATTACCAAAAGTCTTTTTCTTTTAAAAGTCCATTAAAAACATAGGTTACATAAGTTGAAGAGACTTTTTTTATAATAAATGGTTTTATGGACTCCATAACTTGTCCTCAAGTTATGGATGTCCAAGAGTCTCTTCATTAAAAGTTTTAAACACTTAATTAAAACACATAATTTATGAATATCCAAAAGTTTATGAATTGTTCAAAAAATGCCCTCAAGTTTTGGAATTTGTAAAGTCTCACACAAACTTTAATTCCAAACCCTTAGAGTTTTAAAAGTTAAAACTCAACCTTTATACTATTATAAGATTAATGTTTAATATTTATATATATGTATAAGATTAAGTTGTTTTACCGTTAGTAGGCCTCATTCACGAAGCCGGTCTATAAGGGGGTATAAGGTTGCTGCCTATAAAATGGTAGCTTAATGGGTGTACACTCTCACCCACCGCGTCCTTGATTAGTAGAGGGTCGTTAGCCGAACGGGTAGGACAATGACTTTAAATTCTCATTAAAAGTATAATGACTATTATAAAGTAACTAAATATTTTTAATTCCCAAACTTAGTTACTTTAGGAAAAATGTGAATTTGGTGCTAACCCATGAATTTACACTTTGTACCATACCAAGTCGTTGGTGGAGCGTGTGTGGTTAACCGGCACATTAACTTGGACTAGTAAGGATCATAAAGGGTGACTTAATGTTTATCATAGATTGGTGGAGCACGTGTGGTTAACCGGCACATTGATTAGGTGATAATATTAAGGGTACCAAGTGAATTTGCATTGTTATTCACACCTTGTTTTGTGATCCTCGGCATCCCAATCACAAAATTTGAGAGGGGACACTCGAGATCGAAACATGCCATTGAAAAGTTCAATGAATCTCAAAAGATCTAGGAATTTCAAAACCAGGAAAAACCTAATAAAATTATTTCATTTTCGTGGTGGAAATTGGTGAATCGTCATTCGCTTACCTTCAAATATCTTATAGCTTGGATTACGGCATCCCTCTTGCAAGTTATAAAATATTGTGTTGGGTTCTAGCCTTAATATTTCATATTGGGTGCTATATTAAGGACTTGAATCAACTAACTTGATTTTCTCCCATTGTATATGTCTGGTTCAGACAACTATGATCTTCCCAAATCGCTTGGAACAAGCTTTCCTCTTGAAGATGATGTCCCTCAACATCATGCTTCACTTCCTCCACCTCCTCCATTTATTCTCCCTGACCCACAAGCTCGAAGTCTTGAAAAGTTCAAGATCACTCAAGCCCTACTGGCAATGAAACATAAAGATGGAAACCATGTGTGTACTAATGTCTTAGAAATGAAGTCACACATTGACAGGTTGAGAATGTTAGGTGTCGATATCTCAAGGAAGTTGGCTGCTGACTCGGTTCTTCAGACGCTTCCGGAGTCATATAATGAGTTCATTAAGGACTACTATGTGACAGATCACGACATGACTCTTATTGATCTTTCTTATTTGCTCATTGCTGCTGAATCAGAAATGTTTTGGCGCACTGGAAAAGTAAATATTGGTGAAAGATCAAATTCTCAAACTTCCATGCACATGGATACTGGTAACATTGGAAGTCCAGAAAAGCTTTCTCTTCCCAATGGAAAGGGATCGACCTTGGTCAACCCGGTTGACCGAAAGGTAAAGGGAAAGGCTAAGTCTGTGATTGTCTCGTGTACAGTTCCCAAAGAGTCTATATGTTTTTATTGTCATGAGAAGGGACATTGGAAGCGAAGTTGCCCTGAATACCTGAAAGATTTGAAAGCAAGTAGAGACAAAATGGTTGACTCTGCTTCAGGTAAGTCCACTATCTAACTTTATTAAAGTTCCTAATTGTTGATTCCTATTACATGATGTGACTAAATTGCATCTTGATGTTTAGCAGGATCGAGCAAAAGGAAGGTTAAAAGAAGAGTGTGCAAAATCTGATTGCGAATATGGATTTCTATCGCATGGTTCGAGGATTGGATTTTTGAGCTACTACTTAGAAGTTATGATAGATTGCTAGGGAATATGTAATAGCATAGTTTCCATTTAAAGTTGCATTGTAAGGAATATTTTTCCGCATTTTAATAAAGAAATAAAAGTTTTGTTTATTTTATTTTATACTATATCCCCTTACAATGGCATTTACGGAAAATTGGTGTTTGTGTGTTTCTAGCAATATTGGAAATATGAGTTTAATTCTCTCATTTGTGGTAGTGTCTGAATTTACCAAATAAGGAAAGGTTTTCATCACCCAAGTTTCAATTGGACAGAAACTTGGAATCATACAGGCTGTAATGTATGATGAATGGGAATTTTCATCTTTGGAAAATTAAGACTAATTCATTGATCACATGCAAATGTGAGTCAATTAAAGGACTAAGGGATCAGGTACACTGGGTGTGTGCTGGTCAAGGTCCACCACAAAGATCGATTCGTCATGATTTACTAAAGTCTAGTAAGTATGGTTATACTTGCAAGTTTAAGTATAACTCTGTAATATTGAAAAGGTTTTAATGTATGGCAGAACGGATGGGAAGAATCAAATTTGGCAAAGAGATAAAAGTTTCTCAAATCTGAAAAGATGGGAGAGTACTTTAGTATCATGTTTTATGATCATCTTAATGATTTTGAAACCATATCACAATTTGATCCTCTAAGGACATCTTAGTGTATTCTTATGGCTTAGAAGAGGAGTCATGAATTGTTGGAATGGTTAAAATCAATAAGATGAAGCATACTTCATTCCAAAACAATTCTTAGAGTAATACTCCAAGATTATAACCTTGAGTGACATAAAGTAAGGTTTAAAAAACTTATCAAATGTAGTGTAAAATGTTTTCTACTCTTGTACATTTGAAATTGGTAAGTTGTGATGTCTTGGATAAGACAAAGACCAACTAAGACCAATTATGTGAAGTGTTTATCGTGATAAGAATCCGCACCAACTCTCGAATATTTTTTATGTCAAGGAATGGTCCTTAACTAGGGAAACTTATATGTCAAGAGGACAGTGGGAGCCTTAAAGATCCTGAAAGAGTTTCAAGATTTAATCAAGAGTAAAACCTGCGTTTTATCACTAGTACATGACTTGAGGTTTCTAACCTATCATGTTGACACAATTCTTGTGTCAATTAAGTTGACTATGCATATGAGTTATGTTAGTTATAAATTGTGAGCATAACAGCTTGGAAGCATTGGTGGGCCTTGTGCTACTAGGTGACAAGAAATTAAGATTTAACAAGTTCAATCCATGTAAGGCTGAATTTGACACTAACCTTGTCTTGTGATTATGGTTTTGACAAATTCACACGGATAGGAACTCATACACCATAAAATCTAAGTGTCATAAGGTTTCTCTCTGATTCATGAGAATGATGGTGAGGAAACGCTTTCACTAAGTAGATTTTAAGCAGATAGCAATTGTGTTATTTGCATTTTCAAAAGTCGTTAGTGGAGCGTGTGTGGTTAACCGGCACACTAACATGGACTTGTGAGAAATGGAAAAGGTCTAAACAATTGAGACTATGATTACGACATCCCTTTTCATAGTTCTTGAAATTGTTTAGACACACATGTGAGCTATCTACGGAAGGGTGTATGAATCTAAATTTTAGAATTCCAACCGATTTCTGAATACATGTCAAAGCTAGTGGGAGCATAAGTGTTATGCTAATAATCATCATGTTAGTGGGAGCATGATAATTATGATTATCATTGCAAGCTAGCAATGTTAATTATAGAAAAAAAAAAGTTTCAATTCGTGAAGTTGCAGGGGTTCAAAAATTGTTTTGCTATAAATAAGGGAGACGAAATTATACTTCAATTCAATTCTAAAAGCTTAGATTGAGATTTTAATCATCTTTAGTCAAGGATATATATATATATATATATATATATATATATATATATATATATATATATATATGTATATGTATTTTATGTTGGAATGGTTAAACTTTGAAAACATGGCAAATAAAAAATATTGTAGCAAAAGACTGGTCTAGTATCATGTCTTTATGTGAGACATCATGAATCGTGTCCCATATGCTTTGGATATAGGATTGATTTCATGTGCTATAATATTCATCCTTTCTAAATTTTCCAAATGCTCAGGGCATTTAAAAGGGAAAAGTCTAGAACTGGATATGACTAAAGTGATTAAGCAATTGTCGAGAACAATCTGAGGTTTGCCAAAGATTGGTTGCTCAGGGACATTTGGAAGCATAGTGTTAATTTTGGCAGGACCATATTGATATTTTCTGAAAAGAGGCAACTCTTGTTCAGAAGTGATAGTCAAAATGGGACTATGGAAATGTCTCCATTGGTGGAACTTATTCATGATGGGTTTTGGTCATAAGACATCCTATGTGCTCATACAAACCCTAATGCTTGGATCTAGGTTTCTCTATTGTACATGATTTGAATCCAAGACTATAAACCCTAATTCTAGCATATGGAAATCCAAATTCACATGTAATTAGGTTTAAGAACATACCTTGATTGTTATATAGCAATAACAATCCAATTCCTCCTTGAATTGACCTTGGAAGGCTTAGAGTCACAAGTGTCACTCCTCTAATGGCTTACAAACACCATAAGCAAGTGGAGAAGGTATAAAGAGAGAGGAGAGAGGTTAGAATTCGTCCTTAGGACTTCTTGGGAAGGGTTGGACGAATTCCTATGCCTTAGGGGGTTTATATAGGTGTAAAGATTAGGGTTTTAGTCCTTATCCTTATCTAGTTGCTTGTCCACCAAGCAACCATAAGATAAGTCCTAGAAATCTTTATCCTAGTCGAATTCTAAGAGATTTACACCTCAAATTTGCTCACCATATATATAAGATAATCCTTACCTTATTTTGTAACTATCACATAATTACAATTCAGCCCCTCTAGTTTAATTAATTACACTTGATCACAAAATTAATTCTTAATTAATTATTGACCAATATTAATTAAACAAATATGATTTCTCCTTTAATATATTATTCTTATAACATATTAATAAATCATAATAACCTCTCTCTCTATTTATTTCTCCAATTAAGTTGCTTTGGTGAAGGCAACCCAAAAGGACCATGCACCATCGGGTCAAGTACATACCAAAATAGTTATGGACTTAGACACTAATCCAACAGTCTCCCACTTGGATAAGTCTAACAACTATTTTGCGTATGACTTCGGATCCTGATCTGCAATCATAGCTTTCCAAAGCCGTTGTCAACTCTGATCATATCAAATACATGTGTCCTTAGATAAGGGATCATATATTCCTCCATTCTAGATATCATATGAGATATGATTTCTAATCATTCTCTTTGTACTACTTCTCGATTTCTGATTTATGACGACAGACTAATTGAACAAATCAAATTAGCCCTAGCCCGGCCGAGCATTTACGTTTGTCATCACAAAACCATCGAGGGGCCCAAAGATATCGCTTTTATCCTACTTTGGATAAAAGGAACGGATAAACTTTGATACAATGCTTGCTTGTACTCACGCACCAAATCACACACAACAATATGTTTTATAACACCAAGTTACTGGTGCGTTTACATATTATCAATGTGCAACCGATTTGCAAGATACAACTCACACATCTCGGTCTCAAGAATATAAGATGTTATCGTCTCACCAATCACTCGTGATACAATCCATGGAGTGATCCAAGTGAGCGTGGGTTTAATCCAATGCTTAAATCACATTCATAAGCACTCATGAACGTTGCAGCAAACATTTGCTTATGTCTAATACTCTTTTAGACAATCCACACACCAATTCACGACAGTCTTCATTCATACCTACTTCCAACATATGAACGACTGTGGCCCGTTTGAATAATTCGATTATTCTTAATAAACTCAATTATTCTGGAAGTCAAAACATGCAAATGTGAAACACAAGAATAATACTAATCCCATATGGCCTCAAACCTTTGAGTATAAATAAAACTCCTTTTATTTATCACCATATCGATTACTCATTATTTGTCGTTTCGGGTAAACAACTTCTTACTTGAATTCCAACACTTGTCCCATGCTCCTAGCATGCACACAATGTTTACCTATGGTTCTTACTTTGTGAAATAGATCACATTGAACACATTTCCAATCCTTCTCATTTCACAACTCCAAATCCGTTTTTCATAAGTTAAAGAATATCAAATTCTTGTTACTTATAGAATATTCTAGATTCTAACATTCTATGCAACCTATCCTTTCGTAATGTCACTGCACCAAAGTCATAAAGACTATTTCCAATGATATTACAAAGTCCTCTATCGGAGATTGTTACAAAACAATTCCATAGACGTGATGTCTCTCACTCAAAGTACATTCTTTGAACATCCTTTTGCATAGAAGTTTCTAATCTAATCATAGATTTCTCAATATTCAATTCCCAATATGGACACACTTCCATATGTTCCATATGACAACTCATTCTTAATAGAATCTTATCTATTCGTAACGATGTCGATATAGTCCATCCAATATGGAAACATTTCCATATTTTCCAATACTATACTTCCAACTACTCGCAAGCGACCAATCTTCGTCGAACTTGGATTGTCCTTTGATAGTTGTTTAATTATTTTAGTCTAAACCGATTCTAGTCCTTTTTCCCTCTAAATGTGCTAGACATTCGGAAAATTTTAGAATGGTCAAACATTAAAGCATTTGCAATCGATCCTATACCCGAAGCGTATGGGACACGACGCATAATGTTTTATTTGCTATGTTCTCAAAATTCGAATTGTGAAAAGGGATGCCGTAATCATAATCGAAATTTTAAGAACACACTTTGTACCTTTGACTAAATTTTATTAACATTTCTCAACCTAAACCTTTAGATTTGAAATGAAGCATAATATTCTCTCCCTTAATTATAGCAAAAAAACTCTTCAACTATTGCGACTTTGCAAAGTATGACTCTTGTTTTCTATAATTAATATTGCTAATCTTGCAATACTTTCCTTAATAATCATACAATCATAACTTTTATGCTCCCACTATCTTGATGATTATTATAAAACATAACACTTATGCTCCCACTAGCTTCGACATGTATTAACTTTCAGAAAAACAATGCTTATTGAATTTCTTAAGTTCATGTTTCTAATACTTAGTGCTTTGATAATCTTTTATCAACGTTTCTTGATATTATACACATTTTCCTTTGATAGTTCATATGTGTGTCTAAACAATTAAGACTAATTGCCAAACCTCACAATTCAAATTATGGAAAGGGATGCCGTAACCATAATTGAATTCGAGAATGCAATTTTACAATCACTTTCTTCTTAAAATCTCTCTTAGTGAAAGCATTTCTTCACAATCATTTTCATGAAGGAGGAAATCTTATGACACTTAGATTTGAGCGGTGTATGTGTTCCTATCCATGTGAATTTGTTAAAACCAAAGTTTATGACAAATTCAAACTCATATGGACCGAGCTTTCTTAATCTTGATTTCTTGCCTTATGGTAGCACAGCTACCCACCATGTCTTCCAAGTAGTTAAGTGGCTCACCTTTTCTTATCAATGTACCTTTCATTGATTAAGGTGCTTTGCCTTTTATACGTTCAAAATGAGAACTCATAGAACTCTCATGCATAATTAACTCGATTGGATTGGCACAGAATCAAAATAATGTCAACACGATAGGTTGTAAACCTCAATTTGTGTGCTAGTGATGATCGATAAGGTTTATTTGATTTGTTCTTGAAACCTTTCAAGACAATTAAGACTCCCACTGACTCCTTGACATATAAGGTTCTCTTGTCAATAACCATTTCTTGACAAACAAATATTCAAGAGTTAGTGTAGCTTTTATCAAAACACTTCATAAATTGGTCCTAGTTGGTCTTTGTCTTATCCAAGACATCACAACTTTCCACATTTAATGAAAGTTACAAACCTTCTTAATACCTTTCACTCAATGTCACAATCTTAACTTTAAGACTTGTTATTGGAACGAAGTATGATTGACTTATTGATTTAACCATTTATTCAATTCTTGATTCCTCTTCTTAGACATACAATTGTACTAAGACTCACTTAGAGGATCAATTGAGATATGGTTCTTAATCATTAAGACTTATCATAAAGCATAAAAGGTACTCTCCCATCTTCTTAGAATGGAGAAACTTTTATCTTTCTGCCTACTTGATTCTTCTTATTCGTTCTGCTATTGATCTAAACCCTTTAATCAATTCAGAATTACACTTAATCTTATAAGTATAATCATATTTACTAAACCTTTAATAAATCATGACGAATATCTCGTTACTCTTATGGTGGACTTTGATCAACACACAACTTTGTGTACTCGATCTCCTAGTCTTTCACTTGACACTTTGTCAATGAATTAGTCTAATTTCCAAATACGAAATTTCTCATTCATCGTACAACCAAGTTGCATGATTCCAAATTTCTGTCCAATTGAAACTTGGGCGATGAGAAACTCTCCCTATTTGGTAAATTCTTGACTTTTCATAAATAACATAATAAGAACCAAATTCATTATTGCTAATAATAGAAACATTTAACATCAATTTTTTCATACACGCCATTATAAGGATAAATAAATAAAATTTAAAATCAAAATTTATTTTATTGCGGAAAAATTTGTCCTTACAATGCAACTCATTGAAAAACTTATGCTAATACATCTTTCTTAGCAATCTAATTCTAACTCTAAGTAGTAGATCAAGAATCTAATCTTCGAGAAATGCGATCGAAATCCATTCCTTTACGGTTAGATTTTGCTCACTTCTTCCCTTAAGCTCCCTTTCTTTTCTTCGATCCTACAAAACATCAATTGTAATCTTATTACATTATGTATTAAGAATCTAGAATAGAAGCTTAAAAGAGTTAGTCAATGGATTTTACCTATATTAGAGCCATACATTTCGACTCTCCCATCTCTTAGATCTCTTAGGTAAATAGGGCAGCTTCGTCTCCAATGCCCCTTCTCTTGGCAATAAAAACAGATCGACTCTTTTGGAACAGCACATGGAACCACTTCAGACATTGCCTTTCTCTTATGATCAAACTTTTCGATCATAGCATGTCTTTCGTTGCCACTGTCTATATCCATAGAGGTCTCGAAGGCAGATTCACCAATCAACATTGATTTTCTATTGCGCCAAATCATTTCTGATTCAGCAGCAATAAGCATATAGGTGAGATCTATAAGGGTCACGTCGTAGTTCATCATATAGTACTCTCTTACGAACTCACTATATGAGTTAGGAAGTGACTGAAGAACCCAATCAACAGCCATTTCCTCACAGACAACGGATCCCAACATTCTTAACTTATCAATGTGTGACTTCATCCCTAGGACGTGTGCACACACGGAGTTTCCTTCTTTATGTTTACTTGCCAAAAGGGCTTGAGTGATCTTGAACTTTTCAAGCCTTTGAATTTGTGGGTTAGGGAGAATAATTGGAGGAGGTAGAGGAAGTGAAGCATGATTTTTTGTTCCTCGATCGAATCGTGGAATATCATCTTCATGTGGAATGCTTGTTCCACGGGATTTGAGAAGACCATAGTTGTCGAACTTTGACATCTACAAACGGGAGAAAAACGAATTCAAGTTAGTTGATAGATTGAGTCCTTGGTAGATCAGCCAAATGAAATTCCAAGGCTAGGACCCAACACAATACGCTACAACCTAGAAAAGGGATGCCGTAATCTAGTTGCAGAATATTTGAAGGTAAGTGAATGACGATTCACTAATTTCCACCACGAAAAACGAAAAAGAAAATTTAAGTTTTAAATCTATGAAAACTCCTAGATCCTTTGAGATACATTTAACTTTCAATGGCATGTTTATATCTCGATATGCCCCTCTTGTTTGTGACTGGGATGCCGAGGATCACAAAGCGGGTGTGAATAACCATGCAAACTTACATGGTGCCCTCACATGTTACAGTCACCTATTCGATGTGCTGGTAAACCACACACGCTCCATCGAACTATGACAAACATTTAGTCACCCTTTGCTACCTTTGCTTAGACCCATTTAGTGTGTCGGTTAACCACACACGCTCCACTAACGTCTTCGCAAGGGCACAAAGTGTAATTTCATGGAATTGCATCAATTCACTTTTGCCTAAGTAACTAAGATTGGGAATTTCGAAAAACATTTAGTTACTTTAGTAATTCATTATACTTATAATAGAAGGTTTCGTCCTATCCTACCCGTTCGGCTAACGACCCTCCACTAGTCAAGAGTGCGGTGGGTAAGAGTGGATACCCATTCAATCGCCATTTTATAGGCAATTTCCTTAAACACCCCTTATAGACCAGCTTCGTGAATGAGGCCTACTAACGGTAAGACTGACTTTTAGTTATACATATATATAATGTTAGACTTTTAATGTTATATATAGTATAGGGTGTATTTTATAACTTTTAAAATACTATGTGGTTAACTTTAACAATTACACTTTTAATTCTATTAAATGGTTAACCTAAAATTTAATGGATTTATTAAATCTCTTTTAATTATACACCTTAATTAATTAATAAAACCATAAGGGTGTGATTTGAACTTTTTCAAAACTTCTTAGAGTATTAGAATTTAACATTCCTAATTAAACTTTTAATCAACTTTTAAATTCCAAAACTTGAGGGCAAGTTTTGAAACATTTCAACACATTAGGGTTTAGAATTTAAATATGGATCAAAATTAAACTATTTAATCAAAATTTAAATTCCAAAACTTGAGGGCAAGTTTTGAAACCTTTTTCAAAACATTAGGGTTTTAACTATTTAAATTTCAAAACAACAAAACTTTTGGGGTTCAAATTTAAACTATAAAACCTAAAGGGCCAAATATGAAACTTTTCACAACAACAAGGATCAAATAACAAATAATTCTAATTAACATTTAATCACATAATTATCCATATTTGATGATTTCTTTAATGATTTCTTGCAAAACAATTTATCAATTTACTCAAAATAATTAATCAATTATCTTATAAGGAAACAATTATCTTATTAATTGATAAATATCTTCAATTAGATCAAAATTATAGTCAAATATATCATATAATCGGATTAATAATGATCTAACATGATAAGGTAACTATCCATAAGCAAAAACAGCAAGAAATCCCGAAGTACCCTCCTTCTGACGAGTTGACTCGTCGAGTCAGCCTTGGACTCGTCGAGTCACCTTGGACTCGGCGAGTTCAGCCATGGACTCGGCGAGTCCAGCCTCCAGAATGCAAAAAATCGAATTTTTCAGTTACAACAAGCATCAATACAATAGAAACCAATCAAAGTTCTGATACCACTGATGGGTTTTGGTCATAAGACATCCTATGTGCTCATACAAACCCTAATGCTTGGATCTAGGTTTCTCTATTTTACATGCTTTGAATCCAAGACTATAAACCCTAATTCTAGCATATGGAAATCCAAATTCACATGTAATTAGGTTTAAGAACATACCTTGATTGTTATATAGCAATAACAATCCAATTCCTCCTTGAATTGACCTTGGAAGGCTTAGAGTCGCAAGTGTCACTCCTCTAATGGCTTACAAACACCATAAGCAAGTGGAGAAGGTATAACGAGAGAGGAGAGAGGTTAGAATTCGTCCTTAGGACTTCTTGGGAAGGGTTGGACGAATTCCTATGCCTTAGGGGGTTTATATAGGTGTAAAGATTAGGGTTTTAGTCCTTATCCTTATCTAGTTGCTTGTCCACCAAGCAACCATAAGATAAGTCCTAGAAATCCTTATCCTAGTCGAATTCTAAGAGATTTACACCTCAAATTCGCTCACCATATATATAAGATAATCCTTACCTTATTTTGTAACTATCACATAATTACAATTCAGCCCCTCTAGTTTAATTAATTACACTTGATCACAAAATTAATTCTTAATTAATTATTGACCAATATTAATTAAACAAATATGATTTCTCCTTTAATATATTATTCTTATAACATATTAATAAATCATAATAACCTCTCTCTCTCTATTTATTTCTCCAATCAAGTTGCGTTGGTGAAGGCAACCCAAAAGGACCATGCACCATCGGGTCAAGTACATACCAAAATAGTTATGGACTTAGACACTAATCCAACAATTCAATCTGCGTAAGATTAGAAAACCTTAATGCAAGAAGGATGTTCAAAGCAATGTACTTTGAATATGATACTTCGTTTCCATAGAGTTGATCTTCTTTGGAATACTCTGTAATGACTAGTGACAAGGTTTTGGTGACTTTATGCATAATCATTACAAGAGGAACATTGCATATAAGTTTAAAATCTAACTGATTTCGGTAAATGGTGAGAATTAGGAATTCTTATATTTACAATAAGGATTTGGGATTGTGAAATAAGCATCATTGGAATCATGTTCAATTGATCTATTTCACAAAGTTAGGATCATAGACAAACATAGTTTGCATACATGGAGTATGACATAACCATGGTTTAGAAAACAAAGTGTACATGCTACGAGCATGGGATAATTGTTGTTTTATTCAAGTATTAAGTTGATTATTTGAAACATTATACAATGAATAATGTGTAATCAATATGGTGATAAATAAAAGGTGGTTCTATTTATATTCAAAAGGGTTCTGAGACCATATTGGATTCGATTATTATTGTGTTTCACTTTGCATGTTTTGACTTCCAGAATAACTAACTTATTCTTTCCGAATAACTAAGTTACTTAAACACTCCACAGTCGTTCATATGTTGGAAGTAGGTATGAATTAATACTGTCATGAATCAAGTTTGTAGATGGCTAAACGTGTTTAGACATAACAATGGTTCCTACAACATTCATGAGTACTCATAAGTTATGAGTATTGGAATTAACTCAGGCTCACTTGTATCACTTCATGGAATTTATCTCGAGTGATCGTGAGTCGGTAATATCATATAAGTCTTCAAACCTAGAGATATGAGTTGTTGCCTATGAGTTGGTTGTGCATTGATTGCATGAAAACGCATCTGTAACTTGATGTTATAAAACGTGCCTTTGTGTACAATTCAACAAGTAGTAGAACAAACATATGAGTCGAAGTTTATATGTTCCTTCTAGAAATAGAAGCGATATTTGGGCCCCTCGATGATTTTGTTTTGACCTATGTACCGGGCCCGGTCAAAACTAAATTGATGTGTTCGATTAAGTTCATTGTTAAAGAAATCGGAAATCGGGAAACAAACTGCTGGACAATAAGTACGATGTTGTTCCATGTATTTTTCCGACCGATATCATGAGAACAGAGGATTATATGATCACTTATCTAAAATGGCACTTCATAGTTCAACAGAGTTTTCGAAAGCTAGGATTGCTGGTTGGTTCCTGAAGTAATATAGGCAAATATAGTTATTAGACTTATCCAAGTGGTAGACTATTGGATAAGGTGTCTAAGTCCATAACTTATTTGGTATATACTTGACCCGACCTGGCATGGTCCATTTGGGTTGCACTTCACCCGAACAATTATTATGGATAATCTTATGAGAATAGTATGTTTATGATTTATTAATATATTATAAGTTATAATATATTAATATGAAATCACATTGTTTAATTAGTATTGATCTTAAATTAATTATGAATTAATTTAGTGATCAAAAGGCGACTAATTAAAACACGGACTATTGCATTTTATATAATGTGGGCTTACACTCATTAGGAATGGGCTAAGCATGCATGGAGGTCCATGGATGATCCATGGAGCTTTTAACCCATGGATCCTTGGAAAGGAAAAGACATGGGTTATTAGGGTTTACCCTAATCCTCCACACTATATAAAGATGCTTGTGATACTTGAAATGACAACTAGTTGTGTGAGAACTAAGTGGTGGCCGATTTCAAGAGTGCATATACATATTCTCTCAAGTTTCCAAAGTTTGTGGTGATTTGTGATTCCACTTGAGGCATTCACACTATTGGTGCTAGGCTCTCAAACTCCAAGCAAGCAATCACAATCAAAAGGTACGTCTTTCTACTAGTAGTTTTATGATTCAAGATCCTTATGCTATGCTAGTTAGGAAGTAACCTTAGAAATCATTTTTTTCATGTATTTAGAGAAAACATAGATCCAAGGTTATTAGGGTTGCATGTACACCTTAGGAGTGTTAGAATACTCAAAACCCAACACATGCATGACTTTAAATGCTCCAAATGCCAAATCTAAGCCCTTAATGGGGCTTCATGCCCAAGAGGGACCTCAATCACGACCAAAACTGTAACTTTATGCTTCCAGAATCTGAAGAGGGTCTAGATCTGAAGTTACAACTTCAGATCTTGCCCTTAGCTCATCATACCAACTTGATATTCCAAGAAAACCCTAAAACTCAACTAATAGAGGATATCTATAAGGAAAATGACAGTTTAGGTACCTCTAGAAGATGATATTTGAGATGAATGTTGATTTCCACACTCTAATTGCTCCAACCTCCTTTTCCTCCAAGTCTTCTCCTTCCAAAAATCCTCTTTTCAAGCTTCAACACATACACAAGGCACACACACACGAATAAGGGCTCTCAAGGACTATTTAGAACTGTAAAGAGGTCCAAGGGAGGCTAAGGTCCCTTTAAATAGGGATACAAACCCCGTGATTTAGGGTTTCATCTGCCAGCTCCTACTCGCCGAGTAGGTCACCTAACACGCGATCCCACCCCGTTGCTACTCAACAAGTAGGGCAATAAAATCGTCGAGTAGAGATTAACCCAATACATCTTATTTAAAACAATACCTAAGAATCGGGGCGTTACAACTCTCCCCCACTTGAACTAGACTTTGCCCACGAAGTCCGCTGGAATAAATAAGGTCGGGTAATTTTCGCGCATCTCCGCCTCCAGATCCCGTGTCCACTCGGATCCCCTCCGATGTTCCCACTGTACCTTTACCAAAGGAAATCCCTTGTTCCACAAAATCTTCTTCTTCTTTTCCAAAATAGCCACAGGCCTCTCCAGATAGTTCAGGCGCTCATCGACCTGAATGACATCCAACGATACCACTCCCTCCTGATGCCTAATGCCTTTTCGTAATTGCGAAACATGAAATGTGTTATGGATCCGGCTGAGCTCCTCTAGAAGCTCTAACCTATAAGCTACCCTACCGACCCTGGCAACAATCCTGAACGGCCCAATGTAACGGGGACCCAATTTTCCCTTCTTCCTGAAGCAGATCACACCCTTCCAGGGTGAGACTTTCAGGAGGACCATGTCACCCACCTGAAATTCCAGCTCAGATCGGCGTTGGTCGGCATAACTTTTCTGCTGGCTCTGAGCGGTCTGCAGTCGCTATCTAATCTGCTGTATCATCTCGGTAGTTTGCAGAACTGCCTCTGTCCGACCCATTACCCTGTGCCCAATCTCACCCCAGCAGACTGGGGTCCTACACTTCCGCCCGTACAACTGCTCGAAAGGTGGGGCGCCAATACTGCAATGATAGTTGTTATTGTAAGCGAACTCTGCAAGCGGTATGTGGGAATCCCAACTCCCACAAAAATCAATGACGCATGCCCTCAACATATCCTAGAGGTTCTGAATGGTCTGCTCACTCTGCCCATCAGTCTGCGGATGGAATGCCATGCTAAAATGCAGTCTCGTACCTAGTTCCTCGTGGAACTTCTGCCAAAAACAGGAAGTAAATATGACATCTCGATCGGACACAATGGAAACTGGGACCGCATGGCGAGAGACAATCTCACGGACGTACAAGTCTGCCAACTTCTCTGCTGACGAATTCTCCCGTATGGCTAGGAAATGGGCACTCTTGGTCAATCGATCCACGATGACCCATATAGCATCGAACCCCTTTGCCATCTTCGGTAACTTCGTGATGAAATCCATCGCGATCCATTCCCATTTCCACATGGGAATTTCCAGAGGCTGCAGCTTACCGTGCGGCCTCTGATGTTCGGCCTTGACCATCCTACATGTCAAAAACCTCTCAACAAACCAAGCGATATCTCGCTTCATACCAGGCCACCAATAACTCGAGCTCAAATCACGGTACATCTTGGTGGCTCCCGGGTGAATAGAAAACCGAGACTGATGAGCCTCTTCCATCACTGTCTGCCGGACCCCTCCGGACATCGGAACCCAAACCCGACCGTAATGGGTCAACAATTCGCAGCTATCCTAAACAAACCAGGCGCTTTCGCCCTTAATCCTTTCCAACTTCCAGTTCTTCGGCCTCATACCCTCAATCAGAGCATCCCTGACCAAACCCACCAGCGGGGAATCCACCGTTATCCTCATACACTTGGCTGGGGTAGAGGACCCAGCCAACTTGCGGCTCAGAGCATCCGCAACCACGTTCGCTTTACCAGGATGGTAAAGGATCTCACAATCATAGTACGTGACCACATCCAGCCACTTGCGCTGCCTCATGTTCAGGTTCGGCTGATCCATGATATGTCTCAAACTCTTGTGATCCGTGTATATAGTACAACAAACCCCGTACAGATAGTGCCTCCAAATCTTGAGAGCGAAGACCACCGCTCCCAACTCAAGATCGTGCGTGGGGTATCTCGTCTCGTCAAGCTTCAGCTGCCTCGATGTATAAGGTATCATTCGTCCCCTCTGCATGAGGACTGCCCCCAAACCTGTGATGGAGGCATCACAAAACATCACAAAATCCTCAACTCCCTCGGGGAGTGTCAACACCGACGCCTCGCATAAACATCGCCGCAGGGTCTCAAATGCCCTTTGTTGCTCAGGGCCCCACCGGAAATCTACCCTCTTCCTTGTTAGATGAGTGAGGGGTACGACAATCTTGGAGAAATCATGAATGAATCTCCGATAATACTCTGCTAAACCCAAGAAACTCCTAATGTCTGAGGGAGATTTCGGAGTCTCCCACTGCATAACTGCCTCCACCTTGGCCGGATTGATCAAAATCCCCTCCTGGTTAACGAGATGTCGGAGGAACAAGACCTCTCGCAACCAAAACTCACACTTCGAGAATTTGGCATATAGTCGTTCTCGTCGTAGAACCTCCAACAGCTCCTTGAGATGCTCCTCATGCTGCTCTCGGGTCTTGGAATACACCAAGATATCATCTATAAACACAATGACCGAGCGATCGAGCATCGGTCTGCAGAATCAGTTCATTAGATCCATGAACACTGTTGGTACGTTTGTGAGCCCAAACGACATCACCACGAACTCGTAATGACCATAACGAGTCTGAAACGCGGTCTTCTCCACGTCTTCCTCCCTCACCCTTATCTGGTGATATCCTGATCTCAAGTCAATCTTGGAAAACCAAGATGCACCCTGCAGCTGATCGAAAAGATCGTCTATCATCAGGAGCGGATAACGATTCTTCATCGTTAATTTGTTCAGCTCCCTGTAGTCAATGTACATCCTGTGTGAACTGTCCTTCTTCCTGACGAAAAGGATCGGTGCTCCCAAGGTTGAACTACTCGGACGAATAAAATGCTTACCCAGCATCTCATGCAACTGAGATGATAACTCCTGCATCTCAAGCGGTGCCAATCGGTACGACGCCTTGGCGATAGGGGCCACACCTGGCACTAGGTCAATCCTAAACTACATGCCTCTCCGGAGGCACTCTGGGTAACTCCTCCGGAAACACATCAGCAAACTCCCTCACCACCGGGAGCTCAGAAACTGAGAGCTGCTCTCTAACCCGCATATCTACCACATACGCCAAATAACTGGCACACCCGTGTTGAATATACTATCGAGCCCTGGCTGCCGAACAAAACCCTGATCCCAACATGGTGCCCTCACCATATACTACAAGTTCTCCCCCACTTGGGGTTCGAACCACCACCCGCTGTCCCTCACAGTCAATCATGGCGCCAAAACGACTAAGCCAATCCATCCCTACAATCACGCATACATCCCCCATGGGGATAGGAATCAAATCTATCGGGAAAGGCACCCCGAAAATCTCCAACTCGCATCCTCGGTAGACCGAAGAAGCAGAAACCCCGTGCTCGTTGGTGATCAACACTCGCAACATGCACTCAAGATCATTCATCGGCACGCTGAACCCTCTAGAGAAGGTCTGAGATACAAACGATCGACTCGCCCCCGAGTCAAATAATACCAAAGCGGGCAAAGAATTTACTAAAAACGTACCTAATCACAGGTGCAATCAATAAGCATAACACAAATACAATAACTGAGACAGAGAATAGAAACGTACCAACAACCACATCCAGTGCTGACCTGGCCTCCTCGGCCGTGAGCGGGAAGGCGCGACCCTGAGCCTTCGGAGGCTCCACTTTGACTGGCCTCCCGTCTCCAATCCTCACAGTAGCTGGCGCGGAACCCTGCACCGACTTGGCGGCGAGCTGCGAACAGTTGGTCTTCACATGACCAAACTGATGACACTGGTAACAAATCCTCATATCTGCTGGAGGGGTGGACTAACGACAGTCCCTGGCATAGTGCCCCTCCTTGCCATATTTGTGGCACCCACCTCCTGCTCGAAAAAACCCTGAATGAGCCTTGCCACACTTTCCACAAGTGCGGCTCTGATGGCCCCCATACTGTGTATCAGCGGTCTTAGACCGCTTAGGCGCCGACTGAGACTGTGCCGGTGACTGACGCTGCTCCTTCAGCTGCAGCTCTATCTCCAACTCACGCCGCCTTGCGGATTCCTGAAGGTTCAAGAGGGTATCACAACGCTGTGTAGCCACAAACTGCCGTATATCCGTCTTGAGCATACTCAGATAACGAGTCATCTGAGACTGCTCTAACGCAAACTCCGGCAAAAACATAGCCCTCTCAGTGAACATCCGGGAGATCTCCATCACAGACTCCCCATCCTGTCTCCATGTCAAAAACTCCTGAGCAAGTCGCTCCTGTTCCACGCGCGGAACGTAGCGGGTGCGAAACATATCCCGGAACTGCTCCCAAGTAATAGCAGCCCGTTGATCATCAGAATTTGAACCTGTCGTCAATCTCCACCAGTCCTTTGCCCCGAGCCTAAGCAGGTTCAGAGCACACCTAACCTTCTGGTCAGCAGGACATGAGCACATGAAGAAACAGCCCTCCACGTCAGACAACCACTGCATAGCCCTGATCACATCCTATGTACCATCAAATGTCCAGGGCTTTGTATTATCGAAGTCCCGGTACTAGAAAGCCCTGTCGGTTCCTCCTCCAACCCCTGTCGCAGTTACAGCCAAAGTGGCTGCAGCGGCAGCTGTCTTTGCTAAAGCTGCATATCGCTCATCAAAGTACTCCACCATCACGGTCTCAATCGACCCAAACATCTCTGGTAGCTGCACTCGGAATGCAGCATCAATCTCGTCGTGTATGATCTCTCGAATCCTGACATCTAACTCCTCGGTCCTTATCTGAACCACGGGCTCAGGTGCTACCGACACCTCCAACTCTCCGTCTCCCAACCCCGATCCTGATCCTGATCCGGATCCTGAAGCAACACGTCTCGTCACCACCATATTGAAATATATATACAAGTCATCAGATAAATAACATAATGTCGCGAGACCAAAACCCACAAACCCTAGGGGTTGTGATTTCCTTACTACCCGTATGGGTCCTGTGCTTCCAGTAGTACGGGCCCATACTACCTTCCACACTTACCCATATTTGTCTCAAGTATCACCACAACACCCTAACAATATCATCAACATAGGAAATGCGCTCAGCCCTCACTTCTAGGGGAATACCAAATATCTCGCATCTAGTCTCATCACTTATCATGACTCACACATCCATGAAACTTCCATCATCCCCTGCAGCGCCAGTGCACGCTAGTTGCACATAACGTTGGACCCAATAGACTTTTAAATATCCAATCCTACCCGAAGGCCGAATCAACATTCTCAGGCTATAAGGTCTTTATTATGCACAACCGTGATGCATACACTAAACATCTACAGTTATGATGTCAATTTCACGTACAAGAAACCCTAGGCTAATAGGCATCATGTAATCAGGCAAATCTATCATGCGATTCCTAAAGATCCCTAGCCTAGCACTAGCATGCTGTTCTAACATATCAGAATATCAAATAACTGCATGGTATTTTGGGGTTTACTTATAGGTTTCGGTTGATCGTACCCTCTGCATCCTCCATCCTTTATTTTGAAAACCATTTTAAAACTTACTTTTCAAAAATCTCCTTGATTTGAGACTGGATTCACACGAGTGTTCCTCCAGTTCACTCAAACCAAGGCTCTAATACCAACTTGCAACATCCATAAATTTTACGCTAAATTTAAACTTTTCAATCATAAATAAAAACCAAATAGCATTGTTTACAAAATGTTTTCAAATCATTATCCATCAGAGTGTCCCAAAAATCATAACATAAGGATGAGGAGCGGTACAGTCACGCCTTCGCCTTTCTATGATCTCCTGAAGTACCTGAAACAATAAACTGAAAACTATAAGCCTGAGGGCTTAGTGAGCTACCCCTAAAATACCAATACCACACTGACAATACCATATTAGTAATAATCAATCAATCAACATGCATATTGGGCCATCGGCCTGACTGGACCGCCCTACAGGGCCTACAGTCTATCTGGATCTATCCCGAGCCTTCGGCATGACTGGTCCGCCACTTGGGCCTACAGTCTCCCCATACCGCTCATAGGGTGTGTTGGCCTACAACACAAAGCAGGTCCGCCTCAACCCAACCAACAAGCAAATACTATGTGCACATAACTATCATCTACTGGCATATATAAACATCAAGCATATTTATCACTGGTCATCAATCATAGAATTCTCTCGTAACTAGAGTACCGACCTAGCAGGTCACTAATATACCAATCCCTACGGATCATAAGAGCATAGCATATTGTCTACCCTGATTCCGATCTAACAGATCATAACCACATATAGCATACCATAACAATAACAACTAAAGGGCCAGCCTTGGTGCCGTAGAACCTATCGATATAGTGAGGATAACTCACCTCGCAGATGTCGAATCGGAAGGTAAGCTCCAACTCTTAGATCACTTGACACAGGCTCCACCACCTATAGCACAATATGTTCGTAAGTCTTTAACCTTATAAGGTACTCCATAACCCACTAGTCAACCCCTGATCAAAGTTAAAGCCCTTAGTCAAGGTCAACAATCCATGTTGACCTTGACTCGCCGAGTACCCTCGGCTACTCGCCGAGTTCCTTGAAGCACATTCCAACTCGCCGAGTCATTAGGGTGACTCGTCAAGTTCCTTCGATTCTTGGACAAACTTTAAGGCCACCCATCAAGTTCCCTCATTGCAACTCGACGGATACACACTCATACATATATCCAGGAGAAAACTCATCCGACTCGCCGAGTTGTTCTTCAACTCGTCGAGTCTATGGCAATCATCATCGGACTCGCCGAGTTGTTCATCCAACTCGTCGAGTCCACGGTCATCTTCATGTAACTCGTTGAGTCAATTCAGTCCTTTTTCCATACAGACCTATTTTGAGCCATGCAGCGGCTCCAACTCACATATCCAAGCTTCTAGGGCATGCTTGTCACGTAAAGTTGCAAACTTTACGTGCATGCATGGCTTTAAATGCTCCAAATGCCAAATCTAAGCTCTTAATGGGGCTTCATGCCCAAGAGGGTCCTCAATCACGACCAAAACTATAACTTTATGCTTCTAGAATCCGAAGAGGGTCCATATCTGAAGTTACAATTTCAGATCTAGCCCTTAGCTCATCATACCAACTTGATATTCCAAGAAAACCCTAAAACTCAACTAATAGAGGATATCTATAAGGAAAATGACGGTTCAGGTACCTCTGGAAGATGATATTTGAAATGAATATTGATTTCCACACTCTAATTGCTCCAACCCTCCTTCTCCTCCAAGTCTTCTCCTTCCAAAAATCCTCTTTTCAAGCTTCAACACATACACAAGGCACACACACACACACGAATAAGGGCTCTCAAGGACTCTTTAGAACTGTAAAGAGGTCCAAGGGAGGCTAAGCCGCTAAGGTCCTTTTAAATAGGGATACAAACCCCGGGATTTAGGGTTTCATCTGCCAGCTCCTACTCGCCGAGTAGGTCACTTAACACGCGATCCCACCCCGTTGCTACTCGACGAGTAGGGAAATCAACTCGTCGAGTAGAGCTTAACCCAATACATCTTATTTGAAACAATACCTAAGAATCGGGGCATTAGATCACCATCAACAATCCTCAACACTTCGACAAGTGGCTTTGTGGTTTTAAGAGAATAAACAACACTAGGCCAAAAACTTCTCTCGTCCATGATTATTTTCTTTATCTCTTTTCCATCAGCTTTCTTTGCCCAATTATATCTCCCCTATTCTGTTGAAACAAACATCTGTTGCAATGGTTCTTTTAATTCATACATGCTTTGTATAGTCTAAAATGTTGTGGCAAATCTCGTGGCTACTGGTCTAAGAAGATCTTTTTTTTAAATACTTTCTAGCTAAAATTAAAACCCACTGATGATTGTAAATGAAGTTGCTAACCTTTTTTTGCTTTGATCAAGACATTTTTTGTTGTGTCAAGTCCTCAATTTTCTCAAACATCAGGTTGATGCAATGAGCAGCACATGGGGTCCAATACAAACTCTTTCTTTTCTCCATCAACAATGTTCCAACGGCTTTGTAAGCACTCGCATTATCAGTCACCACTTGAATAACGACATCTTCACTGATTTCCTCAATTACCCCATCAAGCAACTCGAATAATTTTAAAGCATTTGTGATACAATCTTATGCATCAACTGTTTTTAAGAAAAGTTTACCATGTTGATTGTTCACTAAGAAGTTGATCAAGCTTCTATTTCTCATATCTGACCATCCATCCGATAATAATGAAACTCTAGTAGTCTTCCATGTTGCCTTTATCTCGTCCACAATTGTGTTTGTTGTTTTGACTTCTTCTTGTAGGATCCAATTTCTCAACTTGTACATGGTAGGAGGTTTCAATCCTCGACCATAGTTACCAATAGAACGTAGCATACTAACGAATGAAGGACTATTTGCTACATTAAACAGGATCCCATTCTCATAAAAGAATCTCCCGAGGTCTAAGCAAACCTTGTTTCGTTGCTCTTTAACTGTGGTTGGTGTCATTTTCCAGCTGAAGTTGGCCCTTCTTCATCGTCTCCTGGGGTATTCACAAATCGATCCATTGGCCCTCTAACACCCTTTTGGACACTTGGATAGCAGTTGCCATGCTTTGGTGCATTGACACGCACACTCCCATTTACACCTCCACTACCTACAAAGTATGCTCCACCATTAATAGTCTCCTCAAAATTCCGTTGGTATCTGAATTTTGAACTTTCAAAGTCTTTCAAGATTTGCTTCATCTCTTCTTTCACTTTCGGAGGCACTAGAGGACAAGGAGATGTATTTTTGTGCGTACCAGCAAGATGTGCTTTCAACCTATATACTCCTCCGGTGATAATTTTCTCACAAAACTTGCACATTAGATATTTATACCCTTTCTTTGCACCCTATGTTGGCACCTCCTTTTCTCCACCATACCGCCAAGTTGGATATGTTCGTGATCCCTTACCAGCCATCGTAAATCTTGAAGCCTTCGGTTCGCTAGAGAGAATTTAAGAGGGTGCGATGGCGACTGACTAGGTTAGAAACGGTTTATGAAGTTTATAAATATGTATAGAAAAATAAGTTAGAGTCGAAGAGTCAAAGTCAAAAAGGGAATAAAATACAAAAAAGTCAAAAAAAAAAGTCAATAAAAACATGTCTATGAATCTTAATCCTCGACGCCTCAAGCTGCCTCACTCCGGTGAGGCTTAAGCCTCATTTTGGCCATCTGAGGCTTAGGATTTGAGGCTTTTTTCTCACGCCTTAGCCGAGGCTAGCCTTGAGGCTTACGCCTCAAACCGCCTTTTTAAACCTTGTCTGTAACATAAGTCAACAACAAGATGATTGAAATGCATGTCTTGGATACTCATACACTAAGGCGAGTGTACCCTCACTTGGGCATTTACACAAACAGATTGTGTGCATACAATGTAATTACCTTTAGCACAAGAATCATCAAACAGGTGAAACATTGTTGCATAAAATTGGTAAATTTGAAACATTGTTGTATTCTAAAGATGCATTTTAACTCATGAGTTAACAGGTCCCGGTTATAATGTTGCATATTTTGGTCCTAGAAGGAATCAGGGTTGTGTGTATTTCGTCTAAAAAACAAGAGTAAATTACACGAATGGTCCTTATGGTTTAGGGTAATTTGCGCGTTTGGTCCCTAACTTATTTTTTTAACTCGGAAGGTCCCTACTGTTTGTTTTTGTTACGTACTTGGTCTCTATCTTACCTAAAAAGACTATTTTTCCATTGATTTTTTAATTTATTTAAACAAACACACCCTCAACCCCACCCCTCTCACCTTACTTTACCTACCCTACCATTTTTGCCTATTTAAATAATGGTATTATTAGATAATACAGGGACCAAGTGCGTAACAAAAACAAATAGTAGGGACCAAGCGCGTAACAAAAACAAATAGTAGGGACCTTCCGAGTTAAAAAAAATAAGTTAGGGACCAAGCGTGCAAATTATCCCAAACCATAGGGACCATTCGTGTAATTTATTCAAAAAAACAATTGATTATTAAATAAATAAGCATTTAACCCTATTATAAAAATCGATACATGTATATAAAATCGGTTACGATTACCATTCGTTTCATCCACTTGTCCTTTCTCGTTTCTCCTTACTCTGCTATTCTACTCTACGATTTCATCAGCATCGCCTCTGCTATTTCCTCATTTCATCAGCATCAGCACAGGTATGTATCGAATTTCTTGCTATTTCTCCTTCGACTTTGCTATTTTTTGCTGCCTATTTGATTGAATTTTCAACATTTCTCGATTCACACTCAAGAAAGAGAAGGGTAACTCAGCTTAGCTTTTGTTGCCTCATGTGTGGTTTTCATTATCTCCATCTTCGCCTTCACCTGCAGTCCTACCCCATCTCTCTAATTTGAAACCCACCACACAACCACCACAAATTAGATTTTGGGTGATTACTTTAGCATTGTAGTTGGGTTTTCGATCTGGGTTCGACTCATTTGTGGACGATTACAACACCCATCTTAAGTGTTTTACTTTTTGGCCGACAGTGTTTTCTAAGAATGTCTGCTTCCTTGGTCACGCGTCCCCGAATTCTAGCGACAAACACGGTATTACTCTAGTGTTTTTGTTGTTTAAAGGAATGATCGAAATAACCGAATTTCCTGCTATTTCTCCTTCTACTTTGCGTTTTTATGCCGCTCTTTTAATTGAATTTCTTGATCGAAATTCTTGTTCAGAGTTTTTTGTTGCTGCTCCCGTTTTGCGTTTTTCATTTGCTTTTTGATTGGCAGAAATCAAAGTGCATGAGTTCATTGAAGGTAGTACTTTCAAAAGTACATTTTATGCACACAATCTGTTTGTGTAAATGCCCAAGTGAGGTTACACTGGCCATAGTGTATGAGTATCCAAGACATGCATTTCAATCATCTTGTTGTTGACTTATGTTACAGATTGTGGGTGCATCAGTTTGTAGTTTTGTTTGACTCATGACATGAGTTTATATATATATACTGTAAATAATAGTTATCATCACATTATCTAGGCCATAATTTGGTCTGTTGATGAGCTAGTTATGAAGCTGATAATGACAATGTAACATTCAGTGATTAAAGCACTTACCATATGGTGGCTCTTACAAATCCATCTGGATTTATTGTTTTACATCGGGAAAATGACAGAAACTAACCGATTTTATATGTTTACAGACATGTATCGATTTTTATAATAGGGTTAAATGCTTATTTATTTAATAATCAATTGTTTTTTAGACAAAATACACGCAACCCTGTTTCATTCTAGGACCAAAATATGCAACATTATAACCGGGACCCGTTAACTCATGAGTTAAAATGCATCTTTAGAATACAACAATGTTTCAAATTTACCAATTTTATGCAACAATGTTTCACCTTTTTGATGATTCTTGTGCTAAAGGTAATTACATAAAATTGAAACAGGAAATGACATCTTTCCTCTCATTGAAGATCCGATTCCCTTATATATTCAATTCAATCAATAAAATCACACCAGAAAACGAAAGTAAGTGCTACTTTACATTTTAATTACAAGTACTACACAAATAAATAAAAGTAAATTCCTACTTTTTGCATTTAACCTATTTTTTTACTTATCAGATAAACATAAACCGCAGTCCACCTGTCACATTGTTTGTAAAGACACATGGTGTAACAACAACAACAGGCGGCATGTCATAGCAAGTGGCGGTGTTTCAATCTTAGCATTCAACTATGGATTGCCACTAGCTTGGGCTGAAAATGAGCAAGAGGAGAAAGATGAAAGTTTAGTAGGGGCATTTAAGTCATTATTTGACCCTAATGAGAAGACAAAATCCGGGAAAGTGTTGCCAAAGGCGTACTTGAATTCAGCACGAGAAGTAGTGAAGACTTTAAGGGAATCATTAAATGAAGATCCGAATGACATGGCAAAATTTAGACGCACTGCAGATGCAGCTAAGGCATCCATACGTGAGTATCTAGGCAGTTGGAGGGGAGAGAAAACAGTAATAAACGAGGTAAATTTCTTTGGGGTAAATTGTAAATATAACAAAGACTAAAATTACACAAATGGTCCCTATGATTTAGGTTAATTTGTACGTTTGGTCTCTAACTTATTTTTTTAACTCAGAAGGTCCCTAGTGTTTGTTTTTGTTACGTCCATACTGTTTGTTTTTGTTACACGCTTGTCAATTTCTTACCTAAAAAAACTATTATTTAAATAGAGAAAAAATTGTGAGATAGGTAAGGTAAGACAAATGGTGAGGTCGGGGTGTGTTTATTTAAAAAATTAAAAAATCAAAGGCAAAATAGTCTTTTTTGATAAGAAAGAGACCAAACGCATAATAAAAACAAACAGTAGAGACTTTCAAAGTTAAAAAAATAAGTTGAGGACCAAACGTACAAATCACTCTAAATGATAGGGACCATTCGTATAATTTACTCTATAAGAAATAGCAATGTAATGTAAATTTCTTTGGGGTAAATTGTGGTGCAGGAATCATATGTTGTGATTGTGAAAGCAATTAGAGCACTGGCAAGTTTCTACTCAAAGGCGGGCCCATCTGCTCCACTTCCAGAATCAGTCAAGTCAGAAATCATGAGCAATCTTGATACCGCAGACAAGTTTTTGTGAGCCTTCATTTTGGGTCTTACAAGTACAACAATTTAACAATTTAGCACGACGTGCTTTTCTCATTTTATCAATTTAGTCATGTTATGTATTTTTTTGTAGTGATAAAAAAATCGGTGTTGAACATTATATACAATTCAATATTTTTTCTTGTGATCGAATGATTACTTTTTATTTGTCTTATTTAAATGTTACAAGCATGTCTTTACCTATAAGTTAGATGTTTTAATCGGACAACAAAAAAAAATCATGGTTTCATCGAATGTATAACATTGTTAAATAACTTAATCGTAAAATCATGGTTGTAAAAAAGTTTGACTTTAGCTAGATTAATCGGTTAGACGATGATTCGGGGACTTTAAATTGCTAATATTTGAATTTTAAAAAATTAAATATGACTATTATCATAATGAAATATGTTAATATAATTAATACAATATTAATCAATCTTCAATCTTTAAATAGTTTGTATTGAGATATAACTTCTTCAAAGTGTTCAAATTTTATCGTTTGACACTTATGGACTAAATAAAGATTAATCGAGACCTAGTCAAAATTTTTACAATTTAAACACCGAATAAAACTATAAACAAGAAGGATATGTTCGTGGATGAGGTGACAATGTCACCACGATTGTGCACAACATCCCAGGTGTCATGATCATGGTGGTTTGTGACGTTGAGGACGGAGTACAACGACGAATCAACGATGCATGCTTTTGTTTCTAGCTGTTGGGTATCGCTATTTTTTTAAAAAAAATTATTAAAATTTACTCTATAAATTAACCAATTCACAACAAAAATTTACACTAATCTTTTCTTCTTTTAACATATACCCAAAGATTGTGCCATCTTACCGACTATGGAACAAAATCCCAACACCCTACCTACAAATCTCATCCGAATTCGCGATGGTGCATTTATGCTAGACACAACTCCTAGACAATTCTCCTAGCATGACCACAAGGTGGTTTCAAGAATTTGCTCTAAAACTCTCCTATTCCTCAATAACAAATGTTTCATGACTCTCCTATCCCACAACAACTCTTCCAACAGCATTACCCACCACAAATTATTTCCATCACTCCGCTTTCGTTTGCCATTTTTTGTGCAACCACCACTATCACAACCACCATTTTCTTAGCCAGAAGCTACCCTTCTTCTCCCAATGAATAACAAGAAACACAATTCGAGAAACCTAAAAAAGCCAAGCAAAAAGGCAAAAAACATAAACCCGTTTCAATCCACATGTGAAATTTGATAGAAAAAGTAGAAACCAATTTGGCTAAGACTGATCAAAGGGAATGCGCAAACAGGATATAGTTTTTGGGAAACCGTTATAAACATTTCCATGAAGAACCGGCTCATAAGGAGAGTATCGAATGATCGACCAACTAACTTCCAAATGGTGTGATATGAGGCTAAAAATTACCAAATTCAGCGGATTCTCAACAACTTGAAGAATATGCACAAAAGTGGGACGAATGATTTTAATGTATTTGCGGTGACGCTTAAGCGGTACCAAGAGTCGCAACCAATACGAAGACCTTTTCCATATGTGAATGCTTGCTATGAGCTAAAAAATATTACAAATGGCTTCTCAATTAAGAATCAGTTTCATCCAACTTAAAGCGTTGAAGGAAATCTCAATCACAACAATCAGACGGATGAACATTTATGGACATAAATGATGAACCGAATGACTTAGAAGTAGAGGAACCTCTGTGTCAACCCATTAGAAGTAAGCGAAAAAAGCAGCTTCCGGTTCTTCTTCAAAAATTCAGAGAGTAGCGGTATCAATCATTTTAAATAGAAATTCCATCGATATGTAAATCTCAAAGAATGGAAGATTGATATCATGGAAGAAGCAAAAGAAGATTACAAACAAACACAACTTATGATGAAAAAAAAATAGAATTATTTGGAAATTTTGAGGATGAAAGATGAAGATTGATAGATCTTCAGATATTTCTTGCGGTCAAAGAAATAATCAAAAATAAGTATAGGAATATGTAAATTTTTTCGATGTTTGTTATTTTTTCTGGTTATTTTTTCAGAATTTTTTATTTTAATCTATATAATGTTTTTATTTTAATGAAAATGTAGCAATTTTATTTAATTTCGTTGTTTAGATGACAATCTTTGGGTATATCCGGTGGCCTTAATATCTTATAAATATAATATTATCTGAATTATTATTTTTTTTAAAACAAAATTTGTAAATTGGAGTGTAATATTATAGAAAAAACATGCTATTGTTTGGCGTATCCTCCTTAATAAATGAAGATTTTTTTGCCACATGTCAATCTTTCATGAGTTTTGACACTTGTCATTTTGTGGTATTTTTGAAATAAATATTATCCACTTGTCAATTTTTGGTTTGTTTCAATTTTTAAAACTAGATTATAACCCGCGTTAAACGCGGGGAACGTATAAAAACAACATACAAATGTGTACAGAACTCTTAAAATGAATTTATTAAATTCTTGAATACATACATTAAAAAAATTAATATCGTAAAACAAAATAAAAACATGACTTGAAGATTAAAACTATAAATAAAAAAACAAAATATTCAATCATAAACTAATATAAAATATTAAAATATGTGCATGAGAAAAAAAAACAATGGTTTTCGAATGCAATTTGAAATACATATAGTTATATATTTCTACTTGGCATAGTAATTATCTCAAAATCTGAACAAAATGAAAATACTTCATGCGAATGATGTGCCGGAAGGACATGTTGAATCGTATTTCCTTTAAAGAAATAAAGAGATTGTTTCGATAACACCACGATTCATTTTCACCAACATTGTAATTAGTAACATCTAATTTAATCCACCGATTCTTATTGAAAACCCAAATAGTCCATGAACGATCTCCACTTACAGAAAAATATCATAATTTTCCATCAAACTTGATAAGCCTCAATGTATAAGAGTTGATATCATTAGTAATAGAAGGTGCAGATATCACTAAATTATATTCTTCTGAAAATACATCGAATCGTAAAATGTCATAGTTAGACAATAAGAAGTAAACCACACCTTCGCTTATAATTGCCTCATCCGAAACAGGATAAACAAAAGATGATAATCGGATATTACGAAGCTCCCTCCAATCTAGTCTGCCTGATCCTTAAGCAGATCACTACAAAGAAAATAACATATAAGGAATAAAATAATATACCTAAAATTGAATACAAATAAAGTATTACGATGACGGTGCATATGATAATCGAATGATCTTGAAATGCAACGGTTTCCAACTCATAATCACCATAGCAAAATTTACCGCAATGTATTTAGAGATTAGAAACTGTAACGATTTGCAATCTAAAGTCGTTTCTTTACAAACAAATAAAAACTTTTTTGGATATTCATCTCCATTATCACATTCACCAACAATCAATCCGCACAAGGAAGATGCTACAATTGTAAACGAATTTGATACACAACTGATGTCAAAACTTTTCTCACCGCATGACATAACAAACTGACGCTCTACAGTTCTCCATGTTTTTTTTGTTGAACGATAACTCTAAAAACTATATTATTTCTCCACCAGTTTATAAAATAATACATGAAGCTGTAAGCATTAAGAAAATTTTAATGTAATACTTTGTGGGAAAATTTAAATTTTATTACAGCATAAGTGGCAATAAAGGATGCATTTAAGTATAAAAAATCCATAGCATTCATCAAAAGCATAAGTTGCAATAAAGGATGCATATAAGTATAAAAAATCACATAACATTTATCAAAAGGTAAGGATTTTAATGTCCGTGTTTTTTTAAGAATTTGAAACTTATAAATTAAATCAGAGCGAAAATATAAAACTGAAAAAGCTAAAAACCAAAATTATAATGTTCAAAATTCATTACATCATTTTACTTTCAACTTGTTTTTAAGGAATTGCAATTTGAAATTTTTTACCCTACTTTAACATTTTACTTTTCAACTTTCTTTTCGGACGCTGAAATTTGAAAAATCTACACATTTATATGTATGGTATTTGCTTGTTACAGAAAAGAGATTGTTATAATGAGGTAGATCGTTTCAAAGTAAATTCTACAATATGAAGAAATAAAAATAGGATGCAACATTAAAAATAATAAATGAATATACATTGTTATGTCTTGCAGCTGAAAGTAACAATCTTATACAAAACAGACAGAAAATGGGGCAATGAACAAAATGCACCAGGGGCTAAAACATCCTCAAAATGAGGCAAAAAACTGCACCATGGAAATAAAAGAAAATGAAAAACTTATCTAGCATACCGAGCAAAAAATTATACCCCGGGTAAAAACACTATATAGGGTTAATGATATAAGTAGATTCAAGCAAGTTGTAAATTTATTCAGTTTTTACCACTTTTAATTTATTTCTTGGTTAGGAAGAGGTTAAATAGCATCAAAATGCTCCAAAAGTTGCAACTTTGGTCCTTGTTTGAGGGATTTATAGAAATTCTGGTTCCTACTTAAAGTATAATGCATATATTGCATTTTTAATGAATATTTACTATTTTTTTTATAATATTATTATATTTCTATAAGGTAAAATGTTATCATGTGTTTATGTTGTCCCATCAAAATAAATTTAAGGTTTGAGGTGTTAGAAAAAAAATTAAGCATTTAGAGGAAATCTAGTTTATTGATACTTGCTTAGAAAATACATCATTAACCAATAAAGCTGATTAATAAATAAATGAACACTAATACACTAAAACATTGGTTTTATATAAATGACCATTTTACCCCTATCAAATGCGAAACAAAAATATGGAATATTTACCTCTCCGACAGTATCTGTGTTATCTAATGCAAAATCTATGACTTCCTAAATCTGAATTCTTTCTAATGTCAAGGACTTAGGGTATGAAGCTACTCGTCATATTCATCTCTTGGTACATCGGTTAGTGTTTGCTTAGTTTCTACACGTTGCAAAGAAGAATCAAATCAAACAAATATAAACGATTAAATTGTTAAACCCTTGCTCACCGTGAAGTTGAAATAACACTTGCACAATAAAAATGATCACTCAAAACCACATGGTAAATAGGAATCTTTGTAAACAAAGGTGTAGGTCAATTTAAGAACTCACAAGTTAGTTCTTTTTACCATTTTTTGTTGTTTATCAACCACAAAATCAACCAAACACTTCCTCAATTTGAATAAGCTATCATCAACAACAATATCAATATAAATTTTAATCTCATCCACCGTTATTGCATTCCCATTTGAACTATTCTCCGTGAGAAAATTAACAATTTTTTTTCAGATAGATCTGCTAGGGAAGACTTCAATTCAAAACACAGTTTATGATCATTGAGTACAACATAAATGGCTCAATTATACGATAAATTAGAATTTAGCATCAATGGTAGTTGTTTCAGTTGCAACATAAAAAAATAGAAGACACACACAAATACAAATGACATACACAATTACATACAAACATACAATTAGAACAAAAAAAAAGTATGGAGTCTTGCTTTGCCACTTTCGATCAAAGGGAAGGTATGTGATTGATCTTTTAGACTGAAGGTCAAATTTGTTAGAAAAAAACATAGCAGATGAAATAAAGGCAACTCTAGGTACCATTTTGGAGAAAGGATGAACACGCATATGTCAAAAAGGAAGGACCCTGGTGCAATTTTGGAAAAGAGAAAAAAAGGGTAGATTTGTCTTTTCCTTTTTCTTTTTTATCTCGAAGTACTGGGCAACAAAAAAAGGGTGACCAAACAAAACTGGTTCATATTGTATATGACTTCTATGACTTTGCTGATGTTCTATTATAGTGCTAGAGTGTATTCTCATCTTTATTTAAGTAATGTTAATATGTTCTATATTTTTCTAAATTTGTGTACGCGTAAATACCCTAGTAGTATCATATTTTTCAAATTCATGAGATTGGTCTAAATACGGAAATTATCCTTTAAATTGCGACCGACGATGGCTGGAAATTAGTATGATTTTCTTTCTTTTCCGCATTTTTTATTCCATCTTCAAGTTGTATTGTTGTGCATAGGTTTGGGGGGTATCAAATTATGACTTATTAACTTATTAGCATTAGATTCTATATCAGGTAATCATATTACCACATTTTTTATTCCATCATATCACTTCTATATCATTCAATAAGCCAATTCTAATGATTAATGTGAACATTGTTCCTGACCAATTTATCACTCAATCAAATTATTAGTCAATTAGAATCAAGTTAAAGACACATGCATACATAAGTCAATTAAAAAAACTCACAGCAATAAAAACACACACACGAATTTAGATAGAACCATGACTGAATACACATTAAGAATAACAATGACATTACATCGAGCATATGGTGGGCGATAATTTAGAAGCATAAATTACAACACATATTATACTCAAAACAAAAAAAAAGTATTGATTAATACACAAAAAATTACTTGAATTACATACCTAGTGTAGTTGTTGGTGTGGTCCGAATGTAATTGCAGGATTTCAACTTCAGAACAAAGTAATCAGCCTACGGTATATTGATTGGATTTGGGGTTGACAGAAAGAAAGTTTAATGACAATGCTTGATATCAGCAACAGAAATTAGCAAACTGCAATATAAGATATATGTATTCTTTAATTTACGGATTTACGGAGTAATGATGGAATTAAAAAATTAAATGAATTATTTAATTACAAAAAAACTACAAAATTACATGTGTCCAATTGAAGGAGAGTAAAAAACGATAGTGTACCTTTCCATGTAATATGAGAAACTATAGAAGTAGAAGCAGCTGTCACAGGAACGCGAGGTCTAAAATTTGATGTGTAGCAGCTTGTCCTCTAGGATCATTAGGAAGTTGAACCATTTGAGATTGGCCTTAGATAAGACAAAAAAATGTTTCTCATCAAATATGTAAATTATGCAATGTCCCCCAACTGTATACCTAAAAGTGCTTCTTAGGTTTTTTTTAACATGAATGAAAAAAGGTTCTTGAGGAGTAAATGGATAATTCACAGGTGCTCCATCAGTTCGCTCTGTTGTCATAAAAGCAATCTCAAGAATTCAGTGGAATCCCTAATGAAACGGAGAAAGAGAGAAGTAATCATACCAATTGAAGGTCGAGCAACATTATCTGGAAATTGACATCTTTGACTTTGACCTGAAAATAAAAATTAATCTCACATGATAGTCGAAGGACATCTGCCCCACATTCTAGAGTACCATTAGGAAAATCTTTCTTTTGAACCTCTTTGGCCACCTTTAATTCAATTGGGTCCAAATTACCCTCCCACCATCATGATGCCTGTGATTAGCATATGCAAATACGATTGTGTATTATGGGAATGGGATTATAATCACATATAATAATAATTGTTAATGTAGGGGCATAGTTAGTGCATTCACATCAAGCCTTCTACAGAGTTTGATGGTTGAAGCGGAGAATGCAAGGACTTGACAGCATCAGGTTGGAATTCTAGTGTACTGTAATGGTGTACATAACCTGCAGGTGTCAAGTCAATATGTCAAACACTATTATTAAAATACAAATCCTACCTTTTTTGAAATTTCTTTAATTCCACTATTTCAAAATCATGAATCGAGAATTATTAATAGTAACCCCAAAGTTATATAAAAATACTCGAATTAATTCAACTTTTTATGGTAATAAAAGAAAATGCCGTTCAATTTTTTAAATTCAAATCCTATTTTATTCTGAATTTTAAAATAGCTAAAATAATAACATTTTAAATCTTTCAGGATTTCAATTAATCCCAAAATACAAATCCTATCTTACTTTAAATTTTGAAATTGTTAAAGTATCATGAATTAATTTCACTTACCATCGAGTATTCGATGCTTTTTTTTACAGTTATTAATTTTTTTTGTCTATACAAAATATTTAATCTCGACCATGTATTTTGTGATTTCAGACCGAAAGTTTGCCAAGATTACTAAAACGTCCCTAATCGTATATTGTAATTTCAGACTGAAACTTTGCGAAAATTAATAAAATTCCCCTAATCACATTTTGTGATTCTAAGACCAAACTTTGCCAAAGTTACTAAAATGCCCCTAGTCGGATTTTGTAAGCTTAGACCGAAACTTTGCAAAATTACTATAATGCCCCTAATAATAATTTGTGATTTCAGATAGAAACTTTCCGTATTACTAAAGTGCCCCTAACCGCATTTTGCAGTTTTAGACTGAAACTTTTTTAAAACTGCTAAAACGCCCATCAGAAAACATATATGTATGGGATATATAAAATAACTTCATTATATACCAAGTCATTACAAATGGAGCTTCCGGCTTCATGATCTGCAACAAAGATTTTGTCAAAAATAGCAAGTCTTTTCTCAGATGGAAGAGCACATTCCTTTCGATCATTAATCTCCTTCTCCAATTCCTTAGCTGAAAGGGTAAATCAGGAAATTGAAGAATTAGACATACCCTCGGAAGCACTAAAGACTGATAACTGATAACTGATAAATGATAACTAACCTTTCAAAATGGAAACGCGAGTTTTGGCATTTGATATTGGAAATCTATGCCCTAGCCAATGAAATTCAGTCATGGATGCAGCTTGTTGAGATCTTGCTTCATCCATAACAGCCTGTATTTATAAAAAAAAATGAAAAGAATGGAAGAAATAAGATTTGTGTGAAGTTAAAAAGGTATTCAAATTATTAGCATTACCTCCAATTTAGCTTTAAAAAGGTCAAGTGCAGGTCCAGTCCTACTAAGATGTGGGATCATGTCCACACCAAACATACCCTCTAATTGTCATGCCTTATGCAGCTGCACCTTTTCTGACAGCATCCACAGCCACAGCAAGTGAAATGTACAAGAAAGTGAAATGTAGATTGGGTTGGTAAACCTGAAGGTAACAGTGGTCACTGTAGGGTTTTGCATTTTCTTGAGACTCAAGAGGGCAATACTGCCTTTCGGTCTGTTTAAGATGCAAATGAAAGCACATTACATAAGTGCAGGATGCAGTAAACCCACCATGAAAGTGCAATGGTTGTGAGAGCACAAATGCTTACAGGAATAATAACAGACTGAGAGTAGCCATGAAGACGACAATCAAATACCTGTCACATAAATAAGCAGAAATGAGCATACCATTGACCCAATCTAACCAACAGTAACCAAAAAGCACCCAGAAGTACCAAACATCGCCGACAAAAGAGATTATCAAGAGAATCTAAGGAAGCACTAAGGCTTTTGTCCAAAGATATGTTCCTATGATGCTCATGGTCTGTATAAGTACACACATCTCGGTTTACTTTCTCTTCTTCTTCTTTTGTCTTCGGCATGATATATGCCTCCTACATCACAGAAGAAGCACGGAAAGAGAATATTATTAGAACCAAGTATATGGAAGAGTAGTAGATTTCTGAAGTATTGGAATTTGATAAAGGTGGGATTGGAAAGAACCCTAAAAAATCTATGTCAAAATTACAAAAAATGCCAATGAAAGAGTTCGAATCGATTAAATTCCGAGAAATTCGCAGACCAATTGAAGATAACTTACCTTAATGAAGTCGCAGATGCTTGAATGGATTGAACACTATTCTTCGAAATCCCTGAATTGGGTATCTGCAAGTTCCAGTTCTTCCACATTGGAGGACGAAACAGAGTGATCGGTCTACAAGATTTAGACAAAGAAGTAGAAGCGAATGGATTGACTGTTTCTTAAGATAGGAAGAAGAGACAGAGTAAACGACGAACGAAAGGGAACATTACACAACGGGGTATTGGGTGGAAGGAAGATGACGTGAGCAAATGATCCAAAGGTCTAGAATATAAGATTGAAATGCATTGAATAGCCCTGATTTCTTAAGAAAAGAATTTAAGGTTCTCTTTTAGTAATATTTAGAGATTAAAGTTATATACTATAAATGTAAAGTATTAAATATCATATATATGATATTAAATTACAATAAATACGTTTATTCATTTCTTATTTTAAAGTTGTACATTAAAAAAATTTTCTATTTACACTTTAATTTAATGTTTAAATTTTTTTTAAATCAACACGTGTAATACACGGGCCTCACACCTAATTACTGTATCAAATCAAAAGGCATAGTCACAAACATGATAATGTTTAATTGTTTTATAAAATAAAAAGCAAAAGAGTGAGTAAATAGTAAAGTTATTTACACTAGGACTTTTACCACAAACTTTTTGTTTATATGATTTTGGTCATAAGAGTTTTGTATTCAGACAGGTTTAATCCTTATATAGAAATAAAATTACAATCGTTGTCTCTATAATTTAAAGAGGTCCTATGTAGTTTTTTATTTTTTATTTTTTTATTATTTTTTTATTTTTATAGAAATTGTCCACTTGTTTAAAATTTACAAAGATAGTCCATATATAATAGAAAATTTTAAAATGACAAGATGGTCTATAGGTTTAAAAAAATTACAAAAATTGTTCATGTAATACAAAAATTATAAATTACATCCCCATAAGTAATTTAATATATATTAAAAAGCAATATTCGTGGATGTTTCTACAAACACTTTGCACCATTCTAAAATGACATCTTTTACTCTTATATATCTTTTTTTTTCTGTAGTTTGTAAAATGACATTCTACTTTTAAAAATATCATTTTCAACCTTCAATTTTAAACTTTATAAAATATCGTTTTCACCGTCTCCATTTTCTAAACTTTCATATTTATCCTCATAATATATATAAGTTCGAGTTTGTCTACGTTACGATCTATTATTTTTAAATTTCCGTGCTTTTATTTATATACGCTTCCTACGTATAAGTCAGACGATGTATAATGCGTTTTCGATTATTTGAACTTTTGTTCATTAACTTAAACTTTTGATTATTTAAACTTTCGTTTATTAACTTATAAAAGCTTAATTATTTTTATGTATGTTGTAAATTCGAGCTTTACGTTTTGACATAAATTTGTATACATTTTTGTATTTATTTTAATGTACATTTTCTACGTATAACTTTAAAGGAAAATAACACTATAGCAAAATAAACTTTTGCTATTTGCCTGATTTAGTTATTAAAGTTTTTTTTTTGTTTTTTTTTTTTTTTTTTGCAATAGGTCTTTACAGTATTATTTTACATGTTAAATAGAGGAATCTTGTAAACTACTTCCAGTTTCATCGGTTACCTCAACTCAGGCGGATTTTTTTTAAATATTTTAAAAATTAAAAAATCAAATTTTTCGATATGTCATTAAATGAGGTGGTGGCTTGGAGTAAGGCTTATGGAAATCCATTAATGATGTTCAAGGTGGACTTTCAGAAGGCTTTTTTTGGAAAGGGAACTTCCCTACTGAGGGTTTCCGGGCCAACTTTCGCACACCGACTAATCCCCCGCTGCAAACATGAGGCTTTGCCTCATGCCCTGGAGTCACTGCAGGCGAACCTCCATGGCCACAAGGGCTTAGTAGTGCCAGGATTTGAACATGGGTCAATAGGTTATCCACCATATCTTCCACATGCCTTACCAAGTCACCACAACCCAAGTGGTTTAACTATCAGAAGGCTTATGATTCTCTTTCTAGGGAGTATCTTCTTGAGATTATCCAACTTTTGCTGCTTTACTTATGTAATTCTTCTTTTCTAGCTTCTTGCTAGTTTTTAAATAAACTTTACACTGTTAAAAAAATTATTAGTTTTTATTTTTTGTTAAAAAATTATTAGTTTTTATTTTTTATTTTTTGAGAACTATGTTGTTAATCAACATTGGTTTGTCTTTATTTTTTTGGAACCGCAACCACCACTATTCATCTTCCTCTAACTCACCTCCCACCACCACCATCACCGTTCAACATCACCAACAAAATCTGGAGATTGATGTTGCAGGACATGAAAACGGAGAACAATCATTAGTAGAGAAAGTAATTAGATGGAGATTGACATGACTGGTTCACCAAATGGACTTCATGGAATCCATTGTGTTCATCTCTCTACAACCCACACCACCTAACCTCACCCCTACCTTTAGTCATAACCTCGTCTAGCACTTCTCCAAAATCGGAAATCGTAGCCGGAAACTAGAAATAAACACCCACCCAAAAATTTGTATCCAGGTAAGATGAAATAGACCTACAACATCAGTCTTTAGTCATTAGTTCCAGAAACCGCAAATCATAAATCAATCATTCATATGGGTTCCTGAATGAGAACACAAATCGAATACCATTTCTTTACTTAACTGCAAAATAAAAATCAAAGCATTCAACGATTCATTTATAAAATGAAGCCTGATTTTTTTTTCCTTTAGAGGTCAAAGAACATAGATAAAAAAAAATACTACCAAAATCAAAGAAACCTAGATGAAAAAAACAAAGTATGTGGAACAAATATGGAAGAAAATGAATTTGCAGATGCATATATCAGAATCAAAATCGGAACAAAACGAATTCTTAAATGCAAAAATCATAATCAGAATCAAAACAAAACCCAAAATTTGAAATCGGGAAATCGTGAAAAGTCCAAATCGAGAACAAAATCCATCATCTAATCTACAATAATAATAAAAACGGAAATTGATATACCTCTATGTGAGGCCGAACAACTTGAAGTATGGAAGGAGTTCACATAGAGGGACGTGGAGAACAACTGAAACACATTTTCAGCAAAATTTTTACACAAATTGAAGCTTCAATCAATGACATGCCATGTGGGAGCTCGATTGGTGGCTGACGTAGAAGCTCAAAATCTTAGAGATGATGGTGGAGGCTAGGGTTGGTTCTGGGACCGGAGAAGAAGTAACAGCGGCGATGGTTCTTCAAACTCATGAGGAGGAAAGATATCAGGAATGGGTTTTAAACTTGGGAAAAAAGAAAAGCCACATACATAAAAATATTTGGTTTTTAAAATTTTAAAATTTCCAAAAAGGCCACCTAAGCTAAGGAAACTGATGAAATGAGAAGTAATTTACAAGCTTCCCCTATTTAATAGGTAAAATGACACTTTAAAGACCTACTGCGTAAAGAAAACATTAATGACCAAATTGGGAAAATAGCAAAAGTTTATTGTGCTACATGGTCATTTTCCCTAACTTTAATCAATATAATACGTTTTCACACGACGATATAAATTGAAGTTAGTCATGTAAACTCAAAACAATAAAATAGTGAACCAAAAAGTCTCCGAAACCACACCTCAATTGACAATGTACGAATACCCATGCGTCTCCCGTGAAGCGGAGAGCAGCCAATTTCTAGTTAGAAAATAAAATGTTTTCCGACTTTAGAGACATTAAAAACTAAATATTTAAAACATGTTTCAATAATATTTAATTGGTTATATTCTTATTGATGAGAGTTTCGTAACAATACATTAGATCACTACTAGAAAAACAGCCTTTTACGACGCTCATTGCGCGTCGTAAAACGCTCAGACGACGCGCAAATGCACGTCAAGAAAGGCCCTGTCATAAAGAGAGATGACGCGCATTTACGACGCGCATTTATGACATGCATTTACGACGCGCGGTTATGACACACAATGCGTATCAAGGAAGTCCCTGTCATAAAGGAAGACGACACGCATTTGCGTGTCGTAACCTTACAACACGCGTGTTTATGACACGCATTGCGTATCAAGGAAGCCCCTGTCATAAATGAAGACGACACACATTTTTGCGTATCGTAATTTTAATTTTTTTTTTAAAAAAAATTATTTATAGATTTACTGAATTTCAAATTAAATTTGCATATCATGTCTCATAATAGAAAATAAAATACCATATACAAAAAATAAAATACATTGCACAAAAGTTAATGTCATACAAATAATCATTCCAATAGTAGACAAATGTAACATTTCAACATTTTTTTATATAATTAACTAAATTATTAGCCAAATTTCCTAAAATACCAACATACTTTTCTATGAAGAGCATTAACACTATTCTTTTCCATCAAAAACTTCAAAACCTGCATAATTAAATTAATGTGCAATCAGCTACAGAAATTCGTGTGAGCATATGGATAATTCTCTATAAACACCACATAGAGGTATATAAGTGAAGTCAGAAGTCAGAACTGTAAGTAAGGCTAAAGATGCAGCAACTCACATTGAAAAAGTTGACTGATAACACTTTGGAACCGTTCTTGCATCATTAGTAGAGGAGTAGGGGAAATGGGAATTGAGGACAAAATGATGTCGTTCCTGTTTCAGGCAAAATACCACCAGTTGGACTGATAAGGTGACAGAAGGTCCGTAAATATGAATTTTTAAAACAAAAAATGATTAGTTTTTAACTTTTTTTTTTTATAGAAATCCACACGTGTCGATTTTGTCTCCAATCACCATGTAATAATTGCTACTTATATGGTGCATTAAGATACACAAATTGATTTCTTTTCTATAGGACTTTAGAAATGTTATAGAAAAGTTGTATTCAACTACAAATCATTCTAAAAGTTCATATCACAAGAATGATCAGAAACAAATGTAAGTGTCATATTGTGAGATACTTTTATCCAATTTTCTTATGTTTTCTGGTTAATAATTTAGTGTGTCAAATCTTTCAGGTATTTATACATATATGCATTAAGAAGACCGAAATAAACATAAAAAAAATCTTAATGTTATAATGTATTACCCACCATATACTACACCATGTATCATTGATTGAAATTCACTTGTAAGAAACTACCCTGAAGCAGCAATCTGCAGATACAAACATTTAATAACATAAACAAAATAGAGATTCTTCATTTTTTATTGTTTTAGCCACTTAGGTATTTTCTGTAGTGATCGAACACTTATATGTTTTATGATGGTTAAAAAAAACATTATTTTATTTGGTTTACCTCATTTTGGAAAGGTTATATACAGGAAAAAAACAATGTATACTCAATTTTTTTGAATTTCGCCACCAAACTATTATGTAGCTATTGATTTTTATAAAGTATACTTTTTTTATCAATTTCATTTTACTAAATTTATAAAATATATATTCTTTTACCTTATTTACAAGCATGTGTACTTGTTCTCTGTACATCTCCTTCAGGTCCACAATATTAGCACAAAGCTCTCCCAGCAACATAGAAGCAAAATTACCATGAAACGAGTAAGTTATTCCGTTTGTTACTAAGATAAAACAAACTAGTGATAATAAAATAAGTAAACAAACAAAATAAGATATAACTACCAAGATGGTACTAGTTATATGAAAATACCAAAACTACCCTTAATCAATCAAGGGTGAAAAGGTAATTTTACCTCCTCATCTCTTTCACCCATCAACTACAGTACATCAGAGTGCCTTCGTCTTAATGCTTGTAGTTCTGCTTTTAGGCCAGACAACATACACTTTTGACCATAATTTTTCACACTGCACCAAAAAAAGCATATGAGATCAAAGGGTAATATAGACATTTATCATCCAAAATGTATAACATAATGAAAAAAGGAAACTCTACCTCCTCTGTCAATTTAACCAACGCCTCAGCAAGAGAGTCGTGAATGGATTCCATGGATGCTTGAATGCTACAAATTAATACGAAACCCTTGATTTCATTCTTGTCTCTATTTTTCACCAATCTTACCTGTATAATGATGGAGATATAAATTAACATATTTTTCATCAGTTGATATAGCACATGCCTAACAAAGATTCGCCAAATAGCACCCAAAATGTATTATCACTTCTGTTAAAAGAATGTTAAAATTTTTAGTAATCAGTTAATCATCACATCACCTTCTTCTTTACCCTTATGTATTGATGAAGTCATCCAGACACATCTATCAGTAATTTTTTCCTATAGATCTTATATATTTCTCATGTTTTGACTTACATTGACTTCAGTTCCTGAGAAGGCAACATCATATATCATAATATCAGTGAATATTATTATTCCCTCAAAGAGAAAAAGTAACACTTAGCTTCTTCAAGATTTACACGTACTAGAATGGCCTCATTTCACTAAGTGGCTTTATTGGAGGCATATGCATGAAAAGAGAATTTGTAAAAAACTCTAATGAAACTCATTACCCAACAGTCTTGACTAGGATCAAAATCAACAGTATAAATAACGAAAAATTATTTTGATCAACCGCAAACCAAACAAGAGGATTCGGTGCAAAGATTTCATTTAATGAGATGAGAAAATTTTTTAAATGAAAAGAATATCATATTGAAGGCTATCCCGAACTTGCTCGTTATAAATATCAATTATTTGAACAGGGACATCATATTGAAGGGTATCTTTCCTTTGTTCAGCAATAAAAAACAGAGACATTATAAATATTTTGCATGAGATACAATCTTGTATAATTTACAGAAATGAGAAAGCTAGTTCAAATAAAAATTTGACCTGATAAGCTAGTTCTCTGCAACAAATCTCACCCAAGACACAAAGAGTAAGACATGGGTGAAAATTAACATTTTCAAATTGTTGGAGGGTTACAAATGAAAATCTGACATGATAAGCTAGTTCTCTGGTGTGGCAAAGGACAAGTACAGCAACTTGACCTGCTATAGGATCGATTTATTGTAGTGTAGTGAGAACAAAAACATCAGTTTTCCCCATTCCAGACTTGGCTTGACAGATAAAATCCATTCCTAAGATAGCCTGTGGTATGCACATGAAGGGCCACCTTGACACAAAACACATGTAATCAATATGGTTATAAATTTTTTTATATAATCTATATAGATACAAGCTTAACTTTATGATGGCTATTGGGACATGAATGGCCACCTTGACACAAAGAAATAGCTTTCAAGTCCCTCCACAAACTGTAATCTAGTTAACATAGAATCATTGATGCATCCTGGTGCACCTGATACACATATGATATACCTAAACATTAGCTTGCTCAAAAGTATTTAGTATTTACTACTCCCTCATGTGAAAAAATTAAAAGATGTAAATATGAGACAGATACAAAAAACACACATACTTGGTTTCAGGGAAAATCACTTGGGTTTCTTAACCACACATAAAAATATTCTTTAACATCATTTTTGTTAAACAACAGTTAATAAAAATGGGTCATACCTTGGAAAGGGGTTGCGATGGTAATCCACTTATTCACATACTTTCCAGGAGAAACAACATGATTGTGAGTCCTAATTTGCCTCAAATTAAAGAGAAACAAAGAGACAATAAGTACCTCATCAGCACCGTCGGTTATTTTTGATCCAACAACAAGTGATAACATATGCAAGCCCCTAAAATGAAACCTAAATCATAACGATCCTCTATAAAAAAGTTAGAAATAGATATAGTAGATATATAATTGAAACCCTCCCCGACTAGAAAAATTACCTCTCCGTGCCCTAAAATGATTGAAAATGATAGTGGAGCGAGTACTCTATGACTACATTCATAATCATCACGGAAGATTAAGGTATCCATAAAATATGAAACGGAAAAGTCATTTTTACAGAACACTCGCCAATCAGATGATGAATCTAACAAACATAGGAAGGAGAAGTGTGGTGAACCAGAGAGAAGACGAAGGGTGGTGGGTGCCTGGGTGGTTGTCAAGCAGTATGGGGTAGAGCGAGAGAGTGAGAGAGAGAGAGAGAGACTTGTAGATTAAGACCATGGCGGATGAGGCATTTTATCAAACACGTTGTGTGCATCATCGATTCTTCCCCATTTACTGTATAAGTCGATTTCCCGACTTCTATTTCTCTTTCTCCCATTCCAGTCTCCGACTTTCTGTTGCTGTGATAGAGAGTTTCCTTCCGTCGCTGGGATTTGAGTACATTAGTATTAGCATAGGTAGGCAATGTTAGAGGTGGGAGAGGATGGTGGTGGGCAACATGCGAACTGTTTAGAGTTAAAGAGGAAGCGATAGTATGTCCAAAGAGCAGTGGAGAAGGGAAATTCATCGGTGTTGGTGAAGGATTTTTTGGAAACCAATGAGATGTGAAAAAGAGAGGATTCAGCGGAGGGTGAAGAAGCAGCCGACTGAGGTGGTGGCTCATACGGTGATGGGCTGAGGACGCAAAGCCGGCATCGGACGATGGCTGTCGAGTCAATAAGTGAAAATAATGATTGATCGTTATTACCATTTAAGTGAGATATGCAAAGCCTTGGGAGATCTCTGTGAAATCACAGGTTGGGTTTTAGGTTAGAGAGAGAGAAAGGAAGACGAAGACCTAGGTTTCTTTCTTGCTGATTGGAAGCGGAGGGGGTTTTAATTTTTCACATTGGGGGGTTTTTAATTTTTGGGGATTTCATTTCCCGCTCAAAACACGTGTTTCATTAAAAAATATAAAACGACATCCTTACATGACACACATTTTACAATAGGCGTCCTCCGTATTTCTTTTTTTTTTCTCTTTTCTAACACTAATTTCAGGGCACGCACAAATACGCGTCCTCTATCTTTCAAATTTTATAAGAGATGGCATTTATTTTAGGACACATGTTTTTACGTATCGTAAATCACTGCACGTCATTGTTTGCGCGTCATTAAAGGCCGTTTTTCTAGTAGTGGATGGACGTATAAATCTAAATAAGATATCAACTATTGAAATAAAATTACTGGAATTAAAAAATTAATCCTAGAAAGCCAAGTCAAGGTGACCACATAATTAGGACTACTATTGTACATTTGTAAATTGTTCATGGTTGATATTTTATCTTTCTATATTTGTTGTTAGAGTTTGTTACTCTTTGTATAGTTGTATAGGGATGAAAATTTCACCCGACCCGATGGGGAACCCAGTTGACCCACCCCAATCGGGGACGGGTATTCCCTGCCAAAATGGGTACTGGGTATGGGGCCGGGGATTCCTATTATGCTAAAACCGGGGATAGGGCCGGGTATAACAATCCCCAACCCGTCCCGCCCCCGCTTTGATGACTATATATATATATATATATATATATATATATAGTATATTGTATATGGATCATTTATTGAATTTGAATTAAGTCCACTAAAATGAATTGATCTATATTAGACTATCATAGATAGAGTTTTTATATCAAATTGTGTTCCCAATTCCAAGAGTTCGTCTATCGTCACTTCGATTGACGATCTGTATACCAAATTGTCACTTTTCGTTTTGATGCTTGTTAAACTTTATGATTGATGTAAACAAAATCTGAATATGGCATCTGGTTTTGATCGCTTTTTTTGTAAGTTGAGTTTATTATGTTGATAGATTGTGGATGGGTTGGGAATGGGTCGGGGAAGGTGTGACAACCCAAAAATTTCCGTTAGTTTTAACGTTGAAATTAAGTATGTCAAAAATTAGCCAAATTTATCCCAAAAATATTTTTGACCAGAATTAAACCCGTTGGAATATTTTAAATAATATTCGTCAAGCAAACCAAAAATAAGACGGTATAATTTTAAAATTTCCGTGTTTAACGGTAGTCGTGAAAAACCCCGTTCGCGGTTGGTGTCAAGTGGACCCCCAACCAAGCTATAAACTCCACCCTATATAAGGATTGAGTGGGTTTCATTCCAACCCTTTTCACACCTTAGGAGTCTCTCTCTCTCTCTCTCTACTTTCTCTCTCTACAAATCGGGTTTGGTCAAAAATCGCCTCTTTCAAGCCCCAAACTAGTAAGTGATCTATCATAACTTGTTGTCTAGCTCATTTAACTTACAAATTCGTGTTTAAATTACCCAAAACCCTCAAGATCATGAGTTTACGGTCCAAGAACACTCTTGGACCGTAAACACTCATAAATGGGGTTTTGATGCCCAAAAACCCTTCCAAACCACTTATGGAGCTTAGTTATGACTTAGGGGCTTACATGAAAGGACTTAGAACTACAAAATCTCAACATATGGGAAGTAAACATGAGTTTACGGTCTAAGAACATTCTTGGACCGTAAACCCATCTTCAAGGACCATAAACACCTTTTTGGGTGTTAAATTACCCCTCAAACGCCTCCAAAAGCTTCCATGAGTGCCTAGAGCCTTGTAATCCTTCATGAGATGCACCAAAACATGCCCCAATGAGCAACACTTGAGTTTACGGTTTGGGAAGGTCTCCCAAAACCATAAACACCCCTTCTTAGACCATAAACACCCCCAAAGGGTGTTGAAGTGCCCTGAACACTTTGTATGGCTTAGAATTGGACCTAGAACTTTGTATGCTTAACCTACAACCACCAAAACACATGATTCATGGACAAACATGAGTTTACAGCCGTAAACTCATGTGTTTAAGGTAGTAAACTCACCAACAGCACCTTCATAGACCATAAACACCTTTCCAAGGTGTTTAAGTGCCTTTAACACCTTCCTATGCTCATATAAGTGACTAGAGCCTTGCCTACATAGCCTAGAACCACCAAAGCACAAAAGAAATGGACTAACATGAGTTTACGACTGTAAAATCATGTGTTTACGGCCGTAAACTCCTCAAGGAGTGGTCCAAGGACCATAAACTCCCTATTGTGTCCATTTTGAGCCCCAATCACTTCCTTAGCCCTTGATTCGACTCTAGCATGATTCTTTGAGTGAGATAAGACCTTTAAACATCCCATGACACCACTACCATGAGTTTACGGCCGTAAAATCATGGGGGAAGTGGTCTTGAAACCGTAAACACCCATAAGGGCCATCATTTGAAGAGTAAACTCCAATGTGAGTCCATACACACCTTTTATGCGACCCTTAGTACTTCTAGCACTTGTAGCAAAGTGTTTTTATGTAGTAAGACATCCTTACTTGCTTAATTAGTTATTAAATGACTAATTAGATACTTAAACGTATCATTACATGTTAAATAGGATTCGCGTGTGTGGTCAGGTCCTCACTTGACACTTAGCATCCTATACCGTCCATTCATCCGAAACGCCAACGTCAGGTGAGTTCATACCCTTGAATTAACCTTTTAAACGTTTTTACATGCTTTTATGGGGGGGGGAATACAAGTTAAAACCTGCTAGTTATCATATCAATCATATGTGATTAATAACCCGCATGCAAAAGGATTTATCACACTTTCAGCTGTTTTACCAAGTATAATACTATAGATGGTTTTCCAAAACGTCTTTACTTGTTTAAATCTTTTCTCAAATTGTCTCTCGCGCCGCATGTTTTACTTCAAAACCAGTTACAGTAGGGTTTTAAACAAAGGTTTTCTTTACTTATATTGTTTTATCAAATTATATTCAAAACATGTTTATGAACGGTTTTCAAAGCTTGTTTTACATAACGATATCAAGTCATAAATTCTTCTTTTTAAAGGTTTTCCAAAGGTTTTACCAAAGTTTTCTTCTATGATTCTATGCTTCTACTTCGTTAAATGCATGCCTATACTTATGTAGTTATATAAATAATGATTAAAAGACTTAGGAAGGCTAGTTCGCCCTATTTCTTTTTCCTCGTTGGGATGTGGTCTGGTGGGTATCGGATATCTGTCCGAAGGTCGTTTAAACATTAGTTATATATCATGTATACATGTATGGACATAAAGGTTTACATCGACCGGTTCATTTCCCTTGGGTAGCAAGAGCATCCTTCCATTCATCATTCATAGATCAGAGACACTAGTAACTATTATAGGAATAGTTAGGAGGTTCTATTTACTCTTTCTAGTATGAGAATTCCAAAGGAGTCAGTTCATTCATGAGTCTGTATCATTATTCCAGCGCCTCTAACAGAATTCAGGATACGAGATACATCTTCAGGACATGGATTTCCCCGCTGTCAAGTTGGTAACCAAAGTCTCCTGGAGGGAGAGCGGGCATTGTGTGTATAGATCTATATGGGACTGACACTCCCGCACCCTGACTGCTAGCTACAGTCCTCGGCTTACCAAGCCAAGGGATGACAAATGTCACATTTATTCCGACGCTAGCTGTGACAACCCGGAATTTTCGTTCGGTCAAACCCTAAAAGTCAATCACTCCATATTATAAGTCAAGTTCACTTTTACTTGTTTTTAGGAAATTAAAGTTCGTTTGATTATTTTATTAATTAATCTTTAAACGAACGGGTGAACGGATGGGCCGTCTCGGGACTTGAAATTTCTAAACGAACGGGTGAACGGGTGAACGGATGGGCCGAAAATTCATCCAAAAATCGTGAACTCATGCATAAGCATGAGTTTACTCCCCAAAAACTAGTCATTTTGTGTTTACTCCCCAAACTCAAAAAGAGTAAACTCCAAAAACTCTCTCAAGTATCATCCAAGTTTTTATTCAAAATCTTCAATCTAGTAAGTGTTTCTAGCCTTTTCAAGTTAGTATATCACTTAATCTAGTGATTGTACATCGTTTAATCCATCCATTTATGTGTTTTAACTAGTTTTCCAAAACACCAAGAACACCAAGAACACACACTAGTGTTCTTGGACTTCAAGTTCATATCAAGCTTCCACAAAGTAAGTGCTTCTATCCTAGAGTCATTTAAAGCTTGCTATACATGTTAATATCAAAGAAAAGTCCCAAGAACACCAAGAACAAAGTGTTCACGGTTTTGGGAGGCTCCCAAAACCGTAAACACCAAGAATAGGGCCAAAGTGGTGTCTTAGGGTGCCTAGATGCCTTAGGGACTTGTCTAGATTCATCCTTGATGAGTTTATCACACAAAAGCACCAAAACCTTCCATTTTTATGTGTTTACGGTTTGGGGATGTCCCAAAACCGTAAACACCCCAAAAGGTGTATAAAAATCCCATAAAAGTCTCATGGTTATTCCTTATGACTAAATCTAACCTAGACTAGTGCCATGATTGAGCTAAGGACTTGAAAACCCCAAATACCATAAACTTATGTGTTTAAGGTAGTAAACTCATGAGTTTAAGGTAGTAAACTCATGAAGAAAAGGTCCTTAGACCGTAAACTCCATTTAGGAGTGTTTTGATGCCACACAACACTTCCTAAGGCTAAATCATGAAGTAGGAATGCTTGGAATAGCTTAGTAGTCTTCAAAACAACAAATGGTCATAAAGTGTAGAGTTTATGACCATAAACCCTTGATTTTACTGCCGTAAACTTCTTGGGTAATGGTCATGAAAACCGTAAACCCCAAGGGAGTTTACCCTTGAACCCCAAGCACACTAGCCTTTCCCTGCAACACTTAGATGCAACCCTTGAGACTTATAACACTTGTATAAGGTGTTTAGCATGTCCTAGAGAGTCTTAAATTTGTTTATTACTTGTTTAAATACTATTTGTTTATATACATATGTCTTGATATGTTATTAGGATCTTTGTGCGTGTCTAAGTCTTCACTTGACACCAAGCACCTATCCGACACTTCCTTCCGATCCACTTGCTACAGGTGAGTTCATACCCCTTAATCAACATTTTAAATGTTTTTAAATACTTTATGGGGGGGGGGTTACAAGTAGAATCATGCTAGTTATTATATCAATCACATGTGATTAATAAGCAACTTTCAAATGATTTACTACTCATTAGTCATTTTACCAAACAGTTTCCTTCAAATGATTTTCATAAGTATTTTATATGATTAAAAATCCTTATTAAGTTGTACATTTTACTCTGGATGTTTCATTTCAAACTCATTTACAATTGTGTTTCAAACAAATGTTCCTTTATACTTAAACTGTTTTATCAAACCCATGCTTTCAAACCGTTTTATAAATTGACATCAAGTCGATCTTTTCTTAGATAATAATTATGTTCAAAGGTTTTACAAAACTTATTTTATGCTTTTATATTATCAATTGCATGCCTATATATGTATAGTTATATAAGAAACGTTTAAAAGACTTAGGAAGGCTATCCACCCTATTTCCTTTTCGCGCTTGAGATGTGGTCTGGTGGGATATCGGGTACCCGTCCGAAGGTCGTTTAAATATTAGTTATATATCATGTGTACATATATAGTCATAAAGGTTCTTCCAGTTCATTCAGTACCCTTGGGTAGCAAGGGTATACTTCCATGTTCATACGTGCTAGTTACATTACTAGTAAGCTACCATATGGGTAGTTTAGGAAGATACTAGAACTATTACTAGAACACGATATCATACAATGAGTCAGTTCATTCATGAGTCAATACTTGCTAGATAGAGAGAGAACACACATCACAGCTAGTACACACATTACATTACCATACTATTACATAGATACATTTACATGAGTACACTTACATGAGTACATTTACATAGATACATCTACATGAGTACACTTACATGAGTACATTTACATAGATACATCTACATGAGCACATTTACATGAGTACACTTACATGAGTACATTTACACAGATACATCTACATGAGCACATTTACATGAGTACACTTACATGAGTACATTTACATAGATACATCTACATGAGCACATTTACATGAGTACACTTACATGAGTACGCTTACATAGATAACATATGATGAATTAATAGTACATTTTATATGTATAGATTCTGTTATATAATCCTCATTCTTATCTTCACTTTGTGATACAATCACATAATCGGCAAGATAGATTGGATTTAATATCCTAGTACCAAAGGATACTTTGCGGGATTAAAAATTCCTAAAATCTCTGTTAGCTACAGAGGTAAAAGCACATCCACGGATGTCAACAACTGATACCATTACAGGTATACTTTAAGGGACTAACTATTCCTATACCCAGCTGTTAGCAACAGAGGTAAATGTACGTCTACGGATGTCTTCAGTTGACACTGTTAATTATCCTAGTACAAAAGGATAACACTTAGGTTATTTATATTATTACCTCTATCTTGTGACTCATTCACATAACCGATGAGGTGAATTATTTGAGTATCCTAGTACCAAAGGATACAATTTCTTATAATAATAATAATAGTAGCACATTTAAGTCTTGGTAGAAGACTACATTTAGAACAGTTGGGTCTTTATAGAAGACTACATTTAGAACAGTTAGGTCTTGGTAGAAGACTCCCTTTTATACTAGTCGGAATCATAGGGATTTCTAGGGTTTTTCAAACGTTTACAGTTGTTTTACAAACATTTTCATACTTACATGAACTTTCTTTCGAAACATTTTCAAGTCTTTCATTACATGTCATACAAATACTTACATACAAATTAAGACACATTAATACTTATGATCTCACCAGCTTTAAAGCTGATACTCTCTTTCAAAATAACTTGTATCCTCAGGTCAACGATAGACGGGTACCGATGCAAGGTTTAGAGAAGATGAAGCTCGATCAAGACTCATCTATCATTTTGATTATACTTTAGTGTCTATTATAATTTGATAGAACACACTTGTATTAAAATTATATTATTAATGCAATGGATGATGTTGTTGCTTGTTTACTACTTTTCATTGTTGTAATACTGTACATGACGTCCTCCGCCCCATAACGTTTCCGCTGTTCTTGGTTTTGGAGTGTGACACTTGCAGGGCGTCAAGTACTCTAGTGTCAATTACTATGGTTACGAGTATCTCCACATTTACCTTATAATTCATGGCCTTAAGGTAACAAGAATCAACACTGTACTTCGAGACAAACCACCTAGGATTAACGGATGTTTTAGACATTGCTAGCCGTATCGTTCATTTGATACCGTCTGGGGTCTGTGTTTCCTTTTGTTAAACTGACCCAGGCGTATCATTCATTCGATACTTCCCTGGAGTCTATGTTTTCTTTTGCCTTAGTCAGCAGTATTTCTGCTGAGGCATATGTTATTTTCCCCTAGTATATTTTTACTAGTGATATTCTCCTTCTTTCTTTAAAGTCAAATACCGTATTTTGGTAATGATAGTATGTAAGGGAAAATTACTCTTTAAAACTCAACTCTGTCAAGTCTTGGTAGAAGACTGCTTGTATTTAGAAAATATAGGATTTTCTAGAAAGGACGCTAATACACCGTAGATTCTAAACTACTACTCTTCATAAAGTTATTTTGAATAAAAATGCTTACTTACACAAATGACACTAAATACTTATGAACTCACCAGCATTTATAAAAATGCTGATACTCGCTTTCAAAATAACTTGTATTCTTAGGTCAGCAATAGACAGGTACACCTGGGAGCTTTGGCGAAGTCAGTCTAGAATCAGGCTGCCTCTACACTAGTTTTTGTATTACTTTAATGTCTCTATGAAATGTAACTTATGTAAAACTATTACTATTAATGCAGTGGTTGTTGTACTTTGATTACTATACTACATGTGTTGTGATACTTGACATGACGTCATCCACCCCAGAACGTTTCCGCCGTTCTGGTTTTGGGTGTGACAGATTGGTATCAGAGCATTGTTTATAGTGAGCTCAGTATATCAATTCATAAAAGATATACATCCTATAAATACATAGGGATAAAACACTCCGACCAAGAATTATACTTTAAAATATAATCATATTTTACCAAAGTATAAGAACATCCAGAATCTAAGCACCCGAACGAAGTATAACAAGTAGAACAAGAATAAAAGTCTTCAGATGTTGAGCATTACCGTCAAACCTGGGCAGTTATGTAATCATAAGCTGGAATAAATGTAACATGATCAACTACATTTATTCGAGATGCGATGAACGTGTGCTTGGGAGTGATAGTGGGGTTGCAACAGGTCTGAAACTTACCTAATAGGATGTGGATATAGAGTAGTATCACATATTCGAAGGCCTATCAGATCTAAGTTATATATAATTTGTGTACCCTATGTAATTGTAGCAGGAATCGATGTGGATCGCCCAGTGAAATGTTAATAATCTCTTAGGATTCTCTAGACATTTCCATTCTCGCACAAACCCGGTAGAAAACCCTATCCACTTCAGTGTTCGGCAGAAGAGTTGATTCAGACCCAGAAGAGGTTCATTGAGAAGATTTCTAGTTCGGAAATAAATAAACCAAGACAAGACTATTGAAACCACCAAGTGCCTATACCTTTTAGGGACATCGGTGGGAAATTCGCCTGAACTTCCGAGATTTCCAGTCATCCATCATGAAGCGATGACACTCAGAGTCAGGATCAGAAGTAAGGCGGAGTAGAGATTCGGTATGTCTACACGAGGAGAGAACCCTAGGTATCTATCTGAAGAAAACCAATGCCTGTCTCAGTCTAGGATATGAGGAAGATAGAGGGAGCCAATACATGGAACCTGAGAAGTGTATTTTCCTCGTTATTGTCGCGCTAATACACCCATAAAATAATACAATTTAGTGACTTAGTGATTACACTACTCACACTATGTGTTAGGTAAATCGCCTTTTCCCGTCGCAAGTCATACGATTAGATCGGATCTTAAAACCTCAATTGAGCCTTTTCTTCGGTGATTTCGTTCCGAACATCCCTCAAATCTTTCCAAAGCCGGAGAGCGAACCTTTCCAACATAGAGATAACCTAGTAGGAACGACTTCCATCTCATGGCTTTCCGATACTTTTACTCCTACCTTGAATACCCGGACTACATCATAAGGATGTAGGTCGACACTCAGACAACCAATATCTGAGGCGTGGGAAAATTTATGCCTAATATAGTAAGGATAGATACGTCCAGGGTTAACCATCGTCTCTCATCAGCTTGTGTTCCTTTCCGTGTAGGAAAACCATGCCTCCGAAGAAGCGTAACCAATCCGCTGGCAAGAAACCGACTTTCCTATTCGATGAAGCTACGTTCCACGCTGCAGTGTCGGCAGTCGTAGCAGCTGTCATGGCTCATCTAAATGCTAACAACGCCAATGTTAGCAAGAGCCCTATCAGGACCCGATCCAAGTAATGGACAGCAGCAACCAACCTCTGTGTACCCAGCCACCTAAGAATCTCAACCAAATCCACTGAAGAGAAAGTTCAAGAACGAGGAGGGAAGTACCTCGGCTCAAGGACCTTCCGAAGGGCAACAAGATGAGACAGTCAATACCCTTGCCAGCCCTTCCATCCCGACTTCAAGAAGACCATTCCTAGGAAACCTTCCCCACTGCAGCAAGTGTAGCTACCTGGAGTCTATGTTTTCTTTTTCCTTAGTCAGCAGTATTTCTGCTGAGGCATATGTTATTTTCCCCTAGTATATTTTTACTAGTGATATTCTCCTACTTTCTTTAAAGTCAAATACCGTATTTTGGTAATGATAGTATGTAAGGGAAAATTACTCTTTAAAACTTAACTCTGTTGAGTCTTGGTAGAAGACTGCTTGTATTTAGAAAATATAGGATTTTCTGGAAAGGACGCTAATACACCGTATTCTAAACTACTACTCTTCATAAAGTTATTTTGAATAAAAATGCTTACTTACACAAATGACACTAAATACTTATGAGCTCACCAACATTTATAAAAATGCTGATACTCGCTTTCAAAATAACTTGTATTCTCAGGTCAGCAATAGACAAGTACACCTGGGAGCTTTGGCGAAGTCAGTCTAGAATCAGGCTGCCTCTACACTAGTTTATGAATTACTTTAATGTCTCTATGACATGTAACTTATGTAAAACTATTACTATTAATGCAATGGTAGTTGTACTTTGATCACTATACTGCATGTGTTGTGATACTTGACATGACGTCATCTACCCCAAAACGTTTCCGACGTTCCGGTTTTGGGGTGTGACAGATTGGTATCAAAGCATTGTTTATAGTGAGCTCAGTATATCAATTCATAAAAGATATACATCCTATAAATACATAGGGATAAAACACTCTGACCAAGAATTATACTTTAAAATATAACCATATTTTACCAAAGTATAAGAACATCTAGAATCTAAGCACCCGAACGAAGTATCACAAGAAGAACAAGAATAAAAGTCTTCAGATGTTGAGCATTACCGTCAAAACTGGGCAGTTATGTAATCATAAGCTGGAATAAATGTAACCTGATCAACTACATTTATTCGAGATGCGATGAACGTGTGCTAGGGAGTGATAGTGGGGTTGCAACAGGTCTGAAACTTACCAAATAGGAATGCTAGAGCCAAACATAAAGATTAAAATACTATGGGAGTATTTTGGAATACTAAAAGACTCACATTAATCCCAGAATTATATTTAGAATTTAAGAATCAAACAAGTAAATAAAATACCATAGGGGTATTTTAGGATCCATAGATAACCTTGTGTGAAAAACTAAAAAGATCCTTATCGATATACCTATGATTTCAGAGGGTATACTTCCAAGGTTATGCATAGTAAGGATCCCATAGGATGAGAATGCGTGGTTTCGCTCTACTTCCTTTTCCTCGTTGGGATGTGGATATAGAGTAGTATCACATATTCGAAGGCCTATCAGATCTAAGTTATATATAATTTGTGTACCCTATGTAATTGTAGCAGGAATCGATGTGGATCGCCCAGTGAAATGTTAATAATCTCTTAGGATTCTCTAGACATTTCCATTCTCGCACAAACCCGGTAGAAAACCCTATCCACTTCAGTGTTCGGCAGAAGAGTTGATTCAGACCCAGAAGAGGTTCATTGAGAAGATTTCCAGTTCGGAAATAAATGAACCAAGACAAGACTGTTGAAACCACCAAGTGCCTATACCTTTTAGGGACATCGGTGGGAAATTCGCCTGAACTTCCGAATTCCATTCATCCATCATGAAGCGATGACACTCAGAGTCAGGATTAGAAGTAAGGCGGAGTAGAGATTCGGTATGTCTACACGAGGAGAGAACCCTAGGTATCTATCTGAAGAAAACCAATGCCTGTCTCAGTCTAGGATAGGAGGAAGATAGAGGGAGCCAATACATGGAACCTGAGAAGTGTATTTTCCTCATTATTGTCGCGCTAATACACCCATAAAATAATACAATTTAGTGACTTAGTGATTACACTACTCACAGTATGTGTTAGGTAAATCGCCTTTTCCCGTCGCAAGTCATACGATTAGATCGGATCTCAAAACCTCAATTGAGCCTTTTCTTCGGTGATTTCGTTCCGAGCATCCCTCAAATCTTTCCAAAGCCGGAGAGCGAACCTTTCCAGCATAAAGATAACCTACTAGGAACGACTTCCATCTCATGGCTTTCCGATACTTTTACTCTTACCCTGAATACCCGGACTACATCATAGGGATGTAGGTCGACACTCAGACAACCAATATCTGAGGCGCGGGAAAAATTTATGCCTAATATAGTAAGGATTGATACGTCTAGGGTTAACCATCGACTCTCATCAGCTTGTGTTCCTTTCCGTGTAGGAAAACCATGCCTCTGAAGAAGCGTAACCAATCCGCTAGCAAGAAACCGACTCTCGTATTCGATGAAGCTACATTCCACGCTGCAGTCTCGGCAGCCGTAGCAGCTGTCATGGCTCATCTAAATGCTAACAATGCCAATGTTAGCAAGAGCCCTATCGGGATTCCCCATCCAAGTAATGGACAGCAGCAACCAACCTCTGTGTACCCAGCCACCCAAGAACCTCAACCAAATCCACTGAAGAGAAAGTTCAAGAATGAGGAGGGAAGTACCTTGGCTCAAGGACCTTCCGAAGGGCAACAAGCCGAGACAGTCAATACCCCTGCCAGCCCTTCCATCCCGACTTCAAGAAGACCATAACTAGGAAACCTTCCCCACTGCAGCAAGTGTAGCTACCTAGAGTCTATGTTTTCTTTTGCCTTAGTCAGCAGTATTTCTGCTGAGGCATATGTTATTTTTCCCCTAGTATATTTTTACTAGTGATATTCTCCTTCTTTCTTTAAAGTCAAATACCGTATTTTGGTAATGATAGTATGTAAGGGAAAATTACTCTTTAAAACTCAACTCTGTCGATTCTTGGTAGAAGACTGCTTGTATTTAGAAAATATAGGATTTTCTGGAAAGGACGCTAATACACCGTAGATTCTAAACTACTACTCTTCATAAAGTTATTTTGAATAAAAATGCTTACTTACACAAATGACACTAAATACTTATGAACTCACCAGCATTTATAAAAATGCTGATACTCGCTTTCAAAATAACTTGTATTCTCAGGTCAGCAATAGACAGGTACACCTGGGAGCTTTGGCGAAGTCAGTCTAGAATCAGGCTGCCTCTACACTAGTTTCTGTATTACTTTAATGTCTCTATGAAATGTAACTTATGTAAAACTATTACTATTAATGCAATGGTTGTTGTACTTTGATTACTATACTGCATGCGTTGTGATACTTGACATGACGTCATCCATTCCAAAACATTTCCGCCGTTCCGGTTTTGGGGTGTGACAGAAGGCCTACGGAAAAGCCCAAAATACAAAGGGGAGGGGACTTAATTCCCCGCATCCGTCGAGGATGGGGATGGGGGTGGGGAAAAGTTTAGACACTCGGAGATGGGGATAGTGATGGTCAACCCCGCTCCAAACCCGCCCCATTTCCATCCCTATAGTTCTATATGTATTGTAAGAGATTTTCTCATTGTTTGTTAATTCAATACAAAATTTCTCTCTCATTGATTCGAGTCAACCCCGCCCCAAAGCCGCCCCATTTCCATCCATATAGTTGTATATGTATTGTAAGAGATTTGCTCATTGTTTGTTAATCCAACACACAATTTATCTCTCATTGATTTGTGTATCAGAGAGTATCAATAACTGCTTTCCTTTTTGTTAGTTCTTCGATCGTTTCTCTGATTATCTTCTTCGATCTTTTTTTCCGATCATCTTCTTCTATTTTTTTTATTCCAATTACTCATTCTATTGTTGTTATCATTAATTGTGTTCTTTCGAAATGTCAGTATCTAATTCTACGAATTCCGATTCCATTGTTTCACCTTTGGAAGATCATATGCATCTGTATTATCTTCATCATGCTGATAGCCCTGGTTTTGTCCTTGTATCATAGTTGCTTACTGGTGAAAACTATAATTCTTGGAGTCAAACAACGTAAATTCCTCTTTCTGTTAATAATAAGACTGGATTCATTGGCGGTTCTCTACCCAAGCCAATGCTTCTGAAGCGATTAATTACATTGTTTCGATGAGGAATAACAAACCGAAAATATCTTGGATTTTAAATTCGGTCTCTTTAATCTCTGCTAGTGTTATGTGTCACACCCCAAAACCGGAATGACGGAAATGTTCGGGGGTGGAGGACGTCTTGTTTAGTATCACAAGACATGCATCATAGTAAGAAGAGTAATGAACAACCATTTCATTAGAAAGAAGTGTTTTCAATGTGTGTGTTCACAAAACATAGAGTACATCAGCAAATAACAAAACAAGACTTGGAGCTATACTGCTCCATCTTCTGAATTCCCAGCGCGAGTACCTGTCTACTAGTTTCCTGAGAACACAAGTTATTTGAAAGAGTTTATCAGCAATTAAGCTGGTGATTTCATAAGATTTTAGTGATGTATATAAGTTGTAAAATGTTGTTGAAAAATGTAGTAAGTTGTAACTTTTTTTAGAAAAGTTCGCCTGTTCCTCCATAAAATCCTATATTTCCTGCATTGATGAAAGATAAGTGAAAATGACTCTACAATCCCTTCTATGAGTACTAAATGGATACAAGTTATATAAAACTCAGAGTAAACAAGCAATCAATTGTGTGTATCTGCCCTAAGCCCACAACCAAACAAAGAACAGGGAATTAGGTGGATGACACACATCCCATTGGTAGTTAGATCCTTGTTGTATATAACCCTAGAGTATTCCCTTAGTACTCATGGAGTTAACTGTAATAGTTCCTTTATAGTTTATGAAAAGATTCTTTAAGAAAACCCTTATTTCTGATAATAAGATAGTAACCATAGTGGTTCCTTATATAATCACTTAGTTTATTCTAGCTATATATAATCTAATATCGAACAGGTAGTTAATTGTGTAAATTTGCCCTAAGCCCACAACCAAACAAGGAACAAGAAATGAGGCGGAAGGCACACATCCAACTACTTATTGGATATTAATTATATATAACCTTTGATGTATAAACTAAGGTATTATAGAGTTAACTACCTAAGGTCCTTTAAAATGATGGTTTAATAAAATGGATTAAACCCTTTACTAGTAAGTTTCTAGTTTTGTATATCCAAAGTTCTGATTTGAAAAGTATGTTTTATACTAGAAAACTGTGCATTGAATTAGTTTCCTATGACCTGAACCATACCTGGTACCCCTTATGATGACTTAATGTATTTGAAACATATATATAACTAATATCGAATGGATAATAGGCTGGGTGAATCCGCTCTAAGCCCACAACCAAACAAGGAACAGGAAATGAAGCAGAAAGCATACATCCTATTACCTATCAGATATTATATATATATATATATATATATATTGATGTATACATTAAGGAATCATAAGGTTAGCATTATGGTCCCTTTCTACTGAATGTACTAGATTCGACTGTTCTGTTTGTCGTTTGAAAAGATGTAAGTTTTTCCCTAGTTTAAAACTATCTTGACTCGAAAATAGTTTGCATTAACTTTCAAGTGGAACTGTCACTTTATGGAAGTAATAGGAAAATATAAGTGAAGGCTAGTTCCCATACTAAACGCTCTCCTTCTCAAAAGATTCTGGAACCAAACTCGACTTCAGCAAATGAGTTGCTAGGTTGTGCAACTTCACACTAAGGTTATATGATCATGTATACCCAATATAACTATCACCTTTTGTTTAGAACAATGTGTTAGTGATTCATTGGTATAATTAGATCCTTTAGTTGTCCCATGCTATAGCACCTTATTATGTTTGTTCTGTTATAGTATCTTAGTATGTTCTTTCGGTTATCGTGTATTGTATTTTCCTCCCTGTTTTTCTTTATAGTGTTCTCTTATGTTACAATGTATTGTATCTAGTACGAATTGAACCTCTAAACTTGTGACATCCCCATTTTCACGTCCAGAAAAGACCGATTTTGTTTATGCCTTGTTTGAAAATCGGAGTAATATTTTAAATAAAAGTGTTGCGGAATTTGTCCCAAAACAAAATATGATAAAGATTTATCAAAAGCATTTCCAAAGAAATGTATTTCATTAAAAGACTTGGGATGTCATGTTCATTACAGATCAAAAGCATAAACAGTACAATATAAGCCTTACTACATTAGTTCATATCACTATATTCGTAATCCCTCGTCCAAAAACATCACATCTATGCTCATGCGCCACTACCTGTAATAAAAGAAACTGAGTGGGTCAGGCTTGGGAACCTGGTGAGCACATAGGGTTTTCAACCCACAATAACTAAGTTATTTATTTTCAACAATAACCCGATTACCCGTTCCCGTTATCCTCACTTTACGTCCCTAGACACCTATCATAAGGGACCTAGCCTAAGGATCATCATCGGGATGGACACTATTGCTAAGGGGATTCCTCAACAATAAATGTCCTTAAGGAAACCATGTGGGGGATGGAGTACACCGGTGAACACATCGTTCACAAACACCTACAGGTTGCGAGCCTGCTAGCGTTCCACTGGACTGTCTAGAAGAGTCCGTGGTCGTCATCCACACTCCGCTAGATGACAGAATCAACAACATCAACATCGAGGCCTCTCATCATTTTATCACACATCACCTATTACATCTACCCATGTTTTACCCCAACATTTTCGTAGATATAAAATACATATACAGTTTAAATCATTGAAAACATGTATAAAAACGTTCATCCTGCATAGATAGCAAGTATTCAGATAATATGCACACACAGCATGTAATTTATATAAAATACTTCATATCTATGTGTAAGCTGAAAGTAACTATGTACTCACCTGAAAAAGGTGGTGATTCTGCCTTCGAGCAGCGCTTCGTTATCTCAAAACAATTATCCCACGATAAAACCTAGTGTCAATACCACTAGGGTTTAGTCTAACGTTAACCGCGACAAATTAATAGTCTAACTATTATTACTATTATATAAGCGTTAAATAATACCCAATGTAAATCATAATAATAGCCCAAATAATTATTTTAAGGACCTAATAACATTACTATAATTATTTGAAAGCTATATTAAAAATTGTGTAAGCGTAGCTCACTTACAGCGGATTTTAAAGAAAACCGGGCTTTACTCGGAGCAGCATTTCCGAACCGAAGACCCTTTTTTCCCGGGACTCCGGGAGCCTCGGGGCTTCTTCGGGTGCTAGGGGGTTTACCTAGGCTTTTAGGGGGGTTTGGGGGTTAGAGAGAGAGAGAGATTTTAGAGAGAGAAAGAAGTGGGAAAGGTGTGAAAAATGAGGGTGCCCCAGCTCCCTTTTTATAGGCTGGAAAAGCCAAAAACTCATCGAGTTCCAGGCCAGGTGTCACCATCTGGTGGCTAGCCTTGGGGAGGAAGCAACGGCCAGGATTGCGCCACGAAGAATTCGTAACTCCTTCACACATACTCCGTTTTCGTCTGTCTTTTTACCGTTGAGTTCCTATTAATGAGATCTTCAACTGTCATTTAGGTCGCGTAAGCCAAAAACCGCTCGAACTAAAATTCGAGTTTCGGGTTGTACACTGCTAAGCCGAAACTTCGAAAAATCATAACTTCCTCATACGAAGTCAGATTTGGGCGTTCTTTTTATGGATTTTCTCGGTTTAACATACTCTACAACTTTGGTTTTGATCACTAAGGCTAAAACGTCTTCTATCAGAAATTCACTTTTTACGTCTCCCGGTGTCGTGCCGTGCCGGTTTTGCCGTAAAACTTCGACGGGCCATAACTTCTTCGTTATAACTCGGATTTCAGCATTCTTTATATGTACGAAACCCTTGTTTCGACCACTACAACTCTATGTAAAGATATCGGGCCTATTTCACACTTTAATTTTGACGCTTATTTTTATCCTTTATTAATTATATCTTTATAATTAAGTAATAAGCACACAAATACACATAACTCACATAGAATTCAAATATTTCATATTTATTACTTCAAAAAGATTTACAATATTTGACCTAGACTATTACATTGTCTAAAAATGCTTAGCCCTGAAACCCGGGCGTTAGAATTCTCTCCCCCTTAGGATGATTCCGTCCCGGAATCATGCATTAGCAAACAGATGTGGGTAGCGACTCATCATGTCACTTTCTGTTTTCCAAGTGAGATTCGGCCCATTGAAATGTTTCCATCGGATTAGCATTAATTCGATCATCTTGCGTCGTAACTTCTTAGTCTTGCGGTCAACGATTGCCTCAGGCTCTTGAATCAACCTCTTGTTCTCATCCATCCTTAACTTTGAGATCGGGATTATGTCGGGAACATCTCCCGTGAATTTCCTCAGATAACACACATGGAAGGTGTTATGAATACCATCGATTTCTTCATGCAATACCAGCTTGTAAGCTTGGTTCCCAATCTTCTGAAAAACTTTGAAGGGTCCAATGAACCTTGGACTCAACTTCCCTCATTTCCTGAATATTATAAGTCCCTTCCACGGTGAGACTTTAAGCAAAACGGAACCCCCAACTTCAAAAGTCATTGGTCATCTTTTCTTGTCAGCGTAGCTCTTTTGACGATCTTGAGCTGCTAACATCCTTTCCCTAATCACTTTTAACTTCTCAGCAGTCTCATGGACTATCTCGGGGCCCATAAACTGCTTCTCTCTGGCTTCAAGCCAATAAGACGGCGCACGAAACTTCTATCCATACAAGGCTTGATAAGGCGCCATCTTGATGCTCGAGTGAAAACTATTGTTGTAGGAAAATTCTACCAGAGGTAAGTGCTCGTCCCAATTCCCTTGGAACTCGAGGGTACATGCTCTCAGCATATCCTCCAGTGTCTGAATTGTTCTTTTGCTCTAACCATCAGTCTGTGGATGGTAAGTCGTACTCAAACATAATTTCGTACCCAATTCTCCTTGTAGACTCCTCCAAAACCTCAACGTGAAATGACTATCACGATCTGATACAATTGTAAGAGGAACACCATGAAGTCTTACAATTTCCTTCACGTAAGAATTTGTGAGCTTATCCATAGACCACTTCTCGTTGGTTGCTATGAAGTGTGCACTCTTGGTGAAACGATCCACGACTACCCAAATCATGTCTTGTCCGTTCTTCATCCTGGGCAGTTTAGTCACAAAATCCATGGTTATGTCTTCCCATTTACCCATGGGTACAGGTAAAGGTTCTAAAATTCCATACGGTTTCTGATGTTGTGCCTTAACTCTCGCACATGTCACACACTCGGCCACGTACTTCTCAACATCGAGCTTCATCGTCGGCCACCAGTAGTAGGGTTTTAGGTCCCTATACATTTTAGTGCTACAGGGATGAATCGAGTACATGGTCTTGTGTGCTTCTTCCATCAGAAGGTCTCTTATTCCTCCCGTCTTAAGTACCCAAATTCGATCTTGGAATACCTTCAGTCCTCGACTGTTTGTACCGAACACTAACGTTTTGCCCAAATGTTCTTCCTTTCGGTCATTCTTCTCTAAAGCTTCTTCTTGAGCTTTCCTGATACTTTCCACAATCGTCGAGACGACTTCGATTCTCAACGCTCTTGGCATTTTCCTTTCAAGGTTGACTTTCTGACTGAGAGCATCAGCAACAACATTTGCTTTACCGGGTGGTAAAGTATCTCACAGTCGTAGTCCTTGAGTAACTCTAGCCAACGTCGTTGCCTCATGTTCAATTCTTTTTGATTAAAGAGATAATGGAGACTCTTATATCAGTGAAAAGCTTGCACTTCGTGCCACAGAGGTAATGCCTCCATATCTTTAAGTAAAATACTACCGCTGCCAACTCTAGATCATGAGTGGGGTAGTTGTTTTCGTGCTCTTTCAATTGTCGAGATGCGTATGCTTTCACCTTTTCTCTTTGGGTCAGAACACAACCCAACCCGACTCCAGATGCGTCACTATATACTGCGAAGTCTTCAACTCCATCGGGTAGAGAAAGTATTGGTGCTATACATAACTTCTTCTTTAGCTTCTCGAATGCCTCATCGTGTTGCTCACTCCACATATATGTCGCTCCTTTGTGGGTCAAAGCTGTCAATGGAGAGGCTATCGAAGAAAAGCCTTGGATAAATCGTCGGTAGTATCCAGCTAGTCCTAGAAAGCTTCGAATCTCTTTGAGAGTTTTCAGACTTTCCCACATCATCACAGCCTTGATCTTTGCGGGGTCAACCATTATCCCTTCTTGGTTAACCACGTGACCCAAGAACTGGACTTCTCGTATCCAAAAGTCGCATTTGAAGAACTTAGCGTAAAGCTTCTCCTTCTTTAACACTTCCAACACTTCCCGTAGATGCTTTCCATGCTCCTCTTGGCGTTTCGAGTAGATCAGAATGTCTTCGATGAACACTATCACGGATTTATCAAGGAATGGTTTACAAACCCTGTTCATCAAATCCATGAACATTGTTGGAGTATTGGTTAGTCTAAATGACATAACCAAGAACTCGTAGTGTCCATATCTAGTTCTGAATGCATTTTTCTCAATATCCTGCTCTCTCACCTTCAACTGATGATATCCCGACCTAAGATCGATCTTTGAAAAGTAGCTCGAACCTTGCAGCTGATCGAATAGGTCATCAATCCTTGGCAATGGATGCTTGTTCTTCACCTTTGCCTTGTTCATCTCTCGGTAGTCTATACACATTCTCATGCTACCATCCTTCTTCTTCACGAATAACACCTGAGCTCCCCAGGGTGATGAACTAGGTCGAATGAAACCGTTTTCCAACAGCTCCTAAAGTTGCGTCATAAGCCCCTTCATCTCCGTCAGTGCTAATCGGTAAGGTGCTTTCTCTATTGGTGCCGTCCCTAGTAACAAGTCTATTCGGAACTCTACTTGTGTATCAGGTGGTAATCTGGGAAGATCTTCGGGAAAGACTTCCGAATAATCACACACAACCGGTATATTCTGCACCTCTTGCTTTTCTTTCTTAGCATCGATTATGAATGCCAAGTATGATGCACATCCTTCGGACAAACATTTCCTGGCTTTCATCAGGGAGATGATTCCAGAATTCACTTTGCGTTTGTCCCCGTACACCATAAATGATTCTTTTCCGGGTGGGTTCACTCTTACTATCTTCTTTCGACATTGAATCTCAGCATTGTTGGCGCTAAGCCAATCCATACCCAAAACGATGTCGAAACCGTTTAACTCTATGGGTAATAGCTCTTCGTGGAATTCGTTTCCGTTTAGGTCGATGACAATGTTCCCAATACAATTACTAACAGGTACGAATTTGCCACTGGCAAATTCTACAATCAGCGCATTATCAAGTTTTTCTACAGGCAATGCTAATTTCCCACCAAATTTATGCGACACAAAGGAGTAGTTGGCTCCGGAATCAAATAGTATATTGGCAGGAAAACCATTTACAAGAAAGGTACCTGAAGCGACGTCTGCTGCCTCCTTTGCAGCCTCGAGTGTCATCTGGAAGGCTCTCGCCTTCGGCTTCGGTGGTATGTTGGGTCTTCCTACCTCCTTCTTCTTTGGGCAATCCTTTGAAATGTGCCCCTCCTCGTTGCACTCATAACAAACCTTCTTAGTGAACGTGCATTCGTTGGCATAGTGCCCAGGCTTTCCGCATTTGAAACAAGTGACCCCTGTGTCACACTTCCCAAAGTGCTTCTTCTTGCACTTGTCACACTACTTCGCTTCTGATCCTCCTCTTCTCCAACCAGATTTCGAGAATTTACTCTTCTTTCTGGACCTCGAGGATCCGTCAAATTTCCTCTTCTCACCAACTTCGGCCCTCTCCAGACCCCTTTCATTCAGCTGGGTCTCCACATTCTTATCCGCTCGAACAACTGATTTCAGAGTGGTTGCCATCTTGACTGTTGGGCCAAAGTCAGCCAGCAGTGTGTTTGTGAACTTCTCAATTTTGGAAAGTTCGGTTGGCACTACGTATTGAAACAACTTCATCTTTTCTGTGAACACAGCAACATAGTCATTGTTGCTCATTCTTCCCTTCTTCAAGTTTTGGAACTCCTTGTTCAGATCAATTAGATCTATGTGCGAACAGTGCTGCACCTTCAATTGTTCTAAGAACTCATCTCATGACATTTTCAGAGCTTCTCCTCGCGGCATTGTATCCGCCAATAACGTCCACCAACTAAAGACTCCAGTTTTCAATTGTCTCGCAGCGAAGACGGTCTTCTGCTTTTCGCTGCAGTTGCAACTCTCAAACACCATCTCCATGTCGAAGATCCAATCCATAATCTCAACAGGCTTTGGGCTTCCTGAGAGACTTGATGGTTTCACACCCAAGAAATTCTTGTACATTCGCCCATCCTTGTCGTTTCTCCTTTCCGGTCCATCCCTTCGTTCACCTTGAGTCCCTACTTGACTCACATGGCGGTTGTAGTTCCCTTTCTCAGATTGCTCAGGAATTGGCTCGGTTGGCTCAACATGTATGGTAGGTTCGTCCCTATTTTCATGGAACATCTATCTCATTTCTTCCCTTTGTTCAGCTAGCATAGCCCGAATCATGGCTTGTACTCCAGCCATGGTGATTGGCTCGGGTGCAACTTCTTCTACAACAGGTATTTGCTAAACCACTGGGGGTTGGTTTCTGTTCCCATTTGCATTCACGTTTCCGCTACAGGTCCTTGTCATCTTGATCTATACACCGAATAAGGTGAATTTAGATCTTTATTTAGGATAGACGTTTAAATCATCCTTATCACTCCGAAACATTTACATGCTAGTTCTAATATCGTAGTCGTATGTTTAGAATCCTAAACACATAAGGTTTCCAGATCCGGTCGGCAACATACCATAGATCCGAATAATTAATAGCATATAAGGCACAAAGCATTTAGCACATAAAAGCATTTTAGGCATAATTCCTAAAATAAGCTAGTGCTCACAGCTCACAATCATCGCTTAACATTCTAAGTTTACGTCTAGAAATCCTATAAATTCCTAGTTCGCTTAAACTAATGCTTTGATACCAACTATGACATCCCCATTTTCACGGCCAGAAAATACCGATTTTGTTTATGCCTTGTTTGAAAATCGGAGTAATATTTTAAATAAAAGTGTTGCGGAATTTGTCCCAAAACAAAATATGATAAAGATTTATCAAAAGCATTTCCAAAGAAATGTATTTCATTAAAAGACTTGGGATGTCATGTTCATTACAGATCAAAAGCATAAACAGTACAATATAAGCCTTACTACATTAGTTCATATCACTATATTCGTAATCCCTCGTCCAAAAACATCACATCTATGCTCATGCGCCACTACCTGTAATAAAAGAAACTGAGTGGGTCAGGCTTGGGAACCTGGTGAGCACATAGGGTTTTCAACCCACAATAACTAAGTTATTTATTTTCAACAATAACCCGATTACCCGTTCCCGTTATCCTCACTTTACGTCCCTAGACACCTATCATAAGGGACCTAGCCTAAGGATCATCATCGGGATGGACACTATTGCTAAGGGGATTCCTCAAAAATAAATGTCCTTAAGGCAACCATGTGGGGGATGGAGTACACCGGTGAACACATCGTTCACAAACACCTACAGGTTGCGAGCCTGCTTGCGTTCCACTGGACTGTCTAGAAGAGTCCGTGATCGTCATCCACACTCCGCTAGATGACAGAATCAACAACATCAACATCGAGGCCTCTCATCATTTTATCACACATCACCTATTACATTTACCCATGTTTTACCCTAACATTTTCGTAGATATAAAATACATATACAGTTTAAATCATTGAAAACATGTATAAAAACGTTCGTCCAGCATAGATAGCAAGTATTCAGATAATATGCACACATAGCATGTAATTTATATAAAATACTTCATATCTATGTGTAAGCTGAAAGTAACTATGTACTCACCTGAAAAAGGTGGTGATTCTGCCTTCGAGCAGCGCTTCGTTATCTCAAAACAATTATCCCACGATAAAACCTAGTGTCAATACCACTAGGGTTTAGTCTAACGTTAACCGTGACAAATTAATAGTCTAACTATTATTACTATTATATAAGCGTTAAATAATACCCAATGTAAATCATAATAATAGCCCAAATAATTATTTTAAGGACCTAATAACATTACTATAATTATTTGAAAGCTATATTAAAAATTGTGTAAGCGTAGCTCACTTACAGCGGATTTTAAAGAAAACCGGGCTTTACTCGGAGCAGCATTTCCGAACCGAAGACCCTTTTTTCTCGGGACTCCGGGAGCCTCGGGGCTTCTTTGGGTGCTAGGGGGTTTACCTAGGCTTTTAGGGGGGGGTTGGGGGTTAGAGAGAGAGAGATTTTAGAGAGAGAAAGAAGTGGGGAAAGGTGTGAAAAATGAGGGTGCCCCAGCTCCCTTTTTATAGGCTGGAAAAGCCAAAAACTCGTCAAGTTGGCCTCAAACTCATCGATTTCCAGGCCAGGTGTCACCATCTGGTGGCTAGCCTTGGGGAGGAAGCAACGGCCAGGATTGCGCCATGTCATCCGATTTCGCACAGCAGCCTCCCGACTTAGAAAAATCGTAACTCTTGCATACGAGCTCCGTTTTTGACGTTCCTTTTTCCACACATAGGTAAAAACATGATCTACAACTTTCATTTAGACTCCATCGGCTAATTCTCGACCGATCTTAAAATTAACAGTAGGAGGAGATTAGACTGCTAAATGACCGCGAAGAATTCGTAACTCCTTCATACGGACTCCATTTTTGTCTATATTTTTACCATTGAGTTCCTATTAATGAGATCTTCAACTCTCATTTAGGTCGCGTAAGCCAAAAACCGCTTGAACTAAAATTCGACTTTCTAGCTGTACACTGCTAAGCCGAAACTTCGAAAAATCATAACTTCCTCATACGAAGTCAGATTTAGGCGTTCTTTTCATGGATTTTCTCAGTTTAACATACTATACAACTTTGGTTTAGATCACTAAGGCTAAAAAGTCTTCTATCATAAATTCACTTTTTATGTCTCCGGGTGCCGTGCTGGTTTTGCCGTAAAACTTCGACGAGCCATAACTTCTTCGTTATAACTCGGATTTCGGCGTTCTTTATATGTACGGAACCCTTGTTTCGACCACTACAATTTTATGTAAAGATATCGGACTTATTTCACACTTTAATTTTGATGCTTATTTGTATCCTTTATTAACTATATCTTTATAATTAAGTAATAAGCACACAAATACACATAATTCACATAGAATTCAAATATTTCATCTTTATTACTTCAAAAAGATTTACAATAGTTGACCTAGACTATTACATTGTCTAAAAATGCTTAGCCCTAAAACTCGGGCATTACAAAACTATACCCATTAAAGTTTACTAATGTTTTACTTTAACTATTGTTGAAAAGACTCATTTTACTACTAAGTTATGCGTGTACTTTATAAATGGAGTTTTGTTAAACTAAAAAGTAACATAACTTTAAAAGAGTTTTTGAAATGTTTTAATCACTTATTAAAGACATAAGCGACCTTTGAAATATGTTTTAACAAACAATTACACAATTATTAATTGTGTTCAACTTGTATCCCCCACTTAAAAGCATTTAAAACATTTTAAACGATTGATTACGGGGTATGAACTCACCTGATATGGGTGAATCAAACGAATACGTGTGTAAGGATGAGAATCTCCACGAACGAACTCCCAAGACTTAACAACTCCTAAATGACATATATTGACATAAATATAGGGTTTAGAAGCAAACAAATGCAAGGAAGCACCTCACGGGACTAGGAAACACTTTGACCAAGTGTTGGAATCACATGTGATTAAACTAAGGGGAGTGTATGGCCACTTTGAGGAGTGTGTGGCCAGGGAGTGTGCGGCCGCACACTCATGGTAAAGAGTGCACAAGGTCGTTTTCCAATGGTAGGGAGGCTTGTAGGACTAGTGTTCATCAAGTGTTGAAGCTGGAAAGGCGCTTTGGAGACCCTTAAGCACAAAACAAAGGGGTGTACGGCCACATGGGGTGTGTGCGGCCGCACACTCCTTGATGATCTTGGTTTGGACGTTTTCTAAGGCTCTTATCTAGTAAGTAACAAGCTTAGAGGATGGTACTCACGATATGGAAGCTTTTAGGGGTGTTTTTAGGGTGTTTTGAGGGGTGTACGGCCACACACACCATATGATTATGAGTTCTGGGCCTTTTTTAAGATTAATCAAGTGTTCTAAACAAGATTCAAGCAAAAGGGAAAGAGTACTTACGTTCTTGAAGCTCTAGGCTGACAATGGATGCTAGTTGAGAGAGAAATCGAGTTCTAGACTTAGGAGGGTGAGAAGGAATGAAAGAAGGTTGAGATCTATACTTATACACGTGAGTGTGCTGCCAGGAGAGGGGTGTGCTGCCGTACACTCCTTATGTTGGAGTGTAAGGCTCAATTTTGGTGCTTTACATGTACGCGATCCAATCCTATACTCAATTCTTGAATGTATTGAGCTTTGAACCTTTGAACGGACTCTAAACAAAGCTAAATGATAGCAAGAATGAGTTTGACACTCATTTGAGTTGACTGACTGAGCTTTCAAAGAAAAAAATTTCAGGTTGTCACATCATCCCCCAGTTAGATGAAATTTCGTCCCGAAGTTAGCTTTCTTACAGTACTACTGGTGTTGTACTCTTCTGATTTGCAGAATACCCACTTGTAGACCTGGCAATTCTGCCCTAGTGTTCATGATTGGACTCATACTCGGTCCATCTATCATTACCTCATGTATACAAGTCGTATATAATTAGGATTAGTAAGACAATCGGATGTGCGACTCTGCCCCAGGTCCACAACCAAACAAGGAACAGGAGATAGGGCGGAAACACACATACTAGATATGCGTAATCATAATCATATACCACCCTCGCGTATACACTAAATAGTGATAGGTGGGCTGTATTCGTCCTTATCCTCTGTGCTCGAACTTGGTCTGCTGGACAAGTGGTATTTCGTGATGGTCTGCGGACATCTGACGATAAGGCTTCGGAGGACAAAGTATCCTTCGCACGAGTACTTCGGTGTTTAGAATACCAAAGATAAAACCGAGGTTTAGGTCGGATTGTCGATACGAATGACGAAGGTTTCGAGAACTTGACGATCGAGGCGATAGAAACATATGAACTTAGTATGGTGAGGACCACACCAACTCATGACGAATGATAGTAACAGACTCTTTACTGAACAAAGTTTTGGCCAATTTGAAAGAAACGTTTGTTATACGATGATGTAACGCTAGTGTGTTCGACAATATATTCTTTGTAAATGTTCTAGTGCTTTCTGTTTTTCCCCTGATGTTAACATTTCTATGTATCGTACTGATATGTGCGAGTACATACAATGAAAGTGTTTTCATAACTGGTGTCGATACTTTATACTACGATCCTACTTGGTACCACTATGATCGCCTGTTACATACAAGTTATGAATAATTATGATAAATAAGACACTCGAATGAGTAAATCTACCTCAAATCCACAACCAAACAAGGAACAGGAATTAAGGCGGACTCACTCACTCTCAGTCTACAACATCTTAGCTAGGCACAACCTTGATGTATATGCTAAGCCATCATAGCTTCTCTGAACAGATCTTTTAGTTCTCTTGAATACTGTGATCTATTTCAATATGGGAGTTATTATAATTACTTTTTAAGTAGTTTTCCCCAAGTTTTAATCTTATATAAATATAAATTAATTTATTTTTAAAATAATTACTATTTCGAAAACGTACCGCTGCTCGCTGGCGACTTCGAGGTTGATTCACCTGCGGTGATTATCAGAATGCGTCCATTTGCGCCTGAGTTCTTTACTATCGGGCAGTCCCTCTGGTAGTATCCAGTCTCGCCACAGCCATAGCACGCTTGGTTTTCTTCAACTTCCGGGGATTTGTGAGATCGGTTGAGCCGGTACCCTGCAGAAACGGACTGTGTGTCCCTTTCTGTGGCAGTTCAGACACTGTATTTTCCCGGCATACCCCGGTGTGGTGATAGTTGCACTTTCCACACTTCGGAAGGCTTCCAGCATATCGACTGGCAGGTGCTGAAGCAGCAGGCGTTGTAGTGGCATACATAGTACTCGTTTGTTGCTCTTGTTGGGTTTCGAGCATTCTAACACTCCTAAGTGTACATGCAACCCTAAATACCTTGGATCTATGTTTTCTCTATTATACATGCAATTATGAACATCCAAGGTATTATCCTAATCTAGCATACAAAATAATGAATATAACAAGATAGAATACATACCTCTTTGATGTAAAATGTCTTCATGAAGCTTGAGTGCCTAGTGCCTCAAGTGTGACACCTCAAACGGTTCACACAACACCAAATACACTTGGAATAACTTGAGAGAAACTTGAACGCTCCTAAAATCGGCTAGCCCTTTCTTATTATTCATAGTGGCCGATTTTTCCCAAAGAATATGATCTTATATAGTTGTAACAATTAGGGTAAACCCTAATTGTCATCGCCTTCCATTTTCTTGGATCTATGGGTTCAAATACACCATGGAGCATCCATGGACCATCCTATGGGTTTTAGCCCAACTTGATTATCCATGGAGCATTAGCTCACTATACAAGTATGGATGATTTACACAATCAACCCATATATTTAATTAGTCTTCTTTTGATCACTTAATTAATTCTAGATTAATTCTTGATCAATACTAATTAAATAATCCTATTAATATATTAGAACTTATAATATATTAATAAACCTTAAGTGTTATTTCTCTCATTATAGTCTATCCAAGTGCATGATGCCATGCAACCCAAATAGACCATGCCGGGTCGGGTCAAGTCTTACCAATTATAGTTATGGACTTAGACATTAATCCAACAGCTCTTGCGGGGGTACCTGTGTTGTTTTCTTCTTCTTCCTCTTGTTCCCCGACTTCCTATTATAGTCCTTTCCCTTTGATGGCTCAGGAACTGGGACTTCCATGCCATGGCGGACTCCATGGTCGAGGAGTCGCTATGCCAAGCGTTTAGCACTATCGAATGTGGCTGGGTTAGAAGACAACACATCTCCTTGGGTAGGGGCAGTTAAACCCCATATGTACCTTTCTATCTTCTTACTCTTTGGAGTAACCATCTCAGGGCATAGTGCTGCCAGGTCGCAAAACCTGTCAGTGTAGGTCACTATGTTTGAGCCAATCATGGTATGCTCCCATAGTTCGTGTTCCAGCTTTTGAACTTCGCCCCTCGGGCAGTACTATTCCAGCATCAACTCTTTTAGGTTTTTCCAACCTATTGAGTTAGCCACTGATAGGTTCAGTGACTGAACATGGCTATTTCACCATGTTAGGGCTCTACCGGAGAAGGTGCAGGCAGCAAACTTGACTTTGCTCCCTTCTGGGCATGAACAGATTGCGAAGACCGAATCTGTTTTCTCGAACCATCGCATCAGGGTGATGACTCCACCATTTCCATTGAAGGACATGGGTTTGCAGCTCATGAAGTCCTTGTACCAACACTCCCGTGGGTGTTCGTGGGTATCTCCATGGTTGGTTGGTTGAGCCCCACTACCAGATCCACTGATACCATTTGCGCGAATTTGGGTTAGGGCGGCTACCGTTGCTGCTGTTACCGCTGCCTAGAAAGCAGCTAGGTCGAACTGTGGTGGCGGATTCTCTATCGTGCTGTTAACTATGCGTTTCACTGGTTTACCGCAAGGCATCTTTTGCTAAGAATACAAAGATGAGATGAGATAATTCTATAGCAGTGGAGATAAGCCGAAAGCTAAAAGACAAGGTTATCCTAGTTCTGAATGTATTGGGTCCTGATTTCCATAGGGTTCTGGATAACTGTTACCTGAATAACTGTTACCAGTTGTATGTAAAGCAAATAATCCTAACACATAGGGTGAACAGTGTTTCCACCAACTCATTAAGTTAACCAAGATTATTAGTTATTAGTGTGACGTATATGACGTTCTGGTTACTTCCTGATCCTTCCTTGAGAACTTCTTTTGAACTTACTCTTGTTCCTTCTTGACTCTTTTTCCGATTACTATGAGGACGTGGTTACATCTATCGAGGTTTGTCGTGCGAGAATGGGAGTGTCTAAAGAATCTACGAGATTAAAGCTAACTTTATGGGGTGATCCTTACAGATTCCTTCTATAATTGTACAATGCATACAAGTTGTATATAATTTAATATTAAATAGACCTTCGAATAAGTGATCCTACTCCAAAACCACAAGCAAGCAAGGAACAGGTAGTGAAGCATAGATCACAGATTCTAAGTCTATAAAATCTTAATTATATAAAACCTTGGAAGTATACATTGAAAGATTATAGACCTATCCATAAGGGTCTTTTAAGTTATCACATAAGTTATTTTTATAGAGCCTAAAACACTCCTATAGTATTTTAATGTAATGTACTTAGAATGTTTCAAACTTGTTATCGTGTTATAGTATCATAGAATACTCCTATAGTATTCTAACTTTCATGTTCTGATCTAGAGATCCTTTGTATATAGTTAGGTAAGTTTTAACACCGATGCAACACTACATCACTCCCAAGCATATGTCGGTCGCATCTCAAATGAATATAGTTGATCAGGCTATATTGATCCTATATACGATTTACTTAACTGGCCAAGTTTGACCTCAGTATTCAACCTTTAAATACTTATGTTCTGTTCTTGTGATACTTGTTCTAGTAAGTACATGTATAAGCAAGTAGGTATATTTTTATAACTTATTGTTATATTCTAAAATTATATTATTATCCATAGCATTTAAGACCCATTGTATTTATAGTTGTATATCTTTTATCGGTTGATATACTTAGTTCACTATAAACAATGCTCTGATACCAATCCGTCACACCCCAAAACCGGAACGGCGGAAACGTTCGGGGGTGGAGGACGTCATGTTTAGTATCACAAGACATGCATCATAATAAGCAAAGTAATGAACAACCATTTCATTAGAAAGAAGCGTTTACAATGTGTGTGTTCACAAAACATAGAGTACATAAGCAAATAACAAAACAAGACTTGGACCTATACTGCTCCATCTTCTGAATTCCCAGTGCGAGTACCTGTCTACTAGTTTCCTGAGAACACAAGTTATTTGAAAGAGTTTATCAGCAATTAAGCTGGTGAGTTCATAAGATTTTAGTGATGTATATAAGTTGTAAAATGTTGTTGAAAAATGTAGTAAGTTGTAAGTTATGTTTAGAAAAGTTCGCCTGTTCCTCCAGAAAATGATATATTTCCTGCCTTGATGAAAGATAAGTAAAAATGAGTCTACAATCCTTTCTATGAGTACTAAATGGATACAAGTTATATAAAACTTAGAGTAAACAAGCAATCAATTGCGTGTATCTGCCCTAAGCCCACAACCAAACAAGGAACAGGGAATGAGGCGGATGACACACATCCCATTGGTTGTTAGATCCTTGTTGTATATAACCCTGGAGTATTCCCTTGGTACTCACGGAGTTAACTGTAATAGTTCCTTTATAGTTTATGAAAAGATTCTTTAAGAAAACCCTTATTTCTTATAATAATATAGTAACCACAATGGTTCCTTCTATAATCACTTAGATTATTCTAGCTATATATAATCCAATATCAAACAGGTAGTTAATTGTGTGAATCTGCCCTAAGCCCACAACCAAACAAGGAACAGGGAATGAGGCGGAAGGCACACATCCAACTACCTATTGGATATTAATTATATATAACCTGCGATGTATAAAATAAGCTATTATAGAGTTAACTACCTAAAGTCCATTAAAATGATGGTTTAATAAAATGGATTAAACCCTTTAGTAGTAAGTTTCTAGTTTTGTATATCCAAAGTTCTGATTTGAAAAGTATGTTTTGTACTAGAAAACTATGCATTGAATTAGTGTCCTATGACCTGACCCATACCTGCTACCCCTTATGATGACTTAATGTATACGGAACATATATATAACTAATATCGAATGGATAATAGGCTGGGTGAATCCGCTCTAAGCCCACAACCAAACAAGGAACAGGAAATGAAGCAGAAAGCACACATCCTATTACCTATCAGATATTATTAATATATATCTCTTGATGTATACATTAAGGAATCATATGGTTAGCATTATGGTCCCTTTCTACTGAATGTACTAGATCCGACTGTTCTGTTTGTCGTTTGAAAAGATGTAAGTTTTTCCCTAGTTTATAACTATCTTGACTCGAAAATACTTTACATTAACTTTCAAGTGGAACTGTCACTTTATGAAAGTAATGGGAAAATATAAGTACTCAGTTGTCTTATGAATTGACATTCTGACATACTAATTACCTTAAACATATTTGTTTTATTAAGGTGATAATGCGAAGGCTAGTTTCCATACTAAACGCTCTCCCTGTCAAAAGATACTGGGAACCAAACTCGACTTCAGCAAACGAGTTGCTAGGTCGTGTAACTTCACACTAAGGTTATATGATCATGTATACCCAAGATAACTATCACCTATTGTTTAGAACAATGCGTTAGTGATTCATTGGTATAATTAGATCATGTAGTTGTCCTATGCTATAGCACCTTATTATGTTTGTTCTATTATAGTATGTTAGTATTTCGGTTATCATGTATTGTATTTTCCTCCCTATTTCTCTTTATTGTGTGTTCTCTTATGTTATCGTGTATTGTATCTAGTACGAACTGAACCTCTAAACTATACCCATTATAGTATACTAATGTTTTACTTGAACTATTATTGAAAAGACTCATTTTACTACTAAGTTATGCTTGTACTTTATAAATGGAGTTTTGTTAAACTAAAAAGTAACATAACTTTAAAAGAGTTTTTGAAATGTTTTAATCACTTATTAAAGACATAAGAAACCTCTGAAAAATGTTTTAAAAAACAATTACACAATTATCAATTGTGTTCAACTTGTATTCCCCCCTTAAAAGCATTTAAAACAGTTTAAATGATTGATTACGGGGTATGAACTCACCTGATATGGGTGAATCAAACGAATACGTGTGTAAGGATGAGAAGCTCCACGAACGAACTCTTGAGACATAACAACTCCTAAATGGCATATATTGAGATAAATATAGGGTTTAGAAGCAAAAATGCAAGGAAGCACCTCACGGGACTAGGAAACACTTTGACCTAGTGTTGGAATCACATGTGATTGAACTAAGGGGAGTGTATGGCCACTTTGAGGAGTGTGTGGCCAGGGAGTGTGCGGCCGCAGACTCATGGTAAAGTGTGCACAAGGTCGTTTTCCAATGGTAGGGAGGCTTGTAGGACTAGTGTTCATCAAGTGTTGAAGCTAGAAAGGCACTTTAGAGACCCTTAAGCACAAAACAAAGGGGTGTACGGCCACATGGGGTGTGTGCGGACGCACACTCCTTGATGAACTTGGTTTGGACATTTTCTAAGGCTCTTATCTAGTAAGTAACAAGCTTAGAGGATGGTACTCACGATATGAAAGCTTTTAGGAGTGTTTTGAGGGTGTTTTAAGGGGTGTACGGCCACACATGTGTGTGCGGCCGCACACACCATATGATTATGAGTTATCGGCCTTTTTTAAGATTAATCAAGTGTTCTAAACAATATTCAAGAAAAAGGAAAAGAGTATTTACGTTCTTGATGCTCTAGGCTGACAATTGGATGCTAGTTGAAAGAGAAATCGAGTTCTAGACTTGGGAGGGTGAGAAGGAATCGAAGAAGGCTGATATATATACTTATACACGTGAGTGTGATGCCAGGAGAGGGGTGTGCGGCCACACACCCATGTGTGCGGCCGTACACTCCTTATGTTGGAGTGTAAGGCTCAATTTTTTTGCTTTACATGTACTCGATCCAATCCTTTACTCAATGCTTGAATGTACTGAGCTTTGAACCTTTGAACGAACTCTAAGCATGGCTAAATGATAGCAAGAATGAGTCTGACACTCAGTTGAGTTGACTGACTGAGCTTTCAAAGCAAAAAAAATTTCAGGTTGTAACATTATGTTTAATGATATTGCATTTGAGATCTGGAATGATTTGAAAGAGCGATTTCAACAAAGTAATGCTCCACACATCTTTCAAATTCTAAGCGAGCTTTCAAATATCAATAAAAATCACGATGTCATTGGTGTTTACTTTACTAAACTCAAAACTCTCATTGTTAAACTCATCAATTTTAGGCCACATTGTATATGCAATAAGTGCAATTGTTGTGTTGTTGAGAAAATCAACATATATTTTCATAATGACCATATTATGATATTTCTAATGGATTTAAAAAATTCTTTCTCTAAAACAAGAGGAAAAATCCTTCTCATGGATCCTCTTCCCTTGATCAACTGTGTTTTCTCATTGATTGTTCAAGAAGAGAAGCAAAAATCTCTTAGTCATGCCACAAATGTTCGGCAGGCAATGACGTTTGTTGCTAAAGCATCACATTCTTCTTCTCAAGCTCGCAAGCCTTTAACAAATGCTAGATCCAATAACAGAGATAGACCATATTATACTCACTGCAAATTGCAGGGACAAGTTGTGGATAAGTGTTACAAACTTCATAGATACCCACCTGGATATAAATACAAAAACAGAGTTGTTGCTGTTCAAGCTCATGATGATCCTTCAGATCAAATTTCTTCTATTAATAATGATCTTTCCAACATGTTAAATGGATTTTATCAAGAAAAGTGCCAACAAGTGATGTCGGATTTATCCAGTCACATGATTACCATTAATCCTCATGAATAAACTACTACAGGTAAATGCTATTCATTATTTGTTAATTCTGGACAAAAATTGCAAAAATGGATATTGGATTCTGGTGCTACTCAACATGTTTTCTCGAAATTGAAATGTTTCTAAACACTAGAAGAGTTTATCATCACATAGTTACCTTAACTAACAAAATTACTCTTCTAGTTAATTTTGTTGGAGATATTAACATATATCATCTCTTTGTTCTTAAAGATGTTCTCTATGTTCCTTCTTTTGATTAGAATCTCATCTCTATAAGTTCTTTAACTAATAATCAGAGCTTAATGGTTCAGTTTACATGTGATTATGCTCTAAGGCAGGATACGAGGGAAATGAAGCTGACTGGCAATGTTGATTTGTGTTAAGAATTATATGTGTTGGATGATAGCAAATTCAAGAAGCATGATCTCTAGTTAGCAATGTGAAAAATGTGTCTTTGGATGTATGACATAATAGGTTAGGGCATCCTTCTATATAGTCTTTGTTTCAATAAGAGTTCACTTATCTGTTAAGACAATTAAGCAACATTTGTTTTCTCATTATGTTTGTCCTCTTTCTAAATAGAAACAATACCCTTTGTATCCATGAATCTCCTTCAAAAAGACTGTTCTTCCCTTATACATTGTGATATTTGGGGACCATATCACATTCCTTCTTGTCAATTTTTTAGATATTTTTCTATCATTATGGATGATTATAACAGATACACATTGGTATATATGTTTAAAAACAAGTCTGATATAATTCAAATCATTCCTTCATTTTATCAAATGGTTGTCACTCAGTTTGAAAACAAAATCAAGATTTCTAGATCTGACAATGCTAAGGAACTTGAATTTAAAGATTTCTTTGCAACTAATGGAATACTTCATCAGAGATCTTCTGTTGCTAGACCTCAATAAAACTCTGTTATTAAGAGGAAACATCATCGTTTGCTTAATGTTGCTAGAGCATTGTGTTTTCAGTCAATTCTGCCCATTGGTCTTTGGAGTGAGTGTATTTTGACTGTATACCTTATTAATCGTCTGCCATCCAAAATTCTTCAAAATGAAACTCTATTTTATAGATTATATGGAAAACATTCTTTATATTCACAAATGAGAAGTTTTGGTTGTTTAGCCAATGCATCCACTTTACAAGCAGGAAGAACCAAGTTCAATTCAAGAGACAAATCGTGCATATTTGTTTGCTATCCTCTCAATATGAAAGCTTACAAATTTTATGATTGATCTACTAAAGAGTTCCTTGTTTCAAGAGATGTTTTCTTTCATGAAAATATATATCCTTTCAAAAATGGCTCTGTATCTTCAACTGATATTGGTCTTTTTAACCAAACTGTTATGCCATTTCCAATGACTGATGAGTTCCTTTTGAAGCTACTTCCAATGATACTCAAACTGATCATGTCCCAATTCCATTACAAGAAATTCATATTCCTGCACATGTTCCTACACAAAGTTCTAGGCTAGTTCGAAATAGAAATCCTGCTACATACTTAAAGTATTTTCATTGTAATTCTTTGAAACATTCCAAAACCACTTCTTCTTTGTACCCTTTGGAGGATGTCATCAATTATGACAAATTGTTTTTTCTCATAAGGCCATGGTGATGAGCATCTCTACTAATTTTGAGCCTCAAAATTATAGTCATGCTGCTAAATACTCTGAGTGGTTCAATGCAATGGATGCTAAGTTAAAAGCAATGCATTCTAACAACACTTGGACCATAGTACCCCTAACTTCAAAAAAACGTATTATACGTTGCATATGGGTATACAAGCTTAAATTTGGAAGCAATGGTCATATTAAAATTCACAAAGCAAAGCTTGTTGCTATAGGTTCAATCAACAGGATGGTGTTGACTTCTTTGACACTTATACGTCTGTATTTAAATTGGTTACAATCAAACTTCTTCTCTCTATAGCCGATGCAAAATCATGGAGCTTGGTCCAACTAGATGTAAATAATGCTTTCCTCAACGGTGATCATATAGAAGAAGTTTATATGAACATCCCACCTAGTTTAAATGTTCAAGGACACAAGTGTTCAAATGGTACAAAAGTGGCATGTCGTCTGAATAAATGTATTTATGGATTAAGACAAGCTTCTCGTCAATGGTTTGAGAATTTCTCCAATTTTATGATCAAAATTGGTTTCGAACAATCCAAATCCGATTATTCTTTGTTTTTTAAAGGAACAAGGACCAATTATGTTGCTCTTTTGGTTTATGTAGACGACATTTTGATCACATGATCATCGGTTAAAGAAATAAATTCTTTGAAAAGTAAATGGATTGGTCAACTTAAACTTAAAGATTTGGGATCTTTGGTTATTTTTTGGGTTTGGAAGTTTCACGTTCTAAAGAAGGAATTTTTGTATCTCGGTGAAATTACACTCTTCAACTAATTGAAGATTTGTGGTTCTTAGGTGCTAAACCTGTTTTCACTCCAATGGATCACAAAAATAATTTATGATGTAATGTGGGTGATGTATATGATGATTGAGCTCGTTATCGAAGGTTAGTTCCATTGTTCAATTACTAGTTTTTGCATATTCCTAGGAGCAGAATACAGAGCCATGGTTTCTACCACTACTGAAATTATTTGATTGAGACAACTTTTGAGAGATCTTGTTTGTCCTCCAAAAGAAGCCATGTTGCTTTTTTGTGATAATGATGTTGCAGTTAAGATTGCATCCAATCCGATTTTCCATGAGCGTACTAAACATATTGAAATCAATTTTCATTTTGGTCGTGACAAATTCATTAATAAGATAATTCGATTAATGCCCCTTCGATCTCAATTCCAGTTAGCCGATATGTTTACTAAACCACTTCAATCTACAAATTTGCAACCTTTCATGAGTAAGATGGCATTGAAGAACATATATTCCCCTCTACCATCTTCACCGGGGGGGGGGGGGAGGGGGGATATTAGGACTACTATTGTACATTTGTAAATAGTTTAGGATTGATATTGTATCTTTCTACATTTTTATGTTAGAGTTCATGACTCTCTCCAAAATTGTATATTTGTAAGATATTTGTTCATTGTTTGTTTATTCAATACACAATTTCTCTCTCTTTTATACATGTGATAGACGGTGAGCTTTCATCGAGTCTATATAATGAGTTCCATCTAATTTAGTTAAATGGAGAAAGTTCTAGTGGGAGGCCAAATACAACCTTTTCCGTGGTTACGAACGAAAGAAATGTCATTTTGAAAAAATCGGGCATCAAAGATAATTTGGCCAATAGTTTTACTTAACCACTCAACAAAGAAGCCTTTTGGAGACAATAATGCCCAATTAAGTCTTCTGTTATAGGTCTGGTATCACCAACACAAATATGATAAAATGTCATGTCATTGCCGGTTTTATCACCATACAAAACCATAACCATATTATAATGGTATACCCATCATTATAATAGAATGTCATGTCATTGCCTATTTTATCACAATACAAATGTGATAGGCTTTATTTTTTTATTCGTAAAAATTCAAACTTATTCTAACCAAAGAAAGAATTATAAAAAAAATTGATTTATTTTGAAAAATAGAAATGAGAAAACTTAGAAATAAAATTAAAAAGAAAGTTAGAAAAACTATCGGAAAGAAAATAAAAAAAAATAGACAAAAAAAAAAGAAAATTAGAATTAAAAAGGGAAAACATTTTGATTTAATAAAATAAGAAAAATTAATAATTATAACCAATTTACATTAAAAAGAGAATTAAAAAAACATGATTGCTTAGCCCTTGTAGACGCTATGTTTCATTTTCAAAAGCTCCAAATTAGCGTTCTTGTGCATGTATACTGTTTGATAGTGGTGCGGAGAGGAGTTTCATGAGCCACAAGTTTAAACATCTACTCAAACAAAAACCACAATCACTAAACGAAACATCCACCATCGAAATGGCAAATGGAAAAACAGAAAGCGCTAACGACATATACATAGTCTGTACCCTCACACTAAACAACTATTCTTTTCAAATCAACCTTATCCTAGTCTCAATAAAAAGCTTCGACGTTATCATCGACATGGATTGGTTAAGTCCTCACCGTGATATTCTATGCTAAAAAAAGGTCGTTCGCCTTAATCTGCCAAATGGCAAAACCCTCATCTGCCAAATGGCGAAACCCTCGTCATTTATGACGATAAATCCAGTACAAGCCTTCGCATCATCTCTTGCGTCAAAGCTCAAAATATCTACACAAGGAATACCATGTATTCTTGGCACATGCTGTGGATGAAAAGAAAAAAGTAAAAGACATCAGGAGCATTCCTGAAGTCTGTACTTTTTCTGACATATTTCCTGAAGATCTTCCAGGAGTACCACCAGAACAACAAGTCGAGTTCAGAATCGACTAGATTCCTAGAGCTACCCTCGTAGCCAAATCACCGTACCATCTAGCACCGGTAGAGATGCAGGAATTATCCAGCCAACTAAACGAACTACTCAGCAAAGGATTCATCAGACTGAGCTTCTCAACTTAGGGAGCACCGGTCTTGTTCGTGAAGAAGAATAATGGGTCATTCCGCGTGTCCATCGACTACCGCGAACTGAATAAACTTACCATGAAGAACATATATCCTCTACCACGAATAGACGGCTTGTTTGATCAACTTCAAGGAGAAAACTACTTTCCAAAGATCGACCTAAGATCCGGGTACCATGAACTACGATTCTAGGAGAATGATGTTCCCAAAATGACATTCCAAACTCGATATGGTCACTATGAGTTCGTAGTGATGCCCTTCAGACTAGCGAATGCACCCATAGTGTTCATGGACTTAATGAAATGGGTATGTCGCTCTTTCCTAGACAAATTCATGATAGTAATCATAGATAATATACTCATCTACTCACGTAGTAAGGAAGCACATAGTCAGCACCTGCGACAAGTACTAGAAACATTAAGGGTGGAGAAGTTATATGCGAAGTTCTCAAAGTGCGAGTTTTGGATTTGGAAAGTAGATTTTGTAGGTCACGTGGTCAGTGTAGAAGGAATACACATGGAACCCTCCAAAATTAAAGTAATCAAGAATTGGTCTGCACCAATAACACCAACAGAAATCCTCCAGTTCTTAGGTCTTGCTGGCTGTTACCGCAGATTCATACAAAACTTCTCCAAAGTCGATAAACCACTTACCACCCTGACTCAGAAGGGTGTAACTTTCATCTGGGGAGAGAAACTAGACACTGCATTCCAAAAACATAAGCAAGCCCTATGCATCACACCTATTTTGTCTCTTCCAGAAGGGACATAAGATTTCATAGTATACTGCGATGCATCCAATCAAGGGCTAGGCTGTGTGCTTATGCAACGAGGAAAGGTCATTGCATATGCCTCGAGACAACTAAAGATACACAAGGTCAACTACACTACTCATGACCTTCAGCAAGGTGTAGTAGTGTTTACTCGGAAGATATGGAGGCACTACCTTTACGGTACAAAGTGCACCATCTTCATAGAGCACAAAAGTCTTCAGCACATATTCGATCAAAAGGAGCTTAACATGAGACAACAATGATGGGTGGAGCTACTCAACAACTATGAATGCAAAATTCATTATCGTCCTGGCAAAGCCAATGTAGTAGCAGATGCCCTCAGTCGAAAGAAGTACTCAGGTCGCAGAGTGAAAGCACTGACCATGACTATTCATTCGCACCTATCAACACAGATCAAAGAGGCTCAATTGGAATCCTTAAAGCCCGAAAATGCGGTAGGTGAATCCTTGATAGGGATGGATAAAAACTTAGAAATCAAGGGTAACGGAGTTTGTTATCTCATGAATTGGATCTGGACACCGAAGTTTGGTGGATACAGAGAAGTTGTCAGGAACGAAGCATACAAAACTCGATACTCTATTCATCCAGGCTTAGACAAGATGTATTTGGACCTCAAGAAATTGTATTGGTAGCCGAACATGAAACCAGAAATTGCTACATACGTGGGCAAGTGTCTGACTTGTGCCAAGGTCAAGGTAGAATACCAAAAGCCCTCAGGTTTACTACAACAACCAGAGATACTTGAGTGGAAGTGGGAGTGGATTACAATGGATTTCATAACCAAGTTACCCAAGACAAAGGGTTCTCTTGACCCAATCTGGGTGATCGTCGACCGGTTAACTGTCACACCCCAAACCGAATTAGCGGAAACATTCAAGGGGTGGAGGACGTCATGTACAGTATCATAACAATACACAATAGTAAATCAAGCAACAACATCCATGTCATTAATAATATAGTTAATACAAGTGTGTTCTTTGTAAAGTTTGAATGACACCAAAAATGTATAATCAAAATAAAGACAAGTCTTGAATCCGCTCCGTCTTCTCAAAATCTGAACGAGTGTACCTGTCTACCGGTTCCTGAGAATACGAGTTATTTTGAAAGAGAGTGTCAACATATAAATGTTGGTGAGTTCATAAGTATTTAGTGTCGTTTTTTTGCATTTGTATCATGAAAATGTTTGTATCTATTTAGTGTGTTTGTTTGTATACTTTCCTAGAAAATCCTATATTTCCTACTTATAATTAAATGTAGCCTTCTACCCAAGGCCCAACTGTTTGTATGCTTGTTCTCTTGTAAAAATGTAATGTTTGTGTTTGTACTTCATATCTGTATAAAAGTATGTTTTCCATATAGTAGCTATCTTTTACTAGAAAAATAGTATGCATTGATCCAGTGATAAAATCACAGTATAATGTAATGAAAAAATGAAGATGAGTAGACGTGTTAAATGTAAAATACTCTACTGATAGTTTTACTGCCTTGTAACCGAGTTGGTTAATTAAGGTTAAAATGTGATTGAGGTTGTAACCATACTTGATCCACGAATTATAAAACACGACGCTCTTCTGGCATCGAAATGGTATGCCATTTGTTCACCTCTGGACTTGCAACTCCCACTGTAGCTAGCAGTAAGGTGTGGGATGGTCTATCCCGTATAGATCTATACACAAACTCATGTTCTCCCTCCAGGAGACTCTGGTTACAAAACGTAACACAACAAATGTATTGTTGTGCCATGAAGTAGTATCTCACATTTTAGTTGACATGTACATGTTATAGTATGTATGTTCCTTCTTTTTCTTGTAAATGTATGTGTATGTTTCTTTTTGTATGTTCCTTTCGTAAATGTATGATCCTTTTGTAAATCTATATGTTCTATTTGTATGTGTATATGTATAGTGTTCCTTCTTGTTCTTGTATATGTATATGTATGTATGTTCTCTAAACTATACCAATTATAGTTTACATAGTATGTTTGTTTTGTAACTGACTTGTAGAAATAACTCAATTGTTCGGCATGTACAATTGAGTTAAGTATAACTTTGAAAATAAGATTTAATATTAATATATGTATTAATTTAGCATGTATAGTTATAAGTTAATGGACAATCGGACTAGTAAATCCTACCCTAGGCCCACAACCAAACAAGGAACATGACTCAAGGTCATTAACAATAGTTCTAAGTCCATTAAAGCATACTTATACACAAATAGATAAATGAATATGGTTTTGAACGTAAAAGAGTTTGAAAGTAGTTTGAAAATGGTTTTGAAAATGATGTTTAGAAGGTTGATTGTAGGGGTATGAACTCACCTGCAGTGAGTGACTTGAATGAAAGATCGATATAGGATGCTTGGTATGCCAAGTGAAGTCCCGAGCATAAATGGATCCTATTTAGTATATATTAACATATATATATATATATATATATATATATATATATATATATATATGGATTCAATTAGAGTATGTAACAACCAACATGTATAGGAAACAACCTTAGGAAGTAGGGAACACTTACAATGAAGTGTTAGCACCGCAAATAGAAGGCTGAAGGATGATCACTTCCCAAGAAGAAGGGTTCAAGACCCTTGAGGTGATCACGACCCAAGAACACTTGAAGTGTTCACGACCCTAGCTTGAATGTTTAAAGGGTTCATGGCCAAAGATGAAGGGTTCACGGCTAGAACTCTTGAAGATCTTGAAGATGGTGAAGAAAAGTGATTAATCAATGATGGAATCAAATGGATTCACATGAATAGCAAGAAAAGGGATGAGATACTTACGTCTTTGAGGAGATAGAAGACCCTTTTGTGGAAGATACTTGAGAGAAAACTTGGATGTTCACGGCTAGAGGATGAGAAATGATGAGATAATGAGCAAAACTCATATATATGGCATGAGTTGTAACAAATCGTTATTTCAAACCTATGTAATAGTGTAGGTCAATTTGTACTTCTTTTTAAATTAATAAAGAGAAATTTTGGCATACTGTGTATAGTTACATAATTGACCCTCAAAAATAAATTATTAAATAATCTCAATTGGGATGAACCAAGTGATAGAGATTGTAACAAGGTTTCCAAAAATACAAAGAACACTAAAATCCGAGTTATAATGAAGAAGTTATGACCAATCGAAAATCCGCAACAAAACCGGCAAAACACCGTTTAGTGTAAAAACTGAATTTTTAATAAAAGGCTTTTTAGCCTCAACAATCTAAATGAAAGTTATAGTTTATGTTAAACCGAGAACTTTCATAAAAAGAATGTCAAAATCTGATTTCGTATGAGGAAGTTATGATTTTTCTAAGTTTCAGTATAGCAGTGTACAACTAAAAACTCGAAATAAAGATTGAGTGGTTTTTGGCCGACACAACCTAGACGAGAGTTGAAGGTCTCGTCATTAGTAGTACAATGGTAAAAAGACAGACAAAAACGGACGTCGGATGAAGAAGTTATGAGTTTTTACCGGATTTTCCTGTCCGAGTCTGTTAAAAATAATAATATTAAAAATAATTTCAAAATTAGCCAACAAAGTTTAAACAAAAGTCGTAGAGTATAATTTTACCTACGCGTGCATATAAAGAACGTGAAAAACAGAGTTCGTATGCAAAAGTTATGAATTTTACAAGTTTTTGGCACAAAAAAATAAGAAAAATAGGAAAAACCGGGAAATTTCGCATGAACAGTACTTGCCACGTCACCCTCGCATGCGAGCGTCCACGTGGCATCTTCTGATTGGACCGCAGCCTCGCGTGTCGCCTTTTGATTCGACCAATGTCACACCCCCAAACCAGAACGGCGGAAACGTTCGGGGGCGGAGGACGTCATATTCAATATCATAACAGTTTATAGAAAGGAAAGTACACACCACCATATATAAAGGTTTTTTTTAAAAAAAATGTTTACATCGTTGTATTCATTACACGCTCAAAAGATAAATGCATAAACATCTTTCAAAAGAAGTAAATAATGCCAGCGCGTTATTCACCAAAAGTTGCTTTCCAAACCTGCTTAACGATTCCCTGAGAATACAAGTTATTTCAAAGAAAAAGTGTCAACAATTAAGTTGGTGAGTTCATAAGTGATTTAGAAACATTGAATGCCATTCCAAAAGCGAGTGTATATCTTCCAAGAAAATCCCATATTTCCTTATAAAGGTGTGAAATGCATGAGAATATTGGTATTGAAAAAAAAACGTAGATAGTTGAAACAAGAAAATCCCTTATTTTCTTAATAGTTGTTTGTTTAATGTTCAAGGCTAACATTTTGAAGCAATCCACATGCTTTAGAAAAGTTTTAAACATAGATTTATATAATAAACCTATTAGAAGTTTTCAGCTTGTTAGATAATGAATAACCGTAGTAACTACTTATTCATTATTCAAAAGTACTATAGTAGTTGTATATCCGATGAGTTTTATAACCATACTGAACATAATATGCCTGTAGCGACGTTCTTCAGGCGTCGTAGCGTTATGACAAACTGTCACCCCAAAAGACGGACTGTAACTAACAGCCAGGGTGCGGGATCATGACTTCCCGTATATATCTATACACATTTGACACGTTCTCCGAACGGGAGACTCTGGTTATAGACAGGACTTGTAGCGATACCTTTTATCTAAAAGGCAGTGTTTGAAGATATACACGTCTCATGGATTCTCAACTAAGTCTGTATTAAAGTGATAGTTTTGTATGCAAAGTTTATCCTTTTTCACAATGTTTGACCAACATAAATCACAAGTTTTTAGAATATATGAAACGGTTTAACAACGAAAGATATTTTGGTGTTACTAAATACTTTGTATAAATCTATTGCATGCAAAGTATAGCAAGAGTTTTCGCATAATAGAACTAAATCACAAGTGATTCATTTGATAGAAACGAGTAAATGAGATTTTTACGAAATACACGATAATAACGGTATGTTTACTTGTATTCCTCCCCTTAAAAGAGTATAAAAGCATTTAAAATGTATTTAAAGAGTGTTCGAAGGGGATATGAACTCACTTGATAGTTTGAAGATAGCGAGATGGAAAACCGGACAGAGTTTCGTCTCGGGAAACGGATTTTCCTCAGGATTCTCGGGAATCTCGGGAGTAAAATCGACCCTCGGGACTTGAGCAAAAAGACCAGAGCTTTGGGTTTGAACGGGCACGGAAAACGAGGCAAGGTTGTGAGAGAGAGGAGAGAAATGAGCATTTTTCTCGGAAGCCCTCGCATTCTATTTATAGGAAGGCTGAACCGCCTCGGTACGCGGGGCGTACGCTCGTATGCAACGCGTACGCGTACGTCATGCATGACCGAAGCCTCGACTGCCTCGGCTTCGGACGGGACGGGTCGGTGGGGAGGCGGGTCGGATGGGACGGCGGGTCGGATGGGACAGCGGGTCGGATGGGTCGGTCGGACGGGCGGGTCGGACGGGTCGGAAGCCTCGGATAGGGCGACGTGGACGTTCCGAGGCCAAGTCTCTCGGGTACGCAGGGCGTACAGGGGTACGCAGCGCGTACCTCGGATGAGGACGCTGACTCCTCTTCGGATAAGGTCCGAATTTTGATTTAAATAAATATATAATTTATTTAATAAAATTCAAAAATTCATATCTTCTTCATACGAACTCCATTTTCGATGGTCTTTATATCCACGCGTAGGTGAGACTACGCTCTACAACTTTCGTTTAGACTCCGTCGGCAGATTCCGAAATTATTTTTTTTATTTATATTAAACTCATCGTGTTTAAGGAATTTCTTTGAAAATTCATAACTTCTTTATCTGATGTTGGTTTTTGCCAGACTTTTTTACCGCTGAAATACCATTGTCGAGACCTTCGATTCTCGTTTAGGTCATTCCGGCCAAAAGTCGCTCGATCTCCGATTCAAGTTTTTAGCTGTCTACTGCTATATTCGGATCTTGGAAAAATCATAACTTCCTCATACGAAGTCAGATTTGGACGTTCTTTTTGTGTACGCTCACGGTTTAATGTTATCTATAACTTTCATTTAGATACCTAAGGTTAAATGCTATCGTATTGAAACTTTGCGTTTTCCGTTTAATCGGTGTTGTCGGTTTTGTCGGAAATCTTAGAATGGTCATAACTTCTTCGTCATAACTCGGATTTTAGTGTTCTTTATATATTTGGAAACCTTAAGACGATATCTACTACATAGTGTACTCCAATCAGAGCTTTTGAATAATTCATTTATCAATGATATTCCTATTACATTCCAAAGAGGTTACAAGACTCGATTTATAATGCCCGGAAATAACGGGTTGTTACATCATCCCCCGTTAGAGGGAATTTCGTCCCGAAATTAAATACAAGATAAAAGTTTTAGGGGCTGAGGAAGAGATGCGGATACTTCTGTAGCATTTGGTCTTTCCGTTCCCATGTGAATTCGGGTCCTCTCTTAGCATTCCATCGAACTTTTACTATTGGAATGCGACTCTGCTTAATCCGTTTAACTTCCCTATCCATGATCTCGACGGGTTCTTCCACAAAGTTAAGATTTTCGTTTAACTCGATTTCATCGAGTGGAATTACAAGTGTTTCGTCGGACAAACACTTTTTCAGGTTCGATACGTGGAATACTGGATGCACTTTGTTAAGCTCGATTGGAAGTTGGAGTTTGTAGGCCACTGGACCAACTCTCGCAATGATTTCGAAGGGTCCAATGTACCTGGGATTTAGCTTTCCACGCTTCCCAAAGCGTATCACGCCCTTCCAGGGTGAGACCTTCAGTAGTACACGGTCGCCAATCTGGAATTCCAAGGGTTTACGTCTCCTGTCGGCATAGCTCTTTTGCCTATCCCTTGAGGACTTCAGTCGTTCTCGTATTTGCACGATCTTTTCGGTAGTTTATCTGATGATCTCCGGACCAGTGAGGGTGCTATTAGGGACTAGACCTTTTGCCAATTATGTGTCGCCCACTTCCGTCCAGCACAGGGGTGATTTGCACTTACGGCCGTAAAGGGCTTCGAATGGAGCGGTCTTGATACTAGTATGGTAACTATTGTTATAAGAGAACTCGACCAAAGGCAAGTGAATATCCCATGCCTTACCAAAGTCGATTACACATGCTCGCAACATGTCTTCCAAGGTTTGGATCGTCCTCTCACTCTGTCCATCAGTTTGAGGGTGGTATGCTGTACTCATGTCCAACCTTGTTCCCATGGATTTTTGCAATGATTGCCAAAATCTGGAAGTGAACCTGTTGTCTCTATCTGAGATGATGGACATCGGTACTCCATGAAGTCGTACGATCTCCCGGATGTAGGTTCTTGATAGTTTTTCCATCCTATCGGTTTCCTTGATCGGTAAGAAACGGGCTGACTTGGTTAATCTGTCGACGATTACCCAAATAGTATCTTGGCCACTCTGAGTTTTGGGCAGTTTGGTTATGAAGTCCATGGAAATCTGCTCCCATTTCCACTCAGGTATTTCAGGTTGTTGGAGTAGACCTGAGGGTTTCTGGTGTTCTATTTTTATTTTGGCGCAAGTTAAACACTTGCTCACATAAGTAGCGATCTCCGCTTTCATGTTTGGCCACCAGTAGAGTTGCTTGAGATCTAGATACATCCTGTCTGACCCTGGGTGTACGGAGCATGGGGTCCTGTGTGCCTCGCTCATAACTACCTCTCTGAATCCACCAAACTTGGGTGTCCAGATCCGGTTCATGAGGTAGCGTGCTCCGTCACTCTTGATTTCTAAGTTCTTGTCCATTCCCCTAAGGGCCTCACCTGCCACGTTTTCGGGTTTCAAGGCCTCTATTTGAGCTTCCTTGACTTGCGTTGACAGGTGCGAATGGATCGACATAGCTAATGACTTCACTCTTCGGCCAGAGTACTCCTTTCGACTAAGGGCATCGGCTACGACGTTTGCCTTTCCCGGATGATAGCGAATCTCACATTCGTAGTCGTTGAGCAATTCGACCCAACGTCGTTGTCTCATGTTTAATTCTTTCTGGTCGAAGATGTGTTGGAGGCTCTTGTGGTCTGTAAAGACAGTGCACTTGGTACCGTAAAGATAGTGCCTCCAGATTTTAAGAGCGAAGACCACTGCTCCAAGTTCTAAGTCATGAGTGGTGTAATTGACCTCATGCGTTTTCAGTTGTCGTGAGGCATATGCAATAACCTTTCCCCTCTGCATTAGCACACAACCCAGCCCTTGCTTCGAAGCATCGCAATACACCACAAAATCTTCGGTCCCTTCCGGAAGAGAAAGGATAGGTGCACTGCAAAGGGCTTGTTTCAAGGTTTGAAATGCAACATCTTGCTTTTCTCCCCAGTTGTAGGTCACACGTTTCTGGGTTAAAGCGGTAAGAGGCTTTGCGATGCTGGAGAAATTTTGGATGAACCTTCGATAGTAACCAGCAAGACCTAGAAATTGGCGAATTTCTGTTGGTGTAGTTGGTGCAGACCAGTTTTCGATAGCCTTGATTTTCGAGGGGTCCACGTGGATTCCTTCCTTGCTGACCACGTGACCAAGGAAGTCCACCTTTCTAATCCAAAACTCACATTTTGAGAATTTTGCATAAAGTCTCTCAGTCCGTAACGTCTTTAAGACTTGTCTCAGGTGCTGACTATGTTCTTCTTTATTCTTTGAATAAATGAGTATGTCGTCTATGAATACTATCGCAAATTTATCCAAGAATGGACGACATACCCGATTCATTAGATCCATGAATACGGCCGGGGCGTTGGTTAGTCCGAACGGCATCACTACGAACTCGTAATGTCCGTATCTCGTCCGGAAGGCCGTCTTGGGAACATCACTCTCTAGGACTCGCAGCTGGTGATATCCCGACCTCAGATCGATCTTGGAAAAGTAGTTGGCTCCTTGGAGTTGATCGAATAAGTCGTTGATTCGGGGTAGGGGGTATCGGTTCTTGATGGTAAGTTTGTTGAGTTCTCGGTAGTTGATGCACATCCTGAACGATCCATCTTTCCCTTTCACAAACAACACGGGTGCTCCCCAAGGTGAGAAGCTCGGCCTGATGAATCCTTTTCCAAGTAGTTCATTCAGTTGGCTGGATAGCTCCTGCATCTCTGCCGAGGCTAATCGATAGGGTGCTTTGGCTACTGGGGTAGCTCCGGGAATCAGATCGATTCTGAATTCGACTTGTCTTACGGGTGGTATCCCTAGAAGGTCCTCGGGAAACACGTCGGGAAAATCGCATACGTTGGGCACATCCTTGATGTCCCGGACTTCGCGTTTCACGTCTACAACATGCGCTAAAAATGCGTGACACTCCTTGCGTAGGTACTTCTGAGCTTGGATACTTGAGATGATACTAAGAGTGGTACTAGGTTTGTCGCCCAAGACAAGGAAGGTTTCGCCGGTTGGCAGATTAAGGTGAACAGCCTTATCGTAACATAGAATGTCCGCACGATGTGAACTCAGCCAATCCATGCCAATGATGACATCGAAACTCTTAATCGAGACTGGCATGAGGTTGATTTGAAAGAGATTATCGTTTAGAGTTAGGGTGCAGTTTAAATATATCTCCTTAGTGCCTTCGGTTTTCCCGTTGGCCATTTCTACTATGAACGGTTCACTTAATGATTGTGGTATTGGTTTTAGCATGCTTTTAAAGTCGTGACTCACAAAACTCTTTTCCGCTCCACTATCAAACAAAATGCATGCATACGAGTTATCGAGAAGAAACGTACCCGTAACAACAGTAGGGTCGGCAATGGCTTCACCTTGTCCCATTGCGAAAGCTCGGCCCCTTCCGCCGGTATTCCTGTTGTTTGCCTTCGGGCAGTCCCTACGGTAGTGCCCTGTGTCTCCGCACTCAAAGCAGGCGCGGCTTATTCTGGTATTAGCAGTGGGGGCGGATTGTTGGGTTTGCTCCTTGCAATAGGTGGCTGTATGACCCTTCTTATTGCACCTGGTGCATTGAAGGTCACGGCAGAGACCGTGGTGGTGGAAGTTGCACTGGTTACATTTCGGTAGTTTTCCATTGTATGAGCTTGTGGGGGCAGAATTGGTAGGTACAGTAATAGCGTGGGTCGCTATCACTTGTTGTTTCTTGGGGTTCTCCTGGAGGGTTTGTCCCCTCCTCTTGTTCCAACGCTTACTCTGGCCCTGAGCCTCCCTAGGTGGATTTGCGGCTGCTGTGATGGTACTCTGTTTCGCTCCGTGGTCGATGAGTCGTTGCGCCAGGCGTTTAGCGCTGTTGTAGGTGATAGGGTTGGAAGCTAGTACATGCCCTTGAATCTGGGGTGACAACCCCCAAATGTACCTTTCGACCTTCTTTGATTCTGGGTTGACCATGGTAGGGCACAAAGCAGCGAGATCCTTGAACCTAGCTGTGTAGGCGACTAGATCAGACCCAGTCATTTTCAAATTCCAGAGCTCCTGCTCAAGCTTTTGCACTTCACCCCTCGGGCAGTATTCTTCCAGTAGTAGTACCTTCAGTTCTTCCCAACTCATGGCGTTAGCGACAGTGAGCGTCACTGAGTTCACATGGCTTTTCCACCAAGTGAGGGCTCGGTCTATGAAGGTGCAAGCAGTGAACTTAACCTTGCTTGTTTCTTGGCACGAGCAGATCTCGAAGACCGTTTTGGTCTTTTCAAACCATTGCATTAGTGCAATGACTCCTCCACTGCCATTAAAGGTTTTTGGTTTTGAGTTGGAGAACTCCTTGTAAGTACACTCCCTTACATGCCCCTGGCCGGTGCCACGATTGGGATGATTCGTGCTGCTTCCTGTACCTCCATTTGCATTGGAGTTTATTTGAGAGAGGGCTGCTGCTACTGCTGCTGTGATAGCAGCCTGGACCATTGTCAGATCATAAGTTAGTGGTGGAGGTGGTTGTGGGGTTGCGTTGGTACGTGCTGATCTACGAGGAGGCATTGCGCTGCCAAAAGAAAAAAATGAGATATTATAAGTTTTGGTGGTTGCGAGTTGAATGATATTGAGTTAACTACCCTAAATAGATTAAGAATTTGGTTTGACCAACACTGGGTTTTGAGCTTGATTCATTAATAACGTTTGAATGGATGCACTTATGAATTGAACGGACTACACATAATTAAAACAAGAAAGAGATATGCCCTATATATATTAAACATATAGTTGTGTTACATCCGAGTTTAGACAAAACTTTTTGACCTTTCTAAAGGTCTCCGATTACAGAAAGTTTTAAAGAAAAGAATATTCTTATCCGAAGTCCTAATTTATAACAAAATTTGAAATCCTGGCAGGCACTATTTGCGACGTAGGTTGCGCTTGGAGCTTGACTCCGCATCTGATTTCTTCGATTCCATTAGGCGCCGATTAAAAGCGGCTTGTTGCTCCCTTAATTCGGCTAGGGCTGCAATCATCTGTGCCTGAAATTCCTCAGACTGGAGTTGAGCATTATCTTGTATCTTGTCCAGCCTACGAATGTAAGAAGTGTGAACCTGCACTTCCACGTTGACATCCCGGAGTCGGCTTGCTTGAACTCCGGACTGATAGGACTGATTGGCTAACTTACCCACCATTACCGGGAGTGCTCGATCAACCGAACTTCCACCGCGGACATCATAGAAGTCCCGAAACATGCCGTAGGGAGGGCGTATGCCTTGTTGTTGGCTCCAATGATGGAGGTGACTTCCCCAGACGGGAGTGGGTCCTTGGAAGTTCCTCACATGGACAGGAGGTTGAATGGGTGGTGGATCGATCACTTCCGGCTCTGAGTCAGTACCGGAGTCATCACCCAATTCTATGGGTTCCTCATCCTCTTCGGGATCATCTTCGATCCATCCTCCGTTGCCTTGGTTGGGAAAGTAGGGGTCATTGGGGTGGTGAAATCCAGCCATTTGACTGTACGAGAAATAGGGTTATAAGAATTGAATAAAGTCGAAACATTCAAAACATGTAAGTTAAATTAGTTTAGATAGCAAATACTCCTATAGTATTTAAATTCTTGTGTTTGATTCTAGTAACGGTTTGGTAAGTTTTAAAATTTGTTGTCCACTGCAGACACCCCTCGGCACACGTTAGTCGGCTCTCGGACAAATATAGTTGATCGGGCTATATCCTTCCCAGTTCCGATTACGTGTCCCAAGGCGTACCTGTACTGCACAACTTATTTATAATACTTCTAAAATGGTACGATGTGAAACTGTTATTAGTACGAAATGAATGCATGCTTACTTTACAAAAACTAAATAAATTTAATTTCAAAAGTATGACTCTTCTCAAAGTGTTGTTGCCCAGAGGAGTTTATAGTTGTACACCAAAAATGGTTTTGATATACTTAATTCACTATAAACGGTGCTCTGATACCAATCTGTCACACCCCCAAACCAGAACGGCGGAAACGTTCGGGAGCGGAGGACGTCATATTCAATATCATAACAGTTTATAGAAAGGAAAGTACACACCACCATATATAAAGGTTTTTAAAAAAAAATGTTTACATCGTTGTATTCATTACACGCTCAAAAGATAAATGCATAAACATCTTTCAAAAGAAGTAAATAATGCCAGCGCGTTATTCACCAAAAGTTGCTTTCCAAACCTGCTTAACAATTCCCTGAGAATACAAGTTATTTCAAAGAAAAAGTGTCAACAATTAAGTTGGTGAGTTCATAAGTGATTCAGAAACATTGAATGCCATTCCAAAAGCGAGTGTATATCTTCCAAGAAAATCCCATATTTCCTTATAAAAGTGTGAAATGCATGAGAATATTGGTATTGAAAAAAAAAACGTAGATAGTTGAAAGAAGAAAATCCCTTATTTTCTTAATAGTTGTTTGTTTAATGTTCAAGGCTAACATTTTGAAGCAATCCACATGCTTTAGAAAAGTTTTAAACATAGATTTATATAATAAACCTATTAGAAGTTTTCAGCTTGTTAGATAATGAATAACCGTAGTAACTACTTATTCATTATTCAAAAGTACTATAGTAGTTGTATATCCGATGAGTTTTATAACCATACTGAACATAATATGCCTGTAGCGACGTTCTTCAGGCGTCGTAGCGTTATGAAAAACTGTCACCCCAAAAGACGGACTGTAACTAACAGCCAGGGTGCGGGATCATGACTTCCCGTATATATCTATACACATTTGACACGTTCTCCGAACGGGAGACTCTGGTTATAGACAGGACTTGTAGCGATACCTTTTATCTAAAAGGCAGTGTTTGAATATATACACGTCTCATGGATTCTCAACTAAGTCTGTATTAAAGTGATAGTTTTGTATGCAAAGTTTATCCTTTTTCACAATGTTTGACCAACATAAATCACAAGTTTTTAGAATATATGAAACGGTTTAACAACGAAAGATATTTTGGTGTTACTAAATACTTTGTATAAATCTATTGCATGCAAAGTATAGCAAGAGTTTTCGCATAATAGAACTAAATCACAAGTGATTCATTTGATAGAAACGAGTAAATGAGATTTTTACGAAATACACGATAATAACGGTATGTTTACTTGTATTCCTCCCCTTAAAAGAGTATAAAAGCATTTAAAATGTATTTAAAGAGTGTTCGAAGGGGATATGAACTCACTTGATAGTTTGAAGATAGCGAGATGGAAAACCGGACAGAGTTTCGTCTCGGGAAACGGATTTTCCTCAGGATTCTCGAGAATCTCGGGAGTAAAATCGACCCTCGGGACTTGAGCAAAAAGACCAGAGCTTTGGGTTTGAACGGGCACGGAAAACGAGGCAAGGTTGTGAGAGAGAGGAGAGAAATGAGCATTTTTCTCGGAAGCCCTCGCATTCTATTTATAGGAAGGCAGAACCACCTCGGTACGCGGGGCGTACGCTCGTACGTAGCGCATACGCGTACGTCATGCATGACCGAAGCCTCGACTGCCTCGGCTTCAGACGGGACGGGTCGGTGGGGAGGCGGGTCGGATGGGACGGCGGGTCGGATGGGACAGCGGGTCGGACGGGTCGGTCGGACGGGCGGGTCGGACGGGTCGGAAGCCTCGGATAGGGCGACGTGGATGTTCCGAGGCCAAGTCTCTCGGGTACGCAGGGCGTACAGGGGTACGCAGCGCGTACCTCGGATGAGGACGCTGACTCCTCTTCGGATAAGGTCCGAATTTTGATTTAAATAAATATATAATTTATTTAATAAACTTCAAAAATTCATATCTTCTTCATACGAACTCCGTTCTTGATGGTATTTATATCTACGCGTAGGTGAGACTATGCTCTACAACTTTCGTTTAGACTCCGTCGGCAGATTCCGAAATTATTTTTTTTTTATTTATATTAAACTCATCGTGTTTAAGGAATTTCTTTGAAAATTCATAACTTCTTTATCTGATGTCGGTTTTTGCCAGACTTTTTACCGCTGAAATACCATTGTCGAGACCTTCGATTCTCGTTTAGGTCATTCCGGCCAAAAGTCGCTCGATCTCCGATTCGAGTTTTTAGCTGTCTACTGCTATATTCGGATCTTGGAAAAATCATAACTTCCTCATACGAAGTCAGATTTGGACGTTCTTTTTGTGTACGCTCACGGTTTAATGTTATCTATAACTTTCATTTAGATACCTAAGGTTAAATGCTATCGTATTGAAACTTTGCGTTTTCCGTTTAATCGGTGTTGGCGGTTTTATCGGAAATCTTAGAATGGTCATAACTTCTTAGTCATAACTCGGATTTTAGTGTTCTTTATATATTTGGAAACCTTATGACGATATCGACTACATAGTGTACTCCAATCGGAGCTTTTGAATAATTCATTTATCGATGATATTCCTATTACATTCCAAAGAGGTTACAAGACTCGATTTATAATGCCCGGAAATAACGGGTTGTTACAACCAAGTCCGAGGTTCAGTGAGATCCGGACAGCCTCGCATAAGACACACCGGACATCACCCTCGCACACTCCTCAGACACCCACTTCGCACGTGCCCTCTTCCCATTGGACCGAGGTCTGGTCTAATCCGAGCCTACCACCTCCAAACCGAAGCTGCTTCCCTTAGCAAGCTATCAGCCTCGCATAGCCTCGCATAAGCCTCGGATCCGAGGCTTCGGCCTATATAAGGCATGCGAGGGTCCGGCTATTTTTACACTTTTTCACCCCAAATTTCATTGTCTTTCACATTTTCCACTTCCATAAGCTCATATACAACCTCTAAGCCCCGGTGTCAAGACTCGAGCCCGAAGCAAGTCTCGAAGCCCCGAGATTCCTGAGAAGTAATCTCTCTCCTATCAAAACTCTGCCCGATTTGAGTCGGCTTCTCGACAAATAAACTCCTTTTCGTGAAACGAAACTTTGTCCGATTCACCATCTATCAAGTGAGTTCATACCTCCGTATTTTCATAATATCTACTGTTTTAAGATGGGAAATACAAGTATAACACAATAACTTTGTGTTATAAATAAATGATTTCAAATCACGATAAAACGATTTTAAAGCATCAAAAATACTCCAAATATTGAACTCTTTTATAAACTTATATTTTTCCCAAATATTCATATTTGTGTGTGTGTATATATATATATATATATATATATATATATATATATATATATATATATATATAAGATTTAAAAGGCTTAGGACTAATAACTCATTGTAGGTCCTTTTCCTTGTTTGGATGTGGATTTATAGTACCGGTTATTTGTCTGAAGGTCGTTTAAATTTTACTTATATACAAAATTGTATATGTATATAAATATAAAAGTTATTTCATCAGTTTAATTACCCTTTTTAACATGTTGAGCAAAGGATTACATGCAAAAATAGTTATTTACCAATTCATAAAGTACATATAAATTATAATAGGTATAATTTATGATACATAGAACAATAATTCATGATTCAAGTATACAAGAATACATTGTTTTACATGAAACAAGGGTTTACACTTGTCAAATACATGTTCGGAATACTAATTCAAGAACATACTGGCAATCATTTATTTCAGAATGATTGATTTTTCATATCTAATATACATGTAACGTTTATATGCTTTTTATGAGACATTTAATTCAGGTTGTTTAGTTCATTTTAGACAACCAAGGTAAAGCCCTGACATTATAACCAAAATCTCCAGCCCAGGGATCGAAACAAGTTGTGTGTAGATCTATATCGGGATTGACAACCCCGCACTCAGGCTGCTAGCTATAGTCAGGCATACACGCCAATGAGTGGCAATTGTTATCAACAGTTTAAACGCCCACAAGGCGTTTGTTTCAGGCGTTCATGTCTTAGTATGGTTATAATAACTCGTTAAAAAGATATTAACAACACGTTAGTGTATAAACAACTAAAGTAAGTATATCTTCAAAGTACCAGTTTACAAAATACAAAGTACAATGGTATACTAAAGTTTTCAATAACAGCTGGTGAAGCCAAGCACACTTTCAGTTACAAGTTTTACAAATACAGAACAATGTTTTACAAAATAGAACGTTTTATGGGAATAAAACTACTTTTCATATACAACAAAAAATATGGGATTTTCTGGAACAGTTTTCATAATCAAGATACAAAGACACCCTTTCAAACATAAAGACTTATGTACTCACTCAAATTATTGTTGATACTCTTTTTTCAAAATACTTGTATTCTCAGGGAAATAATAACAGGTACTCCCTGAGATTTTTGAGAAGATGGAGCCATTAGGAGTCATATCTTCTTCTTTTGTATAACTATTTTGGTTTCAATATACAATGATTGAACGCATGTAAATACTTATACTTTTAAATACAATGGTTGTTTGCACTTTGATTACTATGATGCATGTGTTGTGATACTACAAATGAAGTCCTCTACCCCCGGACGTTTCCGCCGTCTGGTTTAGGGGTGTGACATGAGTTCACAGCCTAAGGATTGGTTCACGGCCGTGAACCTAGTTTGCGGCCGTGAACCTCTTTTGAAGGTGTTCCGGGCTCGAATACGGTCCACTGATCTCAAGCTAACACTTCCTAACACACAAACCTTAAGTGTACTAGGCTTAGAAACTCCCTAACTGACCCTTAACACAGTCAAAAGATAACAGAAACTAGTCTGAACTTTTGATTGATTTGATTGACTTACAGGATAGAGATTTCGGATTGTCACATTAACCAAGTCCGCACACTTCCTACCAATAAAAGAAACAGACAAGATGGAAAAACTGAACATAACATACATCAGAGAGATAATACGACTGCATGGTGTACTAGTATCCCTTATCTCAGACAGATATAGTCGATTCACCTAACGGTTCGGGAAGTCACTTCAAAAATCCCTGGGAACTAGGCTGGACATAAGTACAACCTACCACCCACAAACAGACGAGCAGAGTGAGAGAACTATTTAAACATTGGAAGCATGTTTAGAGCATGCGTAATAGAATTTGGTAAGGCAGGAGATACCCATTTACTGCTAGTTGAGTTCTCATACAATAACAACTACTACACCAGTATCAAGGTTGCTCCATTTGAAGCCCTCTATGGCCGCAAGTACATATCACCCCTATGTTGGGTTGAAGTGGGTGATACACAACGAGCAAAAGGGAAATTTCCAGACAACACTCTTACTGGCCCGAAAATCATTAGGGAAACGACCTAGAAGATAGTTCAAATCTGAGAATGACTGAAGCCTCTAGAGACAGACAGAAGAGCTACGTAGACAAGAGACGAAAACCCTTGGAATTCTAGGTTGGTGACTACGTTTTGTTGACGGTCTCACCCTGGAAAGACATGATATGTTTCGGAAAGCGTGGAAAATAAATCCAAGGTACATCGGACCATTTGAGATCCTCGCAAGGATTGGCTTGGTAGCTTATAAACTCCAACTACCTCATTAACTTAGTAACGTACACCCTACCTTCCACGTGTCCAATCTCAAGAAATGTCTGTCAGATTAAACTCTGGTTATCCCACTCGATGAAATCGAGATAAACGATAGTATACACTTCATGGAAGAACCTACGGAAATCATGGATAGAGAGGTCAAGAGAACGAAACAGATTCGTATACTGATAGTAAAGGTTCGCTGGAACGCGAAGCGGGGACCTGAATTCACATTGGAATGAGAAGACCAGATGAAACAAAAGTACCCACATCTTTTCCCCAACACTTGAAGTCCCACTTAAAGTTCAAATTTGGAGATGAAATTCCCTCTACGGGGGGATGATGTGACAACCAGAAAAATCCTAGAGCAAATTAGGTCTAAACTTCAATCATGTACTAGTAGATTCATAAAGTAACTTGATGCAACAAAGTTATGATTTTCATGATGCATGTTTATATGTTACAGACAACTATATGTATTCAAAACCCATGTTAAATAGAGTTATATTAAGTTAATAAAATTCAATGAAATAAATTAAAAGCATGGGATATATCCTTACCATTTAGATTTCAGTTTTTGGAATCTAGAACTTTAGGTTTCCGATTTTGAGCATCTTGGATCCCTTTGTGTTTTCGGTTTTGGTAAAGGCCGAAAACACTTTGTTCTTCACACTAGGACCGAATCACTTATTTAGGTGTGATGCCAAACTGAAATCTAGAGGATTTCGGTCTTGGTTAGACCCCAAACACCATGAAAGTGGCCAAGTGGTGCCACTTGATAAGATATTTAACTTCCCAATGTGATAATATCATTTACGAACGTAAACATCACCTCAACCTCTTATCTTTACCTTCCTATTTAAGATACTAAATTGAGATAATTCTCCGTTTACACTTCCAGTGAACAAAATCCTCCACAATTTCCCTCGATATATCAAACCTCTTTTTCTCTCAACTCAAGTTCAAAGCATCCCCAACAAATCTCCTTCTTCAAAGATAAATCCTAAAGATTTTGGTAAGTTACTCATAAAACTAGTGTTATACAACACTTATGTTACTATTATCATCTTAATTTCACATTATTATGTATTTAAAACCATTAGGATTACCACATCCTTCTCGTATTCTAGGTCGAAGTCACCATTTCTATCCCGTTATGTTAACCGCTATCACACTCGAGGTGAGTTCATACCCCTACATTTTCATGTATTTTCTATGTTTTAGGGGTGGGGGGATACATGTAAAACACAAGGAAACTTGTGGTAAAATACAAACCATTGTTTATGTTTTCTTACATTTTATGTAGCTATTACATGAAAACATCAAATATGCGAAATAACTTTACTACCAAATTTGCAAACATTTACATGCAAAATGTGTTCAAACGCAACGGTTTTCATTTCAACGAAACATATATTTTAAATTATAATAGGTATAGTTTGGGGAACATTCACATTATTTAACCCTTTCGGGGCAAAGAAACAATTATATAAGAATATGATTATTTTTATATTTTATAAACATAACGAAAGGGGTAACAATTACATATACGAACATTTTTATTACAACAACATGTAATCTTGTTGAATAAATTTGCGAGTCATTGCCTTCGTTGTACCTACTAAGGTATACACGGAAGTCCTGTTTTATAACCAGAGTCTCCTATCAGAGAGTGTGATACTTGTGTATAGATCTACACAGGATTGATGATCCCGCACCCTGGCTAATAGCTACATCCAGACCGGCAGGTTATGGGTGACAAATGTCATAACATTTCGATGTCTGAAGAAAGTCGAGGCAGGAAATTCATTAATAGCACGGTTATGAAAACTCACATGGGAAAAATGATAATACGTTTATTTTACATGAAATGACAATACATTTATTTTACGTAAATCACATCTCTTCAAACGATTTTATATGCGAATAAAACTACATATTACTAAATTAAGTATGGAAAATATACTTGTACATATTGGTCTTGGAAAATTTAAGTCTACAATTCATTTTACTAAGGAAAATATAGGATTTTCCGGAACAAACACCATTAGTTTACAAGCAAACGGCTTACAACTCATTTTATGGAAAATATCAGATTTTCTGGAAACAAACATAATTTCTTTACAATGAATGGGATACAATTATTCATACAATTACTTATGAACTCACCAACATAATTGTTGACGCTTTTTCAAACAACTTGAATTCTCAAGGAATCATTAAAACAAATAATCATCAACTTTTGAGGACGGGACGCTAAGGCTTTAGTTGAAAACATCATTTTGTCATCATATTGTAAGTTATTTGGAAACATGTAACTCGAAAAAAAATGTGACCTTTTAAATTATATCTATGATGTGATGATATTGTACATGACGTCATCTGCCCCCAAACATTTTCGTCATTTTGGTTTGGGGGTGTGACAGGAACCAGAGAAACACCCTTCAGTCTAACATACGACATCATGCAGCACTGTTGCGAAAAACAGCCTACAAAGCCCGCACGGAAAATTTCTACAATAAATGGGTGAGGGTAAAAAATTCAAAGTTGGAGAATAGGTGCTGAGAAAGAATGAGGCCAGCCACTCGGAGGCACAAGGCAAGCTAAGCACGACCTGGGAAGGCTCGTACAAAATAGTGAAGACGCACCGAGACGAAGCGTACACACTGGAACCACAAGACAAGAGACCAATACCTCGAACATTGAACACACGCAACCTATGCCACTTTTACTTATAAAACAACTCGCGAATAGCATAGCAGAAACAAAAAATCGGGGGGGAGGTGGGGGACAGTGTCACCCGAACTTTTAGCCTCAGGGCTACACCCAAGTCAGGCAACACGTAAACCTTTGAGATTTTCTCCAAACACTTGCTAAAATAGTAAAGTCTTGAAAGAAAACAAAACCAATTTTACTTATCAACATATATGCATAAGCAAGCAGACGAAAATATAACAACCAAAAATGCAAAAAAATAAGGTTGCTCGATTTTACCAAATGAGACCACGAGCTGATCACACATACCGTTTAGGCGGACCAAATCACCAAAATGCAACCACAAATCTCAAAAATAGATGATTCCTCAGGGAACACGTCGGTTCGGCCAAAAAACAAGGCCTCTAAGATCTCGAACCAGACGAATACAAAGGGTATGAAGGATTATAACCTTTCCGTAAAAATAAAAAATTTAACAGACACGGGTCAAGGGGGCCTCGAGCTGATGACCTCGGTTCACCTTAAGTGACCACAAAAGGAAGGTAGTAGATCACTCTGCTCAGGGCTGATTTCCAGGCCTACAAAATACCCTCGTGGGAGACTTTCCCCAAAACAAAGGAAAACATGATGACATTTCAAAAACATTAAACACTGAAAGCATTTTGTGGTGTTTAACAAACAACAAATAACAACAAAAAGTGTACAAAAAAACATTTAGCAAAACATCGATGCTAACAAGACTAAGTTCACACGCTGCCCTCAACGTCGTCATATGGAACGACATCCTTCTCCTCGGAGCATAATTGGCAGTGATCAGCAAGACCAAGCTCGCCTAGTCTGAGATAAGATGCAAAGTCCTTCTCAGCAAAATCCCTAATGGTAGCATGCATGGCATCAGTGGACCGAGCAACGACGTCTGGTTTGGATGAGTCGGAGCCGCTACTAGACGATAACGTCAGTGCCGCCTGCTTTCCTTTCTCCACACCAGCAGCGACACATGTGGCCTTCATGAGGTGAATTCCGAGTGCAAAATCACCGCTCTCTATAATGCGGTCCACTATGCGGACCACCCCCTTTTGAAGAACCCAAGCCAGATCAGCCTCTAAGATTTCCACTTCGAAACCTTAGTTGTGAGCTCACATCCTCGCAGCTCCAAACATTCCACTAATGTCGCCTTCTCTTTAGCCAAATCTTGAAACTGTTGAGAAAGACGGTCAATCTCCCCGTCCAAAGTCTCCACCTAAGCCTTAACAGTGGTCTTCTCCCCATATAGCACAAAGAAGTGTTCATTGAACTTGCACTGCTCCTCCTCGAGGAGCTAGACCCTCTCCGCGAGCTCTTCATGCTCCAATTTAACGAGAGACAACTCCGCTCGGTTAGCCCCAATGTAACGGAGACGATCGGCTACCACCACCAAATAAGGAGCCACCTGAGTAGTGGCGTACTGAAGATCGTTCGCTACATGAGAATAGGAAAGGGAATCAAGGGCCTCCAGTGTAGCAGAAGTAAATTCATGGTGGCACCATTCGCTAGCAAGATCCTAATTTTATATAAGAGAACTGAGTGTAAGGTTCCACCCTGGGAGATACATACCAGTGGTACCCATAGAGGAAGGCCCCACCTTTGATGAGATGTCATCCAAAGCCGAAGGTGAGTTGGGGAAACCTCCTGTACTATTGTTTTCCCATGACGGTGTGAACAAAACACCTTTTCCCCTGACAACTCATCACCTTCAGCAATCTCGATAACATTAAGTGACTTAGTGAGAAAAGGTTCGATGTTGCATTTCTGATGTAAGGGTCAGGCAATAGTATCACCACCAACATCCTCACTAAGGGCAGAATCTGCAACAGCAGACCGACAATGGGAGATGACCTAGAAGCTACGCACACTCGACCCCTTAGACGAAGAGGCAACCTCGGGTCTCGCCATGGTAAGAGAGGACTCACATTTGGGAGCAGGCCTGATAATAGTCGAGGCAAGTAGCGCCTCCACCAGGGGAACCTCGTGATACTGAAGATCACCCCTAAAATTCCCCCATAATACTTGTTCGAGAGACAAAAGCTTCTCGCCACCTACAACAACCACAACGCAGGACCCGCTTTAAAATAAAAATGAAGAAAAAAAGAAGGAGAAACATGACGACAAGAAAAGAGAGTGGGGTGGGGGAGGAAAGTAATACTTACCACCATTACTCACAAAAAAATGAGGCATCTTCCCACGCAAACGCCAAACAACGCTCATCCCAGCCGCCGCCAATATGCAATCCGACAAGTCCTCGTCGTCAAAACAAATTCCCCAAAGTGCCCAGGCCACAGATAAACGGACACCCAACAGTTGGGGCGCCCAGTCCAAAGCCATGATCACACAAGGATAACCTACACCAACCAAATCACTATTAACACACAACCCTTGATCCTGCCAGTTTTTCCATAATGCTTTCGGGTTAACTATGAAGGAATGTGTGTTGTGGCACTGAAAAAAACTGTGAAGACCTGGATGAGTCGACGAACTAAAGAAAGACTGGAATGCTTGAAAATGAGGAACTACACCCAATGCACGACATCCCAACTCAAATCCAACTATCTTGTTCAAGACGTTCGGGGTCAGATCGTGAACAGAAAAACTATACTCCCGCATAACTTCATTGAAGAAGTTGGAAACGGGAAGACGGAATTCGGCCTTAAAAATTGCCACCAGAATACCGATCTTCCTAGCCAACAATTGATAAATAGTAGATCCATCTGATGGAAACTGGACCCCATGTTCAGGCATAAATGCAAATCAGAGCCAAAAAGAATCGATCTCCTTAGGTGTAGGGACAATTCCAGATCTGATGGAAGCCATCGAAAACCAAAAAGGGAAAATGTAGGAGAAAAGAGAAATGACGAAGAAGGCTGAGACGGAAGATTATGGAAAGAAGAAGCACTGAACTATTGGATTAGGGTCTAAGCCCATAACTATAATTGGTATGTACTTGATTTGATAGTAGCATGGTCCTTTTGGGTTGCCTTCACTCATGCAATTTGATAGGATGACTGGTGGAGAGAGAGTAGGATTCATTTTTTGAAATAATAAATTGGTACTCAAAATGATTTTATTAATATATTACAAGATTAATATATTATTTGGAAAACATATTATTAATTAGTAATTAATCTGAAATTAATTTGATATTAATTTTGGGATTAAAGGAACGGATTAATAATGATGGGGCTGTTTTGCAAATCATTGATAGTTGTAAAACTGGGTTGATGGACTCCTTAATTAGGAGTGGAAGAAATCATATCGGTAGGCCCTATAGATTTCATACAAGGCCTACTGGTAAGAGGTCCATGGGATACTTAAGCCTTAAGCAGGAAATTAGGGTTTCCTCTAGAAACCCTCTCTCTCTCTCTCTCTCTCTCTCTATATATATATATATATATATATATATATATATATATATGTATAGAACCTATGACTTAGTATTTTTGGCTTATGCTTGAAAGAGAGAACCCTAGCCAAAATTCTAAGTGCCTTCCCTCCTCTGTCTCCTCTCATCCTCATGCATTGGTTGTTTCTAAACCATTAAAGGTGCAACATTTGGGGAACTAAGCTTTCAAGAGTCAAGGATCATCAAGGTTGTTCTTGTTATTGCTACATAACAAGTAAGGTAATCTTATAACCGTAATTATGCTTATTTCAAAAAATAATATAGCCTTCTAGGGTTCCTCCTTTTGTGTTCAATACTTGCATATCCAATACAGAAAACATAGATCCTAATTTTAGGGTTGCATGCACACAGGTTTTTATCTGTTATGTTCAAAACCCGTTAATGGTATCAGAACCTAGGAATTGATTTCTATTGTATTTGATGCAATTGGTTGAATTTGACGAATTAGCGTTTATGGCAACTAAACCCTTGGCCTTGCAATTTTCGCATATTAGGGCTTTATAACCCTAGTTTTTCGATTTTCTGTTTAGGGTTTTACCCTTTCCTTTGGCCTCAAGTTTCGAAATTTAAGGGTTTCCCAAACGTTATAATTTTCAAAAATAAGGCACGGGATGAAACCCTTGTCTTCCTCCCTAAGTCTAGTGATTTTCGAATATTTAGAGATAAGGATAGGGTTGATAATTTTAGGAATTATCTTGTTAATTGTTTAACTAAGATAATTTTTTATCCCTCCCATTTTCGAAAATAATGGGATTGGGATTAGGTTAAATTATCTTGATTAATTTAATGGACAATCCTCAACTGATTTAATTAAAGATAATTATTAAATCAATTATTTTGTTTTTTTTAATTGAAATTAAATAGTTTAATAAATCCTCATGGATTTTATTAATAAATTAATTAAGTATTTAATTAAAAGACAATTAATAAATCCATAAGATGGTTTAAATTGAACTAAATTAAAAGTTTAATTTATTAAAATATTAAATTGTAGTATTTTAAATGTTTAAAATACATCCTTAAACTATATAGAATTAAAAGTGTAATATTATATATGTATATGAATAGTTAGTATTATCGTTAGTAGGCGTCATTCACGAAGTTGGTCTATAAGGGGTTTTTAAGGAAGTGGTCTGTAAAATGACCGTCATTGGGTATCCATTTTTACCCATCGCACTCTTGACTAGTGGAGGGTCGTTAGCCGAACGGGTTTGATAGGACACTAAGCTCTCACTAAAAAGTATAATGAATTATAAAGTAACTAAATGATTTTATAAAATTCTCAATCTTAGTTACTTTAGGAAAATGTGAATTAGATGATAACCCATGAAATTGCACATTGAACCTTATTGGTCATTAGTGGAGCGTGTGTGGTTAACCGTCACATTAATATGGGACTAATATTGTTGGCAATGGGTTTCTCGTAAATTATCATTGATCATTGGAGCGTGTGTGGCTAATCAGCACATTGATTAGGTAGTAAATGACATCGAGAGTACCAAGCTAATTTGCATGGTTATTCACATCTCGGTTGTGAGCCTCGGCATCCCAGTCACAAAGTGAGAGCATAATCGAGATTAAACATGCCATTGAAAAGTTGAATGAACCTCAAAGGATCTAGGAGTTTCATCTAAAACCTAATTCATTAAAATTTCGTTTTCATGGTGGAATTGGTAAATCGTCATTTACATACCTTGAAATAATTTACAATTGGATTACAGCATTCCGCTTCTGAATTGTGAATTATTGTGATGGGTCATAGCCTTAATATTTCATTTGGGTGTTATATTAAGGATCTAAATCAAATTACTTGAATTTTATCCTTTTATAGATGTTGAGTTCAAATGACTATGGTCTTCCTCATCCTTTTGGAAAAAGTTTCCCTTCTAAAGATGATCATCCACGTGTCGATCAAGGTGAAAGATCATTCCCTTTTGCATGCATTCGTGGTACTGGAAATCATACTTCTTTTCCTCCACTTCCTCCAGTGATTCTCCCTGACCCATATATATTCGTCGACGTGAAAAGTTCAAGGTCACTTAAGCCCTATTGGAATGCAAACATCAAGATGGAAAGTCTATGTGTGCACACATCCTAAAGATAAAGTCGCACATTGACAGACTAGGAATGTTGGGTTTCATTTTCCCAAGGAAGCTAGATGTTGATTTGGTTCTTCAATCACTTCCTGAGTCATATAGTTAGTTCGTTAAGGACTACTATATGAAAGACCACGAGGTGACCCTTATTGATCTGAAATATTTGTTGATTTCTGCTGAAGCAACAATGCTTTGGTGCACTGGTCAATCAAATTTTTTTGGAAGGTCACCTCCCAAACATCCATGGATGTAGGCTACAACAACGATGATAGTCCAACAATGATTTCTTCTACTATGGGAGGGAAATCTGGCAAGGTCAAAAAGTTTTATCGTAAGAGAAAGGCCAATTCTGAGATAGTTTCACGTGTCACTCCTAAAGAGTTCATCTGTTTATACTTTCAATTGAAGGGACATTGGAAGCGAAGCTGCTCAGACTACCTGAGAGATCTTATAGATAGTGAAGTCAAATTGTATGACTCTACTTCAGGTACGTCGACTATCTAACTCTATAAAGTTCCTATTTATAGATTCTTATTACATGATGTGTTAATCGTATTTTGATGTTTTGTAGGATCAAAGAGAAAGAAGGAAGATTAAAAGAGGAGTAGGCTAATTTTGATCTAAAGAAATGTATTTCAGTCACACGGTTCAATGATCAGGATTTGGAGTTCCTACTTAAAAGTTATGATAGATTGCTTAGGAGTATTTGCAAACATATTTTTCATGTGTATTTGTATTGTAAGGACAAGTTTTCTGCACATTATCAATAAAGTAATTTTTTGTGGTTTATCTTATTTTCTTTATGATTAATTGCAATGGCATTTATGAAAATTGGTGTTTATATTTCTATTATTAGAAATGTTGAAAATGGATTTGATTCTTAGTTATATATGTTGTATTAGTGTCATAATTTACCAAATAAGGAAGGATTCTCATCACCCAAGGTTCAATTGGACAGAAACTTGGAATTCTACGATTTGAATTGTGTGATGTATGAGAGTCTTGATCTTTGGAAAATTAATACTAAATTCCTTACTCAAATGTATATGCGAGTCAAGTGAAGGACTAAAGGATCTAGTACACATCGATGTGAACTGGTAAGATCCACCATAAAAGAAAAATAAGTCTATTTGTCATGATTTACTAATAATCAGCAAATATGGTCATTCTTATATGATTAAGTGTAATTCTAATACCTTGAAAAGTCTCAGAGTATAGTAGAACGAATAAGAAGAACAATTGGGCCGAAAGATAAAAGTTTCTCCAATCTGAAAGGAAAGGAGAGTACTTTAGTATCATGTTTTATGATCATCCTAATGATTATGGAACCTTGTCACAATTGATCCTCTAAGAGCATCTTAGTGCATTTGTATGACTAAGAAGAGGAATCATGAATTGTTGAAATGGTTAAATCAAGAAAATGAGTCGTACTTCGTTTCAAAATCAAGTTTTAGAGTCATACTCTAGTTACCCCAAGTTGTACGTTGAGTAACATGTTCTAAGTAGGTTTGTAACACCTCATGAAATGTGGAGTAGAAATATTTTCTTTCTCTAGCACATTTGAAATTGGTAGTTGTGATGTTTTTGGTTAAAATAAAGACCAACTAAGACCAATTATATAAAGTATCTTCTTAATAAGAACCTACACTAACTCTTGAATATTTGTTTGGCGAGGAATGTTCCATGACAGAGAATCTTATATGTCGATAGGTTAGTGGGAATCTTAATGTCTTGAACAGTTTCAGGAACTAATCAACAATAAACCTTTTAGTTATCACTAACACACGACCTGAGGTTGATAACCTATCATGTTGACACATTCTTGTTTTTGTGCCTATTCCAATTAAGTTGACTATGCATGTGAATTCTATGAGTTCTCATTTGACTACATAAGGTAAATCACCTTGACCAATGAAAGTAAATTGATCTGTATGGGTGAGCTGTTCAATAAACTTAGAAGCACTGGTAGGCCCTTGTGCTACCGAATAGCAAGAAATTAAGATTAAGCAAGTTCAGCCCATATGAGTTTGAATTTATGATAAACCTTGTCTTATGATTGGAAATGAAAAATTCACATGGATAGGAACACATACACCATGAAATCTAAGTGGAAAGAGGTTTCTCTCTACTTTATGAAAATGATTGTGAGAAAACATTTTCACTAGTAGATTTTAAAGGATTGATTAATATCATTAGTGCTAGCAGTTGTGATAATTGCGTTCTCAAATTTGATTAGGATTACAACATCCCTTTTCAAAGTTCAAATTATGAGAAATGGCAAATAGTTTGAACATTCGGCGCTTATTGCTATAAGTTCTGAAAGGGTTTAGACACACACATAAGTTATCTAATGAAAGGGTGTATGAGCTTGAGAAGTATAGATAAGGACTTATCGAAGCACCACATATTAGAAATCTAAAATTTGGTAAGAAATTCAATAGGTATTGTTTTCTAGAAGTTCACCTGATTTCTGGGTACATGTCAAAGCTAGTGGGAGCAAAATTGTTTTGCTAGTAAGAACATAATTGTTGTGCTACTGGGAGCATAATCATTGTAATGAGTGTTGCGAGTTAGTAATGTCATTTATGGGAAACAAAGTTTTCAATTTGCAAAGTTGCAGAGTTTGGAAATTGTTTCACTATAGTAAGGCTTACGGTTGAGGGTACTAATACTTCATTTCAAATATCTAAGAGTTTAGATTTAAGTTTTGAAGTTTTAATAGAACTTAGTCATGAACGTATATGAATATCATGTTGAAATGATTCAACATACGAAATTCAATATTCACTCGTTCTGATTTTTCTAAATGCCTAGGGCATTAAGAAGGAAAAGGGACTAGAAATGGATATGACTAAAGTTGTTAAACAACTGACAAGGACAATCTGAGTTTTAACAACTGACTAGAAATGAATATTCACTTGTGGACAGTTGGAAGTATAGTATAAATTTGGAGGGACCATATTGATATATGATGAGTGGAGGTAACTCTTGTTCAGAATCGATAGTCATTTGGGAATATGGAAATGTTTCCATAGTGGATGTTGGTTATAAAGATATGTGTGTAAGATTAGTAACTTTAATGCAAGAAGGATGTTCAAAGAATGCTCTTTGAATGTGAGACTTCATTTCCATGGAATTGCTTATGTAACAAAACTCCAATGGAATGCTTTGTAATGTCATTGGCAAAATCTTTGTGACTTTGGTTCCTTGACATTACAAAAGGATCATCTCATGTAAGTTTAGACTCTAATGGATTCTAGTAGTGGCAAGGATTTGGTATTCTTACACTTGTAATAAAGACTAAGAATTGTGAAATGAGCATCATTGGAAATGTGTTCAATTGATCTGTTTCACAAAGGGGGTACCATAGATAAACATAGTGTGCGTGCTTGGAGCATGGCATGATTGTTGCTTTAATTCAAGTATTAATGTGACTATTTGAAACATTATACAATGAATAAAGTCTGATTAATATGGTGATTAAATAATAAGTGTTTTGTTTATATTCAATTGTTTAAGACCATATTTAAATAGGTTATTATTTTGTTTCACTTCGCATGTTTTACTTCCTAAATAACTAGGTTATTCAAACATCCATAGTTGATCATACTTTTGGAAGTAAGTAGTGAATTAAGATAGTCATGAATCCAAATGTAGATTATCTAAGTGCTTATACATAGAAAATGTTTACTGTAGTGTTCATGAGTACTCCTGAAATAAGAATTTAAGAATTGGATGAACCCACACTCAGTGAATTACTTCATGGATTTTATCATGAGTAATTCTGAGACAATAATATCTTATATTCTTGAAAGAGAGACATATGAATTGTTGTTTACGAGTCAGGTATGCATTGATAATACGTAAATGCATTAGTAATGTGATGTTATAAAACGTATTGTTGTGTGTACCCTAAGTGGGAGTCATATGAGTTGTTGTTTACGAGTCAGGAAAGCATATGAGTCAAATTTTATCCGTTCCTTGTACCCTAAATGGGTTAAAATCAATATATGTGGGTCCCTCGATAATTTAGTGATGACACCCTAAGTCCTTGGCCAAGCCTGGACTGAATTGATGTCTTCAATTGTAGTCAGTCGTCATAAATCGGAAATTAGGAAACAAACTTTGGAAAGAGATTGATTATAATTCATGCCTCATGTCCATATGATATCTTGTAGAATGGAGTAACATTTGATCACGTATCTAAAGTACACGTAACTGACTAGGTCAGAGTTTGACAACAACTTTTGAGAGCTACGATTACTAGTCAAATTTTGAAGTCATACTTGCAATAATAGTTATTAGACTTATCCAAGTGGGAGAATATTGGATTAGATGTCTAATCCCATAACTATAATTGGTATGTACTTGATTTGATAGTAGCATGGTCCTTTCGGGTTGCCTTCACTCACGCAACTTGACAGGATGACTGGTGGAGAGGGAGTTGGATTTATTATTTGAAATAATAAATTGGTACTCAAAATGATTTTATTAATATATTACAAGATTAATATATTATTTGGAAATCATATTATTAATTAGTAATTAATCAAAATTTAATTTGATATTAATTTTGGGATTAAAGGAACTGATTAATAACGGATGGACTATTTTGAAAATTATTGATAGTTGTAAAATTGGGCTGATGGACTCCTTAATTACAAATAGACTAAATCATATAGGTAGGCCCTATAGATTTAATCCAAGGTCTACTGGTAAGAGCTCCATGGGCTACTTAAGCCTTAAGCAGGAAATTAGGGTTTCCACTAGAAACCCTAGCAACCCTCAGCTATATATATAGAACCTATGACTTAGTATTTTTGGATTAAGCTTGAAAGAGAGAACTCTAGCCGAAATTCTAAGTGCCTTCCCTACTCTCTCTCCTCTTATCCTCTTGCATTGGGTGTTTGTGAACCATTAAAGGTGCAACATTTGGGTCACTAAGCTTTCAAGAGTCAAGGATCTTCAAGGTTGTTCTTGTTATTTCTACATAACAAGTAAAGTAATCTTATAACCGTAATTATGTTTATTTCAAAAAATAATATAGCGTTCTAGGGTTCCTTCTTTTGTGTTCAGTACTTGCATGTCCAATAGAGAAAACATAGATCCTAATTTTAGGGTTGCTTGCACATAGGTTTTTGTATATTATGCTCAAAAGCCATCAGTAACTTCTCCTAGAAACAGGGGACCTTTATAAACATTTCAATAATAAGAAAAGAGAGAAAAAAATTAAAACAAAACTATTTCGACTAACAACTCTATGGCGATGGAAACACCTCATGTATCGCTCCTATCTGACGCGTGTCCATACCTAATCTTGCTTTACTAAGCTACCCTAAGCAAACGTTGATGTCTACTATCCTAGGGGACTTGTTGACATATCCCACCAGGAATCCGTTAAATACAACGGAGCCATCACAACTGACAAACAAATCTAAATGGCGAACAACTAACGTCGGCTCTATTGGATTAATGTCTAAGCCCATAACTATAATTGGTATGTACTTGACCCGACTCGGCATGGTCCATTTGAGTTGCACTTCACCGGAACAATTTATATGGATAATCTTTTGAGAATAGTATGTTTATGATTTATATTAATATATTATAAGTTCTAATATATTAATATGAAATCGTATTATTTAATTAGTATTGATCAAGAATTAATTTAGAATTAATTAAGGGATTAAAAAAGATCTAATTAAATATGGAGTATTATATATATATATATATATATATATATATATATATATATATATATGGAATGGGCCAAGTTCATTTAGGTTGGGATAAGCTTTGATGGATATTCCATGGAGTTTTTAACACATGGATCCTATGGAAATGAAAGGTCATGGGTATTAGGGTTTAAATGAAAGTAACCCTAATCCTTCATACTATATAACGAGGTCTTTGGCACATGAAATGACACTAGTGTGGGAAATACAAGAGTGGGACGATTTCTAGTGTGCATGATATTCTCTCAAGGTTTTCCAAGATGTTTTGGTGATTTTTGATTCCACATGAGGCTTCCACACTATTGGGTCTAAGATCTTAAAGTTCAAGACTTTAAGCTTCATCAAAAGGTATGTCTACTAACTTGTTTTATTATGCAAGTATCAAAGAATGTATGCTAGTTAGGGTAATACCTTGGAAAGTTCATATTTTCATGTATCATAGAGAAAACATAGATCCAAGGTATTTAGGGTTGCATGTACACCATAGGAGTGTTAGAATTGTCAAAACCTATCAGTGGTATCAGAGCTTAGGCTTGTTTTCACTTATACTTGATGAAAATGGCTAAAAATCGAAGTTTCTTGCTGTTTGGGAAACTGACTCGGCGAGTCCATCAGGTGACTCGACGAGTCCATGCCTAAAAAGTGCTTAAATTCATCAAACTTGTCAAGTTGGTTCATGCACTCGACGAGTTGGACCCCTTGACAACATATATTCGAGTTTTTTTGGCTGGAATTGGACTAGAAACATTACCCTAAGCTGTTTTGAACTTGTAAACTTGTTTTTGATGTGGTAATGTTTATGCTAATCCAATTTCAAAGATAATTTTCAATAGATTCATGTTTTGAATTATTTTAATGGTTAGGCTAATTACATGAAAATTGTTTGATTTAAATTGTCTTGTTCATATGAGTTTAAATCAAGATTATGAATATTGCTAGATTTGTTTGTGATAGTTGTTTTAATCCAAATTGATCTAAAAGTTATTCATAAATTGTGTTTTTGTAACTTGTCCTCAAGTTATATGAAATGTCACATTTATGATTTATAAAACCTCATAAGATTTCCATAAGTTATAAAAAGATGAAGAGTCTCATTTTTAAATGCTTTAAAGTCTTCCATAACTTGTCCTCAAGTTATGGAACTTGAAGAGTTTTTCATTAAAACTACTTTAAACTCATAAGTTATGGAATTGAAAAAGGTTTCCTCTCATGAATACTTTAATTCCAAGCTAAATCCTTAGAATTTTAAAAGTTAAAATTCAACCCTTTTACTATTATAATATTATAAGTTAATAATATTTATATGTATAAGAACAAGTCGTTTTACCATTAGTAGGCCTCATTCATGAAGTCGATCTATAAGGGGGGATATAAGGTTATTGCCTATAAAAGGGCAGTTTAATGGGTGTCCACTCTCATCCACCGCTTCCTTGACCGGTGGAGGGTCGTTAGCCGAACGGGTAGGATAAGGACTATAATTCTCCCTTCATTATAAGTATAATAATAAATATAAAGTAACTAAACCTTTTATAAATTCCCAATCTTAGTTACTTTAGGAAAATGTAAATTTGGTGCTAATCCATGAAATTACCCTTTGCACTTTGCTTAAGTCGTTAGTGGATCGTGTGTAGTTAACCAGCACACTAACTTGTATTTAACAAGGTAGACAAAGGGTAACTTAATGTTTATCACAGGAGCGATGGAGCGTGTGTGGTTAACCGGCACATCGATTAAGTGATAAATGTTAAGGGTACCAAGTATATTTGCATGGTTATTCACACCTTATTATTGATCCTCGACATCCCAGTCACAAACTTGATAGGGCACAATCGAGATTTTAAATATACTATTGAAAAGTTCAATGAATCTCACAAGAATCGAGGAGTTTCCTAAACCAATTAAAACCTAATAATACATTTTGTTTTTCATGGTGGAAATTGGTGAATCTTCATTCGCCTACCTTCAAATATTTTATAGCTTGGATTATGTGACAACCCAAAACTTTCCATTCTGTTCAACCATCCACTTCAATATGAGTTAAAACTACTTCTACTAACTTTCAAACTTTTTGGAATAAGTTTGAGTGGTTTAAAGTTAGTGCTTCAGGAGATATCAGGAGAGTGGATACCCTAAGGTTTACTATGTAACAATAAGTGCCCAAAACTTCAAGAGTTTTGAGTTTACGATCCACAGAGGTTTTGGGACCGTAAACCCAAAAGACTATATAAGTGAGACATAGAAATTTTAATTACTTTTTCACATTTCCAAAGACTAAGGCCATTTCTCTCTCAAGTATCATCCCGTTTTCTTCAAATATCTTCACCTAGTAAGTGTTTCTAGCCCTATTATCATTAGATCAAGTGTTAAACATCAAGAAATCATCAAAATTCCCTAAGAACAAGGTGTTCACGGCCCAAGATCTTTTTGGACCGTGAACACTAAAAGTATGGCTTAAATGTGCCTTTTGTCCCTTTAGACCTTGGAAACAAGTATAGCAACAACCCTTGACATGTTTAAACCTTAAGAGCATCAAGAAAACACCCAAAATCACAAAGGATAAGGTGTTTACGGTCCAAGAATCTCCTTGGACCGTAAACCCTAAAAAGGGTGCTTAAAGTGTGCCAAAGTGCCCCTAACTCTAGCCAAACCTTAGAAGCAAAAATGGAACCTTCCTTTGATATGTTTAGCACAAGAAAACCACAAAAATTTCCCATGTCTAGGTGTTTACGGTTTGGGGAGCTCCCAAAACCGTAAACACCCCAATGAAGGTTTTAATGCCCCATATTCCTTCCTTAAGCCAAGAAACTAGCCTAGACCTTTACCTAGAAGTGTTTCGGACTTGAAAACTTCATTAGACCATAAATCATATGAGTTTACTACCGTAAACCCAAAGACAAATGGTCCAAAAACCGTAAACCCTATAAAGGGGTGATATGTTTCCCTAATCACTTCCTAAGGCTAAGACTTGAAGTTAGGATGCTTCAAAATGACTTCTAGGACTTCAAACCACCAAATGGTCAAAGTACCATGAGTTTACGGTAGTAAACTCATGGGTTCCAACCGTAAACTCAAGTGGAGTTGGTTACAAAACCATAAACACCAATTAGTGTCATTTCACTTCCCATTGTCGAATCACATGTGATTCCAACACCTAGCCAAGGTGTTTCTTAGTCCCGGAAGGTGTTATCTTTCATATAGTTCTTTAAAACACTATATTCAGGTCAATATGTGTCCTTATATATCATTTAGGACTTATTGTGTCTCGGGACTTCATCCGTGGAAGTTCTCATCCGTACGCGCATACCCTTTTGAACCACCCACATCAGGTGAGTTCATACCCCGTAATGAATCTTTTAAACTATTTTAACTGTTTTAAGGGGGGGAATACAAGTTGAACACAATTATAATTGTGTAAATGTTTGTTATAAACATCTTTCAAAAATGTTATTTATGTCATTTATAAGTTTTCAATACATTTCAAAACTCTTTTAAAGGTTGTGTTACTTTATAGTTGTACAAAACTCCGTTTTTAAAGTATAAGCATAACTTGGTAGATAAATGAGTCTTTTCAGTAACAGTACAGTTAGAAAATTAGTAAACTATTATAGGTATAGTTTAGGAGAATGCTATTCATTACTTCTAGTACAATGAAGCACACAAAGCAAAAAAAATACAAGAACAGAACAAACAGTGAAGAGAATCAAACAATACCAGAACAGAACATAACAAACAAGTTAGGTTGCTATAGCATGATAACACACAGACAGGATCTAATTATACCAATGAATCACTAACGCAATAGTGATGGTTATATTGGGTATACATGATCATATAACTTTAATGCGAATTACACAGCTTGCATGGATTTGTTGGGGTCGCGTTGGGTTCCCTCAATCTCTTTACATTGAGAGCGTTTAGTAGGGGTTCTAGCTTTCATATTATGACCGTAATAAAACAAATATGTTTTTAGGTTAATAGTACCTCCGCATGTCATTATAAACGACATCAGTGTACTCACTTCTCCCATTACTTTCATAAAGTGTCGGTAACACTTGAAAGTTGATCTATTTTCTATTCGAGATAGTTATAAACTAGGGAGAATATACTTCTACATTTGACAAAGGAACCGTCGGGTCTTGGTAGAAGGATACTTTCAAAACAGTCGAGTCTTGGTAGAATGCTACTTTCAAAACAGTCGAGTCTTGGTAGAAGGTTGCTTTCAAAACAGTCGATTCTTGGTAGAAGGCTACTTTTAAAAGTTAGGACCATAATGCTAACGTTATGATTCCTTAATGTATACACTATAGGATACATATATGCTAAGTAGATTCCGACAGCTAATAGAATGTGTGCTCTTCGCTGTACGTCCTGTTCTCGTTGGATGTGGGCTTACACCGAGGTCACCCAATCTATTATCTACCCGAATCTATATATATTTATGCTTAGTATACATTAAGTCATCATAAGGGTACCAGGTATGGATCAGGTCATAGGACACAGAGTCAACGCACAGTTATTCTAGTACAAAACTTACTTTTCAAAGTTAGTACTTTTGTATACAAAACTAGTGATTTCCCAGTTAAGGGCTTAATCCATTTTATTAAGCCAGTACAGTTTTAAGGACTTTAAGTGAGTTAAATATATAACACCTTAGTTTATACACCATGTTTATATATAAAACTAGTATCCAATAGGTAGTTAAATGTGTGTTTTCCCCCGACTTCTTGTTCTCGTTGGATGTGGGCTTAGGGCAGATTCCCCCAATTAACTATCTACCCGATATCAAATTATATATAGCAGTATAAACAAAGCTATTATAAAAGTAATCACCGTAGTCAATGTTTTACTATAAGAAATATAGGTTTTCTTAAAAGAACTCTCCATTAGATATAAAGGAATCATTACAAATAACTCCATGAGTAACAAGTAAATACACCAAGGTTATATATGACAACGATCTAACAACCAATGGAATGTGTGCGATCCGCCTTACTTACTGTACCCTATTGGGTTGTGAGTTGAGGGCAGATGCGCACAATCAATTGTTTATTTACTCCAAGTATATATAACTTGTACCCACTTAGTACGCATAGAAAGGCTTGTAGTGTCATTTTACTTAACTTCCATTAAAGTAGGAAATATAGGATTTTCTAGAGGAACAGGCAAACTTTTCAAAACAGAACTTACAGCTTACATCACTTTTACATATACATTTTTTCCACATCTTACAGCTTACATCACTTTACATATACATTTTCAACAACACTTTACAACTTACTCACATCACTAAAATCTTATGAACTCACCAGCTTAATTGCTGATCAACTCTTTCAAATAACTTGTATTCTCAGGAGACTATTAGACAGGTGATCGTGCTGGGAATTTAGAAGAAGGAGCATTACAGCTTCAAGTATTGTTTTGTTATTTGTTTATGACTTCTATGTTTTGTGAACACACACATTGTAAACACTTTCTTTCTTTCTAAATGAAATGGTTGTTCATTACTTGCTTACCATATACATATCTCGTGATACTTGACATGACGTCCTCCACCCCCGAACATTTCCGTCGTTCCGGTTTTGGGGTGTGACAGATTACAGCATCCCTCTTCCAATATATAAAATAGTTTGTTTTGTCCTAGCCTTAATATTTCATTTTGGGTGATCTATTAAGGACTTAAATCAACTAACTTGAATTTCTCCCATTGTCGATGTTTTGTTTAGAAAACAATGATCTTCACGAATCTCATGGAACAAGCTTTCCTAATGAAGATGATTTCCTGAGTTTGGCTCATCGAAATCATAATTCACTTCCTCCCCCTCCTCCAATTATTTTCCCTGACCCACAAGCTCAAAGACTTGAAAAGTTCAAGATCACTCAAGCCCTGATCATAATGAAACATGAAGATGGAAGACATGTGTGCACTCATGTCTTATGAATGAAGTCACGGATTGACAGGTTGAGAATGTTGGCTATCATTATCCCAAGGAAGTTGGCTATTGATTAGGTTCTTCAGTCACTTCCTGAGTCATATAGTAAGCTTATTAAAGACTACTGTGTGACAGATCACGACATGACCCTAATAGATCTTTCTTATTTGCTTATTGTTGCTGAATCAACAATGATTTGGCACAATAGTCAAGTAAATATGGGTGAAATTCTATTTCTCAAACTTCCATGGACATTGACAATGGTAACATTAGAAGTCCAGAAAAGCTTTCTCGTCCCAATGGAAAGGGATCGACCTTGGTCAACCCGGTTTACCGGAAGGTATAGAGAAAGGCTAAGTCTGTGATAGTCCCGTGTACCATTCCCAAATAGTCTATATGTTTTCATTGTCGAGAGAAGGGGCATTGGTTGCGAAACTGCCCTAAATACCTGAAAGATCTAAGAGAAAAGGAAAAATCAAAAAGGTTTGACTCTGTTTCAGGTAAGTCCACTATCTAACTCTGCTAAGTTCCTAGTTGATGATTCTTAATACAAAACGTGACTCAGTTGCATTTTTATGTTTGGCAGGATCAAGCACAGGGAAGGAAACTTAATGAAAGAGTATGCTAAATCTGATCGCGAAGATGTATTTCTAGCGCATGGTTGAAGATCGGATTCTTGAGCTACTACTTAGGAGTTATGATAGATTGCTAGGAAACATGTAATTAATATCATAGTTTTCATTTCAAGTTGCACTGTAAGGAGAAGTTTTCCGCATTTTATAAATAAAATTTTGTTTTACTTTATTTTATATCTCCTTGCAAAGGCACTTATGAAAAATTGATGTTTGTATGTTTCTAGCGATATTGGAAATATGAATTTGATTTCTTCGTTTGTGGTAGTGTCTAAATTACCAAATAATGAAATATTCTCATCACCCAAGTTTCAGTTAGATTGAAACTTGGAATCATACAAGTTGTATAGTATGATGAATGAGAATTTTCATCTTTGGAAAATTAAGACTAATTCCTTGTTCATATGTATATGTGAGTCAGGTGAAGGACTAAGGGATCAAGTACACATTCTTGTGCACTGGTCAGAGTTCACCACAAAAGATCGATAAGACTATTCGTCATGATTTACTAAAGTTTAGTAAATATGGTTATACTTACAAGCTTAAGTGTAATTCTGAGACATTGGAAAAGTTTCAATGTATGGCAGAGCGAATGAGAAGAATCAAATTAGGCAGAAGGAAAAAAATTTCTCAAATATGAAAATATGGGAGAGTACTTTAGTATCATGTTTTATGATCGTCATAAAGATTATGATCATCTAAGTGCATTCTGATAGCTAAGAAGAAGAGTCATGAATTGTTGAAGTGGTCAAATCAAGAAGATGAGTCATACTTCATTCCAAAACAAATCCCATACTCCAGGATTGCAACTTGAGTGACACATCTTAAAGAAGGTTTATTAACACTTGTCAAATGTAAGAGTAAAAGTTTTCTATTCTTGTACATTTGGAGCTGGTAAGTTGTGATGTTTTTGATAAAACAAAGGCCAACTAAGGCCAACTGTGTGAAGTGTTTGTCTTGATTAGAATCCACACTATCTCTTAAATATTTTGCAATAGCGTCTTGTATGTCAAGAGGAAAGTGGGAGTCTAAAAGATCCTCAAATAGTTGCAAGAACTAATCAAGAAGAAAACTTGTATTTTATCACTAACACACGACTAGAGGTTTATAACCTATCGTGTTGACATATTCTTATTTTTGTGCTCATTCCAGTTAAAATTGGCTATGCATTTGAGTTCTACATGATCTCATTTGTTTGCATAACTACTTGGAAGCAATGGTAGGCCTTGTGCTGCCAAGTGGCAAGAAGTTAAGATTTCACAAGTTCAGTCCATATTGAGTTAGGATTTGTCACTAACCTAGTCTTGTGGTTATGGTATTGATAAATTCACATGGATAAGCACATATACACCATAAAATCTAAGTTTCATAAGGTTTCTCTCCGATTCATGAAAATGATGGTGATGAAACACTTTCACTAAGTAGATTTTAAGTAGATAACATGGTCTAAACAATTCAGACTATGATTACGGCATCCCTTTTCATAGGTCTGAAATTGTTTAAACACACATGTGAGCTATCTAACATAAGGTGTATGATTTTGATAAAGTCTTATCAAAGAAATCTCGTATCAGAAATCTAAACTTTGGTAATAAAGTATTGATATCTAGAAGTCCAGTTGTTTTCTGGATACATGTCAAAGCTAGTGGGAGCATAAGTGTTATGCTAATAATCATCATGTTAGTGGGAGCATAATAATTATGATAAGTATTGCAAGTTAGAAATGTTAATATAGAAAACAAAATTTTTAATTCGTTTAGTTGCAGGGGTTGAAAAAGTTGTTTTGCTATAATTAAGGGAGATGAGATTATACTTCATTTCAATTCTAAAAGCTTAGGTTGAGATTTTAATCATCTTTAGTCAGGGATATATATATATATATATATATGTGTGTGTGTGTGTGTGTGTGTGTGTGTGTGAATTTCATGTTGGATTGGTTCAACTCAAGGAAATTCTATATATTGTGTTCTCAAAATTCGATTATGATTACGGCATCCCTCTTCATAGTCAAATTTCGAAAACATGGCAAATAAAAATATTGTAGCAAAAGACTGGTGCAGAATCATGTCTTTATGTAAGACATCATGAATCGTGTCCCATTTGCTTGGGTACAGGATCAATTGCAAGTGCTATAATATTTATCCTTTCTAAATTTTCCAAATGCCTGGGGCATTAAGAAAGGAAAAGGTCTAGAATTGGATATGACTAAAATGTTTAAGCAAGTGTCGAGGACAATCTAAGGTTTACCAAAGATTGGTTGCTCAGAGACAGTTGGAAGTATAGTGTTAACTTTGGAAGAACATATTGACATATTCTAAAAAGAGGCAACTCTTGTTGAGAAGTGATAGTCGAAATGGGAATATGGAGTTGTCTCCATGGGTGGAAGCAAGCTATGTAAGATTAGAAAACTTAATGAAAGAAGCATGTTCAAAGCAATGTACTTTAAATATGAGACTTCGTTTCCATGGAGTTGATCTCCATTGGAATACTCTATAATGACTGTTGACAAGTCTTTGTGACTTTGTGCATTAGAATCATTGAAATTATGTTCTTACATTTACGATAAGGATTTGGGAGTGTGAAATTAGAATCATTGAAATTATGTTCAATTGGTCTATTTCACAAAGTAAGGATCACAGACAAACATAGAGTGCATACTTGGTGTATGGCAAAGCTATTGTTTAGAAAAAGATAGTGTACATGCTTGGAGCATGGGACAACTAGTGTTTTTAATTCAAGTATAAAGTTGATAAAATCGAAACAATGAATAATGAGTAATCAGTATGGTGATAAATATAAAGTGTTATGTTTATATTCATAGGTTTTGATAGCATATTGGATTCAATTATTCTTGTGTTTCATTTTGCATGTTTTGACTTCCAGAATAAACTAGGTCATTCTTCCCGAATGACTAAGTTATTCAAACTATCCACAGTCGGTCATATGTTGGAAGTAGATATGAATCAAGACTGTCATGATATGGCTTGTAGATGTCTAAGATGTTAGACATAGCAAGAGTTGCTACAATACTCATGAGTGCTCGTAAGTTCTGAGTAAGTTCTGAGTGATGACACATGTGAGTGCTTGGCCAAGCCAGGACTAATTTGATTTGTTTAATTAGTCAGACGTCATAAATCAGAAATCGGGAAACAACAAATGGACAGAGAGAATGATTAATAATCCATGTCTCAGTCCATATGATATCTAGAATGGAGGAATATATGATCCCTTATCTGATGGACAAGTCATTGACAAATGTCAGAGTTCATTGACAAGGTCAGAGTTTGACAACGTCTTTAAGAGCTACGATTGCCAGTTAGGTTTTGGAGTCATACATAATAATAGTTTTAGACTTATCCAAGTGGGAGACTGTTGGATTAATTTCTAAGCCCATAACTATAATTAGTATGTACTTGACCCGACTCGGCATGGTGCATTTGGGTTGCACTTCACTGGAACAATTTATATGGATAATCTTTTGAGAATAGTATGTTTATGATTTATATTAATATATTATAAGTTCTAATATATTAATATGAAATCATATTATTTAATTAGTATTGATCAAGAATTAATTTAGAACTAATTAAGTGATAAAAAAGGAACTAATTGAATATGGATTCTTTTATATATATATATATATATATATATATATATATATATATATATATATATATATATATATATATATGGAATGGGCCAAGTTCATTTAGGTTGGGATAAGCTTTCATGGATAGTCCATGGAGCTTTTAACCCATGGATCCTATGGAAATGAAAGGTGATGGGTATTAGGGTTTACATAAAGTAACCCTAATCCTCCATACTATATAAAGAGGTCTTTGGCACATGAAATGGCACTAGTGTGGGAAATCCAAGAGTGGACCGATTTCTAGTGTGCATGATATTCTCTCAAGGTTTTCCAAGGTGTTTTGGTGATTTGTGATTCCACTTGAGGCTTCCACACTATTGGGGCTAAGCTCTTAAAGTTCAAGACTTCAAGCTTCATCAAAAGGTATGTCTACTAACTTGTTTTATTACACAAGTATCAAAGATTGTATGCTAGTTAGGGTAATACCTTGGAAAGGTCATATTTGCATGTATAATACAGAAAACATAGATCCAAGGTATTTTGGGTTGCATGTACACCATAGGAGTGTTAGAATTCTCAAAACCTATCAGGGTCCTCGCAATCTCTTCTGCCCTTGCGTCCCCATTCTTATTCCTTAGCGCCCACGCATCAAGGCCATAGTCGAGAAAAAACAGTACCAACCCACTCATAAGGTGACATGTGTGGTCCCTAGAATATCATACCTGGAGAACCTACATAATTGGCAGGAAACCACTTGCGGAACACGATTCACTAATTAAAGTTCACCTAGCTCTGGCGGAACCTGAAAAAGCATAAAGTACTGTCGGGGATCTGTTCCCCATATCCATAGGTATAAAAGCCACTTTTCTCCCCCAAGAGAAGGGGTTGGCATCTCTAACCCATCAACACTTCCTTCACACTTTTAATCCCCTCTCATACTCTTTCTCTTATAGACCCTCACTAACTTGATTGTCGGAGCCTCATTCCGGAATCACCTCTCGGAGACGAATGATAGTCTCCTTTTCTTTGTTGTGATCCACAGGCTATTCATTCCCACCCTCAGAAAGACGTAGCTAAGTCGGTGACATATCAGAACAAGAACTTACCAAAAACCTAGGTCTTACAACTCCATTAACAAGTTATAAAGAGAATGTTCAACTTTTATGGATAATATTATTTTCAATTTAAATAGATTATGAAATAACCATGCAAAATTACATGGTCCCTTGCTCAAGTACGCTTGTGATTCGCGAGTTCCATATCATTCTCAAGTATACTCTAGATTGATGTGTTGGTTAACCACACGAGCTCCATCAACATAATATAAAGAGAATGTGCAATTTTCATGGATAATATATGATTCACATTCTATTAATAAAACATGATTTTATTTTATACTTAAATTTAGAATAGTTTTTGATTGACCACTATCACTATCAAACCCTTTTGGTAACTCCATTCTATTAAATAAGAGACCTCCTTAAACCCCTACATCATAATGGTTGAGCCTAGTCATGTTAAGACTGCTAATGTTAATATTTAAACATGTGATGACACATGTTGTAACCTTCTTATACATATAATAGAAACAATTCTAATCTATATATATATATATATATATATATATATATATATATATATATATATATATATATATATATATATATATATATACGTATGTGGTAAATTTAAAACTCTTCAAATTTGTATATTATTATTTCTAATTAATTGTGAGGACGCAATATAGTAGTTAATAAATGATGAGGGTTAATATTCAAATTTATAAATCTCTATTATAAATAATATTAACTATTTAAATAATAAATAAATATTAAAATTCAAATAATCATATTTAAATAATATTTATTGTTTTCCAGATTTAAAACATTTTAAATTTTGTAATTATCCATATTAAAAGGTCTTTAAGTTTGAAAAAAGAGAAAACCCTAATCCGAGTTGGTCATATCATGACACAATGCTATCACATCATGACTTCGACAAAGGGTTTCTTAGTTTCGAATTTTTCTTTTTCTTTTCAATTTCAGATAAGCATTTACATAAAATTTAGATTAAGGGTGCATGTAATTATAAACCAATGTTGGGTTTTCTATGCATAAAATACACTTAAAGTAGGTAGCATAAAAATAAATCTTTGATATACCTAAGTGTATATGAAACCTAAGGATCTATGACTTCATACTAATTACAGCTACCCTATGAAACATAAAATCATTAGGAAGAAAAACATACCTCTTATGTAGCCCTTGATCTCCATACTTGATATCTTGTCCTCCACAAAGTTGCTTGGATGAGAGGACCAAAACCAGAATCCCTCTAATGTTATCACACCCAATGACACCAGAGAGTGGACTAAAAATAAATAGGATAAGGGTCAGTTTCACAAACCCTAAAAGGCTTAGAAATTGTCCCTATTGGGGGGGGGGGGGGGTGAAGAAGGATTAACAAAAATTCAAGCCAATGTGCAAGAAAGAATGAAATTCCTAAGGCCCTAATTATAGCATTGGATTCCTTCCTAGGTTTATTACTCTTTCCCATGTGGGATAGGAGGCCTAGAACAAAAACCTTTTCCCATGTGAGATGGAGTGATTTTCGTCAAACCCTAATTCTATAAGAGTTTTGGAATGTTCCTGATTAACCAACTAAGGATTAATGAATATCAACCCTTTAATTAATTAAATTGTTAGTTAATTCCCAAATTGTTTTCCAATTAGTTTCTAATTAATTATTAACCATAATAATTAATAAACCGATTTCTCCTTTATTTATTCTACTTAGTTTGTCTCTTTAGGGCAACCTAAAAGGACCCTGTTATTATTAGAAATTTTACCAATAGTTAATGACTTTGGACACTATTTTAAACACATATTACCATGGACTTCATCATGAAGTTACCTTAGACTCCTAGATGATTTGATGCGATTTGGGTGATTGTTGACCGGCTGACCAAGAGCGCATATTTCTTTGCTATTCGAGAGAGTTCCTTTGCTGAGAAATTGGCCGATATCTACGTTCAAGTGGTGGTTTCTTGTCATGGTGTACCTACCTCTATTGCTTCAGATCGAGAAGTGCGATTTACTTCCAGGTTCTAGAAGAGGTTCCTTGAGGATTTGCGTACCAAACTGCACTTCAAGAAAACCTATCATCCACAAATAGATAGATAGAGTGAGTGAATTATTCAAACTTTGTAGGATATGTTGAGGGCATGTATCATTGATTTTGGTGGGAGATGGGATACCTACCTTCCTTTGGCATAGTTTTTGTACAATAATAGTTACCATTCTAGAGTTAGTGCACCTCCATTCAAGCTTCTCTACAGAAGGAAGTGTTGTACCACGATATGTTGGGGTGTGGTCGAGTAGAGGATCATGAGGAGATCTAAGGTAGTAATCCAAACCACAAAGCTTATACAATAGATCAGACAGAGATTACAGACAACACCAAGCCAGCAGAAGAGTAATGTGGATAGGCGACAATCTAATTTGGAGATTCAGGTCGGGATATGGTTTTACTAAAAGTATCACCCTGGAAGTATGTTATATGCTCTAGGAAGGGGAGAAATTTAGGCCCCCAATTCATAGGTCCTTTTCGAGTAGTGTCCATGGTGGGAAAGGTAGCCTACCGATTGGAGTTGCATGAGGAGCTTAGCAAGATTCATAGCACTTTCCATGTGTCGCAGCTCTTGAAGTGTTTGATTGATGATACATCGGTGGTCCTATTGGACGAAATTCAGGTCAATGAATGCCTAAATGATGTTGAGAGATTGGTGGGAATTTTAGATAGGAAGATGAAGGCCTTATACAATAAGATGGTACCCTTGGGCAAGGTGAAGTGGCAGCAACAAAAGGGCTATAAGTAGGGGTGAGCAAAACCGAACCCGGAAACCGAAAAACCGACAAAAACCGGCAAAACCGAAACCGAAGCATAAACCGACGGTTTGGGTTTATATTTTTTGAAAACCGAAAATTTCGGTTTGGGTTGGGTTTTTGGGTTTGGTAAAACCGATAGAAACCGAACCGAACCGATTATATATACTATTTGTAAAAATATATAATTTATATACAAATATAAATATGTTTATAGAAGTAATGTCAAAAGGATGAGCTGGTTGAGGTGGGTAACGCTCTTGCATGTGTTTCTGAAGGTTTCAAGTTCGAAACCTGTGGCCAAAATTTTACTTCTTTTATTTTCGCAGCTATATAATCCTATCCCACATCGACACATGATCGAAACTTTGCTACATATGCTCACCTACATAAGCTAAACATACATCCTCTTCAGGTTTATTCAGCTATTAGCTTTGTCCCACATCGCTTGAGGGATCAAAGTAGAAGCCATCTTCACTTCTATAAAAATGAGGATACGAAATGATAGAAAAACAGTTTTAGGTTTGGTTTAGTTCAAAAACCGAAACCGAAACCGAAAACCCGATTTGGAAACCGATAATCCATAAAACCGAACCCATGGGTTTAGGGTCGGTTAGGGTTCAAATTTTTAGAAACCGATGGTCATCGGTTTGGGTTCGGTTTTAGGGCAAAACCGACCCATGCTCAGCCCTAGCTATAAGTGGACCTGGAAGCCCAAGAAGGAGATGCATGAGCACTACCTAGATCTATTCATAGCTAAGGATTTTGAGGAATAAATCTAGTTAAAGTGTGTGATAATTATAACACCAAGTTCCAGGAAAATAACTCTTTCGTTTTTGGCAATTCAAGTCTTAAATAATGAATTTTGTGATGACCACGATGTGGAAAAGGACGTACCTCGATGTAGTCAAAACTATAGGAAACGTGCCTTTATTTGGGTCCTCATGATGTATCATTATGTTAGCCATGATGTCACGATGTCCAGGTCGTAGAACCCTACGTTTTTGGGCCTAAAGCCTTATTTAACCGATGTGATGGCTAGGGTTTGCACACCCTCGGCTTCCATCACCTCCCTTTCGACCTAGAAGTACTCATAGCCACCATTGTTGAGTTGTTAAAGTTTTATGATGATTTTTTGTGAGAAGAAGAAGAAGAAGGAATCCATTATGTGAAGATTCATCAAACAAGCCCTTTGTGCTAGCACATCTTCTGGACCATTATGAGTGTTGAGGTTCCAACTTTTATGTTTCATGCTTCTAGATCTAGGTTTCTTTGCGTTGTTCTTCAAGAATGGTATAGATTGAATGGTTTGACTCCATAAAGTTGGAAAAATTTTGGATCCTTGGGATTCCCTTGTGAACATATGCTCCGGATCTGAAGTTTAATAGAGTCTTGATTATATGCATGGAGTTGTGGGTCTGTTTTCTTCCATTTTTTTTACCTAAATTGAGTTCAATGCATGTATTGGACTTACCTAAAAAGTAATGATTTTTATGATGTTTGGAGTGTATTATGGCCTTTTAGAGAGTATGAGTATGTTGCTTGAAGGATTAAGAGCTCAATGCATTAAGCTGGTCAGAATAGGTCCCACGGCGTAACGGTTTGGTCTCCGCGACTTGGCAATAGGCAGGCTTCATGACTGTTTTGTCGTGAGGTCAACACGACGTGGCAGATGGTTAGCCCCGACGTGGTGACCATTTGAGGAATTTTGGACCGCTAACGTTGACCATTGACTTTTTGACTAAGTTGACTTTCAACCAACTTGAGGGTTTTGAGCTATGGATTAAGGATTGGCCCATGTTTATTATATAAGTGACTCATAGTACCATTTTATGGATTCGTTAGAGTTGTTGTTTTATCTGCTCGACCGCGAAGTGAGTTTTCTCAGTATACTTTGTACTGTAGTATGTATCCATGTGTGTAGAATGTTGTTATGCTATAGTGATCTATTTGACTGCTAGATCTGCTTTGGTTACCTATGTTTTCTTGTTATTGTTTTGTGCATATGTCGACATAATGTGGTTGGGTTGAGGTGCTACTTTTTTGTGATGTAGACCAACATAGTGGGGAGCTGTCCAACTACATGTTTTAGGCTTTGGAGCGGTCCAACTATATGTTGTAGGCTCAATAGGTGGTCCAACCCTATGGTGTATGCATGGTGTGCATGCATTGTATGTGTATTGTTGTATGTGGTATTTTGAGGAACACACTAAGCTTTGGATTACAATTGTGGATTTAAATGTTTCAGGTACTTCAGATGTTCGGGGGGAATGCAAAGGCATGATCGAAACATCATCTTATGGATATATGTTGAGAAATGTTATTTGATACTCTGATTTTTATGATTATTTTTTCGAAACAATGTTTTGTATGACTTACGGTTTTTATGAAAATAGCTTTGAAAAATCAAAAAATTTCCTATGGTTTTTGGGACGTTATAGTTAATGTGCCATAATGTGTGGCGCGGTCAGTTTATGCGAGATTATCAGAAGTAGCCGACATTAATTTTAGAAGCACTAACGTCTAGTGATCTTTGGATATGACATGCATTTTTTGGTCCATAGGGTGCCAACAACGACATAAGTGTTCTAGACTAATCATCGATATTCAACGACATCTACTTTGGGAAATCGTATGATTTGTTGTTTCAAGCAAATGGGATGTCATACAAGCGTGGGTATTACCTTATTTATGGAATATATCCTAAGTTAGCAATATTTGTGAAATCATTCACATGTCCAAATAATGACTAACAATTAAAGTTTAAGACGGCACAAGAATCTGCTAGGAAAGATATCGAACACACATTTGGTGTCCTAAAGTGATGTTGGCAGATACTCGCAGTACCGACATGATATATGGAACACAAACGAGTAAGTAGCCTGATGTACGCATGTATCATATTGCATGATATGATTTTAAAAGATGAGGGGAAAACAATTTGCCGCTACAATGAGAATGGATATTTACCAAATGGCAAAGGAGTTGGTATTGGTTCGGAGACATACATGGCGAACGAATGGGAAATATATGACCAGGTTGTACACCACAACCTCAATGTTGATTTGGTGGAATACATCTTCAATATTCAAACGAATTCAGTTGTCGACGATTTTGTTGAAGACGACTTGTTTGAAGATACAGGTGACGAATCAGACATGTTTGAAGGAAATTCAGACGAGGATTTGGAAGATATGCCGAGCGACGATAATTAGACGTCACATATTATTTAACTACGTTTCGATTATGTATTTAAAAAAAAAAATAGTACGTATTTTGTTTAAGTAATGAAGTAACTTTTTTTTGTTATTTTTAGTTAATTATATTTTATTCAATTCCAAAAAATGATACGACACCTATTAGTTTTTGTGGGTTAGAAAAAATGATGTAACAATAAAAAAAAATATGATATGATATATATGATAGAAACTTCCTAGCAAAGTATAAACGGTACCTGATTTAATAAGTTTATTTTTTTTTTTTGAACCGGCAAATATAATATATAATTATTCATAAACTAATACCTAAATCCACCTATGTCCACGACGGGACTTGAACCCTCAACCTCAAAGAGAGAGGGCACCACCTGATACCGTTAGGATACAAGCCCTTTGGTTAATAAGCTTAATTACTAGGAATCTCGAGGAACAATACAACGTGTAAGGGAAATTGCTTGAGATGCGTCTCATGTTGTACCGTTTTGCGTGCCACAATATTCAAGTTAGGAATTCCAATCGAGGTGCATTAAAATTTTTTGCATTCAATAATATATACATAGAATACGTAAATTCCTTATAATCCATCAATGTTAATCTGACATGCATATGCAGGCCAAACATAAATAGTTTATGAGAAACAAAATATCTATCTTTTTTTTGTAAGTGTAATATTTAATTTTTATTTAATGATATTTTAGCACATAATATTATTTAAATGGATATAAAGATTTATAAGAAGAAAAAGTAGAAATTTATGAGAAACAAAATATCATCTTTTTTTGTAAGTTTCATTTAATGATATTTTAGCACATGATATTATTTAAATGGATATAAAGATTTATAAGAAGATGATATTATTTAAATGGATATAAAGATTTATAAGAAGAAAAAGTAGAAAGATAGTATTTAATTTCTCTTTAGGTTGATATTAGAAAGGATTGATTTGGGTTCATAAGTTTAATTTTTATGCCTAAAATTATGAGTTTTTGTTTAATGTTTAAATAAATACACATACATAAATAAATATCACATGCATACGTTATTCCACTAACGAGCCGCTAAATAATTCCTTCACTCTAGTATGAAACAATCAAACACCCAAATCTACATTCTAATCAACATTTATGCTTTTAGTTGAGACACAAATTCTTGGATATCTTTATCCGAGCTCCCTCCTTCACTCACGGCTTGTATAGCCAACTCCCTCCATTTGCTCGCATTCTTTCGTGCTACCTCGCCTCTCTCACCCTCCATAATCTCCTTTACACACGAAACTAAATTTCCTCGTGTCACTATCCCCTTTTCGTTGGCCTTAACTCGTACTCCAACACCCCATATCTCCTCTAAACATTTTCCATTTGTTGGTTGATCTGTCCATTGAGGCATTGCCACAACAGGTACTCCTAAACTGATTGTTTCAAGAGTCGAGTTAAACCCACAATGTGTAACAAAACATCCTACAGCCTCATGCGCTAATACCTCAAGTTGCCTACACCATGACACAACCAAACCATTTGCCACAAACCCTTTTGGGAGCTTTTCCTTTTCGGTTTCTCTCACAACCCACAGGAAATCCACACCGCTTTCGTTCAAACCCAATGCAACTTCTTCCATTTGTTCGGGTCCAAGTTCTCCATAGCTCCCAAATGACACATAAACAACGGATCCTTTTGGTTTGTTGTTTAGCCACTTCATACATTCGATATGATTTGATTTTAGGAGACTCATGTCGTAATCTTGATCGTCTTCTAATCGTTTGTCAAGATACATTGATGGAACCGTTGGTCCCACTACCATCAACGGCCACATCTTTCTCATCCACTCTATCACCTAAATCAAATAATTAAACAACAATGAAGATAAAAAATCACAACACATGTACAAGAAAGATAATAAAAAAAACATGAAGAAGAAATTGTTTTGTTCAGAAACAACCAATACCAAATCCACGACATGTTTAAAAAACAGAACATAAAATATTTTGTTGAGAAACAACCAATACCAAATCCACTCTATGCTTAAGAAAATAATAAAAAATATTTTGTTGAGAAACAACCAATACCAAAAAAATATTTTGTTGGAGAAACAACCAATACCAAATCCACCCCATGCTTAAAAGAAAAAGAATAGAAAATATTTTGTTGAGAAACAACCGATACCAAATCCACGCCATGCTTCAAAAAAAAAAAAATAGAAAAACGAACCTCTTCTTCGAGCTTGTAGAATGTATTGGAGAAAACCCAACGAGCTTGATGAATATTGGAAAACTGATTGAACACAATATGAGCCCAACTAGGGTATGGTCCAGGAGTGTGTACAAAAGAAGGTGTCTCCCATGGTTGAAGCGGCGGCAATTCAGGGACGGAAACAGTCGCCGCCGGTGGGACATCAACAATCCCCTTATAGGCATGATAATAAATGTTATTTACAGCACAAGCTTGAGTAAAGAAACAACCACTATTAATTCCAAACTCCATGGCCACATCCAAAGCCCAAGTAACGAAGGAATCATAGACGATAGCATCAACCGGATTTCCCTCACTGTCAAGCTTCCTGATAAGATCAGCAAGGGATTTCGATCCCACTTGTTGGAACTTCTCCAGGTAGGCTTCATCACTGCCGGCGCTCATGTAGCCACCGTCGTCAAATCCATCGGAAATGGGTTCCACTGTTATGGAGGTGTTTGACGAGGGGGATGTTTTTGAGATGTAGATGGTGGTTATGAGCGTTGTTTTGACACCTTTGGAGATTAATCGTTTTGCAAACTGGATAAGGGGGTTTATGTGGCCTTGTGAAGGGAAGGGGAAGAGAAGAACATGTGGTGACTTGGTAGCTTTATGTTGCTCTGCCATTGTGATGCTTGAAAGTAGAGTGAGGTTAAATTGTGAGCTATATATTGCCGGTGAATGACGTCATTGCTATCGTCGGCCTCATTTAATATATCTTATTATCATCACAAACCAAATGTGGTACGACTTCATAAAATATTAGTATGGGATTTGTCTTTCGTGTAGATCATCGCACTTTCCGATTTCAGTGTCACATGGGCCATACTGCCAAAGACTTCCCGCTGGCTTTTGTTTAGTTTATTATCTTACCGTTCTAAAATAACCTGTGCCAAAGCCTTTTTGACGAATTTCTTTAATCACTTCACTTCCACAGTTTCTCTTGTTAAACTCAAACCAAATACTAAAACCTATAATATATTATAATACCTGTGGTGTAAGCTTTTCCAATCTAAAAGTTTCCTTACTAATACAATTTCAATTTAAAGCATCCATAATGCATTAAAATATAATTTATAGTAAATATTTAATAATTAAATTTTTTTTTCTTAATGAAAAGTTCAATGACCATTGAACTCCAAATCCATTGAATGTCAATATGACATCTCATAATGGTAGTGTTTCATACATTGAATGACACATAGACTTGCCACCTCATTCAACTCTTTCATTGAACTCACAATTATGGTTGCTCTTATTTGTTGTTTCTTCATGATAAATAAGACCATTTGAACCGAGCACGAAGCTCGTTGTTGGTCAATGTGGCAATGAGCAACGAATGTGAATACTATCTTGACTCTCCGTGGTTCTTCCTTGGCAATTGTGGTGGTGATAACGGATCACCTAGACCATTGGGAGGAAGGGACAGTTGTTGAGCAGTCAAAATTTGTTTTTTAAATAAATTTACCTATATAAATACAACATTCTATACAATTACGGGAAATGGATAGAATAAGTTGAAGGTCGAACGATTTACACATATAGTACGAATGATGTAGGTAACTTAGTTGAAGAGTTTGTACTCGAAATGATTGAATTTTTAGCAAGAGTAGTTGAAATTTATAACAGTGAAACATGTTTTAATGCTTAAGAAGACATTGTGGAGCATTTGTACCAAAAAACCATGAACAAATATTAATTTTTTTTATAATGTTTGGAATTTTTATGTTTTATGTTTTTTTAATTCTTGTATTTTTTAATTAATGTAGTTTTTTAATGAATGAAATATTATTTTAAAAAATCTTTGTTTTTATTGAATTTTTATTTAATTTTAAATAAAAATGACCCAAGATAATGTTTTAGCGGTATGTATACCATGAATTGAATGATTGAATGTAGTGAGTAGTAACATCCACCAATTTAATAGTTAGTGATAGGTATTTCAGATGGCCAAAACATGATTGGTCAAATTAAAAAACTCAAAATTCTCTTCGCTAGGAAAGCGTTTTTGTCTACCTAAGACTCATAAACTTTATTTAAATCATTCGTTTTTATAATAATATCATTTATAAATTTATTTTAATATAAATTAGTAAGTCAAATTTGTATAAAAGCTAATATATTAAGATCATCTTAGGTTTTAAAAAAGTTAGAATATTAAAAATATATATAAAGTATCAATATATTTTTAAATTACAACTAATTCTACATATGTTCGAGACAAAAGTTAAACCTTCGAATTGAAAGAGGAATGAGGAAGGAAAACATTAATATCGTTGAACTAAAATTCTTTTGGGAATAAAAAATATCATTCTTGATGTTATTCTTTAAACTATCGTATTTGTTTAGTATCTATCTATATCTATTTATCTCTTGTAAATGATGTCATTCAAAATCATGTGGTTAGTGATATTTTGTTTTCTCAAACCATATTGATTTGAAGCCTACATGACTTTTTATATTCTTTAATTAATAACATTTATAATATTTATAAATTTTCAATAATTTTTTGCATTATGTTATGTTATTATATATGTATCTCATTATATTTTTCTTACAAAAAAGTCATCATGTGGTTGAAAGGATTATGATTCCAAAGCTTTCACGAAGTTCAAACAGTTATCATCCAAACTAGGGAAGAATCCCCGCTTTGCGGGGTTGGACACGCCAAAGAGTCCATCACATTTACTTTGTAGATACATTTGAGAGAGCATTTTCCTAGAAAATTACATCAGTCTAAGCTATTTGTTACTAATTGCAATTCCAACACTTTCTATAACTTATTCTAAATGTTTTAACAAACATTCTTCTATTCACACTCACAAATTTACAAACTGGAGATGCATCTCTTGGGCTAGTGTCACTTGACTTAGTAACCTGCACTCCTCGGCTCTCATCAAGGGTTGTAGATGAATAATCTTTAATACAAAACTTTGATGAAACCAATTTGGTATTGAACCAAAAAACTTATGTCTGGGTATACAGACTGGATGAGAGGGCAGAGATCCGTAACTGTCGTCCGGATTAAACATTTGAGAGAAGATCTACAACTAAAAAATCAAAATTAAAATAGTAAATATCAAAACATAATGTGATTTTTTAGTTGTCAAACTTAACTATTTCTTGGTCAAAATCATTGATGCCAAGCCCCAAAGTCCTTTAAAAAACGCATGGGATTGCCTATTACCCTGGAAAAAAAAATCTAAACAAAATTAATGACTTTTAAGAACATTGAAAAAATTAATCAAGTTAAGTGAACGTATTAGAAAATATGGAACATAATCAAAGAACATGACATAAAGCGATCACACTTAAAACCAAAAACATTTGTAGGGAGGAAGTCTGGTCCATATTAAGCCCATATACAAAAAAATCCATTTTGATGATGATGAACTGATTCCTAAAAATCATAATTAAAACTATATGCCTCCTGGATCTTCCATTGATCAATTTGTACTTCCATTTGGGACCTGAACAAAATCATCATTAAATTTGGAAATATTTGTAAAGACTATGAAGCAATGTAATCATCACCATCTTCATCTTCTAATAAGCCTCTTACAAATGATCAAACCCAGATTCAGACCTAATTTTTTCAATATTTGAAGCATATGCAGCTGCCACCACCAGCCACCATCCACCATCTTAACCCTCTTAACCTCGTCAATACGTCTCAACTCATGAAAACAAAAGAATCTTGATATTTAAAGAGTTATAAAAAATTGGGATATTAAATGCTTAATAGAGTACAACTATATTTATTTAGCAAATGAGAACTAACCAAGAAGCAAAATTTGATGTAATAGATGGAAATTGATGATTTTGACTACTTATTACTTGTTTCCTCTTGAGCTTTGACATCCAAATGTTGAAATCTTGTTGGTCTAGAAAAGGAGTCCAAGTTACACAACGAAGTTAGAAGCATCTACTATAGCATGTAAAATTTTCCATACAATGGTCAATAACAATAAATAGAAGTATAATGCTATAATAATGAAAATACAGTAAACATATTGTTAATTCTTGCGTTTATATGCATTTCTTTACACAAAGGGCATTTATCTCATTTCTAGTTCCGTCAAATGTGAATACATAAGTTTACCACATCAAAGAACAACCAATAGTCAGCCCAAATTCCAATTTAGAATGTAGATATGACCATAAAATGCTAGGAGTCGACAGAAAGCAATTGGCCTATCCCACTTTCTTCCCAACTCAAATCTCATCCAAACAGAATCCATCGTGTTCATATTCCCATCACCAAATCATCATAGTCCACTTTGATTAACAATATAATCATTCAATTCAAAATCCAATTTGGATTTTCCCCATAATTTATCATAAAAAAAACCCCAACCAACTAATCTCCTACATCTCTATCATATGCAACAGCTATAGGGAACAGTTTACCAGCTGTCGAAGGAGGGAAGAAGAAGGCCAAAGTGATGAAGATCGACGGCGAAATCTTCAAATTACGAACACCCATTAAAATTTTTGAAGTGATTAAGGATTACTCCGGTCATGTTGTATTGGAATTGAATGCTGTTAAGAGATATGGGATCAGAGCTACTCCTCTTGATCTAGAAGAAAATCTTGAACCTGGGAAGATTTATTTCCTGGTCGAGTTACCTAAACTGCCGGAGACGGCGGAGAAGATGGTGACGATTAGAAGGGTGCAGTATGAGTAAGCAATATATCGTGTAGTCCCAAAAAGAGATAAAATCACGAACATCAAATCTACAAAGTAAGAAATTGGTGAGTCGATTGAATATCAAAACCCAGAAATTGTGCTTTAGATTCTTAAAATCGAACCCAAATAGAAATAGAGAGAGTCAATCAAAACCCTAATCATTGAAAAATCTGAAAACCTGAGATGGAGTTGTCGGCATCTAAGTTGTGGACCATTTGAATACAATACCTTTGTTACCGTCGGCATAAGCAGCTACGTCCTACAATCTTCATCTTCATGGGAGACCAATGACTGAGCGGACGCCCCCTGTAGCAGACCACGCCGTTGATGAATTTTTTGAGTAATGGTGAGAATTTTTTGAGTAAATGTGCGAGTTGGAGGAAGTCATCGAGGTTGGAGAACGCGGGTGTCACCACCGTCGTCGAAGGGAGGCAGGCAGAAGTTGCATATAGGAGATGGAGTGAGAGGGAGGAGGAGGCGACTGGTGGAGAGAAAGAGGATTAATAAAGATCAGTTAGAAGGCAATACCATTCTAACCCAGGAAGAAATTGAAAGTGGTGGAAATGAACTGTCAATGAAACGTGGAAAAAATAAGAAACCACATACATACACGTAGCAACACGTTGCAGGCATCGACCTATGATCTGTCAATGAAATATTATATAAAATTAAATTAGAAACTACACAAAATATAAAGAAAATAAAAAAAAAGTTCCAGCCAATCACAGCAAAGTTCAAGTGGCACTTTAGAATTAGTATCTATAATTGAACATGCACAAATAAACAAAGTACTAATTTTGTCAACCCTTAGCCACTTTACTGTAGCTAAGGGTGGAGAATTTTAATAATATAGTATAATATTAAGCTTTTCTGTGTATTACTCAATCATGAATGTCGCTCTCCAAACATTAATGTTTTGCTTGGAACATCTTTGTTAAGAAAAACATCAATGTAGAGTTTTGCTCATTAAAAATATTCATGTGTTTGAAGAGATTTGTGATTTCAAAATATGAAGAGTTAATAGAAATGTTATAATAGATGTTTTAGTGTTTTATGTTATTAAAAGTTGTAGTGTTTATTTTTCATATTTTTTATTATTCGTTATATATATATATATATATATATATATATATATATATATATATATATATTAAATATAAATTTTTTGATAAATGTTTTAGTATTTTTTATGTTAGTAAAAGTTTTAGTGCTTTTTTTTTCATACATTTTGTTATTCATTATAAATAGATTGTCATACATTTAATATGTAATTAATTACACGATTTTAAACAGTTTATAAAATTATCAAATAATAGTATAAATCACAATGACTTAAAACTTAAAACTATATCGTTTAATAAAACTAATATGTTAATTATATGTTTGCTTTACTACTAATATTGCGTTTCAAAGTAGAAATATTAAATAATAATTTGGTAAAAATAATTATTTTAACTATATAATTGTATCATCGCATAATAAGCGGGAATTCGCCTAGTTCTGATAAAAGATATCATTTAAATCATTAAGATTCAAGTATGTCTTCTATCTTCAATCATATTAATTTGAAACTCCTTAATTTTTCAATTTTTTAATAGATTACTTAATTGTATTAACTCATATTTTTTGGTAACTTCAAAACTCTTCAACCTATTCAACTCAATTAAAAGATTAATTGCAATATTTTCCTTATATAAGAACATTATCCTTCATTCTTGGTTACTCATATTTTCTTTTATTCTTTTTTCGTTTTTTTATGTTTTTTTTGGAAAGGGAACTTCCCTAACGAAAGCCTCTGGGCCAGCTTTCACACACTAACTAATTCCCCGCTACGAATATGAGACTTCGTTTTTGTTATGTAGAATTCTTGAAAATGAAGAACAAAGTTGTAGATGTTTGATGTCTAAAAAAATTTAATAATAGAAATTGTAATCATAAATTGTAAATACTTACACCTCATCTATTAGAAACTCCAAGGATCTTTCAAATGCCCTTTAATAATGATTGTAATCATATATCGTAAATATTCATATTCATTCTAATAAAGATTTTAAATTGACTAATTATCCTTTAATTTAATATTAGAACTCTTCGACTTTTAATAATTAATCACTACTATCTAACAGTCGTTTTAAACATATGATACTTATGGTCATTAATTGGTTGATATAGTGCTATATATAATTCATGAAAGTAGAATATGCTATTAGGGTTTTTAGAATAAAATGGAAGAAAGACAATTTAAGAACGCAAAAAACTCTACAATGGTGGTGCACATATTTATATCAAATGAGGAAATGAGGAACAAATATATGCCATTTTGAAAGATAAATAGTTGTTTTTAACTTATGGTATTTAATTGGTTAATATGAAGATGTATATATTGTTCATAGATACTACAAGAATTTAGGGTGTTTACCCACACATTTTGATGTATGGGTAAAATACCCACACATTTTTTGGAATATGTAGATAATTTGAAATATTTTTTTAAATAATGGTAATACTTAATATGTGTAGATAATACTTTTTACGAACACTTAATTTTTCTAGAAAATTTTCCTATAAAATTGGTGATTGTTAGCAACATAAATTACCTACACGTATAGTAAGTTCTATCATTGTGTGAGTAAATTACCCACACAAAAACAAAAAATGAGCATATAATTATTATGTTTTACCAACATATAATTTGTATATAAATATGTAGTTATATATTCCAATGAGGTCTCATTCAACAAGTTGGAGGCACACTCCAATTTCCCCCTCCCAAGGGTTTTTAGTGAATGGTGTCGAATTCTATATGTGTCCAAAGCTAAGAATTATAACGAGTCCATGTAATCTGGCATATGATACTCTTCTTCGAGAGGCACGAGGTCAGAGTCGATGGGCTAGAGCAGAGCAGGAGGCTACATTCATTCATCAATTTATACTCTTGAAAGGAAAAGGTTTATTATATAAAAAATCTATACAATATAGAACTTTGACAACTGTACATAATATTTCATGTAAACAATGGACATAAGCTATGCTGTTATCATAATTTAAATCTCAGCTAGATGGGAATCTCCCAAATCATTCATGTATATATTCATATCTCTAAACATCGCCGCAAAACAAAACAAATGACTATCAAATCCAAATATGAAATCAAAAACTATCAATCTTTTCCTCTAAAATTCAGTATTGAAGGGAGCATTGTTTGTCAAAAGCAAGCAATACACAAGACTTATAGTTGACTACAAAAATTAAAAGGATAATAGAATTAAGAGAGAAAAATAGAACTACAGTTATGATGATAGAAGTTTCTACTGTACAAGGAGTAGAATTACAGTTATGATGACAAAATTAAGAAAGAAAAAATAATGGGGAAAAGAGAAATACCAAGAGAATCTCAAGTCCATATAAACTGCATCCGATACTTTTTTCAAGAGGCAAGGGCACCGATCAGGTGAAACATCGGTCAATGATCAATTTAACAAAATTTAAGATAAACTGCAAAACTAAAATGAAATTTGTAGCAAACATACAAATTAATAAGATCCTTAGTAGTCACCTTTTTCGAAGTCTGGTGAGTTGCTGATTGAACCCATATTAGTTGCTTATTGTCACACCCTACCCAGCCGTTGGCGAAAACACCAGGCAGTGCGACGTAGGGATAATTGGATCTCGGCAACATGTACAATCAAACACAAAGGTATATTTTAAATAATTATTATTGATTTTTGAATGATTAAATTGTTTAGGGACAAACACAAACTCCTAAAATAACTATACTAAACTACAACAACTTCCTTGCAAACTTCCTTCATACGCGGGGGACACTCTTCCACACTCATCTTCCTAAGAATACATGTATTTTGAAAGTAAACATATTGTTGGTGAGTGCACGAGTTTTTATCTTTGAATTACTTTAAGAATACTTTTCTTTTGTGAAAACATTTCTTATTTATTTTCCTAGCCTTCTATCTTTTAGGGTATTTTTTATTAATCTTAAATTACTATATTTTCAGAATATCTAATGATCCTATCGTAATTTAATTAGGAATAATTTTTTTAACCCTAGTTTACTATCTTTTAAGGATTTATAACGATCCTAACGTATTTTAATTACCATATTAGGCGTCCCTAATGGTAATCTAAGCTCTAAGGCAATTTTTAATGTATTAACGTGAGCCCCTATCGACGCTACAACCGTAAATGTACCCCTAATCACAATGCTTCATCGAACGTCGAATAGTAACTTATATGGAAGGGATCCTGACAGGCTTGTAGCCAGCAATCGCAGGTGGGGTTCTCATGGTCCCGTATAGATATATCTATATATATATATATATATATATATCTATATATATATATATATATATATATATATATATATATATATATATATATATAATTTACTAGCTCTGGCAAGATTAACGATTATAGGTATTGGGGATATGTCGAATTTAATCAAGGCTTTTGGATGAATAACCAACTCACTAATGCATTAACCCTACACTTTTATATTTTATCTTTAAATCTTTTATGTTTATCATAATTACCCATATATATATATATATATATATATATATATATATCACTATATTTGTATATACCTCTCCCAGGTATATATATCATCAAATGATTTCTATATATATATATATATATATATATATATATATATATATATATATAATCTAGGAAAATTAAATAATTATCATCCATTTGAATCCCATAATTTGAGCAATTCAAATCACCAGCACGACTTTAACTCTTGTCATTGTCTTCTACAAACTTTACCATCTTCATCAATAACAAAATCTCCACCATCTTGTTGACATCATGAAGCCACTGTCTCACCATCATAACTCTTCGATAAACCATTGTGTTTTTTATCTTCGACAATAAGTTGTTGATCGAGAGAAGGAGAGCTGAACCATGTTCTTTAACTTTACGCACCTGTTGATCAAGATAAAAGAGGAACAAACGTCAAGCAGATGGCGCAATCAAAGAATTTATGGTTCACCATCACTTGTCATGCGGTTTGGAATTAGTGGTATTATTTGTTGATTATTCCTTTTCACCACGACTCCATCTTCTATACTAGCATCATCCCCACCACCAAATCATCAATCATAGAATGTACAACAACATTAATTTTTTTTTTTTGAATTTCAAGATTTACCTTCAAAAAACAGCAAAATTCTTTGAGAATTCATGTTACTTTAAAGAAGGGAAGTTTGAATCAAAGCCAATTCTAAAAGAATATATGTAAACAAGTAAATTCTGAAAATATTTAGCAATTTTTTTTATTAAAAGCCAATTCCAATTCATGTTACCAATGAGTTCTATTGTGAGAATGATATTCTTTAAGAATTGTAATAAATATGATATTTAAAGCTATTTTTTAGAATTCATGTTACTTGGAAGAATACAAGAGTAATTGAATGCACACTCTTTAAGAACTAGTGTTTGAATCGTTCTCTCACTCTGTCCGTCAGTTTGTGGGTGATAGGTTGTACTCATGTCGAGCCTAGTTCCCAAGGCTTTCTGCAACGTCTGCCAGAACCTTGAAGTCAATCTAATGTCTCTGTCCGAGATGATAGATATTGGTACTCCATGAAGTCGCACGATCTCTCGGGTGTAGGTTCTTGTTAGTTTCTCCATCTTATCGGCCTCCTTGATAGGCAAGAAGTGGGCAGATTTGGTTAACCTGTCGACGATCACCCAAATGGTATCGTGACCACCTTGCTTCTTGGGTAGTTTGGTTATGAAGTCCACGGAAATCTGCTCCCACTTCCACTCAGGTATTTTGGGCTGATGGAGTAGACCTAAGGGCTTTTGATGTTCTACTTTGATCTTGGCGCAAGTCAAGCACTTGCCCACATAAGTAGCAATTTCTGCTTTCATGTTTGGCCACCAGTAGAGTTGCTTGAGATCCAGGTACATTTTATTTGAACCTGGATGTACGGAGTATGGGGTCTTATGTGCTTCGTCCATAATCATTTCTCTAAACCCACCAAACTTCGATGTCCAGATTCGGTTCATGAGGTAACGAACCCCATCACTCTTGATCTCAAAATTTTTGTCCATCCCTCTAAGTGCTTCACCTGTCATGATTTCGGGTTTCAAGGCTTCCAATTGAGCTTCCCTGATTTGTGTTGGCAGGTGTGAATGGATCTTCATGGATAATGACTTCACTCTTCGACCAGAGTACTCCTTACAACTAAGGGCATCTGCCACAACATTGGCTTTTCTCGGATGATAACGAATCTCGCATTCGTAGTCGTTGAGTAGCTCAACCCAACGTCTTTGCCTCATGTTGAGCTCCTTCTGATCGAATATGTGTTGGAGGCTCTTGTGGACTGTGAAGATAGTGCACTTCATACCGTATAGGTAGTGCCTCCAGATCTTATGAGCGAACACCACTGCTCCAAGTTCTAAGTCGTGAGTGGTGTAGTTGACCTCATATGTTTTCATTTGTCGTGAGGCGTACGCAATAACCTTTCCTCGTTGCATTAATACACAACCCAACCCTTGATTGGAAGCATCGCAATATACTACAAAGTCTTCTGTCCCCTCTAAAAGGGACAAGATGGGTGCACTGCACATGGCTCGCTTCAAGGTCTGAAATGCGGTGTCTTTTTTTTCTCCCTATTTGTAGTCTACACCCTTCTAATTTAGGGAGGTAAGAGGTTTCGCAATGTTGGAGAAGTTTTGTATGAACCTACGGTAATAGCCAGCGAGACCTAGGAATTGGCGAATCTCGGTTGGCGTTGTGGGTTCCCTCCTCGCTGATAGCCTTGATCTTATAAGGTTCCACGTGGATTCCCTCCTCGCTGACCACGTGCCCTAGGAAGTCCACTTTCGTTATCCAGAATTCACATTTTGAGAACTTTGCATAAAGTTCTCAGCTCGTAATGTCTCTAAGACTTGTCTCAGGTGTTGACCATGTTCTTCTCTACTCTTTGAATAGATGAGTATGTCATCTATGAATACAATCACAAATTTGTCCAGGAAGGAACGACATACCCGATTCATTAAGTCCATGAACACGACAGGGACGTTGGTTAGTCTGAATGCCATCACTACAAATTCATAGTGACCGTATCTTGTTCGGAAAGTCGTCTTGGGAATATCACCTTCTAGGACTCGTAATTGATGATATCCAAATCTCATATCGATCTTGGAAAAATAGTTTGCTCCTTGCAGTTGGTCGAACAGATCGTCTATTTATGGTAGGGGATACCGGTTCTTGATGGTAAGCTTGTTGAGGTCTAGGTAATCGATGCACATTCTGAACGATCCATCCGTCTTTTTCACGAACAGTACTGACGCTCCCCAAGGCGAGAAACTTGGCCGGATAAATCCTTTGCTGAGCAGCTCGCTCAGTTGACTAGATAGTTCTTGTATTTCCACCAGGCATAGGGCTGCCAAATCATTGAACTAGGCCATGTAGGCGGCTAGGTCCGAACCAACCATTTTCAGGTTGCATAGTTCCTGCTCTAGTTTTTGAATTTCGCCCCTCGGGCAGTATTGTTTCAAAAGTAGGACCTTCAAGTCCTCCCATCTCATGGCGTTGGCGACTAGAAGAGATATATATTTCACATGGTCTTTCCACCATGTGAGGGCTCGGTCTGTGAAGGTACAAGCAGCAAACTTGACCTTGCTTCTTTCTGTTGGAATAGTGTCTAAGCCCGTAACTATATTTGGTATGTATTTGACCCGGTTATGCATAGTCCTTTTGGGTTGCCTTCACCAAAGCAACTTGACTAGGTAATTTATGGAGAAAGAGAGGATATTATGATTTATTAATATATTATAAGAATAATATATTAAAGGAGAAATCATATTGTTTAATTAGTATTAGTCATAAATAAATTGGGAATTAATTTAGTGACTAAAAGAGACTAATTGGATAAAGGGGTATAAACTGTCAAATGTTTGATAGTTGAATATATGGGCTGGGAAACCTAATGGATCAAAGGGAGAACGAAATTATGATGGGGATCCATCAAAATTTCGTCCATAAGCCTTAATCCAGAAGGTTCCATGGGCTGCTTGGTCAATAAGCTGTCCATTAGGGTTTAGATTGAAACCCTAGCATTCAGCAGTATAAATAGGGACCCCTAGCTCACAAATTCATCCACTTGCTTCCAAGAAAACCCTAGGGCCGAATTTAGCATCCTCCCACCTCTCTCATATAGTTGCCTTCTTGCTTGTGGTGTTTGTAAGCAATTAGAGGGGTTACATTTGTGACTCTAAGCTCAAGAGAAGAAGAGAAGAAGATCTAAGCCAATATTTGTAGAGGTAAACATCTAGATCTGATTCTATATGTTAGTTTTGATATGTGTATGCTAGATTAGGGTTTGCAAGTCTTGGATTCAAAGCATGTTTAATAGAGAAACCTAGATCCAAGCATTAGGGTTTGTATGAGCACATAGGAATGTTTCTTATGCATAAAACCCATCAGTGGTATCAGAGCTGTGATTGGTTTCAATTGTATGTGATGCTTAACTCTCTTGTTTGCTAAAAAAATCGAGTTTTCTGCCTCTGCCGGACTCAACTCGGCGAGTCAGTATCTGGACTCGACGAGTTGACCCCTACTCGGCGAGTTCAGAGCTGACTCGGCGAGTTCGAGCGTCAGACAGAGGGTATTTCGGGATTTAGCTGCTGTTTTGACTTGGATTTAATGCCTAATTCGTTTTTTGAAGTTAAAATCCGATTTTTATCTTAAATTGATGATTATCCTTGCCAAAACAATAGATAATTTCAAATCTTTTGAATATTGGTTGTTTATATGATAAATATGGATTATTTTAAATTATTTGGTAATTATCTAGTGATTAAAATAAGATTAGGTCAAATATAGATAATTATGAAATCAATTGTTTAATTTGAATTATTTTTTATTTGATCCCTTATGTTTTGAAAAGTTCAAAACTTGCCCTCAAGTTTTGAAATTTGAATTTTGTGATTAAAAGTTTAATTTTGAATAATTTAAATTTCAAACCCTTAGAATTTTACAAGTTTAAAATTCAACCCTATACTATTATATATAATTACAGGCTTAATTAATTTATATATATATATATATATATATATATGTATAACTTAAAATGATAGTCTTACCGTTAGTAGGCCTCATTCACGAAGTCAGTCTATAAGGTGGGTATAAGGTTGTTGCCTATAAAATGGCGCTTAATGGGTGTACACTCACACCTACCGCTTGCTTGACTGGTGGAGGGTCGTTAGCCGAACGGGTAGGATAGGGCAACCCTCTCCTCATTAAAAGTATAATGTTAGATATAAAGTAACTACATGTTTTACAAATTCCCAATCCTAGTTACTTTAGGGTAAAATGTGAAAATGATGCTAATCCATGGAATTACACTTCGTACCCTTGTCAAACGTTGATGGAGCGCGTGTGGTTAACCGGCACATCAATTTGGGGATGACAATGGTAGCGAAGGGTGACTCGATGTTTGTCATAGATCAATGGAGCGTGTGTGGTTTACTGGCACATTGATTAGGTGATAGAGACATTGAGTGCACCATGTTGATTCGCATGGTTATTCACAATTTGTTTGCGATCCTCGGTATCCCAGTCGCAAATTTGAAATGCATATCGAGATTTAAACATGCCATTGAAAAGTTCAATGAATCTCAAAGATCTAGGAGTTTTCAATACATTTAAAACCTAAATTGCCTTTTCGTTTTTCATGGTGAGAATTAGTGAATCGTCATTCACTTACCTTCAAATTATTTACTTTTAGAGTACGGCATCCCTTTCTAAGTTGTAAATAATGTTGTTGGATCCTAGCCCTAATTTCTCATTTAGGTGTTTAATTAGGGATTCATTTCTAATCAAACTTTGTTCCCTTCTTTTTCAAATGTCTGCAAACAACAACAACAACAACGCTTCTGGGTCATTCTCGTTGATGAACCTGTGTCAGAAAGTGACATTTGATGGTTCAAACTTCAACAAGTGGATGAGGTATATTCGCATGATCACATGCTACGAGGACAAAGAATATGTCCTCGATGAGAAGCTTGAGAAGATCATCCCAGATGTTGCTACTCCTGAAGAGTTGTCCGCCTTTGAGGCCCACGAGCGTGATGCTACGAAAGTTCACTACATCATGCTGGCCACCATGAACCTCGAACTCCAAAAGTCCTATGAGGACATGTATCCGTATGAAATGCATCAGGATTTGTTGGATATGTATCACCAGAGCGCAAGGCAAGAGCGCTATGAGATCATCACTAAATGATCACCGCTAAGGTGGGGAGTGGAGAATCCCTAACCTCTCATTTGCAGAAAATGCAGAGGTATGTCGATCATCTTCTCAAACTTAATGTTAAGTTTGATGAGGATTTGGCTATCGACATAATACTCCACTCCTTTCCCTCCTGCTACAATCAGTTTAGGATGACCTACCACATGAACAAAGAGGAGGTCTCCTTGAGCAAGCTCCAAGGACTCTTGAAGACTGCTGAGAGCAACCTCAAAGACAAATCCGTTGCACCGTCCCCTGCTGTGGCCGCTCCTGTGATGGCAATAGGTCAAGGAAAGGGTAAAAAGAGGAAGGCTCCATGTAAGAGCCACCATAAGGGGAAACCCCGTGATGGTTCGTCCTCAAGTGGGACCAAAGCAGGCCCTACTAAACCCTCTTCCGATCCCAAAGAAGCAGAGTGCTTCTACTGCCACCAAAAGGGCCATTGGAAGCGAAGCTGCCCTCAATATCTGCAAGACATAAGAGATGGGAAGATTAAGCCCACCTTTGTAGGTATGTATTCTATTAAATCTAATAACTCATCATTTGCTACTTCATGGGTTCTTGATACAGGGTGTAGTTACCACATTTGTTCTGATATGCAGGGCCTAAAAAGAAGTAGGGAGGTGGACCATGGAAAGATGAACCTGATTATGGGAAACAGAAGATCGTCGCCTGTGACCAACGTCGGTGTTTATTCTTTAGTGTTGAGCAATGGGTTAGGGATAGATTTAAACAATTGATGTTATTCACCAGATATGGCAAGAAACATTATTTCATTTCATGGGTTGTTTAGACAAGGTTTCAGATATTCTTTTGATAATAGTAATGGGTCTATTAACGTTTATTTGAATGGTGTCTTTTATTTCAATGCATTACCTTGTAATGGGATTTATGAATCTGTGATGGTTGTTGATAATTTAGGAAATAATGTTTTGAATATTGATTCGTCTACTAGTCTAGACAAAGCATGCTTGTCGCATTGTCTCCTTGGCCATGTCAATAAGAAACGCATAGTCCAACTCCAAAAGGATGGAGTGTTGGAGTCATTCGACCTTAGGGACGATGACATGTGTGAATCTTGTTTACTTGGGAAGATGACCAAGTCACCCTTTACTGGCACTTGTGAAAGGGATGAGGGTCTATTGGATCTCATACACACTGATGTGTGTGGGCCCTTTAGATCCACCACAAGGGATGCTTGTCGCTTCTACGTGACTTTTACAGATGATTATAGCAGATATGGATATATCTACTTAATCAAGCAAAAGTCGGAAACCTTTGAAAAGTTCAAAGAGTTTAAGAATGAAGTGGAGAATCAGCTGGGCAGGAAAATCTAGATGCTTCGGTCAGACCGAGGAGGAGAGTACCTAAGTCTTGCGTTTCATGACTATCTAAAGGAATGTGGAATTGTCTCGCAATTGACGCCTCCGAGGACGCCATAATTGAATGGTGTGGCTGAGAGACGTAATCGGACCTTGTTGGACATGGTTCATTCTATGATGAGTCGGACTTCGTTACCAATAGCTTTCTGGGGTTATGCCTTAGAGACTGCCGCCCATATACTTAACTTAGTTCCCACCAAGAAGGTTTCCAAGACTCCTCACAAGATGTGGACAGGGAAGGCTTCCTCGTTGGCACACATTAAGGTTTGGGGTTGTGAGGCTTTCGTAAGACGAGAGACTCATGACAAGCTTGAACCTCATAGTGAGAGGTGTTATATCATCGGCTATCCGCAGAAGTCTTTTGGCTATCTTTTCTATAGACCGAGTGACAATGTTGTCTTCGTTGCTAGAAGAGGAGTTTTCCGAGAAAGGGAATTGATAAGCCAAGAACACAGTGGAAGGCAAATTGAGCTTGAAGAGATTCAAGATCAAAGAGATGAAGGAACCTCTAACACAGACAATCAACTTGAGGAGGAAACTCCTGTTGAACCTGTTGACGAGTCCTTACCTCTTCGACGTTCCACTAGGGCTAGTGTTCCACCCCAATTTTATGGTTTTCACATTACTACTGAAGGGGATATGTTTATTAGTGATAGTACACTAGTAAATTTGGACGAACCTAGCAGCTACAAGGAAGCCATGGCAGGCCCTGAGTCTGCAAAATGGAAAGAGGCGATGGACAGCGAGATTCAGTCCATGTACGACAACCAAGTTTGGAATTTGGTTGATAATGTACCGGGTCGTAAGACAGTCGGGTGCAAGTGGATCTTCTAGAAGAAGATGGACATCGATGGGAAAGTGCATACTTATAAAGCACGATTGGTTGCGAAGGGATTTACTCAAACTCACGGAGTTGACTATGATGAGACCTTCTCGCCAGTTGCGAAGATAAAGTCTATTAGGGTAATGCTTGCAATAGCTGCGTTTCATGATTATGAAATATGGCAGATGGACGTGAAAACCGCTTTCCTTAATGGAAAGTTGGTTGAGGATGTTCACATGAATCAGCCAGAGGGTTTGAAACAAGCATCTCGCAGATGGAATCTTTGTTTTGACGAGAAGGTTAAAGATTTTGGCGTTCTACGAAGCGAAGATGAATCTTGTGTATATGTCAAAGCCAGTGGGAGTATAGTGAGCTTCCTCGTATTGTATGTCGATGACATACTGCTCATAGGAAACGATGTCCCAACCTTGCAGGAGGTCAAGTCCTGGCTTGGGAAATGTTTCGCTATGAAGGACCTCGGAGAGGCTGCTTATATTCTGGGAATAAGAATAGTAAGAAATAAGGAAAAGAGACTGATAGGACTCAGTCAGGATACATACTTGGATAAGATACTAAAGCGTTTTAGTATGGAAAATTCCAAGAAAGGGGAGTTGCCAATCCAAAGCAATACCAGGCTAAGTAAGACTCAGAGCCCGAGTACAGAGGCAGAGATAGCTGATATGAGCCGAGTACCTTACGCTTCCGCAGTAGGCTTTATCATGTACGCTATGACTTGTACTCGCCCTGATGTGGCCTTCGCTTTGAGCATGGTCACCAGATATCAGGGAAACCCTGGTAGAGCCCATTGGATTGCGGTTAAGAATATTCGCAAGTACCTACGAAGGACCAAGGAATGGTTTCTAGTCCTCGGTGGGAGTGATGACTTAAGGGTACGAGGGTACATTGACGCTAGTTTTCAGACGGATCGGGATAATTTCCGATCGCAGTCGGGCTGGGTCTTTACCCTAAATGGAGGAGCAGTGACTTGGAAAAGTTCCAAGCAGGAGATTATAGCTGATTCAACGTGCGAATCGGAGTACATTGCAGCGAGCGAAGCGTCGAAGGAGGCTATATGGTTGAAGAACTTCATTGGAGACCTTGGAGTTGTGCCATCCATAAAGGAGCCGATGGAAATTTTCTGTGATAATGAAGGAGCGGTTGCCTTGACCAAGGAACCGAGAGATCATGGTAGATCTCGACATATCGACAGAAAATACCATTTTATTAGACATCGGGTAGAAGAGGGACTCCTCGTTGTGAAGAGGGTATCATCTGAAGAAAACCCAGCAAATCCCCTTACGAAGGGACTGAGTAGGGTCAAACACTTGCAGCACGCTAGGAGCATTGGGCTGAAGGATGATATAAGTTTGGATTAGACAGGAAACGTGTAATAGGTAGTTTATAATTGACATTCGATGAATAAATAAAGTTGTGTTATTTATGAGTAAATCTACTATCTTGTGTTGGTTATTTATCTATTGTTTCAGTTTTGCATGTTTTGACTTCCTGAATGATAGGATTATTCGAACAGTCCACAGTCAGTCATATTTTGGAAGTAGATATGCATGAAAACTGTCATGAATTGTTTGTAGATTGTCTAAAAAGTTTTGGGCATAGCAAAGGTTTGCTGCAAAGTTCATGAGTGCTTATGAATATGATTTGAGCATTGGAATAAACCCGAGTTTGCTGGTATCACTTCATGGTGTTTTGCCTTAAGTGATCGCAAAGCGATAATATCATAGTCTTAAAACTTAGAGATATAATTGTTGTTTGCTGGTTGGTTATGCATTGATGATATGTAAACGCATCAGTAACTTGATGTTATAAAACACATTGTTGTACATGATTTAATTAGTGAATAATATATGCATATGAGTCGAAGTTGATCTGTTCCTTTTATTCTATGAGAATAAGAGTGATATCTTGGCCACTTGATGATTTGGTTTGACTTATGTGTCGGGCCCGGTCAGAATGAAGTTGATGTGTTCAACAAAATTCTATGTCAAACAAATCAGAAATCGAGGAACAAATGTTGAACAATAAGCAATGTTAGCATGATATCCAAAACAGAGGATTATACGATCCCTTATCTGAATGACAAGTTGATCAGAGTTGACAGCGAAGTATAAGAGCTACGATTGCTAATCGGATTCTGAAGTCATATGTGAGATATAGTTACTAGACTTATCCAAGTGGGAGACTGTTGGAATAGTGTCTAAGCCTGTAACTATATTTGGTATGTATTTGACCCGGTTGTGCATAGTCCTTTTGGGTTGCCTTCACCAGAGCAACTTGACTAGGTAATTTATGGAGAAAGAGAGGATATTATGATTTATTAATATATTATAAGAATAATATATTAAAGGAGAAATCATATTGTTTAATTAGTATTAGTCAAAAATAAATTAGGAATTAATTTGGTGACTAAAAGAGACTAATTGGATAAAGGGGTATAAACTATCAAATGTTTGATAGTTGAATATATGGGCTGGGAAACCTAATGGATCAAAGGGAGAACGAAATTATGATGGGGATCCATCAAAATTTCGTCGATAGGCCTTAATCCAGAAGGTTCCATGGGCTGCTTGGTCAATAAGCTGTCCATTAGGGTTTAGATTGAAACCCTAGCATTCAGCAGTATAAATAGGGACCCCTAGCTCACAAATTCGTCAACTTGCTTCCAAGAAAACCCTAGGGCCGAATTTAGCATCCTCCTACCTCTCTCATATAGTTGCCTTCTCTCTTGTGGTGTTTGTAAGCAATTAGAGGGGTTACATTTGTGACTCTAAGCTCAAGAGAAGAAGAGAAGAAGATCTAAGCCAATATTTGTAGAGGTAAACATCCAGATCTGATTCTATATGTTAGTTTTGATATTTGTATGCTATATTAGGGTTTGCAAGTCTTGGATTCAAAGCATGTTCAATAGAGAAACCTAGATCCAAGCATTAGGGTTTGTATGAACACATAGGAATGTTTCTTATGCATAAAACCCATCAGTTTCTTGGCATAAACAGATTTCAAAGACCGTCTCGGTCTTTTCAAACCACTGCATTAGTGCAATGACTCCTCCAGTGCCATTGAACATTTTTGGCTTGGCGTTCGAGAACTCTTTGTAGTTGCATTCCCTAACATGACCATTACCAACACCATGGTTCTGTTGATTTGTACTACTCCCGCTCCCCCCGGCTCCATTAGAGTTTATTTGGGATAGCGCAGCTGCTACTGCTACAGTGATGGCAGCCTGTATCATAGCGGGATTGTATGTTGGAGATGGTGGTGGCGGTGTTGGTGTCGTATTTTGGCGTGCTGGCCTACGAGGAAGCATCGTGCTGTCAAAGAAATAATGAAAGACAATAAGTCTCAAATGTTTGAAAGTCTTGTGTTAATGAGCTAGTTATTTCCAACATTTCATGAATTTGGTTTGACCTAAACAAGGTTTTTGAGTTTGATTCATAATAAGAGTTTATAAATAAACTTATGAATTCGAGTGATATGCAAGGAAATTAACACACAAAAGAAATACTTCATTATATTAAACATATATTGGGTTACATTTTGGAGTCAGGAAAATTTTGACCTTTCTAAAGGTCTCTAATTACAAAAGTTAGAGAAAAGCAAGACTTTTAGTCGAGACCCTATTCTATAACAAAATTTTGGGAGTCGGGCAAGTACTACTTGCGATGTGGTTTGCGCTTGGAGCTTGACTCCGTGTCTGATTGCTTTGCCCCCATAAGATGTATGTCAAAGGTGGCTTGCTGCTCCCTCATTTCCCTTATCTCAGAGAGGGTTGTGTTTAGTTGGTCTTGGAGTGTGTCGGTGTGGAGTTGGGCATTTTCCTGCAACTTGTCCAGGCGGTGGATGTCGGCAGCGTTACCTTGTACCTCCACGTTGATTTCGCGAATCTGGTTTGCTTGAACTCCTGATTGGTAGGACTGGTTAGCTAGCTTGCCCACAACGACTGGGAGTGCCCGGTTGGCTAAACTTCCATTGTTGGCATTATAGAAGTCCCGACACATGCCGTAGGGAGGACGCACTCCCTGTTGTTGACTCCAGTGGTGAATGTGGTTTCCCCAGACGGGAGTTAGTCCTTGAAAACCTATCCTAACCGCAGGAGGTCGGACGGCTGGTGGGTTGATTACCTCTGGCTCTAAGTCTGTTCCATCAGAGCTTTCCTCTTTTTCCTCTTCCATGGGTTCGTCCTCCTCTTTTGGGTCGTCTTCCACCCATCCTCCGTTGCCTTGGTTGGGGTAGTAGGGGTCCCCTGGTGGATGGAATCCGGCCATTGTGTCTGTACGAGAATATGGGTATAAGAATTGTCTAGAATTTAAGGCACATAAGGTTGATCATTAAAGTTAGACTATTGTATACATAAAATACTCCTATAGTATTCTAAATGTTACGATTGATTCCAAGGTTTTGGTAAGTTTTAGACTTGTTGTCCACTGTAGTTATCCCCTGGCATATGATGGTCGGCTCTCAGACAAATATAGTTGATCAGGCTATATTCATCCCAATCCCGATTACATGTCCCAAGGCATACCTATAGTGCACGACTCATCCATAATACTTATATATTGTTCTCTTCATGATACTTGATTTTTGTTATGAAATGAATGCATGTAATAAAAATTTCATTTTTAAAATGCAACTCTCAACAGAGTGCTTTTGCCCAGTTTTATTCATAGTTGTATATCAAAAATAGGTTTTGATATAATTAGTTCACTATAAACATTGCTCTGATACCAATCTGTCACACCCTCAAACCTGAATGGCACAAACGTTCGAGGGCGGAGGACGTCATGTCAAGTATCATAACAAATGAATAGTAAAGAAAGTACACACCACCATAATATAAATATATTTAAAAAGTTTACATGATTGTATGTGTTACATGTTTGCAAAAGAAATCAAATACAATATGGTGATCCAAAATATGTTACTAACGCCAGGGCGTTAGTCTTCAAAAGTAGTTGCTACCTGGTTTAGTGGTTTCCTGAGAATACAAGTTATTTCAACGAAAAAGTGTCAACAATAAAGTTGGTGAGTTCATAAGTAGTGTTTTGAGAAATGAATGCCATTCGAAAGTTCGTGTATGTCTTCCAGAAAATCCCTTATTTTCCTAAAAGTGAAATGTAGTCTCAAATGACCAAGACCGTAAGTTGTAAGCAACTGTGACATGCTTAAAAGAATGATGTATAGTCTTATTATAAAACAAAACTATAAGAAGATCGTATTTGTAAATGAAAAGTGACTGTAATAATCACTTTCCCCGTGAAAACATAATACCATAATATTTGTCTATCCAGTGAGTTTTTACAACCATACTATAATAATTTTCCTGTAGCGACGTTCTTCAGGCGTCGAAATGAGATGACACTTGTCACCCCGGGGACTGTAGCTAGCAATCAGGGCACGGGATCATTAGTCCCGTATAGATCTATACACACTTGTCACGTTCTCTGGACGAGAGATTCTGGTTATAAACAGGACTTCTAGCGATACCTTACTAGGTATAATGAAGATGAATGTCTCACAGATTTTCAATTAAGTCCCCTATTAAAATGAATAATGTTGTTTCTGAAATGATTATCCTTTTTCACAATGTTAACAAAGGCATAATAAAAGATGGATGTTCTTGTATGTATAAAAGTGGTATACTGAAAAATAGTTACCCTTAATATGATGCAAACGTATAAATAAGCTTATAGTATTTATAATCATGTTTTATTCCGAGAGGGTAAAGTAAGGTAAGATGTTATGCATGTTAACAGATCCATATGATAGCTATTAAAAACAATCTGAAATGTATAACGAAAGATAGATGTTTTCACACAAGATTAACCGTGTGTTTACTTGTATTCACCCCCGTAATGTGTTAAAAGCATTTAAAAAGTATTGAAAAGTGTAGAAATGGGGGTATGAACTCACTTGGTTGAAGAGGCGGGTTGAAGAAGATAAGTCAAAAATCGAGCAGACCTTCGATAGGAGAAAGCAGATTTCTCGGGATTCTCGGGAGCGTAAAACTTCCTTCGGGACTTGGATATGAAAACCGGGACTTCGGGATATTCCTTGCACGCAAAATGAGGTAAAAATGCAAGAGAATGAGAGAAAATGAGCAAAGAAATCTGGAACCCTCGCATCCCTTTTATAGTGGCTGGAACCCTCGCGTACGCAGAGCGTACCTCCGGGTTATGCTGGGCGTGGCGGACGTCATGCATGACGCACTTCGGATGGGAGGTCCGATGGGAGAGCCTGGCCGATGGGACGAGGTTCCTATCGTGTGGTACGCGGGGCGTAAATGGATTTTCCTAAATTCTAAATTCCATAACTTTTGCGTATGATCTCCGATTTTGGCATTCTTTATATCCACGCGTAGGTGAGACTGTACTCTACAACTTTCATTTAGACTTTGTCGGCTAGTTTTGAATTTATTTTTAATAATATATTTTTAACAGGTCGGGACTGGAAAAGTCCGTTAAAAATCCATAACTTCTTCATCTGGCATCCGTTTCCGTCTGTCTTTTTACCGTTGTATTGCTATTGTCGAGATCTTCAACTTTCATTTAGGTTGCTTTGGCTAAAAATCACTCGATCTTTATTTTGAGTTTTTAGTTGTCTACCACTATCCCAAAACTCCGAAAAATCATAACTTCCTCATACGAAGTCAGATTTGGGCGTTCTTTTTATGTATGTTCACGGTTTAATAATATATATGACTTTTATTTAGATACCTAAGGGTAATAAGTATTTTATTGAAATTTCTCGTTTCAGGCTTAACAGTGTTTTACCGGTATTATTACGGATCTTCAAATGGTCATAACTTCTTCGTTATAACTTGGATTTTTGTGTTCTTTATATTTTTGGAAACCTTGTTACAATATCTACCACGTAGTATACTCAAACTGAGATTTTTGAACGTTTGATTTTTGACGCTATTTTTATTAATTTACAAAGATATTACAATAGTTGACTTCCAGTCGTTACATTGACCTGAAATATCGGGTTGTTACAGTGATGCTGAACATGCTACCAAAGAAGATGGGTGATCCTGGTTGTATAACACTTCCATGCTAATTCAAGAATCTAGCCACAAGCCATGCTCTAGCCGATTCGGGAGCAAGTGTTAACTTAATGCCTTATTCATTCTTCAAGAAACTTGACCTCCTAGAACCATGACCAATCAGCATGGCCATCCACTTAGCAAACAAAACGGTGGCCATTCCAAGAAGAATTTCTGAAATTTTCTTAGTTAAAATCGACAAGTTTGTTTTTCCCAAAGATTTCATTGTTCTAGACATGGAGGAAGACAAACAAGTACCAATTATTCTTGGAAGGCCCTTTTTGAGCACCACCTGAGCCTTGGTAGATATAAAGAATCTAAACTCACTCTTCGGGTTGGAGAAGAAGTTGTAACTTTTGGGGTTAATAGAGCAATAAAACATTCAAGAATAAGTGATGACATGGCTTTTTCGGTAAATGTGTTTGATTAAATTTTGGAGAAAGAGCTTGGAGGATGGAAGGAAAAGGAAATTGAGGGTTACATGGTTCTACAGTAAGGTGATTTTGACGTTGAACATGATTTGCAAGAACTAGAGAAGCTAATTGAAAAGAGTGAGTACAATGAATTGAAAAAAGCGATTGAAGACCTACCACGACGTGGTAATAACACCATACTGTGGCATTCTGAATTTACTCGATCCGGCAGAAAAAACTATGACACCATGACGTGTCAAGATGCCCGCATCGTGGTTACTGAGCAAACACCAAAAATTGAGTTAAAAGCTTTGCCATAACATCTCAAGTATGCATTCTCATAAGAAAATGAACAAAAGCCAGTCATCATAGCAGCTGATCTCACACAAGAAGAGAAGGAAAGCCTAGTTGGAGTACTCAAGAAACGAAAGAATGCCATCGCATGGAAGATCACCGATATCAAGGGAATTAGTCCTTCCTACTGTTCACATAAATTAATTTGGAAGAGGGAGCTAAAATAGTGGTGCAAAGACAAAGGAGATTAAACCCCAACATCAAAGGCGTAGTCAAGAAAGAGGTAGTCAAACTCTTGGATGTCGACATTATTTACTCAATATCGGATAGTCAATAGGTGAGTCCGGTGCATGTGGTACCTAAGAAAGGAGGCATAACGGTGGTGACAAACGAAGAGAACAAGCATATTCCTACAAGAATGGTAACCGGTTGTCGTGTGTGCATCGATTATCGCAAGCTAAACGATGGCACTTGCAAAGACCTTTTTCCTTTACCCTTTATTAATCAAATGCTCGAAAGATTATGGTCACATTTATTACTGCTTTTTAGATGGATTTCCAGGATATTTTTAGATCCCTATCGATCCTCAAGACCAAGAAAATATCATGTTCACTTGCCCAAATGGGACCTTTACTTATCGTCGGATGCCATTCGGGTTATGCAACGCACCAGCCACGTTACAAAGATGCATGATGGCTACTTTCCACAATATTGTTGAAACGTTCATGGAGGTTTTCATGGATGATTTTTATGTTTTTGGTTCCTCTTTAAATGATTGTTTATCCAACCTAGACTTGATGCTTCTTAGATGTGAAAAGACCAATTTGGACTTAAAATGGGAGACGTGTCGTCATTTCATGGTCATGGAAGGGATTGTCTTAGGACATAAAGTTTCCGAATTGGGGATAGAGGTGGAACGTGCAAAGGTTGACACTATAGCTAAATTGCCACCTCTACTAAACGTGAAAGGGGTAAGAAGTTTTCTTGACCATGCGGGATTTGACCACCGGTTTATAAAAGATTTTTCAAAAATTACTAGGCCATTAACTCAACTTCTTTTAAAAGATGCCACATTTGACTTTTAAAACGAATGTATTGAAGCTTTTCAAGTATTTAAAGAAAAGTTAACAAATACCCCGATCATGATCGCCCCGAAATGGAACCTCCCATTTGAGCTCATGTGCGATGCTAGTGATTTTGTGGTAGGAGCGTTCCTTAGACAAAGGGTTGATAAGTATTTTCAACCTATATATTATGAAAACAAGACACTAAACCCGACCAAAGAAAATTACACTACCACCAAAAAAGAGCTTATGGACGTTGTTTATGCTTTTGAAAAAATCCACCCTTATTTAGTTTTGTCCAAAACTATTTTCTTTACTAACCATTCTGCTCTTAACTATCTATTTGCTAAGCAGGATGCTAAGACAAGATTGATCTAATGGGTACTACTCTTGCAAGAATTTGACATTGAGATTAAGGACAAAAAGGTTATGAAAAATGTGGCGGTCGATCATCTCTTGAGATTGGAAAACCCAGAATAGAAGAAATTGGAAGAACAAAAAATAGGAGACGGTTTTCCCAAAGAATGCTTAATGGTGATCGTGGGAGAGGAGCCATGGTATGCGGATATAGTTAACTATTTGGCTAGTGGTTATCTTCCAAAATAGTTGACTCATCAACAAATGAAGATATTATTTTTAGAAGTCAAATACTACTTTCGGGATGAACCATATCTCTTTAGAAGCTACGCATATGGTATGACAAGAAGATGCATACTCGAGAAAGAAAGTTCGGAAATTTTTAAGCATTGTCATAACGGACCCATCGGAGGACATCACAAAGCACATTACACGACAAAGAAAGTATTTAATTTATTGGCCTACAATTTTCAAGGATGCCACCAAATTTGTTAAAGAATGTGACTCGTGCCAATGATCGGGCAACATTTCTTCCCGAAACGAAATGCCCCAAAATACCATCCAAGTTTGTGAAGTATTTGATGTTTGGGGTATCGATTTTATGAGACCATTTCCGGCTTCTCAAGGGAATAAATACATACTATGATACTAGTGGCAGTTGACTATGTCTCAGAATGGGTGGAAGCAGAAGCCTTACCAACAAACGATGCTCGTGTGGTAGTAAGATTCTAAAAAAGTTTGTTTTTTCTCGTTTTGGCGTACCTAAGGCACTAATAAGTGATTGGCGAACTCACTTTTGTAAATGAAAATTAGCTAAATTGTTAAAAAAAATGGTGTACACCATCGATTTGCAACACCTTACCATCCACAAACAAGTGGGTAAACCGAAGTAACAAATCGAGCGTTAAAAAGGATTCTTGAATGATCGGTCAGGGGCAACAAGAAGGAGTGGTCATAGAAACTAGATGATGAATAGTGGGCATTTCAAACCGCATTTAAAATACCTATTGGTACTACACCTTATAGGTTAGTCTTTGGACAAAATTGTCATGTACCGGTTAAATCGAACACAATGTGTATTAGACTTTGAAGACTTGCAATTCTGAGTTAGCCGAATTACAAACCAATCATCTAATGCAAATCAATGCCCTATAAGAATTAAGAAATGAAGCTTATACAAGCTCTTTGATCTACAAAGACAAAAAAATGGCATGATGATAGGTTGAGAAGACGTAAGGACTTCCAAGAAGGACAAAAAGTTCTCCTTTTCAATTCAAGAATGAAGCTTTTTCCTGGGGAATTACAAACACGATGGGACGGTCCATTTATTGTGAAGCAAGTATTTCCTTATGGAGTTATAGAGTTAATCGCAAAATATGGCACTACTTTCAAGGTTAATGGACATCAGGTGAAACATTATGAAGAGAGGATGCCAAATGAAGAAAAATAAATAAAAATCGTGAAATTAGCAGTAGCCGCCACAACATAGAGTGGGAACTCCGCTCACAACTCCCCAAAAAGAAGCACTTGTAAGAGGCAACCTGTGATTTAGAGTTTGCATTTGTCTTTTCTTTTCTTTTATTTGCTTATTTTGTTTTGTTTTGTTGATTTTTCACTCATTTGAATTTCTTTTTGGATTTTGTTGAGAGGACCAACATGGAACAAGTGTGGGGTAGAAGTTTTTATAAATATTTTCCAAGAAATAAATTATTTTATTTACCACGATGTGGTGGAAGACACCAAAAGTGGTGACTTTGCAATAACATCAACCTAATTTTCAAAAAGAACACCACAACGAGAAGGTCCACATCACGACATGGTGACTTAACGCAATGAAAAATTGTAGGGTTTTTAAACCCAAAATGTAAAATTTTTCTCACTCTTATCTCTCCTACACGAAGAGTTACGTCCCCCATGACTTCCATCTCCACAATTTCTTCCGATTTTTAGTTTTTCAAAGGCAAAAGATCATGCAGGGTAGGGGTCACAAGAATCAAGCCCAAGGAAGTTTTCGCGAATTTCCTTGGTATTCATTCCAAAATGTTGTCACACCGGAAGTTATGATTCGATGGAATGATAAGTTAGCTTGGTTGAGAGAAAGAAAAGTGCATATTCTAGCTGAAATTAATTGGGCTTGGATGGAAGAAGTGGGGTTATCGAATGCACTTGAACCTTACTTAACAAAGACTTTTGATGGGGTGCAAGGGAGATTTGTTTGTATAGGTTGGAGAAGACTTTTTCGGATTCAATAACCTGTTTACAAGGAGTTATGTGTGGAGTTCTTGGCCAATATTCGGTTCCGCAAGAAAAAGGGCATTCATGATCATAAAAATATTAGTTTTTTTAGGAGGGGAACAAAGGGAATCGAGCCTGGCAGATTTTGCAATGCAAATAGAGCTCTATTTACCATCCGAAGTGAAAACTGAGTCTTACATTGAATTTATTGCTTAGTGTCTCAATTCCACTGAAGAATTCGAAGAAGCCAATTACAGGTCCACCATTGCCAACGGGGTCTACCAATCAGGGACTGCTCATGAAAGTGATATATGGTCTCCCATCCATCGCCTTTTTCACCGATTAATTACAAACACTATCAACCAAAGGAAGGAGGGGGATAATGTCATGAGTTTGGATGTCTTCTATCTTTGGATCCTTATTTATTTGTGGGTGCTTATTGATATTCCTTGGCATGTGGCTGATTTTCTAGCTAACTGAGCAGGGAAGGACCGCCAGGGGACGCCCATATATAGGGGCATGTTAATCATGAGATTGCCCAAGTCTTTTGGGCTTTTCCAAAAACAGGAAGCCTTCATGCTTACGGTTGAAAGGGGTAAAGATTTTAGTCCCCTTCATTTTAAAAAGGCCAATATTTTGGTTGACAATGGGTTTGGAAACTTCTCAATTCCGAATGACAATCCACGAGACCAAGCAGGGAGGAGAGTGAGACAAAGACCCAACGATGTGGAGGAAGAACCCCCCCCCCCATTATTCCTACCAAAGATGAGTTAACGATAGATCCTTACAATGTTTCCATGTGTCGATATCAAGACAATTTGGGTCGAGGTGTCTACTACACCAATATACACCTAGATGTCATGATACAACATATGAACATCGAACGCCCAAGCGAGTATCCCAACTTGGGATGAACTTTGGGCGGCACAACATAGAGGAGGCAGAGGAAGTGGAGGAGAAACGGCGACGAGTGAATTATCCTTTTTATTTTTGGTTGCTTGAGTGATTTTAAGACAATGTTATTTTTATTTGCTTTTGCTTGGTTTGTTTGGTTTTTCTAGGATTATGGTAAGTTTAGGATTTAAGTATTTTGTTTTATTTGTTTCCTTATTTTTATCGTTTATTGTCTCTAGATTTCGCAGAAGTTCAAGTTTGATGAGAGGAGTATATTTCAAGAGACATTGATGAATTTAAGTGAGGGGTTAGGAATGTGGAGAGAGAAAAAAATTTGAGCATAGAGAGAGTTTATTTGATCACCAGACCCAAAGAGTCACATTTTCATAAGTTTATATCATCCTTAGTAACCTAAGTTTATTGAAGAAATCTGTTGTTGGAATGAAATTTCGCGTTGTTTACACATACCACGACATGGTCACAATAGCCACGACATGGTGTCGTTACATAATACACATTCTATTTGGTGAACGCATACCACGACGTGGTGTCATTTACCATGATGTGGTGATGGTCTCAAGTTCAATTCTCAAGTTTTTTTCCTACACCAAATGAAGTACATTCTTTCCAAGAATTCAAGATCCGTTCCATAGTAGTCCAAGAGTTTCTATATTTCCACATAATGGCGAGCTATCAACCACCAAAGGCACATAATCAACCTCATAACTTCTATCCCAGGGGAGTCTGTTCCTTTTTCTCCCTCTTTACTTTTGTTTTTTGCATAGCATGCAATGGAGACATTGCATCAAATAAGTTTGGGGTAAGGGTTGATTACATTAGAGTACAAGCATCTGATTTTTTTCAACATTTTAGTATCATAGGAATTGCTATTTTTGATAAAAATGCATTCATATAAACTTGAAATAATAGTTAAATTTAGGAAAATCTAGCTAATTAGAAAATTTTTGCTAATATTGTATGGGATCATCCGATGAGAGCCCAAATGTTTACTTGAGCCAACATATGTTATAGTGTATCTGTGGCTTCCCATTCTTGGTGAAAAGTCATGAGATATGAAAGGTTATCTTGTTGTTTGTATGAAGTAATAAGTATTGCAACGTGTACCTGAAATCTATCCAGGAGAACTTATGTGGCCATTGCACTTAGACTCCTATCTCTAACCAATAAAGGTTGAAGTTAAGCTCCCTTGCCAAAGCATATAGGATTTGAGCGGAAAAAAAGTGAGATATTAAAAAAAAAAAAAAAAGAGAAATTGCAAAAATTGGAAGAATTTTGGGGCTATCAAAGTATGAAAATTAAAAGCTCAAAAATTCCGAAGAATAAAAAATTAGAGATACCAAAAATCAAACAAAAAGGTAGTAAATTCAAAGAGATCGAAAAGCAAATATCCAAGACGAGATGAATTCAGAAGCTCCATTGTGGTATCAAAGTTGTAATTGTTTCTAGATTATATGTATGCTTGGTGTAACAACCCGGATTCCCAAGTATTATTCATTCTTATATTTTTGGTTTTTGTGAGGGGACTCGGCGAGTTGGAGCTCAAACTCGCCGAGTAGGATCGCGGTTTTGGACGCGGGTTCGCGCCTGGACTCGGCGAGTCCACGCTGTTTAATGAAACCCTAAATCCCCGGGTTTGGAGCCTACTTAAGGCCACTTATAGCCTCCCATTGCGGCTACCAATCCCTTGAGAGAACCCTAAGAGAGCAAATTCGTTTTGGGAGAGAAGAAGTCACTTTTGAGCCTTTGTATTCCTTGTTTAGCAAGAAGAAGGTGGCAAGAGCAAGGAGGAGGTGAGATTCTAGCAGATCCAGAGTCCAGAGGCTTCATTTTGAGGTAATGGTTCGAATCTCCTTCAGCTTTAGGGTTGATCTTTAGAGTTAGGGTTTTATAACCCCTTTGAGGAATGATTATGTGAAGCAATTGGTCCCTCTTCGAGTTTGTGCCTTGGATCTGGACTCAAAGAGGTCCAGAGACCTTAACCCTTGGGGCTTTTTGGGATATTATGGAGTTATTAGAACTAGGTGGTCATTTTTGGGACCAAATCATCTTTTGATGCCTTGTGAGGGTTATGCAAGCATCAAGTTCCAAACTTTGCATGACATTCATGCTTAGGGAGGCTAGATCTATGGTTTGGGAAAGCATATCTGGCCTCAGAAGGTCAATAGAGTTTGTGCATGGCATGAACTCGCCGAGTTGTTCTTGAGACTCGGCGAGTAGGGTCGGGGTTTCATGTAAAGTGTTCTGCGAGTGGACTCGCCGGGTTGGGGGTTGACCCAGTGAGTCAGAGAGAGTCATTATGGGGGCTGAGTCGAGCCTGAACTCGCCGAGTTGTTCTTGAGACTCGGCGAGTTGAGTTGTGGTGGCCCCGCGATTCATGCCAGGTGGAACTCGTCGAGTTAGGGAAATACTCGACGTGTCAAGAGAGGATCCTAGGGAGTCAGTGAACACGTATAGACTCGCCGAGTCGCTCTAGTGCACTCGCCGAGTCCGATCAAAGTTGACCGTTGACCAGAGTTGACCAGTGTTGACTTGATAGGGGTAGTCAACCTTAGTTGTGAAAGTGTTAATTAGAGATATATTATGTTATAGGAGGATTATAGCTTGGGGGATCGAGCGCGAGTGATTTCCGGGATTTGCGAGTTAGCGAGATACACGAGGTGAGTCTTCTCACTATACTTTACCTTGAGTAGGTAACCAGAGTTATGTGACAAAGTATTTGTATGCTATGTATGTTATGTGTTGTACTGCATTATTTCTATGTGATTTATGTTGTGCATGTTTATAGAGTTGGAACCGGAAGGTTCACAGAGTTAGAACCAGAGGGTTCACAGAGTAGGGTCCACGGACCCACAGAGTTATAGCCTCGAATGGCTAATATGTGTTATGTGTGGTATTTTGCGGAACTCACTAAGCTTTGTGCTTATAGTGTTGGTGTTATTTGTTTCAAGTACTAGTGATGACCGTGGGAAGGCGCCAGCTTGATCAGTACACACACACGGGATTTTATGTTTTCAGATCTTGGGAATTTTTATATAGCATGGATTGAGTTTCAAACACTAATGTTTTTATGAATATTAAATGATTTGTGTTTTTATAAAATGCGAAAAATTGTTTTGAAATTTACGTTGTTACAAGTTGGTATCAGAGCCTTGGTTTGAGGGATTCGAGTACACCTTCTGGCGTATTTGAACTCAAACTGAGGATTTGAGAGGTATTTTCAAAAAGAGTAAAAGATTTTTTCAAAAAACGCAGAGTAGAGTTGTGTGTACGATCGGTCCGCGCCCGAACGGTGATTTCCCAAAATACCCTCATGTTATGTGATATTGATAGTGATATGATGTATTCTCATGCTAGAGTAGGCTAGGTACTCCTATTAGGACTAGAGTGGCCTGATTTGTGATGCCTTAGCCTAGGAAGAGGTGAGCTGCTATGAGATGCTTGAGAGTGAGTAGGTAGCAGCGAGGGGCTTATGAGAGATCTATTAGAGAGTGGTTTATGCATGATAGAGTACTTGGAAATTGGGATCCGAAGAGGAGGGCTTGGGGTGTATTTTGATACGGTGCGGACAATAGTATTGGGCCCGTACTACTGAAAGCACCGGGGCGGAGTACAACCCAAGTACGAATCTTTGGAATACCAAGGATCAAGGAGGAATGAGTTGTCGAGTGTGAGTATGCTCGAATGGATTCTAATTTATCGTATGTTGTATTTCAGAGGTAGATCATGGTGAGGACACGTCTTATGCCTGAGAGCAGTGGGACTAGTGATGAGGAGATTCGTCGGATCATCCATGAGGAGATGGCTGCGGCCATCAGGGCAGAGATACCAGAGATGATCGGGTCTATTAAGACCACGTTGATTGAGACCTTCGATGAGCATTATGCCGTTGTTTCTGAGGCTGCTGTTGCAGCGGCCACCGCAGCTATTGCTGCCGCGAGGCCGCAAGGTGGTGATGCGTTGCTGTTCTGGGAGTTCAGCAACACAAAACCGCCAGAGTTTTATGGGACCCAGGACCCAGTGGCAGCTATGAGGTGGATTTCTGACATAAAGGGGTGTTTCTTCACTTTCTCATCTCCTGAGCATTTGAAGGTTCGGTTCGCACTGAACCAGCTTCGCTTGGGAGCGAAGGACTGGTGGAAGTTTGTGACGGCGCACTTTTCGCCTGCTGAGCTTGCGGCAGTGACCTGGGAGAGGTTCACTGTCATGTTCCGAGATGAGTACGTTCCCCAGGTGGAGAGGGAGCGTTTGGCCCAGGAGTTTCTGACCCTCAAGCAGGGTACTAAGTCTGTTACGGTGATTACCAGGATGTTCCATGAGAGGGCGATGTTCTGCCCTGAGCACATATCGACGGAACAGGCACGTATGAGCCGATATCTGAGTATCTTGAGGCGAGACATTCGGGAGTTCGTGGCGAACTCCTTGTACCGGAAATTTGCCGAGCTTCAGGCAAATGCCTAGAAGAGGGAGATTGAGCTAGAGACTCAGGCCAGGGAGGAGGCGGAATCTCAGGGGAGGGATCGGCGACCGGCGCAGTCTCAGCCGGCAGCCAAGCGGGCCAAGCCCGCTGATCCCAAACCAGGGAGCCAGAAGGGCCACACTTGTGGGAAGTGCGGCAAGGGTCATGAGGGAGTCTGCAGAGCGGGATCTTGCTACAAGTGTGGCAAGGAGAGCATATGGCCAAGGACTGCCCCAGGGGGTTTGCAGTGTGCTTCCACTGCATCCAGACCGGACACCGGAAGGCGGAGTGTCCGTAATTGCGAGGATCATCTCAGGGAGCACCTCAGGGATCTGCCCCTGCCGCCATCAGAGCTACCGAGAGTCGGCCAGTGAAGGCCGAGGCGCCGAGGGCACGAGGGAGGGCCTTTCAGTTGACCGCGGAGGAGGTCCGCGCTGCGCCCGATGTCGTGGCTGGTATGTATTCTTTCGTGTATTTATTTTGATATTGAGATATTATGCTTATATTATGTTATGCGTAGGTACTTTCCTTGTGAACTCTGTACCTGCTTTAGTGTTATTTGACTCGGGTGTGAGTCGGTCTTTTGTGTCTTTGGCCGTTAGTCAGCATATCAGTGCTAGTCGTGAGGCATTGAGTCGGCATCTAAGAGTTTCCATAGCTGACGAGAGAGTGATATATGCCACGAAGGTTCTTCGGGGATGCGTGTTAGAGATTTTCAGGGTTGAGTTCCCGATTGATTTGATTCCTATATCGATGGGTGATGTCTGTGTCATTGTGGGCATGGACTGGTTGAGCCGATTCGGTGCGGTTATCAACTGCGAGCAACAGCTGGTGACCATACGAGACCCTAGTGGGGGAGTTCTTACGGTGTACGGCGAGGGTAAACGTTTTGGATCAGCGTTTTGTTCGGCCGCTAGGGCGAGGCAGTGTCTACAGCAGGGTTGTAAGGGTTTTGTGGCGTATGTGATGGATACGCGGGTGGATTCCGAGAGACCGAGGTCAGTTGAGGAGGTTCCGGTAGTGCGTGAGTTCCCGGATGTATTTCCTGAGGAGTTGTCGGGTGTGCCTCCTGTGAGGCAAGTGGAGTTCAGTATCGATTTGGTTCCGGGGGCCGCGCCTATCGCTAAGGTTCCTTATCGCCTTGCACCTCCAGAGATGCAAGAGTTATCCGCGCAGCTTCAGGAGCTGCTGGGGAAGGGGTTTATTTGGCTGAGCAGCTCGCCGTGGGGAGCGCCTATTCTGTTTGTCAAGAAGAAGGATGGTTCACACCAGATGTGCATTGATTACCGAGAGTTGAACAAGTTGACGGTCAAGAACCGTTACCCGTTGCTAAGGATCGACGATTTGTTCGATCAGTTACAGGGAGCATCTTGGTTTTCCAAGATCGATTTGAGGTCTGGATATCATCAGGTGAGGGTGCGAGATGAGGACATCCAGAAGACAGCTTTCAGGACGCGTTATGGGCATTATGAGTTTGTGGTGATGCCTTTCGGGCTCACCAATGCCCCGACAGTGTTCATGGATCTCATGAACCGAGTGTGTAGGCCGATGTTGGATCGGTCAGTGATTGTATTCATCGATGATATTTTGGTATATTTGAGATCTAGAGAGCAGCATGAGGAGCATTTTAGGGAGATCCTCGGAGTTCTGAGGTCGGAGAGGCTTTATGCCAAGTTCTCCACGTGTGATTTCTGGTTGTGAGAGGTCTAGTTCCTGGGTCATCTTGTTAACCAGAAAGGGATATTGGTCGACCCGGCCAAAGTTGAGGCGGTGATGAGTTGGGAGGTGCCGAGGTCACCCTCCGAGATCAGGAGTTTCCTAGGGTTGGCAGGTTATTATCAGAGATTTATCAGGGACTTCTCCAAGATCGCAGTGCCGCTCACCAGGTTGACCCGGAAGGGTATCGCTTTTTCATGGGGCCCCAAGCAGCAGGCCTCCTTTGAGACACTTCGCCAAAGGTTATGCGAAGCCCAGGTGTTAGCCCTCCCGGAAGGGATGGAGGACTTTGTGGTATACTGTGATGCATCGATTTTGGGGTTGGGAGTGGTGCTGATGCAGGGAGGGCATGTGATAGCATATGCATCGAGGCAGCTGAAGCCTCATGAGACGAGATATCCCACCCATGATCTAGAGTTGGGGGCAGTGGTGTTCGCCCTCAAGATTTGGCGTCACTACTTGTATGGGGTTCGGCGTACGATATACACGGACCATAAGAGTTTGAAATATTTGATGGATCAGCCCAACCTAAATATGCGTCAAAGAAGGTGGTTGGATGTGGTCAAGGATTATGATTGTGAGATCCTGTACCACCCAGGCAAGGCTAATGTGGTAGCCGATGCACTGAGCCGCAGGGCGGAGAGCACCCCGCTGCGGGATGTATGTTTGAGATTGACCGTGATAGCTCCAGTGTTGGACGCCATTCGTGGGGCACAGGTCGAGGCTGTGCAACCCGAGATGCAGAAGAAAGAGCGAGTTGTTGGATTGATTTCAGAGTTCGTTACCGATGGTCGGGGGCTTATGACATTCCAGGGGCGTATCTGGGTAACGTTTGTGGGAGGGACGCGTACCATTTTGATGGAGGAGGCTCATCGGTCGAAATTTTCGATCCATCCGGGGGCTACTAAGATGTTTTTGGACCTGAGGAAAGAGTATTGGTGACCCTGTATGAAGAGGGATGTTGCGTGGTTTGTTGAGAGGTGCTTGACCTGCCGTAGGGTTAAGGCCGAGCACCAGAGGCTGCATGGTAAGTTGCAGCCGTTGGAGGTTCCCGAATGGAAGTAGGAACAGATCACCATGGTTTTTATCACAAAATTGCCAAGGACTGCTAGGGGAGTTGATGCAATTTGGGTGATTGTGGATAGGTTGACAAAGAGCGCTCACTTCCTTGCCATCAGCGAGAGTTCTTCCGCAGAGAAGTTAGCAGAGATGTACGTGAGGGAAGTGGTATCTCGGCATGGGGTGCCGATCTCGATTGTCTCAGACCGGGATGTACGTTTCACTTCCAGATTCTGGAAGAAGTTTCATGAGGACTTGGGTACTAGGCTGCATTTTAGTACCGCATATCACCCCCAGACGGACGGGCAGAGTGAGCGGACGATTCAAACGCTCGAGGACATGCTTCGGGCATGTGTATTGGATTTCGGGGGAAGTAGGGATACGTACTTTCCCTTGGCAGAGTTTTCCTACAACAACAGCCATCATTCGAGCATTGGTATGCCGCCCTTTGAGCTGTTGTATGGGAGGAGGTGCAGGACCCCCATTTGTTGGGGAGAGGTTGGACAGCGCGTGATAGGCAGTACAGAGATCGTGCTTCAGACGACAGAGCAGATCCAGCAGGTCAGGCAGAGGTTGTTGACCGCTCAGAGTCGTCAGAAGAGTTATGCGGACAGGCGCCGGTCCGAGCTTGAGTTTCAGGTCGGCGACCTTGTACTCCTGAAGGTCTTTCCTTGGAAAGGAGTGATTCGATTCAGGAAGAGGGGCAAGTTGGGGCCCCGATATATTGGTCCATTCCGAGTGATCGCGAGGGTAGGCCGGGTAGCCTATCGTTTGGATTTGCCAGCAGAGTTGGGGCAGATTCACGACACTTTCCATGTGTCGCAGCTGCGGAAGTGTATATCTGATGAGTCGGCAGTGGTTCCATTAGAGGATATTCATGTGGATGCGAGCCTGAATTATGCTGAGAGACCAGTGACAATCAGAGATCGGAAAATCAAGGTTCTGAGGAACAAGGAGGTACCCCTGGTTTTGGTTCAGTGGCAGCATCGGAAGGGGTCCGAGATGACTTGGGAGCCGGAGCGTGAGATGTGCGAGCAACATCCGAAGTTTTTGCAGAGCAAGACTTCGAGGCTGAAGTCTAGTTCTAGTGGGGGAGAATTGTAACAGCCGGGATTCCCAGGTATTATTCATTCTTATATTTTTGGTGTTTTGTGAGGGGACTCAGCGAGTTGGAGCTCAAACTCGCCGAGTAGGATCGCGGTTTTGGACGCGGGTTCACGCCTGGACTCGGCGAGTCCACGCTGTTTAATGAAACCCTAAATCCCCGGGTTTGGAGCCTATTTAAGGGCACTTATAGCCTCCCATTGCGGCTACTAGTCCCTTAAGAGAACCCTAAGAGAGCAAATTCGTTTTGGGAGAGAAGAAGTCACTTTTGAGCCTTTGTATTCCTTGTTTAGCAAGAAGAAGGTGGCAAGAGCAAGGAGGAGGTGAGATTCTAGCAGATCTAGAGTCCAGAGGCTTCATTTTGAGGTAATGGTTCGAATCTCCTTCAGCTTTAGGGTTGATCTTTAGAGTTAGGGTTTTATAACCCCTTTGAGGAATGATTATGTGAAGCAATTGGTCCCTCTTCGAGTTTGTGCCTTGGATCTGGACTCAAAGAGGTCCAGAGACCTTAACCCTTGGGGCTTTTTGGGATATTATGGAGTTATTAGACCTACGTGGTCATTTTTGGGACCAAGTCATCTTTTAATGCCTTGTGATGGTTATGCAAGCATCAAGTTCCAAACTTTACGTGACATTCATGCTTATGGAGGCTAGATCTATGGTTTGGGAAAGCATATCTGGCCTCAGAAGGTCAATAGAGTTTGTGCATGGCATGAACTCGCCGAGTTGTTCTTGAGACTCGGCGAGTAGGGTCGGGGTTTCATGTAAAGTGTTCAACGAGTGGACTCGCCGGGTTGGGGGTTGACCCAGTGAGTCAGCGAGAGTCATTATGGGGGCTAAGTTGAGCCTGAACTCGCCGAGTTGTTCTTGAGACTCGGCGAGTTGAGTCATGGTGGCCCCGCGATTCATGCCAGGTGGAACTCGTTGAGTTAGGAAAATACTCGACGTGTCAAGAGAGGATCCTAGGGAGTCAGTGAACACGTATAGACTCGCCGAGTCGCTCTAGTGCACTCGCCGAGTCCGGTCAAAGTTGACCGTTGACCAGAGTTGACCAGTGTTGACTTGATAGGGATAGTCAGCCTTAGTTGTGAAAGTGTTAATTAGAGATATATTGTGTTATAGGAGGATTATAGCTCGGGGGATCGAGAGCGAGTGATTTCCGGGATTTGCGAGTTAGCGAGATACACGAGGTGAGTCTTCTCACTATACTTTACCTTGAGTAGGTAACCAGAGTTATGTGACAAAGTATTTGTATGCTATGTATGTTATGTGTTGTACTGCATTATTTCTATGTGATTTATGTTGTGCATGTTTATAGAGTTGGAACCGGAAGGTTCACAGAGTTAGAACCAGAGGGTTCACAGAGTAGGGTCCACGGACCCACAGAGTTATAGCCTCGAGTGGCTAATATGTGTTATGTGTGGTATTTTGCGGAACTCACTAAGCTTTGTGCTTACAGTGTTGGTGTTATTTGTTTCAGGTACTAGTGATGACCGTGGGAAGGCGCCGGCTTGATCAGTACACACACACGGGATTTTATGTTATCAGATCTTGGGAATTTTTATATAGCATGGATTGAGTTTCAAACACTAATGTTTTTATGAATATTAAATGATTTGTGTTTTTATAAAATGCGAAAAATTGTTTTGAAATTTACGTTGTTACACTTGGTTAGCTTAACAAATACCTTGAGGTTAGGAAAGATTCATGAGGATGGATTCGGAGGGTTGCAAAAATGAGTGTCGTATAAACTAAGGGGTGAAGGTTCATAAGGATTGTGAGTATATAGGAATGGAAAGTCTTTAGGAATTATAGAAACAAATACATGTATTGCGGTCTTGGGATAAAAACTGAGTTTAAAATGGACTGTTTTATGTGATATTGGTAATTCAAAATCAGTTTGCTTGGGGGCAAGCAAATGTTAAGTGTGGGGTATTTTGATATGTGCATATATATATATATATATATATATATATATATATATATATATATATGTTCATAATGATTATGAGTATATAGGAATGGGAAGTCTTTAGGAATTATAGAAACAAATACATGTATTGCGGTGTTGGGATAATGGCTGAGTTTGAAATGGACTGTTTTATGTGATATTGGTAATTCAAAATCAGTTTGCTTAGGGGCAAGCAAATGTTAAGTGTGGGGTATTTTGATATGTGCATATATATATATATATATATATATATATATATATATATATATATATATATATGTATATATTACAGCATATATTAATAATTTAGTCATTTTTATGTTCATTATAGAACAAAAGATACTTTATCTATTATATGTTGTGATGTAAAGGTAAAAGACATGCTCGGGAGCACAAAGAAAGCTAGAAGCTAGGAACTTGCATCAAGGCTAAAATGAAGAAAAGTCTCCTTACCACGTCGTGGTGACATTACCACGACGTGGCGTTTTGAATTTTCCCGTCGAACCTCAAAGACTTGCGTATTACATGATAAACCCAAAGGCCACACCGTGGTGGACCAACTTCGGGAAAATATATATATAAGGCACATTCCTCTAAAAATCTAAATTTTGTTGGAGCTTTAGTCGACTTTTGAAGGCCAAGAACACTATTTGGAAACTTGGAGGTGCAGAAGATCGATTAGAAGCTTGAATTTGAGAGATTTAATGCAAAACTTCTTATATTAACTTATTCTACTTGTGTTTGATTTTAGATTTCAAGTTGAATTTCGTTTTTATATCTTTATTTGCTGAAATCAAGAGCTGAAAACCCTAACTTTCATTTAGACAAGATTGCTTGCTTATTTATGGTTTGATTTATGGGTTGGATTAAGTTAAGTTGGTTACTTGTTATGTTAGCTTATTAAAGAACATCTCTATGCTTATGATAACTAATTTTATGTTTATTTCTTAGTTTAATTAAGTTTTCATGACCATCATTCTTAATTGACTTGAATCTTATGATCTTTGTGACTTGCAAAATTGTAGGACTACTGTTTTGACCAAAACCTAGGGTTAAATAGAAAAGTGGGTAAGTAATTATAGAAGCTAATATATGAGGACCAATCATATATTGAGTTGATTTAATTAACAAAATTGATCAATCCACTATAAGTCTAAAATAATTTGAACCAAATACTAGTAAATTTGTTAGTTTATTCGCTTGATCACCGTATGAATGAGCTTATTTGCTACATGATTAGATTAGTGAACATTAATCTGGTCATCTTAGAAATCGGTAATGAATAGAGCATTAATCCATTGCACTTCCATTAAATCAACCATAATAGCAAGTATATCGAATCTAAACGAAAGTCTCCCATTTATCTTGAATAAATTTATCTTTTGTGTTTCCTGCTTTTAGTCTTGCTCTTAGTTTTATTAATTGTTAATTAGTTCTTAGTTTTAGTTTGATTAATTAAGTTTCTAGTCTTGAAAAACTAGAGAAAAACTCCTTTCTTTTATTAAATTGTAATTTAGGTAACTTAGTAGATAAAATTAGCTAATAGTTCTGTTCCTTGTGTTCGATACCGTACTATTTGTGCTATTCTATTTTCGACTAGGTACACTGCCTTAGGAGTAATAATTAGTTAAATTAGTTGGTTAAAACTAGTGCATAATTATTCACACATCAGTCTAACATTCAAAAACAAATGACATCAAATTTGTTTCAGACTTATATCTAAATCTACCATTAAAAATAAAGCTATTTGACACGAAAATTACCACCACATAGTTATTACAATTGCCACCATGCAAAATTATTGAAGGGGGTCTTGCATATTTTTCATGGGTCGTAGTAAACATGATATGACTTCCAAAGTTCTAGTATATATGGGTGGGTCTATCCATCCGATATACATTCAACTGTTTCTGTAACAGCCATAAGACCAAACTCTTTTGTTTGTATTGAGATTCGACCAAGAGATTGTTGGATTAATGTCTAAGCCCGTAACTATATTTGGTATTTACTTGGCCCGGTTATGCATGGTCCTTTTGGGTTGCCTTCACCAAAGCAACTTGATAGGATGATTTTTGGAGAAAGAGGATTAATTATGATTTATTAATATATTATATGAATAATATATTAAATGAGAAATCATATTGTTTAATTAATATTAGTCAAGAATTAATTAAGAACTAGTTTTGTGACTAAAAGACATTAATTAAACTTAGGGATCTGGAATTTTAATTATAAGATAATTGAAATTGGGCTTTGGATCACCTTGGAACATAGGTTGGACGAATTCTATGGGAAGCCCATAAGGAATTCATCCAAGGGGTGTTCTAAAGGAAGTCCATGGGTTGCTTGGAGCCTAAGCAGTCAAATTAGGGTTTCCTTGTTTGATAACCCTAATGGCATCACTATATAAATAACCCTATGACCCCCAAAACGTGGTGAACTCTTTTGGTAGAACACTAGGACGTTTTTGGTGCTCTTTCTCCTTCTCATTAGTCATTCTCTTGCTCTTGGTGTTTGTAAACCATTAGAGGAGTGACATTTGTGACTCTAAGCTCCAAGGAGAGAAGATTGAAGAGATTCAAGCCATTTTACAAGAGTTAATCATCTAGATCTGTTCTTACATGTCAATTTCGAAATTAGTATGCTAGATCTAGGATTTATAAGTCTTGGATGAATTGCATGTTGATATGGGCATATTTAGTTATAAAATCCATGCATGATCTTAATACTTTATGTTAATTTTATCTCAAATAATGAACTAAAGGTGCTTAATTAGCTTAAATATTTCATTTTCAGCAACAAAGACATGCTCGAAAGGAAAATGAAGCGGAATTGGCGATTGGAGGCTTGGATCTTGGATTTTGAAGAAAGAAGGATGTTGCTGGACAGCTTGACCCCTCGTCAGTGTTTTGGCCATATCTCATGAACCGTAACTCCGATTGACGAGATTCAAAATGTTCTGAAAATTAGACACAATTTCGGACGGCTTTAGTGTTTTGACAAAATGCTGATTCCAAACGGACGCGACGAGTAGGGCATCAACTCGACGAGTTGGTCAGAAGTTTCGCGATTCTTGACTTTGCCTTACCGTACACGGGATTTTAAGTGATGAACTCGGCGAGTAGGTCATTGGACTCGCCGAGTAGCCCCTGTTTTCAGAATATATATATATATATATATATATATATATATATATATATATATATATATATATATATATATATATATATATATATAGAAACGATTCTCATTTGAACCCTAACGAATGGGGGAAGTTTAGGACGATTTTTGGAGGCCAGAAGGGTTCTTAAAAGCTGTGGTTTTCGAGATTTCAACCTAGATATCAACTTGGAAGAAGATCAAAGGCAATAACACACTACTTTTATCTTAATCTTTTGCATAAACCATGTTTAATTCAATCATTAGATTATGTTTTTAGTTTGTTATTTGTTGTAGATATGAGCTCAAAACTCATAACTTCTGTTTAGGATAGATGATTTTGTGATTATGGTTTGATTTTTTGGTAGGATTGATTTAATATTGGTGATTTTGTTGAGTTTAGCTTGTTAAAGAACCTTATGTGTGAATGATAACTATTTTTCTGTTAATAGGAAGATAATTAAGCTGCATGAACATGTCTTAATTGTTTACCTCATATGATTTATGTGAACACTTTATTATATGACTAGGATTAGCAAATGTGAAACTAGATTTAATAAGAAAAATAGGTAAATTCATGTGTGAGCTTGTGTGATGACCATCAACAAGAGGTTAACTAAAGGACCAAATTAGTTAACCATTACAAGTCTAAATTAACCCGAATAAATAACCTAGTGAATTGAATTAAATTAGACAACTGGCCACTGTTTGAGTTAGTTTGTTCTCTAAGGATTAGTGCAGCGAACGTGAATCTAATCACTTGAATCGGTAGCCAATAGAAGAATTAATCCATTGCACTATTACCATAATATCAACCATAGGATCACTTGAGTTGAACTAAACAAAAGTTCCCTTCGTTATTGAATTTAGTTGAATCTTTGCTTATCTAGTTTTTAGTTAAGTAGTCTAAGTATTAGTTGGTAAGTTTCTAGTCTTGCAAAACTAGAGAAACCCCCTTTCTATTACTTGTTTTATTTAGATAATATTAGCATTTATTTTAATTGTTTACCGTTCCCTGTGTTCGATACCCTACTTGCTTGAACTATATTACTAATCGATAGGTACACTGCCTTTCGTGTGTTTATTTTGTGTCTAAGTTAGTAGGATTAAAACTAGTTCGTTTCACACATATCAAGTTTTTGACGTCGTTGCCGTGGAATGGTTCTAAATAGTTAATTTTATTTGCTAATTGTTATCATATATTTTTATTTTTATTATATAGTTTGATTTTTATTTATTATGTATTTTCCAAATCTCGATGCTTTTGATGCTTTTCTTGAGGAAGTAGTACAGGAAATTGAGCAAGAAGATGAGGAGTGTGGATCAGATGAAGATTTGAAGAAATTTGATAGATGGTTAGATAGAATCTTGTCTAACGAACAAAAGCAATCCGAGTCACAAGAGCTAGAGTTAAAAGATTAAGAATTTAATCCAGAAAGAGATTTGAAGGAACTGGAAAGATTGCTAGCAGAGAGGTCAGACGAAGAACAAGAACAAGCTGAATTGCATGAACCAACCAGTGGTTTGACCATTACCATGACATGGCCCCCTGTATTTTCAGTTTGTGTTTCGAAGCATGGGGTGACGATTCCAACTTTGGAGAAATTTCTGAAGCGCGATCCATTTCTGATTAGTATCCAACCGGTTCCAACCCTTGTCAATATTCTTGGGTTTTATGAATTCAAGCTCGTTTGGCCAATTTTTGAAGCAAAGAGTCGCATTATACAAATTGGTCCAAAGAAAATATTTAATGCAATGGATGGATGGGCATCGAGTTTATTGGAAGTTTATTAAGTTGGGAGTCCAGCTAAAGACTCGCACAAAAAGAAGCGCTTGCGGGAGGCAACCCGTCAATAGAGTTTGCTTTTCTTTTTCTTTTTAAACTTCTAGTTTATTAGGGTAATTTAGGAATTTAATTTTGATGTTTGTTTTCCTTTTTCTATTACTTGTGTGTTGTTTTGATCTTTTCAGTTTGAAGCTTAGGATTGCATGTGAGAGTCTAGAGTCAAGGCTGACGAAGCGAGAAATCGAGTCTAGGCGAGAGAGGAAACGAAGTTTTGAGTCAAGCTATGAGTCCAATTTATAGAAGGGTTATAGAGTGTTTATTCCCTGAAGAAAAATAAGGGAAATTATTAGTTTATATAACCCCATACATTAGAAACGGACTTGGGCAGAATAAAATTTTTGTCACACAGCGGTCTACTCGCCGAGTGCATCTTATGGACTCGCCGAGTCCATGTGAAAATTCACGATTCTTCTGCCATTTACGCTTCAACTCGGCGAGTCTACATACTTACTCGACGCTTCGCTCATTCTTCTTACTTTTGAGCTGAAGATTTGATGACATTTGATATGGGCATTGGTTCTATTCTTTGAAGATCATTTTCCGAGCATTTCCAAGAGTTTTTCCCTTATATTTGGAGCTTTTATAAAGACTGTACCACATGAGATGTTTGACACCCAAGGCATGGATGAGCTGTTCCCATGTCTAAAGTCAGCCGAAGATGGAGCTTTAAATAAAGAAGATCAACCTCACAACTACTATCCTAGGGGAGTTTGTTCCAATTCCCTCTTTATTTTATTGTTCTTTATCATGCATTATATGCAATGGGGACATTGCATAAATTAAGTGCGGGGTAGGGGGTTGGTTATATTAGTTAAAATTTTAGTTAATTTTTGATAAATTTTGAAATTTTGCATAAAATTTGCTAGGATTAATTTAGAAATTTTTGGTAAAGCAATTAGGGATCATGCTAGTATTATATTTGATGATTCTATGAAGACCCAAATGTTTAGTTAAGCCAATATACGTTATAATGCATTTGTGACCCCCTTTATTCTAGTGAAATCATTGGACAAAAACACAACCTCGCTTAGTTTGAGGATCGCAACATGTTTAGCATCGTGTACCAGAAATGTATCCAAGAAAGCTTAAGTAGTCATTGCACACTAGACTAATGCCTTTAACCAATAAAGGATGAAGTTAAATTCCCTTGCTTAAACATATGTTTTTTGTAGGTTTTTAGTTTTGAATGGAAAAAGTGTGTTGAAAAAAAAAAAAAAAAAAAGAGAAAAAAAAAAGAAAAAAAAAGGTTGAAAAAAAAGAGTGATGAAATGTTTGAATAAAGAATCTACAAAGCTATGAAGACAAAGAAGAATGTCATGAAGAAAAGCTACAAAGTATAAAAGATTCAATCAAAAGTTGTATTTGTAATTTTCTTTTCTAGGTTATTTTATCGTATGTATGCTTGGGGATTTAACAAAAAATGACTTGATGTTAAGAAAGTTTTCTGGGGATGGATTCGGAGGGATGCATAAAATGAGCGTTGTTCAAAAGAAGTGGGCGATTTATGAGGATTGTGAGTATTTAGAATTGAGGGGGGTCCTTAGGAAAATTTTTAGACACAAATGCATGCGTTGCAGTCTTGGCATAATGGTTGGGTTCAATTGGGATTGTCTTATGTAATATTAGTGTACTAAATTTTAGTTTTGCTTGGGGGCAAGCAAAAGTCAAGTGTGGGGTATTTTGATATGGGCATATTTAGTTATAAAATTCATGCATGATCTTAATACTTTATGTTAATTTTATCTCAAATAATGAACCAAAGGTGCTTAATTAGCTTAAATATTTCATTTTCAGCAACAAAGACATGCTCGAAAAGAAAATGAAGCGGAATTGGCGATTGGAGGCTTGGATCTTGGATTTTGAAGAAAGAAGGATGTTGTTGGACAGCTTGACCCCTCGTCAGTGTTTTGGCCATATCTCATGAACCGTAACTCCGATTGACGATATTCAAAATGTTCTGAAAACTAGACACAATTTCGGACGACTTTAGTGTTTTGAGAAAATGCTGATTTCAAACGGACTCGACGAGTAGCGCATCAACTCGATGAGTTGGTCAGAAGTTTCGCAATTCTTGACTTTGCCTTGCCGTACACGGGATTTTAAGTGGTGAACTCGGCGAGTAGGTCACTGGACTCGCCGAGTAGCCCCTGTTTTTAGAATATATATATATATATATATATATATATATATATATATATATATATGTATATATATATATATATATATATATATATTGGTTGAGGTAAATAACAGCAAATAAACGAATTTTAATTGTCTAGCCATAATGGAAAACAAAAGATTAAGTAGAATGATGAGAATTTGCCTCAAATCTCCTTTGGAATTGGATTCTAGGTTGTATTTGATGTTTACATGTTCATCCATTGCTTGAAAAATCCATTTATTCCCTCTGCCCGACTGAACTCGGCGAGTCACTTGTTGAACTCGGTGAGTCAGCCCAACTCGGCGAGCCTAGATAGTGACTCGGCGAGTCCGGGAGTCAGACAGAGGGAAAATCTGGATTTTGCTATTTTTTTGCTGAAGGATAATTACCAAAAATGTTTTTCATCAATAAAATTCGAATTTTATCAATATTTGGTGATTATCCTTACCAAAATAGAAGATAATTGTCAAAATTAAGATAATTACTTATTTTATAAGATAAATATTAATTATTTGTAATTTTGTTTTGAATTATCTAGTAAGAAATTGAATTAGGTCAAATTTGGATAATTACCAATTATATGATTAATTTAATTTTTTGTAATTTGATCTTGATAGTTTTGAAAAGTTTCAAAACTTGCCCTCAAGTTTGGAATTTAAATTTTTGATTAAAAATTTAATTTTAAAATGCTAAATTCTAAAACCCTAATTTTTTGAAAAAATTCAAATTGCACCCTTATGATTTTATTAAATTAATTAAGTGTATAATTAAAAGAGAATTAATAAATCCAAAATGATATGGTTTACATTTAATTAAATTAAAGTATACTTTGTTAAATTAGACCACATGGTATTTTAAAAGTGTAAAATACACCCTTATACTATATATAAAATTAAACTTAATATTATATATGTATAACTTAAATGTCAGTCTTACCGTTAGTAGGCCTTATTCACGAAGTTGGTCTATAAGGGTGTTTAAGGAAGCGGCCTGTAAAATGACCGCCATTGGGTATCTACTCTTACCCACCGCACTCTTGACTAGTGGAAGGTCGTTAGCCGAACGGGTAGGATAAGGCAAACCCTTTTCATTAAAAGTATAATGAATTATAAAATAGCTAAATGTTTTTACAAAATTTTCAATCTTAGTTACTTTAGGAAAAAGTGAATTTGATGCAATTCCATGAAATTACACTTTCTACCCTTGTTAGGACGTTAGTGGAGTGTGTGTGGTTAACCGACACACTAAATGGGTTCTAAGCAAAGGTAGAGAAGGGTGACTCGATGTTTCTCATAGTTTGGTGGAGCGTGTGACTGTAACATTGGGGGCACCATGTAAGTTTGCATGGTTATTCACATCCTGTTTTGTGATCCTCGGCATCCCAGTCACAAATCGAGGGGCATATCGAGATTTAAACATGTCATTGAAAAGTTCAATGAATCTCAAAGGATCTAGGAGTTTTCGGTACATTTAAAACTTAATCACTTTTTCTTTTTCATGGTGGAAAATGTGACATCCCCATTTTCACGGCTAGAAAAGACCGATTTATTTATGTTTTGTTTTATAAAATCAGAGTAATCCTTTGATTAAAAGAGTTGCGGAATTTGTTCCCAAAACAAAATATGATAAGAATTTATCAAAGCATTTCTTTAAAGAAATGTATTTTCATTAAATAACAAAATCTCGGGATGTCATGTTCCGTTACAGACCAAAAGCATAAACAGTATAAAATAAAATAGACCTTACAACAATTATTTATAACTACTGATCTATAATCCAAAATCTCTCGTCACGTCCACCAACTTATACTCGTGTGCCATTACATGTAATGCAAAGAAAACTGAGTGGGTCAGGCTTGGGAGTCTGGTGAGCATATAGGGTTTTCAACCCACAATAACATAATTATTATTTTCAATCATCAAATAATCAACCCAATTACCCATCCCCATTATCTTCTTTATTTCTTAAGGTTTTACCCTAAGAATCAACTATCCTTTATTCATTTGTTACTAAGGATTTACCTAAGGAATTGGCACGAAGTCCATTGCTGCTAAAGTTTATCTATCATATACTAAATCCATAGTTATCAAGCGCAAACTCCATAGTCACCAAGGTTCATGTAACATGCGCTAACTCCATAGTCACCATGGTTCACTCAACATGCGCTAACTCCATAGTCACCAAGGTTCACTTAACAGGCACTAACTCCATAGTCACCAAGTTTCACTTAACAGGCGCTAACTCCATAGTCACCAAGGTTCATCTATACAGTACTAAATCCATAGCTACCATCGTATTATTATGAGGCACTAAATCTATAGCCGCTAGGGTTTTTAGAGTACACCGATGAACATCAAATCCACAACATTTACAAGTTGCGAGCTTGCTAGTGTTCCACAGGACTGTCTAGAATAGTCCGTGGTTGTCATCCCTACTTTGCTGAATGACGGGGGCTATAGTTTGGGTAAAGGTTTCACTCATTTTTCACCTGTCACCCTCATCTCATGATCTATATCATCGTTTGTCTCATCCTCAAACTCATCTTTTCTCACACACCAACTATTTCGTCTACCCATGTTCTACCCAACATATTTGTAGATATAAATTACATATATATATAGTTTAAATAATTTAAAAACCTGTATAAAACATTCATTCAACATCCATCTTGTGACAACTGTCAATTCAGGTCATTCTCAGACTCATGCATCTTTATAAAAACCATTCATGCACAACATGCCATGGCCTAGTAGTATAGATTAGCTCAAAATCTTGCATAAACTAGGATCCAACTAAGATCTAGGACTAATATACTTGACATTTACGATTCTAGTAAGTTGCTTAACTACAATAGGAAATGCCAATGCGATAATTAGAATAAAGCTTCAAGCTTTGTTATAATTGAAAGAGGGTATAAAACCCTAAAAAAAATTAAAACATTCTAATTATACTTCAACATATTTTTGAATATCAAACAATATTCCAAAAACCCTAAAGAGCCAAAAATCCAAAGTTATAAATTATAAAGCTTAAAAACCTTATAAAATTTGGCTATAAACTTCCTAATATCAAATTGTTATTAATAAAATTATGAATTATAGTCAATGAAATAGAAATTAAATTACCAAGTATTAATCATAATTTATTTGTTGAAAACAAGATTTTAAATAAATCCAAATTTGCTTAATAAGCACTTTTATAAAAATTAATGTCTTTATATAAATAATGGAGTTAAATTTTATAAAATTTGAATTAGGAGAGAGGAGGCCTAACCCACTCAAGAGCCGGCCATCCCCTCTCCCCATGCACTCTCTCTTCCCCAAAACTCAATGATTAAATTTATTCCCTCACTCCACCTCTTCTTTCTCCACTCTCTTACACTCCACTCTTCACACACTTCACTCTCTTCTTCCCTCTCTCTAAACCCACGAAAATCCTCTCATTCCTCTGCAAAATTTTGAGATTGTGAAGCCCTTGAAGTGTTCTTACTTCCCTCAAGATCATAACAAAGGTAAACAACATCATCTTCTTCCATAGTTACATGATTTTACTTCTTTTCTTTCTTAGTTTTCTCTTCTTTTCGGATTCTATGCCATTCCATGGCTAGAAATCTGTATATTTTCCCTTGTGGTTTGTAGATTCTCACCATAACACAATGCATGTGTTAGAGATGGTGAAAATCCGGGATCAAACCCATGCAAGGAGTGAAAAAGATGCACATATGATCATGTGACATCAAAACCTAATATTTCATGTTCTTCTCCATTTATTTTGTGTTCATGCATGAACAAAAGCATTTAAACCATTTCTAGTACATCTTGGATGCTCATTCATTCCATGCATGTGTTAGAAATCGGGCCTTACCAAAGACATGCATGATGTTCTTGTTGAAATACCCTAATAATGCACACAAGCAAACATGCAATCTGCCAGATTACTTTGTTCGACTTTGAACGGCCATAACTCAGTCATTTCTTAACCAAATCATGATATTCTTTTTGTATTGGTTAGTTCCACTAGTTAACTTTCAAACCCAACTGGTCTTACTGTAAAATATTAAATATCCGATTTTTGGCAATTTTTACAAAATGGTCACGCATACAGCTCTTTTTCTATGATCACTATTTTTGTCTTGCATAATCAATGGCCTTAAACCCAACCATAAATCTGAGGAAAAATACCTTAGAAACTTAACATATCTAGTGAATGATGGTTGAAATTTCGTGGCTTAAAACCTCACTGAATGGGCTACACAAATTCATGAACTTCAGCCACATCTACACTTCATGCATTATTGCATGCAACTTTTCTTAAATTGTTTGGAATCATTACCCTCATTTCTCTTCTGAATACATTTTTTTTACATTTTTCCTTTTGAAAGCCCTTGCATGCATGAGATAATCTGGAAATTTCAAGAGCTTTTGTTATTTCTTTGATTTATTAGAGTTATAGCTAAAACCAAGGGCATAAATCATATAAAATACTTCCAGAGGTCAATAAATCCTAAATAAATTCATGGATGATCCTTATGGGGAATAATGACCCCTCACCAAATTTCAGAAATTTTTGTTACTGTTTAATACGATTTCTAATTTTCTTTTGTTTAGGACATGATAAATTACAAAACCACTTTAGAGGATATGAAAATTGTATCTAACAAATTTCGCATACCTTACCTGTGATCGGTGACTCCAGAAAATAATTTCAAGATTTTTCATCATGTCTTACTATTTTTCCCAATTTTTGGTAATTATAATGGTCTAAAAATGGGAAAAATAGTTCTGATTATCCAAAATTCATGAAAATTTACCAGGATATTGTATTATACATTAGGAGGTTACATAAAAATTTTGAGGATTTTTCTCTACTGTAAACTATTTTTCTCTTATTTTCTAAAGTTAATTGCATTAAAATGCACTTAAATAAACATAAATACCCAAAACCAGTTTATACATTATGAAAACCCATTTTTATATTTTTCCCAGGATATTTATACTGTAAATGATGTTACAAAAATTTATGGTGATTTATTTTAACTGTTTAATATTATTTCTTCAATTAATGACTATTTAAAGGAATAAAACAAGGAAAAATAGAAATACCCACTGAAAAATATCTTTTATATTTTTCCCAGCCTATTTATGTACAATAACAGTTAATTAAAAAGTTTGGGTAATTTTGGAAATTGTTTTCTATTTATTTCAATTTTTATTGAAATAAATGCTCAAAAATCATAAAATATAATTAAACAGCTTGAAAATCCATTTTTATAATTTTCCCAGCTTAGTATTGTGTAATAACAGTTAAATAAAAAGTTTGAGAATTTTTATCCTTTGAATGCTATTTTCATGAATTTATGTTGTAATAAGGACTTAAAAATTTGGAAAATTTATATGCCAATGTTGTAATTAATCGCCCGATATGTAGAATTTCATTACTTCAGAAAAAGTGTAACTAATTGATATAAAATCCAATACTAAAACATAAATTGGCATTTCCCTATATGTAGAGTTTAGTATATTAGCATTAGATATCGACATGGAAACTCACTAGTGCGTGTGTTTGATGTCGTAGGATCCCGGTAGTAAGACGTTGGTGCATCCCGAAGTACCGCTTGTGCCTACACAAAACATCGTGAGTATTCACACACTCCCCTATTTTCCGTTTTATGTTTTGGGGTGGAAAAGCATGTCCAGAAAAACTATTATTTGCATGTTGTATTTAAATTGATTTGTATCAAACATGATTGCTATTGTATTGCTATGTTTCTTTATGTATGTCTATGCAACACGAAACATGAGAACTTATCGTACTAAGGCCCTTCCCTTATCTCTAACCATTAACTCTTTGAGCCAATGGTCATTATGGATAGCGCTATTAGGAATTGACAACTCCTCACTCGCCCGAATCACTGGAGTGCATGATACCATATTCATCTATGGAACAATAAGCATAGATCTCGATAGGGCTTCAGTCATAGGTTTGGTTGAGACTCATTGTTTGCTCATACACATACAAACTCGTTTCTCGTTTTAGCAATAAACTTGTATTCATTAATAGCAATCAACTATGTTTATCATTAAAGCAATGTACTTGTATTTACGAAAAGCCTTATTTCAAGCTCGATTTTATAAACTTGTGAACTCACCAACTATTTTCATAGTTGACGCTCGTTTTACATGCTTTTTCAGGAAATAATTAGTAAGTGGATGTAAAGATTCATCATCATAGAGCATGCTGCATCGTGTTGAAGCTATTATAAAGTTATATTTTGAACAATGTTATTTTGAAAAACTTGTATTTTGTTTCTTTTGAAGCTATGGGTTGTAAACTTTTAAATACTGCTATGGTGATGTATCTTTATCTTTTGCAATGAAACCGTTATCGCTGTCATACCTTGCGTTTCCGCTTTAGTGGGGTGTGACACATCTCAAGTAAACAAACAACGTATAAACGTATAACACGTATTTCATAGCAAATACTTCATATCTATGCGGTAGAAGAAAGTAACTACACACTCACTTGATAAGACGATGATCGGACAGCACCTCGTCTCTTAAAATAATCTTTTCCAATAAAATCGGGACGTTTTCTCCAAAACCGGGCTTCACGCGGGCAGAGTTTCGGCTCAGAAACTTTACTTCTCGGGATCTTTGGGGCTTTGGGACTCGCTTCGGGTCTCAGGATGATACTGAGGTTTTGGAGGTATAATTTGCACATAAAACGATGAAATATAGGAAAGAGAGAAGAAATGGGCAACCAAATTCGGCTTCCCAAATGATCTATTTATAGGGTTGGAGTCTGGCCGTGAACGCGGGTTCCCTCAACGAACGCAAGGTATTCCCACATGCATCATTGCTTACGAACTTTGGACTCGACAAGTGATGGGACTGGCTCTGATGCTCCGAACGCGGTGCATTCCCTGAAGGAACGCTTGGCGTTCCCCTTCAGCCAGCCTCGAAGTTTGTGCTTCAATATTTGAAATCCCGTAACTTTCGCATACGATCTCCGTTTTCGACGTTCTTTATATCCACGCATAGGTGAGATTATGCTCTACAACTCTCATTTAGACTCCGTTGGCTATTTTGAGTTTATTTTTATTATATTATTTTTAACTGGCCGGGACTGGAAAAGTCCGTTAAAAATCCATAACTTCTTCATCCGACGTCCGCTTTAGTCTGTCTTTTTACCGATGCACTACTATTAACGAGATTTTCGATTATCGTTTAGATTGTTTTGGCTAAAAATCACTCGATCTCAATTTCGAGATTTGGGTTGCATACCACTAAGTCGAAACTTCGAAAAATCATAACTTCCTCATATGAAGTTAGATTTGGGCGTTCTTTTTATGGACGCTCTTGGTTTAACGTAATATATGACTTTCGTTTAGATCACTAAGGATAATTATCGCTCTATCGTAAATTCACTATTTACGTCGCGCTATGTCGTGCCGGTTCTGTCGCGAAACTTCGACAGGTCACAACTTCTTCGTTATAACTCAGATTTCGACGTTCTTTATATGTATGGATTCCTTGTAACATATACTACAACTTAGTTAAGATTACCCCTTCTAAATAATCTTCCATCAAAAGGTCATTTTTGACGCCCATTGTCTCTAAATTGACTAGCACTGATCTACAGGCGTTACAGAAAATTAGTGAATCGTCATTCACTTACCTTCAGATGTTCTGTAATTTAGGTTACGACATCCCTCTCCCAAGTTGTAGAGTATTGTGTTGGGTCCTAGACTTAATATCTCATTTGGGTGTTTTATTAAGGACTCAATCAATCAACTAATTTGAATTTTCTCCCGTTTTGTAGATGTCAAAGTATGACAACTATGGTCTTCCCAAATCCCTTGGAACAAGCTTTCCACATGAAGATGATATTCCACGATTTGATCAAGGAACAAGAGATCATGCTTCACTTCCTCCACCTCCTCCTATTATTCTCCCTAACCCACAAGTTCAAAGGCTTGAAAAGTTCAAGCTCACTCAAGCCCAGTTGGCGATGAAAGATGAAGATGGAAAACCCGTGTGTGCTCACGTCCTAGGGATGAAATCACACATCGATAGGTTGATAATGTTGGGTGCAACTTTCCTAAAGAAGTTGGCTGTAGACTGGGTTCTTCAGTCACTCCCTGAATCATATAATAAGTTCTTAAGAGAGTATTATATGATGGATCTTGACGTGATCCTCATTGACCTAACTTACATGCTTATTGTTGTTGAATCATAAATGATTTGGCAAAGTAATGGAGTATATTTGTCTGGTAATTCAACCAACCATGCTTCCGTGGTCGCTCTAGAAGAAGCCATCTATTTCTGCTGCCAAGAGAAGGGGCGTTGGATACAAATCTGCCCCAATCACCTGAGGAATTTAAGAGATGGGAGAGTCAAGGAGTATGGCTCTACTTTAGATAAAATCCACTATTTAATTCTATTAAGTTCCTATTCATTGATTCTTAATACATGATGTGATAAGATTACATTTGGATGTTTTTGCAGGATCGGAGAAAAGAGAGGAAGCTTGATGGAAGAGCAAGATGAGTCTGATCACGAAGAAATGGATTACGATCACATGGATTCGAAGACCAGATCTTTAGCTTATGAAGTTATGATAGATTTGTTAGGAATATTTGATTGCATAGTTTTTCAGTTGATTTTGCATTGTAAGGACATGTTTTCCGCTGCTTTTATAAACAAAATAATTTTTTTGTTTTGTCTTATATATATATATATATATATATATATATATATATATATCCTTGCAATAAAATCGTTGTGAAAAATTGATGTTTGTGTATTTCTATAAATGGATGTGATTCTTAGTTATTTTATTTATGGAAGTGTCGAATTTCTCTAAGTAAGGAAAGATTCACATTGCCCAAATTTCAATTGGAAAGAAGCTTGGAATCATATGATTTAAGTCATGTGATGTATGGAAATCTTAATACTTAGAAAATTTAAGACTAATTCCTTAACAAAGAGTCAAGTGAAGTACTAGAAGATTGGGTTCACAATGTTGTGCACTAGTTGAGTCCATCATAAATATCAACAAGATTATTCATCATATTTATTAAAAGATTAGTGAATATGATCATGCTTATAGGATTAATCATGGTTCTGAATCATTGAAAAGTGTTAATGAATGACAGAACGGATAAGAAGAATCAATGAAGGCAGAAAGATAAAAGGTATCTCCAATCTAAGAAGAAGAGAGGGTACTTTTGTATCATGTTTATGATCGTCTTAATGATTAAGAACCATATCACAATTGATCCTCTAAGGACATCTTAGTGCACTAGTATAGCTAAGAAGAGGAATCATAAATTGTTGAAATGGTTAAATCAAAAGGACGAGCCATACTTCGTTCCAAAAAATCAAGTCTTAGAGTCATACTCCAAGATTGTGAATTGAGTGACACATCTTAAGAAGGTCTAACACACTCATCAAATGTGAAGTAGAAAATTGTTTTTCTTACTCTTGCATGTTTGAAATTAGTAAGTTGTGATGTCTTGGAGAAGACAAAGACCAACTAAGACCAACTGTGTGTAGCGGTTTGTCTTGATATAGACACACACTAATTCTTGAATATTTGTTTTATCAAGAAATGTTTCTTGATAAGAGAATCTAATATGTCAAGATGTTAGTGGGAGTCTAAATGATCTTGAAAAGTTTCAAGAACTAATCAAGAGTAAACCAATTAAACATTAGCATACGACTTAAGGATTGTAGCCTATCGTGTTGACATATTCTTGTTTCTATGCAAATCCAGTTGAGTTGATTATGCATATGAGTTCTACGAGTTCTCAATAGAGTGCATAAGCCAAGCACCTTGTTCAATGAAAGTACATTGACTGGCATAGGTGAGCTGCTAAATAACTTGGAAGCAATGGTGGGACCCTTGATGGCAAGAAATTAAGTATGAACAAGTTCTGTCCATAAGAGTTTAGATCTGTCACAAACATTATGTAAATCACGGATTCCCAGGTATCCTATTGTAAGTATTTATATTGAATTTTAGAGAGGGACTCGGCGAGTAGACGCTCAGACTCGCTGAGTGGGATGGCACATCTTTTGGTCTGATTTAATGATGGACTCGGCGAGTCCGTGCTGTTAAATGAAACCCTAAATCTCAGGGCCCGAGCCCTATTTAAGGACCTTTATAGCCACCATTTGCGGCTACCAGACCCTTAAGAGAAACCCTAGAAGAGCTTGAGCGTTGTGTGAGGGAAGAAGCCATTATTTGACCTTTGTGGGTTGGTTTTTGCAAGAAGAAGGTGGTTCCAGCTTAGAGGAGGCCAAGGAGGTTTCATATCTGTGGATTTCAAGCAAAGGACATCATCCTTGAGGTAGCTTATCGATCCTTTTCTGTTTGTTAAAGAATCCATGGATATAGGATTTTCTATACCCTTTACTGGGTTGATTTGTTGGGAATATGGTCCCTTAACATGTTTAGACTTCAGATCTGGACACATAGTGGTCCAGAGAATGTTATCCATCTTGATTTATGATGAGTTATGGGGGAAATGGACTTAGGATGTTGTATTTGGGGCTATTTCTTCAAGTAAAGTTATTTGGACATTGCATGAGTATCAACATCAAACCTTTACGTGTTTATTGAGCTTGGGAAGGTTAGATCTATGGATTAGAGGAACATATCTGACCTCAGAAGGTCATCTGAGTTTGAGCATGGCGGCAACTCGCCGAGTCCATAAGTGGACTCGACGAGTCGAGTCGAGGTTGCCCCACGATTCGTGACAGGTGTAACCCGTCGAGTGGATGGATGACTCGATGAGCCAAGAGAGGCTGAAAGGATTCAGAGGACCCGCATGGACTCGCCGAGTCGCCCATGTGCACTCGACTAGTCGTGTCAAAGTTTGACCGTTGACTTTCGTTGACTTTAGGGTTCTGGTCAAGGCTGATTCAGGAGAGTTCAGGGAAGGGTAGAATCGCCTTCTACCCAATTTGTAGAGATGAGATCATGAGAGAATATTGATCAGGATGTTATTTGAATGATAGGGGAGGCTAAGTCGGGACATTTAGCACGAGAGTTTATCCGACTTCATTGAGGTGAGTCTTTTCACTATACTTTACCTAGAGTGCTAATTAGAGTTGTGTGACAGGGTATTTCGTATGCTTTTGCATGATGTGATTTCTATGTGATTTATGCTATGTATGTTACAGAGTTTTCAGAGTTAGGACCAGAAGGTCCACAGAGTTAGGGCCAGAGGGCCCACAGAGTTATGGGACTGGAGGGTCCAACGAAGACGCACTGACCAGAGGATCAAACAGAGTTATAGCCTCGACTGGCTAATATGTGTAGTGTGTGGTATTTTGGGGAACTCACTAAGCATTATGCTTATAGTGTTGTGTTATGTGTTTCAGGTACTAGTGAGGATTGCGGGAAGGCGTCGGCTTGATCCGTACACACATGAGGAGCTTTTACATTTTATGATCTTGGGATGTGATGTTATGAATTGATTATGTGATACAATGATATTTTTATAACAATTATGAATGAAGTGTGCTTTTAAAAATGTGAAAAACTATTTGAAAATTTTGAGTGTTACACATTATCTTATGATTATGGTTATAACAAATTCGTATGGATAGGAACACATGCACCATAAAATCTAAGTGTCTTAAGGTTTCTCTCCTTCATGAAAATGATTGTGAGGAAACGATTTCACTAAGAGAGATTTTAAGGAGATAGCGATTATGTAAATTGCATTCTCAAACTCGATTATGATTACGACATCCCTCTTCATAATTCGAATTGTGAGATTTGGCAATTAGTTTAAACATTTAAGACTTATTGCTATAAGTGCTGAAATTGTTTAGACACACATATAAGTTATCTAAGGAAAGGTGTATGAGGTTGAGAAGCTTAGATAAAGGCTTATCGAAGCATAGCGTATTAGAATTATGAACTTTGGAAGTCAATAAGTATTGTTTTTTAGAAGTCCAAATGTTTTCTGAATACGTGTCAAAGCTAGTGGGAGCATAAATGTTATACTGGTATGGAGATAATTATCATGTTTGTGGGAGCATGATTATTATTTTAAATGTTGCAAGTTGACAATATTAATTATAGAAAAAACAAAAGTTTCACCTTGCAAAGTTACAGAGGTTAAAAAATTGTTTTTGCTATAATTAAGGGAGAGAATGTTATAGTTTGTTTCCAATCTAAAAGCTTAGATCGATAAATTTTAATTGAATTTAGTCAAGGATATATTTATTAATTGCATTCTCAAAGTTCGATTATGATTACGACATCCTTCTTCATAGTTCGAATTTTGAGAAACCGGAAAATAGAAATATTATGGCAATATTATAGCAAGAAACTAGTAAAGTATCATGTTTTCATTATGAATCGGATCTCATACGCTTCAGGTATAGGATCGATTGCATATGCTGTAATATTCGATCGTTCTAAAATTTCCAAATGCCTAGGGCATTTAGAGGGAAAAAGGGAATAGAACCGAATTTGACTAAAATAATTAAACAACTGTCAAGGACAATCTAAGGTTCGCTAATGATTGGTCGCTTGTGGGAAGTTGGAAGCATAGTAACGAATGGACCATAATGGCATTATTATGACTAGATATGATTCTATTATGTTTTCGTATGGCAAATATGGAAATGTTTCCATATTGGGAGTTGGATATCGAGAATCTATGTCTAGATTATAAACTTTTATGTAAGAAGAATGTTTAAAGGAATGTACTTTGAATGTGAGACTTCACATCTATGTAATTGTCTTGTAACAATCTCCAATAGAGCACTTTGTAATTTTATTAGCAAAGTCTTGGTGACTTTGGCGCTGTGATATTACGAAAGGATCGTTGCATAAAATGTTAGAATCTAACATATTCTAGTAGAATTTGTATTCTTACACTAATTGATTAAGATTAGGAATTGTGAAATGAGCATCATTGGAAATCTGTTCATTTGATCTATTTCACAAAGTAAAGACCATAGGTAAACATAGTGTGCATGCTTGGTGCATGGGACATCTGTTGTTATAATTCAAGTAAGAAGTTGATTACCCGAAACAACAAATAATGAGTAATCAATATGGTGATTAAATAAAAGGTGTTTTATTTATACTCAAAAGTTTGGGGCCATATAGGATTAGTATTATTCTTGTGTGTTTACTTTGCATGTTTTGACTTCCTGAATAATAATATTATTCAAACCCTCCACAGTCGCTCATACTTTGGAAGTAGGTATGAAAGAAGACTGTCATGAATCCATTTGTAGATTTACTAAAGCGTTTAGACATAGCACAAGTTTGCTACAGAGTTCATGAGTGCTGCTATAAGATTAGAGTATTGTATTAAACCCACACTCACTTGGATAGCTTCATGGATTTTATCATGAGTGATTGGTGAGATGATATCATCTTGTATTCTTGAAACCGAGATGTGTGAGTTGTATTCTACAAGTCAGTTGCACATTGATAATATGTAAACGCACCAGTAATTTGGTGTTATAAAACATATTGTTGTGTGTGATTTATGAGTAGGTACAAGTGAGCATTCAAGTCGAAGTTTATCTGAACCTTTTACCCAAAGTGGGATAAAAGCGATATATGTGGGCCCCTCAATGATTTATTGATGACACCCTAAGCGCTTGGCCAAGCCGGGACTAAGTTGATGTGTTCAATTGTAGTCTGTTGTCATTCGTTATAAATCGGAAATCGGGAAACAACACATGAACAGAGAGTATGATTAAAATTCATGTCTCAGTTCATACGATATCTAGAATGGAGGAATATATGATCCCTTATCTAAAGGACAAGTTGCTGATAAGATTAGAGTTCGACAGCGTCTTTGAGAGCTACGAATGCTAATCGGATTGTACTTACATTATAGTTACTAGACTTATCAAAGTGGGAGACTGTTGGATTAGTGTCTAAGCCCGTAACTATATTTGGTATGTACTTGACCTGGTTGTGCATGGTCCTTTTGGGGTGCCTTGACCAAAGGAACTTAATAGGATGATTTTTGGAGAAAGAGGATTTATTATGATTTATTAATATATTATATGAATAATATATTAAAGGAGAAATCATATTGTTTAATTAATATTAGTCAATAATTAATTAAGAATTAGTTTTGTGACTAAAAGACATTAATTAAACTTAGGGGGCTGGAATTGTAATTATAAGATAATTGCAATTGGGCTATAGATCACCTTGGAACATAGGTTGGATGAATTCTATGGGAAGCCCATAAGGAATTCGTCCAAGGGGTGTTCTAAAGGGAGCCCATGGGCTGCTTGGAGCCTAAGCAATCAAATTAGGGTTTCCTTGTTTGATAACCCTAATGACCTAGCTATATAAAGACCCCTATGTCCCCAAAAACATGGGGAACTCTTTTGGTAGAACCCTAGGACGTTTTTGGTGTTCCTCCTCCTTCTCATTAGTCACTCTCTTGCTATTGGTGTTTGTAAACCATTAGAGGAGTGACATTTGTGACACTAAGCTCCAAGGAGAGAAGATTGAAGAGATTCAAGCCATTCTACAAGAGTTAATCATCTAGATCTGTTCTTACATGTCAATTTCGAAATTAGTATGCTAGATCTATGGTTTATAAGTCTTGGATGAATTGCATGTACAATAGAGAAACCTAGATCCAAGCTTTAGGGTTTGTATGAGCACATAAGATGTTCTTATGTATGAAACCCATTAGAGATAACATTGATAACTTCCTTACCAAAAACACATCGCACCATCTTTAATTCGTCTTTATCTTTGTAGCATGTGAAGAATGTTGAAGCTTGAGGAAGGTTTATACTTGTGAATTTAATATAAAAAGAGAAATATTAATGTAGAAGGAAACATGCAAGTGAAATGACTGTAATGCTCTCAGATGAGGAGTACACCATAGTTATTAAGGGTACAAAAGTGTTTTTGTCCTTAATAAGGACAACTTTTATAAGGGTTTCAAACTTATGGACCATCTTTACAAAAATTTCCTGATTAGGACCAAATGTGGTATTTTTGCCAAATACAAAAGACCATTTATGTAGTTTTGTGTTTTACATAAGGGATCCCTTAAAACAATGGCATTTTTATTTATTTTTATCCGTAATATTAATATTACAAGATGTTTGAGAGGGTTTTCAATCAACTTATTAACTTTTTGAAAAAACCAAAAATTTTTGAGTTTTTTTTAAAAATATTTTTTACATTAAAAAGTTATTTCCCCCTTCTCATATAAATAGTCCATGTTTTCTTTTTAGTTTGTCCCAAAATAATAATCTATTTCTAAAAATAAATATTACTTTTACCAAAATACCCCTTATTATTAGTTAAACTACCATTAAATTAAATATAACTACCATAAAATTAAATACAACAAAAAGATACAATTATCATTTTATTTAATAAAGTTAGTGGTAATTAATGTTTCTTTATTTTTTTTTCTTGTTTGCGGACAGTAATTTTAAAACCAATGGAGTAATATTTACCGACAAAAATACAAAAATGGTTCATGTGGTTGGCAAAATTATGTGGTTTCGGTCGTGCATCAGTGGGCCAATTTTGGATATTTTTAGTGACTTTGGTTCCTATCAGCTTAAAAAGACGATTATACACTTTATATTTGTTTTTTCTTTTAATTTTTTATATTTATATTAATATTTTTAATGAATTAAAAACAAAAGGCCCACCATCCCTCTCTCCTCCTGCTATCTTCTTTCTAACTCTTTTCAAAACACACACTTAACACTATCAAGAACATATACCCACAATCTCAAGAACACCTCCAGCTTGAAAAGACGATTCACCGCCACCACCATCCGTCGCCAACCACCTCCATTTTCTCCACCGTAATCCCACATATCTCCTTACTTAACCTGTTGCACAATCGATATTCTAGGTTTGCTCTTCAAGAACAATCGAATTTATGGGTTTGCTTCTAGAACTAAAATTGATTTCTGAATCTAAAAAAGCTTATGAGCAATGGGTTTTCATGAACAATTGATTTCTGAAAAATCGATTTCACCTGTGTATTTTCATATAATTTCTAAGTTTAGGGATTGAGTTAGAAGAATAGTGGAGGAACAAACCCTTTTGCTTTATCAGAGGTACTAGCGCTCATCTGGTTGTTGTTCTTTAAGGATTTCTGAAAGTGGTCACCGGAATCGAAATGCCGTTCACATTGAAAGGGGTATCAGGCCCGATTCTCATTCAACATTTCAAAATTTCAATTAAATCCAAGATACGCACATGTTTCCTCCATCGTCTCTGGTCACTCTCTATCCTTCCCAGTCAAATACGAATTCGTAGCCATACCTCTGACGCCAATCTCTTTCAGTCTCATATGCTCCATACTTCGTCTCTTACTGCTCACAGTCGCACCATCTCTTTGTCTTTCTACTCCGGTGGACAGCTGCAGGCAAGCGACGATCTTTTACTCCTCCGTGCCTCTAACCTCCATCTGTCACTCACTCACAAGAAGCCCGCTTAGAATCTAACTTTTGTTCAGATCAGTTTTACACTTTCGCTTTAATGCTTTTGGTATTCTCTCATTCCAGTGTGGAAGTGTTACTTTGTGTTAATTGCTAGCGGGTTGTGTGTTTTTGGTCAGCTGGGTTCATCGATTTGCTTTGCTTGTTTCGATTATTTTGAGTTTCATTTTAATGTGGGTTGTTACATGGATATTGTTAAGAGAGACTTTTTTAATTAAAATAATAATAAATTAATTAAAAGAAAATAAAAAAGAATTATCTAACGGCATATTCATAATTTTAGATTGGCATATTCATAATTTTAGATTGGGTATGTGGACCAAAACTGAACAAAGTATTCAAAATTGAATCACCAAAACTTTTGGACCAAAACCATCAAATGTTGCCAACAAAGGACTATTTTTGCAATTTTGTCAATATTTACCAAACATTTTATAATTTTTTTTAACGGCCAAACACCCCTTGATATCTTTATAGTTTATGTTATCATAAAGACATAAACTCAAACCTAATTCTCAGCTTCTCGCCGTCTTCGTCTTCCAAAACCCTCGCCGTGTTCTTTTCAAAAACCCTCCTCTCCTTAACTCTCCCTGCTTCTTTCTTTCATTTGAATCACCTCTACAGAGATGAGGCCATTAGACGAAGCCGAGACGACTCAAGTATTCGAGAAGCTATTCAAATTCACAGGCAACAATCTCAAGAACCTCGTCGATTCTCCATCACACGAAGGCCCAGATCAAAACCCAGGTCGCTATTGCTTCCGTCTCCACAAGAACAGAGTCTATTACGTCTCGGAGTCACTAGTCAAACGCGCCACCAACGTGAAGCGAGAAAACCTCGTCGCCATGGGGACCAACATCGGCAAATTCACAAAAAGCGGCAAGTTCCATCTCACGATTCAGGCCTTGAATCTGTTGGCTGCTAATGCGAAGCATAAAGTGTGGCTAAAACCCACTTCGGAGATGTCGTTCTTGTACGGGAACGATGTCGTGAAAGGTGGGTTAGGCAGGATTACTGATAACATCAATGCGTATGATGGGGTGGTTGTGTTTTCTATGTCGGATTTGCCTTTGGGATTTGGGATTGCTGCGAAATCGACTCAGGATTGCAGGAAGATGGACCCTAATGGGCTTGTGGTTATTCGCCAGGCTGATACTGGGGAGTATTTGAGGAATCAAGACGACCTTTGAAGAAGAATTAAGAGCCCAATGTTTGGTAAGTGCGAGTTATTGGGCATTGTTTGTATGTGCTACCTCATGATTATGATATGAACTTGATAAAAAGTTATTATCTTGATTTAGTTTTGCAAGTTAGTCACTTTTTTTTGGGTATCAAATGAGTTTTGTAGTTGAGTATCTAATTAACAATTATGGATTATGATATTGTTGATGATTAATGGTATGGTCGTATAAGTCAAGATTCGTTTCAATTCTATACAAAATTATGGGATTTTCTTGCTTCAGTTACATTGCAAAATGAGATAGAACATATGGATATGATTGTAGCAAAATGTTTTTCTTTCCTTTTGGTGGTTGAGACTTGAGTTTGGGTTTCTTGAATCATTTGTGTAGTATGTGTTTGTGTATGAGTTTGCTTATTAGGTGAGAACTTAGAACCGTGATCTTATTGTTTATTACCTGCGTTTGTATTCATATGCTTTGATTCATGAGCTGTTGGGAGAAGGGTTCTCTCAAATGTGAAAGTTTTGCTTTAATTCACAATCATTTATGTATTGTGCTCCTTTATTTGCACTTATTCTCCAATAAGTAATAGAAGTTTTTAAATGAGTGTTTTTTAAGTACCCCTTTGTTATGTTATGACATGACAAAACAACATACGATAAGAGAGGACAGGAGTGATTAGAAGGGTTTGTAACACACGTGCATTGGATTAACACTATTTTGAATTTTTTATGTCATTTAAGGTGTTGAATAAGTCATTATTTATTGCATATGCATTGTTCCAGATTATGGGTTCAGGAGTCTCTAGTTATATGTTTATGGGTATAATGAGAATGTGACTATCTCTAGTTATAAATAAGTCATTATTTATAGACTGATTCCATGTTGACAAATAGATATAATAAAATGTGTATTTGTTGGAAAATATGTTTGAGTTGTTAAAAGTTGGGAAATAGTTTATAAGCATGTTGAGCACAGAGCGTTTGGAAGCATTTGAGAGCTTCTAGCGTTTGTTGCTTTTTATTATTCGGTTTGGTTTGGGTTTCGGTTGCTATTTCCCCTATTTTGTTGAACCAAACAATAGTAAAATAATATATAATTTTCATTTATATCATTTTATAAAATATGTTTCGATTTTTCTTAATAAAGTTTATACCTTTATATCATATTCTTTGTGATGGTTTTAATTAGTTTGTTAATTTTGTCTTTATCACTTCTTCAAACGTATATTCTTTTCAATTCATATCTTTTTTTAATCATATTTTTAATTTGTTTGTTAATTTTGTCTTTTATCACTCCTTCAAACGTATATTCTTTTCAATTCATATCTTTTTTTAATCGTAGCTTGTCACTCTAGACTTTCCATTTAACAAAATTGTGTAACGATCAAACAATATAAGAACAAAATTTTGTTTGATGACCAAACAATATAAAGAATGATAAGTTTCACAAATTTTCTTTTAATATTTTGGATGTTAAAAAATTGATTAAACTGAACCGAACAAATTGATAATTGACTAAACTGACCAAATAGAAATCAAAAATGGATTATTGGAGAAATATTACATAACCAACTAGATTTTGAAGGTTCCTAAAATATTGATGACTATCTTGAATTAATAGATAGTCGATTAAACTGACCAACTAGAAATAAATCAAAAGGGGATTATTGGAGAAACATTAAAGTTAGCCAACTAGATTTTGAAGGTTTCTAAAATGTTGATGACAATCTTGAATTAATCGACCAAATAGAAATAAATCAAAAGGGGATTATTGGAGAAACATTAAAGTTAACCAACTAGATTTTGAAGGTTCCTAAAATGTTGATGACTATCTTGAATTACTCGATAATCGATTAAAATGACCAAATAGAAATAAATCAAAAGGGGATTATTGGAGAAACATTAAAGTTAACCAGATAGATTTTGAAGGTTCCTAAAATGTTGACTATCTTGAATTAGTTCAAACCATGCATAGAACCATTGAAGTTAAAGATGAAACTTGAAAGGCAGCCGAAAGGTAAGAAAAAAAATCAAGACTTCGTACAAGCCAAAAAGGTTTCTTACAAGCCATTATCAAGCCAACATTTCCTATGTAGAGTACTACTTAAAGAAGACAAAAACTGCCAAAATGTGGTATTATGTGGTATGTATTTTTTTTTTCGGGTTTTGGTCCAAACCTTAATTTTTTTTTTATGGTTATTTAGAGCTAGTTTCGTTGCATATTTGATTTCTCAGAATATTAAAATAACTGTAATACCCTTCATTTCCATTTTTCTTTCACTTTTTATAAGTCTAATACTTATTTAATTATTAAAATAATTAAAAAATAAGAAGGGCTCACCACTACCTCCTCCTCCCCCCCCTCTCTCTCTCTCTCCCCCCCTCCCCCCCCCACCCACCCACCCACAAGACGGCTACTGTCCTAAGGCCACGACTACTGTCGCCGTAAAGCCACCACCACCGCTGCCTAAATCTTGCTTATTGAGGAGGTTTACCTATTAACTGCAATCATTAAATTCAACTGGAATAACTTCTGAGCTTGGGACTAAGCATATGGATCTTTCATTTACCTTGAATTAGCCATCGGAACGTCGTTTATTTTCTTGTATTTTGTAAGCGTGTGAGAAAACGATGCCCAGGAACATTTTGGGGTTTATTTTTTATCAAAAATTTCACACTATTAAAAAAATTTAGGGCTTGTTCTCAAACAAACCAAATGTAAAATCAAACCTGAGATAGAATAACAACAAGGGTTGGATACTTCCCCACAAATTGAAATCGATCACATGTGTCGAGATTCTCTTGAAGGTGAACATGGGCTCCCCTCTCAAACATTGTTTTTTTATGATTTTTGAAGAACAGTGGAAAATAAAGGCTCAATCTCTCTCTCTCTCTCTCTCTCTCTCTCTCTCTCTCTCTCCTTTTCTTTCTTTCTCGATTTGCTTCATTTCTTCTGATATGTACGTATTCAAATCACATCCTGTTTTTTCTTATTTCCTCGAATTGCATATTGAAAATGATGATGGTGGTGTTAATGGTGGTTTATATGGCAGTGGTGCTTGTTGGTTGTGTCTTTTGTGAAGAAAGTCAACCGGGTATGGTGTTTTGAAAGTGATGCTGGACAAGGTTATTCTTTTGGATCTTATACATGATGACCAAGCTTGTGAAATGGAATCAAAGACAACGTGGATATGTAAACATGTGTGTGTGTGTTTATGTGTTTGAAGAAAAACCCAAATCAATGTGTAAACATGAAACTTCCATCAGATTTAACCATCTTGAACCTTCACAAAGAAGACGATGAACAATGAATCTGTAAAATATGTGTGTGTGTGATGTTTGTGTGTTTTTCATACATGAGAGAGAGGTAGACCCATATCTAAATAAAACCTTAAAATAAACATAAAAAAAATATTAGGAGGTGTAACGTCTGTGTTTCTTGGCTAGACATTAATGATGATGTAATAGTCAAGGTTAACCTTTGTAAACTGTTTTGAAATAATACAAATGTATTATTTGAGTATTATGTGTATTATGTTTAATTGTGTGACTTAAATGAATTAAGAATAAATATGAGTGTTAAAATAAAATATTAGATAAACCCAATATCTATACATAAAGAGGTAGTGGTCGTGACAAGGATTCCGGATATATAAATAATGCCGAAATCCGAGTTATAACGAAGAAGTTATGACCCTTCGAAGTTTCGCGACAAAACCGGTACGACACTGCGTGACGGAAATAGTGAATTTACGATAGAACGATTTTTTAGCCTTAGCGATCTAAACGAAAGTCGTAGAATACGTTAAACTGAGAGCGTGCATGAAAATAATGTCTAAATCTAACTTCGTATGAGGAAGTTATGATTTTACGAGGTTTCGACTTAACCGTATGCAACCCAAAGTTCGAATATGAGATCGAGTGATTTCTAACCGAGACAATCTAAACGAGAATCGAAGATCTCGTTAATAGTTGTGACATCCCCAAAATCATGGCCAGAAAAGACCAGTTTAATTTATGCTTTTAAAATAATTTCAGAGTAATCATTTGATTAAAAGAGTTGCAGAATTTGTCCCCAAAACAAAACATGATAAAATAAGGTTTATCAAAACATTTCATAAAGAAATGTACTTTCACTATTTATCAAAACTCGGGATGTCATGTTCCGATACAGACACAAAAGCATAAACAATAAAACATAGACCTTTGTGACAACCTAAAGTTTATTCCGTTACATTACCCCGTTACCGTTAACGGAATATTCCATTTTATAAAAGTTCCAAAGAGGTCGCCAAATAAATAAATATTTTATTTATTTATATTATATGTCGTTAACGTCGTGATAAAAGAAATAAAGACACTTAGATTACATTTCCATATTAATTTGGAAAAAAAAGTTAATTTTATTACGACCACTAAATCGGGTGCGACCAAAAGCCCCGTTTAACGACAGTTTTGGGTAGATTTCCACTGAGCTTCAACTGCAACCCCTATATAAGGGAGAGTAAACTCCATTTCCACCTTTTTACTCTCTCTCTAAACTCTCTCTCTACAACTTTTTCCCGAGCAAAAAATCGTCCGTTTCGAGCCCCAAACGAGTAGGTAAACTATCCTAACTTGTTATATAGCTTATCTAGCCTAAAAATTCGAGTTTAAAACATAAAATAAGGGAAAAATGATGTGTTTACGGCCCAAGAACACTCTTGGACCGTAAACACCATTTAATGGGGTTTTTAAGCCCCAAAACCCCTCCAAATTGTCCCTAAGGCTTAGATACGACTTGTAGGCTTATGGATTCGGACTTAGAACACCTTGAACTATAATTTTAGGGAGTAAAATTGAGTTTACTGCCCAAGAACTTGCTTGGGCCGTAAACTCCTCTTCATGGGGAGTAAACTCAAGATTGTGTGCTAGAAATGCCCCAAACACCCCCCCCCTATGGCCTTGGAAAAATACCTTGAAGCAATTCCATGATTGTAAGGGCCTTAAACTTTAATAGAACTAAGGGAGTAGGAGTTCACGGCCGTGAACTCCCATGGAGGTGGTTCATGGGCCGTAAACTCCCATTAGGTGTCCAAAAGGTGCCCAAACTCCTTCATTTGACTTGGAAAAATACATAGGATTTATTCTCTACCACTTAAGCCCTTAAAACACCCAAGGAATGTGTCAGTAGGAGCTTACGGCCGTAAACTCCCATGGTTGGGGCCGTAAACTCCCATTTGGTCCATTTAAGTGCCTTAAACCCATTCATACCTTTTATATTTAGACCTAGCAAAATTCCACAATTGAGATAAGGCCTTTAAGCATCCTAGAACACCCTCACCATGAGTTTACGGCTGTAAACTCATGGGGAGTTGTCCCAGCGCTGTGAACTCTATGTATAGAGTTTACTCTTGAAGAGTAAACTCCATTCCTAAGCCATTCAAGCCCTTAAAAGTCACTCGGGACACCACTAACGCTTAATTAAAAGTGTTTTCGCACTTAGGAAGCGTATACTTGTTTAATTAGTATTAAATGTACTAATTGTATGTGAACATATGTTATCATATGTTAAATAGGTCACTAAGTGTGTCCAAGTCTTTACTTGACACTGAGCACCCAACCGACACCTTCGTCGGATCCACTTACACCAGGTGAGTTCATACCCCTGAATGAACCTTTTAAATGTTTTTACATGTTTTATAGGGGGGAATACAAGTTAAACATGTCAGTTATCATATCAATCACATGTGACTGATAACCCACATGCACAAGGATTTACCACACTGTAAACTGTTTTACCGAGTAGGATACTATAAATGGTTTTCTAAAATGTTTTCACTTGCTCAAAACTCTTACTTATACTGTTTGATCAAAGTTCATTCTAAACTGGTTTATGAAAGGTTTCCAAAGAATTTCTAAAGGTTTTCAAACTTATTTTACCAAAGAACACCAAGTTGTGATTTTCTTAAGTATAAAGGTTTTTCCAAGGTTTTCATCAAAGTTCTCTTTCATGTCGTATACTCTTATTTGTTAGATACCGCTGCTTCGCTTTACTTAGTTTAAACTCCTACTTAATAACGTTTCCACTTCGTGATACACTTATATTTGGTAACGCTTATACTTCACGATTCGGTTATTCACACTGTTCGCTTATACTTCACGATTCGGTTATTCCACACTGTTCGTTTACACTTCACGATACGGTAATTCCACACGACTCGGTTATACATCAAGATTTGGTTATTCCACACGACTCGGTTATACATCACGATTTGGTTATACTTCATGATACGTTTTCACTTGTTACACACTCGAGCATAGTTGGATGTATGCCTATGCTTGTACAGATTCATATAAATAATGGGTGAAGGACTTAGGAAGGCGTGTTCGCCCTATTTCCTTTTCTTCGTTGAGATGTGGTCTGGTGGGATCGGATGGCTGTCCGAAGATCATTTGATTCATTAGTTATATATTATGTATACGAGCATAGACATATAGGTTCACTCTAGTCAGTTCAGTTATGAGTCTCTACCTCTAGTTCAACACTTATATTGGAAACCCACTACCCACTATTTGGGATGCATCTTCGGGACACGGCCTTCTCCGTCGTCTAGTTGGTAACCAGAGTCTCCTGTAGGGAGAGCGGGCATTGTGTGTATAGATCTATACGGAATTGACACCCCCGCACCCTGACTGCTAGCTACAGTCCACGGCCTACCAAGCCAAGGGGTGACAAATGTCATATTTTATATTGACGCTTGTAGGGCGTCAGGTACTTTAGTGTCGGTTAGTATGGTTACGAGTATCCCAGGTTACCTTATAATTCATGGCCTTAAGGTAACTTTATTTCACACTGTATTTTACACTGTACTTTACACTATATGCTGAAAACCCACTCTTAGAGTCACACTGTTTGAGACCTTGCTAGCTGTATCTTTCATTTGATACTGTCTGGGGTCTGTATTCCTTGTTTTAGACCTTACTAGTTGTGTATTTCATTTGATACTGTCTGGGGTCTGTAGTCTCTGTTTTTAGACCTTGCTAGCCGTACCTTTCATTTGGTACCGTCTGGGGTCTGTGTCTCCCCTTGTTATACTGAGCCAGGCGTGTCGTTTGTTCGATACTCTCCTGGAGTCTATGAGTCCTTTTGCCTTAGTCAGCAGTCTTCACTGCTGAGACATATGTTATATTCCCTGATTTCTCTTGCTTTCTTTAATAATCAAATTTTGTATTTTGATAATGATAGAGATTAAGGGAAAACTACTTTTTACCACATAACTCCGTCCAGTCTTGGTAGAAGACTGCATTTATTAAAGAAAATATAGGATTTTCTAGAAAAGACTCTAATTTATTGGATACTCTAAAACTACCACTTTTATTAAAGTTATTTGAATAAAATGACAAATAATACTTATGAACTCACCAGCATTTGTAAAAATGCTGATACTCACTTTTCAAATAACTTGTATTCTCAGGTTAGCATTAGACAGGTACATCCTCGGAGCTTCTAACGAAGACAGTTTAGTACCAAGCTGCACCTATATTATTTACCTGTATTACTTTGATATTTTGTAATGTAAACCATGTAAAACTATTACTATTAATGCAATGTTTTGTTGTACTTTGATTACTATAATGCATGTGTTGTGATACTTGACATGACGTCATCCACCCCAGAACGTTTCCGCCGTTCTGGTTTTGGGGTGTGATAACCTTACACGGTTACATACAACTACTGGTCTATAAACAAAAACATCTTCACAAGTTCTCCAACTTATGCTCTCACGCCACTACCTGTAATACAAAGAAACTGAGTGGGTCAGGCTTGGGAGTCTGGTGAGCATATAGGGTTTTCAACCCACAATAAATAATTATATTTAAATTCACCAACCAACAATAACCCGATTACCCATTCCCGTTATCCTCACTTTATGTCCCTAAAACAACAACTATCACAAGGGACCTAGGCTAGGAATTTTCATCGGGATGGACATTACTGCAAAGGGGCTTCCTCAACTATAAATGTCCTAAAGACAACCATGAGGGGGATAGAATACAACAAATGAACACCCAAGTTCACTACACCTACAGGTTATGAGCCTGCCAGCGTTTCACTGAACTGTCTAGAAAAGTCCATGCTCGTCATCCATATTCTGCTGGACAACTAGATCACAATCACATCGAGGCCTCTCATCAGTTTATCACGCATCAACTATCTACCCAAGTTCTACCCAACGTTTTTGTAGATAACAACATACATATGCATTCATATGCAACTTAAAAACTAATAAGATACTCATTCAATACTCATTCCAAATAAACAGATAACATATATATATATATATATATATATATATATATATATATATACGTATATTTATACACACGTAACACATATTCTAAAGTAGATACTTCATATCTATGTGTTAGAAGAAAGGGAATATACACTCACTTGATCAGAAGATGATCAGGCAGCATTACGGCTTGTAGAAGTAGTATTCTTCGGTGAAACTGGAAGATCTTCACACACCGGGCTTCTCGCAAGTAGAGCTTCGGCTCGGAAACTCTTTTCTTCTCGAGATCTTCGGGCTCCGGGACTTGCTTCAGGTCTCCGGATGATATCGGGGCTTCGGGGGTACTTCGGGATAGCTTATAGAGGGTATCGGGAGTGAAAGAGATGAGATTTGGCAACCACAAACGGCTGCACCTCGAATTCTATTTATAGGGATGTTTTCTTGATTTTCACATCGTGAATAGTGTTTTCACGTCATGGGCTTGAACGTCATTGCATGCGTCATCGTCCACTTGCTCTGTCAGGCTCCAGAAGGCGTCAGAAGTTAGTTCACGTCGTGGTCTCTGACAGTTTTGGGGTTTCGCGCACCGAATTTCAAAAATTCATAACTTTCGCATACGAACTCCGTTTTCGACGTTCTTCATATCAACGCGTAGGTGAGATTATGCTCTACAACTCTTGTTTAGACTTCGTTGGCTAATTTTGACTTTATTTTTATTATATTTTATTATATTATTTTTAGTAGGCTGAGACAGGAAAACTCCGTTAGAAAATCATAACTCCTTCATTTGACGTCCGTTATCGACTGTCTTTTCACCGTTGCACTACTATCAACGAGATCTTCGATTCTCGTTTAGAGTGTTTTGGCTAGAACTCACTCGATCTCAAAATCAAACTTCGGGCTGCATACTGCTAAACTGAAACTTAGAAAAATCATAACTTCCTCATACGAAGTCAGATTTGGACATTCTTTTTATGCACGCTCTCGGTTTAACATATTCTACGACTTTTGTTTAGATCTCTAAGGATAGAAGTCTCTCTATCATAAATTCACTATTTACGTCATGTCGTGCCGTACCGGTTCTGTCGCGAAACTTCGTCAGGTCATAACTTCTTCGTTATAACTCACATTTTGGCGTTTTTTATATATTCGGAAACCTCGTCACGACCGCTGAGTCTTCATGTATCGATTTTGGGCTTATCTAACATTTTATTTTAACTCATATTTTTATTCTTAATTCATTTAAGCCACACAATTAAGCAATTAATCATAAAACACATAATACTCAAATAATACATTCTTATTATTTCAAAATGAGTTACAAAGGTTAACCTAGACTATTACATTGATATTAATGACAAGCCCAGAAGCACGGGCATTACAATTCTCTCCACCTTAGGATGATTCCATCCCCGGAATCACACATCAACAACTAAATGCGGATAACGACTCATCATGTCACTCTCCATCTCCCAGGTGAGATTTGGCCCATTCGTATGTTTCCAACGGACAAGCACTAACTCGACCATCTTACGTCGTAACTTCTTAGTCTTTAGGTCAACGATTGCCTCTGGTTCTTCAATCAACCTCTTGTTTTCATCAATTCTTAATTCCGAAAGTGGAATCATGCCGGGAACTTCCTCCGTGAACTTCCTCAGATAACACACGTGGAAAGTGTTATGAGTTCCATTCAGTTCTTCGGGTAATTCGAGCTTGTAAGCTTGGTTCCCAACCCTCTGAAGAACTTTAAACGGTCTAATAAACCTTGGACTTAACTTTCCCCTTTTTCCAAACCATATAAGTCCCTTTCACGGCGAGACTTTAAGCAAAACCGAATCTCCAACTTCAAAAGTCATTGGTCTTCTTTTTTTGTTAGCATAACTCTTTTGACGATCCTGAGCTGCTAACATTCTCTCCCTGATTATTTTTACCTTTTCAGCAGTTTGATGGACTATCTCCGGTCCCATAAACTGCTTTTCCCTAGCCTCAAGCCAACAAGACGGCGTACGACATTTTTGTCTGTACATAGCTCGATAATGTGCCATCTTTATGCTCGAGTGGAAACTATTATTGTAGGAGAATTCTACCAAAGGTAAATGATCATCCCAGTTACCTTGGAATTCCAGGGTACTCGCTCTTAGCATATCTTCAAGCGTTTGTATCGTTCGTTCGCTCTGACAATCAGTCTGTGGATGGTAAGTTGTACTCAAACACAACGTGGTACCCAATTCCTCTTGTAGACTTTTCCAAAATCACGAGGTGAAACGGCTGTCACGATCTGTCACACCCCCAAACCAAGGATGGCGGAAAACGTCCGGGGGTGGAGGACTTCATGTGTAGTATCATAACAACAATGGCAATAGTGATGAAAGTAAACACAACCAACATATATATAATTGAATGAGTTACATCATTGTATGAATTACATGTTTCAAAATCAATTACAATATGTTGTTAAAATATGATAAGTTTGACGCCTCAACGCCCCATCCTCAAAAGTACTTTGTTACCTGTTTAGCGATTTCCTGAGAATACAAGTAGTTTGAAAAAAAAGTGTCAACACAATGGTTGGTGAGTTCATAAGTTTTTTTGTATATAATTATGAAATAGCTTGTCTCGTAATTGCATAGCCGTTCTAGAAAAATTTGATATTTTCCTTAAAATGAATGTTGTAGTCTTGTACCAAAATACTGAAACGTATGAGTAATCTTCCTTATTTACAGAAAATAACGTGAGTATATTTCGGTATAATCGCGTGTGATATTAGTGAAATTCTCGTAAATTCTTAAGTTTGTTAATACTTTCCGTGAGTTATTATAACCATACTTGACATAGACGGCCTCGTAATGCGACGTTCTTCAGGCGTCGCCGTTAAATGACACTTGTCACCACAGACCTGCCGGTCTAGCTGTTGCAAGCAGCTCTGGTGTGGGTTTGTCAAACCCAATATAGATCTATACACAACTATCACGTTCTCCCTACAAGAGACTCTGGTTACAATTTACAGGACTTGTCGACTTTGTTACTTTGGAAGTAACCCGAAGGGAATGACTCGCAAATTTATTCATTAACAGATTTACGTGAACTAAACTGAAAACCTTTGGTAAATAAGTTTGAGAAGTAAATGATACATAAACTATACCTATTATAGTTTATCCAAAACGTTTGTAATGTATAAGAATTCTTTTATGAATGCTTTAATGCTATGAATCCATAAACTATGCTCATTATAGCTTAATATACGAGTTCTAAATGAATGATTAATCTTATCATGAATGACTATATTTCAGTTTATGATGATAAACTAACAAGGAAACACATTCAATATTTAGAACTTATCGTTGTACACTTTGCTCAACATAATACAAGGTGTTATGAAAGTTATAAGCTGTTAACAAATTTTCAACCTTTCTACACTGTTTTTGAAAAGTCATAGAAAAATCATACGAAGTTGAAAACTAAATCCGTAAATTCTGAGAGTTCCCAAAATGTGTCTAGTTTACTCATAATTTTTATCATGATTTTTAATGACCTCCAACTTGGGTGAAAAAGTCCATAATCACAAACTGGTCCGGATTGGTGTTTGAAATGATAGGCAGTTTTGTAAAAATCACCATACATTGTAGACAAATCGTATGGAGATGTGCAAGTAGTCATTTTAAAGCTAAGAACTGAAACTACTTACACCTAAAACAGTTTTGAAAACTAAAATGTTTAAGTTGTCCAAAACAGTCCGTGAATGGAGTTGAACTTTTCTGATGAAGGCTGTTAGAAAAGTGTAGTTATGTTCTTGGTGTTTGAACTTGTATTCCCCCCCCCCCCCCCCCTAAAAACTTGAGAAAACATGAAAATATAGGGGTATGAACTCACCTTGAGTGATTTCAGTAGATAAGTGTTGAAGAAGAGAAGTGTTCAACCCAAGAACACTTGAAGAATCCCTTGAAGATTCGAAGCTCTAACACAAATATAATGAAGTTTGTGTAAGATATCCATGATTTGAGTGGAAATAATTGAGATAATCATAAAGAGAATGGATTATGCTTACCAAATGTGGAGGAAAAACTCAAGATCAGCCCTGGAAATCTCGAATTTCTAGAGAGAGAAAGTGAGAGAGAAAAGAGTTTGTTCTTCTTGTGAAATGAGAGCAAATGAGAGAAGTGAGGAGAGAGGATGAATATTCAGCTCTCAAAAACGTGGGAAATAGTGATGATTGAGTGGAAAGGACATTGATGTGACCTAGGTAAAGTGGGGAGGTGTGGCTGGTCATAGAGTGGGTGTGGGAGTGGTTGCTTGTGTCATAAAATAAAGCAAAGTCAACACTCCACCTCTTTGTACTTTACCCACTTGCTTTTATTATTTAAATAAAGATTTTTATGAAAATATGATTAAATTGTGAATATTTAGGGTTTATTATGTTAAAATATGATTTTGGGTGAAAATCCCGCGTTAAAATAATTAAAAACGGGCTTTAAACGCAAAACTACGCGAAAACCGGGAGAAAATGAGTTCCCAGCGAGACCTCTCGGTCCTAGGCCGAGGTTCGGTCCCTAGGCCGAGGCTCGGTCCATGCTGAGGATTGTAGCCGGAAACGAACAGAGGGAAACGAAGGGGCGAGGAGCTCGGTCCGAAGTCAGAAGCGAGGGCTCGGTCCTCGGTCCTCAGAAGGGAAGGTTCGGCAAGCCATCAGAAGGGAGGGTTCGGTTAGTCACCAGAAGAGAAGATGTCAAAACCGAAAGGTGCCGAACGTTCGGGTTCGGTTGAGCAGCCTTCGGCTCAGAAGGGTTCGGTTCCTAAGAGGGGTTTCGGTTCCTAAGAGGGGTTCGGTTTCGGTTCCTAAGAGGGGTTTCGGTTCCTTAGGTCCGTTTTTCGCGTAGACTTCCGTTTTTGGGCTGTTTTCGCCAAATTCGAGGGTCGGGATGCCCCGAGTGATTATAGAAAGTTGGGAGAGATTTCGAGAGAGATTTGAGAGAGATTCCACATACTCAAAGAGATTTGGGAGAGATTTGACATTCTTGGAGAGATTTCACATACAAAGAGATATTTGGGAGAGATTTCATATTCTTAGAGAGATTTGGGAGAGATTTGACATACTTGGAGAGATTTCACATACAGAGAGATATTTGGGAGAGATTTCACATACTTAGAGAGATTTGGGAGAGATTTGACATACTTGGAGAGATTTCACATACAAAGAGATATTTGGGAGAGATTTCACATACTTAGAGAGATTTGGGAGAGATTTGACATTCTTGGAGAGATTTCACATACAGAGAGATATTTGGGAGAGATTTCACATACTTAGAGAGATTTGGGAGAGATTTGACATTCTTGGAGAGATTTCACATACAGAGAGATATTTGGGAGAGATTTCACATACTTAGAGGGATTTGGGAGAGATTTGACATACTTGGAGAGATTTCACATACAGAGAGATATTTGGGAGAGATTTCACATACTTAGAGAGATTTGGGGGAGATTTGACATTCTTGGAGAAATTTCACATACAAAGAGATATTTGGGAGAGATTTCACTTTCTTAGAGAGATTTGGGAGAGATTTGACATACTTGGAGAGATTTCACATACAGAGAGATATTTGGGAGAGATTTCACATACTTAGAGAGATTTGGGAGAGATTTGACATACTTGGAGAGATTTCACATACAAAGAGATATTTGGGAGAGATTCTCGATAAGAAGAGATAGAGTGAAAACGATTGAGAGCGGTTTCGTGTGTGACGAATGTGAGTGTCCGGCTTCGCAATGCAAGGTCCGTAAACCCCGTTATGCCATGTTTTAGGATCTTACGCACTCCCTATGAGTATGCAACATTGTTTTATTGTTCTTGTTTATTGTTTAGCACTAAGGTTAAAGAAATTTAAACACACGAACTTTCCAAGTGATGTTTTCTCATTAAGATAGTGAGTTATACAGAAATTACATAATACAAACCCTATTATACAAGGTTTAATTGAGTTGACCGGTTTGACTCGTTGACCTTGTCCGGCTTAGATTTGACCCGAATTTGACTATTGTCACACGATCTGACACAATCGTTAATGGAACACCGTGAAGCCTCACAATTTCTTTCATGTAAGAATTCGCAAGCTTATCCATAGACAATTTCTCATTGGCTACTATGAAATGAACACTCTTAGTGAATCGATCAACGACCACCCAAATCATGTCCTGACCATTCTTTGTTCTGGGCAGTTTAGTGACAAAATCCATAGCAATGTCTTCCCATTTACCCATAGGTACAGGTAAAGGCTCTAAACTCCCGTATGGTTTCTGATGATATGCCTTAACCCTAGCACATGTGTGATATCCCCTAATTTCTCGGCCAGAAAAGACCGATTTAATTTATGCTTTTTAAAATAAAATCAGAGAAATCTTTTTAAAAGAGGTTGCGGAATTGGTCCCCAAACAAAATATGATAAAAGTTTATCAAAACCCTTCATTAAGAAGGTATACGTTTTCCATATATATATCAAAACCTCGGGATGTCATGTTCCGATACAGATCAAAAGCATAAACAAGACATTATAAGCCTTTCAACAGTTATTTACAACTACTGGCCTATAATCCAAAAATCTCTCGTTGTCCTCCGACTATGCTCGGGGTCCATTACCTGTAACATAAAAAGCTGAGTGGGTTAGGCTTGGGAGCCTGGTGAGCATATAGGGTTTTCAACCCACAATAATAATAAACTTACTAAGTTCATCAATCAACAATAACCCTGATTACCCGTTCCCGTTATCCTCACTTTATGTCCCTAAACACTTATCACAAGGGACCTAGCCTAAAGAATATCATCGGGATGGACACTACTGCTAAGGGGTTTCCTCAGCCATACATGTCCTAAAGGTAACCATGAGGGGGATGGAGTACAGCGAATGAACACTCTTAGTTCATTAACACCTACAGGTTGCGGACCTGCTAATGTTTCCCACTGGACTGTCTAGAAAGTCCGTGGTCGTCATCCAAACTCCGCTAGATGACTGGATCTCAAAACACATCGAGGCCTCTCATCAATTTTATTTTATCACACATCACAATCTACCCATGTTCTACCCAACATATTTGTAGATAAAAATACTTATACAGTTTAAAACTTGTATAAAACATCAACACAACAATCACCTCAAATAAATAATTAATATATTTACACATAGCACGTATTATAAGGTAAATACTTCATATCTATGTGTAAAATGAAAGTGACTATACACTCACTTGATTTGATGATAATCGGGCAGCAATTCGTTTCCTAAAACGATCGTTTCTAATAAAACCGAGAGTTTTATTAAGAAACCTGGCGTTGTAAAAGTCGGGCTTCGAAATCGAAAAGATAAATTTTTCGGGCTTCTCGGGCACTTCGTGGTGTATTCCGGGCTTTACAATCGATACCGGGGCTTTGCGGGATGTTAATATGAAGAAAATATGGGTTTAGGGGCTAAATATGGCAAAATTCCAAAAATACCCGAGAGGTCTCGCACCCTCCTATTTATAGGGGGAAGCTTCTGATCGGACGGTCAGGAGTCTTCTGATCCGACGGCTGAGAAGGCTCGCAGAGGGGGAGGCTCGCATGAGGGCTGCGTGCGAAGGAGCTGCTGGCGGCCTGTGATTGGACCGAAGTTCGGATCCGATGAGGGAAGCACGTGGCTTCTGCGAGGGCTCGGACACGAGAGAGAAGGCACGCGTCGGATCTTCACTGGACCACCTTGGATATGGCCATTTGCTCGGATGACTCAGCAGCTTCGTGACTCAGCAGCCAGGTGACTCAGCAGGACACGTGGCACATGCGAGGTGAGGGTGACGTGGCAAAGTGTGACTATGCGAAATTTCTCGGTTTTCGCGCCAAAACTTCTAAAATCCATAACTTTCGCATACGAGCTCTGTTTTTGATGTTCTTTATATGCACGCGTAGGTAAAATTACGATCTACAACTTCCGTTTAGACTTCTTCGGCTAATTTTGACTTTAAATTTTATATTATTATTTTTAACAGACCGGGACAGGAAAAATCTGTTAAAAATTCATAACTTCTTCATCCGACGTCCGTTTTCGTCAGAATTTTTACCGTTGTGCTCCTAATGACGAGACCTTCAATTCTCGTTTAGGTTGTGTCGGCTAAAAATTGCTCGATCTAAAATTCGAGTTTTTAGCTGTCTACTGCTACGCTGAAAGTTCGAAAAATCATAACTTCCTCATACGAAGTCAGATTTGGGCGTTCTTTTTATCGAACTTCTCGGTTTAACGAATACTACGACTTTCGTTTAGATTACTAAGGCTAAAAAGTAGTTTATCAAAAACTCACTTTTTTTACGACATTCAGCACCGTGCCGGTTTTGTCGCAAAACTTCGACAGGTCATAACTTCTTCGTTATAACTCGGATTTTGGTATTCTTTATATCCCCAAAATCCTTGTTTCGACCACTACAACTTTATGTAAAGATATCGGGCTTATCTCACACCTTAATTTTGACGCTTATTTTTATTCTTAATTAATTAAGTATAAAACACATAATTCACATAATATTCACATAACTCCTTTTCATTTCTTCAAAATGAGTTACAAAGGTTAACCTAGACTATTAACTCAATATAAATGCCTAGGCTATGAACATGAGTGTTACAATTCTCTCCCCCTTAGGATGATTTCGTTCCCGGAATCATATATCACCAAACAAATGCGGGTAGCGACTCATCATGTCACTCTTCGTTTCCCAAGTGAGATTTGGTCCATTCGTATGTTTCCAGCGCACAAGCACTAAATCGACCATCTTGCGTCGTAACTTCATAGTCTTACGGTCAACGATTGCCTCAGGTTCTTCGATCAACCTCTTGTTTTCATCCAACCTTAACTCAGAAATCGGAATTATGTCGGGCACATCTCCTGTGAACTTTCTCAAATAACACACATGAAAGGTGTAATGAATACCCTCTAGTTCTTCCGGTAACTCTAGCTTGTAAGCTTGATTCCCGATTCTCTGAAGAACTTTAAATGGTCCAATAAACCTTGGACTCAACTTCCCTCTCTTACCAAATCTTATAAGTCCCTTCCACGGCGAGACTTTAAGTAAAACCGAATCTCCAACATCGAAGGATATCGGTTGTCTTTTCTTGTCAGCATAACTCTTTTGTCGATCTTGAGCAGCTAACATCCTTTCCCTTATCACTTTCAACTTTTCAGCAGTCTCATGGACTATTTCAGGTCCCATAAACTGCTTTTCCCCAGCTTCCAGCCAACATGATGGCGTTCGACACTTTTCCCCATATAAAGCGTGATAAGGTGCCATCTTAATGCTTGAGTGGAAACTATTATTATACGAGAATTCTACTAAAGGTAAGTGTTCATCCCAGTTACCTTGGAATTCTAGGGTACATGCTCTCAGCATATCCTCCAATGTTTGAATCGTTCGCTCGCTCTGACCATCGGTTTGCGGATGGTAAGCTGTACTCAAACATAACTTGGTACCTAATTCCTCTTGTAGACTCCTCCAAAATCTCGAGGTAAAACGGCTATCACGATCGAACACAATCGTTAACGGAACACTGTGAAGCCTCACAATTTCCTTCACGTAAGAATTCGCAAGTTTATCCATAGACCATTTCTCTTTGGCCACTATGAAATGCGCACTCTTAGTGAAGCGATCAACGACCACCCAAATCATGTCGTGACCGTTCCTTGTTCTGGGCAGTTTAGTCACAAAATCCATGGTGATGTCTTACCATTTACCCATGGGTATGGGTAAAGGTTCTAAACTCCCATACGGTTTCTGATGTTGTGCCTTAACCCTAGCACAAGTTACACACTCGGCCACATACTTAGCAACATCGAGCTTCATCGTTGGCCACCAATAATAGGGTTTTAGATCCCTATACATTTTCATACTGCCGGGATGAATTGAGTACATGGTCTTGTGAGCTTCTTCCATCAGAAGATCTCTTATTCCACCCGTCTTAGGTACCCAAATTCTATCTTAAAATACCTTCAACCCTTGGTTGTTTGTACCGAACACTAACGTTTTGCCCAAACGTTCTTCCTTTCGGTCATTTTTCTCTAAAGCTTCCTCTTGAGCTTTCTTTATACTTTCCACAATTTTCGAGACAACTTCAATTCTCAATGCTCTTGGCCTTTTCTTTTCAAGGTTTACCTTCCGACTGAGAGCATCGGCAACAACATTTGCTTTACCAGGGTGGTAAAGTATCTCACAGTCGTAGTCCTTGAGTAACTCTAGCCAGCGTCGTTGCCTCATGTTCAATTCCTTCTGATTAAAGAGATATTGGAGACTCTAATGATCAGTGAAAAGTTTACACTTTGTGCCATAAAGATAATGCCTCCATATCTTCAAGGCAAATACTACCGCTGCCAACTCCAGATCATGAGTAGGGTAGTTCTTTTCATGTTCCTTCAATTGCCTCGATGCATACGCGATCACTTTATCCCTTTGGGTCAGGACACAACCTAACCCAACTCCAGATGCATCGCTATAAACTGCGAAGTCATCAACTCCTTCAAGCAATGAAAGAATCGGTGCTTCACACAATCTCTTCTTCAACTTCTCAAAGGCTTCCTTATGCTTCTCATTCCAAGCATAAGTGGATCCTTTGTGGGTCAAAGCTGTTAATGGAGTAGCAATCGAAGAAAAGCCTTGGATAAACCTTCGGTAATATCCAACTAATCCTAAAAAGCTTCGAATCTCCGTAGGACTTTTTGGTTGTTCCCACTTCATCACAGCTTCAATCTGTGTTGGGTCAACCATTATTCCTTCTTGGTTAACCACATGACCTAAAAATTGGACTTCTTGAATCCAAAATTCACACTTGGAGAACTTTGCATACAGCTTCTCCTTTTTCAGGACTTCTAGCACTTCACGTAGATGCTTTTCATGCTCCTGCTTGCTTTTCGAATAAATCAAGATATCGTCTATGAATACTATCACAGATTTATCTAAGAATGGTTTACAAACCCTATTCATCAAATCCATGAAAGCTGCTGGGGCATTGGTTAGTCCGAACGACATAACCAAAAATTCATAGTGTCCATATCTCGTTCTAAAAGCAGTCTTTTCGATGTCCTGCTCTCTCACCTTTAGTTGATGGTATCCCGACCTAAGATCGATCTTCGAGAAATAGCTCGAACCCTGCAACTGGTCGAGCAAGTCATCGATCCTTGGCAACGGGTACTTATTATTTATCGTCACTTTGTTCAGCTCTCTGTAATCGATGCACATTCTCATGCTTCCGTCTTTCTTCTTTACAAATAACACAGGGGCTCCCAGGGTGATGAACTAGGTCGAATGAAACCTTTGTCCAATAACTCCTGAAGTTGTGTCATAAGTTCTTTCATTTCGGTTGGCGCTAATCAATAAGGTGCTTTCGCTATCGGCGTCGTTCCTGGTAACAAGTCGATACGAAATTCTACTTTTCGATCAGGGGGCAATCCGGGAAGATCTTCGGGAAATACTTCCGGATAATCACACACCACCGGAATATTCTGCACCTCCTTCTTTTCCATCTTAGCATCGATCACGAACGCTAGATATGATGTACATCCCTTGGCCAAACACTTTCTGGCTTTCATTAAGAAAATGATTCCAGAGTTTACTCTGCGTTTGTCTCCATACACCATAAACGACTCTTTCCCTGGCGGGTTTACTTTTACTATCTTCTTTCTACATAGTATTTCTGCATCATTGGCTCTAAGCCAATCCATTCCTAAAACTATGTCGAATCCATTTAACTCGATAGGCAATAATTCCTCTTGGAACTTATTCCCATCCAAGTCAATGAGGATGTTTTTCATACGATGGCTAACAGGTACAAACTTGCCACCAACAATCTCGATTAATAAGGCATTAACTAGCCTATCTACAGGCAAAGCTAGCTTTCTACCAAATTCATGCGATATAAAGGAGTAATTGGCTCCAGAATCAAACAAAATTTAGGCAGGCAATTCGTTTACGAGAAAGGTACCTGAAGCGATATCGACTTCTTCTTTTGCAGCTTCAAGTGTCATCTGAAAGGCTCTCGCCTTCAGCTTTGGTGGTAGAATGGGCTTTTCGGCATCCTTCCTCTTTGGACAGTCTTTAAGAACATGCCCTACTTCATGGCACTCAAAACATACCCTCTTGTCGGATGGACACACGTTGGCATAATGCCCAGTCTTTCCACATTTGAAGCAAGTCACCTCCTCACTACATCTCCCAGAGTGCTTTCTCTTGCACTTCTCACACCATTTCACTTCACCTCCTCCTCCTCCAAACTTCTTGGACTTAGAAAATTTGCTTTTCTTGTTGGAACCCGAAGTTCCTTCAAATTTTCTCTTTTCACCAACTTCTGCCCTCTCTAGACCCTTCTCTTTGATCTGAACCTCGACATTCTTAGCAGCCCAGATGGCGGCTTTCAAAGTGGTTGCTTGCTTAACCATCGGACCAAAGTCCGTTGGTAATCCGAGGGCAAACTTGTTGACCTTAGAGAGTTCAGTTGGAACTAGATGAGGAACTAGCTTCATCTTTTCCATAAAACTAGCAGCGTATTCAGTAACACTCATCTTTCCTTTCTTTAAATTCTGGAACTCATTGTTGATTTCCAGAAGATCCTGCTCAGAGCAGTACTGCAATTTCAGTTGTACCACAAATTCTTCCCAAGACATCTTACTAACTTCACCCTTGGGCATCGAATCAGCTAGTAACTTCCACCAGCTTAACACACCAGACTTTAACAGAGGAATTGCAAGTGCGGTCTTTTGTTTGTTGCTGTACTCACAACTTTCAAACATCGTCTCCATTTCGGAGATCCAATTCATGACTTCCACCAGTGTTGGACTTCCAGATAGACACGGCGGTTTGGATGCCATGAAATCTTTGTATTTGCATCCGCGTCCATCAACTCCTCCATCCTAGTTGTTTTGTCTAACTATCGGTGGGTTGGCTTGACCAAGAGTCCCACTGTAGTTCCCTCCTACTGATTGCCCTTCATTCAATACGGGCTGTTCAACAGGCATCGTAGTCTCTTCCCTATGTTGTTGTAGTAATCGACTTGTCTCCTCCATTTGGCGATCTAACATCATTTGCATCATTGCTTGTACCCCAGCCATCGTCATTGGCTCAGGTGCAGCTCCTACAACAGGTACTTGCTCAACTACTTGAGGTTGAGGCTGTTGATCCCTGTTTCCGTTTGCATTTGCAGCTCCACTACGAGTTATGGCCATTACAATCTATATAACGAATAAGGCGAATTTAGGTCTTTATTCTTGTTAGACATGTCAATTCCCTTACCACTCCGAAACGTTTACATGTTAGTTCTAATCTCGTAATCATACACTTAGAAGCCTACACACATAAGGTTTCCAGATCCGGTCGGTAACAGACCATAGATCCAAATAAATAATGGCACACATGGCAAACACATAGCATTTAGCACATAAGGGCATTTTAGGCATCTTCCCTAATATAAACTAGTGCTCGTGTCTAAAATATGGTAGACACTCATCTCACAATCATCACTTAGCATTCTAAGTTCAAGTCTAGAAATTCTACAATTTCTTAGTTCGCTTAAACTAATGCTCTGATACCAACTGTGACATCCCCTAATTTCTCGGCCAGAAAAGACCGATTTAATTTATGCCTTTTTAAAATAAAATCAGAGAAATATTTTTAAAAGAGGTTGCGGAATTGGTCCCCAAACAAAACATGATAAAAGTTTATCAAAACCCTTCATTAAGAAGGTATATGTTTTCCATATATATATCAAAACCTCGGGATGTCATGTTCCGATACAGATCAAAAGCATAAACAAGACATTATAAGCCTTTCAACAGTTATTTACAACTACTGGCCTATAATCCAAAAATCTCTCGTTGTCCTCCGACTATGCTCGGGGTCCACTACCTGTAACATAAAAAGCTGAGTGGGTTAGGCTTGGGAGCCTGGTGAGCATATAGGGTTTTCAACCCACAATAATAATAAACTTACTAAGTTCATCAATCAACAATAACCCTGATTACCCGTTCCCGTTATCCTCACTTTATGTCCCTAAACACTTATCACAAGGGACCTAGCCTAAAGAATATCATCGGGATGGACACTACTGCTAAGGGGTTTCCTCAGCCATACATGTCCTAAAGGTAACCATGAGGGGGATGGAGTACAGCGAATGAACACTCTTAGTTCATTAACACCTACAGGTTGCGGACCTGCTAATGTTTCCCACTGGACTGTTTAGAAAGTCCGTGGTCGTCATCCAAACTCCGCTAGATGACTGGATCTCAAAACACATCGAGGCCTCTCATCAATTTTATTTTATCACACATCACAATCTACCCATGTTCTACCTAACATATTTGTAGATAAAAATACTTATACAGTTTAAAACTTGTATAAAACATCAACACAACAATCACCTCAAATAAATAATTAATATATTTACACATAGCACGTATTATAAGGTAAATACTTCATATCTATGTGTAAAATGAAAGTGACTATACACTCACTTGATTTGATGATAATCGGGCAGCAATTCGTTTCCTAAAACAATCGTTTCTAATAAAACCGGGAGTTTTATTGAGAAACCGGGCTTTGTAAAAGTCGGGCTTCGAAACCGAAAAGATAAATTTTTCGGGCTTCTCGGGCACTTCGTGGTGTATTCCAGGCTTTACAATCGATACCGGGGCTTTGCGGGATGCTAATATGAAGAAAATATGGGTTTAGGGGCTAAATATGGCAAAATTCCAAAAATACCCGAGAGGTCTCGCACCCTCCTATTTATAGGGGGAAGCTTCTGATCGGACGGTCAGGAGTCTTCTGATCCGACGGCTGAGAAGGCTCGCAGAGGGGGAGGCTCGCATGAGGGCTGCGTGCGAAGGAGCTGCTGGCGGCCTGTGATTGGACCGAAGTTCGGATCCGATGAGGGAAGCACGTGGCTTCTGCGAGGGCTCGGACACGAGAGAGAAGGCACGCGTCGGATCTTCACTGGACCACCTTGGATATGGCCATTTGCTCGGATGACTCAGCAGCTTCGTGACTCAGCAGCCAGGTGACTCAGTAGGACACGTGGCACATGCGAGGTGAGGGTGACGTGGCAAAGTGTGACTATGCGAAATTTCTCGGTTTTCGCGCCAAAACTTCTAAAATCCATAACTTTCGCATACGAGCTCTGTTTTTGATGTTCTTTATATGCACGCGTAGCTAAAATTACGATCTACAACTTCCGTTTAGACTTCGTCGGCTAATTTTGACTTTAAATTTTATATTATTATTTTTAACAGACCGGGACAGAAAATCTGTTAAAAATTCATAACTTCTTCATCCGACGTCCGTTTTCGTCAGACTTTTTACCGTTGTGCTCCTAATGACGAGACCTTCAATTCTCGTTTAGGTTGTGTCAGCTAAAAATTGCTCGATCTAAAATTCGAGTTTTTAGCTGTCTACTGCTACGCTGAAACTTCGAAAAATCATAACTTCCTCATACGAAGTCAGATTTGGGCGTTCTTTTTATCGAACTTCTCGGTTTAACGAATATACGACTTTCGTTTAGATTAATAAGGCTAAAAAGTAGTTTATCAAAAACTTACTTTTTTACGACATTCAGCACCGTGCCGGTTTTGTCGCGAAACTTCGACAGGTCATAACTTCTTCGTTATAACTCGGATTTTGGTATTCTTTATATCCCCGAAATCCTTGTTTCGACCACTACAACTTTATGTAAAGATATCGGGCTTATCTCACACTTAATTTTGACGCTTATTTTTATTCTTAATTAATTAAGCCCTAATAATTAAGCTTAAAACACATAATTCACATAATATTCAAATAACTCCTTTTCATTTCTTCAAAATGAGTTACAAAGGTTAACCTAGACTATCAACTCAATATAAATGCCTAGGCTAGAAACACGAGTGTTACAACATGTCACACACTCCGCCATGTACTTTGCAATATCAAGCTTCATCTTCGGCCACTAGTAATAGGGTTTTAGGTCCCTATACATTTTAGTGCTGCCAGGATGAATTGAATACATGGTTTTATGGGCTTCTTCCATCAGAAGATCTCTTATTCCTCTGGACTTAGGTACCCAAATCCGATCTTGGAATACCTTCAGTCTATGACCATTTGTACCGAACACCAACATTTTGCCCAAACGTTCCTCCTTTCGGTTATTCTTTTCAGAAGCTTCCTCTTGAGATTTTTTTATACTCTCCACAATTGTCTAGACAACTTTTATCATCAACGTTCTTGGCCTTTTTCTCTCAAGATTGACTTTCCGGCTAAGAGCATCAACGACAACATTTGCTTTACCAGGGTGGTAAAGTATCTCACAGTCGTAGTCCTTAAGTAGTTCTAGCCAGCGTTGCTGCCTCATACTCAATTCTTTCTGACTAAAGAGATATTAGAGACTCTTATGATTAGTAAAAAGTTTTCACTTCGTGCCATAGAGGTAATGCCTCCATATCTTCAGTGTGAAAACTACTACTGCCAACTCCAAATCGTGAGTGGGGTAGTTTTTTTCATGCTCCTTCAGCTGTCGAGACGCATATGCGATCACCTTATCTATTTGGGTCAAAACACAACCCAAACCAACCCCAGACGCATCGCTATAAACAACGAAGTCTTCAACTCCGTCAGGCAGAGATAAAATCGGTGCCTTGCATAGCTTTTTCTTTAGCAACGCGAACACTTTTTTGTGCTTGTCACTCCATGCATAAGCTACTCCTTTGTGGGTCAAATCTGTTAGTGGAATAGCGATCGCCACCTGTAGGTGTTATTGAACTTGGGTGTTCAATTGCTGTAATCCATCCTCCACATGGTTGCCTTATTTGACATAAATTGTTGGGAAACCCCCAAAGCAGTGTTGTCACCCCGATGAAAATCCTTAGGCTAGGTCCTTTGTGATAGTTGTTTTAGGGATGTAAAGTGAGGATAATGGGAATGGGTAATTAGGTTATTGTTGGTTGATGAAATTAATATAATTATTTATTGTGGGTTAAAAACCCTATATGCTCATCAGGCTTCCAAGCCTGACCCACTCAATTTTCTTTGTATTACAGGTAGTGGCACCAGAGTATAAGTTGGACGACTTATCAAGATATTTTGGATTATAGACCAATAGTTGTAAATAACTGTTGTAAGGTCTATTTTGTACTATTTATGCTTTTGGTCTGTATCGGAACATGACATCCCGAGATTTTGTTATATAATGAAAATACATTTATTTAAGAAATGCTTTGATAATTTTCTATCATATTTTGTTTTGGGAACAAATTCTGCAACTCTTTTAATCAAAGGATTACTCTGGATTATTTTAAAAGCATAAATTAAATCGGTCTTTTCTGGCCGTGAATTTGGGGATGTCATAGGAGGCCAATTTAGTCTTTTCAATTTTCGAAGGACCAAATATGCAACAAAACTAACTCACAAGAACCATCAATCCAAAAAAGTGAGGTTTTGGTCAAAACCTGAAAAAAATGCATACCGTAGGGACCATTTTTGCAGTTTTGTCTAAAGAAAATGAATATGCCCCAAAGCCTTTTAAATATAAAGAGAAAATGGAAGAAGGATCTGCAGAACCTAAGGGAAAGACATGTTTCAAATGTCACGATTTGGATATTTTTAAGCTCAATGTCTTAACTTAATATCTCTTATATTGAAGAAGGTTGAAGACCTACAAAAAAAATGTTGAGATCGAAGAAGAACCTACTTATAACAATTCTAATGAAAAGGAAGTTGTAGATGCTAACTTTAATGAAATTTTGGCGGCGAGGAAAGTCATGCACACAACTGAAGCTCTTAATGACAAGGCCTACAAGGATTATTTATTCCACTCAAAATGCATCATCAAATGCAAGATGTGTGACTTGATGGTAGATGGATGAAGTTGTGTAAATACAATCTCAACTTATATGGTGGATAAAATTGGACAATCTACATTATAACACCCACACCCCTACAAATTTCAATGTCTTAGCCAATGATATTCCCAAAAAAATATTCCTTCTTCTTATTGGTGTTGTTTATAATAATGAGATTACATGTGAATTTGTTCTTATTGATGTTGTTATTTGCTAGCCCATGGTTTTCCTTCAATTCGAGGAATTGCACACCAAATTTACTTGGTTCTTTGTTCAGTTCTTCCTTACAAGGTACCATATAAATACTTCCCTAATTAGACCAAAGAATTACAAAGAAAAGTTGACGATCTAATTGTTCAAGGTTATCTGAGGCCTAATATGAACCCATGTTCTATTCTAGCCCTTCTGATCCCTAAAAACGACAATACTATACATATATGTGTTAATATTAAGGCCATTAACAAACTTAAAATAAAATATAGGTACCCCATTCCTATATTGTATGATATGTTGGATGAATTACGTGGTTCTTGTGTGTTTTCTAAGGTTGATTTATGTTGTTGTTATCGTTAAATTAGAATAAAAGAAGAGAATGAATGAAAAACAACCTTTAAAATCAAGGGTGATCGATAAATGGCTTATTATGCCATTTGGTTTGTCCAATATTCTTAGTATGTTCAAGATACTAATGAATGAATTCATGAGACCACTTATTGGGCAATTTGTTTGAGATGCTTGATTTATTGAGGAAATATAAACTCTATGGAAAGATGAAGAAATGTGATTTCATCGTGTGTGACGTGTTTCTTGATTATGTGGTTTCCAAAAAAATAAAGCTTCTATTTTTACGAAGAGTGTTAGAAGATTTCAGAACCAAGAGCGTTTGAAGGTTTGAAGATTATTTTGAGCATCCATTCTACTCTCGCTTCGAATGAGGGAGTGCATTTGATAATATTAAACTAGTATTCAAAATCATCTAAGTTTTTCATATTTATGTTTGATATAGTTTCCGTAGTTATGTATGATATTGTTCGTATTTTAGAATTAATATTAGTATAAAAGTCTACATTTAATCTATAATTACCTTTGAGATTAATGAGAAGGTATCACATCCCTATTCTAATAAAAGGCTAATTTTATTTTCCTTTTGATACGCGCCACCTTATTAGACCTCCTAATTAATATATATTTTATTTTTCTTTTGTTATGTGTCACCATATTATGTTTCCTAATTAATGCATGCCACTTGTTAACCTATTGATTCTCCATTTAAAATTTAAAATTTAAAATTTCTCACTCTAATTACAAAAATTAATAATATTAGAATAAAAATTAAAATAAAATTAATACAAATTAAAAAATGATATAATTTCACATATTTATTTAAATCAATGATTATAATTTTATATAACTAAAAAATTCTCTTAATTAATAATTTATTTCAAATAATTGATTAATAATTTTGAGTTTTTATTATAAAAGTTTAATTAATTTTGTAATTGTGGTTCCCACTAGTTATAAACTAGTAATATTATAAATACCTCTCTATCTAGCAATTATGACAAATTTTCAGTAACGTTGCAAACAAATGTTCAATAATGTTTTATCCCAAACGCAAAAAAGGTTGAATCCCATCAACCGTAACCTGCCAAGTTCGAAGAACCCCAAGTCCATTATGTGAGAAGCAAATCATGTATTCATAAGTTTTCTAGGATTGGGGAAGTGACTGTTAGCAAGAACCTGAGTTTTAATGTGCGTATCAATCAAAACAAGTGAACAACATTATGCAAATATGGCTAGTTGAAGGTTTCCACCATGGGAACCATAAATCAAGTTGTGAATGGAACTTCAAGGCAAAAGGACAACCCAAAGAGAACAAGTGACATTGTTGCTTACATTTAACCTAATTTAATGTACCAAATTGAGCTTTTCCAACTTCACAAATATAAATTTTATATCACTACATGCACTGGTGGAATTAGAAATTTTTATATGGATACAAACATTATCAATAAATATTTTATGTAAAAACATTAATATAATCTCTTTAGACCGGGGTACAATAACATAGAATGTCTACAAATGAATTTTTTTTATATACATAAAACAATTTTTTTGGGGATGCTGTAGTACCCCAACGTCCCATCTGGTTCGACTACATGTGTATGATCAAAAACAAAAAAGAGAAATAGAAACTCGAAATCATAAGTCATAAAAAAAAGAAGCTATGAAACAAAAGCATCTACTTTTAAACATAAAAAATATTATGATTACAACTTTATTTATCACTAGTTTTTAAGTAATTTAATATATAAATTTGAATACAATCTTATTTTCTAAGACAAAGGTAACAATACTGAAACTGGTTTTGGATCCAAAATTTAAGAATCAGAAATTTGTTCCCTTTCCAATATGTTCCACCAAACTCTTAAAACAAGAATTGGTCCCAATCTAGTTGGTTTTGGACGCTCACGTTTTATAGGCATAATATTGAATGAGATAAAGAGTAAGGACCACAATGCAATTTTAACAAAAGGACCTGATTGTAAATATAGAAAATAAGAGAGTAGCGATAAAGCTGATCAACAATCCGAAGAAAACATGAAATGGTGTTCTTCTTGTTAAGATTCATTCTAATAGCTTTTTGATTCCAGATTGTTTCCTTGCTTTGAAAATTTCTTATGTATTTTTTCATCTAAAAATAATTTCTATGTTCAAGTTAAATTATTAGCATATATAAAGACCTTCAAAACCATATGGATCTTGGATGTGGTTTACTTTTGATGGACGGGTCTATCCTCACTATTTTAGCTTTATATTTCTAATTTTCCATTCTGTACATTTCATTTCCCTTTTTATAAAAGAAAATTTCTAAATTGCTTAAAATGAGTTTAGTTTTAGATTGTAATATAATATAATTATCCAAAGTTGAGTCGCTAAATGATGATTACGTGTTTCTTATGTTTATACACATGCAAAAAAGTTGTGAAATTGTATCACTATTCACTAAACATTGCTTTTAAAGACAAGTTGTGAAATTGACTTCCAACTGAAAATTAAAGCGAAGATAGCAACGTTATTTACTTTTATCATCAAATAAAAATTGGCTGTACTTTTTTTTTTTTTTTTTTTTTTTTTACTATAATAAGTTAATAATTTATAATTATATGTTTATTATTTTTGACTCATAAAAGTCGTGTAATATTTAATTTTTTTTTATTCTTCTTAAGAAAATATTTCCAATATATTTGACGAACGCATGCATTGCATCAAGGCTTTTAAAGTTTGAACTACTCACTTCGGTTGGTTATATTACCCTCCCAGAATTTGAAAATCTTAACAGAGTTTCCCTCTTTCTCTCTCAAACACGCTCTCTGAGCCTACAGTTTGCATCTCGATTCGAAAATGCAAGCGTTCAAGTAAATCTCGAGCTCTCTAAGTTGAAATAATGATTGAATCTGAAATCACGTTTATGATGCTGCATTGTAGTGATTTTTTGATGATTTTGCTCTCGTTTTGTGTTCCAGATCCGAAGAAATCAGTCAATTGCAGATCGTGGAACGTGAAGAGCTCGAGGATGAAGAAGATCTATTTGAAGCCATTGATAAGCGTAAGTATATACTTAAACAACTTCTTCAGTTTTATGTAATTCTGTTCGTTTTCGAGAGTTGCACTCTGATTCTAGCTATAATTCATATTTCCTGTTTGTTACCTGAAGTAACGAGTTCATCCGCACTTATTCTAATGCTCTATTAAACATAGAATTCGTTCTAAATATGATTAAATTTATCAAATCGAACTCGTACTAATTCCATTTGCTTGTTGTAAGCAGATGAAAACCAGTGCGTCTGTAAATGATGTATGCTTACGACATTTTTGGCAATATTTAAATTTCTATTCGATTTTGACTTCGATGATTGGATTCCTTAGTTAATACTTTTCTGATTCCGATCCTTCACTAACAACAGCTAGAAATTACTGCGTACTGTGAACTGATCTCGTGTTTATGTTTATCCAGTGACTTCTCATGGAATTAATGCGGGAGATGTTAAGAAGCTGCAAGACGCTGGAATATATACATGCAATGGCTTGATGATGCACACAAAGAAGGTGATTAGAACCTGCACTTTTTTGAATCATTATTGAGTACTTGGTAACAACTTCTGTCTCAAATCTATTTGTATTACAGAACTTGACTGGTATAAAAGGTCTATCGGAGGCTAAAGTTGATAAAATATGTGAAGCTGCCGAGAAGATAGTGGTTAGTACTCTGTTATCTACAATAATTTCATTTTCAAATGATCTTCTTATATTTATAGTTCATAATTGCTTTTGGCTCCATTTCTGATTCAGAATTTTGGCTATATCACTGGAAGTGATGCTCTGCTCAGAGTAAGCACCTTTGCTTAAATTCTAGTTGCAAAATGCTTCTATTGCTTTGTCTTAACTTGCTAACTAAATATCCTTGTTTTAGCTCCTAATTCTGGTATTATGTCATCATTCGTTAAACAGAGGAAGGCTGTTGTACGTATCACTACTGGAAGTCAGGCTCTTGATGAACTGTTAGGAGGTGGAAACTTGAATCCTAATGTTCTCTGTATTAATAACTTGATATTCATCCACATAATCATAAAATTTCCAAATACATTAACTCATTTTTATTACTTTGTGTAGGTGGTATTGAAACTCTACAAATTACCGAAGCTTTTGGGGAGTTTAGGTGAGAGACCAAACATATCTTATGCTATAATATGTACAAATCTTCATTAACCTTGTCTTATAATTCCCTCATCAATGTTGCTATCCAGGTCTGGAAAAACACAGCTAGCTCATACTCTCTGTGTTTCAACACAGGTTCATTTAATTTCATCATCATTTGTAGAGTTATTTGTATCGTTGATTTGCTTAGTGATTTACTAAACCTCACATTATCTATCCAGCTTCCAACCAATATGAAAGGAGGGAATGGGAAGGTTGCTTATATAGATACTGAGGGAACTTTGTATCCTTTTTAACCTCTGTTACTTTCATTTCTTCTTTGATAAAAACCCCTCAAGAAAAATATGTTGTCACTCCTTAATAAAATGTGGTTGCAGCCGACCTGATCGTATAGTTCCAATTGCTGAAAGGTTTGGCATGGATGCTGGAGCTGTACTTGATAATGTAACAATACTTGTTTCACTTTCTCAATCTATATTCTTATATTTCTTCTAACTGATAACTGATTGCTTCTTCTTCTACTTCATATAAAGATAATATATGCACGTGCCTACACATACGAGCATCAATACAACCTGCTCCTTGGTTTGGCAGCAAAGATGTCAGAAGAACCTTTTAGACTTCTGGTATGCCATTCTTAACCCAAATATTCTCAATAATTCAAACGTATACACCTTTTCCTGATAAATTCATTCACATTCTTAATCAATATATTTCACAGATTGTTGATTCAGTCATTGCTCTGTTCAGAGTAGACTTCACTGGAAGAGGAGAACTTGCAGAACGCCAGGTTTATTATCTCCTACTTCTGATTTTGTATATGCTTTAACAAAACTAGATTCTTATGTGTATGTAGTAGTACTCATGTTTTTATTACAGCAAAAGTTGGCTCAGATGCTCTCCCGATTAACAAAGATTGCTGAAGAATTTAATGTAGCAGTGTATATGACAAACCAAGGTTCTACTTCTACTTTTCACTGATAAATTTGGAAACATTTATCCTTTTTTTTCATATTAAAAAAATGAAATATATTTAGATGGTGAGTGTGTGAATATTTGTTGCAGTGATAGCTGATCCAGGTGGCGGGGTGTTCATATCTGATCCAAAGAAACCAGCAGGGGGACATGTTCTTGCTCATGCAGCCACTGTGAGATTGATGTTTAGGAAGGGAAAAGGTGAACAGCGTGTCTGCAAGGTGTTTGATGCACCAAATCTCCCAGAGTCTGAAGCAATATCCTTTTGTTATAATTATTATACTATTTTATCAAAACATAGTAATCATAAAAAGTAATTAATTGTATTGTTTATTGTAGTATCTTACTTTCATTACTTCTTTTTACCATGAAAATCTACCAATTTACCACAATGTCATTTAAGAAGCGAAACAGCTTTTTCTTTCACAATTGGGTAGAAATTTCAAATTATTTCGAAAACTTGCCTATAACAAAAGCAACAAACTATAAATATATATTTATAGAATTTAAATCTCATATTCAATATGACACTTCTTTAAGATTTTTTAAATGACTTTGGGTAAACTTGTTTTAATTGTTATGTTACATATTCAATAATTTTTATATGTAAAATCAAGTTGGGAATTATGGTTTTCTTGACAAAAAATACATATTTCAGATAACAGCAGGAGGAATTGCAGATGCGAAGGACTGAAACTCCCTGCAATAACAGTAATACATTCCTTGTGGCTAAACATTATTATATTTTTCTTTTAGCTGCCTACTTAATACATATTATAGTCTGAATTTTCTGTTTTGTTATTACAATGCTGATTAAAATAAATATAGGTTCTAAAAACAACAAAAAACTTACTATGGTAATTTCAAGAAACCCCAATATTGTTCCTGCAAATTAATATGATATTCTCATTTCATTTTTATTCCCAACTTTTGCTAGTTCTCTGCTTTCTCACAAGAACGTACATAATATCCTTTTTAAGTGACAAAATACAAGCCACTAACAGCAGAGTAAACACAAGTTGCATACACATAGAGTAGTCTCTCAGAACCCTAGGAAGGGTGTCTCAAATTAAAAAGAAAAGCCAATACAACATGATTTTACATAAATGCCCTTGCTCAGTAGTGTTGGGACCAGTTAGCAGCACTCCCAACTCTGGGCATTCCAGTCTCTTTCTTGGAATTAGAGTCAACCTTAAAATTAGCACCACACATCTCTCCAGAACTGTCTACTCTTGGCACTGCCTTCAGCTCATTGAAAGGATGCTCAAAGCTCCTCAACCCTCCAGATGATGTGAAGAAACATCCTGTATAATTAAAAAAGAACCTTAAGAACATACTTATGTGACTTAATTCATCAAATTTAAATGGGTTAAATGCAAGAAATAACAGCATGCTTTCATTGTTAAAGTAGACCAATCATATCAAATAAAATGTTAGAAACACAAAATACAAACCTTTCGGAAAAGGTGCAAAGGATTTGCCACAGCCTTTCTTTACAGTTTCAACATCATCAGAGAGCACAACATTTCCTTCTGAATCAGTCCCCCAAAAAAACGGCACACTGCCATCAGCATCCTGAATGGAAAATATGGTAATTGTAAGCCAATAATATACTAGTAGGATGCTATGATAAAGGAATAAATGAAAGTACAAAACTATTGCTTACAGCAGCTATGAAAGTAGACTTTGAAGTGCTATCGTAGAGAATAAAGGCGAATTTTCCTTGGAGGTCTCTCACAACTTGGTCTGCAGGATAAGGACCTCTGTCCCTTAATGTTCTGTATGCCTCAATAACAATTGTAACTTCATTTGCTGTTTTGTTTAATCCGTATTGTTGCTTTAGGGGTGCAACATTCTCTACATGACCTTGGAATAAGCAGAATATGTCGTCCACAACCGCAAACAATCTAGCAAAAAATAATATATAATCATGAAGATTAGAAATTAAGATATAGAAATGTAATTTCATTGATATGTTGATTATGGAAAATTACTTTTAAATGTATAATATCTTAATAAGAAGAATATTGAAAGTGGAATGTTGTGATAGAAAGAAATAAAATACTTGAATGGCAATGAAAAACGACAGTTGACAGATGGTTTAACTAGTAATCGCTATTTTCAGAGTTACAACTTCTTCACAGATACATAATAACAGACTAATGAACTAAATCAAAAAAAAAAATGTATAATGTGTTAATAAGATTATAAGAATTTCCAAAGTATGATGCCTTAATTATTTTTTTGAAGTATTCACAGAAAGCAATGTAAACATGATGTTAAAATACACAAAGAAATGAAAGTTCATTACTAGTACCTAGTGTGCTGGTTAAGATAGGGGTTGAGGTTTTAGTTTTGCAAAAAAAATGTATTTTGGGTTTAAATTCAAGAAATAGCATCGTACTTTCATTAATTTGTTTCTTTAGCACTTTGTTCCTACTTCGAAAATTTTCAAAAAGACAACAATGTCATCCAAATACAAATCAATTTTAAGTTAAATAATCAAGTAAAAATTTTAAAGTATAATGAAATGGTATAACTTAGTAAAATGTCTAATCTGAAAAAAAATAGAAGTGTTATGTTATAATAAACAAACAAATGAAAGAATGTTACTTCCTTGGACCTTGAAACCCAACTTCAACATCAAGATCCAACTAATGAAGTCAAACCGATAAGATTCCACACAGCGACACTTATTTAGATACAAAGTGAGGGACGTATCAGAAGGTTATTTAGGGATTATTCTTAATAATCAGATCCACGATCTGTATAACTATAAGCAAATTAAAAATCAAAAAGCAAACTTGTTCGAAAGATCAAAAAGAAGATGAAAAAACGAATGTAATAATGATACCTGGGAAGCAGAGGGTTTTGTTTATCAACGGAGTAAGAGATAAGACCAGAATCAGCGAGATTTATGGTGACGGCCGACGGATGCACGGCGGAGAAGCTGCGGGACAAGAGGCCATCTTTGAGTGCATTCACCGGTGGTTCTTGTTGTGGGGTCTGTAATCCCTCTGGGCTTTTAGCTACTGTCTTCTCGAACACTGCTAACATCTTTCAAGTTTGATGATTTGATCAATCGAAATCGAAATGAAAATGAAAGAAACGCGTGATTAGTGATTAGATATTTTGATCGGATGAGAAGAGAGTAGAAGAGCTTTATAATGAAAAGGGAAAGCGTACGGGATTCTGTGCAGAGGAGGGATTGGATAATGAGCTACACGTCGTGCTGACAGGGTTTTATCAGATAATATTAAATTGCTAAAAAACAAAAACTTAAAATGAATATTTTGGTTTGACCAAGTATTTTTTGGGGTTGGTGCTTTTGTAAACGTCCAGGTTCGTTTCATTGACGGTGGATGTAGATTTTATTTTGTATTGTTGTATAAAAAAAATAGTAAATTAATTGTCTCACTATGTCCTTTTGATTAAATTTTTGGTTTTGGTTTTGGTTTAAGCTTCATCCATCATATCGTGTCCTTTTGATTAAATTTTTGGTTTTGGTTTAAGCTTCATCCATCATATCGTTTCTGAATATTACAGTTTTAGTTTTTGCTTCGTATAAAAAACTAATTTATTTGTTTTTCTTTTAGCAATTTATTATTATTATTATTATATTAACAATTTTATTTCTTCTTTATTTTAATAAAATTTATATAGACTTCTTATAAAATTATTTGTATTTTTCAAATTATATATATATATATATATATATATATATATATATATATATATATATATATATATATATATATTCAAATGAGAATATTTCTTAAACCGAAAACAATTAAGAACAAATTTAAGCAACTAGTTGTAAACGTATTCACACAATGACAATATTTTTTCTTTCTTACAGTGATACTTTCTCATCTTTCTCTCTCTACTATCTCTCTCTCTTTATATATATATATATATATATATATATATATATATATATATATATATATATATATATATATATATATATATATATAAGGTAAACCTAGACCGCCATCATGCTTAATAGACCAATGTCGGAACCACCGTACACACCACCGAAACCACTGTAACGTCGTCGAAATTACTCGACGGTTGCCCCTCTACTTCCTTGGGATCTGCTTGTTCGCTACCTCTATCCACCTCCAACCGTATGTGACCACATCCTGTGCCTCTCGTTTCCCGAACCATCACCAGATCTCGTTTCACCCGCCACAAGATATGAAGTAGAATGTAACATGATTTGCTTTCCTGATCTGGTTTCGCAGTCCTTATGGCTTTTCTCCTTGTAAAATCATGTCTGAAAGTATGCCAAAAAGCCATGAAGATGTCGCCGACAGCTCCACTACCACTCCGACATTCTGAAATCCTCTTCGGTATCATCAGCAAAGGGTAACAACGTTCTCAAATCCTCTTCTCTCTGATCTCTATGGTTAATATGAGAGCGTTTCCCCAAATCTTGTTTTTCCTTGGCCTTGAAGATCAAATATTTTCTCTCTACATGTATTTTTTGATCACATCCCTAATATCTTTCTCAGTACCTTGATTTCTCCTTGTTAGGGTTTAGTCGATGGTTCTGCATCAATTGATTCTTGCGATAGCTGAATAGAATTGGAGTTTTCCATGACGATTCACTATTTTCTCTTCTCCGATTGAAGTTGTAAGTGTTTTGAAAATTAGGATTTGAAATTAGATTGGAGTTTAAAATTAGGTTTTTCATTTATGAGATGGTTTTCAATAAAGTACATATAGGTTGGTTAGTATTATGATAAAGTGGTGTTATGACACTTTACTGTGATTATGGATATTGAAATTACATTCATAAATGTATTTTGATAAAGTATATATAAGCTAATATGTGTTCTGCTAAAGTGATGTAATGATACTACTTTTCAGGCGTCATCTCATTTTCCATATTAAACTTTATATAATATAATGATATATACAATTGTAAGCCGAATTTTACTCTTAATTTATAGGTTTTGCTAAAATGTACCATAAAGTTATGCCTCTTAGCTCTTACCAAGTTATAAATGGATTTTACTAAAATGTTCCACTAATATGCGTCTCTTGCCAAGTCTTGGTTTTGTTGAAGGCTTTAAGTTGTACAAATAAAATCAAGTTGCAAAATGAACTACTTAAAAGTGACTATAATCGTTTATAGTTAAGTTGTTGGTTTGTTATTGATGTAACAAGGATCTTCGACGAGTCTTCCAGTCTTCTCTTCTCTTGAAGGCAGCCACAGCGGAGAGATCTGCTAGTCACAATTAGAGAGATGCGTTAGAGTCGCCCCAGGGACTATGCTCTGGGAGCAGACTCCGATGATCAAGTTAGATCAACTAATATATCTGAGATGGTTCTCCTTAGCTGGAGTGTAACGACCGACTTTTGAGGTATTAATTATTAATTATTTCCTAAAAATTATATGTAACGCCCGTAGATCCGGGCTAGTCAAATTAGAGGCAATAAGTGTCGAAAACGACTTTTTGACAAAAGATTATTTAGAATAAATAATTTGAACCAAGTTGTAGTATATGTCACAAGGTTTCCGTATATATAAAGAACACCGAAATCCGAGTTATAACGAAGAAGTTATGACCCGTCGAAGTTTCGCGACGGAACCGGCACAACACTGAGAAGCGTAATTAGTGAATGTACGATAGAGCTAGTTTTAGCCTTAGCGATATAAACGAAAATCGTAGAGTATGTTAAACTAAGAACATCGATAAAAAGAACGCCCAAATCTGACTTCGTATGAAGAAGTTATGATTTTTCAAAGTTTCATATTAGCGGTGTACAGCCCGAAATTCGAATATTAGATCGAGTGATTTTTAGCCGACACGACCTAAACGAGAATCGAAGATCTCGTTAAGAGTAGCGTAACGAGAAAAAGATGGGCGAAAACGGACGTCAGATGAAGAAGTTATGAGGATTTAACGGACTAATCCTATCCCGGCCTGTTAATAATATAAAATTTAAAATCGAATCAAAATTAGCCAACGGAGTCTAAACAAAAGTTGTAGAGTACGTTCCCGCCTTCGTGTGGATATAAAGAACGTCAAAAACGGAGATCGTATGCAAAAGTTACGAATTTTTAAAGTTAAGTGTGCAACTTGCGAAGATGATGCATGAAATGATGACGTAGCCGAACTCCCAGCCGTCGGATGAACTCGCTTCGGATGGTGACACCTGGTGCGAGGGTTACGCCCCACGTAGCGAAGGGACGCCCAACGTCCGGAGTACGCCCCGCGTTGGAAAGAAGTACGCCTCGTGTACAGCTGTTCTACTTGGTCCGAGGAGTGAACGCGTAGCACCACCGAGACTACGACATGTGGAGAACTTATCCGAACTTACGCCCAGCGTAAGTCCGAAGTCTGGGCTATAAATAGAAGGTTGAGGCTGCCATTCTTCTTCACTCCAAAACCTCTTCTTTCTCTCACTACTTTCTCTCTCTAGCTCCTCTAAACCCCCTTAAACCCTAGATAAAACCCCTAGCATCCCAAAGGAAGCCCCGAGGCTCCCGGAGTCCCGAGAAAAAGGGTCTTTCGGTTTCGAAACGCTGCTCCGAGCAAAGCCCGATTTTCTTTAAAATCCGCTGTAAGTGAGCTACGCTTACGCAACTTTTATTATAGCTTTCAAATAATTATAGTAATGTTATTAGGATTTTAAAATAATTATTGGGCTATTATATTGAGTGTTATTTAACACTTATATAATAAAAATAATAGCTAGGCTATTAATTTGTCGCGATTATCGTTAGACTAAACCCTAGTGGTATTGATACTAGGTTTTACCGAAGGAAAAATTGTTTTGAGAGTAACGAAGCGCTGTCCGAGTGTTGAGTCACCACCTAATCAGGTGAGTGCATAGTCCCTTTCATCTTACACATAGATATGAAGTATTTTAATATAAATTACATGCTATGTGTGCATATTGTCTGAATACTTGCTGTCTATGCTGGGTGAAAGATTTTTATACATGTTTTAAATGATTTAAACTGTATATGTATTTTATATCTACAAAATGTGTTGGGTAAAACATGGGTAGATGAAATAATTATTGTGTGATAACACGATGAAAGACATCAATGTTGACAGTGATCCAGTCATCTAGTAGAGTATAGATGACGACCATGGACGATACTAGACAGTCTAGTGGAATGCTAGCAGGCTCGTAACCTGTAGGTGTTCTTGAACTAGGTGCTCATTAGGTATTTTTGAACTAAGTGCGTTCACTAAGTATTTTGAACTGAGTGTGTTCACTAGGTATTTTTGAACTGAGTGTGTTCACTAGATATTTTTGAACTGAGTGTGTTCACTAAGTATTTTGAACTAAGTGTGTTCACTAGTTACTTTTGAACTAAGTGTTTACCAGATCTTTTGGACTACGTGCTCACTAGTTTTAATCTATTAGCCTAGGTAACGATGGACTTCATGCCGATTCCTTAGGATGATCCTTAGGAATAAATAAACGAGGAATAGCTAATTCTTAGGGTAGATCCTTAAGACTAAAGAAGATAATGGGGATGAGTAATTGGGTTGATTGTTTAATTGTTTAAACATAATAATTATATTATTGTGGGTTGAAAACCCTATGTACTCACCAGGTTTCCCAACCTGACCCACTCAGTTTATTTATATCACAGGTGTCGATACGAAGTGACATTACACTGAGAGATTAAAGAGATGTAGATCACTAGTGTAAATAAATGTAAGTTCCGTTTATGCTTATGTTCCTGTATTGACGATGACATCCCAAACGTTTTAAAATAAATAAAATACGTTTCTTCGAAAATGTTTTGATAACGTATTTATCGTATTTTTCTAGGAACAAATTCCGCAACATTTTTATGAAAAGAAATACTCTGATTTTTATAAAGCATAAACAAAATCGGTCTTTTCTGGCCGTGAAAATGGGGATGTCACAGTTGGTATCAGAGCATTAGTTTAAGCGAACTAGGAATTTGTAGGATTTCTAGACTTAAACTTAGAATGCTAAGCGATGATTGTGAGGTGTGAGCACTAGCTTATTTTAGGAATGATGACTAAATTGCTTTTACGTGCTAAATGATTTGTTATGCTTTATGCTATAGTTTGATCGGATCTATGGTCTGTTGCCGACCGGATCTGGAAATTTTATGTGTTCAGATTTCTAAACGTTTAGATACGGTATTAGAACTGACATGTAACTTTTCGGAGTAATAGGTAGATTTGCATGTCTATCGTAAATAAGATCTTTCCTATCTTAGATTTTCGTCTTGGTACACCGAACGTCTGCTTGGGTGTACAAAACAAGAGAAAGATGACAACCTGAGCCTAAGAATGTGATGGGTCATGCATCGGTCGTTGCGCCTACACCCGAACCTATCACAATGGCAGAAGTTCAGGAAGTGATGCGAACCATGATAGACTGAGAAAATAGAGGAAATGAGATGGATTATGATAGTGAATGATACCTATCAGAAGATATCATACAAGAGGTATCTTGCCTTTAGAATACGTCTGATAAAATAGCAGTACGTCTAGAGAAGTACGGTGCATCTGAATGTGCACATTTGATTGGCAGGATGATAGAACAATTGGTGTATTTCCTAAAGTTTTCCTATCATCTGGAATTTCCATCACCAACCAAGTTGAAGCAGAATTGATGATTGAAGATACGCATGGAAGAAGTCCTAGTAGAGTCTAGGGAAATTTTATGATTATTTAGACACACTCGTATGTGTTAAATTGTTTTGTGATTTTAGGACTTGGGGACTACGAGACAATACTTAGGACAAGTATGAGTAGGTGTGAAAGGTAGTAGATGCATATGCTACCGGAAGCACAGGACTCACACTTGGATCAGGGAAAGTCAGAAGGTTACCAAGAAGCTAGTAAATGATTTCGTTTTATTCAAGCATGTCGTTACCATCGTTTCGGTAATGACTAAGAAGATCGTTGATATTCCAACCCGAGTGGTCATATCGAATCGAGTCCGACTACAATGAGTATGTTACGTGGTTCAGAGAACCAAGTTCGATGTAGCATCTGACTTAAGACGGAAGATTGGAATAAAAGGCGAACAGTAGAGGTATAACAAAAAGTTGCTTGTAGCTAGAAATGCTACCTTTTAAAATGTGATTTTCTCACATTAGAACTTGAAGGAAGGTATAATATGTTTTGGAATTTAACTCTAAACGACCTGAGTCCAAGCAATGCATCATACGATGATAGGTCATTAGAATATGACACATCGTTCCATTGTAAAAGAACTTATCTTAAGTTCGTATCAACTGAGGATTGAAATTGTGACTTGAAGGTCATAATTTGGAGTCTAACCTGAGATAGAAGGCAGGTGCACGATCGAGTACTGCTTACAGTCAATAAGTCTGCGAGATAGACTTGAAGGAATATAGAAGTTATAATTATTACCTAGGATGAAGAGATGACGTATGGAGTCATTATACGAGCCCTGTTTCGTTGATGATTCCGGGACGTAATCATCTTAACGGGGAGATAATTGTAACGCCCGTAGATCCGGGCTAGTCAAATTAAAGGCAATAAGTGTCGAAAACGACTTTTCGACAAAAGATTATTTAGAATAAATAATTTGAACCAAGTTGTAGTATATGTCACAAGGTTTCCGTACATATAAAGAACGCCGAAATCCGAGTTATAACGAAGAAGTTATGACCCGTCGAAGTTTCGCGACGGAACCGGCACGACACTGGGAAGCGTAAATAGTGAATTTACAATAGAGTGAGTTTTAGCCTTAGTGATATAAACGAAAATCATAGAGTATGTTAAACTAAGAACATCGATAAAAAGAACACCCAAATCTGACTTCGTATGAAGAAGTTATGATTTTTCGAAGTTTCGGATTAGCGGTGTACAACCCGAAATTCGAATATTAGATCGAGTGATTTTTAGCCGACACGACCTAAACGAGAATTGAAAATCTCGTTAAGAGTAGCGTAACGAGAAAATGATGGGCGAAAATGGACGTCGGATGAAGAAGTTATGAGGATTTAACGGACCAATCCTGTCCCAGCCTGTTAATAATATAAAATTTAAAATCGAGTCAAAATTAGCCGACGGAGTCCAAACGAAAGTTGTAGAGTACGTTCCCTCCTTTGCGTGGATATAAAGAACGTCGAAAATGGAGATCGTATGAAAAAGTTACGAATTTTTAAAGTTAAGTGTGCAACTTGCGAAGATGATGCATGAAATGATGATGTGGCCGAACTCCCAGCCGTCGGATGAACTCGCTTCGGATGGTGACACCTGGTGCGAGGGTTACGCCTAGCGTAGCGAAGGGACGCCCAACGTCCGGAGTACGCCCCGCATCGGAAAGAAGTACGCCTCGCATACAGCTGTTCTACTTGGTCCGAGGAGTGAACACGTAGCACCACCGAGACTGCGACATGTGGATACCTTATCCGAACTTACGCCCAGCGTAAGGGTTCGGTACACCCATCGTAAGTCCGAAGTCTAGGCTATAAATATAAGGCCGAGGCTGCCATTCTTCTTCACTCCAAAACCTCTTCTTTCTCTCACTACTTTCTCTCTCTAGCTCTCTAAACCCCCCTAAACCCTAGATAAAACCCCTAGCACCCAAAGGAAGCCCCGAGGCTCCCGGAGTCCTGAGAAAAAGGGTCTTTCGGTTTCTAAATGCTGCTCCGAGCAAAGCCTGGTTTTGTTTAAAATCCGCTGTAAGTGAGCTACGCTAACGCAACTTTTAATATAGCTTTCAAATAATTATAGTAATGTTATTAGGACTTTAAAATAATCATTTGGGCTATTATTATGAGTTATATTGAGTGTTATTTAACACTTATATAATAAAAATAATAGCTAGGCTATTAATTTGTCGCGGTTATCGTTAGACTAAACCCTAGTGGTATTGATACTAGGTTTTACCGAAGGAAAAATTGTTTTGAGAGTAACGAAGCGCTGTCCGAGTGCTGAGTCACCACCTAATCAGTTGAGTGCATAGTACCTTTCATCTTACACATAGATATGAAGTATTTTAATATAAATTACGTGCTATGTGTGCATAGTGTCTAAATACTTGCTGTCTATGCTGGGTGAAAGATTTTTATACATGTTTTAAATGATTTAAACTGTATATGTATTTTATATCTACAAAATGTGTTGGGTAAAACATGGGTAGATGAAATAATTATTGTGTGATAACACGATGAAAGACATCAATGTTGACAGTGATCCAGTCATCTAGTAGAGTATAGATGACGACCATGGACGATACTAGACAGTCTAGTGGAACGCTAGCAGGCTCGTAACCTGTAGGTGTTCTTGAACTAGGTGCACATTAGGTATTTTTGAACTAAGTGTGTTCACCAAGTATTTTGAACTGAGTGTGTTCACTAGGTATTTTTGAACTGAGTGTGTTCACTAGATATTTTTGAACTGAGTGTGTTCACTAAGTATTTTGAACTAAGTGTGTTCACTAGTTACTTTTGAACTAAGTGTTTACCAGATGTTTTAAACTACATGTTCACCAGCTATAATCTATAAGCCTAGGTAATGATGGACTTCGTGCCGATTCCTTAGGATGATCCTTAGGAATAAATAAACGAGGAATAGCTGATTCTTAGGGTAGATCCTTAAGACTAAAGAAGATGATGCTGATGGGTAATTGGGTTGATTGTTTAATTGTTTAAACATAATAATTATATTATTGTGGGTTGAAAACCCTATGTGCTCACCAGGTTTCCCAACCTGACCCACTCAGTTTATTTATATCACAGGTGTCAATATGAAGTGACATTACACTGAGAGATTAAAGAGATGTAGATCACTAGTGTAAATAAATGTAAGTTCCGTTTATGCTTATGTTCCTGTATTGACGATGACATCCCAAACGTTTTAAAATAAATAAAATACGTTTCTTCGAAAATGTTTTGATAACGTATTTATCGTATTTTTCTAGGAACAAATTCCGCAACATTTTTATAAAAAGAATTACTCTGATTTTTATAAAGCATAAACAAAATCGGTCTTTTCTGGCCGTGAAAATGGGGATGTGACATTATAGTTGGGTCCATATTAGATAAAAAGACTATGGGATTGGACTTAAGCAAAGGGGCGAAGGATTTTGGGCCGCCCATAAGACGTACGCTGTAACGCCTGTAAATCCGAGCTAGTGAAATTAGAGGCAATAAGTGTCGAAAATGACTTTTCGACAAAAGATTATTTAGAATAAATAATCTTAACCAAGTTGTAGTATATGTTACAAGGTCTCCATACATATAAAGACCGCCAAAATCCGAGTTATAACGAAGAAGTTATGACCCGTCGAAGTTTCGCGACGGAACCGGCACAATACCAGGAAGCGTAAATAGTGAATTTATGATAGAGCGAGATTTAGCCTTAGCGGTCTAAACGAAAGTCGTAGAATACGTTGAACCGAGAGCGTCCATAAAAAGAACGCCCAAATCTAACTTCGTATGAGGAAGTTGTGATTTTTCGAAGTTTTAGATTAACAGTGTATAGCCCGAAACTCGAATATTAGATCGAGCGGTTTTTAGCCGACACGACCTAAACAAGAATAGAATATCTCGTTAAGAATAGCGTAACGAGAAAAAGATGGGCGAAAACGGACGTCGGATGAAGAAGTTATGAATTTTTAACGGACGAATCATGTCCCGGCCTTTTTATAACATTCATTTTAAAATAAAGTCAAAATTAGCCGACATAGTCTAAATGAAAGTTATAGAGTACGTTCCCACCTTCGCCTGGATATAAGGAACGTCAAAAACGGAGCTCATACGCGAAAGTTACGAATTTTTAAAGTTGAAGCATGAATTTGCGAAGCGTGATGCAATAATGAGGACGTGGCATGGTCTGGACCGTCGCTTGCTGATCACGCCTCGCTTCAGATGGCTGACACCTGTCCTCGTATATGCCCCGTGTAATCCGAAGACGCCCAACGTCCGAGTACGCCTCGCGTGCGAAGTCCTTACACTCCGCGTTCTAGCCTTCCTCGGTCCACAAGCAGCCACGTCGCACCAAGCCTGTTCGGACGCGTGTTGTACGATGCGAGCCTTACGCCCAGCGTACCTCGGCTACGCCCAGCATAGTCCGAGGCCTCGCAGGGTATAAAAAGGGGGCGAGGGTCTCCGACTTTTTCACACCATTTTCCTTCTCTCTCTAGATTTCTTTTTCTCTCTAAGGGTTTTAACCTTCCCCTAAGCCTAGGTGATCCCCTAGCACCCTAAGGAAGCCCCGAGGCTCCCGGAGTCCCGAGAAAAAAGGGTCTTTCGGTTTCGGAAACGCTGCTCCAAGCAAAGCCCGGTTTTCGATAAAACCCGTTGTAAGTGAGCTACCCCTACGCTATTTTTAATATAGCTTCTAATTAATTATAGTAACATTATTAGGTCCTTCAAATAATTATTTGGGCTACTATTATGAGTTATATTGAGTGTTATTTAACGCTTATATAATAATAATAATAGTCAGACTATAAATTTGTCGAGGTTATCGTTCTACTAAACCCTAGTGGTATTAGTACTAGGTTTTATCGAAGGAAAATTGTTTTGAGAGTATTAAAGCGCTGTCCGAGTGCTGAGTCACCACCTTTCAGGTGAGTGCATAGTCCCTTTCATCTTACACATAAATATGAAGTATTTTAATATAAATTATGTAACGACCAAAAATTTCAACCAATTTAAAATTTTCAAAAACAACCCAATACCATTAAAGTTATTACAAAAAGGTTTTCAATACATTTCGTTTTAAGTATTCCCAGAATCTCATCTCAATATAAACACGAGGATCGGTACGATCACGCCTTCGCCTTGCCACGGTCTCCTGAAGAACCTGAAAAACATTAAACCTCAACTGTAAGCCCGAAAGCTTATTGAGATACCCCCAAAATACCAACCACATATACCATACACACATAACATGCCATAACATATCCGATCACAGAACAGCCATGCACTTCGGGTCTACTGTGGGATTGGTCCGCTGCACCGGCCAACAGTCCACCTGGTCCACCCTCCGAGTCTAGCCATGTACCTCGAGTCTACAGTGTGATTGGTCCGCCTGCACCGGGCCTTCAATCCACCTGGTCCACTCTCCGAATCTAACCACATACAACGAGTCTGCAGTGTGATTGGTCCGCTCGCACCGGGCCTTCAATCCACCTGGTCCACTCTCTGAGTCTACAGTATGACTGGTCCGCCCGCACCGGGCCTTCAGTCGGCCTGGTCCACTCTCCGAGCCTCGGCATGTCTGGTCCGCCCTCTTGGGGCCTACAGCCTATCCGGACCGCTCGCTGGGCCTTTGGGACAACCGGTCCGCCCTGGGTATCTTGGCCTACAGCACAAAGCAGGATCCGCCTCAACCCAACTCCAATCCAAACAACCATGTGCACATATACATAAAATCATATAGCAATTCACAGTCAACAAGCAGATTAAACAGATCACATAACATATCATCATCCTAACCAGGATACCGACCTAACCGGTCACTAGCATAGCATCACCCTATCTCTCGGATACCGATCTCAATCAGGTCTCTAACATATACCATCCTAGCTACCAGGATGCAAACATATCAAAGCAACAACATAACAACAACTACCCGGATCTCAATCCGATAAGGGCCGGCCCTTAGACCCTGTTGATATAGTGAGGATAACTCACCTCGAAACTGCCGACTGAACAGATAACCCAAGCTGCTCCGATCACTGGACAACCACCAAGGCACTGAACTCAAAACAATATCCAACAATTACCAAAATACCCCTGGAAGACAATTGGTCAACCCTTGGACAAAGTCAAAGTCAACCCCTGACTGACTCTACTCGCCGAGTCAACCCGATGATTCGCCGAGTCCCCAAGCTCAGAACTTCCCTCAATCAGCGACCCAACTCGCCGAGTCACCCCGAGACTCGCCGAGTTCAACAACTCCGAGTCCACTCGCACACAGCTCACCAAGTCATCCCTTGACTCACCGATTCTCGACTCAACCAGAAAATAATGGGACTCTTCGACAAGACTCGCCGAGTCCAAGAACAGACTCGTCGAGTCTAAGGCTATCTTCAACCTACTCGCCGAGTTGTTCTTCCAACTCGTCGAGTTCCAGGCCATCTTCATCCAACTCATCTAGTCTACCCATGTGACTCGCCGAGTACCACCGGTCTGAATCCATACAGAAGCATTCCAGGCCATGCAATTGATCCAAAACATAGATCTAGCCTCCTACAACCCATCCATCACGTAAAGTGGCAAACTTTACGTGAATCCAAAGAGATCTAGGCCTTTTACACTCTAGGGCTAGGGTTTGGGACATGATGGCTTCACTAAACACTCAAACACAGGGACTTTATGCATATCTGGACCATCACCACTCCAGATCTGAGGTAGCAACCTCAGATCTAACCTCCAAACTCCAAAACATACCAAGATGAGCTCCCATAAACCCCAAAATGATGAATCTATATGAGTAACAGCCCAAGAACGAGATAATACCTCAAAAGAACGCCCCAACAGCAATGAAACTCGAATCCAAGCAAAGCCCCTTGCTCCAAGCCTCCTACCCTTCAAGATTTCCTCAACAATTGCTTCTCCAAGCTTCCAAATGCAACTTGACCCACTCACACACGAAGGTTAGGGTTTCTGGACTTGAGGATGAGTAAAGAGGCTGGGGGAATGAATGTTATGTTCTTTATATAGGGCTCAACCTCCGGATTTAGGGTTTTCTCCATTCAGCACCAACTCGCCGAGTCCACCCATGCTACTTGCCGAGTTGGTCATTTTACACGCGACTAGAGTCGCAACCCTACTCGCCGAGTCCATTCGTGGACTCGCCGAGTCCATTCGTGGACTCGCCGAGTCGCTCCTTCCCATTTTACTCTTTTAGCCCTTCAACTTTACTCTTGCTATTCCGGGATGTTACAAATTACGTGCTATGTGTGCATATTGTCTGAATACTTGTTGTCTATGCTGGGTGAAAAAATTTTATACATGTTTTAAATGATTTCAACTGTATATGTATTTTATATCTACAGAATGTGTTGGGTAAAACATGGGTAGATGAAATAGTTGTTTTGTGATAACACGATGGAAGACATCAATGTTGACAGTGATCCAACCATCTAGTGGAGTATAGATGATGACCATGGACGATACTAGACAGTCCAGTGGAATGCTAGCAGGCTCGTAGCATGTAGGTGTTTTTGAACTAGGTGCTCATTAGGTATTTTTGAACTGAGTGTGTTCGCTAGGTATTTTGAACTGAGTGTGTTCACTAGGTATCTTTGAACTGAGTGTGTTCACTAGTTATCTTTGAACTGAGTGTGTTCACTAGGTATTTTGAACTAAGTGTGTTCACTAGTTACTTTTGAACTAAGTGTTTACCAGATGTTTTAGACTACGTATTCACCAGTTATAATCTATAAGCATTGGTAACGATGGACTTCGTGCCGATTCCTTAGGATGATCCTTAGGAATAAATAAACGAGGGATACCTGATTCTTAGGGTAGATCCTTAAGACTAATGAAGATAATGGGGATGTGTAATTGGGTTGATTGTTTGGTTGTTTAAACATAATAATCATATTATTGTGGGTTGAAAACCCTATGTACTCACCAGGTTTCCCAACCTGACCCACTCAGTTTATTTATATAACAGGTGTCGATACGAAGTGACATTACACTGAGAGATTAAAGAGATGTAGATCACTAGTGTAAATAAATGTAAGTTCTGTTTATGCTTATGTTTCTGTATTGACGATGACATCCCAAACGTTTTAAAATAAAATACGTTTATTCGAAAATGTTTTGATAACGTATTTATCGTGTTTTTCTGGGAATAAATTCTGCAACATTTTTATTAAAAGAGGTACTTTGATTTTTCATAAAGCATAAACAAAATCGATCTTTTCTGGCCGTGAAAATGGGGATGTCACAGTTGGTATCAGAGCATTAGTTTAAGCGAACTAGGAATATGGATTTATTTCTAGACTTAAACTTAGAATGCTAAACGATGATGGTGAGGTGTGAGCACTAGCTTATTTTAGGAATGATGCCTAAATTGCTTTTATGTGCTAAATGATTTGTTATGCTTTATGCTATAGCTTGATCGGATCTATGGTCTATTGCCGACCGGATCTGGAAACCTTATGTGTTTAGGATTCTAAGCGTTTAACTACCATATTAGAACTAGCATATAAAAGTTTCGGAGTGATAAGGATGATTTAAGACGTCAATACTAAATTAAGATCTAGGTTCACCTTATTTGGTTTATAGATCAAAATGGAAAGAACCCGCAGTGGAGCTGGGAATGAAAATGGGAATAGGAATCAACCCCGACGATTCAACAAATACCTGTTGTAGTAGAAGATGTACCCGAGCCAATCACCATGGATGGAGTACAAGCCATGATTCAGACTATGTTGGCTGAACAAAGGGAAGAAATGAGGCGGATGTTGAATAGAGATGAACCTACTATGCCCATTGAGCAACCCGAGCTGATTCCCGAGCAATCGGAGGAAGGAACTACAGCCGCCAAGTGAGTCAAGTGGGGACTCAAGGTGAACGAAGGGATGGCCCAGAGAGGAGAAACGACAAGGATGGGCGAATGTACAATAATTTCTTGGGTGCGAAACCGCCAAGTCTCTCAGGAAGCCCAAATCCTGTTGAGATTATGGATTGGATCTCCGAGATGGAGATGGTGTTTGAGAGCTGCGACTGTAGCGAGAAACAAAAGACCGTCTTCGCTGTAAGACAACTGAAAACTGGAGTCTTAAGCTGGTAGAAGCTATTGGCAGATATGATGCCACGAGGAGAAGCCTTAAGGATGTCATGGGAAGAGTTCTTGGAATAGTTGAAAATGCAGTACTGCTCAGAGATAGATCTGATAGACCTAAACAACGAGTTTCAGAACCTGAAGAAAGGGAAGATGAGTGTTGATGAGTACACCACCGCATTCACCGAGAGGATGAAGCTATTTCCCTACTTGGTTCCTACTGAACTCTCCAAGGTTGATAGGTTTGCTAACGGATTGCCCACTGATTTTGGCCCAATGGTCAAAATGGCAACTACCTTGAAAACAACTGTTAGGGCAGCTAAGAACATAGAGACCCAAATAAGAGAAAAGGGTCTAGAAAAAGATAAGGCAGGAGAGAAGCGGAAGTTTGAAGGATCTTCAAGATCAAACAAGGAGAGAAAATTCTCAAAGCCTGGAGGAGGAGGTGAAGCAAGATGGTGTGATAAATGCAAGTAGAAACACTTTGGAAAATGCGGCGAAGAGGTGACATGTTTCAAGTGTGGAAAGTCTGGGTATTACGCCAATGAGTGTACATCCAACAAGAGGTTGTGTTATGAATGTAAAGAAGGGGGCATCTTTCACAGAATTGACCAAAGAAGAATGAAGCAGCAAGGCCAAACACGCCACCAAGGCCAAGGGCATTTCACATGATCCTCGACGAAGCAGAAAACCACACGAGGAATCAAGGATGAAGACTTCATACCGAAGATCAAGTTATTCAGTAACCATAGTATCGTATGATGTAGCCTATTAGAGGCATAGTCTAGGGTGAACTTGAACACCTATGTAATAGTTTCAAGAAATAATAAAACCTTCGTTTTGTTATCTGATGTGTTAAACTGTTATGTGATTTTATTGCATAGTGACTTGGAAAACTGCTAGACAATACTTGGGACGAGTATGAGTCGGTGTGAAAGGTAGTAGATGCATAAACTACCCGAAGCACAAGACTCACGCTTGGATCAGGGAAAGTCACAAGGTTACCAAGAAACTAGTAATTGATTTCGTTTTATTCAAGTGTGTTGTTACCATCGTTTCGGTAATGACTAAGAAGATTGGATATTCCGACCCTAGTGGTCATATCGAATTGAGTTCGACTACGCTGAGTATGCTATGTGATAGAAAATCAAGTTCGATGTAGCATCTGACTTAAGACGGAAGATTGGAATAAAAAGCGATCAGTAGAGGTATCACGAGAAAGTTGCTAGTAGCTAGAAATGCTACCTTTTAAAATGTGATTATCTCACATTATAACATGAAGGAATGTATAGTCTATTTTGGAATTCGACTCTAAGAGACCTGAGTCTAAACGTGCATCACATGATGGTGGGTCATAATTTGGAGTCTAACCTGAGATAGAAAGCAGGTGCACGATCGAGTACTGCTTACAGTCAATAGGTCTAACAGATAGACTTGAAGGAATATAGAAGTTATAATTATTACCTAGGATGAAGAGACGATGTATGGAGTCATTATACGAGCCCTGTTTTGTTGATGATTCCGGGACGTAATCATTCTAAGGGGGAGATAATTGTAATGCCCGTAGATCCGGGCTAGTCAAATTAGAGGCAATAAGTGTCGAAAATGACTTTTCGACAAAAGATTATTTAGAATAAATAATCTTAACCAAGTTGTAATATATGTTACAAGGTTTTCGTACATATAAAGACCGCCAAAATCCGAGTTATAACGAAGAAGTTATGACCCGTCGAAGTTTCGCGATGGAACCGGCACGATACCGGGAAGCGTAAATAGTGAATTTACGATAGAGTGATATTTAGCCTTAGCGATCTATATGAAAGTCGTAGAATATGTTAAACCAAGAGCGTCCATAAAAAGAACGCCCAAATCCGAATTCGTATGAGGAAGTTATGATTTTTCGAAGTTTCGGATTAGCAGTGCATAACCCGAAACTTGAATATTAGATCGAGTGGTTTTTAGCCGACACGACCTAAACGAGAATCGAAGATCTCTTTAAGAATAGCATAACGAGAAAAAGATGGGCGAAAACGGACGTCAGATGAAGAAGTTATGAATTTTTAACGGACCAATCCTGTCCCGGCCTGTTAATAATATAAATTTAAAAATAAATGAAAATTAGCCAACGGAGTCTAAATGAAAGTTGTAGAGTACGTTCTCACCTTCACGTGGATATAAGGTACGTCAAAAATGAAGCTTGTACGCGAAAGTTACGAATTTTTAAAGTTGAAGCATGAATTTTCGAAGCCTGATGCAATAATGAGGACGTGGCATGATCTGGACCGTCGCTTGTTGATGATGCCTCGCTTTGGATGGGTGACCTCTGTCCTCGCATATGCCCCGCGTAATCTGAAGATGCCCAGCATCCGAGTACGCCTCGCGTGCGAAGTCCCTACGCTCCGCGTTCTAGCCTTCCTCGGTCCACAAGCAGCCACGTCGCACCAAGCCTGTTCCGACGCGTGTTGTATGATGCGAGCCTTATGCCCAGCGTACCTCGGCTACACCCAGCGTAGTCCGAGGCCTCGCAGGGTATAAAAAAGGGGCGAGGGTCTCCGACTTTTTCACACCATTTTCATTCTCTCTCTATATTTCTTTTTCTCTCTAAGTGTTTTAACCCTCCCCTAAGCCTAGGTGATCCCCTAGCACCCTAAGGAAGCCCCGAGGCTCCCGGAGTCCCGAGAAAAAAGGTCTTTTGGTTTTGGAAACGCTGCTCCAAGCAAAGCCCGGTTTTCGATAAAACCCACTGTAAGTGAGCTACGCCTACGCTATTTTTAACATAGCTTCTAATTAATTATAGTAACATTATTAGGTCCTTAAAATAATTGTTTGGGCTATTATTATGAGTTATATTGAGTGTTATTTAATGCTTATATAATAATAATAATAGTCAGACTATTAATTTGTCACAGTTATCGTTAGACTAAACCTTAATGGTATTGGTACTAGGTTTTATCGAAGGAAAATTGTTTTGAGTATCAAAGCGCTGTCCGAGTGCTGAGTCACCACCTTTCAGGTGAGTGTGTTCACTAGGTATCTTTGAACTGAGTGTGTTCACTAGGTATTTTGAACTAAGTGTGTTCACTAGTTACTTTTGAACTAAGTGCTTACCAGATGTTTTGGACTACGTATTCACCAGTTATAATCTATAAGCCTTGGTAACGATGGACTTTGTGCCGATTCCTTAGGATGATCCTTAGGAATAAATAAACGAGGGATACCTGATTCTTAGGGTAGATCCTTAAGACTAAAGAAGATAATGGGGATGGGTAATTGGGTTGATTGTTTGATTGTTTAAACATAATAATTATATTATTGTGGGTTGAAAACCCTATGTGCTCACCAGGTTTCCCAACCTGACCCACTCAGTTTATTTACATTCACAGGTGTTGATATGAAGTCACATTACACTGAGAGATTAAAGAGATGTAGATCACTAGTGTAAATAAATGTAAGTTCCGTTTATGCTTATGTTTTTGTATTGACGATGACATCCCAAACGTTTTAAAATAAAATACGTTTCTTTGAAAATGTTTTGATAACGTATTTATCGTGTTTTTCTGTGATTAAATTCCGCAACATTTTTATTAAAAGAGGTACTCTGATTTTCATAAAGCATAAACAAAATCGATCAATGGGGATGTCACATACGCTGGGCGTAGCCTTGGCGTACGCGGGGCGTAGTGGCATGCATTGGATGCGGGGGGCGCGCACACGTACGCGCAGCGTACTAGGAGTACGCCCAGCGTACGTGAGCAGATGCCAAACCCTAATTTTTAGGGTTTAAGACATATAAATACCCCATTATAGCCACCTTGGCCTTCCTACCAGCCCACTCACCCTCAGAAAACCCTAATCCGCCTCTTACTCCATTGTTATGTGTGTTTGACCTTTGTGAGCTCTTTTTGGTGAAGAAAAGCTTTGAAGAAGAGAATGAGAGGTTGGAGAAGAAGCCTTTGAGTACATTGAGCTTAGGTATCTAGATTAAGCTCATCATTTGGCATCAAGAGGAGGTATAAAGCTCCTAACTTTCCTCCTCAAAGTCTAGATCTAGGGTTTTGGAAGATTTGGACCTTTTTAGGTCCAAAGATTGGATCTTGATCATGCAATTTCAATTTGAGCTTAGGGTTGCCACCCTTGAAGCTCAATGGGTCCCTTTAGCAGTAAAGTTGCAAGCTTTGAGGCTTTTATGAAGCCATGCAAGAGATCTAGCCTTTTCTTTGGAAGTTCATTGTCATTTTTAGTGTTGGACTCATTTGGTGGATTGCAAGCCACCAAGTGACCAACTTTAAGGACTAGGACGAAGCATGAGACTCAGATCTGTAAGTTGGACGTCCTGTCTTAAGGGATTAAGTCGTTTTGGAAAAGATGGCTTAATAGGAAAGTATGCTGGGCGTACACGCCAGTGCGCGCATCGTACAAGCCATTCAAGCAGTACGCACAACGTATAGATGGGTACGCTCAACGTACACTCAATCAGTGGGTTTTAAGTTATTGGGCCTCGGTTTGGGCCTAGATTTAGTCATAGTAGTAGTTGGGCTATGATGGGCCTTCATAAGCCAGTTAAAGGCCCAAGAATTGGTTGGGATTGGAAGGGAAGCCTATTTGAAGAGTTGGGCCCAATTTAGAAAATTGGGCCATTTGGGGACTTAATGGGCCCTAGTGAGGACTAGAAAGGAGTGGGCCTAGGTCATGGCCCAAATTAAATCAAAGGGGAAAATAGTTATTTTACCCATAGAAGAGCCATCAGTTTCCGACTAAATGTTTATTTGGTCATTATAGCCAGGGAGTAGTGGAGCAGTCGACGGTGTCACCTTTGCTCGAGTTATTCAACAGTCAGTTGAGAGGTGAGTTTCCTGAAGGGTTTGGAGCATTCTAACACTCCTATGGTGTACATGGAACCCTAGAAACCTTGGATCTATGTTTGACTAAGATACATGTAAATAATTATTTTTCCAAGGTTCTTATCCTAACTAGCATGTCATGGGGTACTTGAATCAAATAAAGCTAGTAGAATTACTTACCTTGTAGTAGTAGTTGATTGCTTGGAGTTTGAGAGCCTAGCACTAATAATGTGGATGCCTCAAATGGAAGTCACAAATCACCACAAACTTGGAAACTTGATAGAATAGTCACTAACTTCTTGAAATCGGCCCTCTTGGTTTTCTCACAACAACTAGTGCAATTTCAAGAACTAAAGCCTCCTTTATATAATGTGGTGGATTAGGGTTACATCCATGTAAACCCTAATGCCCATGTATTTTCATTTCCATGAGATCCATGGGTTAAAGCTCCATGGAGTATCCATGGACTTCCATGCAAGCCTAGCCCATTCCAAATAAGTATTAGCCCACACTATATAAATAAAAGAGCCCATATTTAATCAGTCATACTTTTGATCTCTAAATTAATTCTAAATTAATTATAGATCAACACTAATTAAATAATATGATTTTATATTAATATATTAGAACTTATAATATATTAATAAATCATAACTTATAGTATTCTCAAAAGATTATTCATAAATTGTTCGGGTGAAGTGCAACCTAAATGGACCATGCCGGGTCGGGTCAAGTACATACCAAATATAGTTATGGACTTAGACACTATATCCAACAGTCTCCCACTTGGATAAGTCTAATAACTATAGTTGCAAGTATAACTTCAGGAACCGATCAACAATCGTGGCTCTTAAAACTCTGTTGAACTATGAAGTGCCATTTTAGATAAATGATCATATAATCCTCTGTTCTAGATATCAGCTGGACAAATACATGGAACATGGTCTTGCTGATTGTCCAACATTTGTTTCCTGATTTTCGATTCGTTTGACATAGAACTTAACTGAACACATCAATTTAGTTCTGACCGGGCCCGGTACATAGGTCAAAACAAAATCATCGAGGGGCCTATATATCGCTTCTAATCCTAGAAGGTGTTGTATTAGTGTAACAATTGGTAAAAATAGGAACGATCGTACGATGCTATGTTTTGATTATTAAGCAATATGAGTATTTTTATCAAGAATGGTTGAAGGAATTTAACCGCTTTTATTTAAATAAGTTATTGTGAAATATAAAACAAGTAGCTATTGATAAATTTCGTTATGATGTATGGCTACGAACCATCACCGTTTTGTGAAATTAGCATATAACATCATTTGAACGCAACAAACTTAATTTTTGTATCAACATGTATCTAGTTGATAATTAAGTTAGGTTCTATGAAAAACGTGTGCTTAATAGTTGTGTAGGATCTAAATTCGACAAATATACGAACCAAAGTGACAAAACGTGTTTAACGATATGGTTAACCGGTTAAATGTCACGAAATTATACATTGGTCAATAAATTTTATATTTAAATAAATTAAAATATAAAATGAATTATTATAAGGTATAATTAGAATGTATTTAAGTGTTTTTGAATAAAAAGAATAAAACATAAACATTAAAGTTCAAATACACAAAAACTACATTGTTATTTTATACTAAGTATACATGTATGTATTTGTATATATGTATTATTATCTAGTGAATGACTAGTTATGATTCATGACTTAAAGTGATTTCATGTAAGTTTTATGATGTCTAAATCAATTAAGATAAGAGAATTGGTGGAGATAAGTGCCAACTTAACTAATAAGTGCTTAATCACTTAAGACATTTTACTAAGAATGCTTCTTAATCCCTCTTCTAATTTTCGAGATTAAGACCTTCCCTCTCCTTAACTAGAACTCCTAACTAACTAAATAACTAGTAGTTAGTTAGTTAACTAACCCTATCTCTACGCAACCACCCAAGCAAGTGGCTAGACAAGATCACATCACTTAAACTCACATCCCATCACAAGCTAGTGTAGGTTTTGTCCCCTTATCCTCTTCCACTCTTTCCTCCTTCATATCCACGGAATTCCTCTTCATTTTACCCTCATTTGACCAGCCAATACTCCAGGGAATTAGTCTCAACCTTCATCTCATTTTCAAGCACAAGAACTTCCTTCCAAAGCCATCAAAACCATGAACTAAAGGGCTGCTGTCCCTTTTGTGTTTCAGCCACCATTTCATCCATATACACCTTCCTTTTGCTTGATATTTTTACCACCAAATACCCCTGGAAGTTACTTGTTATGATACTCAAAATTATTGATTCAAAACAGTGAGTAAACTACCCTTTTTCTTGCTCTTTTGCTGTGAAATTTTCGTGACAGCAACATAGCCAAAAGAGTGGCTGTTTTGGAGCATCAAACCAACAACCAAAAGTTCATCTTCAACCTTCCATTCTTCAAGTATTCACATAAGGTGAGTTCATACACCTACATTTTCTTGTTTTCTTCAAGTTTTAAGGGGGGGAATACAAGTTAGAACACTAAACATAACTTAAATTTAAATGACAGCTTTCTACAGAAAAGTTGAGTCCTGTTCACGGACTGTTTTGACCATCTTAAACTTAATATATTTCAAAACTGTACAATATGAAAATAGTTCAAGTTTATAACTTTCTAAGGACTACTCGCACGCGTTCATACGATTTTTCTACAATTTATGGCGATTTTTATAAAACTGCCTGTCATTTCAGAAGTGATTTCGGACCAGTCTGTGAAGATGTTCATTTTCACATTAGTTTGAGACGACTAAAAATCATAATAAAAATTGGGAACAAAGTAGACTCATTTTATAAACTCTCAAAGGTGACGGATTCAGTTTTTTGACTTACGATGATGTTTCTATGAGTTTTCTAAAAACAGGGACAGTAAAGGGTAAAACTGTCAAAAGTGGTTTATAGATTTATTAACACCTTCTAACATTTTTGAGCAATGTTTATACATTAAGGAAGTTAAAACACAATCATTTAAATATGTTTAATTACCATTTTTACAAAAGTGATAAGTACAAAAAGGTCTTTAGTATCAAACTTAAGGATTATTTCATGCAAAGTTTCTAATAAAAACGTAAGAATATGAACAATAATTACGAAACATACCAAATTATCTTTTAAAACTTATATATATATATATATATATATATATATATATATAACCATATACATATATATGTTTTGTTTACAAACTTGTCTTCTACATCAAAATTTTCACTTTACTCGTTTTTATCAAATGAATCACTTGTGATTTATTACTACTATTTGAAAACTCTTGTCATACTTTGCATGCACTAGATTTATACAAAGTATTTAGAAATTCCAAAGTATCATTCGTTGTTAAACCGTTTTAATACATTTTAAAAAACTTATGATTTATGCATTGTCAAAACTTTGTGAGAAAGGATGATCTTTGCATACAAAACTATTACTTTAATACATACTTAGTTGAGAATCCGTGAGACAAGTACATCTTCAAACACTGCCTTTTTGCTAGAAGGTATCGCTACAAGTCCTGTCTATAACCAGAGTCTCCCGTTCGGAGAACGTGTCAAATGTGTATAGATCTATACGGGAAGTCATGATCCCGCGCCCTGACTGTTAGCTACAGTCCTTCCTTTGGGGTGACAGTTTGTCATAACGCTACGACGCCTGAAGAACGTCGCTACAGGCATATTATGTTTAGTATGGTTATAAAACTCACCGGATATACAATTATTATGGTATTATGCTTTTATGAACGAGTAGCTATTAAAACTATTCTTCATCTAACCAGTGCGATCTTCGTATAGCTTTATTATATAAAACTATGCCACAACTTTTAAGCACGTCGGTTGCTTGCGATTTTCGGTCTTAGAGGCTGCCAGTTATGTTAGGAAAATAAGGGTTTTTCCTGTATACAAACCAAACAACTAATAGGAAAATAAGGGATTTTCCTGGTACAATTAGTTACAACTTATAACACGAACATTCATATGCATTTCATACTTTTATAAGAAAATAAGGGTTTTTCTTGGAAAACACAACAAATCATATCTCAACTATTAGGGAAAATATGGAATTTTCTGGATCTAATACATTCATTTTCAACACAACGAATCATAACTCTTTACAATTGAAATACTGCGTTTTCTGGAAAACATACACGAACTTTCGAATGGCGTACATTTTCTCAAAACACTACTTATGAACTCACCAACTTAATTGTTGACACTTTTTCTTTGAAATAACTTGTATTCTCAGGGAACCGCTAAACAGATTTGGAAATCAACTTTTGGGGATTAACGTGCTGACGTTAATTACTTCTTTTGAAGGATGTTTATGTATTTATCTTTTGAACAAGTAACGAATACGATTATGTAAACATTTTGGAAACTTTAATATATATGGTGGTGTGTACTTTCCTTTCTATGAACTGTTATGATACTGAATATGACGTCCTCCGCCCCCGAACGTTTCCGCCGTTCTGGTTTGGGGGTGTGACAGATTGGTATCAGAGCATCGTTTATAGTGGATTAAGTATATCAAAACCATTCTTGGTATACAACTATAAACTCAACTGGGCAAAAACACTCTGAGAAGAGTCATACTTTTGAAATTAAATTTATATAGTTTTTGTAAAGTAAGCATGCATTCATTTCGTACTAATAATAGTTTCACATCGGACCATTTTAGAAGTATTATAAATAAGTTGTGCAGTGCAGGTACGCCTTGGGACATGTAATCGGAACTGGGAAGGATATAGCCTGATCAACTATATTTGTTCGAGAGCCGACTAACGTGTGCCGAGGAGTGTCTGCAGTGGACAACAAATTTAAAACTTACCAACAAACCATACAAAGAAAACTTTAACATACAAATTTAAAATACTATAGGAATATTTTACGTTACAATAGAACCACACACTTAGATTCTTCATATGCTTCTTACCCCTATTCTCGCATAGGCATATCAGCTAGACTTCATCTCCACATAGACCCCTACTATCCTGCCACCTAAGCCAATAGATGGATCAAGAAGGATCCAGAAGAAGATTTCGAAGAGTACCGATAGATGAAATACGAGGAAGAAGATTTCCGAGAAGGGACCAGATGGAGAATGAAGTTCGGGAGATACCATCAATAAACCTTACCCTATCAAGAGGAGTGTGAGAACCTCCACCTCTCATTTCAGGAAGCAACCCGCAATTAACTACCTAGCCACACATATAGACTGGAGAGGACAACCGATGATCCATAACCGACATAAACTCACTGCACCGTACTTCGGGCCATAGCACCCATAGACCGGCAAGCAGATCAAGAGAACAATACGGATCACCTACACTCCTTAGAAAAGGAGATAGTCGTTATAGGAGAAAGAACCCTTACAGCTACAACCTGGACAGTCATCACAGAACTAAGAGCAGAGGAGGCCACTCTCAAAATAGAATCATGCTGACACATGAAGGTAATCAGCATACTGGTGCAACACTAGTTCTATAAATAGACCCTACAACATTTCAAATTGCGGTAACAGCCGCCGTGACAGCAGTCATGGCACACCTCGGCGCTAACAACACAAACAAAAGCGGGAACGGCGCCGAAAGTTCCAATCGTAATAACAACCAGGGACACCCCGAGTATGTTCCTACAACGATGCCCGAAATCAAGGACCTACCAAAAAGACAATAAACAGTGACATTCCATACCACCACCATCCCTACTACCTCAGTGCCGACAAGACCATATGTTGGAAACCTGCCAAAATGCACCAAGGGTAGCTTTCATCACAAAGGAAAGTGCAGGGAAATGCACTGCAAGAACTGTAATGAAAAGGGGCATACCACAAATTTATGTAGGGTGTCGGCTCAACAGACCGCCCAGAACACAAAAGCTGGGATGAGTCGGACTTGCTACAGATGTGGAGAAGTAGGACATTTCATAAAGGAGTTCCCGAAGACTAAAAACAAAGATGTCAGGAGCGTCGGAAGTGTTTTAGCAACAGAGCGTGGGAAAGAAGTAATAGACCCCGCTGAGATTCCGGTACGTTCATTCCCGATAGCACATATGCATGGATACTATATAATAGCAATGCGGAGAGGAGTATTGTGAGTCGTAGATTTAATCAATTTCTCAACCAAAAACCTCAAAAACTTAATCGAAATATTTACAGTAGAATTGAAATAATCAAAAGCACTAGAGACGTGTACATAGGGTGCACTCTAACACTAAATCAACCAATTTGTTCAAATCATCCTAACACCGGTCACAATAAAAATTTACAACATTTTCATTTTAACGACGTATTAGTTAGTTTCCTCACCATATCGATATCATATATTAAGAAAAGGCCATTTGCCTAAACCCATCGAGTAATAGAACCCTCGTTGTCTATGGCGACAAACCGGACACAATCCCCCGACTCACCTTTTACAACAAGACTCAAAAGTACCTACACAAGAGGTACCACGCCGTCCTAGCCCGTGTTGTGGATAAGAAACAAGAAGAGAAAGACATCATGGATGTTGAAAAAGCCCGTAACCTTCTCGATATATTCCGAGAAGATCTCCTGGGAATACCATCCGTACGACAACCCGAGTTCAAAAATCAACCTAAGTGCAGTAGTTGTGGAAAAGGGTTGTTGTAAATGCCATCTCACCTAAGTTAATCACCCCACTCAAGTAGAGACTATGGACCCATACTAGTGAATCTATGATTACTAAGTGTATATATTGGAGGCCTATATAATTAAGATTCTACGGACTTAGGGTTGGTAATTTCGCTTTAAATCCTTTTCCTTGTTTGGATGTGGGATTAGAATAGAATCACCGATTCGACTATCTTTTCAATCTTAATTATATACGACTTATAAACACAAAGAGATGATAGATGAATCAGTTATGAGTCATACCATGAACTCCATGACAAGTTACCCAAGACAGCGGATGGACACGCTACCACTTGAGCGAGCGTAGACAAATCAAACAAACCCACATACTTTCTACCAACCAAGGCTACAAAGAAAAATAGAAAAGCTGATAGGAGCATATCACAAGAAGATTGCGAGACTGCATAGTATACCACTATCTATCATTTTGGATAAGGGACAGGCGATTCGCCTCGTGTTTTCAATAGTCATTAGAGAAGTCCTTAATATCACCCTCAAACTGACAGACAAAACGGAAGAACCATTCATCTAATCCTTATACAAAAACTATTACATTAACATCAAAGTCGCGTCATTCGAAGCTCTCTACAGAAGCAAGTGTAGATCACCTCTGTGCTGGGCTGAGGTAGGTAATACGCAACTCGCTAAGGGACAAGTTCCTAACAACACCCTCACCAGCCCCCAGATCATACGAGAAACTATAGAGAAGATTGTTCAAACCCGTGAATAATTGAAGGCATCCCAGAATCGGAAGAAGAGCTTGTCTGATGAGACTCTTGTTATTCTACTTGACGAAATTGAAGACAACGAGAGTCTAAACTTCATCGAAGAACCGGTGGAAATCATGGATCAGGAGGTAAAAAGGACGAAACAAAGTCGCATACCCATAGTGAAGGCCCGTTGAAGCGCCAAGCGAGGACCTGATTTCACCAGGGAACGCGAGAAACAAATGAAAAAGAAAGAAACACCCCCAATTGTTTAGTGATTTCCCGTCTACAAGTTGAATTTCGGGCCGAAATTCTTTTAACGGGGGGAGAATGTAACAATTGGTAAAAATAGGAACGATCGTATGATGCTATGTTTTGATTATTAAGCAATATGAGTATTTTTATCAAGAATGGTTGAAGGAATTTAACCGCTTTTATTTAAATAAGTTATTGTGAAATATAAAACAAGTAGCTATTGATAAATTTCGTTATGATGTATGGCTACGAACCATCACCGTTTTGTGAAATTAGCATATAACATCATTTGAACGCAACAAACTTAATTTTTGTATCAACATGTATCTAGTTGATAATTAAGTTAGGTTCTATGTAAAACGTGTGCTTAATAGTTGTGTAGGATCTAAATTCGACAAATATACGAACCAAAGTGACAAAACGTGTTTAACGATATGGTTAACCGGTTAAATGTCACGAAATTATACATTGGTCAATAAATTTTATATTTAAATAAATTAAAATATAAAATGAATTATTATAAGGTATAATTAGAATGTATTTAAGTTTTTTTTGAATAAAAAGAATAAAACATAAACATTAAAGTTCAAATACACAAAAACTACATTGTTATTTTATACTAAGTATACATGTATGTATTTGTATATATGTATTATTATCTAGTGAATGACTAGTTATGAGTCATGACTTAAAGTGATTTCATGTAAGTTTTATGATGTCTAAATCAATTAAGATAAGAGAATTGGTGGAGATAAGTGCCAACTTAACTAATAAGTGCTTAATCACTTAAGACATTTTACTAAGAATGCTTCTTAATCCCTCTTCTAATTTTCGAGATTAAGACCTTCCCTCTCCTTAACTAGAACTCCTAACTAACTAAATAACTAGTAGTTAGTTAGTTAACTAACCCTATCTCTAAGCAACCACCCAAGCAAGTGGCTAGACAAGATCACATCACTTAAACTCACATCCCATCACAAGCTAGTGTAGGTTTTGTCCCCTTATCCTCTTCCACGCTTTCCTCCTTCATATCCACGGAATTCCTCTTCATTTTACCCTCATTTGACCAGCCAATACTCCAGGGAATTATGTGACATCCCCAAATTTCTCGGCAATAAAAGACCGATTTAATTTATGCTTTTTAAAAATCAAATAAGAGAAATCTTTATAAAAGATGTTGTGGAGTTGGTCCCCAAAACAAAATATGATAAAAGTTTGTCAAAACCTTTCTTTAAGAAATATATCATTTCTTTTTATATCAAAACCTCGGGATGTCATGTTCCAATACAGATCAAAAGCATAAACAAGACATTATAAGCCTTACAACAATTATTTGTAACTATTGGCCTATAATCCAAAATTCACTCATCATCATCATTCGACTATGCTCGGGGTCCTCTACCTGTAATATAAACAGCTGAGTGGGTCAGGCTTGGAAGCCTGGTGAGCATATAGGGTTTTCAACCCACAATACATAAATTTATTATGTTTATACATCAATCAATCAACCTAACTACCCCAAACCCCATTATTTTATTTATTTCTTAAGGGTTTACCCTATGAATCAACTATCACTCCTTCCTAAGGATTCATCCTAACGAATAGACACAAAGTCACCTCGTGACCGGGGTTTATACAACGGGCACTAATTCCATAGCTGCCAAAGTTTATTCAACATGTGCTAAGTCCATAGCTCTCATTTATCGACAGTATTATTTACAGGTGTTCTCTCCTACAATACATGTCAATGGGTTTTAGAGTACAACAAATAAACATATAGTTCATTACACCTACAGGTTGCGGGCCTGCTAGTGTTCCATAGACTGTCTAGAATAGTCCATGGTTGTCATCCATACTCTGCTGAATGACGGGGGCCAACAATTTGGGTAAGTGATTCACTCAAATTTTCACCACTCACCCTCAACTCATGATCAATATTATTGATCATCTCCTTTATCCAACCCACCTTTCATCATACCCACTATTTCATCTACCCATGTTCTACCCAACATATTTTGTAGATAAAAAGCATATACAGTTTAAAACTTGTATAAAACATCAATTCAACAGTCACCTCAGTCAAACAATTAATATATTTACACATAACATGTATTTCAAGGTAAATACTTCATATCTATGTGTAAATTGAAAGTAACTACACACTCACTTATTTTGGTGAAAATCGGGCAGCAATTCGTTTCCTAAAACGATCGTTTCTAATAAAACCGGGAGTTTTATTGAGAAACCGGGCTCTGCAAAAGGCCGGGCTTTGAAACCGAAAAGATAAATTTTCCGGGCTTCTCGGGCACTTCGTGGGGTATTCCGGGCTTTACAATCGATACCGGGGCATTGCGGGATGTTAAGATGAAGAAAATATGGAGAAAGGGGCTAAAAGTGGCAAAATTCCAAAAGTAACCGGAAACCCTCGCAGGTACCCTTCTATTTATAGGGTCCGAAGTTTGATCCAACGGCTGAGAAGATGGCACGCTTCGGAGATCCGACGGCTCGCAGGGGGTGGCTTTGCACAAGGCTCGCATGGCTCGCACCTGGCTCGCACATGCGAGGGCTCGCTGGCGGCTTCTAAGTGGACCGCGGCTTGCTGGCGCACCTACGAGACTCGGAGCTAGGCTATGCGAGGCTCGGACACACGCGGCAGCTGGGCGAAGCTTCGGCTGGGGAGCTGGCTGCTTCGGATTGGGCCTCCTCCTCGGTCGAATCAGAAGAGGACACGTGGCTCGCATGACTCAGCAGCCTCGGTGACTCAGCAGCCTAATGACTCAGCAGCCAGGTGACTCAGCAGAACACGTGTCACATTCTAAGCGAGGGTGACGTGGCAATTATGTGACTATGCGAAATTTCTCGGTTTTCGTGCCAAAACTTCTAAAATCCATAACTTTCGCATACGAGCTCCGTTTTTGACGTTCTTTATATGCACGCGTAGCTAAAATTACGATCTACAACTTCCGTTTAGACTTCATCGGCTAATTTTGACTTTAATTATTATTTTTAACAGACCGGGATAGGAAATCCGTTAAAAATTCATAACTTCTTCATCCGACGTCCGTTTTCGTCAGACTTTTTATCGTTGTGCTCCTAATGAAGAGACCTTCAATTCTTGTTTAGGTTGCGTCGGCTAAAAATCGCTCGATCTAAAATTTGAGTTTTTAGCTGTCTACTGCTACGCTGAAACTTCGAAAAATCATAACTTCCTCATACGAAGTCAGATTTGGGCGTTCTTTTTATCGAACTTCTCGGTTTAACGAATACTACGACTTTCGTTTAGATTACTAAGGCTAAAAAGTAGTTTATCAAAAACTCACTTTTTACGACATTCAGCACCGTGCCGGTTTTGTCGCGAAACTTCAATAGGTCATAACTTCTTCGTTATAACTCGGATTTTGGTATTCTTTATATCCCCGAAATCCTTGTTTCGACCACTACAACTTTATGTAAAGATATCAGGCTTATCTCACACTTTAATTTTGACGTTTATTTTTATTTTTAATTAATTAAACCCTAATAATTAAGCATAAAACACATAATTCACATAAAATTCACATAATTCCTTTTCATTTCTTCTAAATGAGTTACAAAGGTTAACCTAGACCATTATGTCAATATTAATGCCTAGCCTAGAAAGACGGGCGTTACAAATTACTCTCAACCTTCATCTCATTTTCAAGCACAAGAACTTCCTTCCAAAGCCATCAAAACCATGAACTAAAGGGCTGCTGTCCCTTTTGTGTTTCAGCCACCATTTCATCCATATACACCTTCCTTTTGCTTGATATTTTTACCACCAAATACCCCTGGAAGTTACTTGTTATGATACTCAAAATTATTGATTCAAAACAGTGAGTAAACTACCCTTTTTCTTGCTCTTTTGCTGTGAAATTTTCGTGACAGCAACATAGCCAAAAGAGTGGCTGTTTTGGAGCATCAAACCAACAACCAAAAGTTCATCTTCAACCTTCCATTCTTCAAGTATTCACATAAGGTGAGTTCATACACCTACATTTTCATGTTTTCTTCAAGTTTTACGGGGGGGAATACAAGTTAGAACACTAAACATAACTTAAATTTAAATGACAGCTTTCTACAGAAAAGTTGAGTCCTGTTCACGGACTGTTTTGACCATCTTAAACTTAATATATTTCAAAAATGTACAATATGAAAATAGTTCAAGTTTATACCTTTCTAAGGACTACTCGCACGCATTCATACGATTTTTCTACAATTTATGGCGATTTTTATAAAACTGCCTGTCATTTCAGAAGTGATTTCGGACCAGTCTGTGAAGATGTTCATTTTCACACTAGCTTGAGACCACTAAAAATCATAATAAAAATTGGGAACAAAGTAGACTCATTTTATAAACTCTCAGAGGTGACGGATTCAGTTTTTGACTTACGATGATGTTTCTATGAGTTTTCTAAAAACAGGGACAGTAAAGGGTAAAACTGTCAAAAGTGGTTTATAGATTTATTAACACCTTCTAACATTTTTTAGCAATGTTTATACATTAAGGAAGTTAAAACACAATCATTTAAATATGTTTAATTACCATTTTTACAAAAGTGATAAGTACAAAAAGGTCTTTAGTATCAAACTTAAGGATTATTTCATGCAAAGTTTCTAATAAAAACGTAAGAATATGAACAATAATTACGAAACATACCAAATCATCTTTTAAAACTTATACATATATATAACCATATACATATATATGTTTTGTTTACAAACTTGTCTTCTACATCAAAATTTTCACTTTACTCGTTTTTATCAAATGAATCACTTGTGATTTATTACTACTATTTGAAAACTCTTGTCATACTTTGCATGCACTAGATTTATACAAAGTATTTAGAAATTCCAAAGTATCATTCGTTGTTAAACCGTTTTAATACATTTTAAAAAACTTATGATTTATGCATTGTCAAAAACTTTGTGAGAAAGGATGATCTTTGCATACAAAACTATTACTTTAATACATACTTAGTTGAGAATCCGTGAGACAAGTACATCTTCAAACACTGCCTTTTTGCTAGAAGGTATCGCTACAAGTCCTGTCTATAACCAGAGTCTCCCGTTCGGAGAACGTGTCAAATGTGTATAGATCTATACGGGAAGTCATGATCCCGCGCCCTGACTGTTAGCTACAGTCCTTCCTTTGGGGTGACAGTTTGTCATAACGCTACGACGCCTGAAGAACGTCGCTACAGGCATATTATGTTTAGTATGGTTATAAAACTCACCGGATATACAATTATTATGGTATTATGCTTTTATGAACGAGTAGCTATTAAAACTATTCTTCATCTAACCAGTGCGATCTTCGTATAGCTTTATTATATAAAACTATGCCATAACTTTTAAGCACGTCGGTTGCTTGCGATTTTCGGTCTTAGAGGCTGCCAGTTATGTTAGGAAAATAAGGGTTTTTCCTGTATACAAACCAAACAACTAATAGGAAAATAAGGGATTTTCCTGGTACAATTAGTTACAACTTATAACACGAACATTCATATGCATTTCATACTTTTATAAGAAAATAAGGGTTTTTCTTGGAAAACACAACAAATCATATCTCAACTATTAGGGAAAATATGGAATTTTCTGGATCTAATACATTCATTTTCAACACAACGAATCATAACTCTTTACAATTGAAATACTGCGTTTTCTGGAAAACATACACGAACTTTCGAATGGCGTACATTTTCTCAAAACACTACTTATGAACTCACCAACTTAATTGTTGACACTTTTTCTTTGAAATAACTTGTATTCTCAGGGAACCGCTAAACAGATTTGGAAATCAACTTTTGGGGATTAACGTGCTGACGTTAATTACTTCTTTTGAAGGATGTTTATGTATTTATCTTTTGAACAAGTAACGAATACGATTATGTAAACATTTTGGAAACTTTAATATATATGGTGGTGTGTACTTTCCTTTCTATGAACTGTTATGATACTGAATATGACGTCCTCCGCCCCCGAACGTTTCCGCCGTTCTGGTTTGGGGGTGTGACAGATTGGTATCAGAGCATCGTTTATAGTGGATTAAGTATATCAAAACCATTCTTGGTATACAACTATAAACTCAACTGGGCAAAAACACTCTGAGAAGAGTCATACTTTTGAAATTAAATTTATATAGTTTTTGTAAAGTAAGCATGCATTCATTTCGTACTAGTAATAGTTTCACATCGGACCATTTTAGAAGTATTATAAATAAGTTGTGCAGTGCAGGTACGCCTTGGGACATGTAATCGAAACTGGGAAGGATATAGCCTGATCAACTATATTTGTTCGAGAGCCGACTAACGTGTGCCGAGGAGTGTCTGCAGTGGACAACAAATTTAAAACTTACCAACAAACCATACAAAGAAAACTTTAACATACAAATTTAAAATACTATAGGAATATTTTACGTTACAATAGAACCACACACTTAGATTCTTCATATGCTTCTTACCCCTATTCTCGCATAGGCATATCAGCTAGACTTCATCTCCACATAGACCCCTACTATCCTGCCACCTAAGCCAATAGATGGATCAAGAAGGATCCAGAAGAAGATTTCGAAGAGTACCGATAGATGAAATACGAGGAAGAAGATTTCCGAGAAGGGACCAGATGGAGAATGAAGTTCGGGAGATACCATCAATAAACCTTACCCTATCAAGAGGAGTGTGAGAACCTCCACCTCTCATTTCAGGAAGCAACCCGCAATTAACTACCTAGCCACACATATAGACTGGAGAGGACAACCGATGATCCATAACCGACATAAACTCACTGCACCGTACTTCGGGCCATAGCACCCATAGACCGGCAAGCAGATCAAGAGAACAATACGGATCACCTACACTCCTTAGAAAAGGAGATAGTCGTTATAGGAGAAAGAACCCTTACAGCTACAACCTGGACAGTCATCACAGAACTAAGAGCAGAGGAGGCCACTCTCAAAATAGAATCATGCTGACACATGAAGGTAATCAGCATACTGGTGCAACACTAGTTCTATAAATAGACCCTACAACATTTCAAATTGCGGTAACAGCCGCCGTGACAGCAGTCATGGCACACCTCGGCGCTAACAACACAAACAAAAGCGGGAACGGCGCCGAAAGTTCCAATCGTAATAACAACCAGGGACACCCCGAGTATGTTCCTACAACGATGCCCGAAATCAAGGACCTACCAAAAAGACAATAAACAGTGACATTCCATACCACCACCATCCCTACTACCTCAGTGCCGACAAGACCATATGTTGGAAACCTGCCAAAATGCACCAAGGGTAGCTTTCATCACAAAGGAAAGTGCAGGGAAATGCACTGCAAGAACTGTAATGAAAAGGGGCATACCACAAATTTATGTAGGGTGTCGGCTCAACAGACCGCCCAGAACACAAAAGCTGGGATGAGTCGGACTTGCTACAGATGTGGAGAAGTAGGACATTTCATAAAGGAGTTCCCGAAGACTAAAAACAAAGATGTCAGGAGCGTCGGAAGTGTTTTAGCAACAGAGCGTGGGAAAGAAGTAATAGACCCCGCTGAGATTCCGGTACGTTCATTCCCGATAGCACATATGCATGGATACTATATAATAGCAATGCGGAGAGGAGTATTGTGAGTCGTAGATTTAATCAATTTCTCAACCAAAAACCTCAAAAACTTAATCGAAATATTTACAGTAGAATTGAAATAATCAAAAGCACTAGAGACGTGTACATAGGGTGCACTCTAACACTAAATCAACCAATTTGTTCAAATCATCCTAACACCGGTCACAATAAAAATTTACAACATTTTCATTTTAACGACGTATTAGTTAGTTTCCTCACCATATCGATATCATATATTAAGAAAAGGCCATTTGCCTAAACCCATCGAGTAATAGAACCCTCGTTGTCTATGGCGACAAACCGGACACAATCCCCCGACTCACCTTTTACAACAAGACTCAAAAGTACCTACACAAGAGGTACCACGCCGTCCTAGCCCGTGTTGTGGATAAGAAACAAGAAGAGAAAGACATCATGGATGTTGAAAAAGCCCGTAACCTTCTCGATATATTCCGAGAAGATCTCCTGGGAATACCATCCGTACGACAACCCGAGTTCAAAAATCAACCTAAGTGCAGTAGTTGTGGAAAAGGGTTGTTGTAAATGCCATCTCACCTAAGTTAATCACCCCACTCAAGTAGAGACTATGGACCCATACTAGTGAATCTATGATTACTAAGTGTATATATTGGAGGCCTATATAATTAAGATTCTACGGACTTAGGGTTGGTAATTTCGCTTTAAATCCTTTTCCTTGTTTGGATGTGGGATTAGAATAGAATCACCGATTCGACTATCTTTTCAATCTTAATTATATACGACTTATAAACACAAAGAGATGATAGATGAATCAGTTATGAGTCATACCATGAACTCCATGACAAGTTACCCAAGACAGCGGATGGACACGCTACCACTTGAGCGAGCGTAGACAAATCAAACAAACCCACATACTTTCTACCAACCAAGGCTACAAAGAAAAATAGAAAAGCTGATAGGAGCATATCACAAGAAGATTGCGAGACTGCATAGTATACCACTATCTATCATTTTGGATAAGGGACAGGCGATTCGCCTCGTGTTTTCAATAGTCATTAGAGAAGTCCTTAATATCACCCTCAAACTGACAGACAAAACGGAAGAACCATTCATCTAATCCTTATACAAAAACTATTACATTAACATCAAAGTCGCGTCATTCGAAGCTCTCTACAGAAGCAAGTGTAGATCACCTCTGTGCTGGGCTGAGGTAGGTAATACGCAACTCGCTAAGGGACAAGTTCCTAACAACACCCTCACCAGCCCCCAGATCATACGAGAAACTATAGAGAAGATTGTTCAAACCCGTGAATAATTGAAGGCATCCCAGAATCGGAAGAAGAGCTTGTCTGATGAGACTCTTGTTATTCTACTTGACGAAATTGAAGACAACGAGAGTCTAAACTTCATCGAAGAACCGGTGGAAATCATGGATCAGGAGGTAAAAAGGACGAAACAAAGTCGCATACCCATAGTGAAGGCCCGTTGAAGCGCCAAGCGAGGACCTGATTTCACCAGGGAACGCGAGAAACAAATGAAAAAGAAAGAAACACCCCCAATTGTTTAGTGATTTCCCGTCTACAAGTTGAATTTCGGGCCGAAATTCTTTTAACGGGGGGAGAATGTAACAATTGGTAAAAATAGGAACGATCGTATGATGCTATGTTTTGATTATTAAGCAATATGAGTATTTTTATCAAGAATGGTTGAAGGAATTTAACCGCTTTTATTTAAATAAGTTATTGTGAAATATAAAACAAGTAGCTATTGATAAATTTCGTTATGATGTATGGCTACGAACCATCACCGTTTTGTGAAATTAGCATATAACATCATTTGAACGCAACAAACTTAATTTTTGTATCAACATGTATCTAGTTGATAATTAAGTTAGGTTCTATGTAAAACGTGTGCTTAATAGTTGTGTAGGATCTAAATTCGACAAATATACGAACCAAAGTGACAAAACGTGTTTAACGATATGGTTAACCGGTTAAATGTCACGAAATTATACATTGGTCAATAAATTTTATATTTAAATAAATTAAAATATAAAATGAATTATTATAAGGTATAATTAGAATGTATTTAAGTTTTTTTGAATAAAAAGAATAAAACATAAACATTAAAGTTCAAATACACAAAAACTACATTGTTATTTTATACTAAGTATACATGTATGTATTTGTATATATGTATTATTATCTAGTGAATGACTAGTTATGAGTCATGACTTAAAGTGATTTCATGTAAGTTTTATGATGTCTAAATCAATTAAGATAAGAGAATTGGTGGAGATAAGTGCCAACTTAACTAATAAGTGCTTAATCACTTAAGACATTTTACTAAGAATGCTTCTTAATCCCTCTTCTAATTTTCGAGATTAAGACCTTCCCTCTCCTTAACTAGAACTCCTAACTAACTAAATAACTAGTAGTTAGTTAGTTAACTAACCCTATCTCTAAGCAACCACCCAAGCAAGTGGCTAGACAAGATCACATCACTTAAACTCACATCCCATCACAAGATAGTGTAGGTTTTGTCCCCTTATCCTCTTCCACGCTTTCCTCCTTCATATCCACGGAATTCCTCTTCATTTTACCCTCATTTGACCAGCCAATACTCCAGGGAATTATGTGACATCCCCAAATTTCTCGGCAATAAAAGACCGATTTAATTTATGCTTTTTAAAAATCAAATAAGAGAAATCTTTATAAAAGATGTTGTGGAGTTGGTCCCCAAAACAAAATATGATAAAAGTTTGTCAAAACCTTTCTTTAAGAAATATATCATTTCTTTTTATATCAAAACCTCGGGATGTCATGTTCCAATACAGATCAAAAGCATAAACAAGACATTATAAGCCTTACAACAATTATTTGTAACTATTGGCCTATAATCCAAAATTCACTCATCATCATCATTCGACTATGCTCGGGGTCCTCTACCTGTAATATAAACAGCTGAGTGGGTCAGGCTTGGAAGCCTGGTGAGCATATAGGGTTTTCAACCCACAATACATAAATTTATTATGTTTATACATCAATCAATCAACCTAACTACCCCAAACCCCATTATTTTATTTATTTCTTAAGGGTTTACCCTATGAATCAACTATCACTCCTTCCTAAGGATTCATCCTAACGAATAGACACAAAGTCACCTCGTGACCGGGGTTTATACAACGGGCACTAATTCCATAGCTGCCAAAGTTTATTCAACATGTGCTAAGTCCATAGCTCTCATTTATCGACAGTATTATTTACAGGTGTTCTCTCCTACAATACATGTCAATGGGTTTTAGAGTACAACAAATAAACATATAGTTCATTACACCTACAGGTTGCGGGCCTGCTAGTGTTCCATAGACTGTCTAGAATAGTCCATGGTTGTCATCCATACTCTGCTGAATGACGGGGGCCAACAATTTGGGTAAGTGATTCACTCAAATTTTCACCACTCACCCTCAACTCATGATCAATATTATTGATCATCTCCTTTATCCAACCCACCTTTCATCATACCCACTATTTCATCTACCCATGTTCTACCCAACATATTTTGTAGATAAAAAGCATATACAGTTTAAAACTTGTATAAAACATCAATTCAACAGTCACCTCAGTCAAACAATTAATATATTTACACATAACATGTATTTCAAGGTAAATACTTCATATCTATGTGTAAATTGAAAGTAACTACACACTCACTTATTTTGGTGAAAATCGGGCAGCAATTCGTTTCCTAAAACGATCGTTTCTAATAAAACCGGGAGTTTTATTGAGAAACCGGGCTCTGCAAAAGGCCGGGCTTTGAAACCGAAAAGATAAATTTTCCGGGCTTCTCGGGCACTTCGTGGGGTATTCCGGGCTTTACAATCGATACCGGGGCATTGCGGGATGTTAAGATGAAGAAAATATGGAGAAAGGGGCTAAAAGTGGCAAAATTCCAAAAGTAACCGGAAACCCTCGCAGGTACCCTTCTATTTATAGGGTCCGAAGTTTGATCCAACGGCTGAGAAGATGGCACGCTTCGGAGATCCGACGGCTCGCAGGGGGTGGCTTTGCACAAGGCTCGCATGGCTCGCACCTGGCTCGCACATGCGAGGGCTCGCTGGCGGCTTCTAAGTGGACCGCGGCTTGCTGGCGCACCTACGAGACTCGGAGCTAGGCTATGCGAGGCTCGGACACACGCGGCAGCTGGGCGAAGCTTCGGCTGGGGAGCTGGCTGCTTCGGATTGGGCCTCCTCCTCGGTCGAATCAGAAGAGGACACGTGGCTCGCATGACTCAGCAGCCTCGGTGACTCAGCAGCCTAATGACTCAGCAGCCAGGTGACTCAGCAGAACACGTGTCACATTCTAAGCGAGGGTGACGTGGCAATTATGTGACTATGCGAAATTTCTCGGTTTTCGTGCCAACGTCCGTTTTCGTCAGACATTCTAAGCGAGGGTGACGTGGCAATTAATTATTATTTTTAACAGACCGGGATAGGAAATCCGTTAAAAATTCATAACTTCTTCATCCGACGTCCGTTTTCGTCAGACTTTTTATCGTTGTGCTCCTAATGAAGAGACCTTCAATTCTTGTTTAGGTTGTGTCGGCTAAAAATCGCTCGATCTAAAATTTGAGTTTTTAGCTGTCTACTGCTACGCTGAAACTTCGAAAAATCATAACTTCCTCATACGAAGTCAGATTTGGGCGTTCTTTTTATCGAACTTCTCGGTTTAACGAATACTACGACTTTCGTTTAGATTACTAAGGCTAAAAAGTAGTTTATCAAAAACTCACTTTTTATGACATTCAGCACCGTGCCGGTTTTGTCGCGAAACTTCAATAGGTCATAACTTCTTCGTTATAACTCGGATTTTGGTATTCTTTATATCCCCGAAATCCTTGTTTCGACCACTACAACTTTATGTAAAGATATCAGGCTTATCTCACACTTTAATTTTGACGTTTATTTTTATTTTTAATTAATTAAACCCTAATAATTAAGCATAAAACACATAATTCACATAAAATTCACATAATTCCTTTTCATTTCTTCTAAATGAGTTACAAAGGTTAACCTAGACCATTATGTCAATATTAATGCCTAGCCTAGAAAGACGGGCGTTACAAATTACTCTCAACCTTCATCTCATTTTCAAGCACAAGAACTTCCTTCCAAAGCCATCAAAACCATGAACTAAAGGGCTGTTGTCCCTTTTGTGTTTCAGCCACCATTTCATCCATATACACCTTCCTTTTGCTTGATATTTTTACCACCAAATACCCCTGGAAGTTACTTGTTATGATACTCAAAATTATTGATTCAAAACAGTGAGTAAACTACCCTTTTTCTTGCTCTTTTGCTGTGAAATTTTCGTGACAGCAACATAGCCAAAAGAGTGGCTGTTTTGGAGCATCAAACCAACAACCAAAAGTTCATCTTCAACCTTCCATTCTTCAAGTATTCACATAAGGTGAGTTCATACACCTACATTTTCATGTTTTCTTCAAGTTTTAAGGGGGGGAATACAAGTTAGAACACTAAACATAACTTAAATTTAAATGACAGCTTTCTACAGGAAAGTTGAGTCCTGTTCACGGACTGTTTTGACCATCTTAAACTTAATATATTTCAAAACTGTACAATATGAAAATAGTTCAAGTTTATACCTTTCTAAGGAACACTCGCACGCATTCATACGATTTTTCTACAATTTATGGCGATTTTTATAAAACTGCCTGTCATTTCAGAAGTGATTTCGGACCAGTCTGTGAAGATGTTCATTTTCACACTAGTTTGAGACCACTAAAAATCATAATAAAAATTGGGAACAAAGTAGACTCATTTTATAAACTCTCATAGGTGACGGATTCAGTTTTTGACTTACGATGATGTTTCTATGAGTTTTCTAAAAACAGGGACAGTAAAGGGTAAAACTGTCAAAAGTGGTTTATAGATTTATTAACACCTTCTAACATTTTTGAGCAATGTTTATACATTAAGGAAGTTAAAACACAATCATTTAAATATGTTTAATTACCATTTTTACAAAAGTGATAAGTACAAAAAGGTCTTTAGTATCAAACTTAAGGATTATTTCATGCAAAGTTTCTAATAAAAACGTAAGAATATGAACAATAATTACGAAACATACCAAATCATCTTTTAAAACTTATACATATATATAACCATATACATATATATGTTTTGTTTACAAACTTGTCTTCTACATCAAAATTTTCACTTTACTCGTTTTTATCAAATGAATCACTTGTGATTTATTACTACTATTTGAAAACTCTTGTCATACTTTGCATGCACTAGATTTATACAAAGTATTTAGAAATTCCAAAGTATCATTCGTTGTTAAACCGTTTTAATACATTTTAAAAAACTTATGATTTATTCATTGTCGAAACTTTGTGAGAAAGGATGATCTTTGCATACAAAACTATTACTTTAATACAGACTTAGTTGAGAATCCGTGAGACAAGTACATCTTCAAACACTGCCTTTTTGCTAGAAGGTATCGCTACAAGTCCTGTCTATAACCAGAGTCTCCCGTTCGGAGAACGTGTCAAATGTGTATAGATCTATACGGGAAGTCATGATCCCGCGCCCTGACTGTTAGCTACAGTCCTTCCTTTGGGGTGACAGTTTGTCATAACGCTACGACGCCTGAAGAACGTCGCTACAGGCATATTATGTTTAGTATGGTTATAAAACTCACCGGATATACAATTATTATGGTATTATGCTTTTATGAACGAGTAGCTATTAAAACTATTCTTCATCTAACCAGTGCGATCTTCGTATAGCTTTATTATATAAAACTATGCCACAACTTTTAAGCACGTCGGTTGCTTGCGATTTTCGGTCTTAGAGGTTGCCAGTTATGTTAGGAAAATAAGGGTTTTTCCTGTATACAAACCAAACAACTAATAGGAAAATAAGGGATTTTCCTGGTACAATTAGTTACAACTTATAACACGAACATTCATATGCATTTCATACTTTTATAAGAAAATAAGGGTTTTTCTTGGAAAACACAACAAATCATATCTCAACTATTAGGGAAAATATGGGATTTTCTGGATCTAATACATTCATTTTCAACACAACGAATCATAACTCTTTACAATTGAAATACTGCGTTTTCTGGAAAACATACACGAACTTTCGAATGGCGTACATTTTCTCAAAACACTACTTATGAACTCACCAACTTAATTGTTGACACTTTTTCTTTGAAATAACTTGTATTCTCAGGGAACCGCTAAACAGATTTGGAAATCAACTTTTGGGGATTAACGTGCTGACGTTAATTACTTCTTTTGAAGGATGTTTATGTATTTATCTTTTGAACAAGTAACGAATACGATTATGTAAACATTTTGGAAACTTTAATATATATGGTGGTGTGTACTTTCCTTTCTATGAACTGTTATGATACTGAATATGACGTCCTCCGCCCCCGAACGTTTCCGCCGTTCTGGTTTGGGGGTGTGACAATTAGTGTCTAATTCCATAACTATTTTGGTATGTACTTGACCCGATTATGAGCATGGTCCTTTTGGGTTGCCTTCACCATAGAATTATGTAAGATGAATTAAGGAGAGAAAGGTTTAATTATGATTTATTAATATATTATGAGAATAATATATTAAAGGAGAAATCATATTGTTTAATTAATATTAGTCCAGAATTAATTGAGAATTAATTTTGTGGCTAAAAGAGATTAATTAAACTTAAGGGACTGGATTTGTAATTATAAGATATATGAAATTGGGCTATGGATTACCTAAATAATATAGGTTGGACGAATTCTATGGGAAGCCCATAAAGAATTCGTCCAAGGGATGATGTTTTGCTCAAAACCCAACAGTGGTATCAGAGCCTAGGGCTGTTTGTTTGATGTATTTGATGCTTTGGTTGATTATTCATGCTTAAAATCTATTTTTTTTGGTTCTGGTGGCTGGACTCGCCGAGTCCATGGCTGAACTCGCCGAGTCCATAGTGAACTCGATGATTCTAAGCTTGACTCGACGAGTCGGAGTCGCAGACGGAGCAGATTTCGGGATTTTGACCTGTTTTGGCTGTAGATAATTATCTAAAACGTTTTATATTAATAAAATCTGATTTTTATCATTATTTGGAGTTTATCCTTGCCAAAATTGAAGATAATTGTCAAATTTAGATAATGTTTTGTTTTATTAGATAAATATTGATTATTTGTAATTTAGATTTGAATTATCTTGTGAAAAAGTTTCAAATTGCACCCTTTAGGTTTTATAGTTTAAATTTGAACTTAAAAGTTTTGTTTTTGAAATTTAAATAAGTTAAACCCTAATGTTTTGAAAAGTTTCAAAAACTTGCCCTCAAGTTTTCGATTTTAAAATTAATTAAAAGTCTTAATTTAAATTTTTAAATTCTAAAACCCTAGTAATTTGAAAAGTTCAAATCACCCCCTTATGGTTTTATTAATTAATTAGAGTGTGTAATTAAAAGAGATGTAATAAACCCATAAAGTTTTTGTTTACATTTAATTAAATTAAAAGTATAATTTACTAAATTGAACCACCTAGTATTTTAAAAGTGTAAAATACACCCTATACTATATATAACATTAAAAGTCTAACATTATATATATGTATGAGTAAACAGTCAGTCTTACCGTTAGTAGGCCTCATTCACGAAGCTGGTCTATAAGGGGTGTTTAAGGAAATTGCTTATAAAATGACGATTGAATAGGTATCCACTCTTACCCACCGCACTCTTGACTAGTGGAGGGTCGTTAGCCAAATGGGTAGGATAGGACAGAAACCTTCCATTATAAGTATAATGAAGTACAAAGTAACTAAATGCTTTTACAAATTCCCAAATCATAGTTACTTTAGGCAAAATGTGAAATTGTATGCTAATCCACGGAATTACACTTCGTACCCTTGTCAAACGTTAGTGTGGTTAACCGACACACTAATTTGGGGATGAAATTGGTAGTGAAGGGTGACTCAATGTTTGTAATAGATCAATGGATCGTGTGTGGCTAACCGGCACATTGATTAGGTGATAGTAGCATTGGGTGCACCACGTGATTCGTATGGTTATTCACACCTTATTTGTGATCCTCGGCATCCCAGTCACAAATTGTAGGGCATAATCGAGATTAAACATGCCATTGAAAAGTTCAATGAATCTCAAAAGATCTAGGAGTTTCAATTAATTTAAAACTTAAACTTCCTTTTCGTTTTTCATGGTGGAAATTGGTAAATCGTCATTTACCTACCTTCAAATATTCTGCGACTAGATTATGGCATCCCTTTTCTAGGTTGTAGAGTATTGTGTTGGATCCTAGCCTTGATGTTTCATTTGGGTGTTACATCAAGGATTCTAATCAAATTAACTTGAATTTTCTCCCGTTTTGTAGATGTTTAGTTCTGACAATCATGGTCTTCCCAAATCCCATGGAACAAGCTTTCCAAATGAAGATGATGTTCCACAATATGATCGAGGAACAAGAGATCATGCTTCACTTCCTCCACCTCCTCCAATTGTTCTCCCTAACCCACAAGTTTGAAGGCTTGAAAAGTTCAAGCTCACTTAATCCCTTTTGGCAAGTAAACATGAAGATGGGAAACCTGTGTGTGCACACATCTTAGAGATGAAGTCACACATTGATAGGTTAAGCATGTTGGGTGTCGATATTTCAAGTGAGTTGGCTGTTGATTGGGTTATTCAGTCACTTCATGAATCATATAGTGAGTTTGTTAGAGAGTACTATATGATGGATCACGACGTGACCCTCATTGATCTCACCTATTTGCTTATAGCTGCTGAATCAGCAATGATTTGGCGTGTTGGTCAAGCAAATTTGTCTGGTGAGTCAAACTCCCAAACTGCAATGGACATTGGCAAAATTGGAAGTCCAAAAAGAACTAAGTCTGTGATTGTCCGATGTGTTGTGCCAAAGGAGTCCATTTGCTTTTATTGCCAAGAGAAGGGGTATTAGAGACGAAGCTACCCAAACTACCTAAGAGACTTAAGAGATGGGAGAGTCAAGACGTATGGCTCTACTTCAGGTAAAATCCAATAACTAACTCTTTTAAGTTCCTATTCTAGATTCTTAATACATGATGTGATAAGATTACATTTTGATGTTTTGTAGGATCGAAGAAAAGAGAGGAAGCTTAAGGGAAGAAGTGAGCTGAATCTAATCATGAAGAAATGGATTTCGATCGCACCACTTGAAGATTAGATTTTTGAGCTACTACTTGGAGTTATAATAGATTGCTGAAAAATATGTAATAACATAGTTTTTCAATTGAATTGCATTGTAAGGACAAAATTTTTCCGCAATAAAATGAATTTTGATGTTATCTTATTTATTTATCCTTGCAATGGCATCTACGAAAAATTGATGTTTGAAGGTTTCTATTATTAGCAATAATGGATTTGATTCTTAATTATGTTATTTGTGGAGATGTCAAGAATTTACCATATAGGGAGAGTTTCTCATCGCCTAAGTTTCAATTGGATAGAAACTTGGAATCATACAACTTGGTTGCGTGATGAATGAAAACTTTCATATTTGGAAATTAGGCTAATTCTTTGACAATGTATCAAGTGAAGGACTAGGAGATCGAGTACACTAGGTTGTGCGTTGATCAAGTCCACCACAAAGAGAGATAAGATATTCGTCATGATTTACTAAAAGTTTAGTGAATATGATTATACTTATAAGATTAAGGGTAATTCAGAGTTGATTGAAAGAGTTTCAATGAATAGGAGAACGAATAAAGAAGAATCAAGTAGGCAGAAAGATAAAAGTTTCTCTATTCTAAGAAGAAGGGAGAGTGCCTTTTATTGTGCTTTATGATAAGTCTTAATGAATAAGAACCATATCTCAATTGATTCTCTAAGTGATTCTTAGTGCATTTGTATGTCTAAGAAGAGGAATCGAGAATTGTGGAAATGGTTAAATCAAGAAGTCAATCATACTTCGTTCCAATATCGAATCTTAAAGTCATACTCCAATATTGCGAATTAAGTGACAAGTCTTAAGTATGTTTATAACACTCATCAAATGTGGAATTTGGAAAAGGTTTTCTTATTCTTGCACATTTGAAATTGGTAAGTTGTGATGTCTTGGATAAGACAAAGACCAACTAGGACCAATTTGTGAAGTGTTTTGTCTTGATAAAAGCTACACCAACTCTTGAATATTTGTTTGTCAAGAAATGTTTCTTGATAAGAGAACCTTATATGTCAAGGAGTCAGTGGGAGTTTTAATGTTTTTGAAAAAATTTCAAGAACAAATCAAGAATAAACCTTATCAATCATCACTAGCACGCGACTTGAGGTTTACAACCTAATGTGTTGACATTATTTTGTTTCTGTGCCATTCCAATTGAGTTAATTATGCATATGAGTTCTATGAGTTTTCATTTGAATGCATAAAGACAAAGCACCTTGATCAATGGAAAGTACATTGATATGTAAGGATAAGTTGCTAAACTACTTGGAAGACATGGTGGGCACTCGTGTTACCATAAGGCAAGAAATCAAGATTAAGAAAGTCCACTCCATATGAGTTTGGATTTGTCGCCAAATTTGGTTTTGGCAAATTCACATGGATAGGAACTCATACACCATAAAATCTAAGTGTCATAAGATTCCCTCCTTCATGAAAATGACTGTGAGGAAATACTTTCACTAAGAGAGATTTTAAGAAAATAGCAATTGTGAAAATTGTATTCTCAAATTCGATTATGGTTACGACATCCCTTTCCATAGTTCGAATTGTGAGATTTGGCAATTAGTCTAACCTTTGGGACTTATTGATATAAATTCTGAATTGTTTAGACACACATATGAGCTATCTAAGGCAAAGGTGTATAAGTTTAAGAAGCTTAGATAAAGGCTTCAAAAATTCAATAGGCATTGTTTTCTGGAAGTTTAGCTGTTTTCTGAATACATGTCAAAGCTAGTGGGAGCATATGTGTTATGCTTATATGATAATAATCATCATGATAGTGGGAGCATAAGTGTTATGTTTGTATGATTATTATGGCAAGTATTGCACGTTAGCAATATTAATTATAGAAAACAAAGATTCACTTTGCAAAGTCGCAAGGGTTGAGAAGTTGTTTTGCTATAATTAAGGGAGAGAATATTATACTTCGTTTCAAAATCTAAAGCTTAGATTGAGAAATTTTAATAAATTTAGTCAAAGGATACATAGTGTGTTCTCAAATTTCGATTATGATTTCGACATCCCTCTTCATAGTTCGAATTGTGAGAACGTGACCCATAAAATATTATGGCAGAAGATTGATAAAGTATTATATCTTTATGTAAGACATTATGCATCGTGTCCCATACGCTTCGGGTACAGGATCGATTGCAAATGCTATAATATTTGACCATTCTAAAATTTTACAAATGTCTAGCGCATTAAGAGGGAAGAAGGACCATATCGACATTATTCTAGAATCGGTTTTGACTAAAATAATTAAACAACTATCAAAGGATGATCCAAAGTTCGTCGAGGATTGGTTGCTTGAGAGTAGGTGGAAGTATGGTATTGGATGGACCATATCGACATTATTACGAATAGATAAGATTCTATTAAGAATGAGTTTTCATATGGAAAATGTGGAATTGTTTCCATATTAGGAGTTGGATATTGAGAGTCTATGTCTAGATTAGAAAATTTTATGCGAAAAGGATATTCAAAGGAATGTACTTTGAATGTGAGACTTCACGTCTATGGAATTGTCTTGTAACAATTTCGAGAGAGTACTTTGTAATTTCATTGGCCAAGTCTTGGTGACTTTTGTGCTATGACTTTGCGAAAGGATCATTGCATAAAATGTTAGAATCTAGCATATTCTAGTAGTGGCAAGAACCTTGTGTTCTAACACTAATGATAAGGATTGGAAATTGTGAAATGAGCATCATTGGAAAAGTTTTTCAATTGATCTATTTCACAAAGTAAGGACCATAGGAAACATAATGTGCATGCTTTGTGCATGGGACATCTATTGTCGTAATTTGAGTAATAAGTTGATTTTCTAAAACAGTAAATGATGAATAATGAGTAATCAATATGGTGTTTAAACAAAAGTGTTTTATTTACTCCCACAAGTTTGGGGCCACATAGGATTAAGTATTATTGTTGTGTTTCAGTTTGCATGTTTTGACTTCCAGAATAACTGGGTTATTCGAACCTTCACAGTCAGTCATACGTTGGAAGTAAGTATGAAGGAAGACTGTCATAAAGAGTCTGTAGATTGTCGAAAGAGTTTAGACATAGCACAAGTTTGCTGCAGGGTTCATGAGTGCTTTGATAAGATTAAAGTATTGGATTAAACCCACGCTCACGTGGATCACTTCATGGATTTATCACGAGTGATTAGTGAGACGATAATATTATATATTCTTGAAACCGAGACGTGTGAGTTGTTATTTGTTGGTCGGTTGCACATTGATAATAAGTAAACGCACCAGTAACTTGGTGTTATAAAACTTATTGTTGTGTGTGATTCGATCAGTGAATGCAAGCAAGCATATGAATTAAAGTTTATCCATTCCTTTTACTCAAAGTGTGATAAAAGCGATATATGTGGGCCCCTCAATGATTTTGTCACACCCCGAAAACCAAAGGCGGAAACATTTCCGGGGTTGACTCCACGTTGAGTATCAAATCCAATGCACATAGTAAAGCAGTAAACACAAAACATTACATTACATAATATTGTTTACATCTGTTTGAAAGTAAAGTTGTACAAGTGTTTTACATATGTAATATAAACAAAAGTAAAGACGAGTCTTCGGGACGCTCCGTCTTCTCCAAATGGTTGCGGTGTACCTGTCTGACGTTGACCTGAGAATACAAGCGGTTTGAAAATTAGCATAAAGCTGGTGAGTTCATAAGTGGTTTAGTTTTGAAAAGAATGAATTCCTTTACTTTATGGAAAAGTTGTTGATCAAGAAAATCCCATATTTTCTTATGAAAACGGTATATTCGAAGTCTTAGCGTCAACCAAAGGCGTCATTTCGCATTCGTAGTTGTATTCGCATTCGTAGTCGTATTCGTATTCGTAGTCGTATTCGTATTCGTATTCGTATCTGTATTCGTATTCGTATTCATATTCGTATTCGTATTCGATTACATTCGTTGATCTTAAATATGATTAGTATGATTTCTTATTCAAAGAGAATATAATTATAACACTCTTAAAAGAAATCTATGTTTAACCTGCAATTCGAAACGTTAGTTATCACAAATCTTTGGAAATCAAAACATTTAGTAAGTAAAACCATTGAGTTGAAAATCAGTTTAAGTACAAAATACACTTGTACTTTTGCTTGTATTCCCCCCTGAAAACATTGAAAAACCATTGAAAACACGGAAAAAGGGTAGGGGTATGAACTCACCGGACGCGGAAGTGTGTCGATTTCGGATGCTAAACGTCGAATCGAGGCCTGATAACATGCGACGTTCCTATGTAATATGAAATGGCATACAAATATATCTAATTAAATTCATAAACTCTAATTTCGTATGAAGTTACACTCCGACGAACGAAAACACCTCAAAACGGGTGTTTGGAGTGACCCAGGTGACATCTACGGACGGGAATTGAAGCGAGGGACTTGGGATTTGAGTTTACTCCCCAAGAGTAAACTTCCTAATGAGTTTTCAGCCTCTAAACACATAACCACATGAGTTCATGGCCGTGAACTCATGTCCGGGTGTTTCATGGTGCTTAATGGGTCATAAATGGCCAATACCACTTGGGAATGCTTGGAATGAATTAAAATCACCAAATACATCACTTAAGGGAGTTTACAGCCTTGGCATGGCGCCTATGGACGTAAACTCTCATATTCCCTTGAATATGTGTTTTTAAAGTCCCAAAGTTAATCACATGTGATTCTAAAAGTTCCTACAAGCCTTAAAATGATTTTTGGGCACAATATGACATGTTTTTAGGAGTTTACGACCATGGAGCACCTTCTATGGCCGTAAACTCTCAAATGAAGAGTTTTGATGTGTTTAAGGCCCTTAAACTATTTTTGGTTGGTTCTATGATTTATTCCAAGGCTTTTGGTGGTGTTGGATGGCTTTCTAACACCTTGAAAATGAGTTTACACCCATGATTGAGGAGTTTACGGCCCAAGCACATGCCTTGGCCGTAAACTCATACAAACCCCTCAAAATTCATGTTTGAAGTGTTCTAGGTCCATAACCAATATTCTAAAAGTCGTATCTAAGTCTTGTTTGAGCCATGGAAGGGTTTAAGGGCTTAAAAACCCTCTAAATTAGTGTTTACGGCCTAGGCACCTTCCAGGGCCGTAAACTCTTAAACAAGGTTCTAAATCATGTTTCAAGGTATTCTAAGCTCATTCCATAAAGTCATCTAGCCATATCTAAGGTCTAATTGTGGTTTGGAAGGGTTTTGTTGCTCCAAAAACCCCATTTACATGAGTTTACGACCTAGGACTGTTCCGGGGCCATAAACACATGATAATGGTCCTAATCCATAGTTCAAACTCGATTTTGAAGGCTAAAGAGGCTACATAACAAGTTAGGGTAGGTACCTTGGAGATTTGAGACCTTAAACTTGAGATTTGGACCTTTAATTCTAGTTTGAGGAGAGAGGTTGGAGTGAAAGTTGTAGAATGGAGCAAAAGATTCAAAATGAAGACTTGGATCACTTTAAATAGTGTCCAAGTTCGGGACACGGTAGAATTCTACCCGATACCGGCGTTAGACGGGGCTTTTGGTCGCACCCAGCCAATTTGCCGTAACCCGATATGGTTGATTCTAGAAATGTTCCGATCATTAATATGAGACGTTAGAATGAGTTCTAAGGGTATTAAGACACTTATTAAGTCATAAAATAAAATATACATTAATGACTTAATAAAATGCTGGAATCGGAAACGAAATCGGAAACGACGATTGGATGATCGGAACGAGTCGCGAGTAGGGTTACATTTAGGGATATGAATTTCGGGTTGTTACATTATCCCCCCGTTAGAGGGAATTTCGTTCCGAAATTCAAAGATTCGAACACTGATCACGAAGTGAAAAGAGATATGAGAATGAATCTACTGCTTCGGGTCTTCAAGCTCGTAAGTGGAATCGGGTCTCCGCTTGTCACACCCCCGAACCAGACGGCGGAAACGTCCGAGGGTTATTGTGACTCAATTGAATACCAGCACAATGAATATACATGAAACATAACATCATTCAACACCAAGCATTGGAATATTACAACTGGTAGCGTTTACATTCAGTACATTGGTTCAAAATATTACATTCCCAAAAGTAGATTGTTCAATACTAGTTAAACAAACAATAAGACATCACTGAGTACATTTCTCACTTCGGTTTACCTGTTACCTGAGAATACAAGTATTTTGAAAAACGTCAACATATGAAATGTTGGTGAGTTCATAAGTAATGTTTGAAATATAGTGGTTTGTATTGTTTTGAAAATCACCAGAAAATCCGATATTTTCTGAAAAGAACTTAGTATAAAAAGTGTGAAGATCCGTAAGTATGCTTGTTTGTTTCTATAAATGTAGGAGTACGATTTGTAAAACTCAGTATGTAATTCGTAGGTGTATTAATTGAAAACCCTAGGAAAACCCGACGTTTTCCTAATACTTTGCATTAAATAATTTATGTTTTGTTTCTTCGTTACGACAGGTGTATTCGTTGAGCTCCGGAGACGTTGGATTAATTTCAGATTGTGAATTGTTGTAAACGTACATTAATGAAAACGACCAGTCGACAACCGTACAAACGATCCCTTAGGCGTCGTTTGCACTATTCACTTAAACCAACCACCCGGACTCATGTAGCCCCACAACCGAGGGGAAAAGAAGAGGGTGCGAAACCCCGGTATTTCCCTACGTCGTTCAAGGCCATTGTGAATGCGAAGGACCCTTAGTCCGACTCGCATTTGGTGAATTCTCGACTTTACTAGCAGCACCAGAAGGCCCTTGGGGTCCAACAACACAAAGCCTGTAAAAGTCCTTTTACACGAAATTAGGTCATATAAGACCTAACTACATGTAAGCGAGTTTCCTTCGGGCCTAAAGATCACGCCATTGGGCTAGCTATAATAACAAACATGATTTGAAACTTTTGGGCCCAAAGACGGTGTATCGACGTCTGGTGTATTCTCATGTGTGTATTGACTTCCCGAATTTTCCGCGTGTGTATTGAAGTTTCGTCGTGTTAGTAATTTCGGATTCATTATTGATTCGAGACCGAATCAATTCGTTTGATAACGATTCTTGGTGTTGAAGGTGTATTATAATTTGCCGATAGTCGAGATGCTAATATTTCCTCATGACGGATTTATTATTTAGAACATTAGGATGTGTCTTTACTTCAGCCCCTTTCTTTTGGAAAATTTACACATTTAACCCTTTGTATAAAATAAATTTCTATTTTAGTCCTCAAACCATTTTTCTTGACACTTTAGTATCAAAACTTATAGAAAAGTTATTTTTTTCAGCTCAAAGATTATTTGGAAAACAGTTTTAGTCCACCAAATGAAATTTTTCTCGGCTAGAACCCTCAATTTCGCAGTTTTTACACTTTTGGCCCAAAATAGAAAATTGTTGCATTTTTGGTCCCTTTTAAATATGAAAAGCATTTTTAACCCTTGAAATGGACTTGGAGCACTAGTAGTCCCCTGTTTTACAGAAAATCATAGTTTCAGCCCCTCTAATTTGAAAATCTCGCATATTGGGCTTTATTGGGCCGAAAAGTTCATTTTTGGCCCATTATGCTTAAAAATTCACATTTTAATCCTTCCAAAGTGTAAGTTTCTGGAAAATACCTTATTGAAACTATTTTGACTCATTTCATCCATCAGAATTTGTATTTTGTCATTTTGGGCCCTTTAACTTTATATTTTCAACATTTTGAGTCCAAAAATGGGATTTTTAGCCCAATGAGTTCATGTTAACCAAGTTGGTTATTTCTCTAGAAATGATTTGTGTGTAATAATATGTTTAACACTTGTTTCATACATCCTAATGCAAATCTCGATTTTTAGGACTTTTTGACTAGTTTCAACACCATAATCACATATAAACATGTAAATAAGCATAGAAATCATACAAAGCATACATATAATCATAGATCTACACATTTGCTTGTATCCCCCCCCCCCCCACAAAACTTATAAAAACCGAAAATAGGGGGTATGAAGCTCACCTTTGGGTGTGGTTTCAGTTTTGGAGAAAAGATGGAAGGAAATGAGGTGATTTTCGGCCCTAGCACACCTTGATGAAGATCTCGGCCTTGAGGTGTTTCTAGGATGCAAGATCATGATTTTTGCATGGATTAGGAAGAGATTTTGATAAAACAAAGAATCTAGATCATAGATCCAAGCATAACCTTACCTTAGATGAAGAATTTGTGGAAATATCTTCTTGAAAAACCTCCTAAGATTCGAGATCTTGATGAAGAGTGGTGGGAGTTTTCTTGAGAGAGTTGTGAGAGAATTGTGTGTGTGTGTGTGCTTGAAATCGGCCGAGAATGGGAGAGAGAGGAAGAAGTAGACCTTGAGGTGATGTGTGCATGGGTATATGAGATATGTTGCATGGATAACCAAGAGGTAATAGTGAGGTGTCACTTGAAAGTCAACCCTCTTCCATGTTGGGTTGTTTGGGTCGAGAAGTGAAGAAGGAAAGGGAGAATATTGGGCTTCTTTTGTTTGAGTCCATATTATGACTTAATTATGAAATTTTTCGGCCCAATTACATCAAGGTATAATTATTATGATCCATTAGGGCTATATGAGTTTGTTGTGACCCAATAAGGTCCATTAGGGTGTCATGTTTCATTCTAGGCCCATTATGGCCCAAAATATTGGTTTAAATGGAATTGGGTCCAATTAGAGCCCATTTAAAGGTTCTAATCCCATGCTAGTCAAATTGGAAGCTTATTGGCCCATTGAGTCCAATAAGGAAGTCCTAGTCCAAAATGGACCTACACAAGAACTTCTAGGGTTTCCAATTGCTTGTTGACTATTTGTAGGTACTTGTACGGTGTATTGGATTGAAATTTTGTTGTCATAGAGTAAGTATCATACATGCTCTTAGGTTTTTGATTCTACATTTTACTTGAGTGTAGAGATTACATGACACAAAATTTCTAGTTGTGACATCATTCCCCCGTTAGAGGGAATTTCGTCCCGAAATTCTGTTTGAAAGCTAGATTTGAGAATGCTAGAATAGGTGAGGGTACTTCTGCTTCATTTGGTCTTCGCGCTACCATGTGAATTCTGGCCCACGCTTCGCGTTCTACCGTACTTTCACGATCGGGATGCGACTTTGCTTAGTACGATTCACCTCCCTGTCCATGATTTCAACCGGTTCTTCCACGAACAGGAGATTCTCGTTGATTTCGATTTTGTCAAGGGGAATGACGAGTGTTTCATCCGATAGGAACTTCTTTAGATTAGAGACATGGAACACGGGGTGAACACTGTTTAGCTCTGCGGGTAGCTGTAGTTTATACGCCACTGGACCTAGTCGGGCGACGATTTCGAAAGGCCCGATGTATCGTGGGTTCAGTTTTCCCCGTTTTCCGAAACGAATAACCCCTTTCCAGGGTGAGACTTTCAACAGTACTCGATCACCGGTTTGAAATTCTAAGGGCTTTCACCGTTTATCGGCGTAGCTCTTTTGTCGGTTGCGCGATGCTTGTAATCGAGCTCTGATTTGGACGATCTTTTCCGTGGTTTCACGAATGATCTCTGGTCCCGTTTGCGCCTTGTCCGACGTATGTGTTTTTGCTAGTTGAGTATCGCCCACCTCAGCCCAACATAACGGTGATCTACACTTATGTCCGTACAGTGCTTCAAAAGGAGCGACCTTGATGCTCGAATGATAGCTATTGTTATACGAGAATTCGACTAAAGTTAAGTGGGTATCCCAAGACTTCCCAAAGTCTATCACGCATGCGCGGAGCATGTCTTCGAGCGTTTGAATGGTTCGTTCTCTTTGACCATCCGTTTGTGGATGATAAGCGGTGCTCATGTAGAGATGAGTTCCCAATGCCTTATGGAGGGATTGCCAAAAACGTTAAGTGAACCTACTGTCCCTATCCGAGATAATAGATATTGGAACTCCGTGGAGTCTCACGATTTCTCGAATGTATAAACGTGTCAATCTTTCCATCTTGTAGGATTCCTTTATGGGCAGGAAATGGGCAGACTTCGTCAGTCGGTCGACTATTACCCATATGGTGTCTAGTCCATCTGACGTCTTGGGTAGCTTGGTCACGAAATCCATAGAAATCCCCTCCCATTTCCACTCAGGGATTACCGGTTGCTGTAATAACCCTGAGGGCTTCTGGTATTCCACTTTTACCTTGGCACACGTAAGGCACTTACTAACATAGGTAGCAATTTCTGCCTTCATGTTTGGCCACCAGTAGTGTTGTTTAATATCCAAATACATCTTGTCTGAGCCAGGATGAACGGAGTATCACGTCTTGTGGGCCTCCTTCATAACTACCTCATTAAATCCTCCGAGTTTAGGGACCCAAATACGGTTCATGAAATAGTATACTTTATTCTCCTTTGCCTCTAGGTTCTTCTCCATCCCGCGCAATGCTTCGCTTGCCCTGTTTTCCGCTTTCATGGCCTCCGACTGGGCTACCGTAATTTGAGTGACTAGGTGAGATTGAATGGTTATTGAGAGAGTTTTCGTATGACGATTAGAGTACTCCTTCCGACTTAATGCGTCAGCTACCACGTTGGCCTTGCCTGGATGGTACTTGATCTCACACTCGTAATCGTTTAGTAATTCAACCCATCTTCGTTGCCTCATGTTCAACTCCTTCTGGTTCAAGATGTGCTGGAGACTCTTGTGGTCCGTGGAGATGGTGCACTTTGTACCATAAAGGTAATGCCTCCAAATTTTTAGGGCAAAGACCACGGCTCCCAATTCTAGGTCATGGGTCGTATAATTCGCTTCGTGCGTCTTTAGTTGGCGAGATGCGTAAGCTATCACCCTTCCATGCTGCATGAGAACGCAACCTAAGCCCTGATTTGATGCGTCACAGTAGACCACGAAATCTTCCGTTCCCTCCGGTAGTGATAGTACCGGGGCGCTACAGAGAGCTTGTTTCAGGGTTCGGAATGCGGCTTCTTGTTTGTCCGTCCATTTGAATGGTACGCCCTTTTGTGTAAGCGAGGTAAGTGGCTTGGCGATCTTAGAGAAGTTTTGAATGAATCTCCTATAATATCCTGCTAGACCCAAGAATTGACGGATTTCCGTGGGTGTTGTCGGGATTGCCCATCCTTCAACAGCTTTGACTTTAGAGGGATCCACATGAATTCCATCTCGGCTAACTACATGACCTAGGAAGTTCACACTCCGGAGCCAGAACTCACACTTGGAGAGTTTTGCGTATAGCTTTTCCGATCGCAGAGTTTCTAGGACTTGTCGGAGATGTTGGCCATACTCTTCTTTACTTCGAGAATAGACGAGGATGTCGTCGATGAAAACAATGACAAAGTTGTCGAGGAATGGTCGACAGATTCGGTTCATTAGGTCCATAAATGCGGCAAGGGCATTTGTTAGACCGAAGGGCATTACGACAAATTCATAATGTCCGTAGCGAGTTCGGAAAGCGGTTTTTGGAATATCCTCTTCCCGGAATTTGAGTTGGTGGTATCCGGACCGTAGATCTATTTTAGAAAAATAACTAGCTCCTTGGAGCTGGTCAAATAGATCATCGATTCGTGGGAGTGGGTAGCAATTTTTAACAGTGAGTTTATTTAACTCTCTGTAATCGATGCACATTCTAAAAGATCCGTCCTTCTTTTTGACAAAGAGGACTGGAGCTCCCCATGGCGAGTAACTAGGGTGGATGAATCCCTTGTCCAAGAGTTCGCTGAGTTGGTTGGACAATTCCTGCATTTCAGCAGGAGCTAGCCGATAGGGTGACTTAGCGAGAGGAGTTGCTCCTGGAACGAGGTCGATTCGAAATTCCACTTGTCTCTCCGGGGGTACTCCTGGAAGATCTTCAGAAAACACGTCTGGGAACTCACATGCTACGGGAATGTCTTGAACGTTAACCTCTTCCTTTATTTTTTCCACTATGTGAGCCAGGAACGCCATGTTGTTCTTTCGTAGATGTTTTTGTGCCTTGATGCACGAGATGAGGCGAAGGTTCATGCTAGGTTTGTCTCCGTAAATTACTAGGGTTTCGTGATTGGGAAGGCGAAGGCGAACGGCCTTCTCGTGACACATAATTTCAGCATGGTGGGGGCTTAACCAGTCCATGCCAATAATCACATCGAAACTCCTAATTGATACAGGCATTAAGTCTATTCGAAAGGCGTGTTGATTTAGGGTTAGGGTACATCCGATGTAGATTTCCCCGGTGGATTCGGTTTTCCCATTGGCCATTTCCACCGTAAAGGTTTCATTTAGCTTCTGGGGTTGTTGTTTTTAATAAATGTTTAAACTTATTGCTTACGAAACTTCGCTCCGCTCCGGTGTCAAATAGGATGCATGCATAAGCGTGGTTTAGGGGAAATGTACCGGTAACAACAGCGGGGTCCTGAATCGCCTCTCCCTGACCCATGGTCAGCATCCTTCCTGTTCCTCCATTTCCTGGATTGTTGTTGTTAGGGCAGTCTCGGCGGAAATGCCCAGTCCTTCCACACCCATAGTAGGTGTGGCTAGGCCCTGCATTGTTGCCGCCGGTGGTGACGTTGTTGTTGTTGTTGCAATTGTTGTTGTTGTTGCTGTTTCCCTGTTGTTGGTTCTGGGGAGGGTAAGTCCTACAATACTTTGCCGTGTGTCCCCTTCGGTTACAACTGGTGCACTGCAACTCCTTGCATTCTCCAGTGTGATGGAAACCGCACTTGTTGCACTTGGGAAGATTACCGGAATAAGGTCTGGAAGCATTTGAAGCAGCTGAGGCTGGAGCATGTGGTGTGGCTGGAACTGGTGTGGTGACAACGTTAACTTCCACTGTCTGCTGCTTTTTAGAGGTCTCGGGGCCCTGACGCCCCTTCCTCTTATTGTTCTTCCCCTTCTTGCCATCACCTTCCTTCTTTCCCCCAGCCTCCGCTGGCTTCTCACCCTTCTTGTTGTTATGGTCATACAACTTCTTCGCCAATCTTTTTGCACTGTCAAATGTTTCGGGGTTTGCAGCTATCACATTTCCTTGGATTGGTGATGTTAGTCCCCAGATGAATCGCTCAATCTTCTTTCCTTCTGAGGTGATCATACCCGGGCACAACAGAGATAGTTCACTAAATCTCGATATGTAGGCATCGATATTCGCATTCTGCACAGTGAGGTTCCACAGCTCTTGCTCCATTTTCTGAATCTCACCTCGTGGGCAGTATTCAACCATCAGCATTTCTTTCATCTCCGCCCACGGCATAGAGTTGGCTACAGGAAGTGTCATGGCTTCCACATGTCCGTTCCACCTGGTGAGAGCTTGATCGACAAAAGTGCAGGCCGCGAACTTCACTTTCATCTGCTCAGGACAATCGCATATCTCGAATACCGATTCCACCTTCTCGATCCATCGCTTCAGAGTGATCACTCCTCCAGTGCCGTTAAAAGTTCGTGGTTTGGCGTTTGTAAAGTCCTTGTAGGTACATGTTTTAGTAGGTCCTTGATTCATCCCGTTGTTCGAACTCCCTGCCCCTTGCCCGTTGCCTCCTCCGTTATTCCCCTGGTGGAGTTGTGCCATAGCTGCGGTGACCGCAGCAGACACGGCTGCCTGGAATGCAGTGGAGTCAACTTCGGGTGGGGTTGGTCCAGGGTTTCCGCGAGTAGGTCGGCGAGGCATCTTTCTGTCAGGAAACGGAAAGATGTTGAGTGTTTGGGGTTTCTGGAAGGTTGCGACCCTACTGACTAGGTGTAATGTACGTACTAAAACATTCCTACCATTCAACATACAATCATAGATTCTCAACACATAGCAATTTGTAATATCATAATAAAGCACATAAAAGTTTACTAATATTATCCGCATTTGATATATGAAAAATTTGCTCGTAAGAGCATACATGAGTGACACTAGTCCGACAGCATAACGGCTCTATGAGTAGTGTAGTCACTTAAACATAGAGTCGGGGTACATAGCATAGTTCCTAATGATCTACTACGATAAGTCTATCCCTAACCGCGACAATCCACGTCCGGAGGTGGTACTGAGGATGTGGATGCTCTCTGAAGACGAGCCACCAATCGTTCTGCGTCCTTAAATCGAGACTCCCACCTTACCTGCCTCATGTGAAATTCCCGAAGAACGTCACGTGTCTCCTGTTCCGCACGCTCGACCCTAGTCCATAGCTGGCGTACTTGATCAGCAGTGCCCTGAGCAAGATCGCCGGTGTTCTGTAATCGTCTCACCATGACCGGTAGGGCTCGGTCGGCCGGTCCTCCATCCCTCAGGTCAAAGAACTCGCGTGACATGCCGAACGAGGGTCGCTGTCCCTGCTGTCTGCTCCATATCCAAAGATCAATACCCCAAGGAGGGGTAGGACCAGTGGGGCCCACATGGTAAGCAGGCACCCTGATCGGGTAAGGGGGGTTGATGACTTCGGACTCTGCGTCCGAATCACCCCCTTCACTGTCATCGGGTTCCTCTTCGAAGTTCTCTTCGTCTTCTTCGGGTTCGGCAGGCTCGCCCTCGACTCCCGCTTCCGGTTCTTCGTCAGATTCCTCCTTGGGGTCTTCCTCAGGCTCTTCCTCTAACCATCCGTTATTCCCCTGATTAGGGAAATAGGGATCTTCGGGGTGATGAAAGCCAGCCATGCTGTCTGTGTGAGTATGTAAACATGCTAACATTATTCCTAGGATGCTACAACTATTGTACCGAATAAGCAGGCGTTCTCTTTTTGGTGATAAGGGGTATAGTTTTAGGTTCCCTAGCTATCACGATCTCCTCGGAACGTGTGTTAGTTTTACTTTAGAGATAATGTAGTTTATCAGGCTACATCCACTCCTTGGTACCACTAATAACAGTCCTGAATTAACCGAGATACTAGCATTATTTTGTTTGGTTCGGCGTTATGTTCCTTGTTCCTTATGCAAGCAAAGGTGTTTTATTGTTTTATTTTACTTGTTTTGTTCAGAGTTATGTTAGTCCCTCTTTTGGTTTATAGTTTCATATCAATGTATGGTTCGATATGCTAGTTCACTATAAACAGAGCTCTGATACCAACCTGTCACACCCCCGAACCAGACGGCGGAAACGTCCGAGGGCTATTGTGACTCAATTGAATACCATCACAATGAATATACATGAAACATAACATCATTCAACACCAAGCATTGGAATATTACAACTGGTAGCGTTTACATTCAGTACATTGGTTCAAAATATTACATTCCCAAAAGTAGATTGTTCAATACTAGTTAAACAAACAATAAGACATCACTGAGTACATTTTTCACTTCGGTTTACCTGTTACCTGAGAATACAAGTATTTTGAAAAACGTCAACATATGAAATGTTGGTGAGTTCATAAGTAATGTTTGAAATATAGTGGTTTGTATTGTTTTGAAAATCACCAGAAAATCCGATATTTTCTGTAAAGAACTTAGTATAAAAAGTGTGAAGATCCGTAAGTATGCTTGTTTGTTTCTATAAATGTAGGAGTACGATTTGTAAAACTCGGTATGTAATTCGTAGGTGTATTAATTGAAAACCCTAGGAAAACCCGACGTTTTCCTAATACTTTGCATTAAATAATTTATGTTTTGTTTGTTCGTTACGACAGGTGTATTCGTTGAGCTCCGGAGACGTTGGATTAATTTCGGATTGTGAATTGTTGTAAACATACATTAATGAAAACGACCAGTCGACAACCGTACAAACGATCCCTTAGGCGTCGTTTGCACTATTCACTTAACCCAACCACCCGGACTCATGTAGCTCCACAACCGAGGGGAAAAGAAGAGGGTGCGAAACCCCGGTATTTCCCTACGTCGTTCAAGGCCATTGTGAATGCGAAGGACCCTTAGTCCGACTCGCATTTGGTGAATTCTCGACTTTACTAGCGGCACCAGAAGGCCCTTAGGGTCCAACAGCACAAAGCCTGTAAAAGTCCTTTTACACGAAATTAGGTCATATAAGACCCAACTACATGTAAGCGAGTTTCCTTCGGGCCTAAAGATCATGCCATTGGGCTAGCTATAATAACAAACATGATTTGAAACTTTTGGGCCCAAAGACGGTGTATCGACGTCTGGTGTATTCTCACGTGTGTATTGACTTCCCGAGTTTTCCGCGTGTGTATTGAAGTTTCGTCGTGTTAGTAATTTCAGATTCATTATTGATTCGAGACCGAATCAATTCGTTTGATAACGATTTTTGGTGTTGAAGGTGTATTATAATTTGCCGATAGTCGAGATGCTAATATTTCCTCGTGACGGATTTATTATTTAGAACATTAGGATGTGTCTTTACTTCAGCCCCTTTCTTTTGGATAATTTACACATTTAACCCTTTGTATAAAATAAATTTCTATTTTAGTCCTCAAACCATTTTTCTTGACACTTTAGTATCAAAACTTATAGAAAAGTTATTTTTTCAGCTCAAAGATTATTTGGAAAACAGTTTTAGTCCACCAAATGAAATTTTTCTCGGCTAGAACCCTCAATTTCGCAGTTTTTACACTTTTGGCCCAAAATAGAAAATTGTTGCATTTTTGGTCCCTTTTAAATATGAAAAGCATTTTTAACCCTTGAAATGGACTTGGAGCACTAGTAGTCCCCTGTTTTACAGAAAATCACAGTTTCAGCCCCTCTAATTTGAAAATCTCGCATATTGGGCTTTATTGGGCCGAAAAGTTCATTTTTGGCCCATTATGCTTAAAAATTCACATTTTACTCCTTCCAAAGAGTAAGTTTCTAGAAAATACCTTATTGAAACTATTTTGACTCATTTCATCCATCAGAATTTGTATTTTGTCATTTTGGGCCCTTTAACTTTATATTTTCAACATTTTGAGTCCAAAAATGGGATTTTTAGCCCAATGAGTTCATGTTAACCAAGTTGGTTATTTCTCTAGAAATGATTTGTGTGTAATAATATGTTTAACACTTGTTTCATACATCCTAATGCAAATCTCGATTTTTAGGACTTTTTGACTAGTTTCAACACCATAATCACATATAAACATGTAAATAAGCATAAAAATCATACAAAGCATACATATAATCATAGATCTACACATTTGCTTGTATTCCCCCCCCCACAAAACTTATAAAAACTGAAAAATAGGGGGTATGAAGCTCACCTTTGGGTGTGGTTTCGGTTTTGGAGAAAAGATGGAAGGAAATGAGGTGATTTTCGGCCCTAGCACACCTTGATGAAGATCTCGGCCTTGAGGTGTTTCTAGGATGCAAGATCATGATTTTTGCATGGATTAGGAAGAGATTTTGATAAAACAAAGAATCTAGATCATAGATCCAAGCATAACCTTACCTTAGATGAAGAATTTGTGGAAATATCTTCTTGAAAACCCTCCTAAGATTCGAGATCTTGATGAAGAGTGGTGGGAGTTTTCTTGAGAGAGTTGTGAGAGAATTGTGTGTGTGTGTGCTTGAAATCGGCCGAGAATGGGAGAGAGAGGAAGAAGTAGACCTTGAGGTGATGTGTGCATGGGTATATGAGATATGTTGCATGGATAACCAAGAGGTAATAGTGAGGTGTCACTTGAAAGTCAACCCTCTTCCATGTTGGGTTGTTTGGGCCGAGAAGTGAAGAAGGAAAGGGAGAATATTGGGCTTCTTTTGTTTGAGTCCATATTATGACTTAATTATGAAATTTTTCGGCCCAATTACATCAAGGTATAATTATTATGATCCATTAGGGCTATATGAGTTTGTTGTGACCCAATAAGGTCCATTAGGGTGTTACGTTTCATTCTAGGCCCAAAATATTGGATTAAATGGAATTGGGTCCAATTAGAGCCCATTTAAAGGTTCTAATCCCATGCTAGTCAAATTGGAAGCTTATTGGCCCATTGAGTCCAATAAGGAAGTCCTAGTCCAAAATGGACCTACACAAGAACTTTTAGGGTTTCCAATTGCTTGTTGACTATTTGTAGGTACTTGTATGGTGTATTGGATTGAAATTTTGTTGTCATAGAGTAAGTATCATACATGCTCTTAGGTTTTTGATTCTACATTTTACTTGAGTGTAGAGATTACATGACACAAAATTTCTAGTTGTGACACCGCTTGACATTCCAGTGAACCCTCACTGTCAGGATATGGCTTTGTTACACATGGTTAACCTCTCCATCCACGATCTCAATTGATTCATCCATGAAGGTTGGGATTTTTATCGGTTTTGACCTCGTCAAGGGTGACTAGAGTTTTTATCAGGTTAGCACTTCTCACAAACAATGATGTGGAATACCGGATGCTCGCTGCTAAGTTCCTGAAGATAGCTCGGAGAGGGCTATGGAATCGATTCCTACCGAAGATCTTGAAGGGTTTAAGGTTCCACAAGTTAAGTTTTCCACACTTCCAAAGGCGTACTTTGTCTTTCCAGGGTAAAACATCCAACAAGTGGGTATACTTTCACATGGCAGAGTAACTAAGGGTCCGATGGTTCTAAGGGAAACTTCTACATGAGTCTACGATTATAGTCGACGGAATCCCAAGAATCGACAGGTTTCCATGGGTGTTCCCGGTGTCGACTAATTATTTATTGCCTTTGCTTTTGGAAGGGTTTACGAGTATGACTGCTTTGCTTAACTACATGACCAAGAAAATGGTTCGACCGAAGGGTGCTACTACTACCTCGTAGTGAACGTATCATGCCCTGATTGCTGCCTTGCACATATCGTGCTCATTGAGGTTTGGCTACGAGGAAATTCCTGGAATTAGGTCGATGCGAGACTGGATTGCACGTTCGGAAAGAATTACTAAGAATTCTTTGGAAACAGTATCGGGGAAGGAATCGTAAACTTCTCGTTTCTCGATGATCACTCGGACGAGAAATACATGGAAAGACTTTTTAAGCTTTGATGTACGAAGACCATGAAAGTCGAGTCGGAGGAAGGTTGGAACAAATGGCTTTCTCGAAACTAGGAAAGACAGCATGAATGAGGCTCAATCATTACATGCTAAAGGTGACATCAAAGCATCTCATAAAAAGTTTGCCACTAGGTCGAATGGAAAAAGAATATCGCTCAGATTGAGAATACAATCTACGGATACGACACAAGTGTTCTCGTTCTCACGTGATAACCATCTCGAAGATATACATTTTCAGTTACTCGCAAACGGCGGGGTTAGAAAATGTTCAAATGGATGGTTAACGAATTTCTTTCGGTGCTAGAATCGAAAAGAATCACAGACATATAATTTAACAAGGAGAAATATACCTGTGGCAACGGTGGGATCGGTGGCTGTCCTTTCTTGCCCCATAGTTAGGACTCTCCCAGTGTTGCCAGACGTTACTGTCTTTGGACAGTTTCGCTTATAGTGCCCTACCTCTCCACAGCTGTAGCAGGTTTGACCGATACCTGCTCCAGAAGCTTGACTAGTTGACGGGGTTGGGGTTTTGCAGGTTCGTGCAAGGTGACCTTCCTGGCCACAGCTTCTACAGAACTTTGCACGACAAGGGCCAGGGATGCGATGGTGGTAGTTACATCGGTCACACCACAGGAGGGTACCGACATATCCGGTAACATGTACTTGAGATGTGGAATTGACAACAAAAACAGCAGCAGGGGTAGTGGCAGCGTGGACTGCCACTATTTGTTGTTTCTTTGAGGGTTCTGGGGAAGACTGACTCTTCTTCTTCTTTCTCCAAAACTTTCTTTTCTCGCCACTCTTTTCTGTTGGCTCGGGAGTGGTGCCTGCTTCCTCTTGATCATCATTGTGATCGATCAAAGTTTGTGCCAGACACTTGGCGCTGTCATAGGTATCTAGCTTTGCTGCTATAACATTCCCTTTTGTTGGCTGGGTTAATCCCCAGATGAACCTTTCTACCTTTTTGCTTTCCGGGGTAACCATTCCCGGACAGAGAAGTGCCAAGTCGTCAAACCTTGAAGTGTAAGCGGCGATATCGGAACCTTTCATCTTCAGGTTCCATAGCTCATGTTCCAGCTTTTGGATTTCACCTCGAGGGCAATACTCCGCATGTAGTAGTTCCTTCATAACTTCCCATCCCATAGCATTAGCTACAGGTAGAGTCAGGGATTTGACTCGGCCATTCCACCAAGTCAAAGCCTTATCGGTGAGCGTACAGGCGGCAAATTTCACCTTATCAGATTCCGAACAGGCGCAAATCTTGAAGATAGATTCGATTCTCTCTAATCACCGAGTTAGAGCAATGACACCCCCTGTGCCATCGAAGAATGTGGGTTTTGCATTCATAAAGTCTTTATAGGAACACTCCTTCCGGTGTCCCTGATTACCTTCTTGGTTTTGGTTTTGGGAACCACCTCCTGAACCATTGGGGTTTAGTTGAGGTAGGAGAGCTGATATGGTGGCAGAAATTGTTGCCTGAAGTGTTTCTAGATCGATTTGAAGAGGAGGTGGTGGCGGCGGAGGGTTGTTGGTGTTCTTTGAGCTGGGTCTTTTCCTTGGAGGCATCTTGATCTATAAAGATCAGGAAAGAGAGGATCATAAGTCCTCTGAATTGAATCAAGAGATATGGATCAGGGGATATCTCATTGAAACAGATATAACATTATATTAAGGGATAAAGCAGGAAAGAGTGATCAAGGCAGAAAATTTTATCGCTAGAGAAATGACCAAGGAACAACGCGTATACGAGGATTTCTACAAAGGATCGGCTCGAGAAATACTCCTATAGTATTTCATGATTCGTTATGACGCTGGTTCGATATTTGTGGTATTAGGGTAAGTTTTAGGCATGCCGCATACCACAGTCATTCCCAAACACATGTTGGTCGTGTCTCGAATGAATATAGTTGGCATTGATCCTAGACACAACTACATAACTGCCCAGGTTTAACTGCAGCGTACAACACCCATTTACTTATGTTTTTTTCTACTTGTAGTTACTTATTTCGACGGTCGGTATACTTGTATACTTTTAGAAAATACTTATATTCGTAGAGTATACTTTTAGTTCAGAGCACTTAGGCCCTTTAATGTTTATAGTCTTATACCATGTAAGCTTTGGTATACCAGTTCACTATAAAAAAGGGCTCTGATACCAATCTGTCACACCCCAAAAACCAACGGCGGAAACATTTTCGGGGTTGACTCCACGTTGAGTATCAAATCCAATGCACATAGTAAAGCAGTAAACACAAAACATTACATTACATAATATTGTTTACATCTGTTTGAAAGTAAAGTTGTACAAGTGTTTTACATATGTAATATAAAAAAAAGTAAAGACGAGTCTTCGGGACGCTCCGTCTTCTCCAAATGGTTGCGGTGTACCTGTCTAACGCTGACCTAAGAATACAAGCGGTTTGAAAATCAGCATAAAGCTAGTGAGTTCATAAGTGGTTTAGTTTTGAAAAGAACGAGTTCCTTTACTTTCTGGAAAAGTTGTTGATCAAGAAAATCCCATATTTTCTTATGAAAACGGTTTGGATATCCTTTGTTACAATTTCGAAAATAGTTGGTTATGTCGTTCCAGGAAAATCCCATATTTTCCTTATAGTTTTAGTTATTCGTTTGTTACTTTATCCATTTATGTGCTGTTGTGCTACCCAGGAAAATCCCATATTTTCCTATGTGTTGATTTGTCTATTTGTATCTAGGTTCGTTACTAATTGTAATGTTATCCCAGGAAAATCCCATATTTTCCTATGTGTGGTGTTTGGTTCTTAAGTCTAATTTCGAAGTACTAGTAATTACCATGTGAGTAGTTTTAGTTATGTGTTCTAAACCTTTAGTTATTCTACATTCGGATAACTATAATCTACTAACTTAGTTGTATTTTCGAATATTTGGAATCACACAGAAGCGTACATTACAGTATTTTCAAAGTTCTGCTGAGTTCCAAAAGAGTATATTAGTTGTGTATTCGAAGCTCTGTCGACATTCTGAGGCGGTTATATTTGAAACTCAGTAGAGGTCCAGAGGCGTATTTGCGTATTAGATTCGAAACTCTGGTGACACTCAAGGAGTACACTAACTGTATATTCGAAGTCTTAGTGTCAACCAAAGGCGTCATTTCGCATTCGTAGTCGTATTCGCATTCGTATTCGTATTCGTATTCGTATTCGTATTCGTATTCGTATTCGTATTCGTATTCATAATCGTATTAGTATTCGTATTCGTATTCGTATTCGTATTCGATTACATTCGTTGATCTTAAATATGATTAGTATGATTTCTTATTCAAAGAGAATATAGTTATAACACTCTTAAAAGAAATCTATGTTTAACCTGCAATTCGAAACGTCAGTTATCACAAATCTTTGGAAATCAAAACATTTAGTAAGTAAAACCATTGAGTTGAAAATCAGTTTAAGTACAAAATACACTTGTACTTTTGCTTGTATCCCCCCCTGAAAACATTGAAAAAACATTGAAAACACGGAAAAAGGGTAGGGGTATGAACTCACCGGACGCGGAAGTGTGTCGATTTCGGATGCTAAACGTCGAATCGAGGCCTGATAACACGCGACGTTCCTATGTAATATGAAATGGCATATAAATATATCTAATTAAATTCATAAACTCTAATTTGATATGAAGTTACACTCCAACGAACGAAAACACCTCAAAACGGGTGTTTGGAGTGACCCGGGTGACATCTACGGACGGGAATTGAAGCGAGGGACTTGGGATTTGAGTTTACTCCCCAAGAGTAAACTTCCTAATGAGTTTTCAGCCTCTAAACACATAACCACATGAGTTCACGGCCGTGAACTCATGTCCGGGTGTTTCATGGTGCTTAATGGGTCATAAATGGCCAATACCACTTGGGAATGCTTGGAATAATTTTACCTAAGGTTTGGAATGAATTAAAATCACCAAATACATCACTTAAGGGATTTTACGGCCTTGGCATGGGGCCTATGGCCGTAAACTCTCATATTCCCTTGAATATGTGTTTTTAAAGTCCCAAAGTTAATCACATGCGATTCTAAAAATTCATACAAGCCTTAAAATGATTTTTGGGCACAATATGACATGTTTTTAGGAGTTTACGGCCATGGAGCACCTTCTATGGCCGTAAACTCTCAAATGAAGAGTTTTGATGTGTTTAAGGCCCTTAAACTATTTTTGGTTGGTTCTATGATTTATTCCAAGGCTTTTGGTGGTGTTGGATGGCTTTCTAACACCTTGAAAATGAGTTTACACCCATGATTGAGGAGTTTACGGCCCAAGCACATGCCTTGGCCGTAAACTCATACAAACCCCTGAAAGGGTTTAAGGGCTTAAAAACTCTCTAAATTAGTGTTTATGGCCTAGGCACCTTCCAGGGCCGTAAACTCTTAAACAAGGTTCTAAATCATGTTTCAAGGCATTCTAAGCTCATTCCATAAAGTCATCTAGCCATATCTAAGGTCTAATTGTGGTTTGGAAGGGTTTTGTTGCTCCAAAAACCCCATTTATATGAGTTTACGGCCTAGTACTGTTCTAGGGCCATAAACACATGATAATGGTCCTAATCCATAGTTCAAACTCGAATTTGAAGGCTAAAGAGGCTACATAACAAGCTAGGGAAGGTACCTTGGAGATTTGAGACCTTAAACTTGAGATTTGGACCTTTAATTCTAGTTTGAGGAGAGAGGTTGGAGTGAAAGTTGTAGAATGGAGAAAAAGCTTCAAAATTAAGACTTGGATCACTTTAAATAGTGTCCAAGTTCGGGACACGGTAGAATTCTACCCGATACCGGCGTTAGACGGGGCTTTTGGTCGCACCCGGCCAATTTGCCGTAACCCGATATGGTTGATTCTAGAAATGTTCCGATCATTAATATGAGACGTTAGAATGAGTTCTAAGGGTATTAAGACACTTATTAAGTCATAAAATAAAATATACATTAATGACTTAATAAAATGCTGGAATCGGAAACGAAATCGGAAACGGCGATTGGATGATCGGAATGAGTCGCGAGTAGGGTTACATTTAGGGATATGAATTTCGGATTGTTACAGATTTAGTGATGACACCTAAGCGCTTGGCCAAGCCGGGACTAAGTTGATGTGTTGAATTGTAGTCTATTGTCAGTCGTCATAAATCGGAAGTCGGGAAACAGTATAGAGAGAATGATTGAAATTCATGTCTTATGTCTATACGATATCTTGAGAATGGAGGAATATATAATCCCTTATCTAAAGGACACGCTATCTGATAAGATCTTAGATGACAACGGCTTTTGAAAGCTACGATTGCTGATCAGGTTTTGAAGTCATACGGAAAATAGTTATTAGACTTATCCAAGTGGGAGACTGTTGGATTAGTGTCTAAGTCCATAACTATTTTGGTAATTACTTGACCTGATTATGAGCATGGTCCTTTTGGGTTGCCTTCACCATAGCAATATGTAAGATGAATTAAGGAGAGAAAGGCTTAATTATGATTTATTAATATATTATGAGAATAATGTATTAAAGGAGAAATCATATTGTTTAATTAATATTAGTCTAGAATTAATTGAGAATTAATTTTGTGGCTAAAAGAGATTAATTAAACTTAGGGGATTGGATTTGTAATTATAAGATAATTGCAATTGGGCTATGGATTACCTAAATAATATAGGTTGGGCGAATTCTATGGAAAGCCCATAAAGAATTCGTCCAAGGGATATGTTAAAGGAGTCCATGGGCTGCTTAGGGCTTAAGCAGCCAAATTAGGGTTTCCTAGTTGTAAACCCTAATAGCCTACATGTATATATAGACCCCTAAGTCCCCAAAAACGTGGTAAGGAGTTCCTCTAGGGTTTCTAGACGTTTTGGGCAGCCTCCTCTCTTCTCTTCTTCATCTTGTTGCTTAGTGGTGTTTGTGACTCCATTAGAGGTGCAAAACTTGAGGCACTAAGCTTTTTGAAGCCAATCAAAGCAAGGAATTGATTGTTATTACTATATAACAATTAAAGGTAATTACTAAACCCTTATTTCAGTTCTTATATTATAGATTTAGGGTTTATAGCTTCGGATATTCAATTGGATGTTCATTAGACAAACTAGATCCAAAAGCTATTAGGGTTTGCATGTACACCATAGGAATGATGTTTTGCTCAAAACCCAACAAAAGGAACAGATAAACTTCGACTCATATGTTTGATCTAGTACTTGTTGAATTACACACAAAGTCACGGTTTATAACATCGAGTTACCAATGCGTTTTCGTGCAATCAATGTATAACCAACTCATAGGAAACAAATCATATCTCTAGGTTTGAAGACTTATATGATATTACCATCTCACGATCACTCGAGATAAATTCCATGAAGTGATACCAGTGAGCGTGGGTTGAATGCAATACTCAGAACTTATGAGCACTCATGAGTGTTGTAGCCCCGCTTTGTCTAACATCTTAGACCTCTACAAGCCAACCCATGACAATATTGATTCATATCTACTTCCAACATATGACCGACTGTGGAGAGTTTGAATAATATGATGTATACCATAACATAATTATTGTGGAAGTCAAAACATGCAAAAAGAAATAATAGTAAACGATTGACAAGAGATAACAACACTTACTCATAAATAACAACTTTTATTTATCATCAAATGTCAATTACACTTTACAAATTTCAAAATTATCTAACTTCTAAAACTAACATCATCTCTTAGCCTATGCTCCTAACATGCTGAAGATGCTTAACCCTACTCAGTCCCTTCGTGAGGGGATCTGCCGGGTTCTCATCCGATGATACCCTCTTTGCCACGAGGATTCCTTCTTCTATTCGATGTCTGATGAAGTGACATTTTCTGTCAATGTGTCTAGATCTCCCATGATCTCTTGGTTCCTTTGTAACAACACGTTATTTCAGGTCAAGGTAATGTCTAAAACTCGAGTCTTGTAATCTCTTTGTGGAGTAATAAGAATATCATCAAAAATTAAATGTTCAAAAAGCTCCGTTTGAGTACACTATGTAGTAGATATCGTGATAAGTCTTCCAAAAATATAAAGAACACTAAAATCCGAGTTATAACGAAGGAGTTATGACCAATCAAAGATTTGTAACAATACCGGTAAAACACTGTTAAGCATAAAAGGAGAAATTTCAATAAAATACTTTTTAGCCTTAGGTATCTAAATAAGGGTCGTAGATATCATTAATGGTATTACAACGCTAAAAGGTTTGACAAAAACGGATATCGGATGAAGAAGTTATGGATTTTTAACAAACTTTTCCTGTCCCGGCCTTATAAAAATAAATAATAAAAATAATTTCAAAATTTGCTGACAGACTCTAAACAAAAGTTGTAGAGCGTAGTCTCACCTACGTGTGGATATAAAGAACGTCGAAAACGGAGTTCGTATGAGGAAGATATGAATTTTTGAAGTTTATTAAATAATTAAAATATAAAATTTAAATTAAAAACCCGGTATTATCCGAAGGAGGAGTCACCGGACTGATCTGAGTTACGCCCAGCGTACTCGGGTACTAGGCCTCGGACCGTCCACGTCGCCCCTATGCCTCTATGCCCTCCCATCAGATGCTTCGTCCAAGGATGCGGTAAGCAGTGACGCACGAGTACGCCCCGCGTAACCCCGTATGCCCAGCGTACCGAGGCGGTTTAGCCTCCTATAAAAGGGGTGCGAGGGTTCTGGGCAATTTTGCTCCATTCCTTTCCTTTTCCTGTGTTTTTACCCTCTTTTTCATGCAAGCAATATCCCGAAGCCCCGATTTTCATATCCGAGTCCCGAAGGAAGTTTCACGCTCCCGAGATTCCCGAGAATCCCGAGATTTCAACTTTCTCTAGTCGAAGTTCTGCTCAATTCTTCTCTCGACTACTTCAAAACAACCACTTCAATCAAGTGAGTTCATACCCCTTTTTTTATACTCCTTCAAATACTTTATAATGTACTTTTAATACATTTCGGGGGAGAATACAAGTAAACACACGGTTAATCCCGAGTGAAAACGTGAAAACTCTTGTTATACTTTGCATACATTAGATTTATACAAAATGCATAGTGTCCAGGGTAGCCATCTTATTAAACCATTTCATGCATTCAAAGAACTTATGATTTTATGCTTTGTCAAACATTGTGAAAGAGGATAAACATTGCATACAAAACTATCATTTTAAATACAGACTTAGTGAGAATCTGTGAGACAATTACATCTTCAATGCTACATTTTTGTTAAAAGGTACTACCTAAAGTCCTGTCTATTATAACCAAAATCTCCCGTTGGGAGAGCGTGTCAAATGTGTATAGATCTATACGGGAAGTCATGATCCCGCGTCCTGACTGTTAGCTATAGTCCTTTGGGTGACAGTTTGTCATAAACGTTTCGACGCCAGAAGGCCATCGCCACAGGCATATTATGTTTAGTATGGTTATAAAACTCACCGGATAGAAAATTATTATGGTATTCTGATTTTATGAACAAGTAGCTATTATAACTATTCTTCGTCTATCAAGTGCGATCTTTTTATAGCTTTATTTCATAAAACTATGCCTCAACCTTCTAAGCATTTCAATTGCTTTCGATTTTCGGTCTTGGACATTAGAGACTGCCTATAACTTTAGGAAAATAAGGGATTTTCCTGTATCCAAAACAATAGACTAATAGGAAAATAAGGGATTTTCCTAGTACAACTATTTACATTTCACAACACGAGCATTCATATGCATTTCATACTTTTTTAAGAAAATAATGGATTTTCTTGGAAAAACACACGAACTTTGGAATGGCATACATTTTTCTCAAAACCACTTATGAACTCACCAAATTAATTGTTGACACTTTTTCTTTGAAATAACTTGTATTCTTAGGGAACCGCTAAGCAGGTTTGGAAACCAACTTTTGAGGATTAACACTCTGACGTTAATTACTTCTTTTGAAAGATGTTTATGTATTTATCTTTTGAACATGTACCGAATACAATTATGTAAACATTTTGAAACCTTTATATGTATGGTGGTGTGTACTTTCCTTACTATGAACTGTTATGATACTGAACATGACGTCCTCCGCCCTCGAACGTTTCCGCCGTTCTGGTTTGGGGGTGTGACATCCTTGGCCAAGGCAACCGCACTATTGTTGTCACAAAAAATCTCCATTGGCTCCTTTATAGCTGGTATAACTCCAAGGTCTCCGATGAAGTTCTTTAGCCATATAGCCTCCTTTTCTGTCTCGCTTACTGCTATATGCTCTGATTCACAAGTGGAATCCGTCACTGTATCTTGCTTGGAACTTTTCCATGTAATTGCCCCTCCATTTAGGGTAAAGACCCAGCTCGACTGAGAGTGGAAATTATACCTGTCAGTCTGAAAGCTAGCATCACTATACCCTGCTACTTTCAAGTCATCACTCCCACCAAGGGTAAGGACCCAGTCCTTATTCCTTCGCAGGTACTTGAGAATATTCTTTACCGTTGTCCAGTGAGCCTTGCCAGGATTCCCCTAATATCTGTTGACCATGCTCAAAGCAAAGGCAACATCAGGACGAGTACAAGTCATAGCATACATGATCGAGCCTACAATGGAAGCATATGGTACTCAACTCATCTCAGCTATCTCAGCCTCTGTACTCGGCCTTTGAGTTTTACTCAGTCTGGCATTACATTGGATAGGTAACTCACCTTTCTTTGTCCACATAGGTGCTTTGACTAAGTCCAATTAGTCTTTTACTCATGTTTCTCAAAATCCTTATCCCTAGGATATAGGCAGCTTCTCCAAGGTCCTTCATAGCGAAACACTTCCCAAGCCAGGATTTTACTTCCTGCAAGGTTGGGATGTCATTTCCTATGAGTAGTATGTCATCCACATACAATACCAAAAAGCTAACTATACTCCCACTAGCCTTGACATATACACAAAATTCTTCTTCGCATCTCGAAAATCCAAACTCTTTGACTTTCTCATCGAAACAAAGATTCCATCTGCGAGGTGCTTGTTTCAATCCATAGATGGATTTCTCAAGCTTACACACTCTATTAGGGTACTCTGTACTGAAAAAACCCTCTGGCTGAACCATGTAAACATCTTCAGCCAACTTTCCATTAAGGAAAGCGGTTTTGACATCCATTTGCCATATTTCATAGTCATGAAATGCAGCAATGGCTAACATAACTCTAATAGACTTAATCTTGGCCACTGGTGAAAAGGTCTCATCATAATCAACTCCCGGATTTGAGAATAACCCTTTGCAACCAGTTGTGCGTTGTAAGTGTATACATTACCATCCATGTCGGTCTTCTTCTTGAAGATCCATTTGTACCCAACTGTCTTACGATCAGGTACATTGTCAACCAAGTTCCACACTTTATTGTCATACATGGACTGTATCTCGCTATCCATAGCCTCTTTCCATTTAGCAACCTCAGGGCCTGCCATGGCTTCCGTGTAGCTGTTAGGCTCATGCAGATTTACCAATGTGTTATCACTGATAAGTGTATCACCTTCTGCAGTAATATGGAAACCATAATAATGCTCCGGTGCATTCCTAACTCTGGTGGAACGCTTCAGAGGTACAAATTCTTCAGTCGGCTCAACAGTAGTTTCCTCCACAGGTTGAGGGCTAGGGGTTGAGGTTCCTTCACCACTTGACTCTTGAATTTCCTCAAGTTCAATTTGCCTCCCATTGTCTCCTTGGCTTATGAATTCTCTCTCTCAAAAGACTCCTCTTCTTGCTACAAAGACCACATTATCACTGGGTCTGTAGAAGATGTAACCAAAGGATTTCTACGGGTAGCCGATGAAAATACACCTCTCACTTCGAGGTTCGAGCTTATCGTGAGTCTCGCATCTCATGAAAGCCTCACAACCCCAAATCTTGATGTGGTCTAGATTGGGAACTTTTCTAGTCCACATCTCGTGAGGTGTTTTGGCAACCTTCTTTGTAGGGACTAGATTAAGGATATGGGCGACAGTCTCTAAGGCATACCCCCAAAATGAGATTGGTAGCGAAGCTCGAATCATCATGGAACGAACCATATCCAACAAGGTCCGATTGCGCATCTCAGCTACACCATTCAACTGTGGTGTCCTAGGAGGTGTCAATTGTGAGACAATCCCATATTCCTTAAGATAGTCAAGGAACTCAGTACTAAGATACTCACCACCTCGATCGGATCGAAGCATCTTAATGTTCCTGCCCAGCTGATTCTCCACTTCTTGCTTAAACTCTTTGAACTTTTCAAAGGTTTCTGACTTATGCTTGATTAAGTAGACATATCTATATCTAGTAAAATCATCAGTAAAAGTCATATAGAAGCGATTAACATCTCTTGTGACGGTTTTGAAGGGTCCACACACATCTGTGTGAATGAGGTCCAACAAACCTTCATCCCTAGCACAAGTGCCAGTAAAAGGTGACTTTGTCACTTTACCTAGCAAACAAGATTCACAACTATCATCCGACTTTAGGTCAAATGACTCCAAGACTCCATCCTTTTGGAGTTGGACTATGCATTTCTTGCTTACATGTCCAAGACGACAATGCCATAAAGATGCTTTATCTAAGCTAGTGGAAGAGTCAATACATAATACATTATTTCCTAGGTTATATACAACAGATACATTTTCATACACACCATCACAAGGTAATGCTTTAACATATAGAACATTATTAAAGAAAGAATCAATACCACCATTATTATTATTATCAAAATAAATGGTAAAACCTTGTTTATATAATGCATGAAAGGAAATAACATTTCTTGCCATTTCTGGCGAATAATAACATTTATTCAAATATAATGTAAACCCACTATTTAGCAATAAGGAATAAACTCCTATCTTGGTGACAGGTGAAGCTTTCCTGTTCCCCATGATCAAGTTTATCTTTCCCTGCTCCACATTCTCACTTCTTCTTAGTCCATGCAAATCAGAACATATGGGAATACCACAACCTGTATCAAGGACCCAAGACTTAGAATGAGGTGAGTTATTAGACAATATAGTGTATATACCTGCATGGTTGGGTTTTACTTTCCCATCCTTTACATCTTGCTGGTACTTTGGGCAGTTTCTCTTCCAGTGCGACTTTTCATGGCAATAGAAGCATTCAACCTCATTAGGGTTAGCAGAAGGAGTGACAAAACCTTCTTGGTTTTGCTTGAAGATGAGTCTTCAAGGTTCTTACCCTTGGTACCCTTAGAAGAATTCTTTCTCTTCTTCCATTTGCCATGCCCGATTGCCAAGACATTGGCCGCAGTTAGAGTAGGAGGAGTAGTAACACCCGACTTGCCTTTAAGACTACGTTCTACAGTCTTTAAAAGCCCTTGAAGCTTACTAAGTGTAACATCTTCCTTGTTCATGTGGTATGTCATTCTAAATTGATCATAACATGAAGGTAAGGAGTGCAAAATGATATCTATTGCCAGCTCCTCAGGAAAGTCAACATTTAGTTTCTTCAAACGATCCACAAACCTTTGCATTTTCTGCATGTGTGCCATGATGGTTTCACCATCCTTCATTCGGGTAGTTATCATGGAGGAGATAATTTCATAGCTTTCTTGACGAGCACTTTGATGGTAGCGGTCCATCAAATCCATGTACATATCAAAAGGGTAGTGGTCCTCATAGGACTTTCGGAGCTCAGTTGTCATAGTGGTCGTCATGATGCATGCTAACCTTAGTAGCATCCCTTTCATGTGCCTGAAATGCAGCAATCTCCTCTGGAGTAGCAGTTGACTCATCAATCTCCTTTAGCTCCTTATCAAGAACATATTCTTTGTCCTCATAACGAGTGACCATCCTGATGTTTCTGATCCAATCCATAAAGTTGGATCCATCAAAGATGACTCTCCCACAAAGATTCATGAGAGAGAAGGAGCCAGTAGGGTTTGAGCTAGAAGCATTGTTATTGGAAGACATCTGAAAAGAAGAAAGAATAGATTAGATTGGATATAAAGATAATACTTAATAAAACACCCAAATGTAATATTAAGACTAGGGCCCAACACAATATTTTATAACTTAGAAGAGGGATGTCGTAATATAAGCTATACGATATTTGAAGGCAGGTGAATGACGATTCACCAATTTCCACCTTGAAAAACGAAATATTTAATTAGGTTTTAATTGGTTTAGAAACTCCTAGATTCTTTGAGATTCATCGAACTTTTCAATGGCATGTTTCAATCTCGAGTGTGCCCTTCAAGTTTTGTGACTGGGATGCCGAGGATCACAAAACAAGGTGTGAAGTAACCATGCAAATTACTTGGTACCCTTAATTTACTACCCCTCAATTAATGTGCCAGTTAACCACACACGCTCCATCGATACTATGATAAACATTAAGTCACCCTTTGCCTACCTTGATAAGTTCAGGTCAGTGTGTCGGTTAACCACACATGCTCCACTAACGACTTAATCAAAGTGCAAAGTGGAATTTCATGGATTAGCACCTTATTCACATTTTCCTAAAGTAACTAAGATTGGGAAGTTAATAAAGGTTTAGTTACTTTAGTATATTCATCATACTTAAGTGAGAATTATAGTCCTTGTCCTACCTTTTCGGCTAACGACCCTCCACCGATCAAAGAAGCGGTGGGCGAGAATAGACACCCATTAAGTTGCCATTTTATAGGAAACAACCTTATACCCCCTTGTTGACCGGCTTCATAAATGAGGCCTACTAATGGTAAGACAACTTTGTTCTTATACATATATACATTATTAACTTATAATATTATAAAGTATAAGTGTTGAATTTTAATAATTAAAATTCTAAGGGTTTGAACTAAAGTTTTAATATGAGTTTACTTGTTCCAAAACTTGAGGGCAAGTTTTGTAAACTTTCAAAGCATTACATTTCTCATAACTTATGAGTTAATTGAGTATTAAAATGAAGAATTTTCATTTTTATAACTTATGTGTTCTTATAATGGTTTTTAATTAAAGTGTGACCTTTGGTTTTCCATAACTTGAGGACAAGTTATGGACTCCATTAAAATACATAATGATCAAGAATTAAACTACCAAGGAGGTTACAAATAATTCCTATGATCATCTAATCTCATAAGTTCAAGAACATGATTATCAATAATTTCATGGATCATAAATAACTTATAAAAAACTTGTAATTTTTGATAATAGCCATTGTAAATGGATTAGAATAAACATTAAACCATCTAAAACAAGTTTTATAACACCAAAAAAATTTATGGTAATGTTTCTAGTCCATTTCCAGTAGCGAAACTCGAAAATCTGGACACTGCAACCTCTACTCTTCAAGTGCATGAACAGACTCGACGAGTAGCATGCATTTCTTCATGGACTCGTCGAGTCCCACCATGGACTCGGCGAGTTCATACGAGCAGTGAACAAAAATTTCGATTTTTAAGCTATTTGCATCAAGTATCAAGTAAACAAGCCTAGTCTCTGATACCACTGAAGGGTTTTGAGCATTCTAACACTCCTAAGGTGTACATGCAACCCTAGAAACCTTGGATCTATGTTTGACTAAGATACATGCAAATAATTAGTTTTCCAAGGTTCTTATCCTAACTAGCATGGCATGGGGTACTTGAATCAAATAAAGCTAGTAGAATTACTTACCTTGTAGTAGTAGTTGATTGCTTGGAGTTTGAGAGCCTAGCACCAATAATGTGGATGCCTCAAATGGAAGTCACAAATGACCACAAACTTGGAAACTTGAGAGAATAGTCACTAACTTCTTGAAATTGGCCCTCTTGGTTTTCTCACAACACCTAGTGTAATTTCAAGTACTAAAGCCTCCTTTATATGGTGTGGTGGATTAGGGTTACATCCATGTAAACCCTAATACCCATGTCTCTTCATTTCCATGAGATCCATGGGTTAAAGCTCCATGGAGTATCCATGGACTTCCATCCAAGCCTAGCCTATTCCAAATAAGCATTAGCCCACACTATATAAATAAAAGAGCCTATATTTAATTAGTCATACTTTTGAGCTCTAAATTAATTATAGATCAACACTAATTAAATAATATGATTTTATATTAATATGTTAGAACTTATAATATATTAATAAATCATAACTTATAGTATTCTCAAAAGATTATCCTTAAATTGTTCGGGTGAATGCAACCCAAATGGACCATGCCGGGTCAGGTCAAGTACATACCAAATATAGTTATGCACTTGGACACTATATCCAACATTTCCTTCCAGTAGGAACGGGTCTACGGCCACAATGCCGACCCATTTAGATGATAGTAGTTCCGGACTTCGGTCCGATGCCGGGGTAGCCCCGAGAAGTAGTACGTATGCTTGATGTCTTCGTGATTCATGCATGTTTATGATATGTGTTATATGTTCTGGACTTCGGTCCGATGTCGGGCAAGCTCGATGCAGTATATGTGATTATGTTATATGTTCATGTTTTTGTTATGTGTGGTTATTCTGGACTTCGGTCTGATGCCGGGCGGGGCCCGATGCAGTGGGCGGGGCCCAAGTTATTCCGAACTTCGATCTGATGCTCGGCGGGGCCCGATGTAGTGGGCAGGGCCCAATTTATGCCGGACTTCGGTCCGATGCCGGGCGGGGCCCGATGTAGTGGGCAAGGCCCAATATATGTTATATGTGTTATTGTATGGTATGTGGTAGTTTGGGGGAGCTCACTAAGCTTCGTGCTTACAGTTTTCAGTTTTCGTTTCAGGTATTTCCATTAGCAAAGGGAAGGGCTCGGGATGATCGCATGGCACACACCACAGTCACAGCCTAGGAGTTTACTCTGATATTTTATTATTAGATTATGATTTGAGAAAGATATTGTGATGTTTTATGATACTTGATTTATGATTTTACTTATGACTTTGGATGGTTTATGATTTTAATAATGGTTTGAAAAAAAAAACTGGGTCATATTTTTGGGACGTTTCATGGAGAAAACCATCTTGGTGCTGCTGGTGGTGTATAGTGGCTGACAACGGAGGGTGGCGGCTGAGCCACCCGGCCGGAGTATAGTGTGGCGGCTAAGCCCAAGCGAAGGCCCCCCCTTCATGGAGAAGACACTATTCTATTTATAATGGACAATTAGGTCAAAGAGAATTAGGTCGAGCCTTAGGCCAGCCTAATTTAGGCCCAACTAGCAAGGAGCTAGACAAGGCCGCCTGGAGACGTCGGGCGCGCCCCAGGCGAGGCCAGAAAAGGAGCGCCAAGTCGGGCCAGCAAAAGAGTCCCCAACAAGACTAGAAAGGGAGCGTCAGGCAAGGCTGTCGCGCTAGAGCTGTCTAAGCCATGCTAATAGACCATATATCATCAAGTCCCCCCCCCCCATTCTGATGTTAATGGTACGCGGCCAATGACATTGGACTGGACTTAGTCATATAAATTGTGTGTCATCAAGTCCCCCTAGTCCGATCAGATCAGACTGGACAAAGCACCAATTCATCAAAGAGTAAAAAGAATGACCGGACCTCCCCCATGGGAGTCGTAGGATTATGCGATGAGCCAAACATTGCTTATGAAGCTTGATCTGACTTGATACTCCTTCACTAAGAGGAGTGCGAGCCGATCAGTGCGACGCAACGTAACTGTTGCTGCAATGATGCAGAGCAAAGCTGCTAATAATGTTATTGTAAAGCATGGATATCATGAGTGTATGACATGGATGTTGCGGCATTTCTATCGTCTTGGATAATTATCTTCATAGTCTATTTTGCACGAGCACTGATAGCTATTCTGAAGGTGTTTCTTGCTCGAGCTATACCTAGCTGGATCCCCCCAATCTGATGTGGGTAGTGTAGATAGCCGTATCAGACTATGGTAGATATAACAAGGTTGTTATAAGAATACACAACGAGGTTGTTTTCTATGATAATAGATGTCACACCCCCAAACTAGAACGGCGGAAATGGTTGGGGGCGGATGATGTCATGTACAATATCATAACAATTGAATAATAGTAATCAAAGCAACAACAACCATTATATTGATAATATAGTGTTTACATTTATATTCAAATCCTTGTTTGTTTGACAACAAAACTATAGCAAAAACTAAGACTTGACGCCGCTATGCCCCATCTTCAAAACCTGACTGATTACCAGTTTATTGATTTTCTGAGAATATAAGTGGTTTTGAAAAAGTGTCAACATTTAAGTTGGTGAGTTCATAAGCATTTTGTATGAAAAGGTATGTTCTTTGTTCCTTGAAAATGTTAGTGAGTCCTTCTAGAAAATCCAATATTTTCTTTTGTAAATAAAATGTAGTCTTAGACCTTAAGACCAAAATGTATAAGTTTCTTATGCTTAAAATTTGTAATATGAAGTATGAATCCATGTAAGTAGTGTGACCCATACTAGTTTCTTCTATTATCACTTAGTGTATACAAGTTATATATAATCAAGATCGAATGGACAGTTGAATGTGCGTTCTGCTCTAAGCCCACAACCAAACAAGGAACAAAAAGTAAAGCGGAAATCACACATTCTACTGCCTATCGGATTTTCATTGTATATAACCCTAATGTAAAAACTAAGGAATCATAGAATTAGCAATAAGGGTCCTTTATGTCTTATTGATTTGCAAATGGACATTGAATCTTTAGTGTGTATGTTCTTGGATCCACCAGCTGTACTATAAAATATTTTTTTTGTAGTTTTATTAAAAACCATTTGAAGTTATGTATGTCTTCGTACACTAATCGTATTGTTGATACCAAATTGTGAGTTATTATAACCATGCTTGATGACCTAAGATGGCCTGATACAACGTTCTTCAGGCGTTGGAATCATTATGATATTTGTCATCCCAGAACTTCCGTTCCAACTATAGCTAACAGTCAGGGGATGCGATTGTTAGTCCCATATAGATCTATACACAAATTCACGTTCTACCTCCAGGAGACTCTGGTTATAAAATCAGGACTTTTTTTTGGTACTTAGATAAGCACCTGAAGGCATGTCTCATAAAGCTATATTGACGGTTATGTGTATAATAATGAAAAGCCATTTTGTAATGATAAATTGTATGTATTACCCTTTTCATAGTGATATCGTAATGTATGTCTCCTAAACTACACCTATTATAGTTTATATGTTTGTTTTTATATTGTTTTCCGACTTAGTAAAACAGTATGTAAGTTTCATAAACTATACCTATTATAGTTTATATGTATGTTCTCTATTGTAATGAAAGACCTTTGCAATTTAATGTTTTTGAATAAACGGTAATAAAGTTTTTGAGAAAATACCCTTGTTGCTCAACATGTTACAAAGTGTAAATAAATCTATAAACCATTTTTCTAGTTTAACTTTTCTATTCACGTTTTTAGAGAAATTATAGAAAAATCACCTTAAGTCGAAATCTAAATCCGTAAACTTTGAGAGTTTAGAAAATGATTCTAATTTGTTTATTATTCTTATTATGACATTTGGTGGTCTCCAAATAGTGTGAAAATGTTCGTTTTCACAGATTGGTCTGAAATCTATTTCGAAATGATAGGCAGTTTTGTAAAAATCGCCATAAATTGTAGAAAAAACGTATGAATGCGTGTGAGTAGCTCTTAGAAAGGTATAAACGTGAACTACATGCATATTGTACAGTTTTGAAAAATATTAAGTTTAAGATGGTAAAAAAAGTCCATGAACAGGGCCCAACTTTTATGTGAAAAGCTATTGTTTAAATTTGAATTATGTTTTGGTGTTATAATTGGTATTCCCCCCTCCCGCCTAAAACTTAAATAAAACTAAAAAATTTAGGGGTATGAACTCACCTTATGTGATTTCTTATTGTGTGGAAGGTGAAAGACGAGGACTTTCTAGTCAAGAACACTTGAAAGATACTTGGATATTTGATGATCCTATGGACATATATATATATATATATATATATATATATATATATATATATATATATATATATATTGTGTAAATGATTCACGATTTGCATAGAAGGTGTAGATTGTTTAGAAGTTGGGGGAAAATACTTACCAAACAGGAGGTAAAGCTCAAGAACACCTCTTGGAATATCATGGCCAGAGAGAGAGAGAGAGAGAGAGAGAGAGAGAGAGAAGTTTTCTTTTGGAGAGAAAGTGGAATCTTAGATGAGAAGAAAGAAGCCTCTTGAGATTGTTTATTTGGGATAAAATAAAGTAAGTGGGTGGGTTGTTGGGATAAATTATGAGAAGGACAATGATTTGATAAGAGGGAGACTAACTAGAGTTTGAATAGTGATATAAAGTAGACATACAGTAGACACAAAGGTGGCTTGTATCATAACTTTATGTAAAAAGTCATAAAGTACTTTTATGTCCTTTAGATATTATTTTAAACAAAAGTATGATTTATATTTAATAAATCTTCAAGATGTGGATAAAATATGAGTTTAGGGAGTCTAAGATGTGAAAAATATGAGTTTGATGGAAATCCCACGTCAAAAACTCGTAAAAATAACGAAATGTGTGAAATTGCCAAAAATCCGGAATGAGAAGCGGGAGAGTTCGGTGCTGAGAGGGTTCTCATCATGGCGAGGGTTCGCATCCTGAGAGGGTTTCGCATCCTGAGAGGGTTTCTCATCCTAAGAGGGTTCACATCCTGAGAGGGTTTCACATCCTGAGAGGGTTTCATATTTTGAGAGGGTTTCACATCCTGAGAGGGTTCCACATCGTGAGAGGGTTCCGCATCTTGAGAGGGTTTCGCATCTTGTGAGGGTTTTGCATCCTGAGAGGGTTTCGCATCGTGAGAGATCTTGAGAGGGTTTCGCATCCTGAGAGGGTTTCACATCTTGAGAGAGATTTGGGAGAGATTTAGGAGATATCTTGAGATAGATTTAGGAGAGATCTTGAGAGAGATTTGGGAGAGAGAGAGAGAGAAAGAGATTGTGTTTGTAACATGAGTTATGGTTTTTGCCCAATAGTGTTAAGATTATGGACTCCACTATGTCGTGTTATGAATGTTATGAAACATCCGGATATCCAGGTATGGGAATTTGAGTATTTTTATATTGGGGAAATGAGGAGACTCGGCGAGTTGACGCCTCAACTTGTCGAGTAGGATCGCGTTTTGGGGACCAGTTTAAAGAAGGGACTCGACGAGTCGGTCTTGTCAAGGAAAACCCTAATTGTCCGGGTTTGGGACCTATTTAAAGGCCCTTATGGCCTTCAGTGGCGGCCACCTACACCCTTGAGAGACTCCTATCGAACCAGAGAGCTGAGATAGAAAAGAAGAGCCATTTTGGAGCATTCTTGAGGTGGTTGTGCAATGGAGTAGTCATTTCCATCAAAGGGAGGTCAAGGGGGTGTCGATTCAGAGCTTCTGAGCTTGCATCTTCACCATAGAGGTATCAAATCGTTCTCCCTTTTCTGTTTTGGGTAAGATTGGTGATTTTAGGGTTTTCTAGCTTCTTTTATGGCTTGATTTGTGGAGTATAGTGTCCCATTGAGTGTGAAGCCATAGATCTGGACCCAAAGAGGTCCAGAGAGTCCCTTCCATCCTGCTTTATGCATTCTATTTGGAGCTTTGAGCTAGGGTTGTTATGTAATGAAGGGTTTCACCCAAATGAGCTTGTAAAACCTTGCATGAGTGCCCAAGGTTCGACCTTTTCGTGGTTATTGGCTTTGAGGGAGTTAGATCTATGGTTTGGTGAAGCAGATCTGACCTCAGAAGGTCAGATGAGGGTTGTCATGGGAGCAAATCGCTGAGTCCATAGGCAGACTCGACGAGTCGAGTCGGGGTTGCCCCGCATTTCGTTGCCGAGTAACTCGACGAGTAGAGAGGGAACTCGTCGTGTCTAAGAGGTTAAAAAGAATTTAGAGAACCCGCATGGACTCGCCGAGTCACTCTTGTGTACTCGCCGAGTCTGGTCAGTGTTGACCGTTGACTTGAGTTGTCTTATGTTGACTTTGGAGTTTTGGTCAACAGAGGTAATAGAGGTCAGGGAGGGGTAAAATGGTATTTTACCCATTACCTAACTAGAGAGGGAAAGAGTAATCGCCGGTTAATTAGAGTTGGGACTTCGAGTATTAATTAGAGATATTTGCCTTATGTGTTAGGCGGTGGCGAGCCCGAGGTTCGCATGTGCAGATAATTGCTTTCTGATTTCCAGGTGAGTCTTCTCACTATACTTTACCTTGAGTAGGTAACCAGAGTTATGTGACAGAGTATTTGTATGCTATGTGTTGTACTACATTATTTCTATGTGATTTATGATGTGCATATTTACAGAGTTAGAACCGGAAGGTTCCCAGAGTTAGAACCGGAAGGTTCACAGAGTTAGAACCAGAGGGTTCATAGAGTAGGGTCCACGGACCCACAGAGTTATAGCCTCGAGTGGCTAATATGTGTTATGTGTGGCTAATTTGTGTCATGTGTTTCAGGTTTCTCTCAGGATCACGGGATGGTACCGGCTCGATTGTACACACCAGAGAAAGAGTCATGTATTGAGGATCCTGGTTTATTATGCAAGTGAAAATGGAGTTATGTTTTGTAATTCGATTATGAATGAGATTTTAAGCAAAGTGTTTTTAAGAATTAAACGATTATTTTTAAATGAAAAATTGTTTTGAAATTTTCGGTGTTACAAGTTGGTATCAGAGCCTTGGTTTGAGGGATTCGGATGCGCCTTCGGGTAAATCTGGACTCAAACTGAGGAAGTAAGAAAAGTTTTCAAAGAAATAATTTTTCTAAAGCGAATAAGAGTTCAAAGAGAAAGCGAGAAAGAGCAGTGTGTACAATCAGCTAGAGCCCGAACGATGATTTCCCAAAATACGCTTACATTTGTGTCATGAGATATTTATGATGCACTTTATGAGATATTATTGCATGCTAGAGATAGGCTAGGTATTTCATATCTTAGGACTAGAGTGGCCTGATTTGTGATGCCTTAGCCTAGGGATTGCTGTTATATGCGACGTGCTTTTGAGTATGTGATGAGTGAGAATATTTAGTTAGAATCCTTTAGGGGATTTGAGTAGAGGAGTAATCTAGGGGAGATACCTAGATAAGTACCATGGTACTTAGAGAAAGAATAGTTAGAACCCGCGAGGGGAAGAGTTGCAGAGTTCGATGGTACTTTCGAGGATGAGCAGAGCAAGCGGAGTTATCACCCAGAGTGAGTCATATATATTCTTCGATGCTCGAATGATGCTTGCTTCGTGCTTTGTGGAACTCTCGATGATGGGAGTCAGCTACCAAGCGAATATGACGATATTCAGGAGGTAGATGACTGGCATCATTAGGAGCTCTTCAGCAGCTGATGGTAGAGAAGTGTGGGAATCTAGGAAGAGCCTAGGGAGTAACCTTAGCCAGATGAGTGCGCTGGCAGAGTAGAGAATTTCGATGGGGAGCGAGCGCGCGACGGAATTGGTGAACGAGAAGGTCGAGCAGCTACTTAGGAGCTCCGGGATAGTCCGTGTGGAAAGTGAGGGTAGATGTGGCAGGTAGTATGGGCCCGTACTACTGAAAGCAGAGGACCCATACTTGATACAGGGAGTATTTTGAAGGTTCTAATGAGCGGATTGAGGAGTGATGTTATGGTTCGAGTACCATACATCGGAGCAGATTGAGGAGTGATGTTATGGTTCGAGTACCATACATCGGAGCAGATTGAGGAGTGATGTTATGGTTCGAGTACCATACATCGGAGCAGATTGAGGAGTGATGTTATGGTTCGAGTACCATACATCAGAGCAGATTGAGGAGTGATGTTATGGTTTGAGTACCATACATCAGAGCAGATTGAGGAGTGATGTTATGGTTCGAGTACCATACATCAGAGCGGATTGAGGAGTGATGTTATGGTTCGAGTACCATACATCGGAGCGGATTGAGGAGTGATGTTATGGCTCGAGTACCATACATCGGAGCGGATTGAGGAGTGATGTTATGGTTCGAATACCATACATCAGAGCGGATTGAGAAGTGATGTTATGGTTCGAGTACCATAAATCGGAGCGGATGAAGGAATGATGTTATGGTTCGAGTACCATACATCGGAGCAGATGGAGGAGTGATGCTATGGTTCGGGTACCATACACCGAAGCATATTGAGAAGAGATGTCATGGGATGAGTACCATGGTTCGTAGTGAATGATGCTTATGGTTCTCCGGTTATCCGGTCACGATTCATGAGGTAGAGATTGGACGCTATGGGTTTTAGGCCTGTGGGCCATGATTGAGTTCGAAGAGGTGTCCCTTGAGAGGGAGGTCGAGAGCCTATCAGAGTATTTTGGTAAGGAGTTAGAGGGAGGGGAGAATTTCGGTCTGAGTTGAGAAATTAGTCGATAGAGGAGATGTCAACTTCTATGACCTGAGTGGTGCTATTTATGTTTGTGTGCGGAACATGAGAGGCCTGATGTTTAAGTTTTGGGTTTGGGGGTAAAACCCTGCAGGTTGTCATTGACGATGATTTTCCATCAGAGTATCAGGTAGCATGTGTGCTGCGAGACAGTGATTTACCATGAGCAGATAGTCTGTTGGGAATGAGATAGTCGAGGACCACGTTACACCTATTTGACTATAGTAGGGCGTATTGTAGAGGTATCAGTGGGGAGTCCAATCGAGTTAATCAGTGCAGTGATTTTTCTATCTATGTTGGGTATTGAATATGGGAGTGGGTCCCTGTTCTTGGGATGATCCATGTGTTGGAACGTCGGTTGATGAGTCGAGGTGGGGGAGTATGATGATTTCGTGGTCCAGTCTATGAGTCAGTGATGTTATTGGACAGTTGAGTTGTTTGGTATTGGATTGGTACGAGACTTGGAACGACTAGAGGCAGTCGTGACGAGAAGTTCTTGAGGATTTCATCTGAGGTTCAGAGTTATGAGATCGATTGATTTCCTTAAAGGGGATTATCGGGCATTGCATAGCACTTTCCAGGGGCAGGTGCGTTATTGCTGGTGAAAATAGTTCGTGAGGTTGTTGAGGTGTCAGATAGTGATGGTTCGAACCCTAAGTGGGGGAGAACCGGGTGGTTTATTGAGAGAACCAGAGATTTGTGCAAGAGCGGTCAGGGGTTGGATGCAGAAACCTGTGGCTTGAATTCATGAGATCAGGGTCATTGGTGATCAAGGAAAGGTGCAGGGCGAGATAATGCATGTGGTACATGTCTGAGAGAAGGATGGGTGTCTCCATGGCGGGTGGTCAATGGTCAGGAATCCGGGGGTGGTTAGAGTCGTTTCAAGTGGAAGACTCGTAATGATGGTATAGGCAGTTGAGAACTTCTGGGTTGAAATATGGGTAGAAGATTGTCGAGTAGCCAACTCCCGGGCTGGGATGTGTATTCTTGCTTGGATTTTGAGCAGTAGTGGAAAGGGTTTCGGAGGATCATCAGTGTGTTCTGAAGGGTTAGCGCCTTCCTTGTATTCCAATTGAGTGTTTGGATGCACTGAAGTTGCGCATTCAGTGAAATAGGAAATTATTATGGGATTCAGAGGAAATGTATTGTTGTATGTGTATGGTGCTGGGAGTAAGGGAATCAGTGGTAGAGGCAGGACATTGTGATGCTTTGTTAGGGTGTTTCGTGGTTTCCGCGTATAGCATCCCGATTTCAGAGTTATTTAGAGTCTCGGGTTTAAGATGACTAGTGATGTATCATGTATCCACGGTTCCAGTGGGAGCCCTTCGTGTATTGTCATCAAGAGGGATTATTTAAGGAAGTGGATCTCGGCAGAGGTAGGTTCTGTGTTATGGTGGTTGCCGCCAGAGTCTTTAATGCATATCGGGGCAAGTGTGTGTGTAACTATCTATGATAGTCTTCGGTGCATGAGTTAGTGAACATAGTGTGGCGTTGTAATGAGAATGAGAGTATAGGGTGAAGCTACGAGGAGCCATAGTATTCACCAGTTAGAGAGAGTCATGATGCTACGGGGAGCCGTAGTACTCACAAGTCAGAGAGAGAGAGAGTCGTGATGCTACGGGGAGCCATAGTATTCGCCAGTCAGAGGGTGTTGTGATGCTACGGGGAGCCGTAGTACTCACATGTCAGAGAGAGAGAGAGAGTCGTGATGCTACGGGGAGCCGTAGTATTCGCCAGTCAGAGGGTGTTGTGATGCTACGGGGAGCCGTAGTACTCACAAGTCAGAGAGAGAGAGAGTCGTGATGCTACGGGGAGCCGTAGTATTTGCCAGTCAGAGGGTGTTGTGATGCTACGGGGAGCCGTAGTACTCACAAATCAGAGGGAGGGAGTCGTGGTACTACGGGGAGCCGTAGTACTCACTAGTTAGTTGGCATTGTGATACTACGGGGAGCCGTAGTACTCACTAGTCAGAGGCTGTCGTAATGTTGTGGGAAGCCATAGTACCCACTAGATGGCAAGAGAGTGTGATGATGGAGTGTTCTCCGATAAGTGCATGATGCAGAAGAGTTTTAGGCTTGAGTAGCCCTAGTGTTGAGTTTTTGGAGCCTAGTGGTTAAACCGGGGCGAGACTAGGGTCTCCGTCTCTGTCGGGAGGGTCAACGAGGCACGCGGGAGAATATGCGCAGCAGACGCCAGAGGTTAGAGCTGAGTCGATCTTCGATTGGATTGTATTTTTTTATGAGGAAAAGGGAATTTCGTGACTTGTGTGTCACTGGGCCGTGATAGTGGTCACGGGGAGGAAGTTAGTGAGATGTTTTGGATCATGTTATGTGTGACCTTTGGGGGTTTAGCTATGGGGCTAAAAGCTGACCTGGTGCTCGGTATCGAAGATGAATATGAGAAATGAGCTAGAGTTTACCATGGTGATGTCTGTGGACACTTCAGAGAGAGCGAGCGACTCAGACGCTCGAGGATATGTTTCGGGCATGTGTATTAGATTTCGGGGGGAAATTGTGGCCCATATTTTCCCTTGGCAAAGTTTTCCTACAACAACAGCCATCATTAGTGCATCAGTATGCCACCCTTTGAGCTGTTGTAGGGAAGGGGGTATTGGACCCCATTTGTTGGGGCGAGGTAGAGCAACGTGTGATGGGAAGTACAGAGATTGTGCTTCAGACGTCAAAGCAGATACAGCATGTCAGGCAGAGGTTGTTGACTGCTCAGAGTCGCCAGAAGAGTTATGCGGACAGGCACCGGTCCAAGCTCGAATTTTTGGTCGGTGACTTTGTACTCCTGAAGGTCTCTCCTTGGAAAGGAGTGATCCGATTCAGGAAGAGGGGCAAGTTGGGGCCCCGATACATCAATCCTTTTTGGGTGATCGCGAGGTTAGGCAGGGTAGCCTACCGGTTGGAGCTACCTGCAGAGCTAGGTCAGATCCATGACACTTTCCATGTGTCGCAGCTGCGAAAGTGTATAGCCGAGGAGTCGGCAGTAGTGCCATTAGAGGATAATCAAGTGGATGTGGGCCTGAACTTCGTTGAGAGACCGGTGGCTATTCGGGATCGAAAGATCAAGGTTCTGAGAAACAAAGAGGTGCCTCTGGTTCAGGTCCAGTGGCAGCACCGGTAGGGGTCAAAGCGTACTTGGGAGCTGGAGCGCGAGATGCGTGAGCAGCATCCGAAATTGTTTCCAGAGTGAGACTTCGAGGGCGAAGTCTGATTCTAGTGGGGGAGAATTGTAACATCTGGATATCCAGGTATGGGAATTTGAGTATTTTTATATTGGGGAAATGAGGAGACTCAGCGAGTTGACCCTTCAACTCGTCGAGTAGGATCGCGTTTTGGGGACCAGTTTAATGAAAGGACTCGACGAGTCAGGTATTTGGACTCGCCGAGTCGGCGCTGTCAAGGAAAACCCTAATTGTCCGGGTTTGGGACCTATTTAAAGGCCCTTATGGCCTTCAGTGGCGGCCACCTACACCCTTGAGAGACTCCTATCGAACCAGAGAGATGAGATAGTAAAGAAGAGCCATTTTGGAGCATTCTTGAGGTGGTTGTGCAATGGAGTAGTCATTTCCAGCAAAGGGAGGTCAAGGGGGTGTCGATTCAGAGCTTCTGAGCTTGCATCTTCACCATAGAGGTATCAAATCGTTCTCCCTTTTCTGTTTTGGGTAAGATTGGTGATTTTAGGGTTTTCTAGCTTCTTTTATGGCTTGATTTGTGGAGTATAGTGTCCCATTGAGTGTGAAGCCATAGATCTGGACCCAAAGAGGTCCAGAGAGTCCCTTCCATCCTGCTTTATGCATTCTATTTGGAGCTTTGAGCTAGGGTTGTTATGTAATGAAGGGTTTCACCCAAATGAGCTTGTAAAACCTTGCATGAGTGCCCAAGGTTCGACCTTTTCGTGGTTATTGGCTTTGAGGGAGTTAGATCTATGGTTTGGTGAAGCAGATCTGACCTCAGAAGGTCAGATGAGGGTTGTCATGGGAGCAACTCGCCGAGTCCATAGGCAGACTCGACGAGTCGAGTCGGGGTTGCCCCGCGTTTCGTTGCCGAGTAACTCGACGAGTAGAGAGGGAACTCATCGTGTCTAAGAGGTTAAAAAGAATTTAGAGAACCCGCATGGACTCGCCGAGTCACTCTTGTGTACTCGCCGAGTCTGGTCAGTGTTGACCGTTGACTTGAGTTGTCTTATGTTGACTTTGGAGTTTTGGTCAACAGAGGTAATAGAGGTCAGGGAGGGGTAAAATGGTCTTTTACCCATTACCTGACTAGAGATGGAAAGAGTAATCGCCGGTTAATTAGAGTTAGGACTTAGAGTATTAATTAGAGATATTTGCCTTATGTGCTAGGCGGTGGCGAGCCCGAGGTTCGCATGTGCAGATAATTGCTTTCTGATTTCCAGGTGAGTCTTCTCACTATACTTTACCTTGAGTAGGTAACCAGAGTTATGTGACAGAGTATTTGTATGCTATGTGTTGTACTGCATTATTTCTATGTGATTTATGATGTGCATGTTTACAGAGTTAGAACTGGAAGGTTCCTAGAGTTAGAACCGGAAGGTTCACAGAGTTAGAACCAGAGGGTTCATAGAGTAGGGTCCACGGACCCACAGAGTTATACCCTCGAGTGGCTAATATGTGTTATGTGTGGTATATTGGGGAACTCACTAAGCTTCGTGCTTACAGTGTTTTGTGTTATGTGTTTCAGGTTTCTCTCAGGATCACGGGATGGTTGAGACATCCCCAAAATCACGGCCAGAAAAGACCGATTTTCATTTATTCTTTTAAATAATTTCAGAGTAAATCCTTTTGATTTGAAAGAGTTGCGGAATTTGTTCCCAAAACAAAACATGATAAAATAATATTTATCAAAGCATTTCATCAAGAGATGCATTTTCATTATATAATCAAAACTCGGGATGTGATGTTTCGATACAGACCATAAAGCATAAACGATAACATTACAAGTCATTCAACAAATATTTACATATACAGACTTTTAAACAAAACAACTTGATGATTCAACCATCTTATGCCCTCGCGCCACTACCTGTAATACAAATAAAACTGAGTGGGTCAGGCTTGGGAGCCTGGTGAGCATATAGGGTTTTCAACCCACAATAAATAAATTATATTTAATTTCACCAACCAATCACTATCCCGATTACCCATTCCCGTTATCCTCACTTTACGTCCCTAAAATAACATCTATCTCAAGGGACCTAATCTAGGATTTTCATCGGGACGGACATCACTACTAAGGGGTTTGCTCAACAATAGATATCCTAAAGGCAACCATGAGGGGGATAGAGTACACCGGTGAACACATCGTTCACAACACCTACAGGTTATGAACCTGCTAGCGTTCCACTGGACTGTCTAGAAAGAGTTCGTGGTCGTTATCCATACTCCGCTGAATAACTAGATCAACAACAACAACAACATCGAGGCCTCTCATCTGTTTATTACACACCAACTATCTACCCATGTTCTACCCAACATATTAGTAGATAAAATATATATTTTCATACATAGTTTAAAACCTGTATATCATTTTCATTCAATATATATTCCACATAACAGATGAGGCATACCACATAACACGTATTTCATAGAAAGCAATTCAGATCTATGAGATGAAATAAAGTGAATATCCATTCACGCATACAATCACAAAATATACACATAACAAGTATATCGCATAAAATACTTCATAGTTACTTGTTAGAAGAAAGTAACTGCACCCTTACACATATAAACCACAATTTACTTAATACACTCGAACCATACTTGTATAATTATCGTGTTTATGAAAGGTAGTATACACTCACTTGATCAGAAGACGATCGGACAGCGCTACGACTTGCAGTAGTAGTAATCCTCAGCAGATCTGGAAGATCTTCACAAAAATCGAACTTCTCGCGGGCAGAGCTTCGACTCGGGAACCACACTTCTCGGGATCTTCGGGATCTCGGGACTTGCCTTGGGGCTAGAGTATGATACCGGGGCTTCGGGGTATTTCTGGCACGCAAAACGATGCAAAACGGGAGAGAGGAGAGAAGAAATTAGCAAAATAGCCGGCTGCCCTCGGACTCCTTTTATAGAGGCTGAGCCTCGCACGTACGCGGGGCGTACTGGTCCGAGAAACGTCACTGCTTACGTATCCGAAGCCACTTGCTGTGATGTCGACACCTTCGGAGTACGCGGCGCGTACCTCGGATCAGATCGATGACTACTCTTCGGATAAGGCTTCCGATTTAAAGATTTAATTTAATTCCAAAATAATTAATAAACTTCGGAAATTCATATCTTCTTCATACGAACTCCGTTTTCGACGTTCTTTATATCCACACGAAGGTGAGACTACGCTCTACAACTTTCGTTTAGACTTTGTCGGCTAATTTCGACTTTATTTTTATTATTTATTTTTAATTGGCCGCGACAGAAAAACTTCGTTATAAATTCATAACTTCTTCGTTTGATGTCCGTTCTCGCCTAACTTTTTATCTCTTCGATACCAACAACGAGACCTTCGATCCTCGTTTAGATTGCTTCGGCTAAAAACCGCTCGATCTCAAATCGAGTATTTCAGGTTGCATACCGCTAAGTCGAAACTTCGATAAATCATAACTTCCTCATACGAAGTCAGATTTGGGCGTTCTATATATATATTCGGAAACCTCGTTTCAACTACTACAACATTATCCAAAGATATTAAGTTTATTTTACACTTAAATTTTGACGCTTATTTTTATTCTTAATTAATCAAACCACATAATTAAGCAATTAAGCACAAAACACATACTACTCAAATAATACATTCTTATTATTTCAAAACGGGTTAGAAAGGTTAACCTAGACTATTACATTGCTAAAAATGGCAAGCCCAGAAACACAGGCGTTACAATTCTGTCCACCTTAGAATGATTCCGTCCCCAGAATCACACATCAACAAACAAATGCGGATAGCGACCCATCATGTCACTCTCCGTTTCCCAGGTGAGATCCGGCCCATTCGTGTGTTTCCATCGGATAAGCACTAACCCAACCATCTTGCGTCGCAATTTCTTAGTCTTTAGGTCAACAATTGCCTCTGGTTCCTCAATCAACCTTTTGTTCTCATCAATTCTCAATTCAGAAATTGGAATTATGTCGGGAACTTCTCCCGTGAACTTCCTCAAATAACACACATGAAAAGTGTTATGAATTCCATTCAGTTCTTCTGGTAGTTTGAGCTTGTAAGCTTGGTTCCCAATCCTCTGAAGAACTTTAAATGGTCCAATAAACCTTGGACTCAACTTTCCCCTTTTACCAAATCTTATAAGTCCCTTCCACGGCGAGACTTTAAGCAAAACCGAATCCCCAACCTCAAAAGTCATCGGTCTTCGCTTCTTGTCAGCATAGCTCTTTTGACGATCCTGAGCTGCTAACATTCTTTCTCTAATTATTTTCAACTTTTCAGCAGTTTGATGAACCAACTCCGGTCCCATAAACTGCTTTTCCCCAGCCTTAAGCCAACAAGACGGCGTACGACACTTCTGTCCATACAAAGCTTGGTAAGGTGCCATCTTTATGCTCGAGTGGAAACTATTATTATAGGAAAATTCTACCAATGGTAAATGTTCATCCCAATTACCTAGGAATTCTAAGGTACATGCTCTCAGCATATCTTCAAGTGTTTGTATCGTTCGTTCGCTCTGACCATCAGTCTGCGGATGGTAAGCTGTACTTAAACATAACTTGGTACCCAATTCCTCTTGTAGACTTTTCCAAAAACGTGAGGTGAAACGACTATCACGATCCGATACAATCGTTAACGGAACACCATGAAGCCTCACAATTTCCTTCACGTAAGAATTCGCAAGCTTTTCCATAGACCATTCTCCTTGGCCGCTATGAAATGCGCACTCTTAGTGAATCGATCAACGACCACCCAAATCATGTCGTGACCATTCTTTGTTCTGGGCAGTTTAGTGACAAAATCCATAACAATGTCTTCCCACTTACCCATTGGCACATGCAAAGGTTCTAAACTCCCATACGGTTTATGATGTTGTGTCTTTACTCTCGCACAAGTCACACACTCAGCCACATACTTTGCAACATCAAGCTTCATCGTCGGCCACCAGTAGTAGGGTTTTAGGTCCCTATACATTTTAGTGCTACCCGGATGAATCGAGTACATGGTCTTGTGAGCTTCTTCCATCAGAAGATCTCTGACTCCTCCTGTCTTAGGTATCCAAATCCGATCTTGGAACACCTTCAGTCCGTGACTGTTTACACCGAACACCAACGTTTTGCCCAAACGTTCCTCCTTTCGGTCATTCTTTTCAGAAGCTTCCTCTTGAGCTTTCTTTATACTTTCCAGAATAGTCGAGACAACTTCAATTCTCAATGCTCTTGGCCTTTTCCTTTCAAGATTGACTTTCCGACTGAATGCATCAGCAACAACATTAGCTTTACCGGGGTGGTAAAGTATCTCGCAGTCATAGTCTTTAAGTAATTCTAGCCAGCGTCGTTGCCTCATATTCAATTCCTTCTGATTAAAGAGGTATTGGAGACTCTTATGATCAGTGAAAAGTTTGCACTTCATGCCATAGAGGTAATGCCTCCATATTTTCAGAGCGAAAACTACCGCTGCCAACTCCAAATCATGAGTCGGGTAATTCTTTTCATGCTCTTTCAGCTGTCGAGACGCATATGCTATCACCTTTTCTCTTTGGGTCAAAACACAACCCAATCCAACCCCAGACGCATCGCTATAAACGGCGAAGTCTTCAACTCCATCGGGTAGAGAAAGTATTGGTGCCTCGCATAGCTTCTTCTTTAGCTTCTCGAATGCTTCTTTATGCTTATCATTCCAAGCATAAGTAGCTCCTTTGTGGGTCAAAGCTGACAATGGACTAGCAATCGAAGAAAAGCCTTGGATAAACCTTCGGTAATATCCAGCTAATCCTAAAAAGCTTCGAATCTCCGCGGGACTTTTCGGTTGCTCCCACTTTGTCACAGCTTCAATCTTTGCTGGATCAACCATTATCCCTTCTTGGTTGACCACGTGACCCAAGAATTGGACTTCACGAATCCAAAAATCACATTTGGAGAACTTAGCATACAACTTCTCCTTCTTCAAGACTTCTAACACTTCTCGCAAGTGTCTACCATGCTCCTCTTGGCTTTTCGAGTAAATCAGAATGTCGTCTATGAACACTATCACGGATTTATCAAGGAAAGGATTACAAACCCTATTCATTAAATCCATGAATGCTGCAGGAGCATTGGTTAGTCCAAACGACATAACCAAGAACTCATAGTGTCCATATCTAGTTCTGAATGCAGTCTTCTTTATATCCTGCTCTCTTACTTTCAGCTGATGATATCCTGACCTTAGGTCGATCTTCGAGAAATAGCTTGAACCTTGCAATTGATCAAACAGGTCATCAATCCTTGGCAACGGATATCTATTCTTTATTGTTGCCTTGTTCAGCTCTCGGTAATCAATGCACATTCTCATACTTCCATCTTTCTTCTTCACGAATAACACCGGAGCTCCCCAGGGTGATGAACTAGGTCTAATGAAACCTTTGTCCAATAACTCCTGAAGTTGCATCATCAGCTCCTTCATCTCCGTCGGTGCTAATCGATAAGGTGCTTTCGCAATTGGCGTTGTTCCTGGCAACAAGTCAATACGAAATTCTACTTGTCGATCGGGTGGTAATCCAGGAAGATCTTCAGGAAATACTTCCGGATAATCACACACAACAGGAATATTTTGCATCACATTCTTTTCCTTCTTAGCGTCTATCACGAATGCTAGATATGATGTACATCCCTTGGTCAAACATCTTCTGGCTTTCATCAATGAGATGATTCCAGAATTCACTCTGCGTTTGTCCGCATACACCATAAACGAATCTTTCCCAGGCGGGTTTACTTTGACTATTTTCTTCTTGCATAAAATTTCGGCGTCATTGGTGCTAAGCCAATCCATTCCAAGCACGATGTCGAAACCATTAAGTTCTATAGGCAATAATTCCTCGTGGAACTTATTCCCATTTAGATCAATTAAGATGTTTTTCATACGATGGCTAACAGGTACAAACTTGCCACTAGCAACTTCGACTAATAAGGCATTATCTAGTCTATCAATAGGCAAAGCTAGTTTTCTACCAAATTCATGCGATATAAAGGAGTAGTTGGCTCCAGAATCAAATAAAATTTGGGCAGGCAATTTGTTAATGAGAAAGGTACCTAAAGCGACATCAGCTTCATCTTTAGCAGCTTCCAGTGTCATCTGGAATGCTCTCGCCTTTGGCTTTGGTGGAATGTTGGGTCTAGCTGCCTCCTTCTTCTTCGGGCAGTCCCTCGACATGTGTCCCTCCTCACCACAACCATAGCAAACTTTCTTAGTGAGGGTACATTCATTGGCATGGTGCCCTGGCTTTCCACACTTGTAGCATGTGTTCGCCACCTCACATCTTCCGTGATGCTTCTTCTTACATTTGTCGCACCACTTTGCTTCACCTCCACTTCCCCTCGAACCAGACTTCGAGAACTTGTTTTTTTCTTGTTGGACCCTGAAGTTCCATCGAACTTCCTCTTTTCTCCAACATCTATTCTTTCCAGACCCTTCTCCTTCTGCTGGGCCTCCACATTCTTAGCTGCACGAACAACCATTTTCAGAGTAGTTGCCATCTTGACTGTCGGACCAAAGTTGGCAGGCAGTCCATTAGCAAACCTCTCAATCTTGGAGAGTTCTGTTGGCACTAGGTACGGAAACAACTTCATTTTCTCAGTGAATGCAGTAGCATAGTCATTTATGCTCATCCTCCCCTTCTTCAAGTTTTGGAACTCATTGTTCAGATCAATCAGATCTATCTCTGAACAATATTGCACCCTTAGTTGTTCCAAGAACTCCTCCCATGACATTTTCAGGGCCTCTCCTCGTGGCATAGTATCTGCCAACAACTTCCACCAACTCAAGACTCCAGTCTTCAGTTGTCTAACCGCAAAGATGGTCTTCTGTTTGTTGCTACAGTCGCAACTTTCAAATACCATCTCCATTTCGGAGATCCAATCCATTATCTCAACAGGCTTTGGGCTTCCAGAAAGACTTGGTGGCTTGGCGCCCAAGAAGTTCTTGTACATTCGCCCATCCTTGTTGTTTCTGCTTTCTGGATCATTCCTTCGTTCTTCTTGAGTCCCAACTTGACTCATCATGCGACTATTGTTCCCTTCCTCCGATTGCTCGGGAATCAATTCGGGTTCCTCAATAGGTATGATAGGTTCATCCCTATTATCATGCAACATTTGTCGCATCTCCTCCCTTTGTTCGGCTAGCATAGCCCGAATCATGGCTTGCACCGCAGCCATTGTTATTGGTTCTGGTGCTGCTGCTACAACATGTATTTGCTCAATCACTGGCGGTTGATTTCTGTTTTCATCCGCGTTTCCAACGCCACTCCTTGTTCTCACCATTTTTGATTTGCACACTGAATAAGGTGAAATTAGATCCTCATTCACGATAGATATTCAAATCATCCTTATTACTCCGAAACGTTTACATGCTAGTTCTAATACCATATACACACGCTTAGAATCCTACACACATAAGGTTTCCAGATCCGGTCGGCAACAGACCATAGATCCGAACAATTAATATCATATATGGCAACATATAACATTTAGCACATAAAAGCATTTTAGGCAACTTTCCTAAAATAACTAGTGCTCGTGTCTAAAATCCAACAGACACACAACTCACAATTCCACTTAGCATTCTAAGTTTAAGTCTAGAAATACCAACAAATTCCTAGTTCGCTTAAACTAATGCTCTGATACCAACTGAGACATCCCCAAAATCACGGCCAGAAAAGACCGATTTTCATTTATTCTTTTAAATAATTTCAGAGTAAATCCTTTTGATTTGAAAGAGTTGCGGAATTTGTTCCCAAAACAAAACATGATAAAATAATATTTATCAAAGCATTTCATCAAGAGATGCATTTTCATTATATAATCAAAACTCGGGATGTCATGTTCCGATACAGACCATAAAGCATAAACGATAACATTACAAGTCATTCACCAAATATTTACATATACAGACTTGTAAACAAAACAACTTGATGATTCAACCATCTTATGCCCTCGCGCCACTACCTGTAATACAAATAAAACTGAGTGGGTCAGGCTTGGGAGCCTGGTGAGCATATAGGGTTTTCAACCCACAATAAATAAATTATATTTAATTTCACCAACCAATCACTATCCCGATTACCCATTCCCGTTATCCTCACTTTACGTCCCTAAAATAACATCTATCTCAAGGGACCTAATCTAGGATTTTCATCGGGACGGACATCACTGCTAAGGGGTTTCCTCAACAATAGATATCCTAAAGGCAACCATGAGGGGGATAGAGTACACCGGTGAACACATCGTTCACAACACCTACAAGTTATGAACCTGCTAGCGTTCCACTGGACTGTCTAGAAAGAGTCCGTGGTCGTTATCCATACTCCGCTGAATAACTAGATCAACAACAACAACAACATCGAGGCCTCTCATCTGTTTATTACACACCAACTATCTACCCATGTTCTACCCAACATATTAGTAGATAAAATATATATTTTCATACATAGTTTAAAACCTGTATATCATTTTCATTCAATATATATTCCACATAACAGATGAGGCATACCACATAACACGTATTTCATAGAAAGCAATTCAGATCTATGAGATGAAATAAAGTGAATATCCATTCACGCATACAATCACAAAATATACACATAACAAGTATATCGCATAAAATACTTCATAGTTACTTGTTAGAAGAAAGTAACTGCACCCTTACACATATAAACCACAATTTACTTAATACACTCGAACCATACTTGTATTATTATCGTGTTTATGAAAGGTAGTATACACTCACTTGATCAGAAGACGATCGGACAGCACTACGACTTGCAGTAGTAGTAATCCTCAGCAGATCTGGAAGATCTTCACAAAAATCGAACTTCTCGCGGGCAGAGCTTCGACTCGGGAACCGCACTTCTCGGGATCTTCGGGATCTCGGGACTTGCCTCGGGGCTAGAGTATGATACCGGGGCTTCGAGGTATTTCTGGCACGCAAAACGATGCAAAACGGGAGAGAGGAGAGAAGAAATTAGCAAAATAGTCGGCTGCCCTCGGACTCCTTTTATAGAGGCTGAGCCTCGCACGTACGCGGGGCGTACTGGTCCGAGAAACGTCACTGCTTACGTATCCGAAGCCACTTGCTGCGATGTCGACACCTTCGGAGTACGCGGGGCATACTCGAGTACGCGGCGCGTACCTCAGATCAGATCGATGACTACTCTTCGGATAAGGCTTCCGATTTAAAGATTTAATTTAATTCCAAAATAATTAATAAACTTTGGAAATTCATATCTTCTTCATACGAACTCCGTTTTCGACGTTCTTTATATCCACGCGAAGGTGAGACTACGCTCTACAACTTTCGTTGAGACTTCGTCGGCTAATTTCGACTTTGTTTTTATTATTTATTTTTAATAGGCCGCGACAGAAAAACTTCGTTATAAATTCATAACTTCTTCGTTTGACGTCCGTTCTCGCCTAACTTTTTATCGCTTCGATACCAACAACGAGACCTTCGATCCTCGTTTAGATTGCTTCGGCTAAAAACCGCTTGATCTCAAATCGAGTATTTCAGGTTGCATACCGCTAAGTCGAAACTTCGATAAATCATAACTTCCTCATACGAAGTCAGATTTGGGCGTTTTATATATATTCGGAAACCTCGTTTCGACTACTACAACATTATCCAAAGATATTAAGTTTATTTTACACTTAAATTTTGACGCTTATTTTTATTCTTAATTAATCAAACCACATAATTAAGCAATTAAGCACAAAACACATAATACTCAAATAATACATTCTTATTATTTCAAAACGGGTTAGAAAGGTTAACCTAGACTATTAGATTGCTAAAAATGGCAAGCCCAGAAACACAGTCGTTACAATGGTACCGGCTCGATTGTACACACCAGAGAAAGAGTCATGTTTTCAGGATCCTGGTTTATTATGCAAGTGAAAATGGAGTTATGTTTTGTAATTCGATTATGAATGAGATTTTAAGCAAAGTGTTTTTAAGAATTAAACGATTATTTTTAAATGAAAAATTATTTTGAAATTTTCGGTGTTACAAGTTATCAATCCCCAAAGGATACATGGTTGAGTTTTTATTGAGTTGTTATGTTTGTTACCCTAATTAGGGTTTAGATTGCTGAATGTATGAGACTTCTGAGTGATACTTTGTATTATAATAGTAAGTTGTACATTTAGAAAACATATCATAAACCCTAACATACTAGTACTAGTTGAGCTGATTGGGTTGATTTGTTGACTTTGTTTGACTAAAATTTGACAGTTGTCACATCATCCCCCTGTTAATAGGAATTTCATCCCGAAATTAGCATTTTGAGTGGGACATCAAGGGTTGGGGAAAAGATGTGGGTACTTCTGTTCCATTTGATCTTTTTGTTCCCAAGTGAATTAAAGTCCTCGCTTGGCGTTCCAGCGGACCTTCACCTTTAGTATGTGGCTTCGTTTCGGTTACTCTTACTGTTTGCTTAGGGATGGAAAGCTGTACTCAAGACGAGTTGGGTTTTAAGAGACTCTCGTAACGACTGTCAGGGGCACAAGGCGAATCGATTGTCCCTTATCTGGATATTTGATAACGATATATTCTGCAGTCTCACCACCTCTTTGTGACATGTTCCTTCCAGCTTTTCTATTTCATATGTTGCTTTGATCGGTAGGGAGTGTGTGAGTTTGGTTTATTTGTCTATGCTCACCCAAATGGTAGCACGTCTACTAGTAGACCTAGGCAGCTTTGTTTTGAAGTTCGTGGTAGGACTCACACCTGGTTTTTTTCTATCATTTCTTTGTGTATACAAGTCGTATATAATTAAGATTTAAAAGACAGTCGAATAGGTGATTATGCCCTAAGCCCACAACCAAACAAGGAACAGGAAGTAAAGCGGAATCACACATTCAAAATCTGTAGAATCTTAATTATATACAACCCTTACGCATACACCTAGTAGTGCTAGGTGAACTGTATGGGTCCTTAGCCTCTATTCCTGAACTTGACTTGCTATACGCGTGGTATTCTTGGGAGGTCTGCTGGAAACACTTCGGGGAAGTTACGGACTTCCGGAACATCCTCGATGTTTTTTGCTTCTTGTTTCTCATCTACTACATGAGTTAGGAAGGCATGGTACCCCTCGTGTGGGTCCTTCTGGGTTTTGAAGCGAGAGGTGATTTGGAGGTTCGTGCCAGGTTTGTCGTTATAGATTTAAAGGGTTTTGTTAGTCGGTCGGTTAAGGCGAAGGGTCTTTTCGTAGCACATGAAATTGGTATGGTGAGGACCAAGCCAATCCACTTCAAATGGCGACGTCAGAACTTCTCATTGTAACCGGTGTTAAGCCGATTTGGAAGGGGTGATTGTTTAGAATGATAGTGTACTCTATGACTATGTCTTTAATGCTTTCAGTTTTATCCTTGTTATTACTATTGTGAATATTTTTATACCATAATTAATGAGTACTAGCAATACGAATGCTTCGATAAATAGTGATGAAATTTCGTAGTATGGTCCCTACCAGGTCCCTCTATTATCTCTTGGTGTAAACTAGTCGTATATAATTAAGATTGAAAAGACAGTCGAATGAGCGACTCTGCCCTAAGCCCACAACCAAACAAGGAACAGGAAGTAAAGCAGAATCACACATTCTAAGTCTATAGAATCTTAATTATATATGACCCTAATGTTTACACTAAGCCATCATAAATCACCTGTAAGAATCCTTAGTTTTTATATGAATGATGTGATTTATTCGGGTGAGGGGCAGTTTACGACTATGATTTTTCGAGTTTTGAAATCTATGGTTGATAAAATTCAATTCACACTAGTTTTAGTGGAAATTCAAGGCCTAAACATTGTTGTTAGGAAACGTACCAATATTCATAGGTGGTTCCGGGAGAGTCTCTCCTGCAATGATCATAAGTACCCTTCCATCACCACCAATATTCTTGCTCTTGGACAATCTCTCTTGAAGTGTCTAGTCTCACCACACTGATAACAAGCCGGGCTTACTCCAATGACGGGAACTTGGGTGATTGGTTGTGCTGGTGCCCTACAGAACCGGGCAGTATGCCCCTTCCTGTTGCAGTTTTTGCGATGCATTTCTCGGCAAAAACCCATGTGATGGAAGTTGCACTTGTTACACTTTGGAAGGTTTCCATCATATCGATTGGGAGGTGTTGGAGTGGCATGAACAACAACACGAACAATAGCAGCGTGGACTGCCACAATTTGCTGCTTCTTTGAGGAATGTTGTGATGATTGGCCCTTTCTTTTATTCCAAAATTTCTTTTTGTTACCACCTTCTTTTGGTTGCTCAAGGATGGCTGGCATGAAGCCTTGGCGAACTCCATGATCCACGAGTGTTTGTGCCAGACGCTTGGCACTATCGAAAGTAAGTGGGTTTGCAGGTATCATGTTTCCTTGGATCTAAGGAGATAGTCCCCAGATGTACCTTTCCACTTTCTTACTTTCCGGTGTGACCATCCCGGGGAATAGAATAGCTAAGTCACTAAATCTAGAGGTGTATGTTGCAATGTCGGAGTCTTGCATTGTCAGACTCCAGAGTTCTTGCTCTAACTTTTTCACTTCGCCCCTCACACAATATTCTGCTAATATCAAAACTTTTAAGTCTTCCTAACCCATGGTGTTGGCTACTGGGAGTCTCAATGATTTGACATAGCCGTTCCACTAGAAGAGGGCTCTATCCATGAAAGTGCATGCTGCAAATTTCACTTTGCTAGCTTCTGGGCACGCACAAATTTCAAACACCGATTTTGTCTTCTCGAACAAGTGTGTTACAGCAATGACACCTCTGGTGCCATCAAAGAATTTGGGTTTGGCAGTAGTGAAGTCTTTATAGGAACACTCCCTTGGGTGTCCGTGACTTTCCCCGAGGTTAGAATGGTTGGCATCACTACCCATCCCATTGGCACCACTCGCATGAATTTGAGTCATAGCGGCTGTCACTACGGCTGTTACGGCAACCTAGAAAACAACAGGGTCGTACTGTGGTGGTGGCAACAGTGGATTTGCTAATGTGTTGTTGTTGACACACCTGATTGGTCTACGTGGAAGCATCTTTCTGTCATAAGATTTAAAATATGAGATGGTGGTAAGTCTTCAGTAATGGTTATAATTCGAATGTTTTAAGAACTAGGTTATTTTAGTTTTGTGTGTATCATGTTCCGACTTTTAAAGTGTTTTTTAAACAATTCATAACAAAAGTCTATGGAAAATAAACTTATGAATTTTTAACAGTAACGACCCTCAAATGAAATTTCTTGACTTTATTTACTGTTACTAATTGCGACGAAAGAGGCAATAATCCTAACACAAAGTGTGGGTAGTGTAGCCACCAAATCACTAGGTTGTATTAGTTTATTAGTTATTAAAGTGACGCATAAGGGGCTCTGCCACCTCGCACGACTCGTGAGTGGTCTCTTTTGCTCTCTGTTTTGTTGTGATGGCCCTAGCTTCAATTGCAAAGATTTGTTGTCATATGGTGTGTAGCGCCCCAATTCTCAAAGTATTGATTTATGGTTAATTTTCATGATTTCAAGGTCTACTCGATGAGTTGGGTGCCTGACTCGTCGAGTAGCAGTGGGTTGGTCCACGTGTTTAAGTGACCTACTCGTCGAGTCCAAGAAGGGACTCGCCGAGTAGGAGCTGGAGGATGAAACCCTAATTTCCGGGGTTTTGCACCCTATTTAAAGGATCATAGGCCTCCTTCATCCCCCTTACAGCCTCTTGAGAGTTCAACAAACCCTAATCTGTGTGTGCGCTTCATCCTTGTGTGTTTGAAGCTTTGGGAGGTGGATCTTTGTAAGAAAAACTTGGAGAGCAAGTGGCTAGGAGCAAAGACCATGTGGGGATCTGATATCTACCTCAGTTGGCATCTATTGGAAGGTATCAAGTCGTTACCTTGAACTCATTTCCTTCTAGATCTCATTTGATTAAAAATTAGGGCTTTTCTAGCATAATAAGTAGCTTTTCTTGGGTATGAGCTAAGATCTGAAGTTGTAACTTCAAATCTAAATTCTCTTTGGTCTCTAACTCCATAAAGCTATCAGCTTTGGCAGGTATGAACCCCTCCTTAAGTGTAAAACTCCATTTAAAGCTTGGATTTGTCATTTAGAGTCTTTAGAGCCTTGCATGCACGTAAAGTTTGCAACTTTACGTGATAAACATGCCTTGGGGAATTAGATCTACAATATGGAACCTTATCATGGCTTAAAAAGGATCTGGATGGATGAAGGACTGAATGGACTCAACGAGTTGTATGGTAAACTCGACGAGTCCGATGAAGATTGTCGTGAACTCGACGAGCCAGTAGGGTGACTCGCCGAGTCAGTTAGGGTTTTCCCGGATTTTGGCAAGCATGAACTCGGTCAGTTGCAGGGAAACTCAACGAGTTGGCGAATGAGTTTACGGCCACAAAGATTAGGAACTCGACGAGTCACTCATGTGACTCGGCGAGTTGACGAGTTATGCAAGGAACTTGACGAGTGGCTGGTTGTACTCGACGAGTTGAGGTCAACATGGACTGTTGAGCTTGACCATTGACTTAGACTTTGACCAAGGGAAGACTATTTGACTTTTGGGAGCATTTTGGGAAATTGGAAATTATGAGTATGGTTCTATGGTGATTATAGGTGGTGGAGTTTGTGGCAGTGATTCGAGAGTGGAGCTTATCACTTCAGCGTGTCAGTTGCGAGGTGAGTTAACCTCATTGTACTCAAGGGTCTAAGGCACCAAGGCCAGCCCTTTGTTTTGTTATTGGGATTATTACTATTGTGATATGTTAGTTCGATATCTTGGTAGATAGGACGGTTATATGCTAGTATGATCTGTTAGATCGGTATCCTGGTAGATCGGATGTGGTTATGCTTAGCGACCTATAGTTGGTCTGACTGTCTGCATGCTAGTTGTTATGCCAGTTAGGTAGATTTGTAGGACTACCTGTAGTATTATGTGATTATCTGTATGTGCATTAGTTGTGTTATATGTCGACATATTATATGGGATGGGTTGAGGTGAAACTACTTCGTGTGGTAACCAACAAACCCGAGAGCTTTCCAGATACGAGCTGAGGGAGACTCGTATTGTGGGCTCGATGGCAATCCAGATGTGAGCTGTGGGTCCCGATAGACAATCCAGACTCGTACTGTGGGCCCAGGGGTAATCCAATCTGTAAAGCTGTGGACCCAGTACAAGCTGTTAGTTGTATATGTGTTATGTGAAGTGTATCGGTATGTTGGCATTCCAACCCAATGGTTAAGGGCCTGGGGTATTCCATCCCGATGGATGATTGGACCCATAGTATTCTGTTTGTTATTGTATGTGTATTATTGTGTGTGTGTGTGGGGGGGGGGGGTATTTTGGGGGTAACTCACTAAGCATTCGGGCTTACAGTTTCAGTTTATTGTTTCAGGTTCAACGGATGACCGCAGAAAGGCGCATGAGTGACCGTACACTTCCTCGATTAATGATTATGATTTTTGGGAACTATGATGTTTAAACCATTTATAAAAAAATTGTAATAATTGAATGTTTTTAAATGATTTGAAAAGTTTTAAATTGGCTCGGATTTTATGGATGTTACATGGTGGCTATGTTTTCGTCGGATCCCTTCTCAGAATCCTCCTCATGAACGCCTTCTGGTTCTTCCTCGACTCCTCTTTTGTCTATTGTAGTGGGTTTGTGATGTCTAGATATGTCGTTTGTACGAGAAGAGGGATGTATAAAGAATCTATGAGATTAATAAAAGCATTTATATTGAAATTTTTATGGTGTGATCCTTACCGGACCCTCCTATAATCACATAGTGCATACAAGTTGTATATAACTAAGATCTAATAGACCTTCGAATAAGTGATCCCACTTTAAGACCACAACCAAACTAGGAACAGGGAGTAAAGCGAAATCACAAATTCTAAGTCCATAAAATCTTAATTATATAAAACTTTAACTTGTACACTAAGCAATTATAGTTCTACCAATAAGGGTCTTTTAGTTCTCACATAAGTTAATTACAGTATCATAAAATACTCCTATATTATTTTAAACTTCATGTTTGATTCTAGAGTTTCTTGGTATATAAAGTCGGTTAGTCTTAGACTTGTTGCACACTACGTCTATTCCCACGCACATGCTAGTCACCTCTCGGATAATTATAGTTGATCACACAATATTCACCCCAGACCTGATTACATACCCTAAGGTTTACTCATAGTGTTCAACACTCTTAATACTTTTGTTTTGTTCTTATTATGACACCGTTCTAGTATATATGTATATATGTATACTTTTATAAAAATATTATTATATTTAAAAAGTATAACTCTTTGTCAGAGTGTTTTAGTCCCATTGTTTTTATAGTTGTATATCTTATATTGTTTGATATACTTAGTTCACTATAAACAATGCTCTGATACCAATCTGTCACACTCCCAAACCAGAACGACAGAAACGTTCGGGGGCAGATGATGTCACACCCCCGAACCAGGACTGTGGACACATTCGGTAGCGGATGACGTCATTGTGTAATATCATAGAAGTTGAATATAAATGATACATAACAACCAAACATCATACATTACAATATACCAACATTCATTGTTTATAAATTGTACTTGTTCTTCGATTATACAAAAAAATAATAATAAGTATGATGTTTGAAAAAGATAGCAAAATATCCAGATCCAAGGCTCGAGACCGAGTCCCTGAGAATACAATTCGTTTTGAAACGCGTCAACATAAAATGTTGGTGAGTTCATAAGCATATTTGTAAGAAAACTTTGTAACATCTTTGTTTATAATAAGTTGTCAAACTCCAGAAAATCCAATATTTCCTATAAAAGTAGTTTGCGAGTCTCGTTCCAATACCGTGTATAATTGCATGCATGTTCTTTATTTTCCTTTGTTTGTATTTGAAAAGAGTGTGTTCCCAAAAAATCCTATATTTTCTGTATATAAAAGAGTTGTGGTCTTAAAACCCTAAGTCCGGAGGGGTGAAATTAGTTTACAAAATAGACGAAACATAGTTGTGTATTTTATAAAACTAGTAGAGTGTATATCCTTCGTTTGAGTGTTTTGTAGCACCAAAAATACTCTATTTTTGTTGTGACTAGAACTTGTCACAATTTACACAAAATTACATAAAACCTTGAAATTTATTATGTTTCCATAATTTTACAAGTGTTAGTGGTAAAAGTTTACATAAGCAAAATTTTACCATTTTTGAGTGTAAACTCTCATATTTACCTTTTTTCAAAATTTGATAACCATAATTGCTTTAACATTTCTTTGGCATTATTTGTGATTTTTAACACACATTTCAAAGAACCATTTTCACTTAGCAACTTGTCTCATTTTCAACATGAAACCAAAATATGTGAAACTTACACCAAGATAACTTTGTTCCAACAACTTAAGACTTTGTGAAATCTCGAGTTTAATGAGTATTAGCATGAAATATTAACATTTCAACATACATATACATATATACACAAAAGTACATGCAAACATCCAAAGATTTCGTAAAAGACTTGACTTGTATTCTCCCCCAAAAGGATAAAAACTTGAAAAAAGTGGGGTATGAAGCTCACCTTGCGGATTGTCGAAATGTAGAAGAAGAAGAAGAAGGATTTTCGAGCCCAACTTGCTTTTGGCAGCCGCATAGAGAGTAAGGAGCCCTCGGTTTTGGCACTCCAAAGAAAAAGAAGAAGAATGCTTGCAAGAAGTTTATAAAAAACCCTTCCATGCTCTATCTTATATAACGCCCAAAAAGTGATAGGTGACCATAAAGTAAAAGGAGAGACAACTTTGTCCCAAGTATGACAAAAGAAGACCATGCTTAGTCTCCTCCCTTAATTTCGAAAAAAGTATGTCCAAAAGAAGACAAAAGTTGTCTCATGCTAGTTTATATACACATACATATTATCTTAATAAAAATCAATTATTTTTATAAAGAATGCCCAATATATATATATATATATATATATATATATATATATATATATATATATAGTCATATATAAATATCTTATTTTATATAAAACTATCTTTTATCTAAATTGTAACTAGTTTATTAAGATATAAATATAACTTATAAATAATCATACTTTATGATATATTTCATAAGTTGTTATTTTTGTAATAAATATTATTTCCACAATAATAAACTCTCAATTAGTAAAATATTATTTCCAGGAAATAATAATTTTCCAATTAATTACAAGTGTTGATATATTTATTAGTAATCAAATTATACTAATAAATAATCAATTGACGGCAACTTGCTATATAGTGTGACCCTATAGGATCATATATTATTAGCAACATCATTCTATAATGACTCTTGGGCATACTAGATCTTTTAGTTATAAGGTTCGACCTTATATGATCTTTCTGAGGATGTTTTTATGACATTGCATTAAGGATACCATTCTAAAGGAGATACAAGACTATGTAAGTTGTTAAAAATCGATATACGGGATCAAACAGGCCCCTCGGAAATGGAATGAGAAGCTTTGTTCTTCTTTATTTTGTTTGGTTTATGACATAGTATAATTGCTATTTGTAAGAAACCAACATGATTCTATTGTTATCTTACATATATATGTTGATGATATGATACTTACTAGTAATAAAAATGAAATTGATAAAGTCAAAGTTTCTTTTAAAATCTTAGTTTCTTATCAAGGGTTTAGGAAAACTAAAACATTTTCTTGGAATTGAAGCCATTGATATTAATAATGGTGTTTTTTCTAAATCAAATAAAGTACTACTCATAGTTGTTACTTAAGTTTTGTATGCTTGCACGTACACCTGTCAAAACTCCACTAGAAGCTAATTTTGTTGTTAGCCGTGATGGAACTGATAAAAATGGTAGTTATTTGGTTAATGTAACTGAGTTTCAGAAGTTAACTGGAAAGCTTATTCATCAGACTGTTACTAGACCAAATATTTCTTATGTTGTTCAAATTCTAAGTCAATATATGTATTAACCCATGAAATCACATTTGGATATTGCTTTTAGATTATTGTAGGGATGAGCAAAAGGACCGAACCGGCCGGAACCGGCCCGAACCGGACCGGAACTAGGAACCGGCTTCGGCCAAAATCAAGAACCGAACCGGCCCGGCGGTTCTACCGGTTCCCGGTTCCTACCAGTTCTTGTCGTGTCTTCAAATGTTGGAATCGGTCCTTGAAAAATAGCATCATACGGTTCCGGTTTTTGCCGGTTCTACCGGTTCCGGTTATATCGGTTCCGGTTCCCGGTTCCAAAAATCCACAAAAATAACGTTCCGGTCCCGGCCCGACCGGTTCCATCGGGTTCCAGTTCCGGTGTCGGTTCCGGTTCCGGTACCGGTTCCGGCCGGTTCCCCGGTCCATATGCTCATCCCTAGATTATTGTGTTTATAAAATGTAGTCCATGAAAAATGTGTTTTTATTACTAAAAGTGATAGTTTAAGTTTGGTTGGTTTTGTTGTGGATGCTGATTGGGCTAAATGTTTGTCAACTTGTAGATCTATAACAAGTTATTTGGTGTATTTTGGAAATTCTCTTATTTCTTGGAAGAGTAAAAAACAAAGCCATGTATCCAGATCATCAATTGAATTTGAATACAGATCTTTGAGTAATATAACATGTGAAATAATTTTTATATTGAATTTTTTGAAAGATGTTCAGGTTGATAAATTGACTCTGGTAAGTGTATTTTGTGATAACAACTATGCAATAAAATTGGTTTTAAACCCCACATTTCATGAAAAAACAAAACACTTTGATATGGATTTACAAGTTGTTAGAGAAAAAGTTTTACATGGTGCTTTAGATATTTTGAAAATTGATTCAACTTTCCAGAACGTAGATATTTTAACAAAGTCTTTGATTAGTTCTCAACATAATGTCCTAATTCACCGACTTTGTTTATTAGATTCTTTTTTAAAAAACTAAAGATAATATGTTAAGTTTGAGAGGGGTATTGGAAAATGAGAACTAATGATATCATTGGTAGGCGGAAATGAAAAACTAATTGTCTGGAGCAGAATAAATGAAGTCATAGCAAGTTCAGATGACAAAATTAAAAGAGTAGGAGTTGGGGAGGCGGATGACAAGGTCATGAGGATGTGAGAGTGGTGAAATAGACTGGGTAGTTTGGGAGAAAATGGAAAAACTGAAATGAAGTCTTGATCTAGACGGCTAAGTCATTTCAATATTACAAAACAATTCAATTCGAAGGTTTTCTTTTACTTATGGTTTTGGTTTTGTATTTTTCTAACTTATTTAAATAATTCTAAAAACTTGCATATAAATAAACGGGTCATTTTCGAGCCATATTTGAGTTGAAATTCTCAACCTTAACCTTACCCATTTAATTTTCGTGTCGTGTCGTGTCAACCCGTTTATTTAAATGGGTTGAAATATCTTACCCAAACCCGTTTATTTCGTGTCGGGTTTCGTGTCGTGTCAATTTTTGCCACCTCTACTTGGATGCAAACCTGTTAAAACTCCTTAGATCGTAATGTTGTAATTAGTCGCGTTGAAGTTGGTAAAAATGATGTTTTTTTAAAAAGAAAATTGATCTTTTGAAGCTACTGGTGAACTTATTTATTTAACTATCACAAGACCTAATATTTTGTATGAAAAATCAAATATTCTCCTATATTTTGTTTCTACTCAACAATCTACCCACTAAATCAAGGCATATGTCCAAATCAAAAGAACGGATTAAGAGAGAGAATTAATTAATTCCACATATTATCATTTTATAGAGTAGAAGGATAAGTAGTAACAGAAGATAGGAACATTTTCTATAGAGTGCAAACATAATTTTTCATTTTCTATAGAGTGTAAACATTGAGTCAGTTTATGAACATTCCACAGAAAATCACATCTAAATGTTGCATTTCGTGGTTAAGGCATTTAAAACATAATTCAGGTATGGGTGTCACTATTTCTAAAATTGAAGGATTATATCATAGTGCTTATGTTGATGCAAATTGCACTAAATGTTTAACCATAGAGGTCAATAACCGGGTATTGTATTTTTTTGTTTGGTAATTCAATGGTTTCATGAAAAAAAAAAAAAAAAAAAAAAAAAGAAAAAAAAAACACCAATATAATCTGAGTATATTGCACCAACTTCAGTGACTTGTGAGATCATGTGGGTATTAAAATTGTTTTTTAATCTTTCTATTAAGGATTTAGTCCCACTAAAAGTATTTTGTGATAATGAATCTTCAGTTAAACTAGCATTAAATCCAGTTTTCCATGAAAAATGGAACATTTTGAAGTGGGTGGTCATTTTGTTCGTGACACTATCTAAAGGTGTTTCAAAAGTTGTTAATTTTATTTTGAAAAACAGATTGCTATATTTTTACATAATATTTAACTTCAAGTCAACATTGATTCTTAACCTCTGAAATGGTACTTGTAGATCAGGTTAAAAACTAAAGTGGTTACCAAGGTACTTAATAGTTAATATTGTGATAACTTGGACTGTTTTAGTGAAGGTTTCTCTTTTGAGGGACCTGCTGGTAAAGTTTGATGACTTGAAGGACTATGATGTAAAGGATGCTGACGACTAACTCGTTGACTGGAAGAGATGCAGAGATTGAAGGTGTACAAAACTGATTTCTAGTGGACTGAAGAAAGCGCGGTTCTAAACGATCCGGGTTCGACCCGGTATCACAGTTAACTTATATAACTTTGATTTTTAGTTCATTTGTAAATAACTTGTATTTAAGTTTCTCTGGAAATTCTCTCTAACATTGCTCATCTTCTCTACTAGATACTCGCCTTACAAGACAAACCCAATATGTCCACGTCCGACTCCAACCAAGAAAACTCTGGTATTTCAAGATCCTGTTGACTTGAGTATATATAGATTCATAAAATTTGTGTATATTAGTAGAATATCAATGAAAATATAGATTAAATGGCTCATCGGGTCAGATTGTGATCTATCAGCTAATGGGTTAGATGAGATCATGATCCATTTCATTTTACTTATTACAATGCTTCTCTACTTTAGTTTGGTTAGTTATTATTACGAGATGCTTGAGAAAAAAATTTGGTGGTTAAGAACTCCATATAATAATTATTAATTATAATCTGGTTTTGATAACCAATTTCAGAAAATGATGATTCAAAGTCATCAAGTAATGGCAAAGGCAACGTTACTGGAAACATAAATCAAAGGATTCTATTTGGTGGTGAAGGTTCCGAAAGGGCATTCTTGGGTCAGGTCGATGACAACACTCCCATCCCTTCAGTCGTCCCTGATTGTGGAACTGTTGTTTCTGTTCAGAAGCACAGAGTAGAAATCTTGAAAGAGCATGCTGAATGGCGGGTAAGCATCGAAAAGTATACATGAATTATATTTATAAACAAAGACAAAATTTATAAATTCATGGGAAAACTTTTGACTCTAAATCTACATTTTATGCTTCAAAACAGTCACTCTTTAATAGCGGGTTGCTACAACCTCGTTTTGGCTCACCCCTCTCTTGAAAGGGGCTTATTTCATCCTTTCACTCTAACTTAGTGTAGTAATAATGTCAAAAATCATTTCAAACATCACAAAATGGATCAAGAGGCTTATTTCATTCTTTCACTCTAACTTAGTGTAGCAATAACGTCAAAAATCATTACTAACATCACAAAATGGATTGGGATGCTTGCATGGTACAATAATGGACCATAACTGTAACTTGGTATATTCATGTCATTTTCACAATATTTCAACAGTCGTCTTAAAGAATTAAGAAAGAAAGAAACGATGTCATTTTCACAATATTCAACAGTTGTCTTAAAGAATTAAGAAAGAAAGAAACGATGTCATTTTCACAATATTCAAAAGTCGTCTTAAAGAATTAAGAAAGAAAGAAACGATGCCTGTGACTAAGCATTGGTGAACTTTTAAATTTCTATGGCATTATTTGCTCTTTATCATTTTCTAGATAATTATTTTTATTTATAAAATTGATATCCCTAACTGTAAATTGCCATTTGGCAAGATAACATATTAAAAAAATACCCACTACGGGTGGGTAGAACAACGGAGTCGGTGGATTTTCAAGACATTTTATTACTTTTTATATTATTTTACAAACACGTTTACAACAAGAAGCTACCTGTTGCTCCTAGTTGTTAATATAGAAGCTAATCACAAATACATGATTTTTAATGATCAGGAGTCTTCAAGCATGAGATTTCAAGGATCCAAAGAATTAAATTTTTTCACCGAATATGGTGAAGTGAGTAGGTACAAGGTAAAGGAAATTATTGGTGAAGGAAACACTAGTATTGTCTGCTCTGCATATGATACTCATACAGGGGAGATGGTAGCGATAAAAAAAATAAATAATATATTCGAAAATGTTTCTGTTGCTATCAGTGTCACTCGTGAGATTAAGCTACTTAGGCGCCTTTATCATCCAGACATTGTCAAAATTAAAAACATCTTGTTGCCTCCATCCAGAAAAGAATTTAATGATATATACGTGGTGTTTGAGCATATGGATTGTGATCTACACCAAATCATTAAAGCAAACGACGACTTAACACCAGAACATCATCAGTTCTTTCTTTATCAAATTCTTCGAGGACTGAAATATATACACACAGGTACGTATACAGTGTTATCATGCCTTGTTATAATTATGTGTATATATTCTGATTCTGAAAAATACTGCTTTCATTTAATTTGCAGCAAATGTCTTTCACAGAGATCTAAGACCCAAAAATATTTTAGCCACTTCTGATTGCAAACTCAAGATCTGCGACTTTGGTATTTCAAGGGTTGCATTCAGTGATCAGCCTAGTGCAAAATTCTGGACTGTATATCCCTAAGTCACCCATTGTAGTAATTAATCTAGTTTTTTATGAAGTTATTATACGATTGAACTAATTTGGTCAACTGCTTGCATTTGATGTGTTCACAGGATTACATTGCAGCAAGATGGTATAGGGCTCCTGAACTGTGTGGATCTTTTTTTAGTAAGGTGAATACAGATAGTCAGATACCACTAAAGTTAAATGCTTTAAATTCATTGCCAATATAATCTCTAAACATATGAGATTTCAATGATAATAAGGGTTTATAATTTACTATACTAAATAGCTTTTTCTATGCAGTATACACCAGCAATAGATATATGGAGTGTTGGTTGCATGTTTGCAGAAATTTTAACAGGGAAGCCGCTTTTCCCTGGGAAAAATGTTGTGCATCAGTTGGATTTAATGACTGATCTTCTAGGAACACCATCATCTGAAACTATCTCCACGGTTTGTTTACATCACAATTAATGATTATGTAAACTTTGATTGATTTTCTTTTTCTTGTATATGACTGTTGATATGACACATGCAGATAAGAAATGAGAAGGCGAGGAAATACTTAAACAGTATGAGGAAGAAAACTCCTTTTTCTCTCGTTGAAAAGTTCCCGAATACAGACCCCCTGGCTCTTGGTTTATTACAAAGATTGATTGCATTTGATCCAAGGGATAGACCTACTGTTGAGGAGGTAATGTTTTATTTATCTATTAATTCAAAATTCCTGCTACGAAAGATCTCATGCACGTGTTAAGAAAAACATGTTTTGTGACTTGTTTAGGCTCTTTCTGATCCATATTTTAAGAATTTGGCTGACGTTGAAAGGGAGCCTTCTGCTCAGCCCATTACAAAGTTGGAATTTGAGTTTGAAACAAGAGAAAATACGAAAGAAGAGTTACGTGAAGTGATCTATAGGGAGATTCTGGAATACCATCCAGTAGGATTCCATCTCACTATTAAATCATAAGAATTAGCAATGCATTAGCTTAATCTTTGGATGTTTGGCAATACTGATTTTTGGCTAAGGCATTCACCACATCTGTGACAAGAAGCTTCTCCACTACGTGACACCAAAGGCCAGGTGAGCTCTGATGAAGATGTTTTTAGATTCTAGACTTGAACATGTTTTTGTATTTTGTATCTTTTGCTTGTTAAATAAACTCTGCTGTCGATCACATGTGATGTTCTTATCTGTTTAATGTCGGTGTACGTATTATTCCATAACGAAGGTAACACTAGCTAGTAGGCACTAGACCATTTTATCTAGCCTATAAATTGGTAGCTCAAGGTCAGTTTGTACGTAATATTTTGGATTTTCACATTGTAATCACTCTAGAAACATATAATCAAGTCCAGTTGTTCTTCGTGTGATTTACTCGTTTATGCATTTTGTATGGGAAAATGACTTAAAACCTAATGAAGTTTCCAAACCGTTCAAAAAATCTCAATCATGTTTTGTCTGTTCAAAAAAACTCAATAAACTTAACATTTTGTCTAAAAAGACCAAGTAAGTTACACTTTCCTGAAAGTCAAATAAGAGAAACGGATGACGTGACTTATTACCGTATCGGAAAAATGACTTGTTAAACCAACGAAGTTTCCAAAACGTTTAAAAAACTCCAATCATGTTTTGACTATTCAAAAAAAACCCAACGAACTTAAACAAAACAACATTGGAATTTTCTGAACGGTTTGGAACTTTATTGGACTTTTTAGACAAAATGTCAAGTTCATTGAGTTTTTTGAACAGAAAAACCATGATTGAGGTTTTTTGAATGGTTTGGAAACTTCATTGGACTTTTAAGTCATTTTCCCCATTTTGTATTGTCAATGATATATTGGGTTTTATCAAGTGGTATTAGAGCTAATTTGACCGATATGATTTTTTATTTTTCTAGATCCTATCAAAAGTAAATTGTAAGGTATATTAGGGTTTGTAGTAGAGATCTGGATACCAACTTGGATCATGAGAACACTTTCCGAATTGATATTTCTACCCTAGGCCTGGGTTTGCAAGAAATTCAGCTTAAGATAATCCAAGTAAACACTTACAATTCTAGGCATAGAAATCGTAAGCAAATTTGCTAGAAAGATTCTGTGAGAGTTTGATGAAAACGAGAGCTAAAATTCGTAACCTCCTTCTGAAGAGGAAGAAGCATTTATATATTAAACGAGATTAAGGTTTCATTAGGGTTGGGCCGTCATTAGTTGTTTTTGAAGCAACGGGACCCCAGCCAGGGGCCCTGCCCCTTGGACCCCGCTAGGGGCACTGCCCCTAGACGGAGCTGCCCCCGGACCCCCGACTAGTCGTCGAACCGACTTCTAATTCGATCTTATATATGTGTGTACTCTGCACAACCCTGTACATATATTAGCGTACAAATTATGAAGCTCCTTAGCTCACATGTCAGTTCCAGTTACTTAAAATGACAAGGTTACACTAAAATCACCAACAATCCTCCCTCATTTTAGTGTAACCCTTGAACATACATAACCTTATCAAACAAACCAAACTAGTACATAATGAAAATATCAAAACGATTGAATTTTCACTTAGTATCATACATTTGCAAATACTCGAGAATAAGGGTGTTCTAAGAATTGAACCCATCAACCCATTTGAATACCAGAAAGTAAAAATACATACTAGTTTATTGAATTTATAGCAAAATACAACTTAACACTATTATAAAGTCGTGTGTCCCAATCCTCTCATGATTGTATCAAGGTCAAGTCTACAACCTCTTGAAATGCGGCTACACTTCACAATCACGTAGGCAACTCCTTTCCATGTATCTTCATATACATTTATCAAAGGAATTATTAGGAAGTTAAACTTCAACCTGGCTAACTTGCAGAACCGAACACATACATGGGATGAATAATTCATGTGTTCCAATCTATAAGTATGATCTTTCCACATTGAATTCAACTCCTAACATTATATTAGGAGGGAATTGGGTGTCTCATCATTACAGAATTAAATGGACTTTAATCCCATCCCGATTACATACTTGTGCAATAAGTCTCTTGTCAGACCTTTAGTCAAGTGGTCTGCCAAATTTTGTTACGATTTCACAAACTCAACTGAAATCATACCATTCATGATTAGTTCTCTAATCATACTATGTCTAACACCTAGGTGTCTAGACTTGCCATTATAAACTTGGCTATACGCCTTAGCCAAAGCGGCTGCACTATCACAAAGGATAGAAATAGGTGCTATCGGTTTAGACCACAAAGGAATCTCATAGACTAAATTCCTTAGCCACTCTGCTTCTTTACCAGCAGCTGCTAACGCAAAAAACTCAGATTCCATTGTCGAGTTTGTAATTCAAGATTGCTTCTTAGAAGCCCAAGAAATGGCACCTCCCCCAAGTAAGAATACCTAACCAGAAGTTGAGGAATGGTCCTCCATGTTGGTTATCCAACTTGCATCCGGATGACCTTATAAAACCGAAGGACTCCCTAAGTAGCTCAAACCATAATCCATAGTTCCTTTTATATACTTAAACACTCTATTTATCTCTTGCCAATGTTGAGCATTTGGATTGCTAGTATACCTTCTCAACCTACCCACAACAAAAGCAATATCATGTCTGGTACTTGTCATGGCATACATCAAGCTACTAATAGCCTTAGAGTATTCCAATTGTGAAATGGGAACGTCATTATTTGGCATTAATGCCACACTTGGATCCATAGGAGTACTCATAGGAGAACAATCGGTAAAATTAAACCGCTTGAATGTTTTCTCAATATAATGACTTTGAGTCATTACCAATCCTTTGTTCATCCTCTTAATTCTTATTCCAAGAATTACATCAGCCTCTCCTAAATCTTTTATGGAAAACTTGGATGACAATAATTTCTTTGTTTCATCCACTTGATTTTGGTCGGTACCAAAAATTAACATGTCATTTACATATAAGCAAATGATCACTCTAGCTCTAGTAGCATCATCAAATCTACTATGAACATATTTGTCACATTGGTTTGTCTTGAAACCAAAAGACAAAATCACCTCATCAAATTTTTGATGCCATTGTTTGGGCGCTTATTTAAGCCCATACAAAGATTTGACAAGTTTACAAACCATATGCTCTTTACCGAGCATAATGAAACCTTCAGGTTATTTCATGTAAACTTTCTCGTCAAGATCACCATTTAAAAAGCTTGTTTTCATATCCATTTCGTGAATAACCAGAATGTGGATACTTGTCAAGGAAACCAACAATCTAATAGTAGAAATACGTGTAAATGGAGCATATTTATCAAAATAGTCAATACTGGGTTTTTGTCTAAAACCTTGAATGACTAACCGGGCTTTGAATTTTTCAATAGTCCCATTAACATTCATTTTCTTTTTGAAAATCCGTTTGTTTGACAACCCGATATTTCAAGTCAATATAATGACCTAAAAGTCAAGGATTTGTAATCTACTTTTGATATAATAAAAATAGCGTCAAAAATAAAATGTTCAAAAGTCTCTATTGGGTCGTATGAAGTAATAGATATCGTAAAAAAGTTTTCATAAATGTAAAGAACACAAAAATCCGAGTTATAACAAAGAAGTTATGACTAATCGAAAATCCGCAACAAAACCGTTAAAACACTGTTAAGCGTAAAACGCGAAATTTCAATAAAATACTTTTTAGCCTTAGGTATCTAAATTAAAGTCGTAGATATCATTAAACCGTGAATGTACATAAAAAGAACGTCCAAATCTGACTTCGTATGATGAAGTTATGATTTTTCTAAGTTTCGGAGTAGCGGTAGACTGCTAAAAACTCGAAATAAAGACCGAGTGACTTTTAGCTGATGCAACCTAAACGAGAATTGAAGATCTCGACAATAGTAGTACAACGGTAAAAAGACAGACGAAAACATTTAAGACCTAAAATTCAATGAATCTCAAAGGATCTAGGAAATTTCAATTCATTTAAGACCTAAAATTCTTTTTCATGGTGGAAATTGGTAAATCGTCATTTACCTACCTTCGAATATTTTGTAGCTTGGATTACGGCATCCCTCTTCCAAGTTATAAAATATTGTGTTGGGTCCTAGCCTTAATATTTCATATTGGGTGTTATATTAAGGACTTAAATCAACTTGATTGAATTTATCCGTCATAGTTGTCTAGTTATGACAACTATGGTCTTCCTTGTCCTTTTGGATAGAGATTTCCTAATGAAGATAATATCCCACATGGCGATCAAGGTGAAAGATTAATCCCTTTGTTGTGCATTAATGGGACTGGAAATCATACTTCGCTTCCTCTACTTCCTCCAATTATTCTCCCTAACCCGCAAGTTCTTGAAAAGTTCAAGGTCACTCAATCCCTATTGGCAAGTAATGTCTATATGTGCTCACATATTGGAGATGAAGTCACATATTGAAAAGCTGGGAGAGTTGGGTGCCGAAGTCTCGAGGAAGTTGGTTGTTTACTGGGTTCTTTAGTCACTCCCTGATGATAGACCATGACATGACCCTTAATGATCTTACTTATTTGCTTGATGCTGCTGAATCGGAAATGATTTGGAGCACTGGTAAGACAAATTTTATTGGAAGATCCACTTCCAAAACTTACATGGACATTGACAATGGAAACATTGGAAGTCCAGAAAAGCCTTCTCTTCCCGATGGAAAGGGATCGACCATAGTCAACCCGGTTGACCAAATGGTAAAGAGAAAGGCTAAGTCTGAGATAGTCCCGTGTACAATTCCTAAAGAGTCAATATGTGTCTATTGCCAAAAGAAGGGGCATTGGTTGCGAAGCTGCCCTATTTACCTGAAAGATCATAAGATGGTAAAGTCAAAAAGTTTGACTCTACTTCAGGTAAGTCTGGTATCTAACTCTACTAAGTTCCTATTTGGAGATTCTTATTACATGATGTGACTAGGTCGCATTTTGATGTTTCGTAGAATCAAACAAAAAAAGAGAGGAAGATTAGAAGAAGAGTATGCTGAATCTGATCGCGAAGATGGATTTCGATCGTATGATTCGAAGATCAGAATTTTGAGTTGTTGCTTACAAGTCATGATAGGGTGCTTAGGAATAGATAACAACATAGTTTTCATTGCATTTAAGGAAAAGTTTCTCCGCAAATTTTATAAAGAAATTTTTTTATTTATTTCAAGTATCCTTACAATGGTATTTGTGAAAATGTTGTTTATATGATTCCCCTGATAGCAATATTGGAAAATGGGTTTGATTCTTTCGTTTGTGGTAGTGTCATAATTTACCAAATAAGTATCCTTACAAAGCCCATTATAGTTTAAGAAGAACTCTTGTGGTCCAATAAGGGTTTTACGGACAAAAAGGCCAATTGGAAGGGCTACCGGCCCATTAGGGCCCATTAAGAAGGTATTGGTGCAATAAGTGGTTTTGAACTGACAGCTCTTGAGCTAAGTCCCAAAGTTGAGTAGAATTGACTTATTGGGTTGAGGTTTGGGCTTTTATGAGGTTGATTCGACCTAAGTATCAATGTATGGAAGTATGAATTTAGTAGTATTGAAGTTTGATTTATACCAAGCATGGTGTTACAATGTTACACAATAATTTATCTTGTACAAAGATAGAAATCCTAGCCCTAACTTGCGGATTGTGACATATTTTGCTATAAGGGAATTTTGGGAATTTGCTATGGAATTGGAAAATCCTTTTATTGTTAAGAGCTTGGTATGTGATTGGATTGTGTTACAACATGGTTTATGAACTTGACAAGACCCAATGATGCATTAAATGATTTGAGAATAATTCATTTATGTTGAATAATGTCACTGATCAATTTGAGCTCTTAACCCTTTCAATGGAGTGTTTATAAGCATTTGGTGTGTAATGATAGAATTTAGGATTCCATAGTTAAATTAAACTCTTATAATGGGATATGTTGTGGTTTTATGTGCTTAACATATGAGTTTCAGTAAGTTAGGAACGAACTATGTGGGTTTTAGAATGTTCAATTGCAAGATAGACTAATTAACCTTTCTTTTACAACTTGAAGATCATTATGTTCTTAAAGAGTTAAATGAGCACTTAATGAATTAAGTGGTTTTTTTGGATGATAAAAAACATACCAATCATGTGTGAGAACCTATACAAGTTGTACAAAGTGAATTGGATGGGGCTTGAAGAGTTATGTAAAGTAGAGTTCTATATTGAGAAAAATCGCATTGCATGTGTACAGACTCATTACACCGTCCCATAATCATTACGCGAGCTCAATACACAGACATGGAATGTCAAGGAAAACCGTTACATGGTTTGTGTTTCATTTTGAGCACTGCTACTCTTTTCTTCATAATTTTGAATACAGACTCAGATTTACGTATGATTTTCGCCTACATTCATATTTTTACATGAGGAATAGTTTAAAGCAATAAAATTTAGTAATGGAACTTATGATGGTTATTTGGCAATTTTAATTACTTATGTCCATATTGTATAGCTAGTGTTTGAAGAGTATTGCTCTATGGAAATGAACTAGAAGAGAATTAGCTAACATTGGTATGATTGGGTGAGTACGTGTGGATTTTTCTTAGTTTAGGGTACATGTCAAAATAATCTTATGATAATGAAATCCTAATGCTTTGATATGATTTTTTTTTGAAATTAAAGTGCTAAATTCTTTTGGAAAAGGTGTTTTGAAAGAATACTTTGAAGGCAAGAACGTTTTTGAAAGAAAAGAATGTTTTGGAAATACGAATGTTTGATATGTGAAATATGTCTTTTCAAAGTATATCTTACTAGCAAATAGTATTCTATGCTATTATAAATGTTGACATGATTATTGATAATGTGGAAAGTAAAAGCTAAAGAGAAAGTAAAAAGAAAAGAAAGTAATGAAATAATGAAAATTGCTCGGGCCATGATACCTCATAAGAGGTCTAGAAGAATCTATTGGGGTGGTACCTCCCATTCGCGAAGTAGATGTCTTGAAAGCTTGATACTTTGGTGGACTGGTTTGTTCTTTACACCTTGGTCTTGGAAAAAGCATAATGCCTTGTGGATTAATTTGTTTTTTCCACCTTGGTCTTGTAAAATATATGATGCCTTGGTGGATTGATTTGTTCTTTCCACCCTGGTCGTGGAAATGGAAAAATGGAATGGGAATGGAAAAAGAAACTAATGAAATGATAAGATAAGAAATGATACTTATGATACGATATGTTATGTTATGTATGAAATGATATTCATGTAAATGATTGAAAATGTTTTATGGTATGCATTAAAGGAGTTTTTACTTGAAAATGATTGAAAGCATTTTATGGTCTAAAACCCACGTAGCTCACAAGAAATTTTGTCTTACGTATATCTTTTTAGTGCCATGTATACTAGGTTTACACTTAAAAAGAAAAGATGATAGATGTTAGTTAGAAGTTAAGAGATAGAGATTGGAGTGGAGCTTATTAAGTTCCTTATTAATGGTATTGATGTAATTCTTTTTTGCTTGCTATGGTTTGTATGATACTTAATGTTAACATCCAAAGTTTTAATTGTAAATATTTTGCGGGACCATTTTTATTAAATATGGGTTAATACCCGAATGTTTTTATAACCATAACATTTAAAAAGTTTGAAAATTTTAGGGTGTTACAAAAATCATCAAGGCAGCCCGGATATTTTTGGCTCCCTAGGTTTTCTACTTTTTTTGAACTGGCAAATATAAATATATAATCTATACCTAAACTAACACCTAATTCCAATTATGTCCATGACGAGACTTGAACCCCCTGAGGTTTTCTACTTACGATCTAAACTAAGATCAAGGTATTTCCTCGTAATTATTGTGTCTTGCACCTTAGAATATTGGTTAAGATTCTGAATACAACACCCCAACCTTTACTAATTTGGTCGATTCTTATTTTGTATATTTTTTTTACCAAAATAGTTGATACCTGAAAGTTGAAAGCTATAGTTTTATTTGTGGATAGCCATTTGGCAAAAGTAGTAGTTGGTTTTTAAAAGTGCAAAATTACATAAAAACTAAAAGCTCAAAACTACTTGAAGTAGCTTTTGGATTATGAACTTTTTATTTAAAATAAAAGTTAAAAGTTGTTATTGAATAATATATATTTTTTTTCAAATTTTATTTTGAAAACTAAAAACTAAAATTCCCCAAAACTCTCAAAAGTTCACACAAGACACGGTTAGATCGACTTTTAAAATCCCCAAATGGATGCGAATGTTTTCAGGGGAAGAAGTCCCGGCTGACACAAAAACCCTTAATTTTGACAAAAAGTGATGGTTTTATCCTAAGTACGACATGTATGGTAAAACCTAATAGTTAAGAAACTTTTGACATAAATACCATTTACCAACCCCCCCCCCCCCCCCCCCCCACTTAGTAGGTTACCGTTGCATTGGAAGACACCATGGCATATTTAAATGACTAGGATGCCAAGTAAGCAAACACATCCCCACACATGATGACCCTGCTCATTTATGTCTTTTTTGATCATTTTTAAAACTCTTATACTTATGAGATCAATTTGCGTATAACAGTGATCTATACCCTATTCGATTCAATGCTTAGGCATCAATACCTATACAAACGTACACATGCTGATCATCTTCCCCCCCGCACACACACATATTCATCGTCTTCACACTTTTTCATCATCTTCTCCACACAAAGGAAACCCACATAAAAACACATACATCAATTTGCCTTCCAGAAACAAGATTAGGTTTATTTACAATTAATGAATTTTACAAGAAGCGGGGGAAATATTCCACCTAACAAAAACCATTTCCATAAAAAACGTCACATCTAGGCATATTTTTTTTCATATTTAAACCAATATGCCTAAGCAAATGAATCAATTTTGAATATCATCGTATCAATAGTGGTTGTCTGAAGTCAGTAGTGAAAATGGGTATATGGTGGTAGTTGCTTGGTGTCGTGGTCGTTGAAGTCAGAGATCGGAGAAGGGGGATTCAGAGTAGATGAAAAATTGCAGAGGTCTTACCAGAGAAGCCGATTTGATTCAAAAATAAGAAAAAATGGTTGTCGATTGTAGATTTGTAGAATGGAAGAGAATAAGGGGTTGCAGATACTTGTACTTGCTCTACAATTCTTCCATATTGAGAATAAGGGGTTGCAGATACTTGTACTTGCTCTACAATTCTTCCATATTATGTCTGAGGAATAGTTACGGGCGTGTAAAACAACAAATACGTTGATAGGGGCGTGCATATTATGTGTAATGTTTCGCTCATTTACGTTGAATGATCTACATCTCAAGTTCAATGTGCTCATCGGTGTCGATGAGCACATTGAACTATACATGTAGCTAAAAGCCCTCACAACCCAAGCCCAAGAACACAATTATCATGGGCGTGCTTTATCTACTAAGATAATAGCCCCTCGTGTTGGTCCCCATAATAAAAGAACTTTTAAATGGACAAAAAATCCATTATTTATACCAAGAGAAATACATGAATAAAATAAAAATCAAACATAAATGATTCAATAATCTGATAATTCATGAATCACAATCAAATTTGATCTACATGTTGGATAAATTATTCATAGGCAGAAGAAGAAATAAAACACATGATTGATAGAAGAAACACAATCATAAATGAAATAGATATATTGAAGAAGGAAGAAGGAACTTCCAACTAATAATGGTTACATTGTTACGTGATAAAATACATAAACGACAAAAGCTTCTTTCCTATTACACCTAGTTCCCGAGTTTTAACAAAGGATAGAAAGGCAAGGGAAAGAAAGTAAGAAGAGAAAAGAAGAGAAATAAAAAGAAAATAAAATTGTATTTTGTGTTTCAAAGTTAGAAAGTTAGAAAGAAGTGAAAGAAAAATTAAACATTTTATTATTTTCCCTCCAAATTTTCCCAATTGAAAGGAAAGTTAGGAGAAATTTTTTTCTTTCATTTCTTTTCACTTCCTTTTCATTGCTTTAATGAAACTTAAAAACATGTATTATTTGTTGTGAATACCCTTTCTTTTCAAATTCTTTTGTTAAAAACTGAAAACGAAAATTCCCCAAAACACTTCAAACTCATTGCAGAAAGAGGTTGGATGTAAATGATTTTCGGTGAAGCATCCCAAAGGCTACCATAAAATGAAGGTTGTAAAAAACACTTGACGTTAGTTAGTTGGTAGACTGAGGTTAAAGAATTAATCAACGAGGCGAAAATTAATCGGTACCCTAAAATAAATTGTTATTTCGTTGAATTTTAAAAATTAAATATGATTAATATCATAATAAAGTTCATAAATACCATAGACAAACATCGTAACAAAATAGGTTAATAATTTTAATATAAACTTCATTCCTCAAATAGTTTACACACTTTTTCAATGTGTTAAAATTTAATGGTAACAAAATGTTTGGTTCATTTTGTAAACATAGCCGGTCGCCTTCTAATTGGTCTGATAACACGTAAGAATTAATAGGAGATTTTGTGCGTTCGTATTAAAAAAATAGCTAGAAAGAGAGAGACTATGTATAAATAGTCTTTATTTAATTGAAAGGTTTCTGTTGACTTCATCTCGCTTCCTCGCAGATCCAATAAAAATGGCATCCAGTTCATCCTCTAGTATTATGGCTTCTATTCATGCTAATGCTACCAGCTACGACGTGTTTCTAAGCTTTAGAGGCGAAGATACTCGTGATTCTTTTACGGATCATCTTTACTACGCACTAAAGCGAGCAGGAATTTGTACTTTTAGGGAAAATGAAGAAATCAGCAGAGGTGAAGAACTGAAGCCGGAGATTGAGAGAGCAATTAGAGAATCTAGGGGTTCAATAGTTGTATTGTCACCGAACTATGCAACTTCTACTTGGTGCCTTGAAGAGCTAAGGTTAATCCTCGAACAAAGAAGGGAGGGCAATCATTTCGTTCTACCTATTTTTTATCACGTTGATCCATCTGACGTGAGGAAACATAATAAAACCTTTAAAATCGAAGTGAAAGCCTATCCAAGATGGACAGATAACAACGTGATCCTGTGGAAAAAATCTCTAAAGGAGGTTGCTGACTTGGCGGGTATGGTTCAGTCCGGGTAAGCTTGTTTGTCTAACTTCTTCTACTTTGATTTCTAGACAAATTTTCGTCTCTATTTGTACTGTGAATTTTTGTTGATATATAATTGTGTCGATAAATTTAACTTATAAATCGATAAAGAGATGTTTGATAAGAGAAGTCTAGAAAAGTAGGTGAACAAGTTATTTGATTAAAAATGAATTAAATTGATGTTTGACATGATTATTATAGGATAAAGATAAATTATAAGATGTGAATTTCTTTTCTTTTTCAAATATTTAATAGGAATAATATGAAAATACTGTGACGATTTGTACTATTTATGCCAGGAAAGTGTACAGGTGTATGTTTCTTGATATTTTACTAGAGCCAAAAGGGAGTTTTTTCCCCTATTTTCTGGATAAAGTTGTCTGGATCTATCTATGTCGATTTCTAATTTATGTAATTAAGAGTAGAACAGTTATATCGTCCCATTGAACAGAAGTATAGGCCTCTATCGTTATTTCTTTTATTTTGATTGGATTGCTATTTAAAAATGTACTTCTCATTGAATTTAAAAAAACCAAAAACCTTCTATACGATTGTGAATACTTTGATCATATTTTAATTGATTTTTGATCTTTTTCAGGAAAAATTTGATGGTAAATAAATTTAAACATATATTAGCAGTAGGTTACATTTGGAAAGTTTATGATTCAGTATTTTCATTCGGTTATATCAAAGACTCTCTAAATTCCATCCCATGAACTTATTCATTTTTTTGGTGTTGTTTCAGGCCTGAAACAGAGTTTCTGAAGGAGATTGTTGACACCATTTACAATAAACTAGATCGTAAAGAAGTTCATCTTCCAATCAATCTAACAGGAATGGCCACTCGATACGAGGATATTAATTCCTGGTTAAATGGATCCGATGTTGAATTTATAGCAATTTGTGGCATGGGTGGAAGTGGCAAGACAACACTGGCCAAATATATCTATGATTCAAATTGGAAATTTTTTGAAAACATGAGTTTCGTTGAAGATATTAGTTGCAGATGTAAAGAATCCCATGATTTGCTTGGGCTACAAGAACAACTTCTCAAAGATATCTTAGGCGGGAAGAAGAGAAAAATACCTGGTGTTTCTCAAGGTACATGTAAGATTGAGGAGGCCTTGCAAACAAAAAGGGCTCTTATTGTACTTGATGACATTGCTGAACATAGTCAACTGCTCGCTTTACTTGGAACCAGGAAGATTCATGCACAAAGTAAGATTATAATAACAACCAGGGATTTAAACACACAAGAATGGTTTGAGTCCAGATCATGGAGGTGTCAAAAATACACAATGAAATTATTGAATGATGGTGAATCACTTGAGCTATTAAGTCGTCATGCGTTTAGATCCAAAATTCCCATGGAAGGTTTTGAAGAGCTTGCAGTGCAGGCACTACGCTATTGTGAAGGAAATCCACTGGCTCTTAAAGTCTTGGGTTCTTCTTTGTTTGTTAGTGAAGACTTAACAAAGATAAATAGCATCCAACTGTGGAAAAGTACATTAAGCTTATTGGGAAGAGATATTGACGATGGAATTAAACGTGTACTCATGAGGAGCTACAACGCCTTGCCACATGACTCTAACAAAGAGTTGTTTTTGCATATTTCTTGTTTCTTTGTTGGCAAAGACATAGATTATGTGGTAAAGATATTGGAGCATGATTATGCTGCAATATCTGGGATCAAAATTCTAACCAATAGATGCCTTTTATCTGTTTCACCAAACAAGAAACTTATGATGCATCCATTGCTTCAAGAGATGGGGAGAGCAATTGTCCATCAAGAATCACCAAAGGACCCTGCAAAACGTAGTAGAGTCTGGCGTAATAAGGATTCGTATGATGTTCTGCGAAAAGGAAAGGTGAGATGCTATCTATGTTCATATTGAAGTTTATTTTACATTTCACACAAAATTCTATACCTTTTTTTTCTTTTTCTGTTTAGGGTTCAAAAACAATGGAAGGCCTAGCACTTGACATGCAAATGATAAAGGAAGAGAAGTACACTTTCAAGGTAAATACTAGATACACAAGTAATTACTGTATGTGTGTGCATGAAACACGGTTATGGTTAAATAAAAAAAATTGCTATTGGAAAGATCATGTGTCAGGCTGTTCAATGTATATGCCTCATTCCAGCCCAGTAATAGTAATTCAGTTATACCACCAGTTATCACAGATTCACAGAAACATCTACGACACGGAAATTCTCAAAAAAGGAATAGAATTAATTTTCTACTTAGTGAATCTTCTGGATATGATGTAAGCTTACTATCCCTTAATTTTCATGCTAAATATGCAGTCATCAACCCTCAAGACAGATGCACTAGAAAAGATGGATAAACTAAAATTGCTCCAGCTAAATTTTGTGCAACTCACCGGGTCCTACGCGAATTTATCAGAAGATTTAAGATGGCTCTGCTGGCTGGGATTCCATTTAAGACTCATACCCTCTGACTTATTCATGGGTAACTTGGTGGCTATAGATATGAGCTATAGCAACTTGGAAGTATTTGAACCACCCACAGTAAGGAATTCACTATCCTCTCTTTGTTACTTGTTCATTTAGCTTCTCAGTTCTAATCATAACTCTTGTTACTTTTGCAACAGGTTCTTCAATCATTGCAGATTCTAAATCTTAAAGACTCATATAATCTATATGAAATCCGCAACATGTCCAGGATCCCTAATCTTGAGACTTTGATACTTTGGAACTGTCACAGTCTCATTCGTGTTTGTGAAACCATTGGAGACCTGACAAGCCTTGCACTACTGAACATGACAGGGTGTGAAAACCTGTGCAAGATGGAGCAAACAAATCTTTTCATAGGTCTAGAAGCTTCTAGTTCTGTTGGAGGAGTTTCAGAACAGCCCACCTTTCCTTTCCCACATTCATTACACCGGTTATTCCTCAAGGACTGCCTTCTTGACTGTACTGATTGGTTTCCTTTGTCTTTCAGTCTTCAAGTATCTTTGCAATACTTGAATTTAGGCAATAGTCTGTTTGAGTTTCTGCCTTGTTATGATCATCTTAAGAACCTTCGGGTTCTTGACTTGAGTTTATGCTCAAGACTTAAATGGCTTCTATGTCTCCCAAGTACACTTGCAGAATTGTATATATACTACTGTAAGTCATTGGAGAAAATTAGTTTTCAATCACATCGATTCACATTGCAAGAGTTCGGCTACGAAGGCTGTATTAGTTTGGCTGAAATTGAAGGCTTTATCAAGTTGGTGCCTGTAGCTAAACTTGAAGAAAATGATTTGGGGCACATGAAGTGGCTAAAAGAATATCAAAATCACGAAGTGTGCCTTGTTGGTGATGATGATCTCATCAAAGGCAGAAGTTGGTGTGTCCAGGTACATTGTTTCTCTCTTGGACACAAGCACATTGAGGCAAACTGTTTACATGTCACTGAATTTTATTGTTTGTGTGACACAGATATTGTATGAATTCAATATTATGAGCACATCTCTACCAGACATAAAGGATTCAAACATGAAGCCTAGTTATGTATCAGAATCATCGTCTTTGTCGTTTGACGTGCCTTTGTGTCCCAAAAATAAGAAGCTCAAAGGGCTTGAAGTAACATTCAGATATACAATATCAGGTGATGATTGGGCATGGTTTTGTAAAATCAGTACGACCAATGGTGTTGATTTGATGTACAACCCTAAAGTCTTTGGCAAACCTGAATTTGGTAAAATTGGTATATGGTTAAGCTATTGGCCAATTGGAAACACATTGGACACTGGAGATAAAGTTAATGTCTCTATTGTTGTGATGAGTGGATTGGAGGTACACGAATGTGGTGTGAGCCTTGTTTACTCTGATGATAAAGTAGCTGAAGAAACCTTGGAAAATAACATGGGATGGGTAGAGATTCTTGGAGGAGATTTGTCTGGATTTCAACTAAGCACAGGAGCATACTATCTTTGTCGCCGTGATTTCTTTGAGTTAATGGAGGTTGGGAGACTGACTCCTGATTGGTTTAGAATTTTAGTTGGTGACACCATTGACTATACAGGTATGTCCCTCTAGTCAACCTACTTCTGGGCTTCTATACTTATAGATTTATGCTGCAAAAAGAGAAAGTTCATCTTATGACACATTGTTACAGAGGTACGAGGGTGGAGAAAGACGGGTCGACCTAAGCGGTTGAATCCATCATTTACAGAGTTGAAAACCGTTAGATGCATCATCCATGGTCCTGAATCGGTAAATTTGCTCTAATATTTCCCTTTGTGATTTAGTATTATCATAACAATTCTTACAACTCTCAACTGAAATAAACTCAAGGGAGTGCCCATAATATGTATATTAATCTAAATACAGTTGATATACTTCTCAAATCCCCATTCCCATCACATTATACATTGTATGATACTTTGAAGCTTGTTACAAATGTGTCTTTTCTATTTTTCTTTTTAAAATATTAAACTTTTGGTACTTGATGCTAATTTGGTTATTTTTAATGTAATAATTGGGTTTTCCAAATCTGGCTTTCTTGTTTATGAAAAATAAATAGGAGGAAATTTACAAGATCGCAGAGATGTCAAAATCATCTTTTGTAGATAAAACTTTGGAGTTCACATCAGACATCTTAGGAGAGACAATGAAATCTACTACGCTATCTACATTTAGTGATACAACAATAAAGGTAACTGAATATTACATTTAAGTGTTATTTGTTTTTGAAGAGGTAAAACGGCTGTTGGCTGCAAACCATATCTGCAAAGAAGATGTGGACTACATGTGTAATCTGCATAAAAGAAAAGAGTTTTAACTCTTCCTTTTGTTGAAAATTAATTCACAAGACATTTAGTAGAGTTTGACTATATTTTTTGTTTGTTATTCCATCAAATACTTTTATTGTTGTAGCCATCAGTGAGCTATTATCATATAAACAAAGCTAATGTCCTTATAAAGTGACGAGTCCTCATACATAATGTAGGAAAGCAAAACAAAGCAATCAATAATGATTTTTTACAAAGTATCACATTGAAAACCGTTTAACTTTCACTTTGCACTAGATTGAAAAATAGACTTACACATGGAATATCTTTTTGTCATTTGTTACTTCACCCTTCATTTTGCTTACATGGGATGGCAGGTAAATTTGGTTTTCTAGAGAAAATAAAGGCAAATTAGTGAAAGGTTAATTTGTTACTTGTACTTTCATTTTATTGACTTGCTTGTTCTGAACTCCACATCTTAAAAACATAATTTTGCATTTTCTGCTTTTGTGATTTATTCAGGAATTAAAGGAGATTATCAGTCTACAGAATATGGACATCTCAAAACCATTTCTTTCTGATGAAATTGAGGAGTCTATCTCAAGCCCACATGACGTTAGTGGTCAGATCAAGGTAATTCAACACTAAAATTATTAGATACCAAGAAGGAGCGTAAACATTCTGTATACAGAAAATTAACCTTTTCTCCTCAATTGATAAAGAAGGGGGACCAAACTTATAGCCTGACTTGTAACGCCCTTAAAATTCAGAAAATAGCAACAGACAGAAACTTATAAGTTTAACCATATTTATACATCAAAAGTGAGGAAGAGTCCCAACAAAAGAAATAGCAACTAATTAAATAACTAATCAACTAGCTCTCTAAAGGGTGTTACTACAACCTCCATACAAAAATCATAGATATCTGCAAATTATCTATTACAAAAGCTAGGCTCTGATTTCAGTTTCTATCTCCAACTCCAAAGGATACGTTTTTCAAAGGATCTTGACACTTCCCTTAAACATAACTTCTACCCTTATTGCCATTTTTCATGTCTTGGATCAAACTCGCTTATACAAATATGCATTCCTGACTTGTACTTGGGTGCTATAATCACATTCAGCACTCGTTGAAATTCCAATCATCTAAAATACCTGATTACACACTAAGATCACCAATACCAAATCGTCTCTCCCACAACACAAGAGATGCTCTCTTTAAGAACCAGAAATACATGTCGACAGCAAAAAAAAAGTGTTAGGCTTTAAAGCCCAGTGAGAACAAGATTTATACAAGTATAATAAAAAGTCACCGTGCAACATTTTGATGCATCTAAATGATCAAGAACAACTGCAAAACCTTTCTATGCATTTAATAATCAAAAGCAACCGCAAAACTGTTTGATGTAGGTTACAGGAACCAAAATTGAGAATGTGATGACAAATATTGAGGATGTGATGACAAATTATGTACCTTTATGGGGAGTAACATCTATTTGTGGAAAGAAATCTGATATGGAAGATGCGGTTGCCACTGTACCAAGATTCTTGAAGGTTCCTATTCAGATGCTAACCCGTGATCCTGGTCATGAAAAGCTGAGCAAAAGTCCAAGTCACGTGACCACCCATTTCTTTGGGGTCTATGACGGCCATGGTGGTTCTGAGGTATCTATTTATGTGTTAAATGTTAAGTTTGAATGATAATATGTTACAGTGTGACTTGTAAGGTCAAACTGGGTTTTTTTCAACTTTAAAATGGGTACAAAATCTTCAGGATTCTTGAGAAAAGTCAGCTCAATTTTTTTGGAGCATGTTACAAGCAGGAATATGGTATTGTCTGATTTGTAATGGGAACCATGTCATATAGCGAAAAATTCAGCTGTTGGACCAAAAATGGTCAAATCAAACCATTTTTGGTTTAGGAGGGGCAGCAAGTAGGTTTATCCAAACAAATCAAAATAAGATGGTGTTTGTATAATGGAGTTGGAGATTGAATGGAATGGTTCATTCCACTGGAATAAGGAAAAGTTGTTATGATTCTGTGATTTAGTTAATTTTCATGAAATGGAATGAAAATTTGTAGTATATCCTGTTTTTGTTTATAAATTTTTTCATGATAAAACTCTTTTAAGATTTACATGATTTTAATTAAATTATAATTTTATATTCTATAAGTTACCAAAGACTTTTTTTTTTTCCTTATAACTCTATTTCAGTTTTGACGAGCTTTTAGTATGTTTAACTTTTTAGTTGTGTAAATAATAAATTATATAATTATATAATTAAATAATTTTATAATATACATAACAGTTTTAAAGCTATGCCTTCTTTCTATTCATATAATATAAAAAAATTCATATGAAAATCCGTTCTATTCTTACAGGCAAACCAAACATGATCATGGACTGTAATGACTCATTCCATTACCTTGCTGATTCTCTTTCGTCATTCCATTCCATCTAACCAAACAAATACTAACTTAGTACTCATAGATGAGATGAGCCTATGACATTTTTTGTTTAAATCTAACTTAAAACCTTATGCTCAGGTTGCAAATTACTGTAGTGGCCGGGTTCATACTGCTTTACAAGAGGAATTAGAACCTTTTATAAGGAGCTGGGGTGGTGATGGAAGTGGTATCGATATCGATAATAGTGGCCAAGAAATGTGGACAAAAGCATTCGTGAAGTGTATCCTTAAGGTTGACGATGAGATTGGAGGAAAATATGGGAATCTTGAGCATGTAGCTCCTGAAACTGTTGGCTCCTGTGCTTTAGTGGCCTTGATCTGCTCATCTCATATCATTGTATCAAATTGTGGCGATTCAAGAGCTGTTTTATACCGAGGGAAAGAAGCAATGGCACTCTCTGTAGATCATAAAGTAAGATAGCGGTACATAAAATGATGATGTTATGAATTCTATTATACTCCCTCCGTCCCAAATTAATAGTCCATGTTTTCTTTTTGGTTGGTCCCAAAATAATAGCCTACTTTTAAAAATAAATATATTTTTTACCAAAATACCCCTCATCTACCATGGCATTAAATGCAACAAAAGGATGGAATTAAATGCAAGAAAAGGGTAAGATTGTCATTTCATTTAATAAAGTTAGTGGTAATTAATGTTTCCTTAATATGTGTGTTTTTGTTTGTGGACAATAATTTTGGGACGGAGGGAGTAATAAACTAATGAATGAAAGTACATTGCACTAATTAAATTTGAAGGTGATGGCAGAGATTGAACCTGAGACCTTGTTACTGCTAGGTCGAGCATGTGGGAACATTTATATGTACAATATACATGGAATAGCCATCATCATGGACAAATGAAGAAAACTGATACACTTTTTTTTCTTTTCTGTAGAGTACATCACATTATTTTTATGGTTTATACTGATCTTATTATGTTTATATATATTAGCCAAACCGAGAAGATGAATGTGCAAGGATAGAAGCTGCTGGAGGCAAGGTGATACAATGGAATGGGCATCGTGTTTTTGGTGTTCTTGCGCTGTCCAGATCTATTGGTATGTGTTTGTTAAACTTTTGTGATAGTTGTTCTAATCACTGGAGTTATGTCACTGAATAAAGCTAACTTTCTCGTATTAGTTATTAGGGTTAAATGCAAGGAAGTAATAATGTACTTTTATATTATTGTGTATTATAACATGCTACTTTTATATTTCTTTCTATTATAGTATTAGACTTTCAATAATTTTCTTATTAAGGTAATTTACTTTGAAAAATCCAACGAATTATAGCATTGTACTTAAAATTTTTTTTTCTTATTATAGCACTGAAAATGTATTTGTATTTGGGTAACATTGCTTTAATTGGGTAGAATTTTAAAAGCATAATGTTGTAAGTTGTAATAGGAGGAAATCAAAGTATGATATTATACCAAAAATATCACTAGAAGTACATCGCTATTTCTTGCTTTTTTTTGTGTGTGTGTAAAAGAGGGCCGCAGCTCCCATAAATTTTTTGAATGCCATTTCTTCCATTTAACCCTAGTTAAATGCAACCTACTTTCATCTATTTCTATTACAACATTGTACTTTTAAGGTTTTTTTTTTGAAAATAATTCTAATTAGGTATTTTACTTTGAAAAAATCTACCATTAAGCTTTGTTCTTTTAACCTTTTTTTTATTAGAAGAGTGAGAATTGCTTTGAATTTGGATGACATTGTTATGATTGAGTATATTTTTCAAGGTATAATTTCGTAATAGGAATAAATGGAAGTATGATGCTATAATAAACAAACCAATGGAAGTACATTGCTATTTCTTGCATTTAACTCTAGTTAATATGTCATTATAGCGTTTGGGCTTTTAGTAAACTGTCTAAAATACCCTTGAACAATGACAGGTGATAGGTATTTGAAACCATGGATCATCCCTAATCCTGAAGTGAAAGTCATTCCACGAGTCAGAGAAGACGAATGCCTAATTCTTGCAAGTGCTGGATTATGGGATGTGATGAGCAACAAGGAAGCATGTGAAATTGCTAGGAAAAGAATACTTATTTGGCATAAAAAGAACGGTAACATCAGTCTTCCACAAGAAAGAGGTCAATGGATTGATCCTGCAGCTCAAGAAGCATCAGAATACCTCTCAAACCACGCTCTTCAAAGGGGAAGTAAAGATAACATTACAGTGATTGTTATAGACATGAAATCACAAAGAAAGTTTAAGACCAAAATATGATTATATTAACATGAGTTCATGAATGTACAATGTTATTATGCAGTATTCACAAAGAACGGCCAATATGTTTCAATGTTTGTTTAATGTAAAAAGGAATATTGAAGTAGATTACATATATAAGTAGTTAACCTTAGCCATTTCAACAAACACCTAGAATGCAATTCTAAGTAAATAGTGCACCAACTTATCTAAATGCAACATGATGAATCAAGAAAAAGTGCACAGACACTAAAGTTGGCAAGGGCAGGGCGAGCTGGCAGGGGAGCAAGGAGACTTGGGGGCCAGTGGCGGAGCTTTGTAGGTGCACTAATTACTTAGAATTGCATTCTAGGTGAATAGGGGGGGGGGGGGGGGGGGCGAAAATATAATTTGTATAAAAATTAGTGAATAGGGGGAGACATAGTCAAAATTTTATATTTTTAGGCCTAATATGTATAAAACTAAAGTATAAGAGCTATTTCAGCCAAAAAAAATCAAGGGGGGGGGGGGGGGGGCACAACCCCCCTAGCCCTATAAAAGATCCGCCCATGTTGGGGGCATCAAATTTATGCATCCTTTATGGGTTTATTTTATTTGGGCCTAATGCCTAAGAGTGTGTGTTAGGACTGATGAGTGAGAAGTAGGGATGTGATTTAGAAGCGGAAAATCGGAACTGTTAGAAACGAAATATACAGAACCGGTTCCGGTACCAGGTTTAAAAATTGGCTTTATCCAGGTTCTGGTTAATCCAAGTTTGGGTCCATCAGGTCCAGGTAAATCGGGTCTAAAAACCGGAACCAGTGTTAGGAATCGGAACCACTTTTAGGGTCGGAATCGGTTTTTGTGAAACATTTAAAAGATACATATCTCATTCGTTTCAATTCCGATTGACATGTGGTTTTTTCCAACGTGTAGTTTAGAGTTTGTACATGATTTTAGACTATAAAATTTCCACTTTTAGTTTATATTCATTGACTTACAGTCCCCAAAGTCAAGATATCAAAATTGAAAGTTATTAGTTATTCAGTTGTTTTTGTATTTTGTGAAAGTTTTAAAACATGCATGTCTAATTCGTTTGAAGTCGGATTGACATGTGGTGTTTTCCAACTTGTAGTTTACAGTTTGTAGATGAGTTTAGACTATAATTTTGTCATTTTTGGTGTAGCACCTGGTTCGTGGTATGTATTTTAATCTAAGTATTTTTGCATTTTTAGCTGGAACTCGGCGAGTTGTATGCCTGACTCTCCGAGTAGGGGCGAGATATCGAGCACGTTTAAGTTGGCGACTCGACGAGTCCGCCGTTCTGGATGAAACCCTAACTTCAAGGGTTTGTACCCTATTTAAACCCCCTTATGCGCCCCAAGCTCGCCCTCTTCACTCTCAGAGCATCCTTTACCAAACCCTAACCCTCCCCTTTGTGATTTGAGTGTTTGTATGCTTTTCCTTGAAGTTTGAAGAAGAGAAGGAAGGAAGGACCAAGGAGAAGGAGAAGAGTAAGGATCTAGAACTCAATCCAGAGTTCATTGAGGTATATTTCAGATCTTTTCTGTTGCCATGATGATTTTCTATTAGAAACCCTATTTAAGCCATCTTTATCCACTTCCTAGCTTGATTGTAATATAGAGATCATATTGAGTGGAATGGCCTTTGAATCTAGCTAGGTTTGAGCTTCAAGAGCCAGATCTACTGCCTTTATGGAGCCATATTGCATGAAAACCCTAGATCTACTCTTTTAGTGTATTTTGAGCCTTAAAACCTTCATTGGTGATTATCTACACGTAAAGCTGGAAACCAACTTTACGTGTTAATCGAGCCCTAAGAACCCAGATCTATGGATGAAATGCATTGGATTCAAGCAGGTTCGAGTATATAGTGATTGCATGCATGCGACTCGGCGAATCGTTCTTCAGACTCGATGAGTCGAGTCGCGAGCCTCCGATTTTCCACTTTTGAGTTATGTTGAGTGGGATCAGTGAGCTATAGGTGGACTCAGTGAGTTGGAAGCCAGACTCAGTAATGGAGGGACTCGGCGAGTCCAAGGCAATCTTCTTGACTCAAGAACAGACTCGACGAGTTGTTCATACAACTCGGCGAGTCACAGACTAGAGTGTTCATCGGATGAAGATGAACTCGACGAGTTGTTCATACAACTCGGCGAGTCGGATGAAGGACCATTGGAAACCAACTTTACGTGTTAATCGAGCCCTAAGAACCCAGATCTATGGATGAAATGCATTGGATTCAAGCAGGTTCGAGTATATAGTGATTGCATGCATGCGACTCGGCAAATCGTTCTTCAGACTCGATGAGTCGAGTCGCGAGCCTCCGATTTTCCTCTTTTGAGTTATGTTCAGTGGGATCAGTGAGCTATAGGTGGACTCAGTGAGTTGGAAGCCAGACTCAGTAATGGAGGGACTCGGCGAGTCCAAGGCAATCTTCTTGACTCAAGAACAGGCTCGACGAGTTGTTCATACAACTTGGCGAGTCACAGACTGGAGTGTTCATCGGATGAAGATGAACTCGACGAGTTGTTCATACAACTCGGCGAGTCGGATGAAGGACCATTGGATATATGTATAGAAGGAGAACTCGTCGAGTCAATGCCTAACTCGACGAGTAGGGACGGGAGTGAGGACAATCGACTGGATAGGGACTCGACGAGTTGGCGAGCCAACTCGACGAGTCAGGTCAACTGGAAGTTTGACTTTGACTTTGACTTTTCACTTGGTCGGGGGTAAAATGGTCATTTTACCCTAAGGACAGTTAGCGGTGTTTGATTGAGTGTTTTGTGGGAATTACAGCCGGAGGATTTCCGGAGCAGCAGGAGCAGATAGACAGTTCCCGCGCAGATCAACAGCTACTTCAAGGTGAGTTACCTTCCAGTAGCGGTGGGTCTACAGCCACAATGCCGGCCCATCAGTAGGAGTTGTGTGTTAGATGATTGGCTTTGTGATATCATCTAGGTTTGCTACTACCTGATATGTTATATGCTACCTTGATGTGTTATAGTAGTAGAGTTCGGTTGTTAGGACCAAAGGGTAGTCAGACACCCCGGATACGTCTGATAGTATGTGATGTTATGATTATATGCTAGCATGATCTGTTATATGTGTTAGGGGTAGTAGGAGGGGAACAGTCCCTGAGTTCGGTTGTTAGGACCGAAGGGTAGTCAGACACCCCAGATACGTCTAATAGTATGTTATGTTATGATATATGTTAGTAGTAGTGGTAGGGGTGAAATAGTCCCCGAGGTTCGGTTGTTAGGACCAAAGGGTGGTCGGCACCCCAGAATGGCCGCACGGGTAGGACGGCACCCCAGAATGGCCGTACCGGGTAGGTCGGGCACCCCAGAAATTCTTGACAAGTATTGTATGTTATATGATTGTATGGTATGTGGTACTATGGGGGAACTCACTAAGCTTTGTGCTTACAGTTTTCAGTTTTGGTTTCAGGTACCTCTTCATCGAAGGGGAAAGAGCTGGCGCGGTAGCGACACATCATACACATCCACTGTTTTCCGCCTTAATTGATTGTTCTGGGATTTGTACTCTGACATTTAGTTGATTTCATATTTTGGTTTTCAAACACGATATATGATTGTGAAATGATTTGATCAGACAATGTTTTGCTCACAAATGCTTTCCAAAGTATTGATTTAAAAAATGAAATTTTTGGACGTGACATTGGGTTGTTGCATTTGGTTTAATATTCAATGCTTTACAGTTTTCCGAAGTCGGGATATCAAAACTAAAATTTTTCAACTTTTCAGCTATTTGTTTTTGTACTTTGTATTCTGTGAAAATGTTAACACATGCATATCTCATTCGTTTAAACTCGGATTGACATGCGGTTTTTTCCAGAGTGTATTTTAGAGTTTGTATATGATTTTAGACTATAATTTTGTCGATTTTGGTTTCATATTCAATGAGTTACAGACCCCGAAAGATGAGATACCAATATGAATATTTTCAAAGTTCAACCCACTAAGTAGTAAGTAATTACCAAAAAATTCTGTTTTTTCCGGTTCTAAACCCACTTTATCCGGTTCCAACCTACCCACTTAGACGTTTCCAGGCTTTCCGGTTCTAGACCCACTTTACCCGGTACCGTACCGTACCCAGAACCGAACCGGAACCGGTTCCTATATACCAGTCCGGTTTCCGGTTCTACAAAATTGTCACACCCCCAACTCAGAACAGCGGAAACGTCTGGGGGTAGATGGAGTGTGAAACATCCCAAAATACGGTCCAAAATTTTCGTTTTTAATTCATTAAATAAACCAAAAATAACATCATGTAATCATCATAAAACATGTATCTCCAAAAATATCACATCATCTGACAAAATATCAAAATATCATCTCATAAAAAATCAGAGTAAAATATCCCAGGCTATAAAACTATGGTGTTTGTCATGTATGTGACAACCCGAAATTTCCATTCTGAATCAACCATTTGAAGCCAATAGAAGCTAGTCCGGTTTCAATGAATTTCAGACTTTTCCAAATAAGTTTGTGTACATTAGGGTTTACGTTTAAGGAGATATCAGGAGAGTGGATGCTCATGGGATTGTGAAACTTGAGCATTTCAAAACTTCATAATGTTAGAGTCCAATTCCGGAATAAAAATATTTTCTGCCAAAAATATTTCAGGACTATAAATAGATTTCTGAACTAAATTCATTCATTATTCACATTTCCAACTAGAGAAAAGCCGTTTTCTCTCTCACGGATCTTTGAGTTTTCATCCCAAATTGTGAGTACACTTCTCTAGTTGTGTTATAATGCTTGTTTTATGCTTATTAACATAGATTGTATGTCAAATATATGAGATCCGGGAGTTTACCGCCCAAGAACGTTCTTGGGGAGTAAACTCCAAAATGAAGCTTAAAGGCCATCTAGTCCCATTTCCTTGTTAGGTAACTAGCTTAGGATAATATGTATGATCATTTGAGACTAGAAAACAATCAAGAACACCTAGCTTTAGGTGTTTACGGCCCAAGAGTTTCTTGGACCATGAACACCAAATTCAAGGGCTTAAATGTGCCCTAATCACTCCTAAAGCTTAGACTTCAATTAGGACAAGTACCCTAAAGTGTTTAAAGCCTAGAAAACATAAGGAATCACAAGGAAAAAGGAGTTTACAGCCAAGACAAACTCTTGGGCCGTAAACACCTATAAAGGGGTCAAATGACACCCAACTCCTTCCTTAAGCCAAGAGACCAATTTGGGCATGTACCTAAATGAGTTTTGGACTAGCTAACACACTTAGAACACCAAGAGTAAGGGAGTTTACGGCCCAAAAGGTTCTAGGGCCGTGAACTCCATAAAATGGTGCCAAATGGTGCCATAAACTCTTCTAAAGCCAAGTGCAAAAGCCTAGTTAATTTAGAGACTTGAAAACACCATAAAAATCCTCCCAAGGGAGTTTACGGCCGTAAAATCCAAGGGAATATGGTCTCTGGGCCGTAAACTCCCCAAAGGAGTTAATATGGCACCCAAACACTTGTTATAGCCTTGAAACAATTCACCACTAGAGTTGTAATAATTCTAAGCTTCATTTAGAGACTTGGTTGAGAGTTTACGGCCAGGAGTTTACTCCCCTGGGCCGTAAACTCCAAAGAATATGGTCATTAGACCTTAAACTCCCATTAGGGGCACTGCACTCCTTTGTTGCAACCCATTAGCCTCCTAGCACTTGACCAAAAGTGTTTTCCTCGCATTTAAATGTTTATACTTGTATAATTAGTGTTTTAATCACTAATTATTTATATACATATGTTTTCATATGTAATTAGGATCATTGTGCGTGTCTAAGTCTTCACTTGACACCAAGCACTTGTCCGATCCTTCCATACGATAACAATCCGTTCAATTACAGTCGCTTACTGCAGGTGAGTTCATACCCCTTAACTAATGTTTTAAACTATTTTTAAATGTTTTATGGGGGGGATACAAGTAGAATCATGCTACTTATTATATCAATCACATGTGATTAATAAGTAGAATTATGCTAGTTATTACATCAATCACATGTGCTTAATATACAACATTCAAACGATTTGGCTACACATTAGCCGTTTTACCAAACAGTTTCCTTCAAATGATTTTTATAAACATTTTATATGTTTTAAACTCCTTATTACACTGTACATCTTACTCTGTATATTACATTTCAAACTTATTTACAATTGTGTTTCAAATAAATGATTCTTTATACTTAAACTGTTTTATCAAACTTATGCCTTCAAACTGTTTTATAGATTGACATCAAGTCGATCATTTCTTAAAATAATATTTATGTTCAAATGTTTTACAAAACTTATTTATGCTTTTATATTATAAATTGCATGCCTCTATATGTATAGTTATATAAGAAATATTTAAAAGACTTAGGAAGGCTATCCACCCTATTTCCTTTTCGCGCTTGAGATGTGGTCTGGTGGGATATCGGGTACTCGTCCGAAGGTCGTTTAAATATTAGTTATATATCATGTGTACATATATAGTCATAAAAGGTCCTTCCAGTTCATTCCATGCCCTTGGGTAGCAAGGGTATACATCCATGTCTATACGTACCAGATAGATTACTAGTAAACTACCATAGGGGTAGTTTAGGAAGATACTAGAACTATTACTAGAACGCGATACCATACAATGAGTCAGTTCATTCATGAGTCTATACTTGCTAGATAGAGAGCACGTACGCTACAGCTAGAACATTACAGTACATTACTATACTTGCCAGATAGAGAGCACGTACACTACAGCTAGAACATTACAGTACATTACTATACTTGCCAGATAGAGAGCACGTACACTACAGCTAGAACATTATAGTACATTACTATACTATTACATGATCACACTTACATAAGTACAATTACATGATCACATCTACATGAGTACACTTACAAGAATTACTAGTACATTTTATATGTATAGATTCTGTTATATAATCCTCATTCTTATCTTTACCTTGTGATTCAATCACATAATCGACGAGATAGATTGGATTTAATATCCTAGTACCCAAGGATACATTGCGGGACTGACCATTCCTAGAATCTCTGCTAGCTACAGAGGTAAAAGCACATCCACGGATGTCAACGGTTGATACCATTACAGGTATACTTTTGGGGACTGACTATTCCTATACCCAACTGTTAGCAACAGAGGTAAATGTACATCCACGGATGTCTTCAGTTAACACTGTTATTTGCCCTAGTACCGAAGGGAAATACTATCACAGTTAGGTCTTGGTAGAAGACTACATTCAGAACAGTTAGGTCTTGGTAGAAGACTACATTTAGAACAGTTAGGTCTTGATAGAAGGCTACATGAGAACAGTTAAGTCTTGGTAGAAGACTCCTTTTGTTACTAATAGGAATCATAGGGATTTCTAGGGTTTTTCAAACGTTTACAGTTGTATTACAAACATTTTCAATACTTACAATTCATATACTTACAAATTCTTACATACAAATTCATACATACAAATACTTACTTACAAATAAAGACACTAAATACTTATGATCTCACCAGCTTTAAAGCTGATACTTGCTTTCAAAATTACTTGTATCCTCAGGTCATCATAAACAGGTACCGATGCAAGGAGAAAGGAAGATGGAGCTGTTCAAGACTCATCTTTCATTTTGATTTATGCTTTAGTGTTTATCAAAATTTGACATAACACATGTATAATAATTATATTATTAATGCAATGGATGATGTTGTTGCTTGTTTACTACTTTTCATTGTTGTGATACTGTACATGACGTCCTCCACCCTAGAACGTTTCCGCCGTTCTTGGTTTTGGGGTGTGACAATGTAATCATCTCGAGCCCTTCCCTTTGCTAGCAGATGTACCTAAAACCAAAACCGAAAACTATAAGCACGAAGCTTAGTGAGCTCCCCCAAACTACCGCATACCATACACATACATATAACATATAACATATAACATATCTTTAGGACTCCGCCCAGCTGCATCGGGACGAACCCGACATTGGCTTACCCGACATCGGACTCCTGCCCAACATCGATCTCACCCCTACATCAGGCTTACCCTGGCATCGGGCTTACCCTGGCATACACACTGCATATCATATATCATAAACACATAATATAATTATATAACATACATCAGGCTTGCTCTGGCATCTGACCGAAGACCATAACATTTAACACAAAACATATAAATTAACATACATCGGGCTTGCTCCGACATCAGACCTAGGCCCAGAACGCATAACACATAAGATGCATGAATCATAAAGACATCAAGCATACATAAATACTTCTCGGGACCGCCCCAACATCAGATCGAAGTCCGGGACATGTACTCTACATCGGGCTAGCCCCGACATCAGAACGAAGCCTGGCACATACTAATATACATAAACAGGTCGTCATTGGTGCCTTCGACCCGTTCCTACTGGAGGAAAACTCACCTCACAAAGTGGATGCTGAACTCGTGCATGAGAAATCTCTAATGGATGATCTCACGACTCCTCGGTTAACTCTATACAATAATACTTAGTCAGAAATCTGAGAATCCTTCAAAGGGTAAATGACCGATATACCCCAGGTCAAGGTCAAAGTCAAAGTCAACTCCCAGTCGAATCAACTCGTCGAGTTACCTACTAACTTGTTGAGTTCCTATGCCATTCAGACTCATAATAAACCAAGTCAACCTGTCGAGTCCCTTCACAAACTCGTCGAGTTCTGCATTATACGGGATCGGGACAAAACAGCTCGACTCAACGAGTTGGTCTCTCAACTCGCCGAGTTCCACAAATCAGAACACACCGAAATCTCGTTCCAACTCGACCCGTTCTTTCACAATTTGTCGAGTTCTTCCTATCAAATCATCGGAACATTTCCGGGCAACTCGTCGAGTACCTCCTTGAATTCGACGAGTTACTCAGTCTTCCTTACTCAAAATCCTTGACCAACTCATCGAGTCATCTCCTAAACTCACTGGGTTGGTCCAAAGTCAGACAAGTAGAGAGTTACGATCCGACATGCCGATTTGGATATCCAACTCTCCGAGTCCCATCAAGCCGAAACTCATTCCGTCGATTCTAATAGATTCTGTGACAACCCGAAATTCTGCATTGTAAAGTCAATCATTTCAATCTAAAGTTAGACTTGTTTCTTCTACCTTTTAGCCATAGTAAAGGTCTTTTTGAGAGTTTGTAATCTTAGTGTAATGTATGAATGGGTGTTAGAATGTGTTTACTTAAAGTCGGAGGAATTAACTCGGTTCAGAAAACCACTCACAAGGTGTGTACAACCGTACACCACCTTCCATATATATGGGAACAACCTCTTTTCTCCTCACTTCTTCTCTTCCCAGCTGTGAACACTCTCATTCTCTCTCAACTATCATCGACCTTGAACACTCTAAAGCTCCAAAAATGTAAGTATTTCAACCTTAAACTTCTTATACTTGAAAGACCACTAGATCCAAGCCATGATTCTTCATGTTTCAGCATCACCTTCATGATCTTGAATGGTGTACGATCGTGAACCCTTCATAGGTTCATTGGCCGTACACACCCAAACACGGTTCCAAATCATAAGAAATCCACCATTTGACTTGTTGTTTACCTCATTGCACGACTAGACCTAGTTTCCCCAGGGATCAGTTACCTCTTTTGCATGTTTCTTCCATGAGTGTACGGCGGTACACTCATCGGACGTGAACCCCTTGTGTGGCCGTAAATCCCCTTAATGTAATCACATGTGATTGTAACACTTCAATCTTAGTGTTTCCTAGTCCCTAGGGTGGTTTCCTTGCATGATTAGTTTTATATACATATATGTGTCATTATATGCTTAATATGATCCGTTTGTGCTCGAGGCTTCACTTGACACTTAACATTCTATACCGATCTTACATTCGAATCACTCACTACATGTGAGTTCATACCCCTAACTTACCTTTTAAATGATTTTAAAAGGTTTTATGGGCGGGGTAATACAAGTAGAACATTATAGTTATTACATTAATCATATGTGATTAATAACTATCAAGCGGATGAAATTCTTATACTTCATGATGTTTTATCAAGCAAACTATTTCAAAACATTTTGTAGCACCTGGTTCCTGGTATGTATTTTATTCAATGTATTTTGCATTTTGGCATGGGACTCGGCAAGTTGAAGGCCCAACTCGTCGAGTAGGAGCGGGTTTGGACACGGGACTTAAGTGGCGGACTTGTCAAGTCGGCGACCAGACTCGACGAGTAGGCTCTGACTGGACAAAACCCTAATATGAGGGTTTACACCCTATTTAATCATCTCTTTCAGCCACCACTCGTCCCTATTGCTCCTAGAAACCCTCCATAGCAAACGCTAAGTGTTTTGGTGCAAGAGCTAAGGCTTTTAAGTGATTTTGTGGGTTTTGACCTCAAGGAAGAAGGAAGAGCATAGAAGGATCAAGAGGAGACTGAAGGATTCAAGTTTGGTTCATCATTTGAAGTCTTTGAAAGGTACAAAGTTTGTACCTTGCTTTCTTGTTTGTTAGATCCCTTTTGGGGGAAGATTTAGGGCTTTTTAAGCCATATGAGGTGGCCAACCATGATTGCAAACATGGTTGGGGGTCAAGACTTCGGATCTAAGTCTTGGGAGGAGTCACAAGGCAGATTTAAGTTGCATTTGCACCCAAGGAAGGTCCCATGCAACAAAAGATCCATTTCAGATCCTTTTAGGCTCAAAAGTCCCATGCATGCACGTAAAGTTCGTAACTTTACGTGCTAGATCGAGCTTAGGGGCTTGGATCTATCATTTGGTCAAGTGTTGTACATTAGAAATCGGGGATTTAGGGTGTGGACGTTATCCACTTGGCGAGTCCGTTCTTGGGGCTCGACAAGTCCAAGGCATTAAGTCACATATCTGTTGAGGGTCAAAAAAACTCAGTTGGGTGTTAGAAGGCTTGTAGCAGGTCAGAAGGAGTGACCCAACACATTGAACTTAGTTTTAGACATGGAGTTCATCGGACTCGACGAGTGCTAGAACAGAATCGGCGAGTCCAAGGCAATATCCTTATGGCTGAAGATGAACTCGACGAGTTGTTCACACAACTCGGCAAGTCAAGGTCAGGACTTGTTCATCAGATGAAGGTGAACTCGACGAGTAGTTCATACAACTCGACGAGTCGGATGAAGGTTCATTCGATGCTCGTAAAGAAGAGGAACCTGTCGAGTCGTTACCAAACTCGACAAGTCGAGTCGTGGATAAGGACGGGTAAAAGGTTAGGGACTCGACGAGTTGACGGCCCAACTCGGCGAGTCAGGTCAACTTGAAGTTGACTTTGACTGGACTTGATCTACCCTGTTTAGGGTTGCACGTTCTATGTGCTGACTTGAAGGTTGTCGTATAGGGATCTAGGTGTCGAAGGGAGTTGACTTGTACGACGAGGATAGTTCAAACATTGCACGACATTGAGGTGAGTTACCTTCTAGTAGGGGTGGGTCTAAGGCCACAATGTCGGCCCACCAAAGAGGGCTATTTAGAAGATGATTGTCTTTGTGATAATTATCTTGGTCCGGTTATGTGCTTTGGTCATGAGACTTATCTGTATGATATGTTATGTGTATAGTAAGGATTAGTTTCCCTAACAGCGATCCTTAGGACCGAGGGGTAGGTTAGTTCCCGGATATGCCTGACTGTATGTTTATATCTTGGTGTTGTGTGCTAATGGTAGGGGGTGGAATAATCCCTAGTTATCAGTTGAAAGATACCGATGATGTTTACCGGTTGAAAGATACCGATGATGACTACCGATTAAAGATACCGATGATGATTACTAGTTGAAAGATACCGATGATGATTACCGGTTGAAAGATATCGATAGAAGTTACCGGTTGAAAGATACCGACGATATTGTATGTTATGTGGTATGATGGGGGAACTCATTAAGCTTTGTGCTTACGGTTTTAGTTTTGGTTTCGGGTACCTCTTCGTCTAAGGGGAAGGAGCCGGCGGCGTAGCATCGCATCACACACACACACACATGATTCCGCATCGAACTTTTTGGGATTGTACTCTGATTTTTATTGTACTAACGGTATGGATTTTTGAGACATGACTTTACGATTTCCTTTATTGGCAATGTTTTGGTGTTACGACTTATGTTATACTTAATTTAAAATGAAATTTTTGGGCTTGAATTTTGGGATGTTACAAGTTGGTATCAGAGCCCTGGTTTGAGGGATTCAGACACATCCTCGGGGGTGTCTGGACTCAAACCGAGGGACTAAAAGATTTTTAAAAGGAAAATGGTTTTCTAAAATCTAAATGGAGGGATTTTAAGAAAGACAAGGTGTGTGATGCAAGCGACCGGTCGGGCTCAAGTAAGTTTTCCCTAAGATACCCATACTTGCTATGTTATGTTATATGGTTTTGATTCAGAGAACTGCATGCTATAATAGGACTAAGGATCTAGGAGGATGCCTTGTGTGTCTGATATATGATTCTGAGAATTGCATGCTAGTTAGGACTAAAGGTCTAGGGAGGATGCCTTATATTCCTGTTGTATGAGTTGTATGCTAGGACTGTTTATTCAGCAATAGGATGACATGTGTAGGTTATGCATGGTTTGGTTACTCAATGCACGAATGCTGCTTGCTTTGTGCTACAGGGGGTCCTGACCATCTTCAACTCGCTAAGGAACGAATATGTAACAGTATCCGCAAGCTATTTAGGGGGAGGTGGTGGGGACTCCTGGTGCAGCTGATGGCGGAGGGTAGGTCGGAAAGTGCCTTAGGGAAGCCTAGGATGAGGTTAGTGGAAACGGTATCGGTAAAAGGGACTTTGTGAAGTCGAAGCAATCCTTGAGGAAAGTATGGGTAGATGTGGAAGGTAGTATAGGCCCGTACTACTGAAAGCAAAGGATCCGTACTTGAATCAAGGTAGGCCTAGATGAAACCTGGAAACTTGGAAAGTGTGTGAGACCTCTAGAAAGTATATGTGACCATGACATTTGTATCTTTATTTTCAGAATGGTGGTTATGCGGCATGGAGCGGGAGGTTCAGGATTTGGGTCAGGATCGGGCTCGGGTGTAGGATCCAAGCATGTGGATGATGGGTTACGCGATTTCATCGCATCCGAGATCACGAGAGGTATCCTTGATGCGACACCGGTTATCTTTGGGTCGATCAAGGATGGGATCATTGAGATGATGGAGGATCGCATCAGGGCGTTCAGGAGTGACTTGGCGACCAGCCAGTCAGGAGCATGCACATTGTCCTTTAAGGACTTCAGAGGGAGTGGTGTGCCGGATTTCCATGGGGTGAAAGACCCCATTACTGCTAGGGATCGCAGACATCGAGTCTGCGTAGCTGACAAGTTTATGCCCGGAAGGGTCGAATGTCCGTTTCGCTGCAAGGTGTTTGAGAGACAGGGCCAGAGATTGGTGGGACTCGGTTGATGACTCTCTGGGAGCCTTGGATGTTGAGGCTATGACCTGGTCAGACTTTGTGACCAGATTCAGGGCGGAGTTTACACCAGCTGTGGAGCTTCAGCAGCTGGCCAGGGAGTTCTTGGACATGAGACAAACTACGGAGACTGTGGCGGAGATGACCGCCAAGTTCCGGGAGAGGGCATTGCTGGTGCCCCAGTATGCGGGTGATGAGGACATGAAGAGGACTCGCTACCATGACATGCTACGAGCTGACATCCGGGAGCATGTCAGTTTCTCAGCTTACCCTACCCTGGATTCCATGATTGTCAGGGCTAGGGAGAGAGAGATTGATCTGGAGCACATCCGGAAGAGGAAGGCAGAGGAGGGGCTGACGACGGGGGCTTCAAGGAAGAAGCCCAAGGGATCCGATGGTAGGCCAAAAGGACAGTCAGGACAGGACCGCTGTGGGAAATGCGGTTGGTCACATGAGGGAGCTTGTCGCACTGGGCCGGGTTCAGGATGCTATAAGTGCGGCAAGGTTGGGCATTTTGGTAGAGATTGTATTACCCCTACTCCTCTGATTCAGACATCAGACTTGATTTGCTTTCACTGCAATCAAAGGGGACATAAAAAGGCAAATTGCCGTAGATTGACAGTAGCAGCGGCGCCGACAGTGGCGCCGACTCCAGCGACAACACGGGTTGTGGATGGTCGGAAGGCCAAGTTGGAGGCTCCAGTGGTTCGGAGCCGAGCATTTCAGCTGACAGCCGAGGAGGCACGCGATGCGCCCGATGTGGTGACGGGTATGATTTCTTATTTATGTTCTTATGTTATGTCGTTGTGATTTTGATATATTATGTGCCTTGCTTAGGATCGTTCCATGTGAACGGTATCCCAGTTCAGGTGTTGTTTGATTCGGGTGCCACTCGATCATTTGTCTCTCTTGCGCTTAGCAAGAAGTTTCCGGAGTCTTCGGGCATGTTGGATTGCCCTCTAGAGGTTGAGATTGCGGATGACCGGTTGGTACGAGCGTCAGAGGTCTACCGGGATTGTGTTTTGAGGCTGTTCGAGGAACGTTACCTGGTGGACTTGGTTCCCATACCTTTGCGGGGGAACAAGGTTATTATTGGTATGGATTGGCTGAGCCGCAATGGGGCAGTGATCGACTGCGCGCAGCAGTCAGTACGGATTAGGACGCCTAGTGGGGGAGAGCTAGTGGTTTAGGGAGAAAGGCCACAGCAAGGACCAACTTTATGTTCGGCAGCGTGGGCCAGGCGCTACCTCCATCAGGGTTGCACATGTTATGTTGCCTATGTTATGGATACCCGGGAGGTGGGTAGGGCAACGGTGGGCAATGTGCCCGTAGTATGGGAGTTTGAGGACGTATTCCTCGACGAGTTGCCCGGGGTACCTCTGGAGAGATAGGTCGAATTCAGAATCGACTTAGTCACTGGTGCGGCTCCGATAGCCAAGGCACCGTATCAGTTGGCTCCTCCTGAGATGCAGGAGTTGTCTACATAGCTTCAGGAGCTGTTAGACAGGGGGTTCATTAGACTGAGCAGTTCAGCCTGGGAAGCCCCGATTCTGTTTGTGAAGAAGAAGGATGGGTCGCATCGGATGTGTAAAGATTATCGGGAGCTGAATAAGGTGACGATGAAGAACCGTTACCCACTCCCGAGGATCGATGATCTCTTTGACCAGCTACAGGGATCATCTTGGTTCTCCAAGATTGATTTGCGTTCAGGGTATCACCAGATGAGGGTCAGAGAGGAGGATGTGCAGAAGAATGCCTTTCGAACCCGTTATGGTCACTAAGAGTTTGTGGTGATGTCATTGGAGCTCACCAATGCTCCTGCCGCGTTCATGGATCTCATGAACTGTATGTGCAGGCCGATGTTGGATCGGCCTGTGATAGTTTTCATCGATGACATCTTGGTCTATTCCAAGACGCAGGAGGAGCACGCGGAGTATCTGCGAGAGGTTCTGGAGATTTTGAGAAGGGAGAACTTGTATGCTAAGGTCTCCAAGTGTGATTTCTGGTTGCGCTAGGTGTAGTTTCTTGGGCACCTTGTCAACCAGAACGGGATTTCGGTAGATCCGGCCAAAGTGGAGTCTGTGATGAGATGGGAGGTTTCGAGGTCTCCATCTGAGATTCGGAGTTTCCTAGGATTAGCTGGCTACTATCGGAGATTCATCCAAGATTTCTCCAAGATTGTGGTACCCCTGACCAGGCTAACGAGGAAAGTCGTGGTCTTTCATTGGGGGCCTGAGCAGCAGGCTGCATTTGAGATATTGAGGCAGAGATCGTGCGAGGTGCCGATCTTAACCCTGCCAGAGGTCATGGAGGATTTCGTTGTGTACTGCGATGCGTCCATCTCGGGTTTGGGCACAGTATTGATGCAGAGAGGGCATGTCATTGCTTACGCTTTGAGGCAGCTGAAGCCTCACGAGGCGAACTACCCGACGCATGATTTGGGGCTTGGGGTTGTTGTGTTCGCCCTCAAGATTTGGGTCGTTACCTCTATGGGGTTCGTTGTACGATTTACACGGACCACAAGAGCCTGAGGTATCTCATGGACCAGCCAAATCTGAATATGAGGAAGCGTCGGTGGCTTGATGTGGTAACGGATTATGAATGTGAGATCCTCTACCACCCATGAAAGGCCAATGTGGTGGCCGACGCGCTTAGCCGCAAGGCAGCTCCGATCAGGGATATCTGTCTGAAAATGACAGTGGTGACTCCGATGTTAGAACGGATTCGGGAGGCCCAACAGGAGCCCATGAAGGAGGAACATCGGAAGAGCGAGTGGAATGTGGGGCAGGTTTCCTCCTTCGACTATGACAACTAAGGATTACTGACACTACACCGCAGGGTGTGGGTGCTGTACCACGGGGGTGTGCGCCAAATTTTGATGGAGAAGGCGCACAAATCTCGATTCTCCATTCATCCCGGGCGACGAAGATGTATAGGGATCTTCATCTGTACTATTGGTGGCCCTGCATGAAGCCGGATGTGGCATGGTACGTGGAGCGGTGCTTGACATGCAGGAAGGTCAAGGCCGAGCATCAGAGACCTCACGACAAGATGTAGCCGTTGGATATCCCGCTGTGGAAATGGGAAGACAGTACGATGGATTTTATCATAAAGCATCCAAGGACTGCACGAGGATGGGATTCGATTTGGGTCATCGTCGATCGGTTGACCAAGAGCGCCCACTTTATTCTGATTTAAGAGAGTAGTTCGGCTGAAAAGCTGGCCGACGTCTATATCAGGGAGGTGGTGGCGCAGCACGGGGTGCTAGTGTCGGTGGTTTTAGCCAGAGATGTTCGGTTCACTTCCAGGTTTTGGAAGAAGTTTCATAACGAGTTGGGTACTTATCGGCATTTTAGCACTGCCTTCTACCCATTGACAGATGGTCAGAGTGAGCGAACCATCCAATCTTTGGAGGACATGTTGCGGGCGTGTGTCTTAGACTTCGGAGGTAGTTGGGATACACACCTTCCGTTGGCTGAATTCTCGTACAACAACAGCTATCACGTGAGTATCGATCGTCCTCCCTTCAAGATGTTGTATGGGAGGAAGTGCAGGACCCCAATATGCTGGGGCGAAGTTGGCCAGAGGGTCATGGGGAGCACCGAGGTGGTGCTCAAGACAACAGAGAGGATTCAGCAGGTCCGGAGTAGGCTTCAGACTGCTCAAAGTCGGCAGAAAAGTTATGCTGATAAGCATCAGACAGACCTGGAATTCCAGGTCGGAGATATGGTTCTCCTGAAGGTGTAGCCATTGAAGGGTGTCATCCGATTCAGGAAACGGGGCAAGTTGGGCCGCAGATACATTGGGCCTTTCAGAGTTAACACCCGAGTGGGCAAGGTGGCATACGGGTTGGATCTGCCAGCCGAACTCAGTCAGATCAACATCACGTTCCACTTCTCCCAGCTGCAGAAGTGCCTGGTAGACGACTCAGCAGTGGTACCCTTAGAGGATATTTAGGTCGATGGCACCCTGAATTATATTGAGCGGCCAGTGGCGATCTTCGGCCGGAAGTCGAAGGATCTGAGGAACAAGAGGGTGGAGCTAGTAAAGGTACAATGGTAGCACCAGAAGGGCTCAGAGTGGACTTAGGAGCCGATGGATGAGATGATGGAGCATTACCCAGAACTTTTCTTGGAACGAGGAGGAAACTTCGAGGACGAAGTCTGAAATAAGTGGGGGAGATTTCTAGCACCCGGTTCCTGGTATACATTTTATTTAATGTATTTTGCATTTTTAGCCTGGGACTCGGTGAGTTGAAGGCCCAACTCATCGAGTAGGAGCAGGTTTGGACATGAGAGTTAAGTGGCGGACTCGTCAAGTCGGCAGCCAGACTCGACGAGTAGGCTCTCACTTGACAAAACCCCTAATCTGATGGTTTGCACCATATTTAATAATCTCTTTCAGCCACCACTCGTCTCTATTGCTCCCAGAAACCCTCCATAGCAAACCATAAGTGTTTTGGTGCAAGAGCTAAGGCTTTTATGTGAATTTTGTGGGTTTTGACCTCAAGGAAGAAGGAAGAGCATAGAAGGATCAAGAGGAGACTGAAGGATTTGAGTTTGGTTCATCATTTGCAGTCTTTGAAAGGTATAAAGTTTGTACCTTGCTTGCTTGTTTGTTAGATCCATTTTTGGGGAAGATTTAGGGCTTTTTAAGCCATATGAGGTGGCCAACCATGATTGCAAACATGGTTGGGGGTCAAGACTTCGGATCTAAGTCTTGGGAGGAGTCACAAGGAAGATTTGGGTTGCTTTTGCACCTAAGGAAGGTCTCATGCAACCAAAGAGCCATTTTAGAGTCTTTTAGGCTCAAAAGTCCCATGCATGCACGTAAAGTTCGTAACTTTACGTGCTAGATCGAGCTTAGGGGCTTGGATCTATCATTTGGTCAAGTGTTGTACATCAGAAATCGGGGATTTAGGGTGTGGAGGTTATTGACTTGGCGAGTCCGTTCTTGGGGCTCGACGAGTCCAAGGCATTAAGTCCCATATATGTTGAGGGTCAAAAGAATTCAGTTGGGTGTTAGAAAGGTTGTAGCAGGTCAGAAGGTGTGACCAAACGCATTGAACATAGTTTTAGACCTGGAGTTCATGGGACTCGACGAGTGCTAGAACAGAATCGGCGAGTCCAAGGCAATATCCTTATGGTTGAAGATGAACTCGATGAGTTGTTCATACAACTCGGCGAGTCAAGGTCAGGACTTGTTCATCAGATGAAGGTGAACTCGACAAGTTATTCATACAACTCGACGATTCGGATGAAGGTTCACTTGATGTTCGTAAAGAAGAGGAACTCGTCGAGTCGTTGCCAAACTCGACGAGTCGAGTCATGGATAAGGGCGGGTATAAGGTTAGGGACTCGACGAGTTGACGGCCCAACTCGGCGAGTCGGGTCAACTTGAAGTTGACTTCGACTGGACTTGATCTACCTTGTTTAGGGTTGTACGTTCTGTGTGCTGACTTGAAGGTTGTCGTATAGGGATCGAGGAGTCGAAGGGAGTCGACTTGTACGCCGAGGATAGTTCAAACACTACACGACATTGAGGTGAGTCACCATCCAGTAGGGGTGGGTCTAAGGCCATAATGCCGGCCATCAAAGAGTGCTATTTAGAAGAACGATTGTATTTGTGGTAATTATCTTGGTCTGGTTATGTGCTTTGGTCATGAGACTTATCTATATGATATGTTATGTGTATAGTAAGGATCAGTTTTCCTGACAGCGGTCCTTAGGACCGAGGGGTAGATTAGTACCTGGATATGCCTGAATGTATGTTTATATATTGTTGTTGTATGCTAGTGGTAGGGGTGGAATAGTCCCCAGTTACCGGTTGAAAGATACCGATGATGATTACCGGTTGAAAGATACTGATGATGACTACCGGTTGAAAGATACCGATGATGACTACCGGTTGAAAGATACCGATGGAAGTTACCGATTGAAAGATGCTGACGATATTGTATGGTATGTGGTATGATGGGGGAACTCACTAAGCTTTGTGCTTACGGTTTCAGTTTTGGTTTTAGGTACCTCTTCGTCTAAGGAAAAGGAGCCGGCAGTGTAGCATCGCATCACACACACACACATGATTTTGCATCGGACTTTCTGGGATTGTACTCTGATTTTTTATTGTACTTACGATATGGATTTTTGAGACATGACTTTACGATTTCCTTTATTGGCAATGTTCTGGTGTTATGACTTATGTTATACTTAATTTAAAATGAAATTTTCGGGCTTGAATTTTGGGATGTTACACATTTTATCAAACTCTTATATATGCTAAACTCTTTATCAAACTCTTTTAAACTTATATATTGTCAAAATCATGTCTATATAGATATAGTTATATAAGTAAGGTTGAAAGGACTTAGGACTGATAAGTCGCTTTATTTCCTGTTCCTTGTTTGGTTGTGGACTTAGGGTATCAGTTGTTTGTCCGAGGGTCGTTTAAATCTTAGTTATATATTATGTATATGTGTACAGATATAAAATCTTTTACCTCGGTTCAACACCATTGGGTAGCAAAGGTATACAAAAATACTCAGTCATTCAAACAACATTACTAATAAACTATAATAGGTATAGTTTAGAGGTCTACTACTCACTATTTCTAGTACAATGAAATATACAAGCATTAGTTCATACATGAGTCAGTTCAAACATACTATAACAAGAAACAGAAGGAACATACTATACACTATACAAAGAGAACATACTATACACTACACAAAGAAAACATACAATACACTAGAATAGATAGAGCATACTATACATATACAAGAATTCTATAACATTAATGTGAGCCACTATTTCATGGAATGGCAATATACTGCTGTGTCACGTTTTATAACCAGAGTCTCCTGAAGGGAGAGCATGAATTTGTTTATAGATCTATACTGTACTGACCGTCCTACACCTTGATGCTAGCTACAATGGGACCTGCAGGTCTACGGGTAACAAATGTCATAACATTTCGACGTCTTCGAGCATCGTGTTTTACTAGTCGATCAAGAATGGTTACAATCATATCACATTTTACCTTAATTAACAATTGTTTTAAGGTAGTTAGTACAACAGTAGTTACTATATACAACACTACAGTACATCATTATTTTTCCCATTGCATTCACTCTGTGATCTTCTCACAATAGAAATGTAAACTATATTTTGGTAATGATAGTCATACTTGGGGAAAACACTCACTTTTACAAACAAACAACATGTAGAACATCCGGGTCTTGGTAGAAGGCTACATTTCTAGTAGAAAATATAGGATTTTCTAGGAGTTACAAACATTTACTACAAACACTTGCAAACATTTACAACACAATCTTACTAAAAACATTTACAAACACTTTCATCAATCTTATACATCAAATGACACTAAAATACTTATGAACTCACCAGCTTAAATGTTGATAAACTCTTTCAAAATAACTTGTATTCTCAGGTCACCAGTAGACATGTACAAATGGCCAGGTTTTTGAGAAGACGGGGTACTTTCAAGACTCGTCTATATTTTGATTATTCATTTTTGGTATCTTATTATTATTGCACAGAACATACTTGTATTGAATTATACTATTAATGAAATTGATGATGTTGTTGCTTGTTTACTATTATGCATTGTTATGGTACTGTACATGACGTCCTCCGCCCTAGAACATTTCTGCCGTTCAGGTTTTGGGGTGTGACAGATTGGTATCAGAGCTTTGTTTATAGTGAATTTAGTATATCAACCCATAAAAGAAATACAAACTATAAACACATTGGGATTAAAATACTCTAACCAAGAGTTTATACCTTTAAATAATAAAATATTTAACCAAAGTATGCATACCTGCATTCATACTAAATCAGTGTCACACTCTGACAGAACAAAAGTATTGCGATTGTTGAACATCACGAGTAGGCTTGGGGACATATGCTCAGATCTGGGAGTGATATAGCCTGATCAACTATCTATTTCCGAGAAATGATCAACATGTGCCTAGGAATGGTTGTGGTGTTGCAGCAAGTCTAAAAACTTACCAACACTACCAAAATGAAAACTTTAGAATAGAACATAAACTTAAAATACTATACGAGTATTTTGTGTTACTATAATTTCTTATTTGAGAACTAAAAGGTCTTTACTAGTAGGTCAATAGTTGCTGAGTGGATACACTAAGGTTGTATGTGACCAGAGTGTCATAGACTTAGAATCTGTGACCTTTGCTTTATTTCATGTTCCTTATTTGGTTGTGGATTTGGAATTAGGGTCACTTATTCGAAGGTCTATACTGTTTTTATTACATATAACTAGGATGCACTACGCGAGTATTGAGGTAATTGATAAGGATCACCTTATAATTATCTTAAGTAGTACATCTATTAACTATCTCTTTTATCCCTATTATCGCGTAGATAACATGGCTGGATTCAATCTCCCTGGCGACCCGTACTTTCCCAACGAAGGTAATGGTGGATGGCTCGACGCAGAGCCAGAAGACAATCAGGTAATTCCATTGGATGACGAATTTGTAGAGAACTTTCCAGAGGGTTCTGACTCCAAGCCAAAAGTCAATAATCTACCCCTGGTGGCTCCTATCCCAAATCCTAACCCTCGTCTAGGATTTCAAGGCCCCACACCTCTGTGGGCAACAAACTTGAACCGATGGAGTCACGAGCAGGGTCAACCCTTACCCTACAACGGAGACCAAAGCTTCTACAATCTGAGCCAGGGAGCCTCAATAGACAGAGTCCTGCCTATCATGGTTCGCATGGTTGCTAGAATTGATGAGCAGGGTAGGGTGGCCATCGACCGAATCATGGAAGTTGATGCCGATGCGGGAGTCAATACAGTTCACATTCGCCATCTGGAAACTACTCATAGAAGAACTCAGAACCAAAATGCAGCCCTGCAGAGGGAATTTACTAAAACCCAAGATGAAGTCAGGAGACTCCGAGCACGTCAGGCAACGTTTGAAAGGCACATGCTAGACATGGGGCATCATATGGCAGAATCAAGGACTCATTCGAGTGGTTCTTATTGTAGATAGAGCCTACTCTACTTTCTCTTTTGGATATAACTTAGGTATATGTAAAAGCCCTAGTTTTAATTTCCTGTCTATGATAAGACTTTGAACTTGTTATTCTATTAAGGCCTTAGTGTTGCCAAAATTTTCTTTATATGGTTTAATGTAAGACCTACCTCTAGTTCATTTTCCTGAATTTATTACATCATTAATACCAATATTATTGACAGATATCTAATCTTTTAGGAAATTCTTATCCAGATGCTTTCATCCTTCTATTCTTAAAATCTTCATAAAGTCGTACTCTCATCTGTTTTGTTGGGTTATGGCGATTTAGTCCATGGACCACTCTCATTATACTTACAATTGATACTTACTATCATCTTCATCTTTGTAAACTTTTAGTTGAACAATGCCTCCATGAAGAGTGACAAGGCGTAATCCTCCGATAACTCCAAGTCAACCACCACCTTCTCCACAATACAATCATGTAGCTCTCCAAGCTACGGTATCTGCGGCTGTTGCAGCAGCTTTAGCTCAATTCAGCGGGAGTGGTGCAGCTGTGCAATCTACTCAAGGTGATGCTCTCGTGCGCTCTAGGGAGTGTCCGTATAAGGACTTCACCAACTGCAAACCCAGGTCCTTTAACAGAACTGGTGGAATCATTTCCCTCTCACAATGGTTCGAGAAGATGGAGTCGGTCTTTGAGATCTGCTCCTGTCCGGAAGGAAGCAAAGTAAAACTTGCTGCCTGCACCTTCTCAGACAGAGCGTTAACATGGTGGAATAGCCATGTCAAGTCACTTACTCTGATAGTGGCTAATGCTATGGACTGGGAAGCTCTGAAGGAGCTCATGATTGAAGAATAATGCCCGAGGGGCGAGGTTTAGAAACTTGAACTGGAACTCTGCAGCCTAACCATGAAGGGCTCCGACATAGTTTCCTACACTGCCAGATTCAACGATCTGGTGGCACTATGTCCAGGAATGGTCCCTACTAAGGGAAAGAAAATTGAGAGGTATATCTGGGGGCTGGTGCCTCCATATCAGGGGAATGTCTTAGCTTCAAACCCCACTACCTTCGACAGTGCCAAACGGCTGGCACAACGACTCATTGATCACGGAGTCCGCACACCATCAACAACAACTATCACTGTCCCAGAACCATCCAAAACCGCTGACAACAAGCGGAAGTTTTGGGATAAAAAAAAGAACAAAAGCGGCACAAAAATCTGCCAAAAAGCAGCAGGTCGTGGCTGTTCATGCTGTGATAACACCTACTGCTACTGCACCGACGAAGCAGTATGCTGGAAGTTTGCCCAAATGCGACAAGAGCAACTCCCACCACAATGGACCCTTCGGGGACATGCAGTGCTTTAACTGCAACAGGAAAAAGGCACACTGCCTGTTTTTGCAAGTCTCCGACAAGGCCGATCAACCAAGTCCCCCGCGTTGGTATGGGTCAGGCTTGCTACGGATGTGGTGAGGTGGGACACTACAAAAGGAACTACCCGAAGGCAGGTAACGCGGGGGGAGTAGGAAGAGTTTTGGCTATAGGCCACGAGGAATCAGTAGCCGACCCCACGGTGGTCACTGGTATGTTTCTCCTCGATAAATCTTATGCATGCATACTGTTTGATAGTGGAGCCGAAAGGAGTTTCGGGAATCATAAATTTGCTCAGTTGCTTAAACAAAAACCTTGTGCATTGAAAGAACCGTTCACTGTAGAAATGGCTAACAGAAAGACAGAGAGCACTAGCAGTATATACACAGGAAGTACTCTAACTCTAGATAACCATTCATTCCCAATCAACCTCATGCCGGTCTCAATTAAATGTTTCGACATCATAATCAGCATGGATTGGTTGAGTCTTCATCGTGCAGACATCATGTGATATGAAAAATTCTTTCATCTTAATCTAGCATCTCACGAAACTCTAGTTATCTATGGCGACAAACCCGACATGAACCTTCGCATCATCTCGATTATACAATCCTAGAAGTACTTATGAAAGAAATGACATCCATTCCTTGCTCATGTTGTCGAAATGAGCCAAGTGATGAAAGACATAAAGAACATCCCAGAAGTACGCGACTTTCCCGATATCTTTCCAGAAGAACTACTAGGATTGCCACCACATCGTCAAGTCGACTTCAGAATCGACTTAATTCCAGGGGCTACCATAGTAGCCAAATCGCACTATCGTCTAGCACCAGCTGAGATGCAGGAGCTATCCAGTCAACTTAACGAACTGGTTATCAAGGGCTTTATTAGACCAAGCTTCTCGCCCTGGGGAGCATCGTTCTTGTTCGTGAATAAGAAAGACGGATCGTTCTGTATGTGCATCGACTACCGAGAACTAAACAAGCTTACTGTCAAGAATCGTTACCCTCTACCTTGCATAGACGACTTGATCAATCAACTGCAAGGGGAGAATTACTTTTCAAAGATTGATCTGAGATCCGAGTATCACCACTTACGAATGCTAGAGAAGGATGTTCCCAGGACTGCCTTCCAAACTCGTTATGGACACTACGAGTTTGTAGTGATGTCATTCGGATTGACAAATGCACCTACAGTATTCATGGACTTAATAAATAGGGTTTGTCGTCCTTACTTGGATCAGTTCGACATTGTATTCATCTATGACATACTTATCTACTCTCGTAATAAGGAGGAGCATAGTAAACATCTACAACATATCTTAGAAACACTACGGTCAGAGAAGCTCTACGCAAAGTTCTCAAAGTGTGAATTTCGGCTCCGAATAGTCGAATGGGTCACGTAGTTAGCAAAGAAGGAATTTATGTGGACCCTTCCAAAATTAAGGCCATTGAGAACTGATCAGCACTGAAGATGCCTACAGAAATTCGTCAATTTCTAGGCCTCGCATGCTACTATCGTAGGTTCATACAGAACTTTTCTAGGATCACAAAACCGCTCACCACATTGACCCAGAAGGGCGTGGCCTTTGACTTGGAAGAAAAATAAGAAAAGGCGTTCCAAACGCTAAAGCGAGCCTTATGCAGCGCATCGATACAATCCCTCCCAGAAGGGATAGAAGACTTCGTGGTTTATTGCGATGCATCCAACCAAGGACTCGGCTGTGTCCTTATGCAACGAGGTAAAGTCATCGCCTATGCCTCAAGATAGCTAAAGACACACGAGGACAACTACACAACACATGATCTTGAGTTAGGAGCAGTGGTATTTGATATGAAGATCTAGAGACACTACCAGTATGGTACAAAAAACACTATCTTTACAGACCACAAAAGCCTCCAACACATTCGACCAGAAGGAGCTCAATATGAGACAGCAGCGGTTGGTCGACCAACGACGGAAACGTCGACCAACAACCAATGACGGAAACGTCAGGGTTGCAACGTTTATAATTGGAACCATATCGAACATTCATAAATTAATATTTTACAAACTTTGGTTTTGTAAACATTATTAAAATATAGTAATTTTCAATTACGAAACATTAAAATAAACCAAACTCGTAACAAAGGAAAGGAAATACAATTTCCTTGGAACCTGTGTTCTACCTCCGGCTTCTTAGTTACCAGAGAATACACATTTTAAAAATAGGTCAACAAAATTTGTTAGTGAGATCCACAGGTTTTTGACTCTATAGATTTTATATAAAATAAGTTTCATAAAACCTAGAAGATTTGTAAAAAGATGTTCGTAACAAAAATGGTATCGATATGATCCGAGTGAGACGTATACTTGTAAACCGATGCAAGCATTTATGTCAACTTAATTATAATACATAAGTAATAATCGACATCTCTTTGCGATGTGTAATATAAAGTGTCTATTTTATATAAATAAACACAAACAAATCGGTCAACGGCGAAGCGTTATACTACATACAACCTTGGCGAAGTTTGTATTAGTATTTATGTATGTGAGATTTTGTGGAGTAAATAACTGATCTATGACTTGTTCAAGCCTCTGTGAAGTACAATAAGGTGCTTGTTGTCCCAACGACGCATCATCAACGTTGCGATAAAAGAATAAGATAAAAATAAGAAGTTATCGTCCGATTTGTCTCGTCATACGAATGTTGTAACTAACAACCATACGGACGAGGGTGTCATAAACTCCAACAATCCCAATATTTGGAAACATAATGTCATAAAAGAAATTTTACAAACCTTAAATGTAAGTTTTTACAGTTTCCTGTTGAACCCAAACAATATAACGATTAAATTGTATACGAATAATAATGTACATATTATTACTAACAAAATGATAATCCCTTATATAATTCGTTAACTATAATTAAAATCAGAAATGTTGACTTATATGATTATACATGATACTAGTTTCTATCGTGATATATTTTGAGTGTCGTAATGGATTATGTTCATAACAACGAATATACTTATGTATGATATTAATTATAATATCATAAGTTTATAAAAGAAAAGAAGGAAAAAAAAAATCATATTCTTATATAATATTTCATGTCATCAATTATATATATATATATATATATATATATATATATATATATATATATATATATATATATATATATATATATATATATATATCTTAGAGAGTTACATTTTGGTCCACGTCGATAAGTTCCTTCGTTCCTCCAATAATAAGGCTATGGGCGGTAATTTTTAACCGGTATGCTGGTCAGCAGCTTGGTTGCTTCATACCGCCTCACCGTCATCTTTATTTTTTCATATCCTCATGATTCTGTCATTGTGGCGTCTCCTTACTTCCTTGTTGGGTTTTCTTCCTTCCCGGCGTTTTCTCCAAGGCTACTCGCCACTCTTGCTTGGTTTCAGGCGCCATCTCACACCCTGTTTATTTATCAATAGGTCTAGGTTACACCATTTTTCCTCCATATGACACCTCCCCTGTCCTCTGTTTTATTTATCTATAACCCATATCCTCTGTGGGTCTCTTCATCTTCACGCTTCCACCATGGCTCTTAATTTTTGACCTACCTTTCATGATTCTTTCTTCAAAGAGGAACCCTTTTTCTTGGTTGATTTACACCGGATATGGCGCTCTGAGAAAGCTGATGTCCCTCGCTTCCCCTTAAGTAATTGGAGGAGAGTGGCTGCCATGTTTTCTCTATAGTCTACACCGCCTCAAAATTAGACTTTCATATTAATGCTCTTACCTTCTCTCTCTCCATATTTACGCCGCCACCAATTCTATTTTCTTTGACACAGGAGACTTCGCTTGGGGTTTCTCTGATATGAATGCCATCTACGTAGCGTGCTATTTATTTCCCGACATCCACTTTTATTCTTCCTTTCTTATTCCTTCGCCATCCATCTCACAAACATCCTTTCCACTTTTGTATTTTCTCTGCAAATCAAGTTGTCGGTGGTGATCATTGACCCATTTCGTATGATACTATCAATTCAACCACTCCGGTATACTGTTCACAACTTTAATTGACAGGTTGGTTTGTTATTATTTTGTCTATTGTCTATTTCGTATGTTTTGAACCCTAATCCTGTTTTTTTAATCGATTTGATTTCTGAAATTCTGTTTTGCAATTTTTTGTTTTGTTTTTGAAGCCGAAAAATAATCATTAGGGGGGTCAAGGTTAATAATTGGGTGGATACTGTTGATTGCATGTGTTTTCCCGATGGGTTTAAATATTAGTTCAATTCTTTGATTGATCAGATTTTCATGGATATATTGATTTTGATCCAGCTACCAACGGATCTTAATATATTTTAGGCCAGGTGTATGCTAACTTTTTACCTCACCTGGGCTTTTTTCTAAGCAGGCGTCATCATAGTAAGGATCAAAAATTGTACCCGAGGATCTACTTGAGTTATACCAAAGGTAAATTAAGGAACCAACATTACTTAATTGCAGCCTTAATAATTAGCACTCCGATCTCTTTTGTTCTCCTCTATTTATTTTTTTTGTTGGTTTTATCAATTAGGGCACCTAACCAATCATCTATCTCTCTTTCTCTGTCTATAGTTAGCACTCCAACAACTCTATTTTTTCATCTGTTTTTAGAAACTTTGTACATAGATGATTTAGGAATTTACTTGATGGTTTTATTATCTAGATGAAACAAATTTGAAATTCCAAACATTCATCAATCTCGGGAACTGAAGTGAATAATTTCTTGAATCTTTCATTTTCCAGTCAAGTGTTAGATCATTTGCTTGAGTGAGTCTTGATTTGCTTGACTATCGGCATACTTAGGTATTTCAGTTATTACTTATTTCCTAATATTCTTTGACTGTTGAATTCCAACACTCCATTTAAGCTCATTTGAATAGATTTTGTGGTTTAAAAAAATGTAATTTTAATACATATGAAGTGTTCGATAAAATGCTTAATGGTTTTTTTTGATTAATGCTATTTTATTATATATATTTTTAACAAGAAACCTTTCAATGTTTTTTTTTTCAATATTATAGTCTTGCCTTGCACAAAGCTGCCAAACAAGAGATATTACCTATAGAAAACCCAGACAAAGTTAGAAGAATAAGTTCTTAAAATGTTGAACATAATTACATAATAGTAACAGTAGAAATAATGATAATAATACTGGTAGCTAACACCTAAATACATTATGAGTTCAGTTTACGGAAACAACCATTATGTTGCTAAAGATAATGATGATTTCACTTCTTTCTTCATGAGTTTGATAAAAAAAATGCTTCTCATCAGGTAGAGTCTATTTTACCTCCTTTTTTATTATTTTCAGTCCAATCGACAATGCTTCTCATAAGGTAGTCTATTTTATCTCCTTTTTATATTTGTTATACATTAATACATGTTTAACTTTTGTAGACATTGGCTTACCATACACAGGTTTTATCTTCTTCACTACAAATCATCGTGGTTACAGCCTCATATATACTCTATCCTACAATTTAACCTTATTGTAAAGCTAATGAGTTCATTTTCATGTAGGGTTTTTTTTAAATGTGCAATGCTATAGTCGGGTATAATTATCAAAATATGACATCCTAATAGAAACTTTTTGAAAGTTTCGTACAGGTTCGCTTATAGGTTGCTTAGACAACGAATGAAACAAATTATAATAACCTTGGGATCTCTGAAATCATATTAGTCAAAAAAATTCAGGGAAAAAAACATAATCTCAAAGGTGAGCGTGCGTCAACTTTTATGTTTTCATTATTTTTTCTCATAAAATGACGATTTTGCCCTTGCAGATCACAGAAGAAAATGTAAAGAAGCATATATTAGCAAGGAAAGCTCAACTTTCTAGATATCTTCTGATCTGTACGCTGCATTATTGATGGAAAATCTCTTGCATAAGCTTTAGATGATAACATTAAAGTGTTCAACTTAGTAGGTGCGTCCCTCTTATCAAACATTCAAAAATAAAAGCAAATATTAATGGGATTTTAAATTTATAGTAGTCATGACTTCGGAGTTGATTTTCTTAAAGCAAATGATAGACATATAGCTAACAACCATGATTCCTGAATTAGTGGGTACAGTCTTAGTTTATGTAATTTTACAAAAATACTTTCTTTACATCTAACAGTAGGTTTTTAAATAATAATAGTAATAAAAAGAAAATAAATAAGTGAGATTATTGGAATCGAAACATGAATGAAATTTTTAGAAATCTTAAATATGGATAATATTTTTGGCCTTGTTGAATACATGTAGATACACTATTGAACCTGGAATCATAAGCTATGACACATTGTGTAACAAGACTACCAGGTGTGATGTTGTACTTTTCTTTTTATATTGTTGGTCTCGGTTTAGAAAGTTATGAAAATGGAAGATTATTTTGTGTATGTTTTGTAAATTATACCTTACCTTGTGATTTAGTTGTTTTTTTTTCTTTCTTCATTGTAGCTAAAAACTCAGAGTATAGGAATGATCAAGATTTCCCAATTGTCTGTTGAAAAATCTTGCAAGTCTTGCTGGCAACATCAATGGGAGTAACTTATCTCAAGTAATAACTGAATCTCTACATATCACAAATGCTTCTATATTCATTTCAACCCTTGAAAAATGGTAAGTAAATACACATGCACAATGCATCATCATCTCTAAAACTCAACTCAACATCTAAGAGTGACAAAATTGATTTATATAGGAGCCTCAATGGCCTTTGGAATATGAAACAATGAAAAATGAAGCTTAACAATCATCTCTTTATGTCCCTAAGAAGCACACCACTTCCCATACTTTGTCCATCATCACTGACATCAATAAGTTTTCTTCAATCTCTTGCTCAATATGATAAAGCTCTATTTATAAAATTGGCTACACGATAAGATCCATTTTGCAAAAATTATAAAGTTAAACCATAAGTAAAATAAAAATTCATTGAAACTTTCCTATTACCATCTTATATTTTTCCGGTTGTCAACAAACATGAGGATGAGGACGTTATTATAGGAAAAGGGAAAACATGCTTATGGATGTGCTAATAATCCCAATTATAGATACAAATGGAAAAAAGAACACAGTTTTGACCTAATCTGGTCAAACCGGAGAAGGAAAGAGAGAAGTGAGGAATCTGGTAGTTAGGAGAGTAATCAGTATTGTTGTTAATTATAATATAAATTTAAAAATGGGATGGGACTGGATGACAAATTAACCAAGTAAGATAAAACTGTGATCTAGAAGTTAACAGAGTGCAACAATCCGAGCTTCAAGTAAGATGAAAGTGTGATCTATAAGATGTTTTTTGGAAATTTTATCTATTTCTGCATGGATGTTGTTACCATAACCATCTGGGCAGATCAGTGGTCCTGTTCTTGCATTTCTTCTTCTTTTTATCTTTACATTCTATGATATAATGCACAAGTAAATGAAAACTCACCATCTACTACCTTATCCGGTTGCAAGCTATTTAAAAAACTGACATCTACAAAATATTCATGAGCATATTCTTTTAGTCTATATGTGAAGTGGCACTCTGAAAAACCGCTAAACAAATTCCTTTTGTTATATTCAGATTAAATATGGAGAAATTATATGCTTCGAGAAACTCCATTAGACTCTTGCTGTACTGACATCTTCATGTTCCTTTATTTTAGGGAAATTAATTAATATAATTGTAAATGTGTAAACGTAGTTATATTATTGTTATAAATGGTTTTTTTTTATATTATTTTTTATATCATTTAAAACTAACTTACTTATCATTTCTTTAGGGCCGTGATTATCACGGCCCCGGTAAGTTTACTAGTATATATATATAGCGTACAGACATAAAAGATTTACAGAAGAAAGGAAATTTTATGTCATATATTTGATATAAGCACCAAATTAGTTAATGGAACATAGAACATAATATAAGTTCATATAAATTTAATATATATATATATATATATATATATAGAGAGAGAGAGAGAGAGAGAGAGAGGAGAGAGAGAGAGAGAGAGTTAGGTTCATATATAACCTCTAAATATTGTGTGACAAATTTTAGACCAATCAAAACCTAAGGGTAAATTAGTCAATATGACAATGTAATTATATTTTTCATTTATTAGTTAACTGAATTACCCAAATTAAAAGCCTATATTTATGGAATGAAGACTACAACAACTTTATCGAGTAATCATCTTCTCATCTCCTGTACCATGCCACAACCATCATCATTATACCACTAATCCACCATCACCATATATAATTGCTTATTTTTAATATTAATTGTAAATTAGTGGAATAAAATTTTAACAAGAATTAATGAATATTTTTAGAGTTCATCTGATCACTTCGAATTTCATCAATATATAGTAGAAATTTGTCAAGTATGATTATTAAAGCGATTTTTTTTCCAAGTATCGTATTTATAAACACATTCTCAAAGAATGGTGATATTCCAAAATTTGGAAATTAATTCTAACAAAATTTTATTTGATGTTTTTTTACTACAAAAAGCAATTGTTGCCAAGTATGATATTAATGATTGTATTCTTTAAGAATTATTTCATTAGAACTAAGAAGTTCTTTACATATACAATGAAAAAGTCCAACATACTATACAAGCTAAAAAAACATATTCTTAGAGAATGATTATCGATCTTGTTATCAATTTACTTAACTGATATTATATATATGTTATCATTCTTTAAGAATTTTGGTACTTATTATTATTTCATTCTCCAAGAATTTAAAAGTGAAATGTAATATTTGCTCAAATTTTTATTAATTTTGAATTTTTATTATTCTTAGTTAATCATAAGGTGTATTTCTATTTTCCTGTTTCACTAATTGAGTTATCTCCTTCAATAAATTTTTCCCTATTCTTGTTCAACTAATTCTCCTATTGTAACCATTTGGGTTGTGGTGACTTGGTAAGGCATGTGGAAGATATGGTGGATAACCTATGTTCAAATCCTGGCACCACTAAGCCCTTGTGGCCATGGAGGTTCGCCTGCAGTGACTCCAGAGCATGAGGCAAAGCTTTATGTTCGCAACAGGGATTAGTCGGTACGCGAAAGCTGGCCCGGAAACCCTCGTTAGGGAAGTTCCCTTTCCAAAAAATTCTCCCATTGTTACTTCTTGTACAATTTCTACATCAATAATATCTTCTTGTAGCTGTGGTGCTGCTTGTGGTTGTGGTGCAACTGTAACAACAAAAAACATGTAATTCTTTTTCTAAAATAGTAACAATATATACCAACTCACTAAATTTACATTCCTTTAAACATGAAAGATTAAAGTTATATATTAAAGATGAATAATTCATATATGCACCATTATTTACAAAATTGTCACCTTTTAAAATCTTGTTAAGAATTAGATTAGACATAAACTTTTCTATTATAAATAAAATTACAAAAATGCAAATATATAATAATCATTAAGAATAAATATCATTTTCACTATTTATTCGCATACCATTCTACAGGAATTCATACAAATTAGTTAGGAATGAGATATTTAGTCGTTGACTAATTTTAGCTGAAGTTTAGAACTACATACATAATTGTTTAAAGAAAACAACTTTTACAATATGTTCTTTTTAGAAACAACTTTTACAATTTGTGTTCAAAACGTAGGGTGCAAACTTATTTGATGTTTAAATAGTTAATATTTTAATAAAGCATATAAGAACACGATTTGACATGTTGTATTCTTTAAGAATATGAATGATTTAAGTTTTAATATTTTACAATTTCTTATGGAAATCAAACTAATTAAAATGAAAAAACGATTAAAAACAAATTACATTAGGAATAAATATTCTATTTTGACTGATTTATAAACAAATTACATTAGGAACAGATATTCTATTTTGATTGATTTACAAACAAATTACAAAAAGAAAAATCATTTTCCCTATTAGCTTATTTATCATTTTTTAAGAGTGATACTAATTGTTGTAAGAATGAGATACTTATTTCTATACAAATTTAAGAATGAAATATTTATTTCTATACAAATTTAAGAATGAGACTTGGAGTTTACATGTTAAAGAATATAATTGTCCAATTCTTAAACATAATCCTCTTTTTAACATAATCTCATATTATTCAAGAATATAGGTCACTTACTTTCAACCATATGATTTCTTTATGTTTTTCAACACTTTTACCATCCGTTAGAAAAAATTGTTTGTATTTAACGATGTTTACATCCCATAGTAAAAATGAAAACTCTAATCGCATAAATGAATTTACTTTTGTGTTCTTAAAGATCAAATGAAAAATGAACATGCTTGTGGAACTACAAAATCATAATTATCGTCCTCTGTTTAGGTGCATCTTCTGTATTTATAAATTTGGATTTGAAATTCTCACATAGCCTCGAACATATCTCTGGTCCTCCCTTCTTAATCTTCTTCCCTCTGATGTTCTTGATTTCTAACGAGAAATTTGTTTTTTGATTTAGGTTAAGAAGAATCAGAGGGAGAATCGTTCACTTTATAAAGGTTTAATTGATTTTTGATATGGTATCAAAAATCATACCATTTGTTCATCACATGATTTTCATTAATCCTCGTAGATATGATAAATTGGTGAGAGATAATCAGTATCCCAAATTAAATGCAACTTCCTAATTTGAATGTGGCCAAAAAGTCTGCAATGACCCTGTAGACGGATTTATTTAGAAACTGAATAAAGAATATATTAAAAATTAATTAATTTCACATGCATATTTTTAACCATTAGATTTTCTAATCTAACGATCCATATTAAGTCATACATTCACACTATACTTAGGTTTCACATTTAATCCTAACCCTATATATATATATATATATATATATATATATATATATATATATATATATATATATATATATATATATATATATAGTATGGTTTTCAAATAATTATAAAAATTAAATGAGCATAAGACAATTTATTACGATCACTTATTGTGTGTATTCCCCTGTAAATGTTTTAAAAAAACCAATGATAAAAAGAGGCCGTAGATACTCACTTTTGTCGCGTGACGGTATTTGGTTCGAGGAAGTCGGGATGTTTCCGGTTTCACCGAGGCTTGAGATTTGAATGCTTTTATGGAGGTCTTAATACATAAATTAAAAATAAGTTAGACATCCATTACGTTTTATTAGAATTACTACATGTTAGTTTTATGATAGAAAAAAATAGATAATAATTAAGAATTTACCTAGTTCCTTCTTGGGTTTACAATGAGTTACTAAAAAGGGGTTGAAGTGTGATGTGATTTGAGTGAAAGTTTTAGGAGAGAGTTTGGTGGACAATTGATAGGAAAGAAGTGATAAAAAAGAGGAAAATATGGTTTATACAGAGAGGAGGGTATTCCATATCTTTCTTTACATTTCTTATAATTACTTTGATCTCCCAATCTCTATCTATTTAGAATCCAAGTGGTTTAGTTAGGATAAATAAAAAAAATATAGGGGATATTACTAATCTAGCCAAAATTCTTAATTACTTATCCAAAAATAGCAAAAAAAATCATATTAGCCAAAACTAGCCCACGAAAGAGTAGACTGGACACAGTTGACTACAGTCAACGCTTGAAATTTACTCTTTCGTGGTAATGAACTAATGTTTCACGACCCGTTTACCTTTTCGTGGCCCATTAGCCCAAAATATATGATGTTTAATTTTTCAGATTAGGTCATTTTTAACTATTGTTTTGTTGGTTTGCCTACTTTTTCCTCTCAATGGAACATCCGAAGAACAATGAGGTTTGTCTACTTTTCATCAAAATTTTACCGTGTTCTTGATTAGGAGTAGTTTTTGTATATGGGGTTAATTTTTATTTTTTTGAAAAAAAACCGAAAAAAAAATAAAACCGTAGGTTTCATACAAAACCTACGGTGTACAAGTGCGCAATGCACAGATTGTGCAGTGTCGACTTGTACACCTACGGTTTCGTATTAACCGTACGGATTTTTTTTTAAATTTGATGCAACATGTAAGAAATTATATAAATGTTAACATTTCATGATTTTTTTTTTCATAAAACTGAAAAAAAAATTGTGAAACCATAGGTTTTTTGGAAACCTACGGTGTACAACCATTTAATCCACAGTTTGTGCATTAAAAGGTTGTACAATGTAGGTTTCCAAAAAACCTATAGTTTTTTTTTTCGGGTTTTTAATTAAAAAAAATATATAACCAATAAACACTTGTATATATTGTCGTTTCCGTGATTTTTAAAAAAAAAAAAAACGAAACCGTAGGTTTGTATAAGGGTTTCCTAAAACCTAAGGTTTTATATATTTTTTTCCATTTTTCTTCAATAAAAATGTTTCTACGGAATTTTAACAATTGTATATTTGTTATGATTCCATGTTTCCATTTTGTGATAAAGTATGCTATTTTCTATGTCTCGATTATAGCATACAATAGTAATGTACTATCCATTTGAAGAACTTTCTATGTTTATAATGTGTAAATACTTTGCAGTATAATGTATTGATAAAATAACATTGTGTTTTGGTAGTTTCGGGTTTGCTATATTTTGTCATCTTAAAGGTGATACATTATAACATTCAAAAATTGAGAACGAATTCATCTGAGTTCGGTGTTTGGCATTGTGAAGAAAAAGATTGCTATGTTTGTTCTGATAACAGCCCATTTCCGGAAGGCCCATATTTCCCACTCTGAGATAACATGTATGACGACATTTTCCAAGCTATGAAGGCCGCTGAAGAAGCCAACGAAAGGGACTCTCAAATTAGTCGCAAAATCAACCAACGTGCAAACGACCTAGCAAATCAAGTAATTGAAAAAGATAAATGGATTGCTGAAACTACAAAAATAAATAAATAAATTCAAAGAGGCTCAGAAGTGGATTCGAGATGCAAATACGAAGTTTGATAAGCTTCAAGCTGAACGGGACCGTCTGACAAATGTTATTAGAATTAGAGAGGATTTTATCGACCGTGAACAAAATTTGTATCCCAAACAGTTCCTAATCTGTGGAAACCAATTTAATTATGTAATAGGTTGTGAGACAGTTAATCCTATTCCAATCCTTCTGCATTGGGAAATACTAGTTGAAAATACGGTCGTCTTACCACCATTTGCACGTTAGTAATATGTTAAGTTATCTTTATTATTAATGTTATGTTTATTTGTAATTCTAATTTCCTTTTAGTTTTTATGCTATGTTTATTAGTAATGTTATGTTTATTTGTAATTCTAATTTCCTTTCAGTTTTTATGTTATGTTTATTAGTAATGTTATGTTTATCGTAAGCTAAAAATGACAACTTATGTTATTTTATGTCGTTATTAACAACACGAAGCATACTTTGGAGGGTAAAACCAATAAGGTAACGATATCGGATTTGAAATTTGGATATTTTGCGACGAACAACTATGTACAAACAACGTAACCAACATATAAAACATGAAAATCACGCTTAAAAACATACTTTTATCGTAAGCTAAAATGACAACTTATGTTATTTTATGTCGTTTTTAACAACACGAAGTATACTTTGGAGGGTAAAACCAATGAGGCAACGATATCGGATTTGAAATCTGGATATTTTCCGACTAACAACTATGTACAAACAACGTAACCAACATATAAAACATGAAAATCACACTTAAAAACATACTTTTATCGTAAGCTAAAAATGACAACTTATGTTATTTTATATCGTTTTTAACAACACGAACAAATGAAAATTATATTACAAATACAATGGCAAATATATTACAAACATCATTATTTAAAGGGAATAAAAATTACATTGGCAATAAAACAACCATCAAAGGGTCTGCTATTTCCCATTCAGATGGTGGGGGAACATGGTGAACGTTGTTTGTGTCTAGTAGACGAGATGAAATACATCATCATGGTAAAATACTTGAAGTATATAAACTAATTAATGCATGTTTGAATGACGTGCTGCTGCGATAGCATGAGCACATGCTATACCGAGACTGCGCCATTTGCCACATGAACAAGTATGACCGTTAAGGTCTACAACACAAGTTGTTTTATACTCAGAAACTATATATATATATATATATATATATATATATATATATATATATATATATATATATATATATATATATATATATGTCGGGAAGGGAGACGAGATCTGTTGGGGGGTCTGTGTTGCTTGCCAACCAATAGACTTTTGCATCCGTCTTTGAAGCATCATTTCAACATACGGTGTGAGTATGGTAGTCAAACTCCCTAAAAAATAAATATGCTTATAAAAGGTTGTTGTACAAGTTATTTAATAATTTTATATTGCACCTGAAAATTTACCTGCCATTAAACTTCGTTCAACAAAAGTATGTTGCATGTACTCACGAATACCCTCGATAAGCGTTATAGAAGGGTTCCATGAATTGCTTAAGTCCTAAGCAGAGAATTAGGGTTTCCACTTTAAACCCTAGCAGCCCACACAACCATAAATAGACTCCTAGTCTTAGGAAAATCGGATCTACGATTAAGAAACCCTAGAGGGCCGATTTTCCCTTCTCTCCCAAGTCTTCATTTACATTGGGTGTTTGTGACTCCATTAGAGGTGCAACACTTGGGGCACTAAGCTTTCAAAGGTCAAGGATATTCAAGATGAACTTGTTATTACTACATAAAAAGAAAGGTAAGATCTAAACCCTAATTTATATGTCAATTTGATTGTTGTATGCTAGTTCTTAACATCATTGCTTTGGTGTTTAATGTTGTTGTGTTCATAGTAGAAAACCAAGATCAAAGCAGTTAGGGTTGCATGTTCATAATAGGAATGATGTTGTGGTCATAACCCATTAATGGTATCAGAGCCTATGTAGCTTTTTTCTAGTGAATAATGCAAAAGTGAATTGCCAAAGTTCAAGAAAATCGAAATTTTTGTTCTCTGACTGGCAGACTTGCCGAGTCCATTAATGGACTTGACGAGTTCCATAGTGGACTCGACGATTCCAAGGCTCTGTTGCCGGATTTTTTGATTTTCCTGCCAGATTTTGTTGAGGATTACTTCCAAAACTCGTTTTTCTTGCCAAAAAATCGATTTTTTATGTTTGGAATGGTTATCCTTGTCAAAATTGATGGATTTGGTTAAATATGGATAATATAGGATTATTATTAGTCAAGTATTTAACCTAATAAGTTTGAAAAGTTTCAAATTACACCCTGGTTTTATAGTTTAAATTTGTACTTGAATGTTTTAGTTTTTGAAATTTAAATAGTTAAACTCTAATATTTTGAAAGGTTTCAAAAATTTGTCCTCAAGTTTTGGAATTTAAAATTTAATTAAAAGGTCTTAGTTTTGAAATATTAAATTCTAAAACCTTAATATTTTGAAAAGTTCAAATTACACCCTTATGGTTTTATTAAATTAATTAAGTGTTTAATTAAAAGAGATAATTAATAAATCCATAATTATATGGTTTAAGAGTAATCAAATTAAAGGTATAATTTATTAATAGTTTAAACCACTTAGTATTTTAAAAGTATAAAATACACTTTATACTATATAACATTTGAAAGGGTAACATATTATATATGTATGAGTAAAAGGTCAGTCTTACCGTTAGTAGGTCTCATTCACGAAGTTGGTCTCTAAGGGGTGTTTAAGGAAATTGCCTATAAAATGGAGATCGAATAGGTATCCACTCTTACCCACCGCACTCTTGACTAGTGGATGGTCGTTAGCCGAATGGGTAGGATAGGACACAAGCTTCCATTATAAGTATAATGAGATACGAAATAACTAAACACTTTTAAAAATTCTGAAATCTTAGTTACTTTAGGAAAAATGTGGAATTGTTGCTAATCCATGAAATTGCACATTGCACCTTGTTGGTCGTTAGTGGAGCGTGTGGGGTTAACCGACACACTAATATGGGACCAATGAAGAATGGCAATGGGTAACTCGTAGATTATCATAGATCAATGGAGCGTGTGTGGTTAACTGGCACATTGATTAGATGATGACATCTTCGAGAGTACCAAGATAATTTGCATGGTTATCCACAACTTGTTTGTAATCCTCAGCATCCCAGTCACAAAATGAAGGGCACAATCGAGATTAAACATGTCATTGAAAAGTTCAATGAATCTCAAAAGATCTAGTAGTTTCAATTCATTTAAAACTTAAACCTTAAGATTTTAGTTTTTCATGGTGGAAATTGGTAAATCGTCATTTACCTACCTTCAAATGTTCTGAAAATTGGATTATGACATCCCTCTTCCGAGTAGTAGAATATTGTGTTGGGTCCTAACCTTAATATCTCATTTGGGTGTTTTATTAAGGACGCAATCAACTAACTTGAATTTCTCCCGTTTTGTAGATGTCAAAATCTAACAACTATGGTCTTCTAAAACCTTTTGGAAAAGGCTTTCCACATGAAGATGATGTTCCACGATTGGATCATGGAAATGAGAATCATGTTTCACTTCCTCCACCTCCTGCTATAATTCTCCCTGACCCACAAGCTCGAAGGCTTGAAAAGTTCAAGATCACTCAAGCCCTATTGGCAAAAAGACATGAATATAGGAAGTCTGTGTGTGCACACATCTTGGAGATGAAGTTACACATTGACAAGTTGAAAATGTTGGGTGTTGTTTTCCAGAGGAAGTTGGCTGTTGACTGGGTTCTTCAATCACTTCCCGAATCATATAGTGAGTTCATTTGAGAGTACTATATGATGGATCACAACGTGACCCTAATTGATTTGACTTATTTGCTTATTGTTGCAGAATCACTAATGATTTGGCACAATGATAGAGCAAATGTGTCTAGTAAGTGAATCTCTCAAACTTCCAAGGACATTGATGGCAACATTGGTAGTCAAGAAAAGTTCTCTACACAAGAGAAAGGCTGAGTCTGAGATTGTCCCGTGTGCTATTCCGAAGAAGGCCACATGTTTCTATTTCCAAGAGAAGGGGCATTGGTTACGAAGCTGCCACAATTATCTAAAGGATCGCGAAGATGGGAGAGTTAAGTTGTATGACTCTGCTTCAGGTAAAATCCGCTATATAACTCTAGTAAGTTCCTATTTTTTATTCTTAATATGTGATGTGATAAGATTTCTTTTTGATGTTTTGTAGGATCGAAGAAAAGAGAGGAAGCTTAAAGAAAGAGTGAGCTGAGTCTAATCACGAAGAAATGGTTTTCGATCACATGGTTCGAGGATTTGATTTTTGAGCTTGATATGTGCATATTTAGTTCATATTAAGTTTAGATTTTTATTCATTTATTAGCTAAATTATTGCATTTTATGGACAAAAGGTACTTACAAGTGTTTAAATTATATTTTTAGTCGAAAAATGAAGCTCGGAAGCAGGAGAAGCGGTTGAGAGATCGAGAATGGAACAAAGAAGAAAAACACTAAAAATAGCACCTAGTCGGTGAGCAGGGTCGACTACTCGGCGAGTCCAAGCGAAGATTCGAGAAGATAAAGACTCGGGATCCCAGAGACTTATCACAATACGGGGACTGAGAGATGGACTCGACGAGTCAATTCGTATATATAAAGATAACTCCTCAGAACGATGGGGGAGAATTCTTGAATGATTCAGAAGAGTTTAGCTGCGATAAAGAAGTCAAAAAAAAAACCCTAGAAGACGACGAGAGAAGCTAGAATTCAATCCCGAAGGAGAATTGAGGCAAAATTTCATCATCCAACTTAATCTTTTGTTTTGACATCATGGTTAAACAATTAGACTCTGTTTGTTTGTTGTTATTTACTTCAATTATGAGCTAAAACCTTTAGACTTCTGTTTGGGGATACAAAATTGATACTATGGTTTGATTTATTGGTAGGATTAATTCTAAGTTGGTGATTTTTGTTATTTTAGCTTGCTAAAGAACCTTGTGTGTGAATAATAATTAATTTTCTGTTAGTAGAAAGATAATTGATTAGCATGAACATCTATTGATTATCAATCTCATATGCTATGTGATCACTTTGCCATATGTCTAGGATTAATGAACATGAAACTAGAGTTAATAAGAAAATTGAGTAAATTCATGTGCAAGCTTGTGTGATGACCATCAACAAGAAGTTAATTAAAAGATTAAATTAGTTAACTATTGAAAGTCTAAATTAATCCGAATAATTAATCTAGTAAATCTAATTAAATTAGACAACTGGCCACTGTTTAAGCTAGTTTATTATCTAAGGATTAGTGTAGTGAATGCGAATCTAATCACTTGAATCGGTAACCAACAAAAGAATTAATCCATTGCACCATTACCTTGAAATCAACCATGGGATCAATTGAGTTGAACTAAACAGAAGTTCCTTCCCAATTATTGAATCTAGTTAGTTCTTAGTTTTCTAGTTTTTAAATTAGTAACAGTTAGCAAGTTTCTAGTCTTGTAAAACTAGAGAACCCCCTACTTATTAATTAATTTAGATAGAATTAGTTTTTAGTTTTAATTTGCCGTTCCCTATGTTCGATACCCTACTTATTCAACTATACCACAATTGATAGGTTCACTGCCTTTGTGTGTTATTTTATAATTAAAAGTAGGTTTAAAACTAAGTGAGTTTGCACACATCAAGTTTTTGGCGCTGTTGCCGGGGAGCGGTTCTAAAATTAACATTAAATTCTAATTTAATCGATCCTTTGTGTGGGATTTATCTTACACAAAGTTACTTAAAAGGTAATTCATTAAGTAGAATTAGTTTTAATAAAAATCCGTTGTTAGAGTAACTAGAAATTTTTTTCTGTTTTTGCCTTGAACTCGCCGAGTGCACTCGTGCCGACTCTTGAAGACCCGGAATCCGCACTAAGGAGGAGCAAAGGCAAAACCGTTGGAGAATCCCCTTCTTCAAAGAACTCACCACTCAAAAACCTAAAGTCTATTTTCAGCAAGAAGAGGAGCAGCAAATCAGGAGCATCCAGTGCCTCTTTGACAATCAGCGACCCAATTCAAGAAGATATCGAGTACGAGACCGAGGAAGAAGAAGAGCCCACATAGGAGCACGACTCTGAGTTTGAAGGAGATTTAGCTATCACTATGGCTAATATCGATGAAGTCCCCATGGGGGAATGGAAGAAGAGGATGCACGATGACACCGGCCCAAGACTTTTGCAGCCCACAATTCCCATGACCGCTACTTTCGAACTAAAAGGCCATATTCTCGCTCAACTCAAGGAGATTCCTTTTTATGGGAAGGATCACGAGGACGCCTACAAGCACTTGGACGAAGTGAATGATGTGGCTGACTACTTCAATGTACCCAATGTTCCATGCGAGACCCAGCTTATTCGCATGCTCCCAGTCACATTTAAAGGTGCTGCAAAGGATTGGCTAAAGTCACTTCCTCCCGGATCGGTCACCACATGGGCCAAGATGAAAGAAGAGTTCATAGACCACTTTTGCCCGCCCTCCAAAATAGCCAAGCTAAAGAAAGCCATTGCCAATTTCGAGCAACAACCCGGAGAATCTCTTTATGAAGCTTGGGAAAGGTACAAGAGCTTGCTTAGAAATTGCCCACACCATGACCTTAATAGCCAACAAGAGGTCTCCATTTCCTATGATGGAGTCAATGTCACCACAAGGCAATTGCTCGATTCTCAAGGCCCGCTAACGAAGAAGGCGCCCCCGGTAACCAAGGAGTTAAATGAAGAATTCTCTAAGCACTCTAGAGAATACCACAATCCAAGAAACGAAGTAAGTCGGGGGGTAGTGAACTCGGCAAATGATAGCATGGCGGCGGTAATAGCTAAGCTTGATAGTCTTGATAGAAGAGTGACAAAAAATGGATCAAACAATCCATGCTATTAGGGTTGGATGTGAGAATTGTAGAGGGCCCCATCTCACAAAGGATTGTGATTTGGATGAAAATGGAAACAAAAAGGCTCAAGTATTCTATTCAAGTGGCGATTGATACGACGAAAATTGGTGGAAACCGAAGAAGGAATGGCTCCCATACGAAGAATACAAGAAGGCTAAGGAGGAGAAATACAAGCAGAAGGAGAGAGGATTTTATCAAAAGGAAGAACCGATAGAAAAGAAAGCCGATTTAGAAGAATTGTTCACTAGATTCATAGCCGCATCCGAAAAGAGACACAACGATCACGATGCTGCAGTACACGAGACCAGAAATATGCTAAGGAATCAGCAGGTATCCATTCTCAACATTGAGAAACAGCTGGGACAGCCTGCACACCAAATGAATGAAAGAAGACCGGGTCAACTTCCAAGTAATACTGAAACCAATCCAAGAATGGAGAATGTGAGTGCAGTGACCTCCAGCAATGAAGAAATTTTCACACATGCACAGAGGATCTCCAAGAGGAAGACAGAAAAGGCAGAAGAGTCGGCTCCAGCTAAACCCAACCAGACTCACTGAGTCCCTCTAATGGACTCGACGAGTCCATGCGTAAATGACAAAACTGTCATTCCCTTAAAGCCATATAATCCTCCTTTGTCATTCCCAATCAAAGCCATGCCCGTGGAAAAAGTTGAAGCCTATAGAGCCTTTATGAAGCATGTTAAAGCCCTCCAAGTCAATGTGCCATTTGTAGAAACGATGCTCACAACACCCAAGTACTTCAACTTAGTAAAAGGTCTCTTTGCTGCTAGGAAAGACTTGGCTGAAGTCGCGGAGATAATATTGAGTGAGCTACCCGAAAAGAAGGGCGATCCGGGGAGTATTATAATTCTGTGCCAGTTTGGAAACACGTTTGTCACTCAAGCGTTGACCGACTCGGGTGCAAGCATCAATCTGATGCCTTTCTCTTTCTTTAAGAAGTTGAATTTACCGGAGCCAAGACCGGTAAACATGAAGATCCATTTGGCGGACAAGACAACAATTCATCCACGAGGCGTTTGTGAGGATCTTCTCATTAAAGTTGACAAGTTCATTTTTCCAGTAGACTTTGTGGTGGTTGACATGGAAGAAGACCCCGAAATTCTGATTATTTTGGGCAGATCATTTTTAAACACCGCATGTGCTTTAATTGATGTATGTGATTCTACATTAACGTTGAGGGTAGGTGACGAGTCCGCAATGTTCAGAGCCGTACCAGAAGCCAAGAAAGAAGAGGAAAGAAAAGAAGAGATCTCATTTATCCATTTGGAAGATGAGATACTACAAAAAGAACTTGCACTTTTGCAAGAAGAAGATCCAAGCAAGTTTTTGCTACATTCTGGAGAGGATGGAGATGTTAACAAGGACTTGGAGGAGATAGAAAAGCTACTGGAAGGAGCCTACTCGGAAAACACCCAGGAAATAATGAAATACGATCCGACTCGCCGAGTCACTTTACGGGACTCAACGAGTCCAGTCGGAATTGCCAACACCTTAGACGATTTAGATCTGCTTGTTGCTAGTTCTCTGCATATTCTGGACTTGGATATTTTTCATGATTCTTTAGAAGAACAAACAACAGAAGGAGAAATGGATACGGAAGTTCAACATGCCCATATAGCATATCTTGATGCAATTCCGCTTGAAGATAGGGTAAGCACAGAAAAAGAGGAGAAGGAAAAGGCTAGGAGAGTGGAGGCGGATCAACCATTCATTACCAAACCTAGAGCACAAACTTTCACAAAATATGAAGTAATTAAGTTTGATAAAAAGGAGGTGCAAGAGAAGGTGAAAAAGAATGGGGTGGAGAAGAAAAAGAGGAGAAGGGAAGCCCAAGTAGCTGAGGATGATGCTGTAAAAAAGAAGAGAGAGGAATCAAAACGGGCTTACAAAAAGAAGATTCACGCTTACAAAACGAAGTACAAACCACAAAAGATTAGGCGTGCATTCCCGATGCTGGAAGATGACGAGACGTAGATGGGAAGGAGTCCAGCTAACGACTCCTTAAAACGAAGCGCTTGGCGGGAGGCAACCCGTTGTTTAGAGTTTGCTTTCTTTTACCTTTTTAGTTTTGTTTGATTATTTTTTCGTTTCTTAGAATTTCAATCTTCCAATTCATCAGACATGTCTGCTTGAGAGTGCGTATGGACTAAGTGTGGGGTGGAATAAATTTTCTTTTCAAAATAAATGACAAAAACTTTATAATTTTTAAATTGTTTACAAAAGACTCGCCGAGTCCATTTAGATTTTAGAAAAGAATAACATCGCGACCAGCCGAGTCTGACCCTGACTCGACGAGTCGGTATTATTTACAGAAAAAAATAATAATGAAATTACTTTTACAACCGGTAACTAGGGTTTTAACCCTAATGAAATCAGTTTCTTTTTCACAACACACGCGCCGTGCGCCTCCCTCCAACTTTTTCTCTCAAGCATTCATCTTTTCTTCCATTGTTCTTCAAGTTTTTCAAGTTCTATCACGAAAGGTAACTAATTTCTTCCTATTTTCTGTTAAAAGCATGATTTTAAGATGATTTAGGGTAGTAATTTTATAGAAAACCCGATTTTGAAGAATAGTGAATTTCTAGGGTTTCGATTTTTCATGAATTATGTCGTTTTGCATGACTATTCTTGCCCTAATACCTTATAAACATGTCCCTAGACAAACCCCTTGAATTAATTTTGAGATTTCATGGTTCAATTTAGACCGACTCGCTGACTGACTCGCGCAGTTCTTGCGACTCGCCGAGTCGTTCATGGACTCGACGAGTCGAGTCGGGGACACAGGAGTGACTTATTTTAATGATTTTCTGTGTTTTCTGGGTGTTATGTTCTTTGTTTTGCAGGAATAATGTTTCACAGGGGGCAAGGTTCATGTGGACGCCAAGGAGATTTTCCTTGGTTAAATTTCCCTCAAATTGAATCCGCTTCTACTATGACGAGGTGGAAGAAGAAATTAGCTGAAGTAAAGAAGAAAGAAATTTACGTGCCGAACAGAATTGATTGGGGTTGGTTGCAAGGTGTGCACTATGAAGAGGAGTTGACTCCTTATCTTTTAAAGGAGTTTGTTTATGAGGGAGAGACGATGGTATGCGATGGGTGGAGCCGAGTCTTCCGTATTCAAGAGCCGGTGTACCGGTAGCTTTGCTTGGAGTTCTTCTCCACGATATCTTTTTGTGGGGGGATGACTGCTATCACCCGACGAGTGTCAGTTTCTGTCTTGGGGGCGAGTTTCTTCAGTGCTCCGTTGTTGACTTGGCTTGTCGGATGGGTATTTATGATCGGTCATTGGTGTGGACGACTATTTTCCGTACATTTATGGAACGCTCTCACAAGGTGTTCCCCGATGGAGTGACGAGCAGGGGTTGGTGGAATACGATTGCCAACAAAGTGTACATTCCGAAATCACCCATGAAGGAAGCATTTGGTCGCCTACACACCGCCTTATCCACCGCCTTATTTCCACCACCATTAACCAAAGGAAGGATGATGACAAGGTTTCTAACCTTGATGTCTTCTACATATGGAGCATTATCACACCCGATACTTTCTGCAATATTCCTTGGTGTTTAGCTTCATACTTGGCGGAGGGAGCGGTCAAAGACCGCAAGACATCGAAGATTAATGGTGGAATGTTTGTCACACGGCTCGCTAATTCATTTAGGTTGATGACACATGGCGCGTGGAACTTGATGACTATGATTCCTACCCCTCCATTCAATCCTATTCTTTTTAGGAGGGCTATGATCATTGAGGAATATGGTGGAGGTCATTATGCTATCCCACATGATGATCCTATTGTTGGTCCCGAGGCACCAGGAAGGAGGGTCCGGTCGAGGCGAGAGCGTGATGTGGAGGAAGAATTGTCGGTGATTCTGGTAGACAATGATGAAGTACCAATGGATTGGTATGATGTTGAGATGAGGCGGTTACAAGATCAAATGGCGCGAGGTGTCAACTTTAGCAATCAATCATATATTCGACTTTTTGACCACTTCAACATTCTGCATATTGATGGTGGTAACTTCCCGTATATTCCGTCGTGGGAAGAGGTGATCAATGCGAGGAGGAGCGGTGCGAGTGGAAGTGGAGCGGCGCCGGATCATGACGATGATGAGGAGGATTAGTTTCTTTGTGTTTTTATTGAACAATTTTTATTTTTATTTTTGTTCTTATTTGGTGTGTTTGGAATTTGTTAAAACTTTTTACTACTTGGCTTGATGTTTGATTGTCTTGATTATTTTTCAGAATTAAATTAGGAGTGCTTGCATAGAAGGTTTAGAGTTATAGAGTCAAGAGGGTTATAAAGAGTGAAAGAAAGTCAAGGAAGGGAAGCGTTAGAGTCAAAGTGTCGAGTCTGGTCCTTAGGGACATGAGCGAGTGAGTCTATAAGTGAGGAGAAAATTTTGAAGATTTATTAGAGGCTGGTACAAATGCAGAATATCATTTTTTTTGTCCACCGGACTACTCGTCGAGTGCAATAAACTGACTCAACGAGTCGCCTTGTAATCTCACGTATTCGAAGATGTCCGCGCTTATACTCGACGAGTCACATATATGACTCGACGAGTCATTCATTTTTATACCGAGAGGACTGCTAATTTGATGTTGCTGAGTGTACCACTTGACTACTTATTCCTCCATATCGATTCTTGAAGATCTTACACTGTTTCCCCTGCATATTTGGAGCTGCCACACGAGATTTTGACACCCAAGTCATGGATGAGCTGTTCCCATGGCTAAAGTCAATTGAAGATGGAGATGAAGGGAAGAGTATCAACCTCGTCACTACTATCCCAGGGGAGTTTGTTCCAATTCCCTCTATATTTGCATTTTTATTTTTTGCATAATATGTAATGAGGGCATTGCATAAAATAAGTGTGGGGTAGGGGGTTGGCCACATATTAGAAAATTTAGAATCTTAATTTAGGCTAATTTTAAAAATTGTTGCATACCAAAAATATTACTTAGGGACTTAATTTAGAAAATTTTGGTAAAAGCAAATTAGGATTCTATGTTAGAATTGTGTTGATAATTGCATGAAAACCCAAATGTTTAGTTGAGCCTATACACGTTCTAGTGCATTTGTGGCTTCCTTATTCTAGTGAAATCATGGGACAAAAACACGACCTCGCTCAGCCTGAGGGATGCAATATGTTTAGCAGCCTAAACCTGAAATGTATCCAGGAAAATTATTATCGTTAACCAATAAAGGTTGAAGTTGAGCGCCCCTGCTTAAGCATGTAGGTTTTGAGTGAAAAAAAAAGAGAGGTACATGTAAAAAAAAAAAAAAAAAAAAAAAAAAAAAAAAAGAGAATTGCAAGATAAAGTTGTAAGAATTTTGGAGCAATCAAAGTGAAGATCAAAAGATCAAAATTCCAAGAAATTCAAAGAGTTGAAGATACCAAAAATCAAACAATAAAGGTGGTGAATTCAAAGAGATCAAAGATCAAATTATCAAGGAAGTGAAGAATTCGAAAAAGCTCCATAGTGGTATCGAAAAGGTGTAATTCTAGATTATGTATTCTTGGGTTGTTCATCTAAAAATACCTTGAGGGTAAGAGGTTTTCTGCGGATGGATTCGGAGGGTTGCATAAAATGAGCATAGTTCGGGGTGAGTGGGCGAATGGTTATGAGGATTGTGAGTATTTGGAGTATGGGGGTACATAGGACAAATTTAGACACAAATGTATGCGTTGCGGTCTTGGCATAATGGTTGGGTTAGATTGGAGTTGTCATATGTGATTCTAATGTTTAAAATTCAGTTTTGCTTGGGGGCAAGCAAAAGTCAAGTGTGGGGTATTTTGATATGTGCATATTTAGTTCATATTAAGTTTAGATTTTTATTCATTTATTAGCTAAATTATTGCATTTTATGGACAAAAGGTACTTAAAAGTGTTTAAATTATATTTTTAGTCCAAAAATGAAGCTCGGAAGCAGGAGAAGCGGTTGAGAGATCGAGAATGGAACAAAGAAGAAAAACACTAAAAATAGCACCTAATCGGCGAGTAGCGTCGACTACTCGGCGAGTCCAAGTGAAGATTCGAGAAGATAAAGACTCGGGATTGTAGTGGTGTTGATTATGATGGCATGTGCGGAATTAGAAAGATCTAGTGATTCATTATGCAAATTCAAGAACACAAGGAGTAAATAAATCTTTGTAAGCTCTTATTAGATCTAGAAAGATTATACAAATGGGTTTGTATACAATTTCTCTCTCTAGTCTAACACTCCAAAATGGACTCTTACATTCTTACATAATGGGAGTCACTCACTTCCTATTTATAGGAAAAGACTCAACCCATTTACACATACAAAGAGGAAAGCCTAAACACATTACATCCAAGCATGACTTTGCACCCTAACATTCTCCCCCTCAAAGTTAGGATTGGATGTCCGGCTTTAATCTCTAACGAGCTAGCGCGATCAAGACCAAACTCCCCCTTAAAGTAACACCGGTCTTCAAATCCGCAAATGAATATTCGACAAACCCGAGAAGCTTCGAATACCCATCATTTCTCCCCTTTTTATAATCAAAATTTGATTATAAAACCCACTAAGGATGAGAAGCGCCTGAGGAATAAACTTCACGATACTCCCCCTTGATGTGTACCAAAAAAGAATCACCAAAAATCTTGCACGGAAAAACAATCACGAAAAAGCCACAAAAAATTCCAATTTATGAAATTTTTTGACTTTTTGGGTGAAAGTTGCAAGAGTTTTCAAAATCCGGGTAGAAATTGTCACTTTTCTGAAACTTGCAGGGACCCGTTGCGCCAAAAACAACCAAATATGCGAAACTCTAGCCCATTTGCGAAACTGGGCATAAAGCGTAAATTCGCACAAACTACAAGGACCAGAACTGAAAATTCTGCATTTTTTCCGCTTTTATTACCCATATGCGAAGTTGGGTATTTGTTTCCAAAAATGCGAAACTGCAGGTACTCGTTTTGAAAATTTCTGCATGTTCTTCAAACTTGCGAAGTTGGGCTACTTTTGTCATTTCGTGGAAAAATCAGGGGTGCAAACTGAAACTCTTTGCTTTCTTCTTCCCCAATTCACGTTATACTGTAAAAACATCGCACAAAATTTCATTTTGTTCGCATTTTGATTCCAAAATTGAACAAAACATCAAATGCGAACTCCATTCCCACCAATGTGAATCTGAGTTTGATTCACACAAATGCGAATATGGTTTGGCTTCGCATCAACAAATCAACTGTATCACCAAATGCGAAATCCAATCCATAAATGCGAACACAATCCAGATCTTTGACTCCAAGCTTGCGAAATCAAAAACAATTAACCAGATGCGAACACAATTGTTTTGATCTCATATGCTAACTGATCTCAAATGCGAACCCATCAAACATAAGCCATAAATGCGAACCAAATTTTCCATTCCAGATGAGAACACAATTTAGTTCTTGAACTCCAAGCTTGCGAATTCAAAAATTCGTATGTGAACACATATGCGAACATTAACCCAATCGACTTCCAGTACCTACAATCGATTCTAAATTGAAACATTCGCATCTAACCATCCCACTAAACGACTTCGTCTTTAAAGTCACAGAATGCTTTTGATTCATACAGCACACGTCAATCAAATTTCTTCAAACCAAAATCGACAAAATTGTTCCAATCATACCTCCTTCCCTTCGAAACAATGAACACAATCCATAGGCTTTCGATTTCAAATAACCTAAATCGATTATCAAAATGCGAACCCAAAGAGAACCATAAAAACAAATTTAGACAAATCGACTATCAATTTTGATTCTCAGTAACAAACGTTTGATAAAGGGAAATCGGAACTCAAGAACACAAAATTAAAGAACAATCGATGAAAGAACTGGAAAAATTTAGGATCAAACATACAACTTCAAAAATCGATTATCATGCCTCGATTGTTTGATCAGTGATACCCAAGATCGAACTCGCACTCCATAAAATTTCAATTCCAATTTTGATTTTCAAAACGAACTAGCGATCAACACTAGTCTACATCAATCGAGTCTCTGGTTTTGAAATCAGATCATCAAACTATCGATTATCATCAGTCACTTGATATCATTCCCATTGCTATTATCAGATGCGAAAGATCATAATCAAAATCACTATGATTGAAATCGATTTCGAATCATACCAGTCGATTTGAACACTCGACTATACTCCAAATATATTCGACTTCAAGTAAGGAATGTTCGATTTCTAATCATCGATTCCATATCAACAACTAACATCGAGCTCAAATGCCGAATATAATTTGTAATGAGTTAATATCGGCCACCAAGTGATTTGGAACAATATCGAATATTACAATTGGGCTCAATGAAATGGATTGATGAACAGTAACACACTCGAGTAATAGATTGGAAAAAAATTTGGGCTTAAAAACCAATTCGCATGAACAGTAACACGAATTTAAGATTTTTATTGAATTTGATCTAAAAAAAATATTGGATCAACAATGGGGTTGAAACGGATTAGATCCAATGAGGCAAATCGATCAAAAATGAAAAACGCAAAGTACGAATCGAAATCATGGATGTTTTGGAATCCATTTGAGAATTTGAGATACCTTTTTGACGAATTGAGATCCACTTTCAACAAAGGAATCAAATTTGGAAGATCTTGCTTCTTTTTTCGGAATGAGAAAATCTCCAAATCGAACATTGTACCACCCACCATGCGAGATGTACAACTCGTTCTTCGTGTTCTTCAACGATCCAAGAACATCTTCAAAAGAACCACCAACACATTTGGGTTTTGACTTCAAATTCAATGCAACATTTGGAGATTGTTGCTTTGGAACCCAAATTTGCTTCACAGATTTTGGCGTCACAACATATGACGATTTTTGTGAGTAAACCCGCTTATTCTTCCGATTCATCTTCTTCTTCTTTTTCTTTCTCATCTTTTTGCATCTTGAAGACTTGACTTCATGAACAAACCCACTTTCAACAACATGAACATTTTGAGTTTGAATCAAATCTTTTGGAGTTTGATACTTGTGATTTTCTTGGATCACCGGCTTCCGATAAGGAATCATTCCTTCAAACGAATCACAAGAACTCAAAATATCATCAGTTTGAACTCCAATTGAGCAAAAAACTTTTTCATCTTGAGAATCAACTTGAACTCCTTTTTCTTGAACATCAAGAACATCACATTGAACTCCATTGTTTTGAACTTCTTTTCCATGAACATCATGAACACGATGAACATCATCAAGAACATGTTCTTGAGCTTCACGACAATTTGCATAATATTCAAGTCTATTTCATCCCGGTTTACAATTAGCAAGAAGAATTCCTTTTATGACTTCACCATTCCTCTTATTTCTTCGTCTTTCTTGATATGTTGTAATCAATCGATCAAACAAATCTTTGTTTTGATAAATTGGATAACCAATGAAATCTCCCTTTCCATCCCTTTCTCCATTAGAAATAAGTGCATCTTCACTTTGCAATCCAACAGTCAATTGATAAAGAATGCATTCAAAAGAAGTGTATACGTATAGAAAACTTTCATTCCGAACCAACCATTGCTCCATAATTGCTTCTTTTCTTTTGAATCAAATGTTATGAACTTGAGTTTTCTAGAGAGAGAAAGTGTAAATCAAGGAGATCTCTAGAGAGAGAAAGTGAATATGAACCAAATTCTAGTGAGAAAAAGTGGTACAAACAAGTATTCTAGAGAGAGAAAGTCGAATTATGGATCAAATCAAGGAAAAATTCGACTTTAAGAACACAAAAACACTCTAATCACGAAGATCCATAAGAACATCGAATCACCAAATCAAGATAGCCATCAAGGATCAATTCTTGATGAAAATCAAGAACACCCGCTCTGATACCAATTGTAGTGACAAAGAACATGGTTTGGCATGCGGAATTAAAGCTTGCACAATTGAACATGGTGATTTGGGTGTTTAAGAGATATATTGAATGTATATGGTGTTTACAAAAAGGATCTAGATCTAGACTATATAATTAACACACACTTACACACTCACTTCTACATCTCTCAAGCACACCTCTACAAGTGGACAAACCCACTATTTATAGAGGTGTTTACATGTCTCTCTCTCACTCTCTAACAAATGGATCTAAAGGCTAAAGCACCACATGCAAGTGGGTTTTACAAAAGTCAAACATTTACAAAGTCATGAATGAAAAACTTTGCACCCCAACAGGGATCCCAAAGACTTATCACAATACGGGGACTGAGAGATGGACTGGACGAGTCGTCACCTGACTCGACGAGTCAATTCGTATATATAAAGATAACTCCTCAGAACGGTGCGGGAGAATTCTGGAACGATTCAGAAGAGTTTAGCTGCGATAAAGAAGTCAGAAAAACCCTAGAAGACGACGAGAGAAGCTAGAATTCAATCCCGAAGGAGAATTGAGGCAAAATTTCATCATCCCACTTAATCTTTTGTTTTGACATCATGTTTAAACAATTAGACTCTGTTTGTTTGTTGTTATTTACTTCAATTATGAGCTAAAACCTTTAGACTTCTGTTTGGGGATACAAAATTGATACTATGGTTTGATTTATTGGTAGGATTAATTCTAAGTTGGTGATTTTTGTTATTTCAGCTTGCTAAAGAACCTTGTGTGTGAATAATAATTAATTTTCTGTTACTAGAAAGATAATTGATTAGCATGAACATCTATTGATTATCAATCTCATATGCTATGTGATCACTTTGCCATATGTCTAGGATTAATGAATATGAAACTAGAGTTAATAAGAAAATTGAGTAAATTCATGTGCAAGCTTGTGTGATGACCATCAACAAGAAGTTAATTAAAAGATTAAATTAGTTAACTATTGCAAGTCTAAATTAATCTGAATAATTAATCTAGTAAATCTAATTAAATTAGACAACTGGCCACTGTTTAAGTTAGTTTATTTGCTAAGGATTAGTGTAGTGAATGCGAATCTAATCACTTGAATCGGTAACCAACAAAAGAATTAATTCATTGCACCATTACCTTGAAATCAACCATAGGATCAATTGAGTTGAACTAAACAGAAGTTCCTTCCCAATTATTGAATCTAGTTAGTTCTTAGTTTTCTAGTTTTTAAATAAGTAACAGTTAGCAAGTTTCTAGTCTTGTAAAACTAGAGAAAACCCCTACTTATTAATTAATTAATTTAGATAGAATTAGTTTTTAGTTTTAATTTGCCGTTCCCTGTGTTCGATACCCTACTTATTCAACTATACCACAATTGATAGGTTCACTGCCTTTGTGTGTTATTTTATAATTAAAAGTAGGTTTAAAACTAAGTGAGTTTGCACACATCAAAGCTACTTAGAGTAATTGTAGATTGCTTAGGAATATATAATAGCATAAGTTTCATTTGATTTTGCATTGTATGGACAAGTTTTCCACACCTTTTATAAATAAAATAAAAATTTGAGTTTTGTCTTATTTATATCCCCTTGCGATGTTGTTTGTGAAAATTGATGTTTGTATGTTTCTATTATAAGCAATAATAATGGATATGATTCTTAGTTATGTTATTTGTGGTAGTGTTATATTTTTCGAAGTAAGGAAAGATTCACATCGCCCAAGTTTCAATTGGACAGAAGCTTGGAGTCATATGATGTACGGAAATTTGAGTCAAGTGAAAGACTAGGAGATCTGGTACGTAATGTTGTGCACTGGGCAAGTACACCACATATAACAATGAGATTATTCGTCATGATTTACTAAAAGTCTAGTAAATGTGGTTATGGTTACAAGATTAAGTGTAATTCTGAATCATTGAAAAGTTTCAATGAATAGCAGAACGAATAAGAAGAATCAATTAGACAGAAAAATAAAAGTTTTACGGAGCTTTGTTCATATCTTTACAAAACATTCTTGAAAACTTTCTTTGCAACATACATATGTTTTTCATATCATTCTACAAAACTTTGTTCATATCTATACAAAACATTCTTGAAAATGAGATATTGCAATTGAAAAATGAAAACAAGAAAGAAACCCAGACCTGCAATTGAAAAATGAGATATGTGACCTGAAACGAGAGAAACAACCTCTGAGCTGCAGCTGAAAAAAAAATATGAAGGAATGACTGTTTATGCGAATCCTGTAATATATACGGAATTGAGGTTCGAGCATTAACGTCACTCAGCGGGAATTACACTGTAAACGTGTGTATTTTGTAATGAAGAAGAAAATAAATAAATAAATACGCAGTGCTCATTGTCGACTCAAGGTTCTCGACTCCAAATCATGAGTCCGACGACACACGATTCTCTGGAGAAGCTTCATACTCCGGTGTCATCCGGCGGAATTTCGACAGATCTGGCGGCGGCAACCGGTGCTTCTTGTTCTTCTTCGTTTTTCCGGCCAAAAAGTCGACACCCTTCACTCCTCCTGCGGCGGTGGTTCAAGACATACCAACCCTAATTCTCAAAACAAATATATATATATATATATATATATATATATATATATATATATATATATATATATATATATATATATATATATATAGGTGGGTAAGAGGTTAGAATCATTAGTCTTTTCAATTCATGCAGGTCGCTGGTCCAAAACGAGAAAGGAAGTACTGCAACTGTTGCTGTGTCGCAGGGGAAGAAGAGAATTGTCTTTTCAAATTTGGCTGATCTACCCATACTCATCAAAATCAACCCTATATCTAAACAAATCTGATTTCCACAAACTTCACAACATCCCTTTGAACCTATAAATCATATTTCTCGAAAACAAATTGATTATCTTTAATAATAATAACCATATGAAGATCCGGTTGGTCGGGATATTTTTCGGTTGAATTTTATAAAATAAAACAAAGCATAAGGTTTTTTAGAGTCTTTTTATTGTAAGAGAATGGAAATATGAAAGTACCAGGGGCATCATATTGTTGAGGTCAAAATCTTTTTTCACACCATGTAATTAATCTAAATAAAACTGACATCGAATTCAAAACAGTTGATGAAAGGGCTTGGGGAATCAGGTATATATGTGATGATGCTTTCTCATTTCATTAAGCAACCAAGTAAAAGCATTAATGAATTCATGGAAATTAATTTTGGAAAATAAGCGACCTAACAGAATTGGCTTGTTGAATGGAACTCAGACTAGAGATATCAAATGACCTGGGGGACTGGATCACAATCATCAAATGACAAATCCTTCACGTCAATTTGATTCTCAACAACCCATCTATATATTGTAAAAGGGGTACAAATCCACCATTTATAATAACCTCATGTCGAAACGTATTACAATACTATAAATCTAAAAGTAAGAAATAACAACAAATTTCATTTCTTTCCATTATAGCATCACACTTTCTGTTTTTTTCTTATTAAGGCATTGTTCTTTGAAAAATCTATCCAATTATAACGGTGATAGGGTAGATTTTTCAATGTACAATGCGGTAATAGGAAGAAATCAAAGTAAAAGGCTATAAAATACTCCCTTGCGACCCATTACAAGCTCAAGCTTTGGAGGCCCAGTTTTAGTAGCAGTTTTTGGTGCATTGTTGTGAACTTCTTACCAAAACTCACATTAAACAAATAAATGGAAGTATGTTGATATTTCTTGTATTTTACCATATAAAATACTGTCACACCCCGACCAACGACGGAAACGTCGGGGTTGCAACGTTTATAATTGGAACCACAGTCAACCACATATATCGAACATTCATAAATTAATATTTTACAAATTTTGGTTTTGTAAACATTATTACATAATAGTAAATTTTCAATTACGAAACATTAAAATAAACCAAACTCATAACAAAGGAAAGGAAATACAATTTCCTTTGAACCGGTGTTCTACCTCCGGCTTCTTAGTTACCTAAGAATACACATTTTAAAAATACGTCAACAAAATTTGTTAGTGAGATCCACAGGTTTTTAACTCTATAAATTTTATATAAAATAAATTTCATAAAAGCTAGAAGATTTGTAAAAAGGTGTTTGTAACAAAAATGGTATCGATATAATCCGAGTGAGACGTATACTTGTAAACCGATGCAAGCATTTATGTCAACTTAATTATAATATATAAGTAATCATCAACATCTTTTTGCAATGTGTAATATAAAGTGTCTATTTTATATAAATAAACACAAACAAATCGGTCAACTGCGAAGCGTTATACTACATACAACCTTGGCGAAGTTTGTATTAATATTTATGTATATGAGATTTTGTGGAGTAAATAACTGATCTATGACTTGTTCAAGCCTCTATGAAGTACAATAAGGTGCTTGTTGTCTCAACGACACATCATCAACGTCGCGATAAAAGGAATAAGATAAAAACAAGAAGTTATCGTCCGATTTGTCTCGTCACACGAAGGTCGTAACTAACAACCAAAAGGACGGGGTGTCAACCCGTATAGATCTATACACAACGTTCTTCGCTCACAACGGATTAACGGTTATAACAGAGGACTTCACTAAGTTTCTACTCTTAGTTTTGATGAATGGAATAAACTCCAACAATCCCAATATTTGGAAACATAATGTCATAAAAGAAATTTCACAAACCTTAAATATAAGTTTTTATAGTTTCTTGTTGAACCCAAACAATATAACGATTAAATTGTATACGAATAATTAATCCCTTATATAATTCGTTAACTATAATTAAAATCAGAAATGTTGACTTATATGATTATACATGATACTAGTTTCTATTGTGATATATTTTGAGTGTCGTAATGGATTATGTTCATAACAAAGCATATACTCATGTACGATATTAATTATAATATCATAAGTTTATAAAAGAAAAAGAAGGAAAAAAAAATCATATTCTTATATAATATTTCATGTCGTCAAAATATATATATATATATATATATATATATATATATATATATATATATATATATATATATATATATATATATATATATATATATATATATAAAATGTACAGACATAAAAAGTTTATAGAAAGGAAATTTTATGTCATATATTTGATATAAGCACCAAATTAGTTAATGGAACATTGAACATAATATAAGTGCATATAAATTTAATAAATTTGTATCCAAATATATATATATATATATATATATATATATATATATATATATATATATATATATATATATATATAGTTGGATATAAATCTATATATAAGTAGTATGGTTTTTAAATAATTATAAAAATTAAATGAGCATACGACAATTTATGTACGATCACTTATTGTAATAAGTGATATTCCCCCCGGAAATGTTTTAAAAGAAACAACGATAAAAAAGGCCGTAGATACTCATTTTTGTCGCTTGACGGTATTTGGTTCGAGGAAGTCGAGATGTTTCCGGTTTCACCGAGGCTTGAGATTTGAATGCTTTTGGGGAGGTCTTAATACACAAATTAAAAATAAGTTAGCCATCCATTACGTTTTATTAGAATTACTAAAAGTTAGTTTTATGACAGAAAAAAAAAGATAATAATTAAGAATTTACCAAGTTTCTTCTTGGGTTTACAATGAGTTACCAAAAACGGGTTGAAATGTGATGTGATTTGAGTCAAAGTTTTTGAAGAGAGTTTTGTGGACAATTAATAGGAAAGAAGTGAAAAAAAGGGGTTAATATGGTTTATATAGAGATGAGGGTACTCGATATCTTTCTTTACATTTCTGATAATTACTTTGATCTCCCAATCTCTATCTAGTTAGAATCCAAGTGGTTTAGTTAGGAAAATTAAAAAAAAAAATATAGGGGATATTACTAATCTAGCCAAAATCTTTAATTACTTATCAAAAAATAACCAAAAAAATCATATTAGCCAAAACTAGCCCACGAAAAAGTAGGTTGGACACAGTTGACTATAGTCAACGCTTGAAATCTACTCTTTCGTGGTAATGGACTACTGTTTCACAACCCGTTTACTTTTTCGTGGCCCATTAGCCCAAGGTATATAATGTTTAATTTTTCAGATTAGGTTATTTTTAACTATTGTTTTGTTGGGTTGCCTACTTTTTCCTCTCAATGGAGCACTCGAAAAACCATGAGGTTTGTCTACTTTTCATCAAAATTTTACCATGTTCTTGATTAGGAGTATTTTTTGTATAGGGGGTTAATTTTTTTTTTTTGAAAAAAACCGAAAAAAATAAAACAGTAGGCTTCATACGAAACCTACGGTGCAAGTACGCAATGCACAGATTGTGCAGTGTCGACTTGTACACCTACGGTTTCGTATGAACCGTACGGATTTTTTTTTTAATTTGATGCAACATGTAAGGAATTGTATAAGTGTTATTATTTCATGATTTTTTTTCATAAAACTGAAAAAAAAAAAATTGTGAAACCGTAGGTTTTTTGGAAACCTACGGTGTACAACCATTTAATCCACAGTTTGTGCATTAAAAGGTTGTACAACGTAGGTTTCCAAAAAACCTACAGTTTTTTTCCTGGGTTTTTAATTAAAAAAATTTATAACCAATAAACACTTGTATATATTGTCGATTCCGTGATTTTTTTTGAAAAAAAAAATGAAGCCGTAGGTTTGTAAAAAACCTAAGGTTTTTTTTTTTCATTTTTCTTCAAAAAAAATGTTTCTACGGAATTTTAAGGATTATATATATATATATATATATATATATATATATATATATATATATATATATATATATATATATATATGTTATGATTCCATGTTTCCATTTTGTGATAAAGTATGTTATTTTCTATATCTCGATTATAGCATACAATAGTAATGTACTATCCATTTGAAGAACTTTCTATGTTTATAATTTGTAAATACTTTGAAGTATATTATATTGATAAAATAACATTGTGTTTTGGTAATTTCGGGTTTGCTATATTTTGTCATCTTAAACGTGATAAATTACAACATTCAAAAATTGAGAACGAATTCATCTGAGTTCGGTGTTTGGCATTGTGAAGAAGAAGATTGCTATGTTTGTTCCGATAACAACCCAACTCCGGAAGGCCCATATTTCCCACTCCGAGATAACATGTATGGCGACATTTTCCAAGCTATGAAGGCCGCTGAAGAAGCCAACGAAAGGGACTCTCAAATTAGTCGCCAACTCAACCAACGTGCAAACGGCCTAGCAAATCAAGTAATTGGAAAAGAAAAATGGACTACTGAAACTACACAACTAAATAAATAAATACATTCAAAGAGGCTAAGAAGTGGATTCGAGATGCAAATATGAAGTTTGATAAGCTTCAAGTTGAACGTGATCGTCTAACAGATGTTAATAGAATTAGAGGGGATTTTATTGACCGTGAACAAAATTTGTATCCCAAAAGTTTCTTAATCTGTGGAAACCAATTTAATTATGTAATAGGTTGTGAGACAATTAATCCTATTCTAATCCTTCTGCATTGGGAAATACCAGTTGAAAATATGGTCGTCTAACCACCATTTGCACGTTAGTAATATGTTAAGTTATCTTTATTATTAATGTTATGTTTATTTGTAACTCTAATTTCCTTTTAGTTTTTATGTTATGTTTATTAGTAATGTTATGTTTATTTGTAATTCTAATTTCTTTTTCAGTTTTTATGTTATGCTTATTAGTAATGTTATGTTTATTGTAAGCAAAAAATGACGACTTATGTGATTTTATGTCGTTATTAACAACACGAAGCATACTTTGGAGGGTAAAACCAATAAGGTAACGATATCGGATTTGAAATCCGGATATTTTCCGACAAACAACTATGTACAAACAACGTAACCAACATATAAAACATGAAAATCACACTTAAAAACATACTTTTATCGTAAGCTAAAAATGACAACTTAAGTTATTTTATGTCGTTTTTAACAGCACGAATCGTACTATGGAGGGTAAAACCAATGAGGTAACGATATCGGATTTGAAATCCGGATATTTTCCGACTAACAACTATGTACAAACAACGTAACCAACATATAAAACATGAAAATCACACTTACAACATACTTTTATCGTAAGCTAAAAATGACAACTTATGTTATTATATGTCGTTTTTACCAGCACAAACAAATGAAAATTATATTACAAAGACAATGGCAAATATATTACAAACATAATATATTACAAACACAATGTCGGATATATTACAAACATAATATATTACAAATATACTAAAAAAACAATGACAAATATATTACATAGATAATGCCAAATATATTATAAACATCATTATTTAAAGGGAATAAAAATTACATTGGCAATAAAACAACCATCAAAGGGTCTGGTATTTCCCATTCAGATGGTGGGGGAACATGGTGAACGGTTTGTGTCTGGTAGACATGATGAAATACATCATCATGGTAAAATACTTGAAGTATATCAATTAATTCATGCATGTTTGAATGACGTGCTGCTACGATAGCATGACCACATGTTATACCGAGACTACGCTATTTGCCACATGAACAAGTATGACTGTTAAGGTCTACAACACAAGTTGTTTTTGTCACAACTAGGAATTTTGATGCTTTGTAATAACAATAATGATAACAATTGTGAACCAAAAATGTGGAAACATGTATGATGTTTATTCAATGACAACAAAATTCCATCAAATACCCTAAACAACATTCAAATAGTCAACAAAAGTTGGAAACCCTAAAAATCCCAGCTTAAGTCCATTTTGGACTAGGATTTTCTTATTGGGCCTAATGGACCAATAAGCCTTCAAATTAACTATTTTGGGCTTAGAACTCTTAAATGGGCCCTAATTGGACCACTTTCATAAAACTTAACATTTTGGGCCATAATGGATCTAAAATGGATTAGTTTATCTATAATGGGCCTTATTGGGCCATAAAAGAATTCAATTAGCTTTAATGGACTCAAATCCATCCCTTTTTGCTAAATTGCGCCGTGAACCATCCAAAGGAGCCGAATGGGCTGAAAACCTTTCTAAGAACCTGATAATTTTGAACCTAGGTTAGAAGTGAGCCAAAACTCATTCATACCATCTCCCACTAGGCCCATTTCGGCCCATGTGTATAAAAAAAGAGAAATTTTGCATGGAAAGGGGTTGACACCTCATTTTTACATAAGGTATTTCCATACAAATTACACTCCATGTATCTAGATTATGATGCTAATCCATCATGCAATAACCCACTTGGAAATCCTCTCCTCTCTCTTTATCCCTTTCGGCCGAAGGTAGTAGCACACACACAAATACCAAACTCCATTCCAACACTATCAAATTCTCTCAAGAACATCCCGATTCTTCCTTCAAAATTTCGAGACTTACTTGCATGCCAAGAACATCTTTCACTCACAACACAAATCTTTGGTAACTTTTTACTTAAATCCAAAGTTTAACTTCTATACCTCATCAAAAATCATCTTTTAATTCATTCAAATTCATGAGCATACTCCATAGAAGCAATCTAAGCTCAAAGACTTCTAAAGAAGCTTGTTAGGCCGAAATCTTCTCTCAAATCTTCATCAAAATCAAATCCAAACCTCAAGGTGAGTTCATACCCCTCTCTTTTCGGTTTTCACAAGTTTTATGGGGGAGAATACAAGTAAAATGTGTAAATCTATGTGTATGTTGTATGTTAAGTATGATTTCATGTGTTTATGTGGTAAATGTGTAACAAGAAGAATAGAAATTCGAGATCTATGGCTCTAGGTGTTTTTATGAATATCATACTCTTTTAAAGGTTAGAAATAAAATTTATGGCTTAATGGGCCAAATTTTGGGCTTTTCGGCCCAATGAGCCAAAACTTGCGAAAATTACAACTTTCAAGGGGTTGAAATGACAAACTTCTCAAACAGGGGGTAAAAGGGTGAATAAAACTAATTCAGGGGTTAAATTGATTTATATTCCAAACAAGGATAAAAAATGTAAACTTTTTGGATTTTGGGCAAAAATTGTAAAAATTGCGAAAAGTTTGGTCTTAAACTGAAAGATTCTTTTATGGAGGGTCTGAAACTGCCAGAAAGTAAATTTTGAACCAAAAACATCATTGCAACAAGTTTAGGGGTCAAAAACGTCGAGAAAATGGTTTAAGGTCCCAAAATGTCTTTTTTCTTTTGTATAAAGGACTAAAATTATCAATTTTACTAAAGAAGGGCTGAAAGGGGTCAAACCAATATTTTGCATCAATTATTTTATTTTTAAGATATTTGAGTCAAAATAAAAATACCAAACTACAATTCATGAAAATGGAAAGATATAACTACGTATAATTCCAAACATCGTTATAAATAACGGATCGGCCTCGTTCCGGTGCGAAATTAAAAACCATCCAATCAAACTTACCAACAATTATACTATACCTAAAACAAGTAAACATTCAAATCGGCTTGAAAGTTCCAATCATGTTTGTAGGGCCTTTGTGGCCCATTAACATGATTTTTGGGCCCAAGGGATAATAATAAATGTTATTGGGCCTTCTATGACCCAATTTCATATTTAAGGGACCCTCAATGGCTTTTAAGTACTATTGGGCTTTAGTGGCCCATTAGCATTGTTAGTAAGGTCCATGTAAATCAAATGCGAAATGGGCCAACATGTCATTCGTATACCCACTAGCCATAAATTATACATGTGATTAGTAGGACCTCATAATCCTCTTCTCTTAGTTTATTAAGCATACCTTCAATTCAGTAAACATATACAAGTCATTAATCAATGGTAATCAAATTCATGTTAGATTTAGTGAGTAATAGCGGGTGGCACCTCTATGGGTCGTCTGTAGTCTGTAGTTATATCAAAGTCTCCTGGAGGAAGAGCGAGATTTTGTGTATAGATCTATATGGGGGTGACTCCCCCGCACCTCAGCTGTTCTCTACAGTTAGGCTCGGCCAGTCTAGGGTGACAAAATCTTAAGATAAATTCTGGCGTTCGTTAGAATGCCAAGACAGATGAACTAGTCATTATCATGTATGGTTATAACGACTCACATAAACAAATCTAACACTATCCGAGTAATCAGGGAAAATTCATAATCATTCGTCGTGACGGTATAACAATTTGAAACAATTATATTTTTCTTTACCGGAAAACATCGGGTTTTTCGAGGGAATCAACACCATTCATTTGTATTTTTCAATAACTATAATGCAAAATTTTTATTTATACACGCTTTGAAATCATTCATACATAAACCGATGGATCTTCACCCTTTGGTATGAACAATTGTCTTTTTCAGAAAATATCGGATTTCTGGGTTTTATAAACTATACAAACATTTTAAAAAAAAAACATGCTTATGAACTCACCAACATTTCGTATGTTGACGTTTTTCAAAATAATTTGTATTCTCAGGTAATTGGTAAGCCGAGGAGTAATACCAAGTATGTTAGGGTATTATGCTTTTGGAAAACTATCAAACAATTTATATTATGGATACATAATGTTTAAACAATGTACTTGATGTGAACAATGTCAGTTGTAATGTATTGATGCATGGTAATGTTTATGTTATAATTCATGTATATTCATTGTGATAATATTCAATTTAAGTCACACAAGCCCTCGGACGTTTCCGCCGTCTGGTTCGGGTGTGTGACAGGTTGGTATCAGATCTCTGTTTATAGTGAACTAGCATATCTAACCAGACATTAATATGCAACTATAAACCAAAGAGGGGACCAAAAACAACTCTGAACCAAACAAAACAAATAAAACACAACGATAAAACACCTCTACTTATACGATATAGGAAAAATAACATAATACCAAATCAAATAAGATGATACTCGCATCTCGGTTAAGTCGGGACTGTCCATGGTTGTATTAAGGGGTGAATGTGTCACACCCCAAAACCGGAACGGCGGAACGTTCTGGGGTGGATGACGTCATGTCAAGTATCACAACACATGCATATAGTAATCAAAGTACAACAAAACATTGCATTAATAGTAATAGTTTTACATTTTACATTACAGTACATCAAAGTAATACAAGTAATAGAAATAAATACAGCGTGGTACTAAGCTATCTTCATCAACTGCTCCGGGGATGTACCTGTCTAATTTCTGACCTGAGAATACAAGTTATTTGAAAAGCGAGTATCAGCATTTTTACAAATGCTGGTGAGTTCATAAGCATTAGTGACGTTTTCATTCAAATAACTTTAATAAAAGTAGTAGTTTAAGAGATTTCAGTGTATTAGAGTCCTTTCCAGAAAATCCTATATTTTCTTTCATAAAAGTAGCCTTCTACCAAGACTGGTCAGTGATGTGTGGTAAAAGTAGTTTTCCCTAAGTTGCTATCATTATCAAAGTACTGGATTTGATTATTGAGGAAAGCAAACGACATCAGGGAATGTCATATGCCTCAGAAGTGAGGACTGCTGACTAAGGCCAAGAACCATAGACTCCAGGGAAGTATCAAACGAACGACACGCCTGGTTCAGTCTAACAAGTGGAGACACAGACCCCAGAAGGTACCAAATGAAAGGTACAACTAGTAAGGTCTAACACAGTGAATACAGACCGCAGACGATATCAAATGAAAGATACGTCTTGTAAGGTCCAAAACAGTGTGACTCTGAGAAAGAGTTACCAGCATATAGTGTAAATTGCTGGCGAAATATCGTTACCTTAAAGCCATGAATTATAAGGTAACCCGGGACACTCGTAACCATACTAACTAGAGTTCCAGACCCCTTACAAGCATCTATATAATGTGACCATTGGCTTGGTAGGCCAGGACTGTAGCTAGCAGTCAGGGTGCGGGGTTGTCAATCCCGTATAGATCTATACACAAAATGTCCGCTCTCCCTACAGAAGACTCTGGTTACCAACTAGACGACGGAGAAGGTCGTGTCCTGAAGATGCATCCCAAATAGTGGGTAGAGACTTCTAAATAGTGGGTAGTGTGTAAGTGCTGAACTAGAGGTATAGACTTCCCAATAGTGGGTTTCTAATGTAAGTGTAGACTAGAGATAGAGACCCTTTACTGAACTGACTAGAGAGTTCCTATATGTCCATACTCATATACATAATATATAACTAATGAGTCAAACGACCTTCGGACGGCCATCCGATCCCACCAGACCACATCTCAATGAAGAAAAGGAAATAGGGCAGACGAGCCTTCCTAAGTCTTTCAACCATTACTTATATGTACCTATATAAGCACATACATACATCTAACTACGACTGCGTGTGAATCAAGTAGAAATGATCTTTGTGAAGTAGTAATGTCTAACAAGTGAAGTAGAAGCGGTCGCAAGTGAAGTAGAAGTGTCGAACAAGTATAAGCGTATCACGAAGTAAAGACGACAATAATTGAAGCGAGGGCGTATCAAGTATAAGTGAAGTAGAGTCGATATTAAGTATAAGTGAGGTAGAATTGTATCTCTAAGTAAGAGTATGAATAAGTATAAGCGTCCATCAGGTATAAGCGACTACCAGTATAAGTGAAAACATTACAGAGTAGGAGTATGAAATAAGTATAAGCGAAGCAGCAGTATATAACAAGTAAAAGTATACGTCGAAAAAGGGAATCTTTGATGAAAAACCTTTATGTACAGAGAAAATCACAAATTGTATTCTTTTGTAAAATATGTTTGAAAACCTTAGAAAATCTTTCATAAACCAGTTTAAAATGAATTTAGTTAATATAGTATAAGTAAGAGTTTTGAAACAATTGAAAACCATTATAGTGTCCTACTCGGTAAAACAGTGTACAGTGGTAAAATCTTGTGCATGCGGGTTATCAATCACATGTGATTGATATGATAACTGGCATGTTTAACTTGTATTCCCCCCTATAAAAACATTTAAAAGCATTTAAAAGGTTCATTCAGGGGTATGAACTCACCTGGTGTAAGAAGGTCCGACGAAGGTGCCGTTTGGGCGTTCGGTGTTGCGCAAGGACTTGAACACACACAATGACCTAATTAACATATGATAACATATGTTCACATACAATTAGTATATTTAATACTAATTAAACAAATATACATGCTCAAAGGAGCGGAAAACACTTTGGTTAAGTGTTTGGGTGTCCCGGGTAGCGTTTAAGGGTGTGTATGGCTAAGGAATGGAGTTTATTCTCCAAGATTAAACCCTTACTACCTAGTTCACGGCCCAGGGACTACTCACCATGAGTTTACGGCCGTAAAATCATGGTGATGGTGTTCTAGGGTGCTAAAGTGTCTCATATCAATTGTGGAATTTTGCTAAACTCAAATATCAAGTGTGTGAATGGGTTTAGAGTATCTATATGGACTAACTTGGAGTTTACGGCCCAAACCAAGGGAGTTTACGGCCGTAAACTCCTAGGGACATATTCTTGGGTGTTTTATGCTTCTAGCTTGTTCATGGGATTTTTCTAAGTACTTTTCATAAAAGGCATGAGTGGGTTTAAGGCTTCTAAGGGCCTCATTAGGGAGTTTACGGCCTAAGGACACTCCTAAGGGAGTTTACGGCCGTAAACTCTCATTCTTTGAGTTTTGTGAAGTTTTAAGCCCCTATCACTTTTCTAGCAATTTCTAATGGAGTTTGATGCTATTTTGGGGGATTAAAACCATCATTTGGGGGTGTTTTGGGGCGTTTATGGCCTTGACATGTGTCTGGGCCGTAAACTCCCTTTACTCCTTCATTTTGATGTGTTTAAGTGGTCTAAACCCAAAATACCAAGTCCCTAATTTATGTGTTAAGCCTAAGGGTGGTTTGGGAGTGTTTTTGGGACATTTTGACATGATTAAGAGGTGTTTACGGCCTAAGCTTGTGCTTGGGCCGTAAACTCTCTTTTATGTCCTAAATCATTGTGTTTTCATGCTCAAACACTCCTAGGCTAATCCCTTAATTTATTTCTAAGCCTTTAGGGACATTTGGGGGTCATTTAGGCCTCTTTTTAGGTGTTTACGGCCTAAGGAGGAGCTTAGGCCGTAAACTCCTTTTCCATTGCTTCTAAGTCCGATTTTTGGGCTATAAACACCAATCATAATGTTTAGAATAAGCTAGGGTAAGCGGACTTACAATTTGGAAGCGTTTGGTTGCGGATTCGGGGCGAAAACGAGTCTAGAGAGAGAGTATAGAGAGAGAGGGTGGAAAAGCTCCAAATGGAGTTTACTCCCCTTTATATATGGGTGGGAGTTGGAGCTCAGTGGAATTCTACTCGATACTGCCGTTATACGGGGCTTTTGGTCGCACCCGATTTAGTGGTCGTAATAATAAAACTTAACATTTTCCAAATAAATGGAAATGTGTGTTATGTGTTTCTATTTCCGTTTATCACGACTTAACGGCATTTTAAATGTAAACAATTGGGATGTTTATTAAATTGATGACCTCTAATTAACGGAACTTTTATACAGTGGAATATTTCGTTAACGGTTACGGGGAAACGTAACGGGACAACTTGGGTTGTCAAAGAATGTAGCCTGATCAACTACATTTCCTCCAAAGTACAACTATCACATGCCCCACGGAAATCGCGATGGTCGGTAAACTTAAAAACATACCCCTTTATTTCCAAGAAGAGAACACCAATTCAAATTATACAATAATTAAAACACCTTAGGAGTAATATTAGTACATTTATACACTCTCGCAGACAGTATGGACGGTTTCCATCACCCCGAAGATCTGTATTTCCCTAATAAGGGGAATAACGGATGGTTAGAGGAGTCTGAAGAGGAACCTGAAGAAGACCCTGAGGAGCAGTCTGAAGGGGAACCTAAGGCAGAAGTCGAGGGCGGACCTGCTGAGCCAGTGGTGGACCTGGAAGAAGACGAAGTCGAGGAAGACCTCGAGAAGGAACCCAATGATGACGGATACGGTGATTCGGACGCGGAGTCCGAAGTCATCAACCCCCCTTACCCGATTAGGGTTCCCGCTCATCGGATAGGCCCCACTGGTCCTACACCCCCCTGGGGAATCGACCTATGGAGGTGGAGCAGACAGCAGGGACAGTGACCCCCGTTTGTCATGTCACGCAAGTTCTATGACTTGAGGGAGGGAGGACCGGCTGATCGCGCACTTCCAGTCATGGTGAGACGGTTACGGAACACTGGCGACCTAGCTCAGAGCACCGCCGATCAGATGCACCAGATGCAGACTAGAGTTGAGCGTGCAGAACAAGAAACGCGGGTGGTTATCCGAGAGTTCCACATGAGGCAGGCGAGGTGGGAGGCTCGACTCCGAGATGCAAAATGACAGGTGGCTCGCATTCAGGGAATGTCCACTTCCTTAGCACCACCCGCTGGCACACCCCACCATGACTAGGACTAGCTGTATCTTTCTTTAGTATTATACTACTATGATCTATGTTATGTACGGTCGAATCTATGTTTAAGTGATTACACTACTCATAGAGTCTTTACATTGCCGAACTTGCACCACTTATGTATGCTCTTTCGAGCAAATTTTCATATATCAAAGTACGGATATTATTAGTGAAAAATATATGTGTTCTATATGTGATGTTGTGATCTGTTATGTGTTGTGTATTCATGATTGTATGGTAACATGTGAAACAACTTAAGTACATGCACGACACCTAGTTTATAGGACCACGAACTCGAAGAAATCATGGACACTCAACATCTTTCCATTCCATGACAGAAAGATGCCTCAACGACCAACCCGTGGAAACCCTGGGCCAACCCCACCCGAATTCGACTCAGCTGCATTCCAAGCTGTTGTATCTGATGCGGTCACCGCATCCATGGCACAAATCCATCAAAGGAACAATAGGGGAGGCAATGGACAAGGGGTTGGAAGTTCGAACAATGGAATGAATCAAGGACCAACCAAGACATGCTCTTACAAATATTTCACCAACGCCAAGCCACAAACCTTTAATGGCATGGGTGGAATGATAACCCTAAAAAGATGGATAGAGAAAGTGGAATCGGTATTTGAGATATGCGAATGCCCCAAGGAGATGAATGTGAAGTTTGCCGCATGCACGTTCGTTGATCAAGCTCTCACTTCGTGGAACGGACAGAAGCCATGACTTTTCCCATAGCCAACTCCATGCCGTGGGCGGAGATGAAGGAAATGTTGATGGCCGAGTACTGCCCGCGAGGCGAAATTCAGAAGATAGAGCAAGAGTTGTGAAACCTCACTATTCGAAACTCCGACATTGATGCATACATATTGAGGTTAGCGAACTGTCACTGTTGTGCCCTGGCATGATTACTTCAGAGGGAAAGAAAATCAAACGATTCATCTAGGGATTAACCTCCCCAATCCACGGAAATGTGATAGCTGCAAATCCTGAAACTTTCGACAGTGCCAAGAGATTGGCCAAGAAGCTGTACGACCACAACAACAAAAAGGGCGAGAAGTCGGGAGAAACCGAAAACAAGAAGGAGAATGACAGCAAGAAGGGAAAGAATAACAAGAGGAATGGACGACAAGGCTCAGAGTCGTCGAAGAAACAACAGACAGTGACAGTTAATGTTACAACCACCCAAATTCCCTCCACGCCACATGCCCCAGTCTCAGCTACTCCAAGTGCTCCTAGGCAGTATTCCGGAAATCTTCCAAAGTGCAACAAGTGATGTCTCCATCATAATGGCAAATGCAGGGGGATGCATTGTACCAATTGCAATCGAAAGGGTCACACAACAAAATATTGTAGGACCTATCCTCCCCAGAACCAGCAGCAAGGGAACAACAACAACAACAACAACAACCGCTACAATAACAACAACAACATCAACAACAGCGGCAACATTGCAGGACCAACCCACACCTGCTATGGATGTGGAAAGACTGGGCATTTCCTTCAAAACTTCCCCAACAATAACAACCTTGGGAATCGAGGAACAGGAAGAGTGTTGACCATGGGTCAGGGAGAAGCGGTTCAGGTTCCCGCTGTTGTCACCGGTACGTTTCTCCTAAACCACACTTATGCATGCATCCTATTTGATACCGGAGTAGAACGAAGCTTCGTGAGCCATATATTTAAACACTTGTTAAAACAACAACCCCAGGAGCTTAATGAAACCTTTACGGTGGAAATGGCCAATGGGAAAATAGAATCCACTGGGGAAATCTACATCGGATGTACCCTAACCTTGAACCAACATGTATTTCAAATAAACTTAATGCCTGTTTCCATTAGGAGTTTTGATGTGATTATCGGCATGGATTGGTTAAGCCCCCACCATGCTGAAATTATGTGTCACGAGAAGGCTGTTTGCCTTCACCTCCCAAATTACGAAACCCTAATTATATACGGAGACAAACCTAGCATGAACCTTCGTCTTATCTCGTGCATTAAGGCACAGAAGTATCTCCGAAAGAGGGATTTGACATTTCTGGATCATATTGTGGATAAGTCCAAAGAAGAGGTCAATATTCGGGACATTCCAGTGGATTGCGAGTTCCCGGATGTCTTTCCTGAATATTTTCCAGGGATACCCCTAGAAAGACAAGTCGAGTTCTAAATTGATCTTGTAATAGGAGCTACACCCATCGCCAAATCACCCTACAGATTGGTTCCTGCGGAGATGCAAGAGCTGTCCAACCAACTTAGTGAGCTTTTAGACAAAGGATTCATCTAACCCAGTTTCTCACCCTGGGGAGCTCCGGTTCTCTTTGTTAAGAAGAAAGACGGATCCTTTAGGATGTGTATTGACTACAGGGAACTAAATAAGCTCACTATAAAAAATCGCTATCCCCTTCCGCGAATCGACGATCTATTTGACCAAATCCAAGGAGCAAGTTACTTCTCTAAGATAGATCTGCGATCCGGATACCACAAACTCAAGGTCCGGAAAGAGGATATCCCCAAAACCGCTTTCTGAACTCGTTATGGACATTATGAATTTGTCGTAATGCCCTTCGGTCTAACGAATGCCCTTGCCGTATTCATGGACCTAATGAATCGAATCTGCCGACCATTATTCGACAACTTTGTCATCGTTTTCATTGCGACATTATAGTTTATTCTCGAAGCGAAGAGGAGCATGGCCAACATCTCCGACGAATCCTAGAAACCCTACGAACCGAAAAGCTATACGCAAAACTCTCTAAGTGTAAGTTCTGGCTCCATAGTGTGAGCTTTTTGGGTCATGTTGTTAGTTAAGAAGGGATACACGTGGATCCTTCTAAGGTCAAAGCTATTGAATTATGGGCGATCCCAACAACACCCACAAAAATTCGTCAATTTTTAGGTCTCGCAGGATATTACAGGAGGTTCATCCAGAACTTCTCCAAAACAGCCAATCCACTCACCTTGCTTACGCAAAAGGGTGTACCCTTTGAATGGACAGACAAGCAAGAGTTTGCATTCCGAAATCTGAAGCAAGCACTCTGCAATGCACCGGTACTATCACTACTAGAGGGAATAGAGGACTTCGTAGTCTACTGCGATGTGTCAAATCAAGGTTTAGGCTGTGTGCTTATGCAGCGTGGGAAGGTGATAGCTTATGCGTCCCGACAACTAAAGACACATTAGGTAAATTATACCACCCATGATCTCGAATTGGGAGCTGTGGTCTTCGCCTTGAAAATCTGGAGGCACTACCTTTATGTTACAATGTGCACCATTTTCACTGACCACAAGAGTCTCCAACACATTTTAAATTAAAAAGAGTTGACCATGAGGCAACGAAGATGGGTTGAACTGCTAAACGATTATGAGTGCGAGATCAAGTACCACCCAAGCAAGGCTAACGTGGTAGCTAATGCCTTTAGTAGGAAAGAATACTCAAATCGTCGTGTGAAAACTCTTGCCATAACCATTCAATCCCACCTGACCTCGCAAATCAGAGCAGCCCGGTTTGATGCCATGAAGGCTAAACACGAAACAAGCGAAGAAATACGAGGAATGGAAAAGAATTTCGAAGCTAAGGAGGATGGAGCCTATTACTTCATGAACCGCAATTGGATCCCTAAGCTTGGAGGATTCAGAGAAGCAGTCATGAATGAAGCCCACAAGCCATGATACTCCATCCATCCGGGTTCAGATAAAATGTACTTGGATATCAAGCAACATTATTGGTGGCCTAACGTGAAGGCAGAAATTTCCACTTACGTTAGCAAGTGCCTCACGTGTGCTAAAGTAAAGGTGGAATATCAGAAGCCCTCAGGATTACTACAACAACCAGTAATTCCCGAGTGGAAATGGGAAAGGATTGCTATGGAATTTGTGACCAAACTACCCAAGACAACAGATGGTTTGGATATCATATGGGTAATAGTTGACAGGTTGACAAAATCCACTCATTTCCTACCAATAAGAGTCATACAAGAAGGAACGATTGACAAGGACTTATATCAAGGAAAACGTGAGACTCCACGGAGTGCCAATATCTATCATCTCAGATAGATATAGTAGGTTTACTTCACGCTTTTGGCAATCGCTTCAGAAAGCTATGGGAACACAAGTTGACATGAGCACTGCTTATCACCCACAAACGGATGGTCAAAGTGAGCGAACTATTCAAACCCTTGAAGACATGCTTCGCGCGTGCATGATAGACTTTGGAAATTCGTGGGATACCCACTTGCCCTTAATCGAATTCTCGTACAACAACAGTTATCACTCAAGCATCAAAGTTGCTCCCTTTGAGGCATTGTATGGGCGTAAATGTAGATCGTCGTTATGTTGGGCTGAAGTAGGTGACACCTAGCTAGCAAGAGGACAGACACCAGGCAATGCATTAATGAGACCAGAAATCATACGCGAAACGACCGAGAAGATAATTCAGATCAGAGCCCGACTGCAAGCATCACGAGACTGACAGAAGAGGTAAGCTGATAAATGGCGAAAGCCCTTGGAATTTCAAGTTGGGGATCGGATGTTGTTAAAAGTCTCTCCTTGGAAAGGGGTGATTCGTTTTGGGAAACGGGGAAAACTGAACCCACGATACATTGGACCCTTCGAGATTCTTTCCCGAATCGGTCCAGTGGCTTATAGACTGCAGCTACCTGCCGAACTCAGCAGTGTACACCCCGTGTTCCATGTTTCCAATTTAAAGAAGTGTTTATCTGACGAAACCTTCATCATTCCACTTGAAGAAATTGAAATCAACGAGAATCTCCTGTTCATCGAGGAACCAGTCGAAATTATGGACAGGGAAGTGAAGCGTACTAAGCAAAGTTGCATTCCGATTGTGAAAGTTTGGTGGAACGCGAAACGTGGACCAGAATTCACATGGGAACGTGAAGACCAGATGAAGCATAAGTACCCTCACCTATTCTAGCATTCTCGAATCTAGCTTCAAAAAGAATTTCGGGACGAAATTCTCTCTAACGGGGGGGATGATGTCACAACTAGGAATTTTGATGCTTTGTAACAACAACAATGATAACAATTGTGAACCAAAAATGTGGAAACATGTATGGTGTTTATTTAATGACAACAAAATTCCATCACATACCCTAAAAATCCCGGTTTAAGTCAATTTTGGACTAGGATTTTCTTATTGGGCCTAATGGACCAATAAGCCTCCAAATTGACTATTTTGGGCTTAGAACTCTTAAATGGGCCCTAATTGGACCCACTTTAATGAAACTTAACATTTTGGGCCATAATGGATCTAAAATGGATTAGTTTACCTATAATGGGCCTTATTGGGCCACAAAAGAATTCAGTTAGCTTTAATGGACTCAAATCCATTCCTTTATGCTAAATTGGACCGTGAACCATCCAAAGGAGCCCAATGGGCCGAAAACCTTTCTAAGAACCTCATAATTTTGAACCTAGGTTAGAAGTGGGCCAAAAATCAATCATACCATCTCCTACTAGGCCTATTTCGGGCCATGTGTATAAAAAAAGAGAAATTTTGCATGGAAAGGGGTTGACACCTCATTTTTACATATGGGATTTCCATACAAATTACACTCCATGTATCTAGATTATGATGCTAATCCATCATGCAATAACCCACTTGGAAATCCTCTCCTCTCTCTTTATCCCTCTCGACTGAAGGTAGTAGCACACACACATACCAAACAAGGATAAAAAAATGTAAACATTTTGGATTTTGGGCCAAAATAGTAAAAATTGCGAAAAGGTTGGTCTTAAACTAAAAGATTCTTTTCTGGAGGGTCTGAAACTGCCAAAATGTAAATTTTGAACCAAAAGCATCATTTAAATAAGTTTAGGGGTCAAAAATGTCGATAAAATGGTTTAAGGGTCCAAAATGTCTTTTTTCTTTTGTATAAAGGACTACAATTGTCAATTTTACTAAAGAAGGGCTAAAAGGGGTCAAACCAATATTTTTGAGTCAATTATTTTATTTTTAAGATATTTGAGTCAAAATAAAAATACCAAACTACATTTCATGAAAATGGAAAGATATAACTATGTATAATTCCAAACATCGTTATAAATAACGGACCGGCCTCGTTCCGGTGCAAAATTAAATACCACCCAATCAAACTTTTCAATAATTTTATTATACCTAAAACAAGTAAACATTCAAATCGGCTTGAAAGTTCCAATCATGCTTGTAGGGCCTTTGTGGCCCATTAACATGATTTTTGGGCCCAAGGGATAATAATAAATGTTATTGGGCCTTCTATGACCCAATTTCATATTTAAGGGACCCTCAATGGATTTTAAGTGCTATTGGGCTTTAGTGGCCCATTAGCATTGCTAGTAAGGTCCAAGTAAATCAAATGCGAAATGGGCCAACATGTCATTTGTATACCCACTAGCCATAAATTATACATGCGATTAGTAGGACCTCATAATCCTCTTCTCCTAGTTTATTAAGCCTACCTTCAATTAAGTAAACATATACAAGTCGTTAATCAATGGTAATCAAATTCATGTTAGATTTACTGAGTAATAGCGGGCGACACCTCTATGGGTCGTCTGTAGTCTGTAGTTATATCAAAGTCTCCTGGAGGAAGAGCGAGATTTTGTGTATAGATCTATACGGGGGTGACTCCCCCGCACCTCAGCTGTTCTCTACAGTTAGGCTCGGCCAGTCTAGGGTGACAAAATCTTAAGATAAATTTTGGCGTTCGTTAGAATGCCAAGACAGACGAACTAGTCATTATCATGTCCGGTTATAATGACTCACATAAACAAATCTAACACTATCCGAGTAATTAGGGAAAATTCATAATCATTCGTCGTGATGGTATAACAATTTGAAACAATTATATTTTTTATTTACCGGAAAACATCGGGTTTTTCGAGGGAATCAACACTGTCACACCCCAAAACCGAGAACGCCAGAAACGTTCTGGGGCGGAGGACGTCATGTAAAGTATCACAACACAGTATAACAGTAAACAAGCAAACAAAATCATCCATTGCATTAAATATATAATTTTAATACAAGCGTGTTTTGTACAGTTATAGACACCAAAAAGTAAATTAAAATAATAAGATGAGTCTTGAATGCGCTCCATCTTCTCAAACCTGTCTACTGATGACCTGAGAATACAAGTTATTTTGAAAGAGTTTATCAACATTAAGCTGGTTAGTTCATAAGTATTTTAGTGTCGGTGTTTGTATCAAAACGTTTGAATGTGGTTTAAAGTATGAGTTTGTAAACATTGGTGGTAAAAGTATGAGAATGTTTGTAAAAGTTTTAATCACATAGAAAAACCTATATTTTCTATTGAAAGTAGCCTTCTACCTAGGCATAACTGTTTTGTATGTTCGTTTATTGTAAAAGTGTGTAATTTTCCCAAGTGTAACTATCATTGACAAAATATAGTTTGTACATTAATATTTAAGTGAAATGATCACTAAATATATGTAAAGGGTAAATTAATGTAGTACTGTAGTGTTGCATTATAGGAACTACTGCTGTACTAACTACCTTAAACCGGATTTATATTAAGGTATTATGTGATTAATTGTACTATACTATCGACTAGGTAACACGACAATGTAGGTCGTAATAAGGTATGATGTTTGGCACCCGCTAACCTGCAGGTCCGGCTGTAGCTAGCAGCAAGGTGTAGGATAGTCAATCCAGTATAGATCTATACACAAACTCACACTCTCCCTCCAAGAGACTCTGGCTACAACCCGGGCCATGACATTGAAGGCATGCTCCGATATAATGGATCACAATTATGTTAACGTATTCATGTATATGTAATGTATTATTACTCGTTCTAGTATCGTTGTATATGTTCTCTTTCTAGTATAGTTGTAAATGTTCTCTTTCTAGTATAGTTGTATACGTTCTCTTTCTAGTATAGTTGTATATGTTCTCTTTCTAGTATAGTTGTATATGTTCTTCTTCTAGTATAGTTGTATATGTTCTTCTTCTAGTATAGTTGTATGTGTTCTCATAGTAATGTAATGTATATGTTCTCATAGTAATAAGTACTGACTCATGAATGAACTGACTCATTGAACATCTCATTGTTCTAACAATAGTATAAGTATTATCCTGTGCTACCCCGATGGTAACTTGCTAATGATGTAACTGGTATGTATGAATATGCAAGAACTTTTATGACTATATATGTACACATGATATATAATTAATATTGAAACGACCTTCGGACGGATACCCGATACCCCACCAGACCACATCTCAAGCGCGAAAAGGAAATAGGGCGGGCGACCTTCCTAAGCCTTTTAAACATTGCTTATATAATTATACATATATCGGCATGCAATTTATAATAAGTATAACAGAGTTTAAGTAAAAGTATTTGATAAGTAAAAGAATTTGTAAAACAGTTTGAAGTAAAACAGCTGATAAACAGTTTGAATAGTAATAAAATCATTGGTTTTGTAGTTATTAATCACATGTGATTGATGTAATAACTATAAGTATTCAACTTGTATTCCCCCCATAAAAGCACTTAAAACATTTAAAAGTATTTGAAAGGTTAATTAAATGGGTATGACCTCGCTTGTAGTGAGTGGATTGGTTTGAAGTGTCGGATACGGTGTTAGGTGACAAATGGAGACTTGTACACACGCACGTGCCTAGTTATCACATAATGAACATATATATAACTAATTAGCCAATTTATAACTAATAATTTAAGTTGGGACACTCTAGAACATGAAAACACTTTGTTTCAAGTGTTAAAGATCACAAGGGTTGCATCCAAGTGTTTGTAGGGGAAAGCTAGAGTGTTTGAAGTTCAAGGGTAAACTCCTTTGGAGTTTACGGTTTTAATGGTAATTACCCAAGGAGTTTACGACAATAAACTCAAGGTTTTACGGTCGTAAACTCTACTCCTTAAGACTATACGATGTTTTGTGGTTTTACAAGTCTTTTGTAGCACTTCTACTTGGTGGTTTGGCCTTTGGAAGGGACCAGGGCAACAAAAACACCCCTTTGAGGAGTTTACGGCCTCATGGTCATTTCCCTTTGGGTTTACTACCGTAAACCATTATGAAAAAGGGTATTGCCATGTTTTCAAGTCCTTAACACAACAAGGTAATTGTCTAGGTTAGTTTTTAGGCCTACGGAAGAAATATGGCCCATTTAAACACACTTTAGGGTGTTTACAGTCTTGGGAGATCCCCAAACCGTAAACATCTAAAAATGGTAGTATTTGGTGTTTTTCAAGGCTTAAATACATAAAGGGAAGGTTTAAACATGTCAAGGTAAGGCTTAAACATCAAACTAGGGCTAAATAAGGGACTTAGGCACACTTTGGTGCCTTTCTTGGTGTTTACGGCCCAAGAACATTCTTTGACTGTGAACACCTTAAACCTTGTGTTCTTGACATATTTTCTTGATGCTAACATGTAATATTAGCTTAATAAGACTCAAGGATGGAAGTACTTACTATAAGGAAGCTTGGATTGAGCTAAAAGTTCAAGAACACTTAATGTGTGTTCTTGGTGTTTTTGGAAATCTAATCAAAATACACAAATGAATGGATGAATAGATGCACAAACACTAGATTAAGTGTTTTACTAACTTGAATTGGTTAGAACACTTACTAGTTTGAAGATCTTGAATAATTTCTAGGATGATACTTGAGAGGATATTTTGGAGTTTACTCTTTTGGTAAATGGGGAGTGAATACAAGAATGACTAGTCGTGGGGAGTAAACTCATGTTTATGCATGAGTTCACGGTTTTTGGGTGATTTTTCGACCCAAACATAAAAGTTTGGCCGCGAACTTCTAAGACACGAGGTGTTTGCGGTTTTTAAATTTCAAAACCCGAGACGACACTTTCTTTCACCCGTTCGTTTAAAAATAATATTAAAATAATCAAACGAACTTTAAATTTGTTAAAAATAAGAAATAATGACATTAACTTATAATAACAAGTGGTTTACTTTTAGGGTTTGACCGAATGGAAATTTCGGGTTGTCACAAACACCATTCATTTGTATTTTTCAATAACTATAATGCAAAATTTTTATTTATACACGCTTTGAAATCATTCATGCATAAACCGATGGATCTTCACACTTTGGTATGAACAATTGTCTTTTTCAGAAAATATCGGATTTTCTGGGTTTTATAAACTATACAAACATTTTCAAAAAAAAACATGCTTATGAACTCACCAACATTTCATATGTTGACGTTTTTCAAAATAACTTGTATTCTCAGGTAACAGGTAAGCCGAGGAGTAATACCAAGTATGTTAGGGTATTATGCTTTTGGGAAACTATCAAACAATTTATATTATGGATATGTAATGTTTATACAATGTACTTGATGTGAACAATGTCAGTTGTAATGTATTGATGCATGGTGATGTTTATGTTATGATTCATGTATATTCATTGTGATAATATTCAATTTAAGTCACGCAAGCCCTCGGACGTTTCTGCCGCCTGGTTCGGGGGTGTGACAGTTTTAAACTCAGAAACTAGATAAATATATGTCGGGAAGGGAGACGAGATCTGTTGGGGGATCTGTGTTGCTTGCCAACCAACAGACTTTTGCATCCGTCTTTAAAGCACCATTTCAACATACGGTGTGAGTACGGTAGTTAAACTCCCTGAAAAATAAATATGCTTATAAAAGGTTGTTGTACAAGTTATTTAATACTTTTATATTGCACCTGAAAATTTAGCTGCCATTAAACTTCGTTCAACAAAAGTATGTTACATGTACTCACGAATACCCTCGATAAGCATTATTATCCGTACATTACGTTGATTGAGCAACAATACTGCAAAAAATTGAGGAACTTCCATGTCGAGTACATTCCAACGGATGATAGGGGAATACGCTCTTGCCCATTTTGGATGACCGATATTCGTAAGCACTTCACGAGCATCACCGCTTAGCCTAGCGAAATTTTGTTCAAAAATAGACATAGTTTATGCTTTTTATGTTATCTACAACAAAGTTTACAATGATCTTCCAGAGCGTACTCTTGTGCGTAAATATTTGTGGATGCTCTTACAAGTGTACACAGGATAAGATTCAGTGAAAACATCATCTATGCAATAACTAACGACATCATCCATATTGGATATGAACGCTACTTCCCTACCCTGTCTGAGAATTTCTTTTAACCTCATAAGGAACCAGTTACAACTTACGAGATTATTTTCAAACGCCATACCAAATGCTATAGGGAAAGTTAGATTGTTCCCATCTTTAGCAACCGCTACAAACATTGTTTTTAGGTAGTCCCCTCTAAGACGGACACTACCTATGAAGATGACAGACAAGAAAAAAATTATGAATGCATGGACCTGTATTTTTTTAGGAGTGCAAAACAATTAGTTTAAATGTAGAAACACTATCAAATGTAAAGAAAAAATAGAAATTTAGAAAACAAATATACCACCCATCCAATACCCAGAAAACAAGACTGGAAACTGATGGGTTTTAGCGATAAGAACACCCTATGTGCTCATACAAACCCTAATGCTTGGATCTAGGTTTCTCTATTGTACATGCTATTCATCCAAGACTTTAAATAGTGAGGCTATTAGGGTTATCTAACAAGGAAACCCTAATTTGGATGCTTAAGCCCTAAGCAACCCATGAACCCTTTTCTTAAAGGCCTTTAGACGATTTCTAATGGTTTCCCCATAGAATTCGTCCACCCCTTTAATATGGAGTCCATTAGCCCAATATTCAACTATCACACAATTGACAGTTCTAGTCCCTCAAGTTTAATTAATGTCTTTTATCCACAAACTTAATTCTTATTAATTCTTGACTAATATTAATTAAACAATATGATTTCTCCTTTAATATATTATTCTCATAATATATTAATAAATCATAATTAATCCTTTCTCTCCATAATTCATCCTATCAAGTTGCTTTGGTGAAGGCAACCCAAAAGGACCATGCACCATCAGGTCAAATACATACCAAAATAGTTATGGACTTAGACACTAATCCAACAGTCTCCCACTTGGATAAGTCTAATAACTATTACTTGTATGACTTCAGATCCTGATATGCAATCGTAGCTTTCTAAAGTCGCCGTCAACTCTGATCTTATCAGATACGCGTGTCCTTTAGATAAGGGATCATATATTCCTCCATTCTGGATATCGTATAGACTGAGACATGGATCTAATCATTCTCTTTGTCTATGTGCTGTTTCCCGAATTCAGATTTATGATGACTGACAACAGACTACAATTGAACAAATCAATTTAGTCCCGGCTTGGCCAAGCGCTTAGGTGTCATCACTAAATCATCGAGAGGCCCACAGATATCGCTTTCACCCTACTTTGGATAAAAGGAACGGATAAACTTTGACTCAATGCTCGCTTGCACTCCCTCACCGAATCACACACAACAATATGTTTTATAACATCAAGTTACTGGTGCGTTTACATATTATCAATATGCAACCGACTCGCAAGATACAACTTACACATCTCGGTTTCAAGAATATAAGATGTTATCGTCTCACTAATCACTCGTGATAAAATCCATGAAGTGATCCAAGTGAGCGTGGGTTTAATCCAATGCTCAAATCATATTCATAAGCACTCATGAACATTCCAGCAAACATTTGCTTATGTCTAATGCTCTTTAGACAATCCACACACCAATTCACGACAGTCTTCATTCATACCTACTTCCAACATATGAACGACTGTGGCCCGTTCGAATAATTTGACTGTTCTTAACCAATTAAATTATTCAGGAAGTGAAAACATGAAAAGTGAAACAAAAGAATAATACTAATCCCATATGGCCTCAAACCTTTGAGTATAAATAAAACACCATTTATTTATCACCATATCGATTACTCATTATTTTGTTGTTTCAGGTAATCAACTTCTTACTTGAATTATTACACTTGTCCCATGCTCTTAGCATGCACACAATGTTTACCTATGGTTCTTACTTTGTGAAATAGATCAAATGAATACATTTCCAATCCTACTCATTCCACAACTCCCAATCCTTTTCACAAGTGAAAGAATATCAAATTCTTGCCACTTATAGAATATGTTAGATTCTAACACTTTATGCGATGATCCTTTCGTAATGTCATTGCACTAAAGTCACAATGACTTTTGCCAATGATATTACAAAGTCCTCTATCGGAGATTGTTACAATATAATTCCTTAGATGTGATGTCTCTCACTCAAAGTACATTCCTTTGAACATCTTTTTGCATAAAAGTTTCTAATCTAGACATAGATTCTCAATATCTAACTCCCAATATGGAAACGTTTCCATATTTTCCATACGACAACTCATTCTTAATAGAATCTTATATATTCATAATAATGTTGATAAGGTCCATCCAATACTATACTTCCAACTACTCACAAGCAACAAATCCTCGGCGAACTTTGGATTGTCCTTTGATAGTTGTTTAATTATCTTAGTCAAAACCGATTCTTGTCCTTTTTCCCTCTAAATGCGCTAGACATTCGGAAAAATTTAGAATGGTCAAATATTATAGAATTTGGAATCGATCCTATACTCAAAGCGTATTGGGCACGATGCATAATGTCTTACATGAAGATTTAATACTTTATCAATCTTCTGCCATAATATTTTATGTGCTATGTTCTCACATTTCGAACTATGAAGAGGAATGTCGTAATCATGATCGAAATTTAAGAACACACTATGTATCTTTGACTAAAAATATTAACATTCCACAACCTAAGCCTTTAGATTTGAAATGAAGCATAATATTCTCTCCCTTAATTATAGAAAAACAACTATTCAACCCTTAGAACTTTGCGAGGTATGACTATTGTTTTCTATAATTAATATTGCTAACTTGCAAAACTTGTCTTAATAATCACGCAATCATAAATTTTATGCTCACACTATCACGATGATTATGATAAACATAACACTTATGCCCCCTAGCTTTGACACGTATTCAGAAACAACTTAACTTTCAGAAAAACAATGCCTATTGAATTTCTTTAAGTTTATATTTCTAATACCCAATGCTTTGATAATATTTTATCAAGTCTTCTTAAACTTATACACCTGTGCCTTAGATAGCTCATATATGTGTCTTAAACAATTCAGACTAATTGCCAAATCTCACAATTCGAATCATGGAAAGGGATACCGTAACCATAATCGAATTCGAGAATACAATTTCACAATCACTATCTTCTTAAAATCCTCCTTAGTGAAAGCATTTCCTCACAGTCGTTTTAATGAAGGAGGAAATCTTATGACACTTTGATTTTAATGGTGTATATGTTCCTATCCATGTGAATTTGTTAAAACCAAAGTTTATGACAAATTCAAAGTCATATGGACCGAACTTTCTCAATCTTGATTTCTTGCCTTATGGTAACACGGCTGCCCACCATGTAGTTAAGCAGCTCACCCTTTCCAATCAATGTACTTTCCATTGATCAAGGTGCTTGCCTCTTATGCGTTCAAATGAGAACTCATAGAACTCACATGCATAATTAACTTGATTGGAACGGCACAGAAACAAGATAATGTCAACACGATAGGTTGTAAACCTCAATTCGTGTGCTAGTGATGATCGATAAGGTTTATTCTTGATTTGTTCTTGAAACCTTTCAAGACCATTAAGACTCCCACTGACTCCTTGACATATAAGATTCTTTTGTCAATAAGCATTTCTTGACAAACAAATATTCAAGAGTTAGTGTAGTTTTTTTTATCAAGATAAAACACTTCATAAATTGGTCCTAGTTGGTCTTTGTCTTATCCAAGACATCACAACTATCCAACTTCAAATGTGCAAGAAGAAGAAAACCTTTTTCCAAATTCTACATTTGATGAATGTTTTAAACCTTCTTAAGACTGTTCACTCAACGTCATAATCTTAACTCTAAGACTTGTTTTTGGAACGAAGTATGATTGACTTCTTGATTTAACCATTTCTTCAATTCCCAATTCCTCTTTCTTAGACATACAATTGCACAAAGATTCATTTAGAGGATCAATTGAGATATGGTTCTTAATCATTAAGACCTAGCATAAAAGGTACTCTCCCTTCATAGAATAGAGAAACTTTTATCTTTCTGCCTACTTGATTCTTCTTAATCGTTCTGCTATTGATTTAAACCTTTTCAATCAATTCAGAATTACACTTAATCTTGTAAGTATAATCATATTTACTAAACCTTTAGTAAACCATGGCGAATGTCTTGTTACTCTTGTGGTGGACTTGATCAACACACAACTTTGTGTACTCGATCTCCTAGTCCTTCACTTGACACTTGTCAACGAATTAGCCTAATTTCCAAATATGAAATTTCTCATTCATCATGCAACCAAGTTGCATGATTCCAAGTTTCAGTCCAATTGAAACTTGGGCGATGAGAAACTCCCCCTATTTGGTAAATTCTCGACATTTCCACAATTATCATAATTAAGAATCACATCTATTCATTGTAGAAATATGCAAACATAAATTTTTCATAACGATTTTATTGCAAGGAAATAAATAAATAAATAAATGAGTCAGATCAAAATTTATTTTATTCATAAAGCAGTGGAAAAACATTTGTCCTTACAATGCAAAATCAACTGAAAAACTATGTAATCAAATATTCCTAACAACTCTATCATAACTTTCTAAGCTCAAAATCTAATCTTCAAGTCCATGCGATCGAGATCCATTTCTTTGCGATTAGACTCATCTTGCTTTTCCATCAAGCTTCCTCTCTTTTCACTGATCCTGCAAAACATTCAAATGTAATCTTATCACATCATGTATTAAGAATCAACAAATAGGAACTTAATGGAGTTAGATAGTGGATTTTACCTAAAGTACAACCATACTCTTTGACTCTCCCATCTTCTGGACTCTTCAGGCTCTTAGGGCAGACTTGTATCCAACGCCCTTTTTCTTGGCAGCAAACGCAGGTCGGTTCTCCTAGAACGTCCTCAGAAGCATGGTTGGTTGACTTTCCCAACAAATACGCTCCATTGCTTTGCCAAATCATTTCTGATTCAGCAGCAATGAGCATGTAAGTTAGGTCAATGAGGTTTTCGTCATGATCCATCATATAATACTTTATTTTGAACTCATTATATGATTCAGGAAGTGACTGCAGAACCCAGTTCACAACCAACTTATTCGGGAATGACGCACCCAACATTATCAACCTATCGATGTGTGATTTCATTCCTAGAATGTGGGCACACACGAGTTTACCATCTTCATGTTTCATTTCCAATAGGGCTTTAGTGACATTGAACCTTTCAATTATTCGATCTTGTGGGTTAGGGAGAACAACGGGAGGAGGAGGAGGAAGTGAAGCATGATTTCTTGTTCCTCGATCGAATCGTGGAATATCATCTTCATGTGGAATGCTTGTTCCACGGGATTTGGGAAGACCATAGTTGTCGTACTTTGACATCTACAAAACGGGAGAAAACAAATTCAAGTTAGTTGATTGATTGAGTCCTTAATAAATCACCCAAATGAGATATTAAGGCTAGGACCCAACACAATATTCCACAACTCGGGAGAGGGATGTCGTAACCCAAATTGCAGAACATTTGAAGGTAAGTGAATGACGATTCACTAATTTTCCACCATGAAAAACGAAAAACAGATTAAGTTTTAAATGTATGAAAACTCCTAGATTCTATGAGATTCATTGAACTTTTCAATGGCATGTTTAAATCTCGATATGCCCCTCTAGTTTGTGACTGGGATGCCGAGGATCACAAAGCGGGTGTGAATAACCATGCAAACTTACATGGTGCCGTCACATGTTACGGTCACCTATTCGATATGCCGGATATGCCGGTGAACCACACACGCTCCATCGAACTATGACAAACATTGATTCACCCTTTGCTACCTTTGCTTAGAACCATTTAGTGTGCCGGTTAACCACACACGCTCCACTAACGTCTTTGCAAGGGCACAAAGTGTAATTTCATGGAATTGCATCAATTCACTTTTACCTAAAGTAACTAAGATTAGGAATTTTATGAAAACATTTAGTTACTTTTATATTTCATTATACTTATAATGGAAGGTTTCTGTCCTATCCTACCCGTTCGGCTAACGACCCTCCACTAGTCAAGAGTGCGGTGGATAAGAGTGGATACCCATTCAATCACCATTTTATAGGCAATTTCCTTAAACACCCCTTATAGACCAGCTTTGTGAATGAGGCCTACTAACGGTAAGACTGACTTTTACTCATACATACATATATATATATATATATATATATATATATATATATATATATATATATATAATCTAAACTATCTTTTTGGTCGTTTCGTGAATTATCTATGGCTCAGTGCGCGAAGTGTCACCTGTGTGTTCTCAAGCCAATTGCGTATCTCTGACCTCTGTCCAACATATAGGCGATCAACACTTGCATCCGTACAAAGCTTCAAACAGTGCAGCTTTGATGCTGGTGTGATAGCTATTATTATAGGAAAACTCAATCCATGGTAGATGAGTATCCCAAGAGTTTCCAAAGTCTATCACACATGACCAAAGCATATCTTCCAGTTTTTGAATGGTTCGTTCACTTTGACCATCAGTCTGGGGATGGTAAGTTGTGCTCATATCTAAGCGGGTTCCCAGGGATTTTTGTAGTGATTGCCAGAACCTAGAAGTGAACCTACTATCTCTGTCGGAGATAATAGAAATTGGCACTCCATGAAGTTTGACAATTTCCATGAGATACGTTCTCGTCAGCTTTTCCATTTTTTCCGTTTCTTTTATTGGTATTAAATGGGCAGACTTTGTTAACCTGTCAACCACCACCCAAATAGTGTCATAACCGCTAGGGGTCTTGGGTAGTTTGGTGATAAAGTCCATCGAAATTTGTTGCCATTTCCACTCAGGAATCTCGGGTTGTTGTAGTAATTCGGAGGGCTTTTGATGTTCCTCCTTGACTTCAGAACAAGTCAGGAATTTTCCCACATAAGTGGCGATATCAACTTTCATATTAGGCCACCAATGTGATGTTTTCAGATCCAAATACATCTTGTCGGAGCCAGGATGTACTGAATATCTTGATCGGTGAGCTTCTTCCAAGACTAAGCTTCTGATGTCACCAAACTTTGGTGTCCAGATTCTATTCATGAAATAACGAGTTTCATCATCCTTAAGCTCAAAATTCTTATCCATTCCTCGTAAATCTTCTCTTCCAACATTTTCTTCTTTTAGGACTTCCAGTTGTGCTTCCCGGATTTGTGCATTGAGGTTGGAATGGATGGTCATAGTCAGTGCCTTTACCCGTCGAGGTTTCGTATGTTCTTTACGACTTAGAGCATCTACTACAACATTTGCTTTTCCTAGATGATATCGAATATCACATTCGTAATCGTTCATTAACTCGATCCATCTTCTTTGCCTCATATTTAGTTCTTTTTTATTGAAGATGTGTTGGAGAATTTTATGATCAATGTAAATAATACACTTGGTTCCGTAGAGGTAGTGTCTCCAAATCTTCAAGGCAAAGACTACTGCTCCCAATTCAAGGTCATGGGTTGTGTATTTCTTTTCATGGATTTTGAGTTGACGAGAGGCATATGCAATGAACCTGTCTTTGTGCATTAGTACGCACCCCAAACCCTGAATTGACACATCGCATTATACTACAGAATCTACAGGTAGCCTGCAAGGCCTAAGAATTGGCGCACTTCCGTTGGCGTCTTTGGTGCATCACAATTCTTAATTGCTTTAATTTTTGTATGATCCACGTGTATTCCTTTGTTACTCACCACATGCCCTAGGAAATGTACTTCTCTTATCCAAAACTCGCATTTGGAGAGTTTGGGGTACAATTTTTCCTTCCTCAGCAGTTCCAAGATTAATTTCAGGTGTTGGATGTGTTCTTCTTTGGTTCGAGAATAGATTAGAATGTCATCGATGAATACTATCACGAACTTATCTAAGTATTTCTTGCACACATGGTTCATGAGGTCCATGAATACTGCTGGAGCATTGGTTAATCTGAAAGGCATAACGAGGAGCTCGTAATGACCATATCGAGTCCTAAATGTAGTCTTCAGAACATCCTCCTCTACCACCTTCAGTTGATGATATCCAGATCTAAGATCTATCTTTGAATAGTAATGGGATCCCTGAAGTTGATCAAACAGGTCGTCTATTATAGGGAGTGGATAACAGTTCTTGATTGTTAACATGTTCAACTCCCGATAGTCTATACACATCATGAAAGATCCATCCTTCTTCTTGACAAATAAGACCAGTGCTCCCCAAGAAGAGAAGCTTGGTCTAATGAAACCTTTATCAATAAGTTCCTGCAGTTGGCTCGAAAGTTCTTGCATCTTATAAGGGGCCAATCTGTAGGGGGATTTTGCTACTGGTGTTGCTCCTGGAATTAAGTCGATTCTAAATTCGGCATTGCGGTCTGGAAACACGTCAGGATAGTCACATACTTGATGCATGTCTTTGATTTCTTCCTTTTTGCTCTTCTTATCTATTACATGCACCAAGAAGGCATAGTACTTCTTGTATAGATATTTTTGAGGCTTGGTGCAAGAAATAAGCTTTAAATTTTGACCTGACTTGTCACCATAGATCATTATGGTCTCCCCATTACGTAGAGTTAGTCGTATAGATTTTTTAAAACATAAAATCTCAGCATGGTGAGGAGACAACCAATCCATATCGATAATAATTTCGAAGCTCCCAATTAGCATTGACATTAGATTAACTGGAAACGTATGGTCGTTTAGAGTTAGGGTACAATCGCGTAGGATTTTGGTGGTGCCTTCAATCTGACCGTTTGCTACTTCTACTTCATATGCTACATCTAATTTACTAGACTCGTGATTTAATAGTTGTTTAAATGATGGGGTGATAAAGCTTCTATCAGCACCAGAGTCAAAGAGAATCATAACATATAAGTTATTGATGAGAAATGTATCAGTAACCACTGAGGGATCTTGTATCGCATCCCTGTTCCCAATCACAAAAGTTCGGCCACGAGCATTGCCATCGCCTTTCTTCGGTTTCAGTCAATTCCGCTTGAAATTCCCTTTATCTCTACATTCGAAACAAGTTCCTCCTCCTCTTGAACCTGATCCATTATCCCTATATTATACTATCACAGTGAATCCCATGCTTGACAAAAGTTTGCAGTATGCCCTTTCTTGTTGCATGTGATACAACGGAAACATTCCCCAATATGGTGTCGGTTACATTTAGTGCATAGTGGTTTGTTTCCAGCATAACTCTTCTGTCGTGTTTGAACTGTGGTTGGAGTCACAACATACACATTTTCAACTTATTGTTTCTTTTGTTGACTCTGGTTTCTTCCATTGAACTTGTGTTTGTGGTGATTATTTATAGTTTTTTGGGTTTCAACCTTAGCTATCATCGTTCCTAGGTTAATTTCATTCATAGTTAATTGAAGTGTCAGGTGCTTAGCACTTAGATAGTTTGTAGGTTTTGATGAAAGAAGCATCCCCTTAATCCGAGGTGCTAAACCCCAAATGTAGCGTTCGACTTTCTTGCTTTTAGGGGTCACCATTCCTGGGCAGATAAGTGCAACATAGTTAAACCTAGCTGTATATGCTTTGACTTCAGTACCTTTCATTTTCAAGTTCCATAGTTCGAGTTCTAACATCCGCACCTCGTCTCGTGGACAATATTCTTCAGTTAACAGAGCCTTAAAGTTCTCCCAAGACATGGAGTTTCCAATTGAAACTCCTAGAGTTTTTACGCGATCGTTCCACCAAGTTAAGGCTCCATCCATCAGGGTACATGCGGAAAACTGCACTTTGCTGCCCTCAGGGCAATAGCAGATCTCGAAGACTCCTTCCATCTTTTCGACCCAACGAGTTAGACTGATGACTCCCTCATTTCTGTAAATGTTCTTTGGTTTGCAATTCACGAAGTCCTTGTATGAACAAGTCCTTTGAGGCTATTCATGATTTTAGTTGAGAGTGCTTCCGAGTCCGTTCATATCCCCATTCACTTCAAGGATAGGTCTTCCAGAGTCCAGATTCCTAGCAGTTGTCAATGCGATTAAAAGGCATTCAGGTATTAGTTGTTCCAACTCTGTAGTGGTTGGGGAAGCCCTGACTCACGAGGTGGTGGCATTGGTGTGTTAGAAGATGGTGTTTCTGCTACCGCGATCACCGCTGGATTTGTTCGGCCTTTTCAGGGGCGTCCAGCTCTCGGTCATGGTGTTGGTTGTGGATTTGGTACACATGGGTTTAAATGAGTGCTCTTTCTTGGAGGCATATTGTCGTCCTATAAGAGTCAGTAAGTTTGTGATGTTAGTGTTAGTTATTTTAAGAATTTATTTTGAACGATTATTTTTGTTTGAATTTTTTTTCATAGTAATTGTTTTTGACAAAATGGTTCATGTGATACTTCGACATGATTTTGAAACTAAATACATCATATATTTCATTTTAAACATTAGTATCCATTTACATCGGTCTTTACTTGTACAAAATGTAAAGACCTAAGTTTTAGGGGTACAAAGCACTAAATTTTGCTATAGTACAAGTGAAACAAGCAAAATCTAACGTATTCTCACATAACCTAACATATTCGAAGGGTTACTCAAAATTTTCAAGTTTAACAACTTGCCTTACTACAACTCGATACTTATTATCACCAAAAATTCATCCATTAGGCCACCGCATTAGACAACTCGGTGTGCCTTTCAACCAGTTCTGTGTGGTCTGTTGTGAGAGTTGCATACCTTTCTTCGAGTGTTTCATGGCTTTCTTCGAGTGCTACATGCCTTTCTTCTATTCCATGTGCCAGAGAGAGAGCAATATCGTTTGGATTCTCCATAGCACTCACCCTTGCATTGCAGTTCACCCAGTTGCTATGGTGGTAGTTCATCCTTTGGTGGACGTTATCCAGCTCAATCTGATATTGTTCTTGCTGTCTCTCCATATGAGTCATTCATGCACTTGTCTGTGCTACCTGTCCCTGCATGGTGCTTAGGTCATCACTGATGTGTCAGACTTGTCCAAGCAAGCGGGTATTTTCTTCGAACAGGAAAGACAAGTCGACAATGTCCATGGAAGATGGAGGTGCAGCTCTTGATGCTTGACCTTTGTCGAAAGTTCCTACGGACTTCCTTTCGGATATCCACCTGTTCACCTTGTTGCTCTCCCAAGCAGGTCGATCTACCCTCTTTTGGGTGTAGGAAAACATCTTGCTTTGCCTAAAAGTTGTGGGTCTACAATCTGGGATTGATATCCTGGCAGTTTTTCTGGGACATTGACTTGGAGTTGTAGTGAAAGAGTGAATTGGGGTGGATGGAGGTGTGAGATGATTCTGATTCAGTTATCATGATCACTTCGTCATTATCTTCCTCATCTATATCTTCCTCGGGATCCTCTTCTGTGTCCTCTTCAAGATCTTCTTCGGGATCTTCTTCGATCTCGATCTCATCCTGCTGCATTGGTACCTCCTCGATTGGTGGGATAGGGTGGTATCCCACAGGGAGCTCGGGGTAGTATGGATTTCCAAGTATTACAGGAAGCATGGGTTGGTTTGTTGGGGGTTAAAACAACATTCATAGTTCGTCCATCTAGAATGCATTTTAAAGAAAATATTAGAATCCAAGGTACATCGATAAACATACAAATATTATACTTATATATTATTTGGTTCTATCAATTATTCGTGTCTGTTGACTTGTTTTAGTTTCCTTAAAACTCCAAGTTTTTAGTTTATCAATTATTTCATTTACGTTGGATAATACACAAGGCCCGATCATAATAAAACTTAGGTGCGCAAGCTAGGTCTAGTTGTGATAAAGCATATGTATTGTGAAACCTATTTGATTAATTGATCTAAAATCTTGTGTTTTAAGTTTTTAAATAATTCGTTATACCCACATATGAGTTTTTATAAAATCAATAAATATTAATTTATGTTTAATAAAATTCTATTTTTAAGTTTTTGTAGGATAGCGGTATATCTATGCCTACTAGAGTAAGCCATAGACTACAGTTGTATTTTTAAGAAAATACTTAGTTCTCTATAGTCGTTAGCTCTGATACCAATCTGTCACACCCTGACCAACGGCGGAAATGCCGGGGTTGCGACGTTTATAACTGGAACCCAAGTCAACCACATATATCGAACATTCATAAATTAATATTCTACAAACTTTGGTTTTGCAAACATTGTTACAATATAGTAATTATTCAATTACGAAACATTAAAATAAACCAAAATCATAACAAATGATAGGAAATATAATTTCTTTGGAACCGATGTCCTACCTCCAGCTTCTTAGTTACCTGAGAATACACATTTTAAAAATACAATAACAAAATTTGTTGGTGAGATCCACAGGTTTTTGACTCTATAAATTTTATATAAAATAAGTTTCATAAAACCTAGAAGATTTGTAAAAAGATGTTCGTAACAAAAATAGTATCGATATAATCTGAGTGAGATGTATACTTGTAAACTGATGCAAGCATTTATGTTAACTTAATTATAATACATAAGTAATAATCGACATCTTTTTGCGATGTGTAATATCAAGTGTCTATTTTATATAAATAAACACAAACAAATCGGTCAATGGCGAAGCGTTATACTACATACAACTTTGGCGAAGTTTGTATTAGTGTTTATGTATCTGGGATTTTATGGAGTAAATAACCGAGCTATGACTTGTTCAAGCCTCTGTGAAGTACAACGTCGTGATACAAGAAATAAGATATAAAAAAGAAGTTATCGTCTGTTTTGTCTCGTCACACGAATGTTGTAGCTAACAACCATACGGACGGGAGTGTCAACCCGTATAGATCTATACACAACATTCTTCGCTCACAACGAATTAACGGTTATAACAGATTACCTCACTAAGGTTGTATTCTTACTTTTGATGAATTGAATAAACTCCAACAATCCCATGTTCAGTTTCAATTCTGCAATTGCCAATATTTTGAAACATAATGTCGTAAAAGAAATTTTACAAACCTTCAATGTAAGTTATTACAGTTTCATGCTGAACTCAAACAATATAACGATTAAATTGTATACGACTAATAATGTACATATTATTGCTAACGAAATGATAATCTCTTTTATAATTCGTTAACGAGTATAATTAAAATCAGAAATGTTGACTTATATGATTATACATGATACTAGTTTTTATCATGATATATTTTGAGTGTCGTAATGGATTATGTTCATAACAACGAATATAGTTATGTATGATATTAATTATAATATCATAAGTTTATAAAAGTAAAACAAGGAAAAAAAACGTATTTCTATATAATATTTCATGTCGTCACTTTCATATATATATATATATATATATATATATATATATATATATATATATATATATATATATATAGTCCATAGACATAAAAGGTTTCTAGAAGAAAGGAAATTTTATGTTGTATATTTGATATAAGCACCAAATTAGTTACTAGAACATAGAACAGAATATAAGTTTATATAAATTTACTTCCAACTATATATCTATATATAAGTAGTATGATTTTTAAATACTTATAAAAATTAAACGAGCATAAGACAATTTATATACGATCACTTATTGTGTGTATTCCCCCGGAAATGTTTTAAAAAAAAACAACGATAAAAAGGGGTCGTACATACTCATTTTTGTCGCGTGACGATATTTGGTTCGAAAAAGTCGGGATGTTTCCGGTTTCACCGAAGCTTGAGATTTGAATGCTTTTGGGGAGGTCTTAATACATAAATTAACAATAAGTTAGACATCCATTATGTTTTATTTTAATTACTATCAGTTAGTTTTATGATAGAAAAAAATAGATAATAATTAAGAATTTACTTAGTTTCTTCTTGGGTTCACAAGGATTTACCAAGGGGTTGAAATATGATGTGATTTGAGTGAAATTTTTTGGAGAGAGTTTGCTGGACAATTGATAGGAAAGAAGTGATAAAAAAGGGGAAAAGATAGTTTATATAGAAAAGAGGGTACCGGATATCTTTCCTTAGATTTCTTATAATTACTTTGATCTCCCAATCTCTATCTAGTTAGAATCCAAATGGTTTAGTTAGGATAAATAAAAAAATATAAGAATTATGAGAGAGGGAGGGGGTAACGAAATGAAGTTTGCAGGAGGTAGGCTAGTATAACTTATACGATACAATATTTGCAAGTTGCACGTGAGCTTCTTTGCTTGTTTAATTTATCATGTTCATTGATTAATTTTGACCCTTTTATTCCCTGTATACATTTCACTTTCTTTTAAGGCCCATACGTATTTTTTAAACTCTTATTTATTACTTATGTATAGCAATTGATACTTTGGCTAAAATATTAATGTAAAATATATGTATCGGAGTTTATATTCTTGGTTGTATTATTTATAAACATTTTGGTATTTTTAACTATGACTCATAATAAACCATTTTATATTTTTATAAAGTAAATATAAGAATGGTTGTCTAACTTATAACTAGGTGATTATACGCTAAAAAAATATACCGTTAGCCACTTTCCGTCGTATTTGTTCATAAATGACTTAATTTAATTAAATTCAATATCGTATATAAGGAAGTTCATTGATAGTATCACACATAACCATTCTAAGTACATTTATGAGATCAAAATCTTCCGTTATTCTAATCCGTATGAATATAATGATTTGAACAAACGTTTTTTTTATTCCGTCGTTTTCACAGAACCGGTTCTAATTAAGGATAATTTATTAAAAATAAACTTCGCTATTAGACGTAATCTTAGACCATGAAATTTTCTCAAGTTTTAATATAAATTGCAACAAAGCCTCTCTGAATCCTCAGATAATACAACATTCGTTATTAATATTAATATATATTATCTTACAAAAGTCTATATTTTTGTCGATTGTTACAAATACTCCCTTGCATCCCATTACAAACTCAAGTTTTGGAGGCATAGTTTTAGCAGCTATTTTTGGTGCACACCAGAACTCATAAACCCACCTCTATTTTTGCGGTAGTTGCTCTTCATATCATTTGTAACCTTTCTTAATCTTGAAACCATGAAACCATGAATCAGTAACTTTACAACGTACCTAAAAACAAAAGGAGTAAATGCAATAAATAGTACTATACTTTCATTTATTTATTTATAGCAGCTGATTTTTATTTCTTTTTATTATAGCATTATACTTTTAGTTTTTTTTCTTAAATAGGCATTTTATTATGAAAATCTATCTAATTCCAACATTGATGACAATTGTCGTAAAATAATATTAATTTTATCTTCTTACCTGTAACACCTCAAAATTTTCAAACTTTTTCAAACTTTAAAATGCTATGGTTTTAAAAACATTCGGGTGTTAACCCACATTTAACAAAAACCCGTCCCAAAAAAACATTTACAAATTAAAAACATTAGGTGTTACCATTAAACATCAATACAACCATAGCAAGCAAATAAGAATTGCATCAATACAATTAATAAGGAACTTAACAAGTTCCACTCCATTCTCTATCACTTGACTTCTAACTTCCATCTATCATTCCCTCTCCTTAATTGTAACTTGAGATACATGACATTAAAAAGAGATACATAAGACATAATGTCTCGTGAGCTACGTGTGTTTGAGACCTAAAACATTTATCGTATTTTGATAAAAAAAAAACGTTTCATCTTTGCAAAACATAGTTTTAGACCATAAAACATTTTCAAGCATTTTCAAGGAATACTCATTTCAAACATGTCATAAATATCATTTCATATCTTCTCATTTCATTTCATTTCAAAAGCCATATTTCCATATTTCATTTTCTTTTAACATTAAGGGCTAATTCCAGTATTATAACGTTTCCATTTTTATACTTAGGGTCTACGTCCAATAAAGGAACCACTCCCAAGTCTAGACCAAGGTGGAAAGAACAAATCAATCCACCAAGGCATCATTTCCATTAGGACATCTATCTTGCTAAGGGGAGGTGCCACCCTGATAGATTCCTCTAGTGTCTTTTATGAGGTATCATGTCCCAAGAAGTTTTCATTTCATTACTTTCCAATTCTTTTCATTACTTTCCATTCCTTTTCATTACTTTCCGTTTCTTGTCATTACTTTCCATGATTTACTCATTTCATACGTTATTATCAAAATACTCGTTTCAAAACATTTCAAATACAATATCAAAATATTTGTTCTTCTAAAATGTTCTTTGATTTCAAAAAACATTCTTGCCTTCAAGGCATTCTTTCAAAACATTCTTTCCAAAAGCATTTAACACTTTCACTTCAAAACTTTTCATATATCAAAACATTAGTATTTCATTATTATAAAAATCATTTTTCCATGTACCCCAAAGTAGGGAAAATTCCAACACGTACTCACCTCAATCACATATAGGTTAGCTAGTGCTCTTCTAGTTCCTTTCCCTAGAGCACTACTCTTGAAACATTACCTACACCATATATAGACATAAGTCATTAAAATGACCAAAATACTCCTAAAAGGTTCAAATACTAAAATTTATTGCTTCATACTATTCCTCCTGAAAAAATATGAATGTAGGCGAAAATCGTGCATAAATTCGAGTTCGTATGCAAAAGTTATGAAGAAAACAAGAAAACCTCTAACAGGGACTCACACGGACCGTGTAAATTAAAGCACACATTTACACGGGCTATGTTTTCGTGTCTAGACACACCCAAAACTCTACTTTTCTCAAAATAACACCCTACTTTGCATAGTTCTTGAAGACCCTTTTCTCATTCACTTTGTACCATTTACTTAGGTTCTCATACATGTTTAGTACGTGTATTATCATCTTAAAACACTCCACTTAATCCATTAAGTGTTCATTGAAACCTTAAGATCCTGATGGTCCTAAAGTGTTTAAAAGAAGGGTAAACTAGTCCATTTTTCACTTGAACATTCCAAAGCTCACAAGGCTTGTTCCCAACTTACTTAACACTTAAACAAATGTTGTCAAGCACATAAACCTCCCTAATCAAATCAAGAAGTAAAAAATCAATCGATATCCTCATACATAGACTCCCATCAGCAGAATTAGCCGCCTCGCGAATCAAAGCATCAACGACTACATTTGCTTTCCTTAGGTGATACAAGATCTCACAGTCATAATCCTTGACAACGTTGAGCCACCTACGTTGTCTCATATTCAGATTCAGCTGATCCATTAGATATCTCAAACTCTTATGATCTCTGTAGATACTACATTGGACGCTATACAAGTAATGTTGCCAAATATTGTGAGCAAACACCACCGCTCCAAGCTCCAAATCATTCGTCGGATATCAGACTGATGGGTTTTGAGCACTATAACACTCCTATGTTGCACATACAACCCTAGATGCTTCAGATTGATGGGTTTTGAGCACTATCACATGATTACTTCAAATTCTATAAATAACTAGGTTTTTCACAAAATCAAGTAATTATCTTAAAATTTGACTAGCATCATGCTATTGGATGGGGATAAACATTACCATATCATTAAAATCAAATTTTATGAACCAAAACAGTTTGTGGTAATGATTTTAATCCAAAACTTGGCCAAAAAACTGAAAATCATCCACTGAACAATCACCATGTCGTGGTAACATTGACCAAGTTGTGGTCACCAGTTAGATTCCAAAGTACCGATTTTCTTGCTTTGAAAAGGTTACACAATTGCATCAATATAATAGAAAACAACCTGACTCTGATACAACTGATGAGTTTTGAGCACTATAACACTCTTATGGTACACATACAACCCTAGATGCTTTGGATCTAAGTTATCTCTAAGTATACATGCAATATTGTTTTTCCAAAGCATGGAGCCTAACTAGCATACAAATGTGATATATGAATCATAAAAACTACTTAGAAGATTTGTCGCACCCCCAAACCGAGAACGGCGGAAACGTTCTTGGGCGGAGAACGTCATGTAATGTATCACAACAATGCAAAATAGTAAACAAGCAATAACATTATCCATTGTATTAATAGTATAATTTTAATTACAAGTGTGTTCTTTCTTAGAATAAAACAACATAATGAATAACCAAAATAAAAGACGGGTCTTGACTGCTCCGTCTTCACAAAACCTGGTCGTTGTACCTGTCTATTTGTGACCTGAGAATACAAGTTATTTTGAAAGCGGGTATCAGCAATAAGGCTGGTGAATTCATAAGTATTTAAGTGTCTTTGATTTGTAAAACTGTAAAGAACAGACTTGTAAATGTTTGAAGAAAAGTTTGTATAAGTATGAAAACCCTAGAAAATCCCATATTTCCTACTAGTATAAAAAGTAGTCTTCTACCAAGACTCGATTGTTTTGAAAGTAGTCTTCTACCAAGACCCGACTGTTTTGAAAGTTTGAACCTCTACATAATTGAAAGTTTTTCCCTTGGACAACTATTATTATTCAAATCTAATCTACCTCATCAATTATGTGAATGCGACACAAAATAAAGGTAATAAGGAAAATAATTTAATAACTGAGATCGTACCCTTTTGTACTAGGAAAATTACGGCGTGCGAACCCGCCGAATGATACAACCGTAGACACCTGTTAATGTACATTTGTCGTTTGTAAAGTGTAAGTACTGTAGTATTGTATAAAGTGACTACTATTGTACTAATTGCCTTAATTGAGTTTTAAGGTATAATGTGATGGCTAGATCCCATACTAATCGCTCCTCTGTCAAGAGATTCTGGGAACCAAACGCGACCTTTGCAATGATTGCAAGCTGTGAACATCCACATTAAGATTATATGATCATGTATACCCAATATAACTATCACCTTTTGTTTAGAACAATGCGTTAGTGATTCATTGGTATAGTTAGATCCTTTAATTGTTCCATGCTATATCACCTTATTATGTTTGTTCTGTTATCGTGTATTGTATCTTCCTCCCTGTTTCTCTTTATTGTGTGTTCTCTTATGTTATCGTATTGTAATTGTATTTCTGTAACTGTATCTCTTGTAATTGTATGTATTGTATTAGTATAGACTCATGAATGAACTGACTCATATGTGATTCCTTGTACTTGGAATAGTAAGTAGTATTTCCTAACTATACCTATTATAGTTAATAGTAATGTACGTGTATAACTGAAATATGCCTTTGCTACCCAAAGGTACTGAACTAACTGATGGAAATTTTATGTCTATATATGTATACATAATATATAACTAATATTTAGATGACATTCGGACAAATAACCGATACTCTAAGGCAACATCCCAACGAGGAAAAGGAAATAAAGTGAGCTAGCCGTCCTAAGTCCTTTAAACATTACTTCTATAACTATACATATATAGGCATGCATTTGACAATATAAACGTATAAAATATGTTTTGTAAAACCTTTAAAAAATTTAATAACTAAGAAATGATGACTTGATGTCAGTTTATAAAACGATTTGAAAGCAGTTTGTTTGATAAGAACAGTTTTAAGTATAAGGAAACCTATGTTTGAAACACAATTGTAACAGAGTTTGAAAGGAAACATACAATATGTAAGATAGTTTGATAAAGAGTTTTAAACATGTAAAAACATTTAAGAAAGCCATTTGAAGTAATCTGTTTGGTAAAACAGCTAAAAGTGTAGTAAATCCATTCGTATGCTAGTTATTAATCACATGTGATTGATGTACTAACTAGCATGATTCAACTTGTATTCCCACCCATAAAAGCATTTATAAACATTTAAAAACATTTAAAAGGGTTATTTAAGGGGTATGAACTCACTTATTGTGCGTAACTCGAAGGAAAGATCGATATAGGATTGTTGGGTGTCAATTGGAAACTTGAGCACAAACGAATCCTATTTAACATATAATTACACATATATGAATACATTTAATGTATATAATCACTAATGGTGATAAGGACATGCCTTAGGGACATAAAAACACTTAGAACTAAGTGTTACCAACTCATATGGTTGCTCATAAGGGGGTGTATGGTCTTATATTGAAGTGTAAGGCCACAAAACCAAAGGTTTAGTGTGTGTGCGGCCAGAGTGTGCGGCCAGTGTGTGTGTGCGGCCGCACACTCCTTATGGAATGTGCCAAAACGTGATTTTAAGCTATAAGGGACATCTAGGAAGGTTTCATTCTTCATGCCTTAGCTTTAAATGAAGTTTGTTGCCATTTTGGGATCTAAAAAAGGTGTGTGCGGCCACTATGAAGGTGTGCGGCCGCACACCCTTCATGAAGATGATGAAACCGAGTTTTTTAAACATATCATCAAGTGTTCTTAACATATAACTAGGTATAACAAGTATATACACGTTATAGGGGCTTGAAAGGGGTGATTAGGGTCCAAAACTTAGTGTGTGTTCTTGGTGTTCTTGAAGATTCACACCAAAAACGTGTTCTCATGGCTCTAAGTGGGGAAGAAGGCTAGTTATGGTCATGTAATAGTCAATAAAGGGATGAATCACTTACTTGTTTGAAGATTGGATTGGAGAGTTTGATGATACTTGAGAGGATTTTGAGTTCTAATTTTGGAAAGTGTTCAAAATGACTAAGTGTGGTATATATAGGTGAGAGTGTGTGGTTGGGATGGGTGTGCGGCCGCACACACCTATGTGTGGCCATACACTCAAGTGTTTGGCCGCACACTCCATGTTTTGGAGTGTTTCGCCCGGTTTTGCTTGATGTGCATCATGTTATCCCATTTCTAGGTTCCTACCTTAATTGTACTACGTTTAGAACACTCAATAGACCCCAAACAGTGCTAAAAGTTAGCAAAACGAGGCTATTTTTGATAGATTTGAACAAGTGTACTGGATAGAAAATTTTGGGTTGTCACATCACCCCCCCGTTAGAGGGAATTTCGTCCCGAAATTAATTCAGTTTCGATTGATCGTCACACTCCTAAGTGAATTTAGGCCCTCGCTTGGCGCTCCAGCGAAACTTCACTAATGGGATGCGGCGTTGCTTCGTCCGCTTGACCTCTTGGTCCATGGTCACTACGGTTCTTCCACGAAGGTGAGGCTCTCGTTGGACTCGATCTCGGAAAGTGGGATTACAAGAGTCCCGTCGAACAGACACTTTTTCGAGTTCGAGACGTGGAGGGTAAAATATACGTTACTGAGTTCACGGGTGGGTTGAAGTTGTAAGATACAGGACCGATTCCGGCAAGAAATTCGAAGGTCCTAACTATCTTGGATTTAGCTTACCACGCTTTACGAAGTGTATCAAGTCTTTCCAGGGTGAGACTTCTAAAAGAATTTGGTCTCTCACTTGGAATTTCAAAGGTTTCTTCCTCTTGCTTCTCTTCCCAGTCAAGGGCCGCTCCTTTCTAGGTCAAAGTCGTAATAGGTTCCGTAATTCGCAAGGAGTTCTAAATGAACTACGACAGTAGGTTAGCGAGACCTAGTATTTGGCGAATTCCTATAGGCGTCCTTGGTGCTGACCAATTCTCAACGGTTTTGATTTTTGGAAGGGTCCTCAAGAATTCCCACATCACTAACAGTGTGTCTTAGGAATTTCACTCTTCAATTCCAAAACTCGTATATAGAGAACTTCACGTAAAGCTTCTCTGATCGTATTGTTTCCATGGTTTGTTGTAGATGTTGTTCATGATTTCCTTCTTACTACGAGAGTAGATAAGTAAGTCATTTACAAGGACAATGACGGACTGATACAAGTAAGAATGGTGCACCCTATTCATTAAGTTTATGAATACCACAGGCGTATTGGTCCTATCCGAGGGGTATCACTACGGACTCGTAGCGTCCCGAGTTCGGAAGGTCTTCCTCGGGACATCCTTCACTAACTCTCGAAACTGGTGATATTCAGATCTCAGGTCCATTTATGTAGGGTAAGTTGTTCCTTGTGGTTGGTCGACCAATTCATCTATGCGAGGCAGAGGGTAATGATTTCTAATGGAAATCTCGTCGAGGTCTCTGTAGTCGATGGACCTACGAAACAATTCGTCTTTCTTCTCGAAGAACAAGACCGGAGCACTCCAGGGTAAGGAGCTTGGTCTTCCAACTCCATTTCTAAGTAGTCGTTAAGTTGTCCGGACGATTCTTGTATCTCTGTGGGTGTTAGACTGTAGGGCGATCTGATTACAGGAGTCGTATTGGGTTCTATGTTTGTTTGCATGACGATGCGGTTACTCATAGTCTTGGGCAGTCTCCGTCCTAAAGTTCATATTAGAAGCCATACATGGTTCATCAATCACAGTCTCATGTATAATAGTGTGTGTTCTTGGTGTTCTTGAAGATTCACACCAAAAACGTTTTCTCATGGCTCTTAGTGGGGAAGAAGGCTAGTTATGGTCATGTAATAGTCAATCAAGGGATGAATCACTTACTTTTTTGAAGATTGGAGTGGAGAGTTGGATGATACTTGAGAGGATTTCGAGTTCTACCTTTGAAAGAGGTGGGAAAAGTGTTCAAAATGACTAAGTGTGGTATATATAGGTGAGAATGTGTGGCTAGGATGGGTGTGCCACCGCACACACCTGTGTGTGGTCGTACACTCAAGTGAGAGATTGCACACTCCATGTTTTGGAGTGTTTGGCTCGGTTTTGCTTGATGTGCATCATGTTATCCCATTTCTAGGCTCCTACCTTAATCGTACTAGGTTTAGAACACTCAATAGACCCAAACAGTGCTAAAAGTTAGCAAAACGAGGCTATTTTTCATAGATTTGAACAAGTGTACTGGATAGAAAATTTTGGGTTGTCACAAGATTACCTCTTGTTGTAGCTTGTTGACTTTTGGTCTTTCAAGAGCTTAGCACCTCAAGTGTGATCCCTCTAACAAGTCACAAACACCACCACCAATTGGAGGACTTGAGAGAGAAGTTATAGGCACCTAAAATTGGCTATACTCTTGAAGAATGCTTGTGTGTCCGATTTTGGCCAAGGGGTTACATATATATAGTATATAATTCCAAGAGTCATATGTAACCCTAATTCTTACACTTAGGCTTATAATCCAATAACCCATATGGTCTAACTCTTCATGGACTCTCACATAAACTTATGCCATCATGGATCAGTAGTGCAAACCATGTGTATCACTAATTGACATAATTAGTCCCCGTTAGTTTAATTAGTCTCTTTTGATCACTAAATTAATTCTAAATTAATTCTTGATCAATACTAATTAACTAATATGATTTCTCCATTAATATATTATGCTTATAAATCACAAATAACCACTTTCTCAAATATCTGTAACAACTCGAAATTTCTATCTTGTAAAGCCATTCAGTTCAATCAAAAATCAGATTAGTTTCTGTTAACTTTTAGCTTTGTTAAGGGTCCGTTTGAGAGTTCTAAGCCTAGTACACTCAAGGATTGGGTGTTAGGAAGTATTTACTTGAGTTCTTTGTGTTGCAATTGAGTCGGAAGCACCATCACAAGGAGTTCACTGCCGCAAACAAGGTTTTACGGCCGTAAACCCTAGTTGGCTGTGAACCCCTCTTCATATGTATAAAGATCCTTCATTATTCTTCATTTCTCACATCTTGAAGTCCAGAACTCTCATTTCTCTCTCAAGTATCATCAAGGATATCCTCCTTGATCTTCAAAAGTGTAAGTGATTCTTCCCTTCTTACGTCATATCATTCTTATTCAAGTGAAACCCTTCAATTTCATCCATGAATTCAAATCTTTTGGGTTTAGATCTTCAAAGCACCAAGAACACACACTTGTTCTTTGGGCCGTAATCACCCTATAAGCTTCCAAAACGTAAGTATCTCTTCCACATACTTTTTATCAAATAGAATCTCTTGATTTCCAACTAAGAAACAACCACTTTATGCATGATCTTCAAGAGTTTACGGTCGTAAACCCTTCATGTGGTCGTAAACCCTTCATAGATCATATGGTAGCCATGAACCCTTCAACCCATGGACGTAAACCCTTCATAGGATCAAGCCTAAGGCCGTAAACACTTCATGGGTGGCCGTAAACTCTCATATGGCCATAAACACTTATAGTGTGGCCGTGAACACCCTTTCATACAATCATATGTGATTGTAACACTTCATTACAAGTGTTTCCTAGTACCTAAGGTTGTTCCCTTGCATGATTATTTCTTATATACACTAATATTATACATATATGTATCATTATATGCTTAATAGGATCCGTTTGTGCTCAAGACTTCACTTGGCATACTTAGCATCCTATATCGATCTTACATTTGAATCACCCACTTCAGGTGATTTCATACCCCCTAAACTTATCTTTTAATGATTTTAAATGCTTTTATGGGGGGGGGGAGGAATACAAGTGGAAAATATAGTTATAGTATCAATCACATGTGATTTATAACTATCAAACAAAAGGATTTCTTAGACTTCAAAACTGTGTTATTAAACAAACTGTTTCAAATCATTTTATAAACTTCTTTTATATCAAATCACATCTGTCTATCTATTTACGTATAAGTATGTTTTAACAAACTTAGGACTATTTCTAGATACCTTGAGTCATGTTCCTTGTTTGGTTGTGGGCTCGGGGTAGGATCATTAGTCCGAATGTCGGTTAAAGCATAGTTATACTTATTAAATACATATGTGGATATTAAACTCATTTTTAAGGGTTATACTTAACTTAGTTGCTTGGTAAGTAACTGAGTCTTTTCTATACATTAGTATCAGTCAAACAATCATACTAGTGAACTATAATAAGTATAGTTTACATGATTACTACTTACTACTTCTAGAATAGTGAAACTTACAAGAGTTAGTTCATACATGAGTCAGTTCAAACATACTATAACTAGAACGAGAAGGAACATACTATAACTAGAACAAGAAGGAGCATACTATAACTAGAATGGAAGGAACATACTAACTAGAACAGGAAGGAACATACAGATTAATACAATAACAAAGATAACATTAATGTGAGCCACTACTTCATGGGATGGCAATATACTGATGTGTTACGTTTTGCAACCAGAGTCTTCTGGAGGGAGAGTGTGAGATTGTGTATAGATCTATACTGGATTAAACATGTTGCACCTTGCTCCTAGCTACAGTGGGACCCGTAGGTCTACGGGTGACGAATGTCATACTATTTCAACGTTTTTGATCGTCGTGTATTACTAGTCAATCAAGTATGGTTATAATCTCATCATATTTTACCTTAATTAAAAAATTAGTTTAAAGTAGTTAGTACATCAATAGTTACTTTATATAATACTACTGTACATCTTCATTTTCCCATTACATTCATATAGTGATCTTCTCACATAAACGATAATGTAAACTATTTTCTGGTAATGATTTTCATAATTGGGAGAACACTCACATTTACAAAAGAATAAACATACAAAACAATCGGGTCTTGGTAGAAGACTTCTTTCCAATTTAGCAGAAAATATAGGATTTTCTAGGAAGTATACAAACATTTACATCAAACACTTACAAACACTTTCATCAAACTTATACAAACATTTGACACTAAAATACTTATGAACTCACCAGCTTAAATGCTGATTTACTCTTTCAAAATAACTTGTATTCTCAGGTCACAAGTAGATAGGTATGATGACCATGTTTTTGAGAAGACGGAGCATGTTCAAGATTCATCTTTTATTTTGATTCATATTTTGGTGTCTTTAAAACTTTATACAGAACACACTTGTATTAAATTATATCATTAATGAAATGGATGATGTTGTTGCTTGTTTTATTATTATGCATTGTTATGATAATGTCCTCCGCCCCCGAACGTTTCCGCCGTTCTGGTTTGGGGTCCGACATATTGGTATCAGAGCTTTGTTTATAGTAAATTGAGTATATCAACCCATAAAAGATATACAATTATAAACACATCGAGATTAAAATACTCTAACCAAGAGTTTATACTTGTAAATAATAAAATATTTAACTAAAGTGTACATACATGCATTCATACTAAGATCAGTGTCATACTAGAACATAACAAAAGTATTGCGGTTGTTGGAAAACACAAGTAGGCTTGGGGATATATAATCAGATCTAGGAGTGATATAGCCTGGTCAACTATATCTTTCCGAGAAGTGATTAGCACGTGCCTAGGAATGGTTGTTGTGTTGCAGCAAGTCTAAACACTTACCAACACTACTACAATGAAAACATTAGAACATAACATAAACTAAAAAATATACTCTAGGAGTATTTTATGTTACTATAATTACTTATTTGAGAACTAAAAGGTCTTTATTAGTATGTTAATGGTTGTTGAGTGGATACGCTAAGGTTATATGTGATTAGGGTGTCATAGACTTAAAATCTGTGATCTTTGATTTACTTACCGTTCCTTGTTTGGTTGTGGACTTAGAGTTACGGTCACTTATTCGAAGGTCTATTCTGTTTTGGTTACATATGACTAGTATGCACTACACAAGTATTGAAGTAACTGATAAGGATCATTATATAATTATCTTACATAGTACGTCTATTAACTATTTATTTTACCCTATTATCAAATAGATAACATGGCTGGATTCCATCTCCCCGACAACCTGTACTTTCCTAATCAAGGGCATGGTGGATGGCTTGATGTAGAGCCCGAAGAAGAAAACCCGGTGGTCCCAGCAGTAGAAGAACTCGAGGAAGGTTCTGATGAAGAGAACAAGGATGATCTCCAAGAAGACTCAGGCACAGAACCGGAGGTCTACAATCCACCCCAAGTTGCTGAAAATCCTAACCCTCATCCGGCTTTTCAAGGCCCTACGCCTCTGTGGGCAGTGAACTTGGGCAGGTGGCGCCACAAGCAGGGACAACCACCTACCTATAACGGAAATTGGAGTTACTATAACTTGAATGAGGGAGGCTCAACCGACAGAGTCCTTCCTATCTTGGTGCGACGTGTTGCTCGAAATGCTAAGCAGGGAAGAGCAACCATCGACCAAAACATGGAGATCCGTGCTAACTCCGGAGTGAACACAGTTCGTCTTCGTCACTTGAGCGACGACCAGAACTTTGAAAGGTCTCGTACTGATTCCCTACAGGTGGAGCTGAATGCATGTCGATCGAAGACCAGGGATCTTTGTCAGAACCAGGTGGCACTGCAGAGACGTGTCTGGGAAATAGAATAGCAGCTGGCTGAAGCCAGTGCTGAAAAAAGTACCAACCAGAATAACTCCCCTTGCGATTAGAGCCTACTCTACTCGGTCTTTTGGATATAATTAGGTCTATGTATAGACTCTAGTACTAATTTCCTGCTTATGTTAAGACCTTGAACTTTCAGTCTATTAGGTCTTAGTTCGGTCAAAATTTTCTCATTCTGGTTTGATGTAAGACCTACTCCAAGGTCATTTTTCCCGAACTTGTTACATCTTTAATACTAGTGATATTGACAGACATCTAATCTCATGGGAAATCTTTATCCAAATGCTTTCATCCTTCTATTGTTAGATCTCTATTACAATCATACTCTCATCTGTTTGTTGGGCTATGGTGATTTAGTCCATGGATCACTCTCATATTTCTCACTATTGAATGCTTACCAATATCTTCATCTTTGTAAACTTTTAGTTGAAAGATGCCTCCACATCAGTTAAAGATACGTAATCCTCTGATAACTCCTACTCAACCACCACCTCCTCCACAATTCAATCCAGCAGTTATCCAAGCTATAGTGGTTGCGGCTGTTACGGAAGCCTTAGGTCAATTCGGCGCTAGTGGTACTAGCGGGAGTGGAACAATTGTGCATTCCACTCAAGGTGATGCTCCCATGCGCTCTAGAGAGTGCTCATATATGGACTTCATCAACTGCAAGTTCAGGACCATTAACGGGACTGGAGGAATCATTTCCCTCTCGCAATGGTTCGAAAAGACTGAGTCGATCTTCAAAATCTTCTCCTGTCCGGAAGAGAGAAAAGTAAAATTTGCTGCATGCACCTTCGCGGACAGAGCCAAGACATGGTGGAATAGCCATGTCAAGTCACTAACCCTGATAGTGGATAATACAATGGGATAGGAAGCTCTGAAGGAGCTCATTATTGAGGAGTACTGCCTGAGGGGTGAGGTTCAGAATCTTGAACAAGAACTATGGAGCCTAACCATGAAGGGCTTCGACATAGTTTCCTACACCGCCAGCTTCAGTGATCTGGTGGCTCTATGTCCGGGAATGGTCCCTACTAAGGGAAAGAAAGTCGAGAGGTATATCTGGGGGCTAGTGCCTCCATTCCAGGGGAATGTCTTAGCTTCAAACCCCACTACCTTCGACAGTGCCAAACGACTGGCATAGTGGCTGATCGATCACGGAGTCCACACCCCGAAAATGACAACAACCCTTGCCATCCCAGAACAATCCAAAGCCGCCGACAACAAGTGAAAGTTTTAGGACAAGAAGAAGAAGACAAATGCAGCGTAGAACTTTGCTAAGAAGTAGCAGGTTGTGGCTGTCCATGCCGCGATACCACCTACTGCCACTGCACCGATGAAACAGTATGCAGGAAGCTTGCCCAAGTGCAATAACTGCAACTTCCACCACAATGGACCCTGCCAGGAAATGCAGCGTGTAAACTGCAACAGGAAAGGGCACACTGCCCGTTTCTGCAAAGCACCAGCTAGGACAATCACCCAAGTCCCCGGCGTTTGTGTGGGCCAGGCTTGCTAAGGATGTGGCGTGGTGGTTCACTACAAAAGGAACTACCCTAAGGCAGGGAACGCAGGCGGAGTGGGAAGAGTTTTGGATATAGGCCACGAGGAAGCGGTAGCAGACCCTACAGAGGTCACTAGTACATTTCTCCTCGATAACTCTTATGCATGCATACTGTTTGATAGTGGAGCCGAGAGGAGTATCGTGAACCAAAAATTTGCACACTTACTTAAACAAAAAGCACGTGCACTGAAAGAACCGTTCACTATAGAAATGGCTAATTTGAAGACTGTGAGCACTGGCTGCATATACATAGGATGTACCCTAACTCTAGATAGCCATTCATTTCCAATCGACCTCATGTCGGTCTCAATTAAAAGTCTGACGTCATTATCAGCATGGATTGGTTGAGTCTTCATCATGCTGACATCATGTGTTATGAAAAGGCCGTTCGTCTTAATCTACCTTCTAAGGAAACCCTAGTTATCTATGACTACAAATCCGACACGAACCTTCGTATCATCTTGAGTATACAAGCCCAGAAGTACTTACGAAAGGTGTTGGATTAGATGTCTAAGCCCATAACTATCATTGGCATATATTCGACCCGAGAGTAGCATGGTCCATTTGGGTTGCATGGCATCAGAACAATTGGATAGACAAAATGAGAAAAATGATACTTATGATTTATATTAATATATTATAAGTTCTAATATATTAATATGAAATCATATTATTTAAATGGTATTGATCAAGAATTAATTTAGTGATCAAAAGGAACTAATTAAATATGGACTCTTATATATATATATATATATATATATATATATATATATATATATATGAATAATGGGCCAAGTTCATTTAGGTTGGGCTAAGCTTTCATGGATAGTCCATGGAGTTTTAACCCATGGATCTTATGGAAATTAAAGGTCATGGGTATTAGGGTTTACATGAATGTAACCCTAATCCTCCACACTATATAAAGAGGTCTCTAGTTCATGAAATTGGATTAGTGCATACACAAAACAGGGCAAGGCCGATTTTCATAGAGTGAATCTAAGTATTCTTCTTCTCTAGTTATTCCAAGGGTTTTTGGTGTTGTGTGAACCATTTGAGGTGCAACACTTGGGGCACTAAGCTCTTAAAGGCTCAAGACTTCAAGCTCCATCATAAGGTATGTCATCTAACTAGACTTTTGTAATATAGTTGCTCCATTGTATGCTAGTTAGTATGAGAACCTTGGAAAAATCATATTTGCATGTATAATAGAGAAAACACACATCCAAGGTTTCTAGGGTTGCATGTACAAGATAGGAGTGTTAGAATGCTCAAAACCCTTCAGTGGTATCAAAGCCTAGGCTTGTTTTAAAAAATACTTGATGCTATATGTTTTTCCAAAGTTGAAATTTTGCATTTTTTGCATTTGACTGCTCACCACGACGTGACAGTCTTTACCACGACGTGGTGATGCCCCTGTATGCAGAATTTCAGGGTATTGCTTGGTATTGGATGAGGATCATCACCCTAAACTATTTTTTGAACCTTAAAAACTGTTTTTTTTATGTGGTAATGATTATGCAAATCCAATTTCATAGGTTATTATAATAAATTTCAAGCTTTATATGTGTTTATATGATTTTGAAATTGTTGATATGAATGTTCATACACATATGAGTTTTGGTAGATAATAGGGATTATTTGCAAATTTTTTATTAGTTTAATTCTTGATCTAAATGTTTTTAATGGAGTCTCTAATTTGTCCTCAAGTTATGGATTACCAAAAGTCATTTCTTTTAAAGATCCATTAAAGAAACATAGGTTACATAAAATGAAGAGTCTTCATTTTAATAAACCATTAAACTCATAAGTTATGAATTTGAAGAGTCTTAAATAGTTTCAAAACTTACCCTCAAGTCTTGGAATTTGTAAAGTCTCACACACAATTTAATTCCAAACCCTAGAGTTTTAAAAGTTAAAATTCAACAGCTATACTTTATGCTATTATAAGTTTATATATATATATATATATATATATATATATATATATATATATATATATATATATGTATTTATAAGATCAAGTCAGTCTTGGCGTTAGTAGGCCTCATTCACGAAGCCGGTCTATAAGGGGGTATAAGGTTGTTGCCTATAAAATGGCAGCTTAATGGGTGTCCACTCTCACCCACCGCTTCCTTGACTGGTGGAGGGTCGTTAGCCGAACGGGTAGGACAAGGACTATAATTCTCATTATAAGTATAATGATAAATATAAAGTAACTAAACCTTTTATAAATTCCCAATCTTAGTTACTTTAGGAAAATGTGAATTTGGTGCTAACCCATAAAATTACACTTTGTACCTTACCAAGTCGTTGGTGGAGCGTGTGTGGGTAACTGGCACACTAACATGGACTAGTAAGAGTGACAAATGGTGACTTAATGTTTATCATAGATTGGTGGACTGCATGTGGGTAACCGACACATCGATTAGGTGATAAAGACTAAGGGTACCAAGTTAATTTTCATGGTTATTCACACCTTGTTTGTGATCCTCGGCATCCCAGTCATAAACTTGAGAGTGCACAACCGAGATTTAAACATGCCATTGAAAAGTTCAATGAATCTCAACAGATCTAGGAGTTTCAAATGAAATTAAAACCAAATAATTTATTTCGTTTTCATGGTGGAAATTGGTGAATCGTCATTCGCCTACCTTCAAATATTTTGTAGCTTGGATTATGGCATCCCTCTTCCAAGTTATAAGATATTGTGTTGGGTCCTAGCCTTAATATTTCATATTGGGTGTTCTATTAAGGACTTAAATCAATTAACTTGAATGTCTACCATTGTAGATGTCTGGTTCAGAAAACTATGATCTTCCCAAATCTCTTGGAACAAACTTTCCTAATGAAGATGATGTCCCGTGATTGGATCATGGAAATCATACTTTTCTTCCTCCACCTCCTCCAATTATTCTCCATGAACCACAAGCTCGAAGACTTGAAAAGTTCAAGATCACCCAAGCCCTACTCGTAATGAAGAATAAAGATGGAAGAACTGTGTGTACTCATGTCTTAGAGATGAAGTCACACATTGACAGGTTGAGAATGTTGGGTGTCGTTATCCCAAGGAAGTTGGCTATTGACTGGGTTCTTCAGTCACTTCTTGAGTCATATAGTGAGTTAATTAAGGACTACTATGTGACAGATCATGACATGACCCTTATTGATATTTCTTATTTGCTTGTTGCTGCTGAATCAGAAATGTTTTGGTGCACTGGAAAAGTAAATTTGGGTGGAAGGTCTATTTCTGAAACTTTCATGGACATTGACAATGGTAACATTGGAAGTCCATAAAAACTTTCTCTTCTCAATGGAAAGGGATCGGCCTTGGTCAACTCTGTTGACCAAAAGGTAAAGGGAAAGGCGAAGTCTGTGATAGTCCAGTGTACCATTCCTAAAGATTCTATATGTTTTATTGTCAAGAGAATGAGCATTGGTTGTGAAGCTGCCCAACTACCTGAGAGATCTAAGAGAAGGAAGAATCAAAAAAGTTTGACTCTGCTTCAGGTGAGTCCACTATCTAACTCTGTTAGGTTCCCAAATGTTTATTCTTAATACATTATGTGACTAGGTTGCATTTTGATGTTTTGCAGGATCAAGCAAAGGGAAGGAAACTTAAAAAAAGAGTATGTTGAATCTGATCGCGAAAACGGATTTCATTCGCATGTTTCGAAGATCGGATTTTTGAGCTACTACTTAGAGGTTATGATAGATTGCTAGGAAATATCTAATAGCATAGTTTTCATTTAAAGTTGCGTTGTAAGGAAAAAGTTTTTTCCGCATTTTATAAATAAATAAAATTTGTTTTGTTTTATTTTATATCTCCTTGCAATGGCATTCATGGAAAATTGATGTTTGTATGTTTCTAGCAATATTGGAAATATGAATTTGTTTCTTTCATTTGTGGTAGTGTCTAAATTTGCCAAATAAGGAAAGATTCTCAACACCTAAGTTTCAATTAGACAAAAAATTGGAATCATGCAAGTTGTATTGTATGATGAACGAGAATTTTCATTTTTTGAAGATTAAGACTAATTCCTTGTTCACATGCATATGTGACTCAAGTGAAGGACAAAGGGATCAGGTACACTTGGTTGTGCGCTGGTCAGGTCCATCACAAGGATCGATAACGCTATTCGTCATGATTTACTAAAAGGTGGTAAATATGGTTACACTTACAAGTTTAAGTGTAATTCTGAAACATTGGAAAAGTTTCAGTGTATGACCGGACGGATGAGAAGAATCAAATTAGGCAGAAAGATAAAAGTTACTCGAATCTGAAAAGATGGGAGAGTACTTTAGTATCATGTTTTATGATCATCTTAATGATTATGAAACCATATCACAATTCATCCTCTAAGGACATCTTTGTGCATTCTTATGACTTAGAAGAGGAGTCATGAATTGTTGAAGTGGTTAAATCAAGAAGATGAGGCATACTTCGTTCCCAAAAATTTCTCAGAGTCATGCTCCAAGATTGTAACTTGAGTGACACATTCTAAAGAAGGTTTATAACACTTGTTAAATGTAAGAGTAAAATGTTTTCTACTCTTGTAGATTTGAAATTGGTAAGTTGTGATGTTTTGGATTAAACAAATACCAACTAAGACCAGTTGTGTGAAGTGTTTGTCTTGATAAAAATCCGCACTATCTCTTGAATATTTGTTTATCAAAGAATGGTTCTTGGCGAGAGAGTCTTATATGTCAAGAGGACAGTGGGAGCCTAAATGGTCCTAAAAGAGTTTCAAGAACTGATTAAGAATAAGACTTTTAGTTTATCTCTAGCACACGACTTGAGGTTTGTAACCTATCGTGTTGACATATTCTTATTTCTATGCCCATTCCAGTTAAAGTTGACTATGCATATGAGTTCTACAAGCTCTCAATCATTTGCATAACAGCCTGGAAGCAATGGTAGGCCTTGTACTGCCAAGTGGCAAGAAGTTAAGTTTGCACAAGTTCGGTTCATATGAGTTTGGATTTGTCACTAACCTTATCGTGTGATTATGGTTTTGACAAATTCATATGGATAGGAACACATACACCATAAAATCTAAGTGTCACAAGGTTTCTCTCCGATTCATGAAAAATGATGGTGAGGAAATGCTTTCACTAAGTAGATTTTAAGTAGTTAGCAATTGTGATATTTGCATTCTCAAAGTTGTTAGTGGAGCGTGCGTGGTTAACCGACACACTAACATGGACTTGTGAGAAATGGCAAAAGGTCTAAGCATTATGATTACGGCATCCCTCTTCGTAATTCTATACAGACACATGAGAGCTATCTAAGGAAAGGTGTATAATTTTGATAAAGTTTTATCAAAGCATCTCATATCAGAAATCTGAACTTTGGTAAGAAATTCAATAAAGTATTGATTTCTAGAAGTCTAGCTGATTTATGGATACATGTCAAAGCTAGTGGGAGCATAAGTGTTATGCTAGTAATTATCATGTTAGTGGGAGCATGATTGTTATGTGTTAATTATAGAAAACAAAAGTCTGCAAAGGTTGAAAAGTTGTTTGCTATAATTAAGGGAGATGAAATTATACTTCATTTCAATTCTAAAATATTAGATTGAGATTTTAATCATCTTTAGTCATGGATATATATATATATATATATATATATATATATATGAATATTATGTTGGAATGGTTCAACATAAAGAAATTCTATATATACTGCGTTCTCAAAATTCGATTATGATTACGACATCCCTCTTCATAGTCGAATTATGAAAACATGGAAAAAACAAAATATTGTAGCAAAAGAATGGTCTAGGATCATGTCTTTATGTGAGACATCATGAATTGTGTCCCATATGCTTCATATATAGGATCGACAACATGTGATATAATATTTATCCTTTTAAATTTTCCAAATGCATGGGGCATTAAGAGGGGAAAAGGCCTAGAATTGGATATGACTAAAATGATTAAGTAATTGTTGAGGACAATCTGAGGTTTTACCAAAGATGGTTGCTCATGGGCAGTTGGAAGTATGGTGTAAGTTTTTGGAAAGGATCATTTTGACGTATTCTGAAAAGAGGCAACTCTTGTTCAAAAGTGATAGTCAAAATGGGAATATGGAAATATCTCCATAGGTGGAATTTATTCAATCTGTGTAAAACTTAATGCAAGAAGGATGTTCAAAGCAATGTATTTTGAATTTGAGACTTCGTTTCCATGGAATTGATCTCCATTGGAATACTTTGTAATATGTGTTGCCAAGTCTTTGTGACGTTGTGCATAGTCAGTACAAGAGGATCAATGCATATGAGTTTAGAATATGACAGATTTCGGTAAATGGCAGGAATTTGGAATTCTTACATTTACGATAAGGATTTGGGATTGTAAATTAGTGTCATTGGAATTATGTTCAACTGATCTATTCCACAAAGTAAGGATCATAGACAAACATAGTGTGACAGCCCGAAATTTCTATCTTGTACAGCCATTCAATTCAATCAAAAGTCATACTAGTTTCTGCTATCTTTTAGCACTATTAAGGGTCTGTTTAAGAGTTTCTGAGCCTAGTGTAATGTAAGAATGGATGCTAGGATAAGTTAGCTTGAGATCAGGAGGATTAATTCGAACCAGAAAACCACTCACAAGGTGTTCACGACCGCAATCTAGTTTCACGGACGTGAAACACCTCCTATATATATAAGAGTGACCCTTTTTTCTCCTCTTTTCTCCTCCTTTCAATCGTGAACATCCCCATTATCTCTCAAAAAGCTTCGACCGTGAACCCTTCAAAGCTCCAAAAACGTAAGTGTTTCACCCTTAAACTTGTTATATTTTAAAGGTTACTAGATCCTAGCCTTGATTCTTCATGATTCGTCACCACCTTCATGAACTTGAATGGATCACGACCATGAACCCTTCATAAGGGTCGTGAACCCTTCATAGGTTCATTGGACCATGAAAACCTCATGAGATCGTGAACCTTTCATAGGTTCATCGGACCGTGAACACCTTATGAGGCTTTGAACTCTATAAGGCCGCAAACCCATCCTTAGGTGGCTGTGAAACCCCTTCCAAGCTTCCATTTATGAGCCTAACACTTCATTTAGGGTGTTTCCTACAATATTAGGTAGTTTCATATACTAGTTATGAGTTATAATCACTAATTGAATACACATATATGTGAATATATGCCTTATAGGATCCAACTTTGCTTCGAAACCTCAATTGTGAACTCAAGCATCCTATATCTATCTTACCTTCCAGATCACTCACAATTAGGTGACTTCATACCTCTTAACTTATCTTTTAAATGATTTTAAATGCTTTTACGGGGGGGGGGGGGGGGGAATACAAGTTGAAAACATTATATTTATTGTATCAATCACATGTGATTAATAACTATCAAACAAATGGATTTCTTATACTTCAAAACTGTGTTATCAAACAAACTATTTCAAAACATTTATAAACTGACATCAAGTCATCTGTAACCATTCAAATGGTTAAAATTCCTTTATATGTTAAAACTCTTTTATATGCTAAACTCTTTATCAAACTCTTTTAAACTTACATATTGTCAAAATCATGTCTATATAGATATAGTTATATAAATAAGGTTGAAATGGCTTAGGACTGATAACTCACTTTATTTCCTATTCCTTGTTTGGTTGTGGACTTAGGGTATCGGTTGTTTGTCCGAGTGTCGTTTGGATCTTAGTTATATATTATGTATATGTGTATAGATATAAAAGTTCTTACATCAGTTCAACACCTTTGTATAGCAGAGGTGTACAAACATACTCAGTCATTCAAACAATAGTACTAGTAAACTATAATAGGTATAGTTTAGAGGACTACTACTCACTATTTCTAGTACAATGAAGCATACAAGACTCAGTTGATACATGATTCAGTTGAAACATACTATAACAAGAAACAGAAAGAACATACTATAATGAGAAACAGAAAGAACATAATATAATGAGAAACAGGGATGAACATACTATAAAAAGGGAACATACAAAACACTAGAACAAAGAGAACATACGATACAAATACAAGAATACTATAACATTAATGTGAGCCACTACTTCATGGCATGAGAATATACTGTTGTGCCACGTTTTGTAACCAGAGTCTCCTGGAGGGAGAGCATGAATTTGTGTATAGATCTGTACCGGATTGACCATCCTACACCTTGCTGCTAACTATAGTGGTACATGCATGTCTACGGGAGACGAATGTCATACCATTTCGATGTCTTTGAACGTCGTGTTTTACTAGTCAATCAAGCTTGGTTATAATCTCATCACATTTTACCTTAATTAACAATTGGTTTAAGGTAGTTAGTACAATGGTAGTTACTATATACAATATTACAGTACATCTTTATTTTTCTATTATATTCACATTGTGATATTCTCACATAAACAGTAATGTAAACTATATTTTGGTAATGATAGTCACACTTGGGAAAACACTCACTTTTACAAACGAACAAACATACAGAACAGTCGGGTCTTGGTAGATGACTACATTTCATACTTTAGTAGAAAATATAGGATTTTCTAGGAGATACAACACTTACAACAAACACTTACAAACATTTACAAACACTTTCATCAAACTTATACAACATTTGACACTAAAATACTTATGAACTGACCAGCTTAAATGTTGATCTACTCTTTCAAAATACCTTGTATTCTCAGGTCACCAGTAGACAGGTACACTGGACCGGGTTTTGAGAAGAAGGAGCACATTCGAGACTCGTCTTTTATTTTGATTCATATTTTCGTGTCTTTCAAACTATACACAGAACACACTTGTATTAAATTATATTTTTTAATGAAATGGATGATGTTGTTGCTTGTTTACTATTATGCATTGATATGATACTATACATGACGTCCTCCGCCCCCGAACATTTTCCGTCAATCAGGTTTGGGGGTGCGACACATAGTGTGCATACTTGGTGTATGACATAACTATTGTTTGGAAAAACATAGTGTGCATGCTTGGAGCATGGCATGACTACTTTTTAATTCATGTATTAAGTTGATTATTTGAAACATTATGCAATGAATAATGTGTAATCAATATGGTGATAAATAAAAGGTGTTTATTTATATTCATAAGTTCTGAGACCATATTGGATTCGATTATTCTTGTGTTTCACTTTGCATGTTTTGACTTCCCGAATAACTAGGTTATTCAAACTATCCACAGTTGATCATACTTTGGAAGTAGATCTGTCGCACCCCCAAAACAGAACGACGGAAATGTTCGGGGGCGGAGGACGTCATGTAAGTATCACAACACATGCATTATAGTAATCAAAGTACAAACAACCATTGCATTAATAAGTATAAGATTTACATAAGTGTTTAAACATTAGATATTCAAACATCAAAGTAGATAGAGTAGAAGACAAGAGTCACAGATCGGTACTAGACAGTCTTCTCAAAAGCTTCGGGAGTGTACCTGTCTACTGGATTCCTGAGAATACAAGTTATTTTGAAATAGTAGATCAGCATTTAAGCTGGTGAGTTCATAAGTATTTTAGTTATATGAAGTATACTCTAAGTTCTTGGAAACGTTAACTGGTTCCTCCATAAAATCCTATATTTTCTAATATGACAATATGATAACGATAATAGTTCCCTCTACAATTACTTATTTTATACTAATCATATATAACCTAATATCGAACTGACAATTAAACGTGTGAATCTGCCCTAAGCCCACAACCAAACAAGGAACATGAAGTAAGGTGGAAATCACACAGTACATTGTTAGTCGGATATTAATTATGTATAACTTTGATGTATAAACTAAGGAATTATCAAGTTAACCATTTTAGGTCCTTTATGTTATACTAGTTTTAAGTGAACGAATGATGATGTTCCAAAAAATTCTATATTTTCTGTTTTACAACTGATAAGTAGTTTTGATTCCATAAAACTGTTCCATATAAGTAATGTTATACTTATAATAAGGTTTAACATAATTTTAACTATATATAAAATTATAAGAAGGATGTCTTCCTTCTTGTTGATGAAAAGTGGTTTTAAATCCCATAAAAACCGTTCTAATAAGTGGTTTTAATCCCATAAAACCGTTCCATTTGAATTATGAAAAGTGAATACTACAGTAGTTTTTCTTAAAAAGAATAAACTACTACTGAATAACTACTCTAATATTATCCTGGTTAATTAGGTTTTAAAATGTGATAAAGTTGTAACCATGCTGGACTCGAATGAACACGACAACCTACTGGTATCGAAACTAAATAAGTGACATTTGTCACCCCATGGATGGTTTGCCTGACTATAGCTAGCAGTCGGGATGTGGGATTGTCAGTCCCGTATAGATTTATACACACAATGCCCGCTCTCCCTCTAGGAGACTCTAGTTACAAGATATAGCATAGCAAGTATTGCTATGTCCTGAATACGTACCATCACATTTTACTTTGAATAAAAATCAAATTATATCCTTTTCTTGATAAAGTAGTTTGGATGTCGTATACTTATCTAGAAAAATTATATTTCTCTTTTGTTTCATAAATTATACCTATTACAATTTATACGTTCTATCTTATTAGCATGATCTATCCTGAAAGTATCCCTTTGCTCAGCATGATACAAAGGTAATGATACCGAATGAAGTAACCTTTTATATTCCCATATGTATAATGTGTATAATTAAGAAGGAAATGACCTTCGGACAAATATCCTCACCTTAAACCACATCCAAACAAGGAAAAGGAGATAAGGTAACTCATTAGTCCTAAGCCCTTTAAGTCTTATTTATATACTTATACATATATAATCATGATTTTGACAATTATAATAAGAAATAGTTTATAAAATCTTTTTCAAAGAGTTTAACAGTACTAAAAGAATTTTAACAGTGTTTCAAAAAGAGTTTACATGACTTTAAAGATGTAACATGACTATAATTCATTTTGGAAATATTTGGTAATCCTTAAAAGCATAAGAACATCCTTTGTGTAATAGATATCACATACAATTATTAACACAATGTAACAAATGTGTTCAACTTGTATTCCCCCCTAAAAAGCATTAAAAATCATTTGATAAGGTAGATTAAAGGGGTATTAACTCACCTTATGTGGGTGATTCAATTGCAGATTCGAGTAAGGATGAGAAGTTTCACGAATGAAGTCCCGCAACACAAACGAGTCCTAAATGATATATATTGATACATATATGTACATAATTACTATAAAAACAGCTAATCATGAAGGGAAACAACCTAAGGGACTAAGGAACACTTGAAATGAAGTGTAGAATCACATGTGATTGATCAAAGGGTATTTCATGGCCACCCTAAGATATCTACGGCCAAGGTTCACGGCCCACCAAGTGTGTACAGCTGGATACATTCCAAAATGGTGCAATTTGGGTATTGATTCATGGGGATTCAAGGGTTCAAGAGTTCAAATGGATAGCTAGTACCTAGAAGTGTTTAAGGTTCATGGTTATGAACCAAACAAGGGTATACGGCCGTAGAAAGAGTATACGGCTGTACACTCTTGATGATCATGAGTTTGATGATGTTTCAAGGCTAGAAACAAGTGTTTAACATGTATAACTAGATGATAGAGGGAATACTCACACTATTGGATGTCTTTTGGGGATTCACAGGCCAAGAACAAGTGTGTGTTCTTGGTGTTCTTGAAGATCTAACCCAAAACAGGTGTTTTCACGGATGAAATCAAAGGGTGATACTAGGTCAATGAGTGTATCAACTAAACAAATGGAAGGAATACTTACATAATTGAAGATCAAGGTGAAAGGCTTGATGGTAGTTGAGAGAGAACCGATTTTCTAGACTTGGAAGTATGAGGAATGGTAAAAATGGACGAAATATGTTATATATGGGAGGTGGTGTACGACCACATTGAGTGTATGACCGTACACTCATGTTCATGGCCGTACACACCACTTGATGGTGTTTTTGGCTCAAATGCAACACGATGCACTGAAGTTAACTCATCCCTAAACCCTAAACAATGCTAAGAGATAACAGAAACGAGTCTGACATTTGATTGGATTGATTGATTTTACTGGATTGAAATTTTTAGGTTGTCACAGTATTGAGGCAAGACTGTCATGAAGGGTCTGTAGTTTGTCTGGGACAAAGTGGCTGCAGTGTTCATGAGTGCCCTTGGAATAAGATTTGAGTATTGGATTCAAACCACGCTCATTTGAATCAATTCATGGATTTTTTCACGAGTGAATCATGAGACGATACTATCTTATATTCTTCAAACGGAGACGTGTGAGTTGTAGTTGCGCATCAGTTACACATTGACATATTTAAACGCAACTAGTAACTTGGTTGTTACAAAACATATCGTTGTGTGTAATTTGATGAGTAAGTACAAGCGAACACTTAGGTCAAAGTTTATCCGTTCCTTTTACCCTTGGAGGGATAAAAGTGATATTTGTGGGGCCCTCGATGATTTAGTGATGACACCCGTAAGTTCTTGGCCAAGCCTACACTGATTTGATTTGTTCAATTAGTCAGTCGTCATAATTCGAAAATCGGGAAACAACAGATGGATAGAGAGAATGATTATAATCCATGTATCGGTCCATATGATATCTAGAATGGAGGAATATATGATCCCTTAACCTAGTGTGATCTAAGAGGCCCATGTTTTATGAACTGAACACCTTTAAGCCCAAGAAATCTACTAAATCCCACATAGATGGATCTTGTTTCTTTTGTGAAGAAACTGCACTGGAAGAGGATTTACTCCTCTTATTTTGAAAGAAAGTCTGGAAGAGACTAGTACTTCTTGTATTTACTAGATAGAACTCACACTTTTCATATAGCACTTAGGTACTTGGTACTTAAATGTTAATCTGATATGTGTAAATAGCTTGCAAATATTTATTGAAGAGTAACCAAGCTGAGCACAATCAATTTGGAACTACACTCTCAGAGTTTAGTTTATTATATATGCTTAGAACATGAATTAGTTGTAATGTAAAACAATATTTGTTTTGGAACAAAGTGTGTTTTAATTTAGCATGTCTAAATTTATGTCTCAGTTATTTTATTTAAATTTTTGATCATTTACTTAACTGTTTTTTAACGATAATATTCATATTCTGAAATGATTAACTTTTATTTATGAGACTAGATCTCTTAATAGAGTTGCGAATTAAATATCAACATTTCATCAATAAAATTAAGTTCTATATGCAATCACTTTTGACTTAAACTTGTTTTTAAGTCAAACTCATATTTGACATTGTTATCCTTATTATATAAATGGCATTCACATATTCCAACTTCAAGAAAGAGATCTTTGAAGGCAAATAATGTAGTTTATTTGAAATATGTGAACCTTATTTATATGAAAAGGATTCCTAATGATATTTTCACTAAGGTGTAGAGAAAATAATTAAGGAACTTACACCTTGGTGTATGACTTCCTTTCTAATAAATGTCTGAGATTAAGCATAAGATACCAAATCAACTTTATTAACAACTATAGTAGTTTTAATTATAATTTACGTGGTAAAACATAATTGTGAAATCTTTGTTGAAGGTTTCAAAAGTTGAGATGTAAACCAGTAAGAACCATCTAAGGCCTTAATGATAATAAAGGATGAATTGAATATTACTTGGTATGATTTACTTTTTAATCGGTAGAAATATCCTCCTCTAATCTTTTTGGGATAACACTTCAATCACTATTAAGTATATCTTGAATACAAATACAACTAATAAGTAGATTAAACACTTTATAAGATTTAGTATGGAAGGGCTCTATCTTTATCTTACTTAATGTTTTATGGATTTGAAGTCGATGTTGGACTAAAGCTTCTAAACCTAAAATCTACTAAATACGTATTTGTATAATACTCTAAATGTGGCTTAGATTATTATATGCAAACCCGCCTAGAATAAGTCCTCATATTCTTGTGAAAGCTAAGTTAGTAGAAAGCAAGCTTCTAATGACAAATCGAGTGAGAGGTACATGTAACTTGAAGCAGCTCAAGAACCATAACCTTATGTAGTAATAGTTGGCAATAGTTTTAACAAGGATTGTTAAAATTGAATAATAGTTATTCATAAACACAAATTGTTCGCATTAATGGTAGAACTCATCTATGACTGGAGGAATGTGGAATCTCTCGTTGATGACAGTTTATTGATGGTTTCTGGAAAACCCATCAAATACCAAGATGTTATGTCAGATCTCGAATCTAATAAATGACTTAGAGTCATGGACATGAGATGCAATCCATGTATGATAATCAAGAATGGGCTTGATTAAAATTTATCACTATAGCAAGACTTAGATCAACAAGGATATTATTTGCTATAAATTCATATTCTTAATATGAGATATAGTAAATAGATTTCAAGAAAGACCGCTTTTCTTAATAGTCATCTACTAGAAGATATCTATATAGATTAGCCCAGGGGTTTTCTTAATCCAAGTTATCATAACAAAATGTGTAGAGCTTGAGATCCACTAGTGGATATAAAGCAAACATCTCAATGTTACAATCATCATTTTATGTAAAACCACGAGGTATGTTTTTATATCAAAATGAATAGAACATGTGTGCTTACTAAGAACTAGTGGGAGCATAGTGAAATTCATAATCTTGTATGATTGAGACATACTTAAATCACATTCTAACTGAGCAGGGTCGTTTTCACCTTGACTCGGAAAGTGTTTCTAAAATGAAAGACTTAGGAAGGAGGAGATACATTCTTGGAATGTAAAATCTACAAGGGATAGATAAAACAAATGTTAAAAGTTTCATGTCCTTACACATATATTGGCAATATCTTGAAAGGGATCAAGACACAAGATTCTTTTGGAGAATTTTTGGCGTTGTCATATGGCACCATTTTGAGCTAGCCTCAAAAGTACATAGTTCATAGGTTTGAACTAGATGAAATTATTTATATTCTATTTTCTTGGAAAACGAATTCATCATTTATGTCATATTATGCATAGGACAGGGTATTTGATCATGATGTAAGAGTGTCATAGGATACTAATTGAATACATGGCTAAGTCACTAGATGACTAAGAGAGCATTCTAAGAGTACTTTAGAAGAACTAAGAGAATGTATATGAGACAATCAGTTTAGAAAGGATCTTTTTAGAAAGATCTACACAAGATGTTAATTTTTAAACAGATATAAATAATTATGAATTATAATTGGATTTTGACTTCATTATGGAACGAAGAGTAAGTTTTGTTGGAATGAGGTCCAAGCAAAACATAATGACACAATTTACTACAAAATAAGAATACACAACTTTAGAAGTTGAATTCAAATACGATTGGATGAATGGGATCATTGAAAAACTATGTTGATTTATGCCATTCAAGGATCACATAGAAATCTTTGTGACTTCGAGAGTATACTTAATCAAGCTAAGAGACTAAGTCACGAAAGAATACCAATCATATTCTCCAAGATATTTAACTATAATTAGAGTAAAGATAAGTGTGGAGATGATAGTATTCACAGAATTCACAAAAATTAAATTATGTCAGATCCATTGAAAAAGTCATTCTTTTGAGCTAAGTATGAATAGTCACACTTTAGCTACAAGACTTTATTATTCTAGAAATGGATTTTTTATTTGGATTTACTATTTGGATATTGGAACATTATAACATAAACTATTAGATAATGTTATGATATATTGGGATATAGTCATCACATTAATACTTATTGTGTTCTATATTAACATGTTTAATCCATGAATAATGTTATTATTCTAAAGGTTCATAGTCGGTTATAACTGTGGGATCAATTATGAAGTAAGACTAATATGAATTGGATTGGTTGACTCTCACTAGACAAAAGTAGGTAAGTGGTTGTAACCAAGTTTCAAAGGTACTAGTCAGAGAACTAGTATTGAACTGAACCACATCAAGATCATCTCATGGATCAGTATCGTGAATGATACTTGATTAAAAGGTACTATCTTTGTATCCTTAACACCTGAGATACATAGTGGGACTTAAGTGTAGGGAGTACTATGCTTTGATAATGGTCAAATGTTGTTCCTTAACCGGGTAGTTATAAAATCCATTTTCAGGTATGGTGTGAACTATGAAAGAGGCTTATGTAGTCAAGATCGGATTTGTTCCTCTTATGTGTTGAGAGTTAGACATCTAAGGCACCTTACCAAAAGTTGAACAACTAATGAGATTGATCGCGATCCGTATCTCACGTTCAACATGATGTCTGTAGCAAAGGAATAACTAACAAAGTTACCTTATACACCAATTGTAGCTTTGAGCTTATGGGAATTCAGTGTTGATAGAATGGCACAAACAATCGTATGGTCTTAGGGGTAGTGAAATGTTGCTAGATGTTCACCAATGTCTATATCAGTCTAATATGAGTCTTGCGCAAGTGGGAGATTGAAAGGCCTAGTATGCTTAAGATTCATATTAAAGTGATACTACTAAATAACATATGATACTAATGGGTCACACTAACAACAACTTGATACAATTGATTATTTATTAGAAATTGATTTTAATAAATATTCAATAAAACTCTTATAATTAAATTGGAAATTATTTATTTCATGGAAATAATAAATCCCATTAGCATGTAACTTAATATATATCATATGGTATGATTTATAAGTCATGTACAAACTTTTGGACTAGTTGAATCCTTTTGTCTTTTTCGTAAAAGACAAGGTTTATATTTTATAATAGAGTTTATAAAAGTTTGACTTTCTTTCTTCTTCTTTATGCAATTTTCGAGATATGCATAAAAAGAAGAAGTGTATGACTTGTCTAATCATGCTTTAAAGGCATTGGATACATACTTATGACAATGGGGACAAATTTGCTTAAAGTGCTAAGGACTAATGGTTAATAACTTCACTTTATGCATATAAATAAGAGAGCTTGCACTTGGATTATTTACTCATTCATTCCTTGATGCAAAATTTGAATCCTCTCTTCCCTCTCCCTTTCTCTCTAGTTTTGTTTAGAAAACTTGAAGAACACTTGCATCTTCAAGCCCTCTTTAAGTTCATATTGGTTATGAACTTAAAGCTTAAGGGTTAAATAGTTTTGGACTAACATCTACATCAAGTTGAGTCATTGTTGGTGTCTCAAAGGTTCCACATTCTTCATCAACTTCCAAGCCTCCCGAGAGGACCCAATGAACTACAAAGATTGTTATTTCTTCACCTCTTCTTTGGTTGGTGTTTTAATCTTCTATAACTTGCAAGAAGATCCTTGGTGGGTATAAAATGTTTATGTTATTTCAAAAAATTAAAGTTGTCACACCCCAAAACCAAGAACGGCGGAAACGTTCTGGGGCGGAGGACGTCATGTATAGTATCACAACACAGTAAACGTAAATAAGCAAACAACATCATCCATTGCATTAAATATATAATTTTAATACAAGTGTGTTTTGTACAGTTATAGACACCAAAAATAATGTAACACAAAATAATATGAGATGAGTCTTGAATGCACTCCATCTTCTCAAAAGCTGGCCTCGGTACCTGTCTACTGATGACCTGAGAATACAAGTTATTTTGAAAGAGTTTATCAGCATTAAGCTGGTGAGTTCATAAGTATTTTAGTGTCAATGTTTGTTGTCAAAACGTTTGAACCTGTCTCAATGTATAAGTTTGTAAAAATGTAAGTAAGTGTTTGAAAGTGTTTGTAAAAGTTTGAATCCCTCAGAAAATCCTATATTTTCTATTAAAGTAACCTTCTACCAAGGCTTAACTGTTTTGTAAACTCGTCTGTTGTAAAGGTGTGTAATTTCCCAAGTGTAACTATCATTTAATAAAATATAGTATGTATACTAATGCTTAAGTGAGGTTATCACTAAAATATGTAATGGGTAAATCATTGTAGTACTATAGTTTTGTGTAATAAGAACTACTGTTGTACTAACTACTACCTTAAACCGGATTTATATTAAGGTATAATGTGATAAATTGCACCATGCTATCGACTGGTAACAACGACATAATGAATGGTCGTAATAAAAAGAAATGACGTTTGGCACCCGCAGACCTGCAAGTCCGGCTGTAGCTAGCAGCAAGGTGTAGGATAGTCAATCCAGTATAGATCTATACGCAAACTCACGCTCTCCCTCTAGGAGAATTCTGGCTACAACTCGGGTCATGACATTTAAGGCAAGCTCCGACACAGTGGATCACAATTGTTAACGTATTCATGTATATGTAATGTTTCTTGTTCTAGTATAGTTGTATATGTCCTGTTTCTAGTATAGATGTATATGTACATGTTTCTAGTATAGTTGTATATGTTCATGTTTCTAGTATAACTATATATGTACATGGTTCTGGTATAGCTGTATATTTACTTGTTTCTAGTATAGCTGTATATGTACTTGTTTCTAGTATGACTGTATATGTACTTGTTTCTAGTATAGCTGTATATGTACTTGTGTTACCCCGATGGTAACTAACTATTGATGTACTGATAAGTATGAATATGGAAGTACTTTTATGTCTATATATGTATATATGATATATAAGTAATATTGAAACGACCTTCGGATGGTCACCCGAAATCCCACCAGACCACATCCAAATCGAGAAAAAGGAAATAGGGCGGATGGCCTTCCTAAGCCCTTTAAACATTATTTATACATCTATACATATATGGGCATGCAATTGAATATATAAAAGCATAAAATAAGTTTTCATAAAACATTTGAAGCATAAATATTATCTCAAGAAAAGATCGACTTGATGTCAATCTTTAAAACAATTAGAAGGCATAAATTAATAAAACAGTTTAAGTATACAAAGCATTTGTTTGAATCACAGTCTATAAATAAGTTTGGATAGTAAAAGAGTTTGTAAAACATTTCAAAGTAAAGTAGTTTGATAAACAGTTTGAACAGTGGTAAAAATCGTTGTTTTCCTAGTTATTAATCACATGTGATTAAATGCAATCGCATGTGATTGAAGCAATAACTATAAGTATTTGACTTGTATTCCCCCCCCCCCATAAAGTATTTAAAACATTTAAAATCATTTCAAAGGTTGATTAAAGGGGTATGAACTCACTTGTGGTGAGCTGTACGAATTGCAGTGTCGGATGCCGTGCTAGGTGGCAAACGGAGACTTGTTTACACGCACGAGCCTAGTTATCATATAATAAGCATATATATAAATAATTAGCCAAATAATAACTTAATAAATAAGTTAATACACTTAGGAACAAGCAAACACTTTTCATAAGTGTTAAAGGTCCTAATGGTTGCATCTAAGTTGCTACGGGACAAGGCAAAAGGGTTTGAAGCATCAAATGGCCTTGCATAAGAGTTCACCACCCAACAAACCCCACCCTTTGGAGTTTACGTCCGTAAACTCATGGGTTTATGGCCGTGAACTCCTCACTTGGTGGTTTTGGGTGTTTTAAGGTGTTATCTTGATCCTAGAACACTCCTAGCTTTGTTGGAATAATACATGAAGTAGTTTAAGGCCCTAGAATGCTCCATAGGGGAGTTTACGGCCTATAGCCCATATACCCTAGAGTTTACGGCCATAAAATCCTATGGGGTGATGGCTTTTAATTCATTTGAGGCACTTGCACATCAAGGATAGCTTCCATGATTTTATCTAAGGCTAATGGGGACAAGAGGCACACATTTGTGCCTTCACTTGGAGTTTACGGCCCAAGAGGTGTTCCTTGGCCGTAAACTCCCTTTAAGGGATGTTCTTGATGTCTTTTACTCCCCATTCAAGTCCTAGGTGTTCAATGGTAATTGTCTTAAGGCCTTAGGGGTGTTTGGAGTGCTTTTTACCCTAGAAAAAGGGGTTTACGGCCCAAGAGATATTCTTGGCCGTAAACTCCTATAACTTAATGATTTTGAAGTGTTTTGATGTCCAAAATAGGTACAAGCATTTGAGGGTTAAGGTCCTTAAGCTTTAGGGGTAGTTTAGGGCACTAAATGCCCTTGAAAAGGGGTTTACGGCCCAAGAAAAGTTCTTGGCCGTAAAATCCTATTACTTGTTGATTTTGGATGCTTTCTAGTCTCTTATGATCATATACTAAGTCCTTAATAAGTTCCTTATCAAGAAAATGGGTCTAGGTAGCCTTAAAGCTCCATTTTGGAGTTTACTCCCCAAGAATGTTCTTGGGCGGTAAACTCCCGGATCTTGTAATCTAAACATGTAATTGATGTTATAAAGCATCTAACAAGTATTGAAACACATTTAGTAAAGTAGACTCACAATCTGGGATGAAAACCCGAAGATCCGTCAGAGAGAAAATGGTTTTTCTCTATTTGGAATTGTGAATAATGAATTACTTTAATTCTGAAAACTATTTATAGTCCTGGAATATTTTGGCAGAAAATATTTTTATTCCTGATATTGGACTGTAACATTATGAAACTTGAAATGCTCAAATTTCACAAAACCAGGAGCATCCACTCTCCTGATATCTCCTTAAACATAAGCCCTAATGTACACAAACTGGTTCGGAAAAGTGTGAAAACCACTGAAACTGGACTAGCTTCTATTGAATAGATAATGTTCGTACAAATGGAAATTTCGGGTTGTCACAAAAGTCTTCCGTTGTCATATTTTTCAAGTTTAAGAAACTATTTTTTTAACTAAAACCCAATAACTATTAATGTGAAATTTGCAGATGTTAAGAGAAGGAGAACTTCTTCTAAGAAGAACGGATGCCCTGCTGTTTCAAAGTTCAAGAATCTCCGAGGTTCTTTAATGTTCTACATTTATGTGTTTGTTGAAGATCACAACCATGAACTTGTTTCTCAAGATCAGTTGCACTTATTAAGGATTAATAGGACAAATGATTTTATTCATGAGTCCTTTATACATAAGGTTGGTGCTTGTAACATTGGTGCTTCAAAATCTTATAACTTAGTGAGTAGTATGAAGGGTGGCTTCAATTCTAGGGGAGGGACTGCAGTTGACTTCGAAAGATTTCATAGAGATTTGAATTCTAAAATTGGTGTCAAGGATTCCCAAATGGTTGTGGATATAGACAAACAGAAAACTGTGTTTCTCTAATTTTTCATTTGAGGTCCAAAAAGATGTTGATGATCATCTTAATGGACTTTTTTGGGTTGATGATACTACGAAAGCCAACTATAAGGAATTTGGAGATGTACTATATTTTGATGCTACTTATCAAAAAAAAAAGTAATTCCTAATCCTTATTTGTTCTTTTTATGGTGTTTGTTCTTTTTAATAATACTTATCAAAAAATAAATTCAAGTATTCTATGGTATTTGTTCTTTTTACTGGAGTTGACTACCATAAGCGTTGTGTTACTTTTGGTGCTGGTTTACTAGCTCGTGAGACAGTAGATGCATATGTGTGGTTGCTTGAAGAGTTTCGTAAAACATTTGTCAAGCCACCCATGATGATTGTAACAAATCAGGATTCATCAATGAAGAAATAAGTTTATTTTGTTTTTCGTTAATCCAAGCATAGACTATGCATGTGGCACATCACTCAAAAACTTGAGGAAAAGGTATATTCTTTGTTTCTTGATTCTTATATATGTTTATAACCATCTAGATCATAAAGCACACTGTGAGTTCACAATGTAAATTTGCATATGATGACAGAAACAAATCTAAATCATAAATCACACTGTGAATTCATAATGTGAAACAAATGTTATGTTACTATGAATTACATCAAATATTCAACTTATGTAATGATTCTTATGTGTTTATTTTTTTTAGATTCCTATCGATGTTTAAAATCATCTGGACTTCCAAAATACATTTTTATATTATATGGGATCTTCAATGTTCTCCATAAGATTTTGAAAGTTCCTGGTCAACAATGTTAGATAAGTTTCATCTAAAAGAAAATGATTGGTTAAAGACTGTTTTTAAAATAAGGGATTTATGGATTCCAACTTTTATGAGAGATCATGAACTTTCTGGTTTGATGCAAACTACTTCAAGATTAGAGAGTCTGAATTGTGCTTTCTTACATTTTTTGCATCATAAATCAAATTTGGTGAAGTTCATGATGTCATTTGATAGTGCAATGGAGAAGCAAAGACATCATCAATCTTTATTAGATTATCAGTCCACAACTACTACCCCCAAGCTAAGGACTCCTTTGGCTATTGAAAAGCATGCATCGAAAATTTATACACATAATATTTTCTTGGACATTTAGAAAGAGTTATACAAATCCGTGTTTTATTGTGTTCAAGAATCTGTAGTTATTGAAGATGAAAGTGAAGTTTATGTTTTGAGAGATAAGAAGAAAAAAAGTTGATTGTTAAAAATGTGAATGAGGATGAAGATTCTGATGATTTTTATTGAAATAGTCTTCCTTCTCATTGTCCTAATACTTGTTACAAGGTATGTTTCTTTTTCCTAATAGAGTTTATTAAATATAAAATGTAGTTTAAAAATTCACACTGTGAATGTAGGATATTTTGCCAATTCACAATATGAATTCTTATAGAGTTATAAATTGGCTTGTACTTTTCATTAGATTAGTATGGAATATGTATTTTTTTGTGAATTTGATTTGCAGTACATATTTATGTTATAGTATTATGATTTCTAATGTCCTGTTGATTAATAATGTGAATCAATGTTAATTTGTATAATTCTTATCAAATGGTATGAGATAGAATTTCTTATTCATATATTAATTTATTTATTAATGATACTTTTGTAGGTTGTATTTAGTAGAAGGGGTGATAGCATTAGCATCAGTTGTAGTTGCATGCTTTTTGTCCAAGAAGGACTGTTATGTCGTCATATCTTTTTCATATTAAATATGAAAGCGTATGATGAAATTCCATCAAATTTCATTCTGAGGAGATGAGGAAAAGATATCATAGTTGATGGATTGTTGAGAAAAAAAGTACTTGTATCCTCATAAAGTCAGTAAAAATGAATGTCTGATTCAAGATACGTATGGTATTATTCGTTTGTCCATTAACAAGATAGCAAATAATGAGGATGAGTTGGCTAAATATATAAACCAACTTCAGGAGGTTGATAGTGGTATTCCGTTATGTACCTCGTAAAGGGAATCTTTGAGTAGATCAGTTCACATTGAAAAAATTATTGGAGCTGTAATACCTGATGTTATCAACATTCATAATCCACAGGGGATCAGAAACAGGGGATGGGCCAATGGTAAAAGAATCAAGAGCACTACAGAGAAAGCGATTGAGACATCTAAAAAGGGTTATAGGTTGTGCGGTTTCTGTCATAAACCAAATCACAATGCTAGGAGTTGCATTTTGAGGTTATAGAAGTCTGATTTAGAATCTGAGGTTACAGACGGCTGATTGTTTCTAATTTTTTTAAGACTACTAAAATAAGATTTGATTTTTGTAATGATCATTCAATGGATAGAAATGTTGAAATATTCATGTGAATTTTTTTATTCATTGTTTTAGACTTTATTTCTAATAATAGAAGATATTTTTTTCGAATTTATTGTTTTTGGTTAAGGATATTTTTTTATTGTTAGTTTTTTTGAATGTTTTCTAATAAAATTTTCATGCTAATGATTTAATTAATGTATATTAATTATCATTGTTAATCTCACATATAAAATTTTCATGTTAAAGATTGTCTTTATGTAATTTAATTCATATTGTGAACTTCAACTATTAACTGTTCTAATAATCTATATGTACCGTAATTCACATTGTGAACCTCTCATATAAAATATACATGTTATAATATGTACTGTAATTCACATTGTGAATCTCACATATAAAATTTTCACAAGGTTAATGTTACTTTGTATAAACAATGTAAAATTTCTACACCTATTGTATAGTTATTACATTAACATTTAATCATTTAGACCAAAAGAAATAAAGTAAATGAATGAAATGACAATGTACTTTCAATTCTTTATTCAAAGTAGAAATATACCCACTCCCCCCCTTACCCACACACCAATAGCATATATGTAATAAAACATGTAATTGTATAACATACATGTAGACATTTACATGAAAATATAAACATATTTTAAGTATTAGTAAAGGTCATTATATTTGATATAGAAACTCACATCAAATTGTAACATACCAAACATGTATATGTTCTTACAAAATTAAAGTGCATCTAAACTTATACCAATTATGAATAGAAAACTAAGTTTTAAGTTTGCGCTTATTTTTCCAATCATTGAAGTACTATACCCTTTCTCCCCTTTTTTCCCATCCCTTGTTGAGCAAAATCTTGTATTTCTTCATTAGTCTTTTTTGCAAAATTAGTTGTTTGTGCAATGATTTTTGACCTGTATGTGCGTGCGTCACTCAATCGTATCTTTGTCAAATACTTAATGTGTAAATCGTTTAACACACTTTATTGTTGTTTTGATTCTTTTGGCAACCCACATGTCCAATTTACTGTTTTATCTCCCTTATATCTCTCCATATGACGCATGCAAAAAACTACACATTCAACATGATTATCCCTTGTGCGCCAATTCATGTTCACCCTTTCTGGTTCAACACCCTCCAAAATTAAAGCTAATTTGTGATTGACCCTTCTCAAGTACCTACTAAAAAGTATTTTTTGCAAAAAAAGAAATTGTCATTTTCTATAATTATTATTTTATTCAAATTATCAGTCTATTAATACTTATATTTAGAATGTAAATTTACTATTCTTACCAATTCATTAGGTGCATCACGATAAGCTCTAGAAAACTTTGCAACTGAATTCCTATTGTCAAATACATCAACTGTTGGTTTCTCTAAGTTTATGTAGATGATGTAAAAGTGATTTTTCTGATGAACTGGGAAAGTACCTGTTTTAGTATTTTTAAATTATTAAACTTTGTTTATAATATGTAACATATTTAACAAAAAGAATAATTAATTACCAAGTGAACTTTTTCAAATGTCATAAGTTCTTTGTCCTTTTTCATTTCATCGTTGATATTTGACTCAAATTTATTAGATCTTTCAGTGAAAGGGATATTTTTGTCAAATATGAACTACAAAAAAATTTAAATATACATCAAACTTTAAAGAATAAATTGTTAAATTCACAATAAGGTAAATTTAAAATTTAAAATTACGCACACTGTGAATTATAATAGAATTCACCGTGTGAATTTTATTACTTATCCAGAACTATTGAAAATTTTATTTATTATATGATCAACATTATCACGATATATATTTTTAATTAACTTACCATCATTGATGTATCAAAGAACTACCGATTCACTGCAAAATTTGATTTAAGCTTTTCTTCATAGTTCAAAACACCAGTCCAAACATCAATGACATGTGCATGTATCCATAATCCTGCCTGCATGGTTTCAATCATTCCTCTTCCAAGCACATAACCTCTCTTAGTTTGAACTACTTTCTCACTTAATTTTGTAATCAAATAAAACAAAAAATTAGTTAATAGAAAATTAATTTATATTTGTATTCATATACTATTGTATTAAAAGAAAAGATAACATGAATTATTACCTCATATTACCAATTCGGGAAAAAAATTATATTTGATACTTTTACTTCATCTGGATCTAAAAATTTGGATGCAAAAACCTCTTTTTGATTAAAAGGAGAAGATACCTCCAGTGATGGTTTTTTTAATCTTTTTCCTACATCTCTTTTTCCCTCATGATGATCTTCAATTCCCAAGATATTATTGTCACATTCTGTTTCTTCTGAATCATAACTTTCTTCTTCATCATGTTTTTCATTTTTTCCTTCTTATCTTGTATATCTTCACTACTTTCATCTCCTTCCTGAAACTCTTGTGTTAGACCAAGACCAAGTCCAAGTGAAAAACTAGGCATTGATGATTTTCTAGTATTTTTTTATCATCTATTATTGTTTTTTTATTTGTTCTCCAAAACTTTTTACATTGACAAAATCATCATAATCATCAAAATTTAAAATACATTGAATAGAATCAGCTATCTCATGCATTATTGGATCATTGTACAAATTTTCTGGTGTTACCATGATTGGTTGATTCTTTATTTTTTTGTTGGTGTACTTTTTACATCCGCATCTTTATGTATATCACCCTTATTCTCATCCACCTTATTCGCATCCCTTTCTCCATCTTCATTCTCGTCACTTTTTGCATCATCTTCATTCATAAAATTTATTTCATCTTCATTTTGACTTTTATAAATGAATCTTGTTCAAAGACTTTCTTCATATCTTTCAACCGATCGCTTTCTGTGAATTTTGTTGTTGAAAACTCAATTAACTTTCCAAACTTCATTTTATCATTCACTAGTATTTTATAATTCTTTTTTTCTTTGAATACCAATTCCAACAAAATAAAATAAAAATGTCAATAACAATGAATTTTTTTAACTTTTTTTTTCTATAATAATTTATAATTTCACAATATGAATGCATTGATGAGGTATCACACTTTTAATGCATTTTAATAAATTACATATTCACTAAGTGAAAATTTGGCATGCATTTTATTTCATTGGGAGTTCACCTCCGAATTCATAACATAGCATTACAAAAAATTGGCTTATGGTAACTCTGAGATTATTTAATATATATCTCGAGGTTGTATGTAATTAAGAGGTGATCGAATTAGAAATGGTAAGTCCGCCTTGGGTGTGAATTTATTATAGAAAAAGTAATAAAATACACATTTGTATTCACAATGTGAATCACTTTATGAAATTCATCTTAGCTACAAGTTTATAACATATATCTGTAATACAGCTTCATAATTTTTTTTAATTATATAGATTATTAACTTACATCGAGTTTCATATCTTCATTTTCATCGGTGTCAAATTCTTCATCATTCTTTATATTATTTGTCTTTTTTCACTCTTATCATTTATCATAAACTCCAAATAAGCTAGCTGTTTATGTAAACAAAATTATGATTAATTAGTTTTCTTATAATAATATAAATAAAAGTGTTACTTATAAAAAAATTCATTGCCAATAATACAAGAAGTGGCCCACAATAGTAGTTTCCTTAATCGGTTTCATCCCACGTCGTCTTTGAAATTTTCAAGCAATTGGTTATAAAACCACACCAATCAATTTCTCTCATAAGTGTTTTGCCTAACAAATGTGGCAATACTTTATTTTATAACTTCCAGGCTTATTCTGTTTATGGATGGTATTAACAAATAGTAATAGAAAGTTTGTTATGAAAATAATCCTTGAATCTGATGATTACTTAATCCTCTGTTCAACATTTGATGGTCTCTTAGCCTTGAAATTGTACTGTTGCTTCGAATCCGTTAATTCTTTTCCTTCACATTGATCAGTGTTATATATATATATATATATATATATATATATATATATATATATTCCACCTAGAGGAAGTCCCAAGCTAATCATAAACAAGAGTTAGTGTTATGTCCATCTTTGCATTAGGTAGATGCGTTTTCATATCTATGGATTGAATGAATTCACAACAAAACGTGCCAATTTCCAAGAAATTCCATTGGTTGCAACTCTCAGCAAAGATCCCAATCTCATTTCTCTAACAACTTTTTTCTGTTCTTTGTTTAAAGATTTAACGATATCATAAAACTTTTTTGGGCTTATTCTGTTTCTCAAAGATACTTTGTCATTTGGATTTATTGGCACTTTTGCCTTTTTTTTTCTTTGACTACTTCCAGAGTCTTTGTCTTGAGAATCTTCATTTTTATCTTTGCTTGTTTTTCTTTTTCTTTTTCATGTTAGTCAATAATTTTCGTAAGCTTCTCATACTATAACATATATACTATCAAATAACTAACAATACAACAAATTCACATGTGATTTTTTTTTGCAAAATATAATATAATACATAAAATAAACATGTGAATTTGTTTATAACTTTTCAAATTAAACATGTGAATAGTAAAAACCAAACATATTGCTTTTTCATCATATTCTTTCTTTACAAGGCTATCATCAACTTTAATAGTAGGCAAATATATTTTGTATTCAATCATTTTAAGTCTTGGACTCTGTCTGATTTCTGTTCATGTTTTAACAAATTAATGAGAATTAATTTTAAAATATCAAATTCAATTATAATTTTATAAATACTAACATTGAGTTGTTTTCTTTTCAGGTGTCTTGAAAACAGATTTGTCTTGCTTCATCGACTTTTTTCTTTTTGTTTTTTGAAATCTTGGACTATATATGATTTCTGTTCATTTTTAAAAAATAAAATTAATGATAACTGATTTTATATACTAAAGTATATTATAATTTTATAAATACTAACCTTGTGTTGTTTTCTTTTTAAGTGTGTTCAAAACAGATTCATCTTGCTTCATCAATTTTTTTTGTTTGCGTATTTGAATCTTATCACCTTCTAAAGTTTTTTTCTTTTTCAACGTTTTCATCACGAGTCTTTTCATCTTTATTTTTTCTTAATTTATTAACAATTTCTACCACGGTTCTCCTTGCAGTGTTTTTGGTATATTTTTTTGAACCTTCAACTACACAATGTGAAATTTTTAATGTCAATGTCAAAAATATAAGTAATATTATGAAATACATGTCAAAAAATATAAAATTCAACATGTGATGATCAAATTGTAAAAACTTTTTAGAAATTCACATTGTGAATCTGTAAATCTATGAGTTACATCAAAGATTCATATTGTGAATTTATACATTTCATACCAAAAGAGTTCGATGTTCACCAACTGATGTACACATACACATTGTAATCACCTTGCACAATTTTTTAAAGAGATTCACATTGTGAATCTGTGAGAATGTGAGATATACATCGAAGATTCACAATGTGAATCTCTACATTTCATACCAAAACAATTTGAGGTTCACCAAGTGATGTACGTACACGTACACATGGTGAATCTTTTCACTTATTATGTGTATAGTGAAAACAAGCGAAAGTGGTAATCAACTTGCAAATTTTTTAAGAGATTCACGTTGTGAACCTGTGTGAATGTGAGATATACATCGAAGATTTATATTGTGAATTTATGCATTTTATACCAAAACAGTTTGAGGTTCACCAAGTGATGTACACATACACATGGTGAATCTTTTCATGTATTGTGTGCATAGTGAAATCAAACGAAAATGGCAATCAACTTGCAAATTGTTTTTAAGAGATTCACATTATGAATTTGTGTGAATGTGAGATATACATCGAAGATTCACATTGTGATTCTCTACATTTCATACCAAAACAGATTTGAGGTTCACCAAGTGATGTATAGAAACACATGGTGAATCTTTTCACGTATCATGTGCATAGTGAAAACAAGCAAAAGTGGCAATCAACTAGCAAATTTTTTTAAGAGATTCACATTTTGAATCTGTGAGAATGTGAGATATACATCAAAAAATCACATTATGAATTTATGCATTTTATAGCAAAAACTTTTGAGGTTCACCAAGTGATTTACATATACACATGGTGAATCTTTTCACGTATTGTGTGCATAGTTAAAACAAATGAAAGTGCAAATTTTTTTAACAGATTCACATTGTGAATCTGTGAGGTTATGAGTTACATCAAAGATTCACATTGTGAATTTATGCATTTCATACCAAAACAGTTTGAGGTTCACCAAGTGATATATGTACACATGGTGAATTTTTTCACTTATTTCGTGCATAGTGAAAACAAAAAAAAGTGTTAATGAACTTGCAAATTTTTTTTATGAGATTCACATTGTGAATCTGTGTGAATGTGAGATATACATCAAAGATTCACTTTATGAATATATGTATTTTATAGCAAAACAGTTTGAGGTTCACCAAGTGATGTATACATACACATGGTGAATCTTTTCACATATTGTGTGCATAGTAAAAACAAGTGAAAGTGGTAAACAAATTGGAAAACATTTTTAAGAGATTCACATTGTAAGTCTTTGAGAATGAGAGATGTACATCGAAGATTCACAATGTGAATCTCTACATTTCATACCAAAACAGTATAAGGTTCACCAAGTGATGTACACATACACATGGTGAATATTTCCACATATTGTTTGCATAGTGAAAACAAGCGAAAGTGGTAATCAACTTGCAGAAAATTCTTTAAGAGATTCATATTGTAACTCTTTGAGAATTTGAGATGTACATCGAAGATTCACAATGTGAATGTCTACATTTCATACTAAAATAGTTTGAGGTTCACCAAGTGATGTACACATACACATGTTGAATCCTTTCACGTATTGTGTGCATAGTGAAAACAAGTGAAAGTGGTAATCAACTTGCATTTTTTTTAAGATATTCACATTGTAAATCGGTAAGGATATGAGTTACATCAGAGATTCACATTGTGAATTAGTTTTTTTAATAAGTGTGTAGTATATAATTAAATAATTAGTTATTTTAATCTGAATGTGAATGTTCTGACCTTTTTTTTAGAACAAAGTACCGAAATCGTCCCCGTGGTTTGGTTAAAATTGCGCGTTTGTCTCTAACTTTTATTTTGCGCTCGGACCATCCTTACTGTTTGATTTTGTTGCGTTGTTGGTCCCTCGTAAACATAAAAAGATTATAATACCCTTTATATTTATTTATTTTTTTACTTTTTTGATATTATTTATTAATTATTAAAAGATGTATTAATATAGTAGGTCCCACCATCACCATCACCACCACCTACTACCATCAAAAATCCACCAGCTACCAAAAAACACCACCGATGATAACCAACACCACCACCCACCTATTCCAGCAACACCACCAACCACCTATTCACTCCGCCCACATCATCGATTTCATCAGGTGACACCCAATTTACATCCAACAACCACCATGTTCACCTTCGACAATAACTATCATTCACTTCCTGCAACCACAATTGATCATCACCTTGACCAAATCAAAATCAAACCAAAACCATGATCAAAACACATAAATCAAAACCAAACAAAGATCAAATTCTGAAATTAAAACCTAGCCAAAGTCAAATCTTTAAACCGTAAAATCAGAACATAAACGGAAATCAAAATCAAATCTGAAAATCATAACCTAAATGTAAATCTAACCTAAAATCGGTGATGAAATCCCAAAAATCAAATCAAAAAAAAATGGAGTCAAATTCTTGTATTTGAAATCGATGACGTCGTCGGATTAAACACATTGGGATTAATCCGAAAATGAAGCACCTCACCAGATATCCCATAATTCAAAGACCAATTTTCTAGATGATGAAATCAATTTTTCCAGGTGAAATCCACGAGGTCAACGGCACAAGAAGAAATTGGATTAGACGGGAACGTGCGAAGGCGGAAAAGAACAATGGAGTTACAGGTTTTCGGTGGCTTTACAGTTGCAGGTTTCCGGTGGCGTTAGGGTTGTAGGTTTCCAACATCTTTATAGTTGCAGGTTTCAGGCATTAGGGTTAGAATCATCTAGAGGAGCTGTTCACATGAGGGCTGATGGAGGCTGCGACTTTCGGGAGGAGAAGGCTGTGACATCCCCAAAATCTCGGCCAGAAAAGACCGATTTCATTTATGCTTTTTAAAATAATTTCAGAGTAAATCCTTTTGATTTAAAAGTGTTGCGGAATTTGTTCCCAAAACAAAACATGATAAAATAATATTTATCAAAGCATTTCATCAAGAGATGCATTTTAATTAAATAATCAAAACTCGAGATGTCATGTTCCGATACAGACCATAAAGCATAAATGATAACATTACAAGTCATTCAACAAATATATACATATACAAACTTGTAAACAAAACAACTTGATGATTCAACCATCTTACGCCCTTGCGCCACTTCCTGTAATACAAAAAAAACTGAGTGGGTCAGGCTTGGGAGCCTGGTGAGCATATAGGGTTTTCAACCCACAATAAATTAATGATATTTAATTTCACCAACCAATCACTATCTCGATTACCCATTCCCGTTATCCTCACTTTACGTCCCTAAAACAACATCTATCTCAACGGACCTAATCTAGGATTTTCATCGGGACGGACATTACTGCTAAGGGGTTTCCTCAACAATAGATATCCTAAAGGCAAGCATGAGGGGGATAGAGTACACCGGTGAACACATCGTTCACAACACCTACAGGTTATGAACCTGCTAGCGTTCCACTGGACTGTCTAGAAAGAGTCCGTGGTCGTTATCCATACTCCGCTGAATAACTAGATCAACAACAACAACAATATCGAGGTCTCTCATCTGTTTATTACACACCAACTATCTACCCATGTTCTACCCAACATATCAGTAGATAAAAATATAGATTTTTATACATAGTTTAAAACCTGTATAGCATTTTCATTCAATATATATTCCACATAACATATGAGACACACCCACATAACACGTATTTCATAGAAAGCAATTCAGATCTATGAGATGGAAGAGAGTGAATATACATTCACACACATAACAAAAAAATTATACACATAACACGTATTTCATATAAAATACTTCATAATCATGCGTTAGAAGAAAGTAACTACACACTCACACATATAAACAACAATATACTTAATACACTCGAACCATACTTGTATTATTATCGTGTTTATGAAAGGTAGTATACACTCACTTGATCAGAAGATGATCAGACAACACTACAGCTTGCAGAAGTAGTAATCGTCGGCAGATCTGGAAGATCTCTACAAAAATCGAACTTCTCGCGGGCAGAGCTTCGGCTCGGGAATCACACTTCTCGGGATCTTCGGGATCTCGGGACTTGCTTCGGGGCTCGAGAATAATATCGGGGCTTCGGGGTACTTCTGGCACGCAAATCGATGCAAAACGGGAGAGAGAAGAGAGAAAAATAGCAAAAGAGTCGGCTGCCCTCGCATCCTATTTACAGGAGGCTGGAGCCTCAGAGTATGCGGGGCGTACTGCCTCAGAATCGTCATTGCTTACGTATCCGAAGAACTCGAGTGCGAGGCGTGTCATGCTTCGCTGTACGCGGGGCGTACTTCGGATGAGTCCGATGACTCCTCTTCGGATAATACCGGATTTTAATAATTAAATTTAAATACAAAATATTTAATAAACTTCGGAAATTCATATCTTTTTCATACGAACTCCGTTTTCGACGTTCTTTATATCCACGCGTAGGTGAGACTACGCTCTGCAACTTTCGTTTAGACTTCGTCAGCTAATTTTGACTTTATTTTTATTATTTATTTTTAATAGGCCGGGACAGAAAAACTTCGTTATAAATTGATAACTTCTTCGTTTGACATCCGTTCTCGCCTCACTTTTTATCGCTTTGATACCAACAACGAGACCTTCGATCCTCGTTTAGATTGCTTCAGCTAAAAAGCGCTCGATCTCAAATCGAGTATTTCAGGCTGCATAACGCTAAGTCGAAACTTCAGAAAATTATAACTTCCTCATATGAAGTCAGATTTGGGCGTTCTATATATATTCGAAAACCTCGTTTCAACGACTACAACATTAACCAAAGATATCAAGTTTATTTTACACTTTAATTTTGATGCTTATTTTTATTCTTAATTAATCAAACCACATAATTAAGCAATTAAGCACAAAACACATAATACTCAAATAATACACTTCTATTATTTCAAAACGGGTTACAAAGGTTAACCTAGACTATTATATCAACATTAATGACAAGCCCAGAAACACAGGCGTTACAATTCTCTCCACCTTAGAATGATTCTGTCCCCGGAATCACACATCAACAAACAAATGCGGATAGCGACCCATCATGTCACTCTCCGTCTCCCAGGTGAGATTCGGCCCATTCGTGTGTTTCCATCGGACAAGCACTAACTCGACCATCTTGCGTCGCAACTTCTTAGTCTTTCGGTCAACAATTGCCTATGGTTCTACAATCAACCTTTTGTTCTCATCGATTCTCAACTCCGAAAGTGGAATCATGTCGGGAACTTCTCCCATGAACTTCCTCAAATAACACACATGAAAAGTGTTATGAATTCCATTCAGTTCTTCTGGTAGTTCGAGCTTGTAAGCTTGGTTCCCAATCCTCTGAAGAACTTTAAACGGTCCAATAAACCTTGGACTCAACTTTCCCCTTTTACCAAATCTTATAAGTCCCTTCCACGGCGAGACTTTAAGCAAAACCGAATCCCCAACTTCAAAAGTCATCGGTCTTCGCTTTTTGTCAGCATAACTCTTTTGACGATCCTGAGTTGCTAACATTCTTTCCCTAATTATTTTCAACTTTTCAGCAGTTTGATGAACCATCTCCGGTCCCATAAACTGCTTTTCCCCAGCCTCAAGCCAACAAGACGGCGTACGACACTTCTGTCCATACAAAGCTTGGTAAGGTGCCATCTTAATGCTCGAGTGGAAACTATTATTGTAGGAAAATTCTACCAAAGGTAAATGTTCATCCCAGTTACCTAGGAATTCCAGAGTACATGCTCTCAGCATATCTTCAAGCGTTTGTATTGTTCGTTCGCTCTGACCATCAATCTGCGGATGGTAAGCTGTACTTAAACACAACTTGGTACCCAGTTCCTCTTGTAGACTTTTCCAAAACCTCGAGGTAACAGCTATCACGATCCAACACAATTGTTAATGGAACACCGTGAAGCCTCACAATTTCCTTCACGTAAGAATTCACAAGCTTTTCCATAGACCATTTCTCCTTGGCTGCTATGAAATGCGCACTCTTAGTGAATCGATCAACGACCACCCAAATCATGTCGTGACCATTCTTTGTTATGGGCAGTTTAGTGACAAAATCCATAACAATGTCTTCCCACTTACCCATAGGCACAGGCACTCGTTCTAAACTCCCGTACGGTTTCTGATGTTGTGTCTTTACTCTCGCACAAGTCACACATTCAGCCACATACTTTGCAACATCAAGCTTCATCGTCGGCCACCAGTAGTAGGGTTTTAGGTCCCTATACATTTTAGTGCTACCAGGATGAATCGAGTACATGGTTTTGTGAGCTTCTTCCATCAGAAGATCTCTGACTCCTCCTGTCTTAGGTATCCAAATCCGATCTTGGAACACCTTCAGTCCATGACTGTTTACACCGAACACCAACGTTTTGCCCAAATGTTCCTCCTTTCGGTCATTCTTCTCAGAAGCTTCACTTTGAGCTTTCTTTATACTTTCCAAAATGGTCGAGACAACTTCAATTCTCAACGCTCTTGGCCTTTTCCTTTCAATATTGACCTTCCGACTGAGAGCATCATCAACAACATTAGCTTTACCGTGGTGGTAAAGTATCTCACAGTCGTAGTCCTTGAGTAACTCTAGCCAGCATCGTTGCCTCATATTCAATTCTTTTTGATTAAAGAGATATTGGAGACTCTTATGATCAGTGAAAAGTTTGCACTTCGTGCCATAGAGGTAATGTCTCCATATCTTCAGAGCGAAAACTACCGCTGCCAACTCCAAATCATGAGTCGGGTAGTTCTTTTCATGCTCTTTCAGCTGTCAAGACGCATATGCTATCACCTTTTCTCTTTGGGTCAAAACAAAACCCAATCCAACCCCAGACGCATCGCTATAAACAGCGAAGTCTTCAACTCCATCGGGTAGAGAAAGTATCGGTGCCTCGCATAGCTTCTTCTTTAGCTTCTCGAATGCTTCTTTATGCTTATCACTCCAAGCATAAGTAGCTCCTTTGTGGGTCAAAGCTGTTAATGGAGTAGCAATCGAAGAAAAGCCTTGGATAAACCTTCGGTAATATCCGGCTAATCCTAAAAAGCTTCGAATCTCCGTGGGACTTTTCGGTTGTTCCCACTTCATTACAGCTTCAATCTTTGCTGGATCAACCATTATACCTTCTTGGTTGACCACGTGACCCAAGAATTGGACTTCACGAATCCAAAAATCACATTTGGAGAACTTTGCATACAACTTCTCATTCTTCAAAACTTCCAACACTTCTCGCAAGTGTCTGCCATGCTCCTCCTGGCTTTTCGAGTAAATCAGAATGTCGTCTATGAACACTATCACAGATTTATCAAGGAAAGGATTACAAACCCTATTCATTAAATCCATGAATACTGTCGGAGCATTGGTTAGTCCAAACGACATAACCAAGAACTCGTAGTGTCCATATCTAGTTCTAAATGCAGTTTTCTCGGTATCTTGCTCTCTTACTTTTAGCTGATGATATCCTGACCTTAGATCAATCTTCGAGAAATAGCCCGAACCTTGCAATTGATCAAACAGGTCATCAATCCTTGGCAACGGATATCTATTCTTTATTGTTGCCTTGTTCAGCTCTCTATAATCGATGCACATTCTCATACTTCCATCTTTCTTCTTTACGAATAACACCGGAGCTCCCCAGGGCGATGAACTAGGTCTAATGAAACCTTTGTCCAATAACTCCTGAAGTTGCATCATCAGCTCCTTCATCTCCATCGGTGCTAATCGATAAGGTGCTTTTGCAATTGGCGTTGTTCCTGGCAACAAGTCAATACGGAATTCCACTTGTCGATCAGGCAGTAATCCAGGAAGATCTTCGGGAAATACTTCCGGATAATCACACACAACGGGAATATTCTGCATCACTTTCTTTTCCTTCTTAGCATCGATCACGAATGCTAAGTATGATGTACACCCTTTGGTCAAACATTTTCTGGGTTTCATTAGGGAAATGATTCCAGAATTCACTCTGCGTTTATCTCCATACACCATAAACGACTCTTTCCCAGGCGGGTTTACTTTGACTATTTTCTTCTTGCATAAAATTTCGGCATCGTTGGCGCTAAGCCAATCCATTCCCAAAACGATGTCGAAACCGTTAAGTTTTATAGGCAATAATTTCTCGTGGAACTTATTCCCATTCAGATCAATTAAGATGTTTTTCATACGATGGCTAACAGGTACAAACTTGCCACTAGCAACTTCGACTAATAAGGCATTATCTAGTCTAACAATAGGCAAAGCTAGTTTTCTACCAAATTCATGCGATATAAAGGAGTAGTTGGCTCCAGAATCAAATAAAATTTGGGCAGGCAATGTGTTTATGAGAAAAGTACCTGAAGCGACATCAGCTTCATCTTTAGCAGCTTCCAGTGTCATCTGGAATGCTCTCGCCTTTGGCTTTGGTGGAATGTTGGGTCTAGCTGCCTCCTTCTTCTTCGGGCAGTCCTTCGACATGTGTCCCTCCTCACCACAACCATCGCAAACCTTTTTAGAGAGGGTGCATTCATTTGCATAGTGACCTGGATTTCCACACTTGTAGCACGTGGCCACTACCTCATATTTCCCATGATGCTTCTTCTTACATTTGTCGCACCATTTCGCTTCGCCTCCTCCTCCTCTCAAACCAGACTTCGAGAACTTGTTTTTCTTATTGGACCTTGAAGTTCCATCGAACTTCCTCTTTTCACCAACTTCTATCCTTTATAGACCCTTTTCCTTCTGCTGGGCCTCCACATTCTTAGCTGCACGGACAACCGTTTTCAGAGTAGTTGCCATCTTGACTGTCGGACCAAAGTCGGCAGGCAGTCCATTAGCAAACCTCTCAATCTTGGAGAGTTCCGTTGGCACTAGGTACGGAAATAACTTCATTTTCTCAGTAAATGCAGTAGCATAGTCGTCTATGCTCATTTTCCCCTTCTTCAAGTTTTGGAACTCATTGTTCAGATCAATCAGATCTATCTCAGAACAATACTGCACCCTTAGTTGTTCCAAGAACTCCTCCCATGACATTTTCAGGGCTTCTCCTCGTGGCATAGTATCTGCCAACAACTTCCACCAACTCAATACTCCAGTTTTCAGTTGTCTAACTGCAAAGACGGTCTTCTGTTTGTTGCTACAGTCGCAACTTTCAAATACCATCTCCATTTCAGAGATCCAATCCATTATTTCAACAGGCTTTCGGCTTCCAGAAAGACTTGGCGGCTTGGCGCCCAAGAAATTCTTGTACATTCTCCCATCCTTGTTGTTTCTCCTTTCCGGATCGTTCCTTCATTCTCCTTGAGTCCCAACTTGACTCATAATGCGACTATTGTTCCCTTCCTCCGATTTCTCGGGAATCAATTCGGGTTCCTCAATAGGTAGGACAGGTTCATCCCTATTATCATGCAACATCTGTCGCATCTCATCCCTTTGTCCGGCTAACATAGCCCGAATCATGGCTTGCACCGCAACCATTGTTATTGGTTCTGGTGCTGCTGCTACAACAGGTATTTGCTCAATCACTGGCGGTTGATTCCTGTTTTCATTTGCGTTTCCAACGCCACTCCTTGTTCTCACCATTTTTGAACTACACACCGAATAAGGTGTAATTAGATACTCATTCACGATAGATATTCAAATCATCCTTATTACTCCGAAACGTTTACATGCTAGTTCTAATAACGTAGGCATACGCTTAGAATCCTACACACAACAGACCGTAGATCCAAACAATTAATATCATATATGGCAACATATAACATTTAGCACATAAAAGCATTTTAGGCAACTTTCCTAAAATAAACTAGTGCTTGTGTCTAAAATCCAACAGACACACATCTAAAAATTCCACTTAGCATTCTAAGTTTAAGTCTAGAAGTCCTACAAATTCCTAGTTCGCTTAAACTAATGCTTTGATACCAACTGTGACATCCCCAAAATCTCGGCCAGAAAAGACCGATTTCATTTATGCTTTTTAAAATAATTTCAGAGTAAATCCTTTTGATTTAAAAGTGTTGCGGAATTTGTTCCCAAAACAAAACATGATAAAAAATATTTATTAAAGCATTTCATCAAGAGATTCATTTTCATTATATAATCAAAACTCGGGATGTCATGTTCCGATACAGACCATAAAGCATAAACGATAACATTACAAGTCATTCAACAAATATATACATATAAAGACTTGTAAACAAAACAACTTGATGATTCAACCATCTTACGCCCTTGCGCCACTTCCTGTAATACAAATAAAACTGAGTGGGTCAGGCTTGGGAGCCTGGTGAGCATATAGGGTTTTCAACCCACAATAAATTAATTATATTTAATTTCACCAACCAATCACTATCTCGATTACCCATTCCTGTTATCCTCACTTTACATCCCTAAAACAACATCTATCTCAACGGACCTAATCTAGGATTTTCATCGGGACGGACATTACTGCTAAGGGGTTTCCTCAACAATAGATATCCTAAAGGCAACCATGAGAGGTATAGAGTACACCGGTGAACACATCGTTCACAACACCTACAGGTTATGAACCTGCTAGCGTTCCACTGGACTGTCTAGAAAGAGTCCGTGGTCGTTATCCATACTCCGCTGAATAACTAGATCAACAACAACAACAATATCGAGGTCTCTCATCTGTTTATTACACACCAACTATCTACCCATGTTCTACCCAACATATCAGTAGATAAAAATATAGATTTTTATACATAGTTTAAAACCTGTATAGCATTTTCATTCAATATATATTCCACATAACATATGAGACACACCCACATAACACGTATTTCATAGAAAGCAATTCAGATCTATGAGATGGAAGAGAGTGAATATACATTCACACACATAACAACAAAATTATACACATAACACGTATTTCGTATAAAATACTTCATAATCATGCGTTAGAAGAAAGTAACTACACACTCACACATATAAACAACAATATACTTAATACACTCGAATCATACTTGTATTATTATCGTGTTTATAAAAGGTAGTATACACTCACTTGATCAGAAAATGATCAGACAACACTTCAGCTTGCAGAACTAGTAATCCTCAGCAGATCTGGAAGATCTTTACAAAAATCGAACTTCTCGCGGGCAGAGCTTCGGCTCGGGAATCGCACTTCTCGGGATCTTTGGGATCTCGGGACTTGCTTCGGGGCTCGAGAATAATACCGGGGCTTCGGGGTACTTCTGGCACGCAAATCGATGCAAAACGGGAGAGAGAAGAGAGAAAAATAGCAAAAGAGTCGGCTGCCCTCGCATCCTATTTACAGGAGGCTGGAGCCTCAGAGTACGCGGGGCGTACTGCCTCAGAATCGTCATTGCTTACGTATCCGAAGAACTCGAGTGCGAGGCGTGTCATGCTTCGCTGTACGCGGGGCGTACTTCGGATGAGTCCGATGACTCCTCTTCGGATAATACCGGATTTTAATAATTAAATTTAAATACAAAATATTTAATAAACTTCGTAACTTCATATCTTTTTTCATACGAACTCCGTTTTCGACATTCTTTATATCCACGTGTAGGTGAGACTACGCTCTACAACTTTCGTTTAGACTTCGTCGGCTAATTTTGACTTTATTTTTATTATTTATTTTTAATAGGCCGGGACAGAAAAACTTCGTTATAAATTCATAACTTCTTCGTTTGACGTCCGTTCTCGCCTAACTTTTTATCGCTTTGATACCAACAACGAGACCTTCGATCCTCGTTTAGATTGCTTCGGCTAAAAACCGCTCGATCTCAAATCGAGTATTTCAGGCTTCATACCGCTAATTCGAAACTTCAGAAAATCATAACTTCCTCATACGAAGTTAGATTTGGGCGTTCTATATATATTCGGAAACCTCGTTTCAACTACTACAACATTAACCAAAGATTTCAAGTTTATTTTACACTTTAATTTTGACGCTTATTTTTATTCTTAATTAATCAAACCACATAATTAAGCAATTAAGCACAAAACACATAATACTCAAATAATACACTTCTATTATTTCAAAACGGGTTACAAAGGTTAACCTAGGCTATTATATCAACATTAATGACAAGCCCAGAAACACAGGCGTTACAAAGGCTCCGATGGGGAGTTGATGTGAAGGTCGTTGATTTAAGGTGGGGTTCAGAAGGAGAGGTATATCTTGAAGCCTTAAACTACAATCAATATCTTCAAGTTAAAGAGGGGAATGGGTACACTAGGGGTGGTGGGGAAATGTGGAGCCCAACCTTTTTAACAATCTATAAAATACTTTTAATAATCTTTAATAGTTTTTTAAATATAAATAAAAAATAGTAAGGGTATAATAGTCTTTTTATGTTTAGTAGGGACGAAAAAGTGTAACAAAAAGAAACTATAGGTATGGTCCGACTGCAAAATTAAAGTTAGGGACAAACGCGCAATTTTAACCAAACCACATGGACGATTTCAGTAATTTGTTATTTCTTTTATCTTGAATATCTTCAATTTTTTCACTTGTAGTTGAAGGTAGAACATCTTTTAGATTTCTTGTCAATTTCATTCTTTTGTTATTATCCTCTTTTTCGTTGATCTTTTCTTCATTTCCTGTTTTTGATTAACGAATTAATTCAAACATCAGTTTCATGATATGAAAGCTATAATTTATTCATATAATTCACAATGTGAATCAAGATTACAGATGAATTTAACATAACATTTATTCACATTGTGAATTCAATGTGAATCAAAACATTACCAATGCAACTCTTTATAAATTTACAATGAGAAACACAATAAAATATACAATATCAATTAAACATAGATACACAATGTGAATTTGCACAAGATGAAAAAATCAAATGTAAATGATAAAGCACCCTGTGAATTCACAATTTGAATCAATGATATGTTAAATTGATATGTAATCATGATTCACTTTGTGAATTATCAAAAAACGTGAACATTGATTTTTTTTGAAATAATCAAATGTAAATCACAAAGCACACTGTGAATTCACAATGTGAAATTAGTTTTTCAGTTTAATAACTCATAAACCACTTAGATTCACAAAGTTTTAAGAAATTACGATTTGTAATCCAGATATTCATGATTTCTATATCGATTTGAAGAAATTTAAAAATCATTAGGTTTTCTTTATGTATACAAATTCTTAAAAGTTCATCATCCGATGATTTCAAATCAGTCTAAAACGATTTTGTTAATAAAATCGTATTCACAGATTCATCGAATACATAATGTATCATATAGTTTAGATTTTTTGTTTTGAAATTTATCAATCGGAAAATTTAATGTTTAAAATGCATTAAATGAGATAATTGGAAATGAATAACAGTCAAATATACCTTCTATATTCATTTTTACGAACTTTTCGGCAAGATTGACTGTGGATATTGATTGAATCGTCGCCGGCGATGTGTTTAAATCGATGTTCGTCGGTGAAGTAAAAGATCACTTTTAATGAGAGGTAAAATCGATTTCACTGAGATGTGATACAGATGAACTAACATCGTTAATTCACCGTGAGAGTTAATATGTTTTTGGTTGACGGAAATGCCCTCTTAAGTTTCGTGTTCAGTTATAATCAGCTGCACACTATTGTTTTTCACACTTTTACAACTCAAATCCAATGAATGTTAATTTTTTGATCAAACCATCTTAATATGTTTCTTGGTTCCTTCACCCATATTGGTTCTTTATTGAACTCCTCCCTATATCTTTATACCTTAATAAGCATTTAACATGTTTTGCTGAATTTTAAGAGGTACAACTCATATTACAATATATACAAGCATTTTATGCATTGAAAACATAAAGGTGTTACTTGGTCAAAATACCTAATAAAACCTCGACCCCTGTTAACTCGGTCCCATTCCCTATCCTATTCAACAAACTTCCCACTCCCAACTATATCGCCCTTTCTTCTGCCCTATAATGCTACTTACTCCTCTCTTTCCTTTGTACAGTACTTTCTTTCTCACGACGAGCTAGGTTGTCGCACACCCTTCAATCAACGACCACTTGTTTCTTCTCATCCCCCATTAACTCTCTCTCTCTCTAACGTTGGGTCAGTCACCACTACAATCACCACCACCATTCCTCCTCGAACCATAGCCTCACCACAAGGCTACCATCATCGCTTTCTTTTGTTTACCAGGTTCGTATTGATGACTTTGTTGGATAAAAGAGTCATCTTTCTCTCTCTCTCTCTCTCTCTCTCCCATCATCATGCTTATCACCCAGATCTACGATATGTTGTATACCTTTTCCAACAAATATAGTTGAAGTAGAATTCATAGATTTTCTGATTTCGTTATTTTATAGTTTTGAGTGACCCAGTTGAAGGAGGGCCTCTGCTCCCTCTTGCTTCTTTTCATTAGAGACAATGGTGCTAAATTCTTAACTCGTAGTCTCGAAAAAGGTAAAAAAAAGCCCTCATTTCTAAAAAAAAGCGATTTTCTAGGTTAAGGTTCGTTTGGGTTTTTGAATGAAACCATATGGTGATTCTTTTCTTTAATTTGTAAAGTTCATAGAGTTTATGTTCATCTTTCTGGATGTTAGAGGAGAACTGGTGCAATTCGGAGTTCAGAGCAAGCAGGATTATATCACTATGAAGCGGGGCACATTTTTGGGGTACATAATTATATCGGTCGGAAACCTGCTACACAACTACTTTTCTTTCTAAAATCATAGACATCGTTGCTGCTCTTTTCTGTTTATATGCTATCTTGTATGTGTTATTTCTTAGATTGGTTGACATACTCCTTGAGAGGGTAAAAAACTGCTATTACTCTTACAACCTATCTTTTGACAAAAATGTCCTTATAAACTTGTGTATTATGTGTGCAGGAAATAAAGAGTTTGCTTGAAAGGGGATATTAAATTTTCAGTCCTTATAAGACGGTAAATTAAAATTAATATGTGTAAATAAATTACTAACCCTTATCTAATCTCTAAGGGATATTAAATTTTAAAAGCTAAAAAGTTCATAGCTTTTTAGAATATTGAGTTTGTTTGATCCAATTTGGAATATGTAAGCAATGGGTATTTTTTCTTTTTTTCCTTTATTGCTCTTTTTCAGTTAATGTTCAACTAATGCAATTTTTTATTTTCCGATTAGTCAGAAATTATCTTAGCTTTCGTGGTTATGGACATATTTAGCATCAAGGATGCTCATGGTTTTTGTTGAAGTTATCATTTTTATAAATACACATGAAAGGTACAGATGTTTATTGATTACTATATAGTGTTAAATGCAAGAAATAATAGTTTACTTTTGTGGATGTGTTTATAATTGCATCATACTTTCATTTTATAATAAGAACTAAATTGCAACTATAATGCCATAATTGTACTGAAAAGAAATGGAAGTAGGATACTTTAATACACATATAAATAAAAGTATGTTTCTCTTTCTTGCATTTATCCCTCTTATTTAATGTAAGAAACAACAATATATTTTTGTTGATTTGTTTATTATAGCATCCTACTTTTGTTTCTTTATATTTAAGCCTTCATTTTTTAATCTTTAGCTTTTGAAGAAAAGAAATTATGTTGTTATAAATGGGTAGATTTGTAGATATAACAATGGAATTCAATTTACCAAAAGTTATAGAAAAAAAATTCAAATTTCCTTTTTTGTTGTTAGATGGTAGCATGAATTAGAACATTCCAGGTTTGAAATCACCCAACTTATTCCGTGTCCATTTAGGTTAGACTTCTTCATCCATTTAAATCTTGACTTTTTTTGATATTTTCTAATGTTCATATTCATGTTTCAGCAACCAGCTTCCACTAAAGATAAAGTTAACAGTAAGACATATAGCGAGAAGAAGATGACGGTAATGTTCTGATAAAAATCATATTATATTGCATTTTTATGTTGGAACTTCCAAATATTATGATTTGTATTTTTTTTTTAACATAGAAAGATGTTGGATCAACTATATCATCAGGCGTTCCTTATGCATGTTCAAAGGTCATAGTGTAACACCCGTTTATTTAATAGTTAAATAAATAAATTAATGGACGAATGGTATCCTAAAATAAATAATCATATATGCAGGGTATTGGGTTCGAGGAGTTAATGGCCACATTTTAGAAGTCAGGGGTTAAAAGTGTAAGTTACGGACTCAGTTTATAAATATTAATGAAGTCAGGTGCTCCGTGGTAATTATTTGGATTTAATTTAAAAGGAAATGAGATGGAAAGGCTAAATATGTCATAATTGAAGGTTGGGGGTTTAAAAGGTAAATTTTGGATTAGTTTTGTAAAGATTTTAGAAGTTGGAGGCTGTTTAGTAAAATCCGGACTTATTTTGCAAAAGATTTCAAGGGGCAGGGTTTAAATGGTAAATTGTAGCCTAATCATGAAAAGAAAATGGGAAGGAGGGACCAAAGGCGTTATTTGGACGCAAAGTTTGTATGGGATACGGGTATTAAACCCGTCACCTTATTCCACCATGTGAACCCTAACCCTAAAGTTGAACATCAGCCACCACTCCACCCTTACGTCTCCCCACCGGCTGCTCCCCCCCCCCCCCTTCACCTCCGGTCGCCGCCATCACCATAGAAGCCTTTCTCAGCCGCTGATGGCATCACTGAGTTCGACAACCATCGTTCCACCTGCTGCCTTGTCGATGAACGCAGCCTTGCCGCCGCTATTTTGTGTTGCCATCTCTCCACTGCCAACGACGGTGGAACTCGCTGACTGACGTCGAGTGGTGGACCGTCATGGCCACCGTCCTTCTCACTAGTCGAACAACACCACCCTCTTGTTTTTCTTCCACTGTTTCATCGACCGCCGCCGCTAGCGCTACTATTTCCTCCATTCGAGATCGTCGTCGTCGCTGCCATGCGGCTGTCTCGCCGCGTCAGACGCTCTCCGACCGCTGCACGCCACTAGGTGGGTGGTTCCGCTCATATTAGCATATGTAGGCTTGAGTGCTACTGTTTCCGGTCATGTACGTCAAGAATGTGTGTTCTGTTTGGTCGGAAAATTGAAGAAGTCCTTGACCATGGTGGTGGCTGCCACCATCTGCCGCCGCCGGCCACCACAAGGTGGCTGTGTGTGTGTGTGTGTTTATTTGTTTAGTGTGTGTTTATTTTGATATTTAGCATTGTAAAATGTAAATCACATCTTGGAATAATAAAAGAACTTGAAAACCACCACCTTAGGGTGGTGGCTGCCGCCACAGGCCGCCGTGTCGGGTGGTGGTGCGCTTTGCCTCTTGTGATAGATTCGTTCGGGGTGCTAGAAATCCTAATGGGCTCAAAGGAGCTCTAATGGGCCCAATGTAGCTTAATGGACTCTAATGGACCCAATAAAACCCATATGGGTTTAATAAGATTTTAGTGGGCTTATTAGGCCCATTAAAGCCCTAATTGTCATAAAAGGCCAACAAATTGATAAATGGACTAATATTTGGATTAGAACACCCTAATGCTAATGAAAACCTAACTTTAAGAATTAATCGGGTCACACACACAAGAATTATTTAATAACTTGAGATATTAAATAATAATCATTGGCAAAGATTAATCTAAGCAATATTGGACTTAATGGATTAAGTCCTTAATGGATTAAGTCTTTAATGGGTTAAGTAGGAAACTTAACCCTAATCATCATTTTATGTGAAACCCTAATTTTAGTTGGGTTTATTGTTGGGCCTTTCTTTTGGGCCTTGATGATTGGGTTATTAAATGGGCTATCCAAGGTCAAGCAAATGGTCTAGAGTAATTTAATGGCCCTAGGGTAAGGCCCATGTAAGGGGCTTGGGCCCAATTTGGAAAATTAGGCCATAGATGGGCCATAGTTTGGGCCTTAATGATTATATGATGTTGGGCCTTAGAATGAGACCATGTATAGGCCTAGGCCCAATTTGGAAAATTGGGCCATGTGTTGGGCTTTGATTCATAATTGACTTTGGGCCTATGGATCGGGCCTTGGGCTTGAATAAGCCAAGCTAGGGGTAATGTAGTAATTACACAAAGAATGTACTTATGATTATGTAGTGGGACCTAATTATTAATTGGGTGTTATTTTGGTGTTGACAGTTCGGGAATCTGTCAGCCAACAGCTGGGGTCGAGTCTGGAGGACTTCAGCAAGTGTGGGATTGTGTCTTCAAGACTTCAGCAGTGTGAGGTGAGTTACCTTCCAGTAGCGGTGGGTCTACGGCCACAATGCTGGCCCACTAGTAGGAGTTGTAAGTTAGATGATTGTCTATGTGAAATCATCTAGGTTTGCTACTACCTGATATGTTATATGCTAGCATGATATGTTGTATGTGATAGTAGTAGAGTTCAGTTGTTAGGACCGAAGGGTAGTCAGACACCCCAGATACGTCTGACAATATATGATGATATGTTTGCATGCTGGCTTGTTATGTTTTATGCGATAGGGGTAGTAGGGGGGACCAGTCCCCAAGTTCGGTTGTTAGGACCGAAGGGTAGTTCGGACACCCCAGATATGTCTGATAGTATGTTTATGTTATGTTATATGTGATAGTAGCAGTAGGGGTGGAATAGCCCCCGAGGGTCGGTTGTTAGGACCGACGGGTAGGTCAGCACCCCAAAATGGCTTGACACGGGTAGGACGGCACCCCAGAATGGCCGCATGGGTAGGTCGGCACCCCAGAATGGCCGTACGGGTAGGTCGGCACCCCAGAACGGTCGTACCAGGTAGGTCGGGCACCCCAAAATTGCCCGGCGGTATATATGTTATGTGCTTGTATGGTATGTGGTATGATGGGGGAACTCACTAAGCTTCGTGCTTACGGTTTTCAGTTTTAGTTTCAAGTACTTCGTGTTTAAAGAAAGGAGTCGGCTTGATCGCAGCGCATCACACTATGGTTTTCCGCACATGAGATCCTTGGGATTACACTCTGATATTGTTTTATGATAACAACTTTGATTATTTCTAATTTGGTTTTGACATGACATGATATTACAGATGTTTTATTACACTATTGGTTTTATAATGACGTATTTAAAAATGAAAATTTTGGCCTGTATTTTTGGGATGTTACAAGTTGGTATCAGAGCCTTGGTTTGATGGATTCGGGCACACTCTCGGGTGTGTTTGAACTCAAACTAAGGACTTGGTATGAAAATTTTCAAAAATAAAATCATTTTATAAAAGAAGTTTGAAAAGAGAAAAGAACTTTGAAAAGAACAAGGTGTGTGATGCGTATAATCAGCCGAGCTCAAGTAAGTCTTCCCCAAGATATCCATACATGTTATGAGATGTTATGATATGATATGATTATGAGAACTGCATGCTAGATTAGGGATAAGGATCTAGGGAGGATGCCTTATATGCCTATTGTATGTGCTTGTAGACTTGCATGTTAGTACTGACCAGTTAGTAATAGGATAGCCTGTTTAGGTTATGCCTGATTGTATGAGCCTTTGAATTGCATGTACAGATTCCTGACTTAGAGGATAGAATGATTTGATTGGAATATGATGGTTAATATTGCGATATTTATACTTAATTTTAGGCAATATTTAAGTACATTTTTATTAATAAGTTGGTAATTTGTTTAAAATAATCGTATTTATGAGCTTAAATGTTATTGACAGCCAAAAAGAAGACATTTTGAAGAAAAGGGACTAAAAGCGTTAAAGAAAGAAACTTTGGGAATTAAAAGATTAAAAGTGAAGAAAATCTGGAAAAAGATTATTCATGACGTGAGACTAAAAGAATTCACGACGTGAAGAGTTGGTTCTAGAATATATGTACGCGGGTGAAGGAATCCTTGATGGGCACGGTTATCTAAAACTCACGACGTGAATATCTTATTATTCACGACGTGAATTTATGGATATCAGCAACTATATAAATCCTTGACCATTACGAATAGAGGCAACTTTTGGCTGGAAAGAGGAGTTCCAGAAGATGATTTTAAGGAGAGAAAAGTTCTGGGAAGAGGCTTTCAACACCAAAAAGAGTTAAGGTCCATAATTTAGTTTATTTTAGTTAATTAAGAACATGTTTCCAATCAATTCAACTTGTGTTATTTTGTTAGTTGCTATGATGAGCAGCTAAATCTAGCTACTCTTGTTTAGCTAGATGAAGCTTCTAACTTATGAATAGCTCAATTTTTATGGATCTATTTAGTTTTTAAAATTGTTTGTGTTTGATTTGTATTACCTAGCATGCTTATGTTTGTTTCTCTAATTGCTTGATTGCATGTTCTGTGTAGTTTAGTGACCATTAACTGCATGAACTTGTTTACCTTATGATTTAGTGAACATTGAATTATTAGAGCTAGGATTGACCAATCTTAGTTAGCAATTAGAGTAAATAAGCTTAGCTGTGCTAGAGAACGTGTATTGTGACTATAATTGCGTTTATATAAAATCTTACATAGCATATTTACATTTATAATTAGTTATGTGTTTAATTGTGTGTGAACATACAGGGTTTGACATGAATTAGTTAATTATTGGTAAAGTTAGAACTAAATTACTAATATAATTAAAACCAACTAGATGATCCATAAACATTAGCTAGCCATAAGAAAGAAGTGGATTCAAACTAAACAAGAGTGTATTTTTACTTATTGAATTTGAATTAAAGTTCGTCTGATCTTGTAAAATCAGATAAAACCCCTTTTAAACTTGTTAATAATTAGGTTAATTTAATAGTAAGTAAATTAATTAGTAACACCGTTCCCTATGATCGACACCCGACTTACCCAAACTATACTGTAATCTGACTAGGTACACTGCCTATAAGTGCATAGTTAGTTTAAGTTTGTTAGGTTATAAATATTAAAATTAGTGGGTACTTTTGTGCACATCAATGGTTAGATTTTCCATTGTTTGAATGGTGATTGCTTTGTTGTAACACCATAAATTTCAAAACAATTTTTCGCATTTCATAAAAACACAAATCATTTAACATTCATAAAAACATTAACGTTTGAAACTCAATCCATGCTATATAAAAATCCCAAGATCTGATAACATAAAAATCCCGTGTGTGTGTACTAATCAAGCCGACGCCTTCCCACGGTCATCACTAGTACCTGAAACAAATAACACCAACACTGTAAGCACAAAGCTTAGTGAGTTCCCCAAAATACCACACATAACACATATTAGCCACTCGAGGCTATAACTCTGTGGGTCCGTGGACCCTACTCTGTGAACCCTCTGGTTCTAACTCTGTGAACCTTCCGGTTCCAACTCTATAAACATGCACAGCATAAATCACATAGAAATAATGCAGTACAACACATAACATACATATAGCATACAAATACTCTGTCACATAACTCTGATTACCTACTCAAGGTAAAGTATAGTGAGAAGACTCACCTCGCGTATCTCGATAACTCGCAAATCCCGGAAATCACTCGCGCTCGATCCCCCGAGCTATAATCCTCCTATAACATAATATATCTCTAATTAACACTTTCACAACTAAGGTTGACTACCCCTATCAAGTCAACACTGGTCAACTCTGGTCAACGGTCAACGGTCAACTTTGACCGGAGTCGGCGAGTGCACTAGAGCGACTCGGCGAGTCTATACGTGTTCACTGACTCCCTAGGATCCTCTCTTGACACGTCGAGTACTTCCCTAACTCGACGAGTTCCACCTGGCATGAATCGCGGGGCCACCACGACTCAACTCGCCGAGTCTCAAGAACAACTCGGCGAGTTCCAGCTTGACTCAGTCCACCCGTCACCCTCTCTGACTCTCCCTGACTCACTAAGTCAACCCCTTAACTCGGCAAGACCACTCGCTGAGTGGTTATGGACAATCTTCATGCTACTCGTCGAGTCTGTTCTTTGGACTCGGCGAGTCTATGCCATGCATAAACTCAAACTCACTCCTGAGGTCAGATCCGTTCCAATAACTCATAGATCCAATCCTTCCAAGCACATACATCACGTAAAGTTACTATCTTGGTACTCATGCAAAGGTTCAAAGGCCTTATCTGATGATATGGTCTCTAGAATGCTATTCTAAGCTCATGGCCTCCATTACCACTTATAAAGCTTGAGGGAAAAGAGTCTCTGGACCTCTTTGGGTCCAGATCTAAAGCACCAACACAAGAAGAGGCCAATTACTCCATGGATCATTCCACAAAGAAACCCTAACTCTAAGATTTACACCAAGGACTGAGAAAGGAACGAATGGTTACCTCAATTGAAGTCTCTGAGCTTAGAAATCACTGGATTAGCACCTTCTTTGGTCTCCTCTTGCCTTGATCCTCTTCTATATGCAAAAACACCCACAAATAGTCAAGGATTTTCCTCTTCTCTCTCACAAGACGCTCAAAGACTCTTTAGGGTTCTCTCTGGGGTTGGTGGCCGCAAATGACGGCCATAAGCCCCTTTAAATAAGTCTCATACCCTAGAAATTAGGGTTTCATTAAACAGCATGGACTCGCCGAGTCCACCTTTTGCACTCGCCGAGTCCGGACGCGAACCCGTGCCCAAACCGCGATCATACTCGGCGAGTTTGGGCTCCAACTCGCCGAGTCTCCTCACAAATCACCAAAATTATGAGAATAAATAATACCTGGGAATCCGAGCTGTTACATTTGTGCTTTGTGGGACTCTTAGTAATATGAGTTAACTATTAAGTGAATATGCTAAGTCACATGTGGCACAGGCTGGATAATCTCAGAGTGATAGCTTTGACCTTATTGCGCAGCTCTCGTTTGAGTCTAACCGTTATAGGGATGAGTCTGTTACTTGAAAGATTATATGATCTCTGTTGCATGTGGCTATATTCATGAGGTAGCTAGTGTTGGGTTTTGAGCATTCTAACACTCCTAAGTGTACATGCAACCCTAAATACCTTGGATCTATGTTTTTCTCTATTATACATGCAAATAAGAACTTCCAAGGTATTATCCTAATCTAGCATACAAAACAATGAGTGTAACAAGATAGAATACATACCTCTTTGATGTAGAAAGTCTTCATGAAGCTTGAGTGCCTAGCCCCAATAGTGTGGAAGCCTCAAATGGAATCACAATCACCAAAACACTTAGAATAACTTGAGAGAATTCTACAACTCATAAAATCGGCTAGCCCTTTCATTTCACACTCTAGTGGCCGATTTGGTCAAGAATAAGATGCTTATATAGTTAGGGTTACACCATGTAAGCCCTAATTGACATGGCCTTTCATTTCCATGATCCATGGGTACAAATACACCATGGAGCATCCATGGAGCATCCTATGGGTTTTAGCCCAACTTGATTATCCATGGAGCATTAGCCCACTATACAAGTATGGATGATTTACACAATCAACCCATATATTTAATTAGTCTTCTTTTGATCACTTAATTAATTCTAGATTAATTCTTGATCAATACTAATTAAATAATCTTTTTATTCTTATTATTAATATACTAGAACTTATAATATATTAATAACCATAAGTGTCTTATTTCTCTCATTATAGTCTATCCAAGTGCATGATGGTATGCAACCCAAATGGACCATGCCGGGTCGGGTCAAGTCTTACCAATTATAGTTATGGACTTAGACATTAATCCAACAGTCTCCCACTTGGATAAGTCTAAAACTATTATTGCGTATGACTTCAGGAACCAACTGGCAATCGTAGCTCTCAAAAGCTTCTGTCGAACTCTGACCTTGTAGATGAACTCTGACATTTGTCAATGACTTGTCCATTAAATAAGGGATCATATATTCCTCCATTCTAGATATCATATGGACTGAGACATGGATTATAATCATTCTCTCTGTCCATTTGTTGTTTCCTGATTTCCGATTTATGACGACTGACTAATTGAACAAATCAAATCAGTCCTGGCCCGGCCGAGCACTTGCATTTGTCATCATCAAATCATCGAGGGGCCCACAGATATCGCTTTTATCCCGAAGGTAAAAAAAACGGATAAACTTCGACTCATATGGCTTGTTCTACTACTTGTTGAATCATACACAAAGGCACGTTTTATAGCACCGAGTTACCAAATGCGTTTTCGTGCAATCAATGTACTATCAACTCATATTAACAACTCATATCTCTAGGTTTGAAGAATATAAGATATTATCGTCTCATGATCACTCGTGATAAAATCCATGAAGTGATTCCAATGAGCGCGGGTTGAATCCAATACTCAGAACTTATGAGCACTCATGAGTGTTGTAGCCCTTTGTCCAACACCTTAGACCTCTACAAGCCAACTCATGACAGTATTAATTCATATCTACTTCCAACATATGACCGACTATGGATGATTTGAATAACTTAGTCATTCCGGAAGAATAACCCAGTTTATTCGGGAAGTCAAAACATGCAAAATGAAACACAATAATAATTGAATCCAATATGGTATCAACCCTTTGAACATAAATAAAACACCTTTTATTTATCACCATATGATTACACATTATTCATTGTATACTGTTTCAGCTATCAACTTTATTCTTGAATTTAAAACAATAGTTGTCCCATGCTCCAAGCATGTACACTATGTTTTCTAAACACTAGTCATGCCATACACCAAGTATGCATACTATGTTTGTCTGTGACCTTTACTTTGTGAACTAGATCAATTGAACATAACTTCAATGATTCTCTTTTTCACACTCCCAAATCCTTACCGCAATTGCAAGAATTCCAAATTCATGCCATTTACTGAAATCTGTTAGATACTAAACTTATATGCATTGATCCTCTCGTAATGATTATGCACAAAGTCATAAAGACTTGACAACAAACATTACAGAGCATTCCAAAGGAGATCAGTTCCTTGGAAACATCCTTCTTGCATTAAGTTTCCTTAATCTTACACAGATTGAAAATTCTAACTTTGAAACATTTCCAGATTCCATTTTTGACTATCACTTCTGACCAAGAGTTGCCTCCTTACAAACTATGTCAATATGGTCCTTCCAGAATTATCACTACACTTCCAACTATCCTTGAGCAACCAATCTTTGGTAAACCTTAGATTGTTCTCGACAATTGTTTAATCCTTTTAGTCATATCTAGTTCTAAACCTTTTCCCTTCTTAATGCCCCAGGCATTTGGAAAATTTTAGAAAGGATGAATATAGCACATGTAATCGATCCTATATCCGAAGCATATGGGACACGATTCATGATGGCTCACATAAAGACTAAACCAGTCTTTTGCTATAACATTTCCATTTCTATTTGCCAAGTTCTCATAATTCAGATTATGAAAAGGGATGTCGTAATCATAATCGAATTTTAGAACGCAAATAATGGACCCGTATACAGAATTTCCTTATGTTGAGCCATTCCAACATGAAATTCATATATATCCTTGACTAAATGATTAAAACCTCACGATCTAAGCTTATAGATTTGAGATGAAGTATAATTTCCTCTCCCTTAATTATAGCAAAACAACCTTTTCCCAATTGAAACCTTTTGTTTTCTATAATTAACATTGCTAGCTTGCAATACTTATCATAATTATCATGCTCCCACTAACATGATGATTATTAGCATAACACTTATGCTCCCACTAGCTTTGACATGTTCTCAGAAATCACCTGGACTTCTAGAAATCAATACTTCATTGACTTTCTTACCAAAGTTCAGATTTCTGATACTAGATTGTTTTGATAAAACTTTATCAAAATCATACACCTTCCCCTTAGATAGCACACTTGTGTATCTAAACAGTTATGAAGAGGGATGCCGTAATAATAATGGTTAGACCTTTTGCCATTTCTCACAAGTCCAGGTTAGTGTGCCGGTAAACCACACACGCTCCACTAACGACTTTGAGAATGCAAATATCACAATTGCTATCTAGCTAAAATCTACTTAGTGAAAGTGTTTCCTCACCATCATTTTCATGAATCGGAGAGAAACCTTATGACACTTAGATTTAATGGTGTATGTGTTCTTATCCATGTGAATTTGTCAAAACCATAATCACAAGACAAGGATAATGACAAATCCAAACTCATATGGATTGGACTCAATCTTAATTTCTTGCCACCTGGCAGCTTAAGGGCCTGCCATTGCTTCCAAGTTATTGTGCAACAAATTGAGAACTCTAAGAACTCATTTGCAAAGCCAACTTTAACTGGAATGGGCACAGAATATGTCAACACGATAGGTTATAAACCTCAAGTCGTGTGCTAGTGAAGAACTTCAGATTCTATTATTGATTAGTTCTTGAGACTTTCAAGACCTTTAAGACTCCCACTGTCCTCTTGACCTATAAGACTCCCTTGTCAAACATCCAAGAGATAGTGTGGATTCTAACCAAGACAAACACTTCACACAATTGGCCTAAGTTGGTCTTTGTTTTATCCAAAACATCACAACTTACCAATTTCAAATGTACAAGAGTAGAAAACTTTTACTCTTACATTTGACAAGTGTTTTAAACCTTCTTTGAGACATGTCACTCAAATTACAATCTTGGAGTATGACTCTAAGACTTGTATTGGAACGAAGTATGACTCATCTTCTTGATTTAACCATTTCAACAATTCAAGTTCCTCTTCTTAGTCATAAGAATGCACTAAGATTTCCTTTGAGAAATAATTTTGATATGGTTTCTTAATCATTAAGATGATCACAAAAACTGATACTAAAGTACTCTCCCATCTTTTCAGATTTGAGAAACTTTTATCCTTCTGCCTAATTTGATTCTTCTTATTCGCTATGTTATACATTGGAACCTTTTTCCAATGTCTCAGAATTACACTTAAGCATGTAAGTATAATCATATTTACTGAGCTTTAGTAAACTATGACGAATAGTCTTATCAAACTTTTGTGGTGGACTTAATCAATGCACAAGAATGTGTACTCGATCCTTTAGTCCTTTACTTGACTCACACATCCATGTGAACAAGTAATTAGTCTTAATTTTCCAAAACTTGAAAGTTCTCATTCATCATGCTATACAACTTGCATGATTCCAAGTTTCGATCCAATTGAAACTTGGGTGATGAGAATCTTTCCTTATTTGGTAAATCTAGACATTACCACAAATAAAAGAATCAATTTCATATTTCCACTCTTGTTATTAATGGAATCATATAAGCAACAATTTTTCCTCAAATGCCCTTGTAAGGATATTTTAAAATAAATAAAATCAAAAATTTTTCTTTTATTTTAAAACTTTGCGGAAAAACTTATCCTTACAATCCATATGAAAACTTGTTGTTATCTATTCCTAGGCAATATCTCATAACTCCTAAGAAGTAGCTCAGGAATCCGATCTTCAAACTATGTGATAGAAATCCATCTACGCGATCAGATTCAACATATTCTTTCTTTAAGTTTCTTCACTTTTCTTTGATTCTTAAAACATCACCATGTGACCCAGTCACATCATGTATCAAGAATCTCAGAATAGAAACTTAACAGAGTTAGATAGTGGACTTTACCTTAAGTAGAGTCAAACTTATTGACTTTAACATCCTTAGGTAAATTTGGCAGCTTCGCTACCAATGCCCCTTCCTTTGGCAATATAAACATATGGACCCTTTGATAATGGTACACGAGACTATCATAGACTTAGCTTTTCTCTTTACCATTTGGTCAACCGAGTTGACTATGGCCGATCCTTTTCCACTGGGAAGAGAGAGCTTTACTAGATATCATTGTCAATGTCCATGAAGTTTAGGAAGTTGATCTTAGCAAATAGATAAGATCATTAAGGGTCTTGTCATAGTCTGTTTCATAAGTGTCCCAAAGGAACTCACTATGTGACTTAGAAAGTGATTGAACCACCAACTTTCTCAAGACTTTGACACCTAACTCTCCCGGCTTGTCAATATGTGACTACATCTCCAAGAGGTGTTCACACCTAGACCTTGCTTTGCCAATATGGCTTGAGTGACCTTAAACTTTTCAAGAACTTGTGGGTTAGGGAGATTAATTGGAGGAGGAGAAAGAAGTATGATATCCATGGGACATCATCTTCATTAGGAAACCTTGTTTCAAGAGATTTGGGAAGATCATAGGTGTCTAAACCAGACATCTTTTGGGAGATATTCAAGATAGTTGATTTTAAGTCCTTAATATGACACCCAATATGAAATATTAAGGCTAGGACCCAACAAACTATTTTATAACTTAGAAGAGGTATGCCGTAATCCAAGCTATAAAATATTTGAAGGTAGGTGAATGATGATTCACCAATTTCCACCAAGATAAACGAAATGTATTATTAGGTTTTAATTGGTTTTGAAACTCCTAGATCTTTGAGATTCATTGAACTGTTCAAAGGCATGTTTCAATCTCGAGTGTGCCCTTCAGGTTTTGTGACTGGGATGCCGAGGATCACAAAACAAGGTGTGAAGTAACCATGCAAATTACTTGGTACCCTTAAGTGTTTACCCCTTAATCGATGTGCCGGTTAACCACACACGCTCCATCGATACTTTGATAAACATTAAGTCACCCTTTGCCTACCTTGTTAAATACGCATTAGTGTGCCGGTTAACCACACACGCTCCACTAACCGACTTAAACAAAGTGCAAAGTGTAATTTCATGGATTAGCACCTTATTCACATTTTTCCTAAGTAACTAAGATTGGGTATTATTAAGAGTTTAGTTACTTAGTATTATCATTAATACTTTTAATGAAGGGAGAATTCTAGTCCTGTCAAACCCGTTCGGCTAACGACCCTCCACCAGTCAAGCAAGCGGTGGGTGAGAGTGGACACCCATTAAGTTGCCATTTTATAGGCAACAACCTTATACCCACCTTATAGACCGGCTTCGTGAATGAGGCGTACTAGCGGTAAGATTGACTTTACTCTTATACATATATATATTATTAACTTATAATATTATAAAGTATAAGGGTTGAATTTTAACTTTTAAAATTCTAAGGGATAACTTGGAATTAAAGTATTCATAAGGAAAACTTTTCAAATTCCAAAACTTGAGGGCAAGTTTTGAAACTATTCAAAACTAATTAATTCCATAACTTATGTGTTTAAAGTAGTTTTAATCCAAAAACTCTTCAAGTTCCATAACTTGAGGACAAGTTATGGAAGACTTTAAACTAATAAAAGAACTAACTTTTTCTTTATTTTATAACTTATGGATTTAATTATGGTTACATATTTTTCTTTAATGAAGTGACTCTTGAACTTCCATAACTTGAGGACAAGTTATGGAGTCATAAAAAATTATTCAATGACACAAGACTCTTCATTTTGTAACCATTGCCAACTTTTATGAATTTTATGAGTCTTTAATGTGACTCTTCATGTAACTTGAGGACAAGTTACACAAACACATTTTATACTCAACTCTTAGATTAAAATGGATTGAAAACAACTATTTCAATTAACTTTTCTATTAATCTAAGCAACTCATAAGTACAAGATAATTCAAATCAAACTTTTTCATGTAATTAGTCTAAACCTTAAACTAATACAAAACATGAATCTATTGAAAATTATCTTTGAAAATGGATTAGCATGAACATTACCACATCAAAAACAAGTTTATAAGTTCAAAAACAACTTAGGGTAATGTTCCTAGTCCATTTCTAGCCAAAAAAACTCGAAAATATGCTGTCTGGGGGTCCAACTCGTCGAGTGCATGAACCAACTCGGCGAGTTGGATCGAATTGATCACATTTTAGGCATGGACTCGCCGAGTCCTCTAATGGACTCGCCGAGTCTGATGATCAGACAGCAACAAATTCGTTTTTTTCAGCTTCTATTGCAGGTATAACAAGAAAACAAGCCTAGGCTCTGATACCACTGTTGGGTTTTGAGCATTCTAACACTCCTAAGTGTACATGCAACCCTAAATACCTTGGATCTATGTTTTTCTCTATTATACATGCAAATAAGAACTTCCAAGGTATTATCCTAATCTAGCATACAAAACAATGAGTGTAACAAGATAGAATACATACCTCTTTGATGTAGAAAGTCTTCATGAAGCTTGAGTGCCTAGCCCCAATAGTGTGGAAGCCTCAAATGGAATCACAATCACCAAAACACTTAGAATAACTTGAGAGAATTCTACAACTCATAAAATCGGCTAGCCCTTTCATTTCACACTCTAGTAGCCGATTTGGTCAAGAATAAGATGCTTATATAGTTAGGGTTACACCATGTAAGCCCTTATTGACATGGCCTTTCATTTCCATGATCCATGGGTACAAATACACCATGGAGCATCCTATGGGTTTTAGCCCAACTTGATTATCCATGGAGCATTAGCCCACTATGCAAGTATGGATGATTTACACAATCAAACCATATATTTAATTAGTCTTCTTTTGATCACTTAATTAATCGTAGATTAATTCTTGATCAATACTAATTAAATAATCTTATTATTCTTATTATTAATATACTAGAACTTATAATATATTAATAACCATAAGTGTCTTATTTCTCTCATTATAGTCTATCCAAGTGCATGATGGTATGCAACCCAAATGGACCATGTCGGGTCGGGTCAAGTCTTACCAATTATAGTTATGGACTTAGACATTAATCCAACAGCTAGTTCACATTACTGGGAATCTTTCAGCAGCTGAGGACTGGGTGAGTTCGGGAACCTAGGGAAGCCTAGGATATATTTCAGTGAGTTAGTAGTGAGGCTCAGTTAGACTTGGGTGTACCAATTTGAGGAAGTGACTTAGAGGATTCGGGAGGATTGCTGAGGAAAGTATGGATAGGTGTTGAAGGTAGTATTGGGCCCGTACTACTGAAAGCACAGGATCCATACTCGAATCAGTGAGAGTCTTGGAGAATCTGAGAAGCTTCGGGAAAGAGTTTGTGACCCAGTTTGGGGACAGAGGATGTTCCAGTTGTTGTAGCTTAGCCATTGGTAAGTGAGTTAATGAGCGTGGCAGGGTGTCAGACCCTGAGGGATATGATTTCCAAGAAGTTGCAGATGCGAGATCGATTTGGAACACCCTGGAAGGAGAGGGTCACGCCAGGTGTGTATAGTAGAGGGTCCTCGAAAGAGACCCATGACTTCTGATCATCAGGTGAAAGACCAGCAGGGCCTGCTTTAGTGCAGCGTGTATGAGAAAGTACACGAGGGAGTTTGTCGCTCCAAGGGTTTAGGCTGCTACAGGGTAATAGGATTGGTCATATCAGCAGAAGGGAGTTAGTATTCCTCCAAATGTTGCGAGTATGTCATCTTCTATGATATTAGGTGGATGTTTGGAATACGTACCGCTTTAGAATTGTGAGCGAGTTTGGATAAGTCAGACCTCAGGTCAGTTTTCCTGCTAGTGTTTGGGTTATCAAGGATCATATATGCCATCCTGCAAGCCGAAAAGTCATTGATGAACCCACAAAGGGATGCATCTTGCGGAGCGGGTTCCGCGTGTATCGTTATCATTCTGGATCTTTGTTGAGATCTGTACAGGAGTATTGTTTGGGAAGATCCTCGGTCAGGGTTAGAGTAATAGTTCTACAGTGAAGTCAACGTTCAGGGGTTCTATCATTGTTCAGGTATGGTCGGTAATTGTCTATGGATGAACTTTGGAGTTCAAGGCACCACCGTTGCTAGGACAGAGCTGGTGGCATGAAAAGGGTAGTGTCAGTCGCGGGTGTTAGATGCATAAGTGGTTGGTCATCGCATGTTCAGGATAATTGTGTTTTTGCATGGGCTGTGTTCGGTTAGAGTTCAATGGTACTGCAAGATTGGAAATGAGAACGAGGATTCGTCAGCCAGAGTGAAGATTGAGACCTTCAATTGATAACATGATAGATGGATCGAGGGGTCAGACTGGATCAGATGTCAAGAGTAATCATCAAGATTTCTGAGGATGTGAGATCTCAAGGTTTAATCGGTGATTAAACGCTAGCATTAGCAGACACAGGTTGTCATCAGTAGGGTATTAGGAAGCGAGGAGGATTGGAAATCCTTCAATTCTCATGTAATGTGAAGACTTAGTAGAATCTAAGTGGGGTAGAGACTTTTTATAAAGTTCTTCGACTGCGAGTTCTGGTTGCGCAAGGTGCAATCTCTTGGCCACCTTGTCAACCAGAAGGGTATTCTGGTCGATCCAGCCAAGATAGAGGCCTTGAGGCAGTGGGAGATTCCGAGGTCTCCATCTGAGATTCAGAGTTTCCTAGGTCTAGCGGGTTATTACCAGAGATTTATACGGGACTTCTCCGAGATTGCACTTCCTCTGACCCGACTGACCAAGAAGTCGGTGGCCTTCGCTAGGGGCTTGAGCAGCAGGTAGCCTTCGAGACTCTCAGAAAGTGGTTTTGCGAGGCACCGATTCTCACCCTACCAGAGGGTGTAGATGATTTCGTGGTTTACTATGACGCTTTGATCACGAGCATGGGTGCGGTACTGATACAGTGGGGTCACGTGATAGCAGATTTCGGAAATCAGGGTAGAGTTCCGGTTAGGACTCGAGTTCAGTTGAGGGTTAGGTCGAGTGTGTGTTCGACCCAAGTTGGAAAGTGTTGTAAGACTACAAGGGTAGCCGTAGCATTCACTAGTAGTCAGATAGTATGGAAAGTGTTGTAAGACTGTAGGTGTAGCCGTAGCATTCACTAGCAGTAGATAGTGTGAGGGGTGTTGTAGGCCTGCGGGTGTAGCCGTAGCATTCACCAGGGTTGGCAGATAGTATTAGAGTGTTGTAAGTTTGCGGGTGTAGCCGTAGCATTCACTAGGTTGGTAGATAGCATGAGCGCGTTGTTAGGGCACGAAAGGAACAAGAGTACACACCAGTTCGGGTGTAGCAGTGAGGATATGGAAATCCACCTATTAGATTTCAGTGTTATCCAGATGGATTAGCTCTGGTTGAGCCAGTGATAAGACTGCAGGAACGTCACTACAGTTATGAGGTCAGGGAAGTAATGGACTGCTTAAGGGCATTTGTGATATAAGGCTACCATTGGTTAGGTAGCAATCACTTTTGGTCTCGGATTGGATGATGACAAGATTCGATGCTTGGGCCCGATCGATTGTATTAGGAGGTTGTTAGAGCCACAATGGCATGATAACTAGTGGAAACTAGTTCAAAGAAGGATTTCGTTCGGGAGTCGTGTGAGGCGACTAAGTGGGAGTCCTTTGGCTCCACAGTCGGGTCAGGACCCGATGCTTCAGATGATTAGCGAACAAATTGAGACCAGATAGGTCTCGGTAGATGATGGGAAGAAGCCATGTGGCAACATACTGCTTCACGTAGTTCAATGTTCAGACAGTTTCAATGATTTTCACTATTAGCATTTGTGTTTCAGGTTGCAAGTACGGACGGAATAACTGTTTTTTTTGGGAGTGACAAGTCACTCACAACAGGAGTATCTGGGCCTTGGCCAGGTACAAGTGATTTGCAGAGATAATTAGGTCTGTGATTTCCGTTTTATAGTGGGAACCTCAAACTATCAGAAGTTGAGTAGAGTATTGAGGGATAAACAGACTCGATTCATCGATGATGACTCGATATGAGTGGTCTGTCAGGGAATCAGACGATCTTGAGATAGTAGATTCAGACGATTGGATGTGATCCTATTGCGAGGAATTTGTTCATATGAGGATGTTAGGGCTTTACGAAGATTGGTCCCAGCTACCCTGCGAAGGCTAGGGTGTGCCTAAGACGGTGATCATGTTACTAGAAGTGGTTTGGCATATAAGATGTAGTAAGCAGTGATTTCGAGGACGAAATCTAATTTAAGTGGGGGAGAGTTGTAACACCCGTTTATTTATTAGTTAAATAAATAAATTAATTGACAAATGGTATCCTAAAACAAATAATTATATATGCAGGGTGTTGGGTTCGAGGAGTTAATGGCCACATTTTAGAAGTCGGGGGTTAAAAGTGTAAGTTACGGACTCAGTTTATAAATATTAATGAAGTCAGGTGCTCCGTGGTAATTATTTGGATTTAATTTAAAAGGAAATGAGATGGAAAGGCTGAATATGTCATAATTGAAGGTTGGGGGTTTAAAAGGTAAATTTTGGATTAGTTTTGTAAAGATTTTAGAAGTTAGGGGCTGTTTAGTAAAATCCGGACTTATTTTGCAAAAGATTTCAAGGGGCAGGGTTTAAATGGTAAATTCTAGCCTAATCTTGAAAAGAAAATGGGAAGGAGGGACCAAAGGCGTTATTTGGACGCAAAGTTTGTATGGGATACGGGTATTAAACCCATCACCTTATTCCACCATGTGAACCCTAACCCTAAAGTAGAACATCAGCCGCCACTCCACCCTTACGTCTCCCCACCGGCTGCTCCCCCCCCCCCTCTTCACCTCCGGTCGCCGCCATCACCATAGAAGCCTTTCTCAGCCGCTGATGGCATCACTGAGTTCGACAACCATCGTTCCGCCTGCTGCCTTGTCGACGAACGCAGCCTTGCCGCCACTATTTTGTGTCGCCATCTCTCCACTGCCAATGAAGGTGGAACTCGCTGACTGACGACGAGTGGTGGACCGTCATGGCCACCGTCCTTCTCACTAGTCAAAGCACACCACCCTCTTGTTTTTCTTCCACTGTTGCATCGACCGCTGCCGCTAGCGCTACTATTTCCTCCATTCGAGATTGTCGTCGTCTCCGTCGCTGCCATGCGGCTGTCTCGCCGCGTCAGATGCTCTCCGACCGCTGCACGCCACTAGGTGGGTGGTTCCGCTCATATTAGCATATGTAGGCTGGAGTGTTGCTATTGTTGGTCGTGTATGTCAAGAATGTGTGTTCTGTTTGGTCGGAAAATCGAAGAAGTCCTTCACCATGGTGGTGGCTGCCACTATCTACCGCCGCCGGCCACCACAAGGTGGCTGTCTGTGTGTGTGTTTATTTGTTTAGTGTGTGTTTATTTTGATATTTAGCATTGTAAAATGTAAATCACATCTTGGAATAATAAAAGAACTTGAAAACCACCACCTTAGGGTGGTGGCTGCCGCCACAGGCCGCCGTGTCGGGTGGCGGTGCGCTTTGCCTCTTGTGATAGATTCGTTCGGGGTGCTAGAAATCCTAATGGGCTCAAAGGAGCTCTAATGGGCCCAATGTAGCTTAATGGACTCTAATGGACCCAATAAAACCCATATGGGTTTAATAAGATTTTAGTGGGCTTATTAGGCCCAATAAAGCCCTAATTGTTATAAAAGACCAACAAATTGATAAATGGACTAATATTTGGATTGGAACACCCTAATGCCAATGAAAACCTAACTTTAAGAATTAATCGGGTCACACACACGAGAATTATTTAATAACTTGAGATATTAAATAATAATCATTGGCAAAGATTAATCTAAGCAATATTGGACTTAATGGATTAAGTCCTTAATGGGTTAAGTAGGAAACTTAACCCTAATCATCATTTTATGTGAAACCCTAATTTCACTTGGGTTTGTTATTGGGCCTTTCTATTGTATGTGATAGTAGTAGAGTTCGGTTGTTAGGACCGAAGGGTAGTCAGACACCCCACATACGTCTGACAGTATATGATGATATGTTTGCATGCTGGCTTGTTATGTTTTATGCGATAGGGGTAGTAGGGGGGACCAGTCCCCGAATTCAGTTGTTAGGACCGAAGGGTAGTTCGGACACCCCATATATGTCTGATAGTATGTTTATGTTATGTTATATGTGATAGTAGCAGTAGGGGTGGAATTGCCCCCGAGGGTTGGTTGTTAGAACCGACGGGTAGGTCAGCACCCCAAAATGGCTTGACACGGGTAGGTCGGCACCCCAGAATGGCCGTACCGGGTAGGTCGGGCACCCCAAAATTGCCCGACGGTATATGTGTTATGTGCTTGTATGGTATGTGGTATGATGGGCGAACTCACTAAGCTTCATGCTTACGGTTTTCAGTTTTAGTTTCAGGTACTTCGTGTTTAGAGGAAAGGAGCCGGCTTGATCGCAGCGCATCATACTATGGTTTTCCGCACATGAGATCCTTGGGATTACACTCTGATATTGTTTTATGATAACAACTTTGATTATTTCTAATTTAGTTTTGACATGACATGATATTACAGATGTTTTATTACACTGTTGGTTTTATAATGACGTATTTAAAAATGAAATTTTTGGCCTGTATTTTTGGGATGTTACACATAGTGCTTGTGTATCTGGCTTGCAATAGGTAAACCCAAAATAATTCTTTAAAATTTCTACAAATATATTTAATTTTCAATGATTTATTATTATCTTTTAGATTGAAAGAGAAGCGGTAATTCCCAAAACCGAAATAGTTACATCCCCCCCCCCCCCCCAAACCACACACACGACAAGTTTTGACATTGAATATAATTCTTTTAAATGAGTAAATATGGGAAATTACTAGGACACCCTCACATATATCTTCATTGTATTTAATATGTTTGGAAAACTTCTGAATTCTTTCTTAGAAGTCTGCTATTTCTATGGTTGAAGGTAGCATTCATTGATTGTTGTGGCTCATATAGGTAAAGAAAATGGTAGTGCCTATCCTTATTGAGTCTGACATTAATCTTGAAAATGATGTCATAAAGTATGTCATGAGTAACGTGGGGAAGAATGTAAAGTTATGTCATACGTCCACTTACAAAATAAGTAATTTCCAAGAAAAGGTGGAATTAGTACTTTTTGCAGAAGTGATTTATTTTTTAAATATTTTGATGTTTATAATGTTTAATAGTTTTGTTTCTTAAATGCTATGTAGATAAAACGCATCTAAATCAAAGTGTTTGTATAGAGGTTTTTTAATATGTTTTTTTTTCATGTGAACTAAATATTTGATTGGTAGAGACATTTCTTAAAATCATATCACCGATGAAATCCAATACAATATTAGGGTCTTTCAAGTTTCCTATCCATTTGACGATTAATTTGTTCATGTATATTTCTTTTATAAATGGTTGTTTTTGTTTTTGACATGAGAATAAAAACAATGGCACTATTGGTTTATATTTTTTTATGAATTATGTTGTTATTGAAATTGATTGATAATAATTAAAAATGTATTTAGAAGAAAAGTAATTAAAAGTTAAACAAATGGTTGAGTCATGCACTATTCTCACTGGTATTCTTGGCTTGTTACTAAATTCAACAATATCTTGGATATGAGCCGGAAAAAACTAATGTCTTATAGCAAAATAATTTTAAAAAAAAGATTATTCGCACCCGTCGCTTAGCGCGGGTAAACGGCTAGTGTGTGTGTGTGTGTATATATATATATATATATATATATATATATATATATATATATATATATATATATATATATGGTTAGGTTCATTTGAGACCACCTATATTTTGTAAGACCGTGAGACGCATTTTATTATTATTTTTTTATTTTTTTAGTTAATTCAAGTTCCGAAAATAATATTTAAAAAAAGAATTTTTGAATTTTTCCATTTATTTTGCATTTTAAAATTATTTTTTAGAATATGTCAATGTAATATTCTATTAGAATATTTCACGTATTTTTCAAAAAAAATAAAATTTATTTTTATTTTTATTTTTTTATATTTTTTTAGTTAATTCAAGTTCCGAAAATAATATTTAAAAAAAGAATTTTTAGATTTTTCCCATTATTCTACATTTTAAAATTAGTTTTTAGAATATGTCAGTGTAATATTCTATTAGAATATTTCACGTATTTTAAAAAAAAAAACAAAATTTTTTTTTTATTTATTTTTATTTTTTTATATTTTTTTTAGTTAATTCAAGTTCCGAAAATAATATTTAAAAAAAGAATTTTTAGATTTTTCCATTTATTTTGCATTTTAAAATTATTTTTAGATTTGATCTCACGGTCTCATAAAATTAAAATGGTCTCAAATCAACCTGAATATATATATATATATATATATATATATATATATATATATATATATATATATATATATATATATATATATATATATATATATATAAATGTTTAACAACTAAATATATTATGTAAAACCTAAAATTAATTACCTTTTTGAAGTTGCAAAGATCTAAAACGTAATGTAAAATTAAAATAAATTAAATATGAGAGGAATTGAACGTGACGGTGAATAGTCTTAAGCACCATACCCTATCCATGTGAATATTCATGATTTGCAAAAGAATTTGTGTTTAAACCTTTAAATGATTAATGAACCTAACTTGCCAAGAGTTCGTTATAGGGACCAATGCGTACCAAAATCAACTTTAATGGATTAAAAGTGTGAATTCGTGAAAATCCATTAACAGCTTTGAAAATGATGTCCCGCCTGAACGACGACGTTTCGTGTTGCCACTTTACACCACACCACATAACCTGCTCCATATATCATTCCTATCTGCTGTCGTCTCTCTCACCGACCAAGCAAAGAATCAAAGATGTTCATGGAGTATTTTCAAAGACACGCTATTCTCGCTCTCATCCTCCTTTCAATCTTCTGCATCAACCACACAGTCAAGTCCGATGGTATGCTCACTTTCTTGCTTTTAATTTCATTTCTTCATTTACTCGAATTCGAAAACAACCAGCATTAATATATCAAATCTACTTAATACCTTATGTTTGTAGATCATGATTCACGAACTTCTGATTTTTTTTTTCATGAACTGTCTGCACATTTGAAGTAGCTATTTTTTTTTTCAAGCTGAACTACTTTTCGTATTTTACTTTTCCCTGTTTGATTCAAGTAAAATTTCTATTGCGAGCTTGAAATTAAGCGTGGGGAAAAACGGATTCGAATAAATGATATGTGAGACTTGGATCTGGTTGATTTCTTTATGATTTATGTCGGTGACATTTTTTGCTTTATGGAGATCTAAACTGGTCGACATAGCTTTAAATGTACGTTCCAAAATCTAAGATTGAAAATGGTATCCTCATAAATATCTCACTAGTTACATGTTTCCTATTACAACCGAATCTAGCATTTCAAAAACATAAATGGGGAATAATCCAATTTTCTCAACTTGTGTTTGTCCTTCGGTTCCTCTTGATTTGGGGGAATCTTTAAGGACGCATATTGCAATTTAAGTAATTACGTCAACGAAGCTATATTGATTCCACAAATTAGTTTCATAAAATAAAATGATATAATTTTTGATAATCTTATACAGATGAAGAAGACAATCTATTTTCCGCCATTAACAGCTACCGTGCAACCCTAAACCTAACAACCCTAACACAAAACGACCGAGCCAAATGCCTTGCTGAAAAGATGGCCGACCAATTCAAAAACCAACCATGCACAAACACTACAGGTTCCAACACAGTTCCAGGCACAGAACCAGAGTTCTCAAGTTACCCTGATTTTCTAAACAAATGTCATTTAAATGTCAGCACCACAAGAGATGGATCTGTTCTTCCTGCTTGTGTTCCTAATCTTGATGCAGGCCTTGTAATCTCTAATTACACTCAATCCCAGTATTCCGGTTACTTGAATGACACCAAATATTCAGGGATTGGGATTGGTTCTGAAGATGATTGGATTGTTGTGGTGTTGACTACAAACACACCCGAAGGTGGTTTTTCCCCTGGTAGTAATGCGGTAAATTTTGTTTCCAAGATTGGTCCTATGCGTTCCACTGTGTTTCTGGTTGTGGGGCTTCTTTCGTTTTTGTGGGTTTGATTGGTGTATGGTTGCTTGTGTTTTGTTTTGAAGTTGTATTAACACGTAGTTGTAGAGGGATTACTTATCGCAATATACTTTTGACCTTTTGAAATGAGGTTTGGATTTTGCATGGAAGTTTCAGTTGTTTTTTCTTGGTTATGTCTTGTATTTGATTTGTAAAATTTAAATTGGAGTTGGATAGCCGAGACTCAAGTCAGTAGTGTCCCTATGCTATGCTGACACGAGTTTTGTCACACCTGTTTTACCTATTCTGGGTAGGACATAAATTAGAATTTTATTTTTGTGATGTGGGGTCTCAAACATATTTAGTGGTGGATCAGACCCAATGATCCGATATGTCCTAACATGGGTAGACCCAATGATCCAATATGTCTTAACATGCTTGGCTTTGATATTATGTTATATAGATAACATATATAGTGGCCGATTAGATTATGTTTAGCTGATGTAGGTCTCCAACAAGATTATTGATATTAGTCCTATTCAAATTATAGTTTTGATTAGTTCTTGATATTTTGTGCAAAAGATCCATAACAGAAACTCATAACATATATAGAGGTCGATTAGATTGTGTGTAGCTAATGTGGGTCTTCAACAACCTTATTGATATCAGTCTAATTGTTGAAATGAGTATTGATATTTTGTCCAAAGAGACATAGCAAAGACTCCCAACATTTATAGTGATAAGATTAGATTAGATTGTGTGTAGCTGATATGGGTCTCCAACAAGTTTATTGATATCAGTCTCAGTTATTGTCCGATTAGTATTGGGAGTTAACGGTAAACGGTGTTGGGTTTATTTAGCTTTTACCTTTCTTTCAAGATCCGTTCTTTATATTGGTATTTTTGGGGTTTGTTTTAATTAATAGATTATAATGCATTTTATAGCAATATGAAAACAAATTCTATTAAAAGGGAAAGTATGCACGTATTGTAAACAATGCATGATTAAAAAATTGATTTAAGCACAAAAATATTGAAAGGATGGTGAAATCGGGCCTAATCGGTTGTGGTACAGGGTCTTAATATGTATTGGGCGTGCTAACTAGGCCTAGACCATTGCTTACTTTTGGGCTTTTAAGCTGGCCTGAACCCTTTTGAGTTAGGCTTGCAGTTTCAGCATGTCCGGCATACGAAGTGGTGGCTAAACCGGGCTAGACGTTGATGGTAAGCTAGATTTGTACAAAAAAGATCAGTCTCCCACCTGAAAAAGATCAAGATTGAACCAGTATCAAACGAGATCAAACCAAAAAAAGACTGGTCCTAAGAAAGACCATTCCAAGATTGGCCTAGAACATTTTGAGAGCGACCTAAGACTAAGACTGATCTCTAAAAACACATGTAACCAGAATTTATAAACATATAATTTTTGTGTTAATTACACAATTTTTAATCACACATTATCAAACTTCTTTCCTTTTTTTTTCTTATATTAAACTTAAGTGTATCATTTTTAATAAATTTTAATCTATCATTATGATGTTGATCACATATTTGTTAACGAAAAAAAAGTGAAACCGAAAACAAAAAATTGAAAAATACTGAAACCCAATCGAAGAAAGCATATGGAAAGATCGTGATAGCGGACCGAAAAGACCGAGACTAGACCAAAAAAAGACCGGTCCGAGAAAAAACTTGACAAAAAAAAGACCAACCCAAGATCGTCTGGACTAGTCCAAAAAATATCGGATCGTTGCAAGACCAATTCCAAATGACCAAACCGTTTCGAGATTGACCCGAGACCCGTCCGGACCGCCAATGTACAACTCTAGTTACCGGTCCGGGACCGCCAATGTACAACTCTAGTTACCGGTCCTATGGTCCCGATGTTCATGCCTATAAAAGGTTGGAGAGGGCCTACAAAAACTAAATTTTCAATTGTTTCTGAAAAAATTAAAGTAATTGTTTTAAAATCCTTTTGAACCGATTAAAAATATATTTATTCGAATTAGTAGGAAAAAAATTATAAAAGTATCACATTTAAAAGTTATCTTGATCTTTTTCATTTGATCTTTGTAGTTTCAACTCTTCATCATCAATGTCGCTTCAAACATAGCTTGTGAGATTCTAACCTTTGTCGATTTCATTTTGAAGTGTTTCATATCAGGTACCAGTGACCGTTTTTGGACCTTGTGTATCAGAAGATTGTCCGAAAATATGAAGATAACTCATGATGATGAGAAATTTGAGCCAACATTTCTCAAGTATTACAGCAAAATGTCAAGTCTCCAAATGTAATGGCCATGTTTTCATACTAGGTAAACCCCGAATAAAATTCATTTTATTTACAATATGATAAATGTTTTTGGTGTATACTAGAATACTAGAATACAAGAAGTTATCACCAGGAATCATACTAGCATTAAGTACATGATCCAAGCCGGGCGCTACAATAGCCTAACCCGTAACACAACAATAACATAACACCATAATCCATAAGGCTTAGTGAATAACAACTAGAATAACATAACAACACGTAGCATTATTTACAATCAAACTTATCACCCTCAATGTTAGGTGCATTTTGTGCACCTTTTTGCACACCTTTTGGTTATTTTTATGCATCTATTTAGTGTATTTTATTTCATTTTACATGTATTTAATTAAAATTCATGTTACTTTCTAGAACAATCTTATTTGCACATTTTTACAGTCTTTCCGGGTGATCCGGAGATGGAAGCACACTTTGGGAGGTGTCGGGAAGCACATGTGAAGGTTTCGAGACGACTGGATGAAAAATGAAAAAAGTTGGAAAATCAAGTTTTCGCCTGGAAACAGAGTCCAATACGAGTCGTGCTGGAATTGCACTCAAAATGGAGCACGACTCATGGTTCACCAAGATGGGAGTTGTTAACCATGCTAAACGCGGGCCGTGTTGATTATCCATATATCAACACGGGTCGTGTTGGCCCACTTATGTAAATTTGAGCATTGTACTTTGGATGAAATCTCGAAGAAAGAATGGAATTTTCCACTCAACAAGGGTCGTGTTCGGCCTAATGACTGTTCTCTGGCAGTTTTTCCTTTTTACTCTATCACAGGATTTTGGGCAATGGGATACACATATTTCATTTCTAGAGAACGGGAGAAGGGAAATTTTAAAGGTTTTTGCAAGGTTTCGATTGTAGTCGTTTGAAAACATTTGTTGTTGGATTTTGTAAGTATTGTTTCCAAATTATTTCATCTTTTCTAGAGTTGTTGATTGTTCTAGCTATGTGTGTCTAGAATTCTAATTTCTCCAATTTCGTGTTTGACTTCTTGGTTGTGAATTCAATCATGTGACTTGATGTTTGCTTCTAATTTCTATCTAGTGAATGTGATTTTGTTTCAATTGAATGTTTGACACTAGCTTATTTCTTATTGGCGATTTGAATTAGCTTTAGATCAATCAAGTTATCTAAATCTCAAAATCAGTAATTGCTTTGTAAATTTGAATAAGTAACAAATACTAAGCTGATTTCTATTGAATGAATCAAGTGTGAATCATATTCACACACTTTACACTCTCGAGCTTATGAGGAGTATCAAGTGTTGTTGGGAATATTCACTTCAAGCTTAATGCAACCTTTTGATATCCATTTAAGAGCTTGTTTAGATTCAAATTAAAAGGTTAAGTTATTTTCAAAGAGATTATTTTGAATTTGACAAATTGATGAATGAGAAGTGTTAGAGCTTGTTAACACTTTCAAGTACCAACCTAGATAAAATTGAGTAATTATCATGTCATCTTTGAATCACATTGCTTAGTTGTCATACATGGAGTTGGAGTCATTTATAAAATCTGAATCTATTTCAATTAGTTAATATTTACTTGTTTCTTTAATCATTTCCTTCAATTATTACATACAAAACCCCCTTTTTACTTTTGGTGACGAAAATACCTTACACAAAAGGTATAAACTTTATCCCTGTGCCTTTGTGGATCAACCCTGCGTATCCTATACAATCTTTTAATGCAATACAAAAGTGTTATTTTAGAGTATATTATACCCTTAATATTTGTTGAGTTTGACACAACTAATAATATATCTCACATACGATATGCTAATTAATTTTTTACTAATTAGTTATTGTTTCCCGACACCTCATGAAAACTACTAATATCGTTTTACCATAAATTATCACCTGACAAATCTATCAAGACTAAACAATATTTCACCGCTACCATAACAACCCATTTGGGAATCCTCCGTCAAAGGTTACATTACGTTCAGTTTCCATTCCATATATCAACTATCACCTAAACTTATTTCATCAAACTATAGTATACTATCACCTTAATGATACATAATATAACAGTATCATAATATATTAAATTCTCATACTGTGTAACAACACACATCAATAAATATCTGGTGTTAGAGTAGAGTTACTCATCTGGTTAATTAGCAGATTAATTCCAACTTTGTTCTCTGATCTCCGCTGCATATCAGTTTCTCACATACCAACACCGAATCAATAATTTAACAAGTTCCTCAGAACCTATAACCATGTACTACGAGCTAAAAACTATGATCATATCACCAAACTAATTAAACTTCATAATATAAATGCTAATAGCTTAACGTGTAAGCCGTTAAATAAATCGTACACATTCGATAATTCTTGTAATTTGGGGTTTATAACCCTCCTGTGTAGACTATGTATTTGACCATAAGATTCATCTATTAATCTGACCATAAGCTTTGTAATAGCACCATATAACGACTTCATGTAACACATAATCGGGTCTAACAACCCTCTATGGAATATTACATAATCGTAATTATCTAACAAGGAGATACAATATACCTTAGCTATTCTCGTAACTCGGCATGTGTGTCTCTGTACACTCATAAAATTCTCTAGAGCTCCTCTTAATCAGTTATGCAAGAACTCCCAAACGACACACAAAAGAGCTATTTATACTCATAAGTCTAGCCAGAATTCACGATGCTACATGCTTACGGTCGGGCCGCAAAGTAAGCCATGTGTCCTCTTTAATTGCCATGTGTCTCAACATTCAACGCATGTACAAGACCTCACACCTCACATATGTCGCGTTGCAAATGTACTTTGCAAACAATCATAAATTCTTCATACAAACTCCGTTCTTGACAAACTTTATATCCACGAAATCGTCTTCATATGAACTACAACTTTATTCAACTATATTTTGCTACACAAAAATACACATGTAACCTGCCAAAAATTAGAGTAAAATTTTCATTTTTTTTTCAAAACCAATCCAAAGACCATAATTGTTTACAAAACATTGTTCCAAAAGTAATAATCATAATTAGAGTATCCCAAAGTCCAATATCAAAAAATCAGAAGGATATGCATGATCACACCTTTGATTTCCCCCAATAACAACATGCATACATGAGCTTTTAGCCTGACTGGACTGCCTCTCAGTGCCGACAACCTATCTGGACTGCTATTAGAGCCTTCAACATGACTAGACCGCCTCATTGGGCCTACAGTCTATCTAGACTACTCTCTAGGCCTTCGGCCTAACTGACCACCTCGCTGGACCTTTAGTCTCTCCTGACCACCCTAGGTGTTTTAGCCTTATTGTCACACCCACGGACAAGGCAAAACATGCCGGGCTGTGCGACTAAGTTCATGGATCACATATAAACTGAGTATATAACACAAGTACAACGATAAACAAAACAACATTTGTAGTCCATTATTAAGTTTGAATACAGGGTTCTTATAGATAATAATAGAACAATAGTTTTCCTTAAACAGGTAGGCATATAACAAAACTAGATAGCTAGGTCATTTGTAATCCACGACTAATCTTCTATCTAAAATTTTTGAGGGTCAACACAAAGGTTGGTGAGAGTCACAAGTTTTCTGTAATAAGGATACTTTGAATATGATTCAAAAAGTATTGCCTTTGTTTAAAGTAAATTGTGTTTGAAAATGTTTTATAAAGATAGAAATCTAAATTGTGGTTTCTAGATAATGAAATCTAGTTAAAGTTTATAGTGAAAAAGTTGTATGGATAACGGAGAAACGGACATACGGATAAAGTTAGCTGCCAAAGTTGTACTTAACAACCACAAATAAGGATAAACAGATGGAAGACAAGTATAATTGATAAGCGTAAGCATAAAAGTGTACGATACTTGTTTAAAAGATTGATAAAACTTAGGGTAGTGTACACAAGCACATATATGAACCTAAGATACAAGTTCTATAACTTGTATAAATATATAAACCTATATATTTTTGTGTATGTATGAGGTATATTGAAACTACCAAGTTGATAACCGTCTATACGGTCATAACACATTTGTAGTCGAAAAGTATATGTTATTTTTATTAGTTGTATCACTTTAACGACATAAAATATATTGATATTGAGGTTTAGAACTAGCTTGTTTACTTATAAAAAAACTATCTTGTTTAGTTATAACATGTAAAAGTGGGGCCGTAACACTCACCTTAACGTATGATTGACGGGTATGTGATGTGAGAAAAGCTGAGATGTGTTGCGTTGATAACAAACCGTCGAGATTATTTAGTTTCCTAGAAATATTAACATAAATTAATATGTGAAGGGTTGTTTGTTAACTTAACCAAAGTCCAGGGTCCATTTGTTAATTTAAATAAGTCAAATGGATTAAGCTGTTAATAATTTCCAAATAAGGGACTAAAATTGTGTATTTAATTTATACGTTTAATCTTTGGATTTATTTTGCAAATAAATCCCAAGAGAGGGAATTAATATAAATAAACAAAATACAAGTTTAATGTTTGGGACTTGTTTTAAAAGGATTTCTAGGAGAGGGTGGGTTTTGAACATTTTAATATGAGGTTTTAAGGTTTAGGACTAAGTTTGTAAAGAATTTGGATCAATGGGTTAAATGATTTATTTGGTAATGCAAGTTTGAAAAGAAAGAAAAAAAAACGTCTCATGACAGGATGTTTTACCCTCCTGTTTCCTTCCTCGATGCAACATGAATACACGAAAATAAAATGGTATTGTGGCCTTATACAATTAACAATAACTTATGAGTCCAACATGAAAAGTGTAGAGGGGGTGGTGGTGGAGACTTACAATCGAAGGGGGTGGTTAATGGCTGTGGTATGCGGTGGCAGGAGATCTCCAAAGTTGCCGACAGAAAAGGTTTTCTGAGGATTCCTACTCCTTTCTTCTTGCTGTTTTGAGCTACAACTTGAAGAGGGTTAGTGCAAGGCTGATGGTTATGATTCAAGGGTGTTATAAGGGTGGAGTAAGGTGATTTTGAGGTGGTGGAGTGAGGGCTTGTGGTGGCGTTTTCCAAATTAAGAAAAAAATAGAGAGAGATATGGAGGGAAAGATTGGAGAGATGGGAATGTGAGTGAGTTGATGAGGTTCTATGCCTCCCTATTTATAATAGATAAGGGTCAAGGATGCATCATACTCAATCAAGTAATCAACACATCACCTAGCCATTCCTTGTACAATTAGAGGTGGAGTGTTGGGTAAAGTATGAAGGGAAGTAGGCTAGTCATGTGGGCAAGGACATGGGGGGAAGAAATGGCTGAAAATTTTCTCCTTCAAATACTAGTGGGTCCCAGATAGTGCACACCCTCATTAAATTCGTAAAACCTATGTTATTTTGGTGTATCGGGAACCAAAAGTCGAGAAATTGTTACGAAAGTACCGTTAGATACAGTTCAATTCAAGGATTCCGGAACATCATATGGATTAAGTTTTGGAGTTACGGATATCCGGGAAATTGCGTTTGAAGTTTTGTGGTTAAACGGCTAGCGGTGTCCGTTTTTGTGACTTTTGTAAATATTTTTGCTAAAAATATTTCGAGTATGAAATTAAATAATAGAATCTAGTCTGATTCTGAAAACGTTCTCGAAAATCCGTCGGCAATGCGTAGGTGTCTCAACGGATCGATTCGGTTTTACACGATTAAAGAAAAATAGTGTTTTACTGTCTATTTTCTTAAAACTGTCGTATCTTTTGCATACGAACTCTGTTTTGGATGTTTTTATATTTTCAAAAACAAGGGAACATGTACTATGATTCTAGAATACTTTATTCGCTCAGAAATGCTTATTATGAATATCAGTTTTCAGACGTATTACTAAGGTTACAGTTTGCGTGATTGGATTTGTTTGACCTTTTATACATTTAGAAGTATGATCTCATTTGGTATCGTATAATAATTGAAATGAACTTATTTATTTTACTTAAGATACACTAAAACTCAGTAAGTCAGATTTTAACGAGATCCGCGATCAATTAGCCGTCAATAATATTAGGCTTAAATTCCGAGATGTCACATTACCTCCCCATTAAAGGCAATTTCTTGCCGAAATTGAGTTCATACCGATAGTACAAGGGGTTTCGATGAATCGTAATGTATTTTTGTGGTACTTAATCCATGCCTGGTCCTTCTATAATCGCGTTGTGCATATATGGCGTATATAATTAAGATTGAATAGATGATCGAATACGTTATTCTACCTTAAGCCCACAACCAAAAAAGGAACAGGAAGTAAAGTGGATTCACAAATCCAAAGTTAACATAATCTTAATTATATACAACCCTAACGTATACACTTAAAAAGTATATAGTACCAACAAGGGTCCTTAGTTTATACATGGATGGCGTGATTATTCAGGGTGAGAAGACAATTGGTGAGTATCTCTAAAGTGCTTTTCTTTATTTGGCTGCTTGCATCTCTACTGTGTATGTTTCATTAAGTTTGTGGAATTTATGTTTTGTCGTGTTTCGAAACGTATGGTTGATAAAGTTTTATCGACACTAGTATCTATTAATAATGAATCCTAATCATTGTTGATAATAAACATACCAATAATCACAGGTGGTTCCTGGAGAGCATTTCCAATAGTGCTCATAAGTGTTATACCATTGCCACCCAGTTCTTTAGTTTCGGAAAGTGCTTCCTACAATGTCCTGGTTGATTGCATTCAAAACGGTTACGGCTTCCTCCTGCCGTAGTGGTTGGGGTTTTTCTGTAGTACCTCGAGATGTGACCTCTCATGTGACACTTGTTGTAGATTACCTCCCTGAAATTTACAACATAGTGGAAATTGCACTCTGCACAATGAGGTAAAGTCCTAGTGTAGGACTTAGCTAGGGTGGGACTGTTGGTAATTGCGGCATAGACAGCCACAGGTTCTGGTTCAGTTTTGTGATGCTTGGAGTCCCCCTTTTATTTCCCATGAAACTTCCTCTTGGTACTTCCAGTATGGTTCTTTTCTGCTGGTTGGGCCATGGTACCCTGACAGATAGACTGCTCAGTCAACTGATAGGCCAATTGCTTAGGACTATCAAAAGTAGAGGGTCTGGATGCAGTAACAAAACCTTGAACAAGTGAAGCTAGTCCCCAAATGTATCTCTCTGTCTTCTTATCTTCCGAGGGTACCATTCCTGGGAAAAGGTTAGCAACATTATTGAATCGGGAGGTGTAGGTAGCTATCTCATATCCTTGCATGGTCAGATTCGAAAGTTCTTGTTCTAGAGCTTAGATTTCCTGTCGGGGGCAGTATTCTATGATCATCATCTGTTTCAATGGTTCCCAACCATGACATAAGCTTCAACGATTCCCATGGACTTTTCATGCTTATTCCACCACGTTAAAGCAGAGTCCATCAATGTGCAGGTAGCGTACTTAACTCGACAGTCATCGACATAAGAATTGATATGAAAAACTGCCTCAGTGTTTTCTATCTAATAGGATAGTCCAACAGCTCCTTCGATTTCGTAGAAGGATCGAGGTTTGCAGCCCATGAACCCCTTGTAGAAGCAGTGTCTGGGTTTTTCTGGTTAGTTATTGGAGTACTACTTCCATTATTCCCTGTGTTTCCATTTCAGGCTTCCTCGTATGTTGCCAAGGCTATAGCAATTCCTTGTGCAATCATGTTTTTCAACATGGTGGGGTCCATTTGGAATGTTGGCTTCACATTAGTTGCGTCAAGATTTTCTTCATGGTTTGGAGTTACTATCGAGGTTTTAGTTACTTGTGGGGCTTTCCTCCAGTTGCCTCGGGGAGTTGGTGGTAGACGAAATCATCCTTTCGTGGGGCCATCGTCCTAATATATTCGAAACGAACACGTTAAGTTGTGTTAACACTATAAATTCCTAAACAAGTATGTATGAGCTGCATTTTATGATACTGTATTAATATAATTCGCTCATAAAATCCTACAAATTTCTAAACAATAGAGTGATCTATTCGAAAGTCCTCAAGATTTCCAACTGATAGGGATAAGGTGATTGGTTCAGAAATCATTTAGATTTCCAAATGATAAGGAAAATGTGTTTGGTTCAGAAATCCTCTAGACTTCCAAATGATAAGGAGCAGGTGATTAGTTCAGAAATCATGTAGATTTCCAAATGATAAGGAGAAAGTGATTGGTTCAGAAATCCTTTAGAGTTCCAAATGTTAAGGAGAAGGTGATTGGTTCATAAATCCTCTAGATTTCGAAATGATAGAAAGGGGACCTTAATTGCTAATGATTTTGAAATGTATAAGTGTTTTAAAATATATATATATATATATATATATATATATATATATATATATATATATATATATGGATTCTAAGGTACTAGGTTGCTGTAGCGAATTTGGAGAACATTCTTCAGTCTCTAAAACTCTCGACCGTTGTAGTCTGTCAAACTCCTTGCTCAAGGTTGGTTGTGCATTTGACCGACCATAAATAACATAGGTGCGCATTACATATTTGTTTATGGTATGAAATATGTATGATACTAACCTTAATTGAGGTGTCCGAACTAAAGGGTTGAGTTTGTAGTTTTAGTTGAGGGATGTTTAGAATTTTATTAAGTGTTCTCATCGTGGGTCAGAGTATTTATAAACTCTTATATATTATGATTGGCAGGGTTTGTAGTATTATTAAATTTTGTTTTCTACTTCAAGACTGCTATGTACAGATGAGGGCCAAATATGAAACACTATAGGTTAGGACCATTTTGGCAATTAAGCTGTTCTGAAATCCAACAAACCTATGCGGCCTTTCAAACCAAATTCCCCGTATCGTACGTAGCCAAAAAGTAGTGTAATTAATAATAATACTTTTATTAGGAGCTTTTTGCTATAATTGTATTTCATCTTTCGAGGATACGAGTTATCTATTGCCAATCTAGCTCTAATACCATTCTGTCACACCCCTGACCGAGGAGGAACATGCTGAGTTGTGCGACTAAGTTCACAGATCACAGATAAACTGAATATATAACACAAGTACAACGATAAACAAAACAACATTTGTATTCCATTATTAAGTTTGAATGTAAGGTTCTTACAGATAATAATAATACAATAGTTGCCTTAAATAGGTAGGCAGATAACAAAAAGTAGATAGCTAGGTCGTCTGTAATCCACAACTAATCTTCTGTCTCAAAGCTTGTCTAAAAATATTTTGAGAATACATGTAAGTTTGAGGGTCAACACAAAGGTTGGTGGGAGTCACAAGTTTTTTTTTGTAATAATGATACTTTTAATATGATTCAAAAAGTATTTCCTTTGTTGTAAGTAAAATTGTGTTTGGAAATTTTTGATAAAGATAGAAATCTAAACTGTGGTTTCTAGATAATGAAATCTAGTTAAAGTTTATAGTGACAAAGTTGTACGGATAACGGATAAACGGAAATACGGATACACGAATAAACTTATCTACCAAGGTTGTACTTAACAATCGCATATACGTATAAACGGATGGAAGACAAGTATAATTGATAAGCATAAGCGTAAAAGTGTATGATACTTGTTTAAACAGTTGAAAAAACTTAGGGCAGTTTACACAAGCACATATATGAGCCTAAGATACAAGTTCTATAACTTGTATAAATATATAAACCTATATATTTTTGTCTATATATGAGGTATATTGAAACTACCAAGTTGATAACCATCTATACGGTCACAACACATTTGTGGTCGAAAAGTATATGTTATTTTTATTAGTTGTATCATTTTAACGACATAACATATATTGATATTGAGGTTTAAAATTAGCTTGTTTACTTATAACATATAAACGTTTAAAAAAATATTTTACAAACTAGTAATGTGTTTACTCAAAATAATGATATTTCATGTGTATTTTGTATGATAAATATTACTTAGTACACATACTACCATGTACAGACGAGGGCTAGACATGAAACACCGGAGGGCAAGAACATTTTAGCAATTAAGACGTTTTGAAATCCAACAACCTTATGCGGCCCTTCAAATTAGATTTCCCATACCGTAAGTATTAGAGTAGTAAATAATATTTTTATGTGATTTATATCGCATAAAAATGATGATTTTGTTTGTATAAACAAAACATTTAGACACATGCACATATATAATATAGTACAAGAGTACATGATTCCCCCCCCCCCTTGAAAATATGTAAAATTGGGGCCGTAATACTCACCTTAACGTATGATTGATGAGTATGTGATGTGAGAAAAGCCGAGATGTGTTGCTTTCATAACGAACCGTTGAGATTTATTTAGTTTCCTGGAATTATTAACATAAATTAATGTGTGAAGGGTTGTTTTGTAACTTAACCAAAGTCCAGGGTCCATTAGTAATTAAAATAACTCAAATGGATTAAGTTAGTTAATAATTTACAAATAAGGGACTAAAATTATTTATTTAATTTATAACTTGAATCTTTGGATTTATTTTGCAAATAAATCTCAAGAGAGGGGATTAATATAAATAAACAAAATATAAGTTTAAGGTTTGAGACTTGTTTTAAAAGGATTTATAGGAGAGGGTGGGTTTTGAACATTTTAATATAAAGTTTTAAGGTTTAGGGCAAAGTTTGCAAAGAATTTGGAACAAGGGGTTAAATGATTTATTTGGTAATGCAAGTTTGAAAAGAAAGAAAAAAAAACGTCTCATGACAAGATGTTTTACCCTCCTGTTTCCTTCCTCGATGCAACATGAATACACGTAAAGAAAATAACTTATGAGTCCAACATGAAAAGTGTAGAGGGGGTGGTGGTGGAGACTTACAATCGAAGGGGGTGGCTGATGGCTGTGGTATGCGGCGGCAGGAGATCTCCAAAGTTGCTGGAAGAAAAGGTTTTTCGAGGATTCCTACTCCTTTCTTCTTGCTATTTTGAGCTAGAACTTGAAGAGGGTTAGTGCAAGGCTGATGGTTATGATTCAAGGGTGTTATAAGGGTGGAGTAAGGTGAGTTTGGGGTGGTGGAGTGAGGGCTTGTGGTGGCATTTTCCAAATTAAGAAAAAAAAATAGAGAGAGACATGGAGGGAGAGATTGGAGAGATGGGAATGTGAGTGAGTTGATGAGGTTCTATGCCTCCCTATTTTTAATAGAAAAGGGTCAAGGATGCATCATACTCAATCAAGTAATCAACATATCACCTAGCCATTTCTTGTACAATTAGAAGTGGAGTGTTGGGTAAAGTATGAAGGGAAGTAGGCTAGTCACGTGGGCAAGGACATAAGGGGAAGAAATGGCTGAAAAATTGATCCTTCAAATACTAGTGAGTCCCACATAGTGCACACCGTCACTAAATGCCTAAAAACTAGGTTATTTTGGTGTCGGGAACCGAAAGTCGATAAATTTTTACAAAAGTACTGTTAGATACAGTCTAATTCAAGGATTCTGGAACACTAAACAGATTAAGTTTTGGAGTTACGAAACTCTGGGAAATTATGTTTGAAGTTTTGTGTTTAAACGGCTCGTGGTGTCCGTTTTTGTGACATTTGTAAATATTTTTGCTAAAAATATTTCAGATATGGAATTAAATAATAGACTCTATTCTAATTCCAAAAACATTCTTGAAAATCCTGTCCGCAATGCATAGGTGTCTCAATGGATCAATGCGGTTTTACACGATTAAAGAAAAACGGTGTTTTACTGTTTGTTTTCTTAAAACTATCTTATCTTTTGCATACAAACTCCGTTCTGGACGTTCCTTATATTTTTGGAAACAGGGGAACTTGTACTATAATTCTAGAATAATTGCTGCGCTCAAAACAACTTATTATAAATTTTCCGTTTTCAGACGTACTACTAAGGATACAGTTTACGCTATTTGATTCATTTGAGATTTTATACATTTGGAAGTATGATATCATCTGGTATCATATAATAATTGAAATGAACTTATTTATTTTACTTAAGATGCACTAAAACTCGATAAGTCATATTATCATGAGATTTGCGGTGAATTGGCCATCTATAATATTAGCCCTAAATTTCGGGATGTTACACTTCAGCACAAAGTTGGACCCCCTCAATCCAGCTAACCATAACATGTCGACATATACTATAACAATTAATAACCAGCAACACAAATAATCATAAAGATATACCAGTCTAACACATACTCAGTGACTCAAGTAATCATATAGATCTACCAGTCTAGCATACAACCAGCATAACATCATCCCATATCCCAAGATATATAATCCGGTGGGTCTTCATTTGTGCCTTCGACCCACAAGTATAGTGAGGAAAACTTACCTGACAGACTGACGTAATAGTTGAACAACACATTGCTCTGAATACGAACTCTACCGATAACCTTCACAATAAATAGTAACCAACTCTCAGGCCACATCTCAAAATACCCAAAATACCCCTAGGTCAAAATTAGTCAAAATCCTGGTCAAAGTCAAAAGTCAAGGGGGTCAACCGAGTCAACTTAGCTGAGTACGCCCAATGTACTCAACTTGTACATGCGATGTAATACACATTTGACCAGATTGTGGGCAGTTGACCACGTACCACAATGTAGTATTAGGTACGCTCAAATGTATGTGTCTATTATCTTTCCTTTCTATTAAGTGCTTAATCCGTTTAGAATATAGGTCCAAAACCCAGATCTAGTCCTCAAATGATGTTCTTAATCATAAAGTTTCCAACTTTATGATCTTGAATGGCTATAAAGTGCCCAATACCAAAAACCATAACTTCTTAACTCATTAAGACCCATAGCCCATGCATGGAAGGAAACTAAGGACCAACAATACATTTCTATGACTCTAAACACTCCAAAACGTCTGAAAGGACAACTCATATGATTTAGAGTAAACCATACTCATAAATACCAAGCTTATGGGACCAAAATGAGCACATATCCATGGCTAACAAGATCTAAGCAACACTTCAACAAGATCAGAGCTTTTTACCTCCAAGTGGTGAAAAATGATGATGTGCTTCTGGAACTAGGTTGTCTTTGAGCTCCTGATATGGGCATATTTAGTTATAAAATTCATGCATTATCTTAATACTTTATGTTGTTTTTGTCTCAAATATTGAACAAAAGGTACTTAATTAGTTTAAAATCTCATTTCAGCAACAAAGACATGCTCGGAAGGAAAAGGAAGTGGAATTGGCGATTCGAAGCTTCGATCTTGGATTTTTAAGAAAGAAAGAGGTTGTTGGACTGCTTGACCACTCGTCAGTGTTTTGGCCATATCTCATGACTCATAACTCCAATTGACGAGATTCAAAATGTTATGAAAACCAAACACAATTTCAGACGACTTTCATGTTTGTAGAAAATGTTGATTCCAAACGAACTCGATGATTTTGGTTCCTCCAACTTGACGAGTTTCTTAGAAGATTCCCGACAAAATAGTGCCTTGTCGTACACGCGTTTTAAGTAAAAAAACTCCCCTAACCCTAAATACTCAAAATCTTCATAAACACTCGCCCACTTTTTCCGAACAATTCTCATTTTATGCATCGCTCTGAATCAATCCGCAAAAAACTTTATTAACCTCAAGGAATATTTGGTTAAACCCCAAGCACATATACGGAAAATAACCTAGAAAAGAAAATTACAATAAAAATAAAAATACAACTCTCTCTTTGAATCTTCGATACTTTGTGGCTTTTAATTTCTTCATGATATTTTTTCGTTCTTCATAGCTTGTAGATACTTTCAAACATTTCATCACTCTTTTTTTCAATTTTATTTTTCAACTACACTTTTTTTCACTTAGACTAAAAACCTAGAAAACATATGCTTACATAAGGGGATTTAACTTCATCCTTTATTGATTAAATGCATTAGTCTCATGTGCATTGACTTAAACATGTCGCGTCCCTTAAACTAAGCAAGGTTGTGTTTTTGTTCCATGATTTCACTAGAATAAAATGGACCACAAATGCACTATAACGTATATAGGCTTAACTAAATATTTAGGTTCTCAAAGAATCATCAAACACAATACTAACATGGAATCATAATTTCTTTACCAAAATTTTCTGATTTAATCCTAGCAATTTTTATGCATTTTTTCAAAAAACATTAAGCCTAGGATTCTAATTTAACTAATGTAACCAACCCCCTACCCCACACTTAGTTCATGCAATGTCCCCCATTGCTTGTTGTGCATGATAAAGAACATAAAAATAAAGAGAGAATTGGAACAGAGTCCCCGGGGATAGTAATTGCGAGGTTGATATTCTTCTTTTTAAGCTTCATCTTTAGTTGACTTTGGCATGGGAACAATTCATCCATGCCTTGGGTGTCAAACGTCTCGTGTGGTTAACAACTCTAAATATACTGGAAAAAACTTCTTGGAAAAATTCAAAAATATACTTCAAAAATAGAGCTAATGCCCGCCTTGAATGGAATCAAATCGAAAACTTAAAAGAAAATTGACCAAGCAACTCGCCGAGTTGTAAGTGGAAACTCGTCGAGTTTGATCGTGACTCGGGCAGAAAATCTTAAATTTCTTCTGGAACTCATCGAGTTCAGATGTGCACTCGACGAGTTTAAGGTGCTGAACATGAATTTTCTTCTTTATGCTTCATTTCTGATTTTGTGGTCAAAGAAGGTATTAAGGTAATACACCTCATATTTTTCAGTGACGAGACTCCTTTTTAACCATTATATACACCGAACTCAAAGTATCAGCACCAAAGATGATTCCACTTCCTTATTCCTCCTTCAACATCACCAAAATACACACTCAAGGTCAAAAATGATCACACAAGAGATTAGGGTTGGCTAGGGTCGAAAATGGGGATGGAGGTTGATGAATGAAGGGGGTCTTAGGAGTTAAGGATGTTTAAATATGGTCTAAACCCTAATAAATTAAGGTTTGAGTCTTCTTCACAAACATCCAACGTACATAGAGTATGCCCTACGTACACATGTAACCCGCATTTTTCTCAATTAAGCGCCAAGGGACCATTTTTGCAAACAATTAACATAATAAGGGTCAAATGAAAAATTGCCTAAATAATGGAATGTAACAACACAAGCTAAAACAAACTCCGTGCTTTAGTTCTCCTACTTTTCTTATAACAAGTTATATACGTTTTATGAAAAATGAGTACTACACCAAAGGACTCATTCATATTTCTATCTAATATGCAACAACTTTTGAACTACTAATCTTCATTGATGTTAAAGTACGTCAAAGAATCAAAGCCTCTAAAATAACTAAGTGCAATTCTAATAGTTGCGGATGATGTTGAAGTTAAGGACTTTATGGAAAAAGAAGATGTTGCTTCCAAAAGGAAAACAGTCACTACTGTTTTTACTATATTAAAGAAAGCAAAGACTGCTCCTTCCAATTCCCCAAGGATGAAATCAAGCATAATTGTTGAACGTGCCCGTGCTTCCGCAACCCTCCGTGCCATAAAAAAGTGAGATATTCTAATTCTAAAATAAAAAGTCAAGGATCTTCTGGAGTCCTAAAAAACTGGCAATGCTATTAGACTTAAATCTGAATGAGTGTTCTAGTTAGAACTGGTCATAATGAAACTGAGCTCCATGGAGGGTCAGTTTCTAGTCCCATCTTTCATGATATGGAAAGCCATATTGGCGGCGAGAGGAATGAAACACGAGGGTAGAGTGATATGATTTTGGGGACTAATGAAGGTAAGGTGAGTGACTCTTATGAGGAAGAAATGTTCATTGGTCATATTTTGAATTTATTCAGAGTCTGAACCTAAAGTTCGAAGACATCTTCAAACATGAGCAAAAATTTAATAACATTATTAAGAAACTCTTCGATTGCTCAAGCATACTCATGGTGAAGTACCATAGCGGGTTCTATGTGATAATGCTAGCTGAAAAGAAGCGATTGAATAAACCACAAGGCAATGCATTGATGAAAGCTCTTAAAAAGACTTAAATTGCTATAGTTTCTTATAAAAAATGGATGAATGGAAAGATACATTTGTTTAAGGAATGATTTATCGAAAGAATGAAGAAGCAAAAGCAAAAGATAAAGTGAATCTTAAAGCAACCAAGATAAGGAGAGAAAAAGAAGAAGAGGATGAATAGATAAATAATGAAGAAGAAGAAAAAACCAAGGAGGATGAAATGGCAAAGGATACAAAAATCAACAAGCTATGGATTGAGAAAGAGGAAAAGCATCGAATGGCTGCTAAGCAAGAGGAAAAATTGAAGAAACGGAAAGAGGATGAAGAATTAAAGCGGATTGTTTATGAGGAAGGAGCAAAATGATTTGAAATGAAAAGGCTTCTTATGATACGATGAAGCATGGCGATGATGACATTGAGTGTGGAATACTTATGTATAAAGGAGAAAATGAAACCTTCTCATTATCTCTAGAACACTCAATGTAATCTTCTATTTTGAGGAACTACATCTATTTGACAAGCCATTTGCTTTTGAGATCAACATCTCCAATCCGTTTCTCAAGAAGAAGAAGAAGTTTGCTTCCATTAAGCAAGTCTGAAGTGAAGAACATTATAATTCCCAAAATAGTCTTGTAACCGAATTACACACTCCTATAAATAATACAAGGTATAAGAATTAATATGGGCTGAGACTATACAAGAGAAGTGGGACATGCTAAATATAAATATAACATAAATACATATGAGGATGGTCTGCTAATACCCCCACCCTGTATTTTGATCAGGATGGGAGTTATAATGTTCATACTCGTCTTGAAATCATCAAGGATATTCGAAAGGCCTTTAGTAAGGATGTCATATTATTGAGAGGAGGATGGAACATGAAAAACTTTAACTAGTCCCCGAGCAACCTGGTCTCGCACAAAGTGAATGTCAATCTCGATGTGTTTTGTGCGCTGATGCTGAACCAAGTTTTGTGACATATAAAGTGAGATGACATTGTCACAGTATACAATGAAGGCTTTGGTGGGAGGAAACTGAAGTTTGTGAAGTACGTTACAAAGTCAACATATTTCGGCCACAACATTCACAACGCCATGATATTCTACCTCAGCATTGGATCGGGAGATAACGCCTTGCCACTTAGATGACCAGGAGATAAGATTGTCACCAAGGAGAACACAGTAGCCAGAAGACGAATGATGAAAGACAAGGCACCCACCGTAATCTGTGTCAGAGTATGCAATAAGGTCTGAGGTAGGGGACACATGGAGCTGAAGACCGTGGTATAAAGTGCCTCGAAAATTTCATAAGATGTGTTTCAACGCGTGAAGATGAGGCTCCCAAGGGTCATGCATAAACAAGAATATCTACTAAAATATGAATGCAATATCTGGCTGAGTAAACATAAGATACCGAAGGGCTTTGGCCAAGCTGTGGTATATCAAAGGTTCTGTCATTGGAGGTCCTATATCATCCGACTTATGAGTGGTTTCAACTGTAGTGCAAGTTGGATTACAGTTCATCATAGGAGCACATTGAAGGATGTCGGAGGCATACTTTTGCTAAGATAAAAAAAGACCTTGAGATGTGCGAGTGAAAGAGATACCCAGAAAGTAATTAAGATTTCTGAGGTTGGTCATGGTAAACTCGTGGCTAAGCTGAGCAATAATCAGGCATAAGAGTGAGGATGCCATAAACACTATGTTATCAATATATAGTAAGAGGTAGGCGGTCTTAGTTTCCTGATGGTAAGTGAAGAGAGATAAGTTCATTCTAATATGTTGGAAACCCATCCCAAAGTGCATGTTGAGTGAATAGCTGATACCAGGCCCACACGGCTTTTTGAGGTTGTAAAGAGAGCGATAAATGTGGCATACATAGTCTGAGTGATATGAATCTTGAAACCCAGGTGGTTGGTGCATGAATATGGTCTCCTGAAGGCAGCCATGGAGAAATGAATTCTTCACATTGAGTTGGTGGATAGGCCACTGTATAGAGATAACTAAACTAAGAACAATGTGAATGGTATCCGGTTTAATAACCAAACTGAACGTCTCATCAAAATCAACCCTTTCTTGGTGACTGTGCCTGTTTGGTACTATAAGACCATTGTAACATGAAAGAGAAGCATATGCATTAAACTTTTGTTTAAATAACCACATAGATCAGACCACATTAACTCCGAGTGGTCTAGGCATAAGAACCCATTTTCCATTTGTAACAAGTAATTGATATTCCTTGTTCATGGCTTTTTGCCAGTTTGGATCTTTCAAAGCCTGTATGTGTGACCTCAGAATGGGGGAAATGGTGGTGGAATAAAGGTTTAAGCGTTGAATGAGTTTCAAAATGATTCTCTTGGATTTGGTGGTCATTAAATAAGCTGGGGGTTCGGGTTGGTTGGTGAGGGGGTGAGGGAAGTAGTGTTAGAAAATGGAGATCGGCCTCATGGGGTGGATCTGGGTGGGGGAAGTGGGGAGGGGGATGTGGATGGTCAGAGCATGTCATGTAGAAGAGGGGAAATAACCGAATAAAAAAGGAAGTCGTAAGATAGCGGTTTGGTGGGGGTTACCGAGCCATATGGAAACACGATGACATGACAAGATTTGGTGATCTTGAGGGTGGAGAGATCAAAGAAATGGAAACCCCAATGATAAGTGGGGTAGCCAAGAAAAATGCAAGGGGTGGAACGAGGTTAGAGTTTCTGGGTAATGTGGAGGTGGGTAAAACAAAAGCATCTAAAGATACAGAGATGATTATAGGTTGGGTGGCATCTGACAAGGTGAATGTGAGGTGTGTCATTGGATATGGACATGTATGGGAGGATATTGAAAAGGTGAGACACAATATAGATAGCTTCTTCCCAAAAAGTAAGAGGAAAATGTGAGTGGAAAATAAGAGGAAGACGCCTATAATATGCAATGCCCGAACGCACACCGAAAGTTTTTTGTTTTTCAAAAGTTAGAGTTTAAATTTTTTTTGAACCTAGTTCTATTATAGCTGTTTCCAGCCTCACATTAATTTTTGTTAATTAAGCATAGTTGGCCAAACTATACTTTATTAAACTCAAATAATGTGTACTCGAATTAGTTATATATACCAGTAGTATGTTCACTATTTTAAAATGGTTTTGAATTTTTTTGGCTATAGTTGGGTTCTTCAAAGGAAAACTTGTATTCTCTCTAACCTTCGGCTATGATACCATTTTTGTCACACCCCGCTAAAGAGGAAACACGGGGCGTGGCAGTTCTAACGGCCTCATTGCAAAAGTTAAAAGACAACACCAACCATAATATTAAAAGCTTTACAATTGACAATAAGTTTAGACAACTTTTACAAGTAATTACAACGTATAAAAAGTTTCACACATGCGAATGCTCTTACAAGTGATATGTCTCTATGTGCCACTTACTCGATGATTCCTGAAAAAGCTTGTAAAACGAGCGACAAATATAAAAATAGTTGGTGAGTTCACAAGTTTACAAAAATATTGGTTTCATGAATCGTAATCAAAGTTTTGATAGAAGTTTCCACAAATAAAAGTACATTTCTAAATTGAGAAAATAATTTTGCATAAACAAAGTTTGTTGTGATCATGAGAAATAAAGTACATTGCCAAAATGAGATGCAAAGTTCATATTCTCATGGGAAATAAAGTTCGTTGCTAAAACAAGTAAGCAAGTTTCGTTCCTAAAATTAGTATACAAGTTTCGTTGCTAAAATGAGTAAACAAGTTTCATTGCTATAATGAGTAAATACGTTTGTATGTATGTAATAATCTTTGTATGCAGGTAACAATCAACAATGAGTTCACAACCAAGCCTATAACTGTTTCGCTATCAAGATCTATGCTTATCGTTCCATAGATGAACATGGTAAAATGCACTCAAGCAATTGGGCGAGTGAGGAGTTGTCAATTTCTAATAGCTTTGTTCATAATGACCATTGGCTCAAAGAGTTATGGTTGGAGTAAAGTGTAAGGGACTTAAGACGATAAGGCCTCATGTTTCAAGTTACATACAAATACATAGAAAAATATTGCAAAATATAGCAATTATGTTTGATACAATTCAATATAGATACATCAAACATAAATATTTAGGGCATGCTTTTCCACCCCAAAATATTTAAAAACCAAAAATAGGGGAGGCGTGAATACTCACAATGCTTTGAGATAATGCAAATGGTGCCTTGAACTATGCTTCACTCGTACCATTATCGATTCCTATAACGATGTTACACACTAATGAGTCTTTAATTGAAATCTAATACTAGTATACTTACTACTACAATAGAATTATGCTAATATTGTGTTAAAATTTTAATATTGTTAAGCTACAAAAATTTTTCTTTGAAATTTAGATTTCTAAGAATCAATTTGTTGTATAACAACTTCAAGTGGAAATTCTCATTATTGAAATGTTAAAATTTAACATTTTAGGAGGTGTTCCAATGATTAAATATTCAAAAACTAAATCAATTTAGTTCTAAAACTTCCCAATCTTTGTATTTCAGTTTCAAATGAAGTCAAAGATCTTAATATGAATTTTATGGAATTTTTGATTTGTCTAACTATTTTCACCATTTTAATTCCTTGAATAATCACAAAATCATGGAAAAATAAAAAATGATCATGAAAAATTCTTAGAATTTTTATGTAACTGTTTTACAGTGTACAGAATCTGCGAAAACTATTGAAAGTCATTTTTGAATAGTAAATCTCTATTCTTAGAATTTAAGTGTATTTAATACTAAGAAAATCAAAATAAATAGTAAACAGTTAAGATAAATCTTCAAAAGTTTTATTTATGTGTATAATGAAATAAAGGATTTCATGGTAAATTTGTATGATTCTTTGGATAAGTTTAACTATTTTCCTCTTATTTAATCCTTTTAATATAGATTAAATCTCAGAAAAATAGCAAAAGGTTGTGGAAAATTCTCTAATTTTTTTTTTTGTGAAGGTTATATATTATATAGAAGATTTGACAAATAATAAATATGATTTTTATAACTCGGACCTTGATTTTTTATTTATTTATTTGTGTTTAATAATAATAAAATAAAAAATAATGGTAAATATTAATAAATATTTCTCAAGCGTCATGGAGGATGTTGGTTTATAATATAAGTCATTCATGAATTTGTCCAAAATTTATTTACTAGAGTAAGTATTTTATATGTTTTAACACTCTATTTTTTTAATCATTTTAATGTAAAAATAAAGAAAACATATTTGGAGGAAAATTTCCATAATGTATCTTCATACAATTTACTAATTGTAAAAAATCTTGTTCACATTTTGGATGTTGAAAAACATACCTAAAGGCTCAATAGATTATAGAGAAAAACTTGGTTATTGTGATTTTGGTAAAAATGTTGATGTCACTTGGAGAAGTTTTATAACATTTTCTCATTACTTTTAAGTTATGATATTTTTGAACCTCTGAGTTTATGATTCTAGGACTTCAAAATAATTTTTGAAGGATTTTTAGTGATGATTTACCATCTTTAACATGCAACACAAAACTAATATTCATAAGGAAAGTGTTGTTGAAACAACAATTTTTTAAAAATGATTAATAATTGAAATCTTAATGTTTTGTAGTGAGACCACTTGGGTTGGAAAGCTAACTCGGAATGTTATAATTCAGAAAGATAATCAGGATTTTTATAAGATATAGCAGTTCAAAGTCATGTAAATAAATTTGGCCGATTGCATGCATGATGATAGGTTAGAAAAATGAGCTTTCATCATTAATTTGTGTAAATCCTTTGAAATTATTTAAAGACATCATGACTCATGCATGTTCTCTAGTCATATTTCTAGAGGTCAAAAGAATTAAAATCATAAAATACTTACATGTATTCATGTATAAAATCTTGTTTCTCAAAAACTCTTAAATTGAGTTTGGTGTTCTTAACTTGAAAACCGATTTTTGTGATAAGATTGTGAAAATGCAACGATGTTTTTTCACATGCATAGTGCTAAAGCACATCCATGATGTTCTAAAAACCATTTTAACCAAAAGAAAACAATTTTGAAGAAGATGAAGAAGTAAAAGTCGGTTTTTGAAGTAACAGACACATGCATGGCTTAAATCATTATCATAACATAGGTTTGATAATGGATTTTCATCATTTATGACACATGAAACATGTGATGGTGAAAATCTTAGAACATTAATATATAAAAAAAGATTGTAGCCATGGTAGAGGCATAGAATAAAAAAAATCATGAGAAAACATGTTATAACTTGCATCAAAATGAAGAGGATGAAGGATAAAATGAAGTTTCTTACCTAGCTATGATTTTTAGGCTTCAATAGCATTTAAAATCTTCACAAATTTCGTGGGTTGATGGCTGATTCTAAGTAGCTGAGAAGATGGGGTTTTAGAGAGAAGAAAAGTTAGAAAATAGAGATTCTATCTCTCTAGATTGCTCATCTCTCTCGTCAACTCTTTGGGGTTGTACTCTACCAAAATCATACATGAAGCTCTAGAAATGTAAATTGATTTATGATCAATGGCATGGGTAAATCTCTCCCATAGATTATTCATCTAAGTTCGGATTTGTTATGGAGAAAGATAGAGAAGTTTTTAGAGAGAAAACTAGAGAGGTAGAGTGTGGGAGATGTTCTAATGAGTGAAGTGTTTTGGGAAGATTGGTAGAAGAGAGAGGGGGCCGAAATTATGGGAGTGAGAGAGGGTTTCCTCTCTTCCATTTTTATAAAATCCCAATTTTTTATAAAAACATCAAATTTTATTATAAAATGTACACCATAACCTAGTTTACATTCATAAAACCTCGATGTTTGACTTATAAGTTAAGGGTAAATGTTAATAAATTAATTTTTATTTTCCATTTATTAGATTTTCCTAAATTTAATTATATTAAATTGATATTATATGGTTCATAACGAATTTTATGGAGTTTTAGGTGTTAAAGCTTATAAATTTGAATTTTTAGGGCTTTTTAGGGTTTTGAGATTTAATAAATCTTTAGATATCAAACTAAATTGAATCTTTGAGACTTCAAATTATTTTTGGGTTTCCTAAATCTTATTCAAGTTAGAAATAATGTTTGTAATTTATTTTTATCGGTTTATTGGCATTTCTATGTAGTGATTTGAAGATTCAAGTGAAATTAAGGAATCAAGTATACTAGTCCTAGTTTCAGCTTTAACTTAAGTTCTTATGAGACTCTAAACTAATTTCTACTTCTAGGTAAAGTGCATGATGTGTCTACATGAATGTACAAAGATGCTCGAGTCAATTATTGACCCGAATTTCGATAGTTGTTACTATTAAAAAGCAGTTGTAGAATTCACATATCAATTTGAAATCTATGTAGACTATCATTCGATTCTACTTGTTTCCCAGTTTCTAGTAGGTTATAACTTAGCTTCTACTTACTAAGTCTAGTATGTGCCGTGCATATACGTGCAACTAAGTTTATTCAAATCTAGAACTGTCTTGAATTTTCAGGTTGTTACACTAATTGCCAAAAGGAACCAAAGTCTTCAAAGGTTGTAACGTTTTCCCTTTCTATGGTTGTTTTAATCTTTCCTAGCTTTGAAATATGATCTTTGGTGGGTTAAATTGATTTTAGATTATTGAAATTATAAAATGCTTATGTTGCTAATTACGTCGAATTTGTCACTATAATTAGACTATTTTTGAATAAAAACCCAACAATTGGTATCCAAACCATTTTTACAAGCTTGGTTACATTATTTAAAAATTTGTTATGATCTTTGTTTTTGAAAAGCAGGGATGATTTTCTTTTTGTAAGAAATCCATACATATTTTCTATGACGACTTTATAATGTTTGTATGTAAATTTTATGATTAGACCGGAAGGGTTTCAAATGGACTTGGGAACCCGAAGATGAGATGGGGGAGCATTATACTGTGTTATTTGCAGCAGTGGATTTCGAGGACAAAATATGATTTAAGTGGGGGAGGGGGGGGGGGAGAGATATAAGACCCATTTCCTAGTATGTTTTTTTTTTTAATTTAATATCATTAATTTAGTTTTGGGATTTCATCTAGGCCACGACTTGGTGATGTAATGACCACGACGTGGCTTCCCGGTTCAGGAAAAACGCATTCGTGAACTTCCATGATGTGGCACGGTCTTGGCTGCAACATGGCGACAGCTATAGTTCAATACCCTAGATTTCGGGATTGTTCCTTTTTTAAAGGTCCTAACTATTAGGGTTGCCTAATTCGACAACCTCAATCCTCTGAAATGATCCCCACCCAAACCCTAACCTCCTTGTGTGTGTTTTAAGCGTGTGAAGCCATTTCGTGAAGCTTGGAAGAAGGTGTGACAACCGTAAAAATGTAGGTTAGGACTCATCTAGAACCTTGTCATTTCTATGTGTGCACATAACTTCGCTTCAGATGCAACAAGTTGAGCTAGATCGCAACTTAATAGATCCCTCAGAATAAATAGTGTAACTTAGCTTGTACTAAGAAGTCACATTGATATGTGAATACTCCGACTAGGTTGTAAAGTGCCAAAGTTCAATCTCAAAACTAAACACAAAAACATGTTCAATAGATCACAACTCAAGGGTAAGTTAAATACCCTAATTTATTAATTGGAACATATGACGTGCTTAACTAACTTAAGTACTTATCAAACTCAATTTTATTAAATCATGATTTGATTTAATTACAAGTTGGAAATAGTAACCAAATATCATAATTTGAATTATGAGCCAAAAGTATAATTCAAGGATTGTCTAATCCTACATTCATATGTTATGAACCATTATTTCATTTATTTGAAATATAAAAATTTTATTTTATAAAAATCAAATCATAAGTTATCATTTTGATAACTTAATTCAAGATAATACGAGTTTAACAAACTTATTTCTAAAAACACAATACTTAAATAAAAACCAATAAATAAACTCTTGGAAGTTTATAAAAGCTAAAGACCATTTTATAAAAATGTAAATAGGAAATATTTAAAAATATTACAACCATCAAGAATCATCATAAAGCCTTTATTCTCTCCCCAAAATTTCGGCCATACCAACCCCTCTACACTCCTCTCTCTCTCTCTCTCTCTCTCTCTCTCTCTCTCTCTCTCTCTCTCTCCTCCCTCACTCATTATTGCTCCTTTATGCAAAATCATGAGGTCAGTTTTTGCATGTCAATGTGAGAGAGAAAAACCGATCTTAGATACATATTCCGTGGGAGAGATTTCTCCAGTTCATTGTTCATATGTTTACTCACATTTCTAGAGTTTTATGGCCAATTTGGGTGGCACATATCCCGAAAGAGATGGCGAGAGAGCTGGTTTATCCAGAGAGATAAAAATTCACCTTCTCTCTTTCTTTTCTCCAAAAACACTATCTACTTCAATCAACTTTTTCCACCAAAATAAGCCTTCAACAACCAAAAATAAGGAGATATTTGGGTGTTTTTGATGCCTCAAAATCGAAGTCAAGGTAAGAGACTCCAATCTCTCCATCATTCTCTTCATCTTGATGCAAGTTTTAGTTTGTTTTCTCTTCATCATTGGATTCTGCCCTTCAAAGGATAGAATCTTTCCTTTTGTCTTGATGTTTGTAGATTACCACCATCACATGTTGCATGTATTAAAAATGGTGATAATCCATGATCAAACCAATGTTAAGATCAAAGATTAACCCATGCATGCTCTTACAACTTCAAAAATCGGATTCTAGTCCTTCATCTTCTTCAAAATCGATTTTCTTATGGTTGAAATGGTTTTTAGAACATCATGGATGCCTTTTGATACCATGAATGTGTGAAAAATAAGGTTGCATGCTCTTGAACTTAGCACAAATTTCAAGTTAAGAGCATCAAGCCCATTTTCTAGAGTTCTTGAGAACTAACAGTTTGTACTTGAATGCATTTTTGTTTTTGATCATTTAAAAACAATTTTGTCTTTAGAAAGATGACTAGAACATGCATGAATCTTGATATTTAAAATATTTTAAAAGATTTTCTCAAAGTAATGATTAAAGCTCACTTTTCAAACCCACTAGCATACATGCAATCTGCCAGATTTCTTTACCTGACTTTAAACTGCCATATCTTACTCATCTCTCGTCCAAAACATAAGATATTTTTTCTTGAGAAATAGTAATTTGAGGTAACTTTCGAACCCACATGGTACCACTATAAAACATAAAGATTTCGATTTTCAACAATTTTTCTAAAACAATTGCTCCATCAACACTTTTTATGTGATCACTAGTATTTCATTCCTTGATCAAAGGCCTTAAACCCCACAATAAATATGGAGAAAACTATTTTAGGAACTTGACACATTTATCTCAACTGACTTAAAATTTCATGAACAAAATCGTTATAGAAGTTTCTACGAAAATTGTTGAACTTATAGCTACATTTTGAACTCATGCACTAGTTAGTGGTACATTTCTAAACTTGCAGGGGTTGAATATCCGCATTTAGCTCCAAAATTATTTTGAATCAAATTGTTTTATGAAAGGTCGTGTTATTAAGAGGTGTTCTGTGAAACTCCAAGTGCTTAAAAAAATCCTTATTTTTCTACAACAAAAAGAATTTAATTGCCACAAATTTAAAATAATCATTTACAAATGAGATAAAAAATTGAAAATTTGTATAACTTATGTATCCACAAAATAAGGATCCCATATAAAGTTTTATATAATTTGATCAATTTTTTGGTATTTTATTTAGATTTTTATTTGAATTAGAGCATAAATTTACAAAACTGGATCATAGGACTCAAGGGCTTGAACCAATATTTTTCCCAACTTTGGTAACATTATGAGAACCAATACAAATTAATTTGGGAATTTTTTCAACTATTTTCTATTTATTTTGAGATTTTCCTATTATTTAGACTTAAATAACAAATGGCCTTGAAGACATTCTATAAAATTTCTGGACAATAATACCCTATGTTAGAACCAGAATATAAAGTTTTACTATTTTCGGAGTTCATTTTCATGCATTTATGAATTTTTGAACACAAGGCATAGTGAATTCAATATTACCAATAATGAACCAGACAAACTTTAGGCACTTTGTGACACCACTAGTTGGATAGGCAGTTGTTAGATAATAGTTTAGTGAATTGTGTATCACTAGAAACTATTTGTTACATAGGGCACTAGTATAAATCGATCTCTAAAACACTAAACCGTGAAGCTCGAACTACAAACTCCCGCTAGTGAGTATTCACATCCCCCTTTTTACCGTTTTCATGTTTTGGGGTGGAATGCATGCTACTATTTTATGAACTATCCATATTGTTTTATGAACTTGCTAAACAATGATTTGTGAACTTGATGAACAATTTTTTGTGAAGTTGTTGAACTTTGTTTTATGAACTTATCGAGTTATGTTTTATGAACTCATTGAACTTGGAAGAATGTTGTTTAGTGAACTTGTGCTATGAACTTTACGCTATAGAATTTTGATATGAACTTTGTGATATAAACTCTATGTTATGAACCTTGTATGTTAACTCCTTGAGAACTGAACTACAATCTATTAACTCATATTTCAAGTCGACGGTCTTATGGATAACGCTATTTGGGGTAGGCGGCCCCCACTCGCCGAGAACCGCGATGAACATTTCCATGAACAGACATCATGGGAACCATGGAAATGATGGAATGGGGCAAGAATGATTGTTAGGCTTGGTTGTGGATGTAGGTCTTTGACATTTAACACTCATTTTGTGACATCCCCAAAATCAAGGCCAGAAAAGACCGATTTCGTTTATGCTTTATAAAATCAGAGTACTTCTTTTCATAAAAATGTTGCGGAATTTTTTCCCAGAAAAATACGATAAATACGCTATCAAAACATTTTCGAAGAAATGTATTTTATTCATTTTAAAACTTTTGGGATGTCATTGTCAATACAGGAACATAAGCATAAACGGAACTTACATTTATTTACACTAGTGATCTACATCTCTTTAATCTCTCAGTGTAATGTGACTTCGTATCAACACCTGTGATATAAATAAACTGAGTGGGTCAGGTTGGGAAACCTGGTGAGTACATAGGGTTTTCAACCCACAATAATATAATTATTATGTTTAAACAATCAAACAATCAGCCCAATTACCCATTCCCCATTATCTTCTTTACTCTTAAGGATTTAACCTAAGAGTCATCTATCCTGCATTCATTTATTCCAAAGTCCCTTACTTATAGGGTCATAGGACTGACACTAAATCCATAGCTGCCAATGTTCGTTCGTAAAGCACTAATTCCATAGCTACTACAATCTACTCATCGGTACTAAATCCATAGCTACCAGTGTTCATCTAATAGGTACTAAGTCCATAGCTACCAATTCCTAACAGGTACTAAATCCATAGCTACCAATTCCTAACAGGTACTAAATCCATAGCTACCAATTCCTAACAGGTACTAAATCCATAGCTACCAGCGTCTAACAGGTACTAAATCCATAGCTACCAGTTCCTAACAGGTACTAAATCCATAGCTACCAGTTCCTAACAGGTACTAAATCCATAGCTACCAGCGTCTAACAGGTACTAAGTCCATAGCTACCAGTGTTCGTCCCATAGGCACTAAGTCTATAGCTGCCAATGTATACTCTCATCATCTTATATCTCTCATCCTTCATCTACCCATATCATACCCAACATATTCGTATATATAAAATACGTATACAGTTTAAATCATTTAAAACACGTATAAAACGTTCATCCAGCATAGACAACAAGTATTCAGACAATAAGCACACATAGCACGTAGTTTATATAAAATACTTCATATCTATGTGTAAGTTGAAGGGGACCATGCACTCACCTAAAAGGTGATAACTCAGCACTCGGACAGCGCTTCGATACTCTCAAAACGATTTTCTTCGATAAAACCTAGTACCAATACCACTAGGGTTTAGTCTAATGATAACCGCGACAAATTAATTAGTCTGACTATTATTATTATTATATAAGCGTTAATAACACTCAATATAACTCATAATAATAGCCCAAATAATTATTTTAAGAACCTAATAACATTCCTATAATTATTTGAAAGCTATATTAAAAATTACGTAAGCGTAGCACACTTACAGCGAATTTTATCGAAAACCGGAACTTAATTGGAGCAACGTTTTGAAACCGAAAGGCTCTTTTTCTCGGGACTCCGGGAGCCTCGGGGCTTCCCTCGGGAGCTAATGGGTTTAACTAGGGCTTAGGGGGGGGGGTTAGATGAGCTAGAGAGAGAAACTAGTGAGAGAAAGAAGTGGATTTGGAGTGAAGAACAATGGCAGCCTCGCACATCTATTTATAGGGCCAAGCTTCGGTCATTACGCTGGGCGTACCGAGGGTACGCTGGGCGTACTCCTCGGATAAGACCACCAGCTCGGACCCAGCTGTCTTGCACTCCATCGGATGGATCAGATTGGACCAACGTGGGGCATAACCTCTTCGGATGTGAGGCGTACTGCGAAGCGACGTGTCGTAAATCCGAAGCGAAGCGTGATCAGCAAGCGACGACCCTGATTGAGCCACGTCATCACCCTCGCAACAGATTTCGCAAATTCACTTTTCGACTTCTAAAAATCATAACTTTCGCATACGAGCTCCATTTTCGACGTTCTTTATATCCACGCTAAGGTGGGAACGTACTCTATAACTTTCGTTTAGACTCGGTCGGCTAATTTTGACTCGATTTTAAATGTTATATTATTAACAGGCCGGGACAGGATTGGTCCGTTAAATCCTCATAACTTCTTCATCCGACATCCGTTTTCACCCATCTTTTTCTCGTTACACTACTCTTAACGAGATCTTCGACTCTCGTTCAGGTCATGTTGGCTAAAAACCGCTCGATCTAATATTCGAATTTCGGGCTGTACACTGCTAGTACGAAACTTCGAAAAATCATAACTTCTTCATACGAAGTCAGATTTGGGCGTTCTTTTTATCAATGTTCTTAGTTTAACATATTCTACGATTTTCGTTTAGAGCGCTAAGGGTAAATCTCGCTCTATCGTAAATTCACTATTTATGCTTCCCGATGCCGTGCTGGTTCTGACGCGAAACTTTGTCGGGTCATAACTTCTTCGTTATAACTCGGATTTTGGCGTTCTTTATATGTACGGAAACCTTGTGACATATTCTACAACTTGGTTAAGATTATTTATTCTAAATAATCTTTTGTCGAAAAGTCGTTTTCGACCCCTTATTGCCTCTAATTGACTAGCTCGGATTTGCGGGCGTTACACATTTTGAGTTGGAACTTTGTTGAACAAATCTATATTTTCTTATTTAAATGATGTACCTTTATAAACTTGTTAACTTGCCAACTATTTTATAGCTGACCCATGTTTTCGCATGCTTTTTCAGGAAATGGTAAGTGAGCCAGTTTAATACGCCACAATGATTTATGTTTATTGCTCTTGTTATGTACTAGACTATGTAGTATGGAACTAAAATGTAATATTGTTTCGAATATGATGTAAACATAAAAATGGTAAATGATTATGGTTGGTAATCCTATTTAACTTGTGTTATGAGACCTTAGCCTATCACCCATCGTGTTTCCACTTTAATGGGGTGTGACAGAAGGACTCCATCTTGTGGTTTGGGAGCTTGGTTTTAGCATGGATCTAACATCTTTATCTTATTTCTGACCTTGTAGAGGTATGAAGTCTCAACCTTGTTCATTGTATCTCTAGATCTTATGTTAGGTCATTTTATGAGCTTTTTAGTCCCAATCTTCTTGTTTTTGTAGTTTGGGTGAAATCTAGAGCATTCGAGTGCATTATCTAGCTTCTAGACCATGGTGTTCGTTAGAAAGTGGTCTTGCATGACCTAGGGCGGTGTTCATGCAATTGGTGTAACAATTAAGAGCTTAGTATTAGAGATATTGAATTATTGGAGTGTATTAATGGATAAAGTTGTAAACTTTAGCCATCAAGACTTTAAGGAGATTTTGGTATGAGCTGTGGAGCTCTTGGAGTAAAGGGATAAGAGCTTAAGGTTGGAAAGTCGGGTGGTGTTTCTACCCAGTTTCCACGACATGGTGACTGGACTGGCTGTGACATCTCCATTTTCACGGCCAGAAAAGACCGATTTTGTTTATGCTTTACAAAAATCAGAGTACCTCTTTTAATAAAAATGTTGCGAAATTTGTTCCCAATAAAACATGATAAATACGTTATCAAATCATTTCCGAAGAAAAGTATTTTTATTCATTTTAAAACATTTGGGATGTCATCATTAATACAAAAACATAAGCATAAACATAACTTACATTCATTATCACTAGTGATTTATATCTCCTTAATCTCTTAGTGTAATTATCACCTTAATCTCTCAGTGTAATGTGACTTCATATCAACACCTGTGATATAAATAAACTAAGTGGGTCAGGTTGGGAAACCTGACGAGTACATAGGGTTTTCAACCCACAATAAATAAGTTTATTAACTTTATCAAACCAAACAAACCCGATTACCCGTTGCCGTTATCCTCACTTTACGTCCCTAAAACCTCTAACACACAGGACCTAGTCTAAGGGACTTTCATCGGGATGAGAACACATGCTTCGGGGTTTCCTCAACAATTCATGACAAATAAGGCAACCATGTGGGGGATGGAGTACTGCTGGTGAGCACACAGTTCAAATAAACACCTACAGGTTGCGAGCCTGCTAGCGTTCCACTGGACTGTCTAGAATAGTCTGTGGTCATCATCTATACTCCGCTAGATAACTAGATCATCAATAACATCTATATCGAGGCCTCTCATTATTTTATTTGGTCACACAGCAACTATTACATCTACCCATGTTTTACCCAACACGTTTTGTAGATATAAAATACATATACAATTTAAATCATTTAAAACGTGTATAAAAATATTTCACCCAGCATAGACAACAAGTATTCAGACAATATGCACACATAGCATGTAATTTATATTGAATACTTGATATCTATGTGTAAGATGAAAGGGACCATGCACTCACTTGAAAAGGTGGTGAATCCTACCTTAGACAGCGCTTCGCTTCTTAAAAATAATTTCCTTCAACGAAACCTAGTATTATTACCACTAGAGTTTAGTCTATTATTCGCCGAGACTAATTAATAGTCTAGCTATTATTACTATTATATAAACATTAAACAATACTTATATAACCCATAATAATAGCCCAAGTACTTATTATAAGTTCCTAATAACTTTACTATAATTAAATAAACGATATATTAAAAATAGCGTAGGCGTAGGTCACTTACAATGAGTTTTATAGAAAACCGGACTTTGCTGGGAGCAGCGTTCCCAAGCCGAAAAGCTCTTCTTCTCAGAGCCGTCGAGCACTCCGGGGCTTCCACCTCGTGCTAGGGAGGTTCCCTAGGCTTTTCGGGGGTTTCGGTGCTAGAGAGAGGTTTTAGAGAGAGAGTAAAGAGAAGAAAGAATAGGAAAGGTGTGAAGAAAATAAGGGTGGGAGAGGTTCCATTTATAGGGTGAAAAATGGTTGAACTTGGTGCCACATGTCACCATCTAGTGACAAGACTTGGGGAGAAAGCAATGGCCAAGATTGTGCCACATCACCCATTTTCGCACAACACACTTTCAACTTCTAAAAACCGTAACTTTCACATACGACCTCCGTTTTTTACGTTCTTTATATCCTCGCTTAGGTAAAAATAAGATCTACAACTTTCATTTTGACTCCGTCAGCTAATTCTCGACCGATCTTAAATTTAACAGTACGAGGAAATTATACCGTTAAATGTCCGCGTAAAATTCATAACTTCTACATACGGACTCTGTTTTCGTCTGTATTTTTACTGTTGAGTTCCTATTAATGAGATCATCAATTCTCATTTATGTCGCATAGGCCAAAAATCGCTCGATCTAAAATTTGAGTTTCGGGCTGTGCACTGCTAAGCCAAATCTTAGAAAATTCATAGCTTCCTCATACGAAGTCAGATTTGGGCGTTCTATTTTTTTTGTATGTTCTCGGTTTAACGTATACTACAAATTTTGTTTATATTTCTAAGGCTAAATAGTCCTCCATCGTAAATTCACTATTTACGTCTCCCTGTGTCGTGTGGGTTTTGCCGTAAAAGTTCGACGGACCATAACTTCTTCGTTATAACTCGGATTTCAACGTTCTTTATATGTACGGAACCCTCGATACGTATTCTACAACTTGGTTAAGATTTATTTATTCTAAATAATATATTGTCAAAAAGTCGTTTTCGACCCCTATTATCTCTAAATTGACTAGCCATGATCTACGGACATTACATATATCTCCCCCTTAGGATGATTACATCCCGAAATAATCAACGAAACATGGCTCACATGATGACTCCATACGTTATCTCTTCATCCTAAGTAATAACCATAACTTTGATGTTTCTTTGAACGAGTATCTAACTCTAAGACATCCTGATTGCAGGCGGTGCTCGATCTTGCACTTGCTCCCTATCTCAGCTTAGACTCCAAATTATGACCTTCAAGTCACAATCTCAATCCTTACTATTGACTGCTTCTTCTTCTTAACAAACTTAAGATAAGTTATTTTATTACTACTAGGGATTGATGTTTCATATTCTAATAACTTATCATCGTATGTTCCCACGCTTAGACTCAAGTCTCTTAGAGTCTTATAGAACATACTATATATTTCTTCATGTTCTAATCACATTTTAAAAGGTAGCATTTCTAGCTACAAGCAACTATCGCGATACCTCTACTGATCGCTTTGATTATCTTTTATTTCAATCTACCAGCTTAAGTCAGATGCTACATCAACCTTGATTATCTGAACCACGTAACATACTTATCATAGTTGGACTCAATTCGATATGACCACTAGGGTCGGAATAACAATCATCCTCTTAGTCATTACCGAAATGATGGTAACGACATAGTTGAATAAAACGGTATCAATTACTAGTTTCTCGGTAACCATGTGACTTTCCTTGATCCAAGCGTGAGTCATGTGCTTCCGGTAGTATAGTCCTCTACTACCTTTCACACCTACTCATACTCATCCCAAGTATTGTCTCACAGTCCACCCAAGTCACCATACAAGAAAATCGCATAACAACTTGACACATTAGATAACAAAACGAAGGTTTCATATTATTCCTTGAAACGATTACATAGGTGTTCAAGTTCAACCTATACCATGCCTCTAATAGGCTACACCACGTGGTACTATTTACATGACTACTTGATGGATCCTCATTCCTGATCCCTTTCATTTCCATCTTCTTCGTCAAGGATCATATGGAACGCTCTTGCCTTCGGTTTCGGTGGAATGTTTGGTCTTGCCTCCTCTTTCTTCTTCGGGAAATCCTTAGCAACGTGCCCTTCTTCACGACATTCAAAACACACGCTTTTGCTGGCGGTGCACTCGTTGGCGTAATGTCCGGTCTTCCCACACTTGTAGCAAGTCACTTCCTCGCTACATTTCCCGAAGTGCTTCTTCTTGCTCTTCTTACACCATTTCACTTTGTTTCCTCCTCCGCTAAACTCCTTTGAACTAGACTTGATCTTCTTATTGGGCCTCGTAGACCCCTCAAACTTCCTCTTTTCTCCAACCTCAATCTTGTTGGCAGCTCTTCCCTTAATCGTATCCTCCACAGACTTGGCAGGCCAGATAGCTGCCTCTAGAGTAGGTGCCTGACGCACTGGCACCACGTACTCCCATGGAAGTCCCTTTGCATACCTGTCGATTTTCGTCAGCTCATCCGGAACAAGACGCAAGGCGAACTCCATCTTCTCTATGAAGTTGTTGGTGTATTCCTTTCTTCAAGGTCAAGAACTGGTTCTCTAGCTCGAGCAGGTTTTGGGCTGAGCAGTACTTGCATTTGAACTGCACCAAAAACTTTGCCCATGTCAGTTGTAGGGGCTCATTGGGGCTCAGAGTCTTCCCCAGGGTATTCCGCCAGCGCACAACACCTCCTCGGAATTGACGTACTGCAAAGGTGGTCTGTAACTTGCCTCTGCAACCACAAGTCATGAAAGCTAACTCCTTTTGATTGCCTATCGTTCAATTCAGGCTGTTCAACTGGCATTGTAGGTTCGTCCCTATTTTCATGCAACATTTGCCTCATCTCTTCCCGTTGTTCAGCCAACATAGCCCGTATCATGGCTTGTACTCCGACCATTGTAATTGACTCAGGAGCATCTGCTACAACAGGTATTTGTTCAATCACTGGTGGTTGATTCCTAGTCCCATTTTCATTCCCGGCTCCACTACGGGTTCTTGTCATTTCGATCTATATACCAAATCAGACATTCGGTGTGCAATGACGAGAATTAAGATATGAAAGATTTTATTTATGATCGACGTGTAATTCTCCCTATTTCTCCAAAAAGTTATATGTCAGTTCTAATACCGTAATTAAATGTTTAGAAATCTGAACACAAAAAGTTTCTAGATCTGGTCGGCACCAGACCATAGATCCGATCATACAATGCATATCATAAATCATTTAGCACATAAAAGCATGTTAGGCATTTTCCCTAAATTAGCTAGTGCTTGTGTCTATTCAGGTGCTTTACCTAAATTTTATTAGACACACTCCTCACAATCCTTGCTTAACATTCTATGTTTATGTATAGAAATAAATCCATATTCCTAGTTCGCTTAAACTAATGCTCTGATACCAACTGTGACATCTCCATTTTCATGGCCAGAAAAGACCGATTTTGTTTATGCTTTATAAAAATCAGAGTACCTCTTTTAATAAAAATGTTGCGGAATTTGTTCCCAGTAAAACATGATAAATACGTTATCAAAGCATTTCCGAAGAAAAGTATTTTTATTCATTTTAAAACATTTGGGATGTCATCGTCAATACAGAAACATATGCATAAACAGAACTTACATTCATTATCACTAGTGATTTATATCTCCTTAATCTCTCAGTGTAATGTGAGTTCATATCAACACCTGTGATATAAATAAACTGAGTGGGTCAGGTTGGGAAACCTGGTGAGTACATAGGGTTTTCAACCCATAATAAATAAGTTTATTAACTTTATCAAACCAAACAAACCCGATTACCCGTTCCCGTTATCCTCACTTTACGTCCCTAAAACATCTAACACAAGGGACCTAGTCTAAGGGACTTTCATTGGGGTGACAACACATGGTTCGGGGTTTCCTCAGCAATTCATGTAAAATAAGGCAACCATATGGGGGATGGAGTACTGCTGGTGAGCAAACAGTTCAAATAAACACCTACAGGTTGCGAGCCTGCTAGCGTTCCACTGGACTGTCTAGAATAGTCCGTGGTCGTCATCTATACCCTGCTAGATGACTGGATCATCAATAACATCTATATCGAGGCCTCTTATTATTTTATTTGGTCACACAACAACTATTACATCTACCCATGTTTTACCCAACACGTTTTGTAGATATAAAATACATATACAATTTAAATCATTTAAAACATGTATAAAAATATTTCACCCAACATAGACAATAAGTATTTAGACAATATGCACACATAGCACATAATTTATATTAAATACTTCATATCTATGTGTAAGATGAAAGGTACCATGCACTCACTTGAAAATGTGGCGAATCCGAACTCATACAGCGCTTCACGGTCCATGTATATGGTACACCGAAACCCAGATAAATAGTAACGCCAGATCTTGAGGGCGAACACCACTGCCCCAACTCCAGATCGTGGGTGGGATACCTCGTCTCATGAGGGTTCAGCTGCCTCGATGCGTATGCTATCACATGCCCTTTCTGGATCAGCACCGTATCCAACCCCAATATCGATGCGTCACAATACACCACAAAATCCTCCATTCCCTCCGGGAGGGCTAACACCGGGGCTTTGCATAATCTCTGGCGAAGTTTCTCGAATGAGGCCTGCTGCTCAGGACCCCAACTAAAAGCCATGCCCTTCCGGGTCAACCTGGTGAGAGGAATGGCGATCTTGGAGAAATCCTTGATAAATCTCCGATAATAGTCGGCCAACACCAGAAAACTCCTGATCGCATGGGGGATCTCGGCACCTCCCAACTCATCACAGCCTCAATCTTGGCCGGATCGACCAATATCCCATTCTGGTTGACGAGGTGTCCCACGAACTGGACCTCTTGTAACCAAAAATTGCACTTGGAGAATTTGGCGTAAAGTCTCTCCGATCTCAGAACTCTGAGGATCTCCCTCAAATGCTCCTCATGATGCTCTCTGGATCTTGAATACACCAATATGTCATTGATGAACACAATCACCGAAGGATCCAACATTAGCCTGCACACCCTATATATTCATGAGATCCATGAACGTCGTTGGTGCATTGGTGAGCCCAAAAGGCATCACCACGAACTCGTAATGCCCATAACGAGTCCTGAACACCATATTCTGTATATCCTCATCCCGCACTCTCATCTGATGATATCCAGACCTCAAATCAATCTTGGAGAACCAAGACGCTCCCTGCAATTGACCGAACAGATCATCGATCCTCGGTAAGGGGTAATGGTTCTTGACCGTCAACTTGTTCAACTCCCGGTAATCAATGCACATCCGGTGTGAACCATCCTTTCTCTTGACAAAAAGGATCGACACTCCTCACGGCGAGCTACTCGGTCGAATAAACCCCTTCCCCAGCAGGTACTAAAGCTGTGAGGATAACTCTTGCATCTCTGGCGGCGCAAGGCGATAAGGCACCTTGGCAATAGGCGCCGCTCCCGGGACTAAATCGATATGAAACTCCACCTGCCTCTCAGGAGGCACACCCGGCAACTCCTCGGGGAAAATGTCCAGGAACTGTCGCACTATTGGTACATCACCAACCGAACTCGGCCTCTCCGCGGCCACCCGTGTGTCCATTACATAGGCTACAAACCAACTACAGCCCTGCTGCAGACTCTGTCTCGCTCTAGCAGCCGAACACTATGCTGACCCAGAACGGGTACCCTCGCCGTACACCGTAAGAACTTCCCCACTAGGGTCTCGTATGGTCACCAGCTGTTGCTCGCAGTCGATAACTGCTCCAAATCTGCTTAACCAGTCCATGCCCACGATGACACAGACATCCCCCATCGCAATTGGGACTAGATTAATCGGGAAGTCAACACCAAAGATCTCGAGTACACATCCTCGAATCACATCAGTGGCATACACCACTCGCTCGTCAGCTATGGAAACTTGTAGAGGTCGACTCAACGCCTCTCGACAGATACTGATGTGTTGACTAAATGCTAAAGACACGAAAGATCGACTCGCACCCGAGTCAAATAGCATCAAAGCAGGTACCGAACTCACAAGAAAAGTACCTACGGATATCATAATATAAGCACAATATCTCAAACTCAAAATTAATAGATGAAAAAAATACATACCAGCTACAACATCGGGCGCTGCGCGGACCTCCTCTGCTGTCAACTAGAAGGCTCTCCCGCGAGCCTTTGGTGTCTCGGCCTTCACTGGCCGGGTCTCGGTAGCTTTGGCAGCAGGTGCAGATTCCTGTGCTGATCCTTGCAACAGCTGTGGGCACTCGACTTTTCGATGTCTGGTGTGGTTGCAATGAAAGCAAACTGTAAATCCCTTAGGGAAATCCCTCGCATAATGCCTCTCCTTCCCACACTTGTAACATACACCAGCTCTGCACACCCCCTCATGGCTCTTGCCGCACTTCCCACAAGTGCGGCCCTTCGGACCCCCAGATCTCGAATCAAAGGACTTTGCCCGCTTGGCTGCCGGTTGAGCCTATGTCAGTCGTCTGTCCCTCCTCTAAGACTCGGCCTCCTCCTTGGCATGTGTCTCCAGCTCAATCTCCCTCTTCCGGGCATTTTCCTGGAGCTCAGCAAATGTCCGGTATGACGAGTTTGCCACAAACTCACGAATAACCCTCCTCAGTATGCTCAAGTATCGGCTCATATGTGCCTGCTCAGAAGACACATGCTCAGGGAAAAACAACGCCCTCTCATGAAACATCCTCGTAATCACTGTCTTAGACTCAGTTCCCTGCTTGAGGGACAAGAACTCCTGGGCTAAATGTTCCCTCTCCACAGGGGAACATACTCATCTCGAAACATTGCGGTGAACCTCTCCCAGGTCACCGCGGTAAGCTCTGGAGTAGTGAGGTCCATCATCACAAACTTCTACCAGTCCTTCGCCCCAAAGCGAAGCTGGTTCAGTGCAAACTGAACCCTCAAATGCTCCGGACACGAGAAAGTGTAGAAGCATCCCTCGATATCAGAAATCTATCTCATCGCAGCAATCGGATCCTACGTCCCATCAAACTCCGGTGGCTTCATGTTGCTGAACTCCCGGTACATCAACGAGTCACCCCCCAGAGGTGTAGCAACAGCCACAACCGCAGTAGCTGCAGCAGCCGCAGCCTCAGTAACCGCTGCATATCTCTCGTCAAACATCTCAATCAAGGTGGTCTTGATAGTGTTGGATTAATGTCTAAGTCCATAACTATAATTGGTAAGACTTGACCTGACCCGGCATGGTCCATTTGAGTTGCATATCGGGACAATTGGATAGACAATATGAGGAAAAAGGATACTAGTGATTTATATTAATATATTATAAGTTATAATATATTAATATATAATCATATTATTTAATTAGTATTGAACAAGAATTAATTTATAATTAATTAAGTGATCAAAAGGAACTAATTAAATATGGACTCTAATATATATTTATGTGATGGGCCAACTTCATTTAGGTTGGGCTAAGCTTTCATGGATAGTCCATGAAGTGTTTAACCCATGGATCATATGAAATGAAATGTCATGGGTATTAGGGTTTAACCCTAATCTCCACACTATATAAATATGTCCTTGGTTGGTGAAATTGGCACTAGTGCGTGTACACAAAAGGGCAAGGTTGATTTCACTAGAGAGAACCAAAGTATCCTTATTCTCAAGGTTATTCCAAGTGTTCATGGTGTTGTGTGAACCATTTGAGGTGTCGCACTTGGGGCACTAGGCACTCAAGCTTCATGAAGACAAGTTACATAAAAAAAAGGTATGTATTCTATCTATTTTATTACCCAAGTATATGATATTTGTATGTTAGTATAGCGCAATATCTTGGAAACTTCATATTTGCATGTATAATAGAGAAAACATAGATCCAAGGTATTTAGGGTTGTATGTGCACCATAGGATGTTGTAGTATACTAAAACCTAACAGTGGTATCAGAGCCATGGGTTGTTTTCTGTTATATTCATGCAAATGTTTGATTTTCAAAGTTGAAAAAAATGAAGTTTGTCAAATTTTACGATAATTACTTGTTTTCTGAAAAACTAATTATTTGTAATTTGAATCATTTGCTATATGAGTTGAATTAGGTCAAATTTAGTAAAAGATAAAATGATATGATTATTTTATTAGTTTTAAAAGTTTGAACTAAATGTTTTAAGGAGTTACAAATTTTGTCATAAAATTTTGGATATGAAAAGGTTTTAAAATTAAAAAAAAATTGATTCAAAGTTTTATGGAGTTACAAAATTTGTTGTTAATGTTTTAAAGAATTCCATAACTTATTCTTAAGTTATGGAACATGAAGTGTTTCATCATAAAACAAGCATTTAACTCCATAAGTTATGGATTACCAAAAGTTTTATGTTTCATTGATTTATGAGTCAGTTTAAATTAATGGAAATAAAATTTGTGTTTTAGTTGTTTTCAATCCTAATTAATCTAGAGGTAGTTCATAAAATGTGTTTTTGTAACTTGTCCTCAAGTTATATGAAAAGTCACATTTATGAATCTTAAAACTCATAAAAATGCCTTAGGTTACAAAAAATGAAGAGTCTTTTCTTATAAATAGTCTTTATGGCTCCATAACTTGTCCTCAAGTTATGGATGTCCAACAGTCTCTTCATTAAACGTTTTAAATCTTTAATTAAAACTCATAAGTTATGAAAATCCAAGAGTTTTGAATTGTTTCAAAACTTGCCCTCAAGTTTTGGAATTTGAAAAGTTTTCTCTAACGAATATTTTAATTCCAAGTTAAGACCTTAGAATTTTAAAAGATAAAATTCAACCCTTATATATTATAATATTATAAGCTAATAATATTTATATATATGTATAAGAGTAAAGTCGTCTTACCATTAGTAGGCCTCATTCAAGAAGCCGATCTATAAGGGAGGTATAAGGTTACTGCCTATAAAATGCTAGTTTAATGGGTGTCCACTCTCACCCACCGCTTTCTTGACCGGTGGAGGGTCGTTAGCCGAACGGGTAGGACAAGGACTATAATTCTCCTTTCATTAAAAGTATTAATGATAAATACTAAGAAACTAAACTCTTATTAATACCCAATCTTAGTTACATAGGAAAATGTGAATTTGGTGCTAACCCATGAAATTACACTTTGCACTTTACTTAAGTCAGTTAGTGGAGCGTGTGTGGTTAACCGACACACTAGCTTGATTTAACAAGGTAGGAAAAGGGTAACTTAATGTTTATCATAGTATCGGTGGAGCGTGTGTGGTTAACCTGCACATCTATTGAGGGGTAAATATTAAGGGTACTAAGTATATTTGCATGGTTATTCACACCTTGTTTTGTGATCCTCGACATCCCAGTCACAAAACCTGAAGGGCACACTCGAGATTGAAACATGCCTTTGAAAAGTTCAATGAATTTCAAAGGAATCTAGGAGTTTCAAAAGAAATTAAAACCTAATAATACATTTCGTTTATCTTGGTGGAAATTGGTGAATCGTCATTCACCTACCTTCAAATATTTTATAACTTGGATTACGGCATCCCTCTTCCAAGTTATAAAATAGTTTGCTGGGTCCTAGCCTTAATATTTCATATTGGGTGTTATATTAAGGACTTTAGATCAACTATCTTGAATATCTCCCAAAAAGATGTCTGGTTCAGACATCTATGATGCTCCCACGTCTATTGGAACTTCACTTCCTCCACCTCCTCCAATTATTCTCCCTAACCCACAAGTTCAAGGTCACTCAAGCCCTATTGGCAAGCAAGGTCTATGTGTGTTCGCATCTTGGAGATGAAGTCACATATTGACAAGCCGGAAGAGTTGGGTGTCAAACTCTTGTGAAAGTTGGTGGTTCAATCACTTTCTAAGTCACATAGTGAATTCCTTTGGGACTACTATGAAACAAACTATAACATGACCCTTAATGATCTTATCTATTTGGTTGGTACTGTTGAATCAAAAATGATTTGGAAGGCTAGTAAAGAAAATTTGATTAGATGATCGACTTCCCAAAACTTTATGGACATTGACAATGATGACACTGGAAATCCAAAAAAAGCATTCTCTTCCCAATGGAAAGGGATCGACCATAGTTAACTCGGTTGAACAAATGGTAAAGAGAAAAGCTAAGTCTGTGATAGTCCTATGTACCATTACCAAAGGGTCCATTTGTTAGAATTGCCAAAGGAAGGGGCACTGTTTGCAAAGCTGCCAAATTTACCAAAGGATGTTAAAGACAATAAGTTTAACTCTACTTCAGGTAAAGTCCATTGTCTAACTCTGTTAAGCTCCTATTTGGAGATTCTTATTACATAATGTAATTGAGTCACATGGTGATGTTATAAGAATCAAAGAAGAGAGAGAAAGCTTAAAGGAAGCATATGTTGCTTCTGATCGCGAAGATGGACTTCGATCGCATCAGAATTTTGAAGCTGTTACTTAGGTGTTATGACACATTGCTTAGGAATATATAACAACAAGGTTTTCATATGGATTGTAAGGATAAGTTTTTCCGCAAAGTTTTTAAAATAAAAGGAAACTTTTGATTTTATTTATTTTGACGTATCCTTATAATGGCATTTGTGAAAAAAAATTGTTGTTTATATGATTCCATCGCTAATAATATAGGAAAATGGTTTTCATTCTTTCATTTGTGGTAGTGTCTAAAATTTCCAAATAAGGAAAGATTCTCATCACCCAAGTTTCAGTTGGATAGAAACTTGGAATCATGCAAGTGGTATAGTATGATGAATGAGAACTTTCAAGCATTGGAAAATTAAGACTAATTACTTGTTCACATGGATGTGTGAGTCAAGTAAAGGACTAAGGGATCGAGTACACATTCTTGTGCTCTGATCAAGCCCACCACAAATGTAACTTGAGTGACACATCTTAAAGAAGGTTTATTAACACTAGTGAAATGTAAGAGTAAAAGGTTTTCTACTCTTGTACATTTGGATTTGATAAGTTGTGATGTTTTGGATAAAACAGAGACCAACTTAGGCCAATTGTGTTAAGTATTTGTCTTGATTAGAATCCACACTATCTATTGAATATTTGGAAAGAAAGTCTTATAGGTCAAGGAGACAGTGGGAGGCTAAAAGATTCTGAAAGGGTTTCAAGAAGTAATCAAGAATAAAACCCGTATTTCATCACTAGCACACAATTAGAGGTTTATAACCTATCGTGTTGACATTTGTAACGCCTGTGTTTCTGGGCTTGTCATTAATGTTGATATAATAGTCTAGGTTAACCTTTGTAACCCGTTTTGAAATAATAGAAGTGTATTATTTGAGTATTATGTGTTTTGTGCTTAATTGCTTAATTATGTGATTTGATTAATTAAGAATAAAATAAGCGTCAAAATTTAAGTGTAAAATAAACTTGATATCTTTACATAATGTTGCCTCATATATGTATGTTAGTATGTTCCGGTCTAAGGTACGATGTCGTGCATTGCCCGATAAAGGTTTATATGTTTCTGGATTCTGATCCGATGATGGGCGGTGCCCGAGGAATGTTTTTATGCTTGATGTCTTCGTGATTCTTGCATGTGTTTGTTTTGTATGTTTTCAGATCTCAGTCCGATGCCAGACAATGCCTAAGGAATGTTAGTTTGCTTCCAGATTTCGGTCGGATGTCGGGCGGGGCCCGAGGAATGTTTATATGTTTATGTTATGTGATTATTTATGTGTTTTTGTTGATATGTTTATATGTATACCGAGCTTTTCTCGATGCCGAGCGGGGCCTGATGCCAGATTTCGGACCGATGTCAAGCGGGGCCCGATGTTGGACATTGTCCGATGCTGGGCGGGGCCCGATGAAGCGGGCAAGGCCCATGTTATGTTATTATGTGATTATATGATTATGTGTAAGGTATGTGGTAGTTTGGGGATAATCACTATGCTTTGTGCTTACCATTTTCATTTTTGGTTTTAGGTACTTCCGGTAGCAAAGGGAAGAGCTTGGGATAACTGTAGTGCACACACCGTTATGTTTAACCTGGGATGTTTTGCTCTGATATATTGATATGTGTTTTGATATTGATATATTGATTTTGATGTTTTGAGATATTATGGTTCCTGTTTTAATAAATGATTTTTAGTAACTATGGTTTATTCAATGATTTAAAAACGATTTTTTGGTCATGATTTTTGGAGTGTTATAACATAACTCATATAAAATAATTGAGTTGAACATTTAATTGCATGATTAAGAGAGTGTTGCAGAATGGAACTCGTTTTTTATTATTGAACTTTTATTAAGTTGGGAAATCTTTAGAAAAGTCCAATATTTACCGAAAAGTTACACTTCAGTCCTAAGATTTTTTTGAACGAAAAAGTCCTAAAAACCGGAAAATTTTTGCAGTTTGACCCTTTTTGACCGGTTGAAACCGATACAAAATTAATTTGGGACTATTTCGTAAACTAACCCAATATATTTAGACTTTTCTGTAAAAAAAATATTATGACTTTTCTGTAAACAAAAATATTAGGTCTTTTTTCTACAAACAAAACCCTTATTATTATTATTATTATTATTATTGTTATTATTATGATTAAAAATATAAATAAGAATACTATTTTTTGAACTTGTTATTATTAATATTGTTACTAATACATATAAATGCATTTAAATGAAAAAGTAATATTAATGACATTGTTTAAGGGTGGAAGTGGAGAGGATAGTGATGCTTTTAGTATTGAAATCATGAATGTTTGCTTGTTTATTTTGACTTTGTATATGGTCATTTCACATTTGCTATTATTGTTTTCAATTCAGAATAGTAATACTTAATAATTGAAAAGAAGTTAAATATTTGTAAAATTGTTTATAAATAGTTTAAGGTAGAAGGGTTTCTCACTTTGTATATAAAATTGTTTAAGGTAGAAGAATTACTTTCCAAATCCAACAAATCCACTACAAACATCTACATAGGTAACCCATATCAAAATTCAAAAGTATTAATTACAAAATTTTGTTTAATAAAAAGTTATAGGAATAATTCGAAAGTATTAATCAAAATCCAAAAGTATTAATCCAAAAAACATGTCATATTACTTTTTATTAAATAAGATATTGTAATTAATACTTTTGAATTTTGATATGGGCTGTCTATGTAGATGTTTGTAATGGATCTGTTGGATTTTGAAAGTAATCCTTCTACCTTAAACATTTTATATACAAAGTGAGAAATCTTTCCACCTTAAACTATTTATAAACAATTTTTACAAATATGCAATTTCTTTTAAATTGTTAAGTATTATTATTCTGAATTGAAAACAATAATAACAAATATGAAATGACCATATACAAAGTAAAAATATACATGGAAACATTTAAACAATGTCATTAATATTTTTTTTTTTTATTTAAATGCATTTATATGTATTAGTAACAATATTAATAATTACAAGTTCAAAAAATAGTATTCTTATTTATATTTCTAATAATAATAATAATAATAATAATAATAATAATAAGGGTCTTGTTCGTAGAAAAGACCTAGTATTTTTATTTACAGAAAAGTCATAATATTTTTTGTTTACAGAAAAATTTCAATATTTTGGATTAATTTACGAAATAATCCCAAATTAATTTGATACCGGTTTCAACCAGTCAAAAAGGATCAAACTGTAAAATTTTGCCGGTTTTCAGGATTTTTTCGTTAAAAAAAAAAAAATCTTGAGACTAAAGTATAACTTTTCCGTAAATATTAAGATTAAGATTTCCCTTTACTTTATCAAATTTTATTTTTAGTTCTTATCAATTAAAAATCTCTTCTAAATTTACGTTTGAACTAGTGTTTGCCTTATGCAAAAATATATTAAATTTAGGACATGTGATTATGGATTCAACTATGATTACTTGTGCTACTCTCTAATGCAACCAAACACTAATTTTTTTACATCATTATTGTTCATTAGGTTGAAGCACCTAATAAGAACTAAAGGCATAATTTGACATTTAACGAAAGACGACATGTGAAGTTTTCTCAATTTATAATTTATATTATTATTAACTGCTTTTATTATTAAAAAATTTTCATATTAAAATTATATTTTATTATCTAAATAAATAACTAAAAACTAATAATAAAAAATAACATGATAAAACAAATACAAGGCAAATAAAAAAACAACAAAAAAAAACTAAATTAAAATATAAAAAAAAACAAATAGAAAAATTTAATAAAGCTAAGCGTAAAAATTTTGTTTAAACCTTTAGATGTTATTTTTTAGATATTCTTCAAGAAAAGAAAAAACATACGTTTTTTATGTGTTTGGTTTTCCAACAAATAATTTTTTCGACATTTCTATGTCATGCGTAAACATAAATGGTGAAAATATCTTTTTCAAAAATCAAATGGCATCGTTTTTCTACCTCCTAAGCAATTTCAATCCAACCATATATCTTTAAATTTACATGAAAACTAATATTCTCAGTTGTACATAACTAAAGCAGTTTTGCATTTCTTAAGTTAAGCTATTTTTCCCTTTAAAAGCTTACGGATAAGATGAAATAACGTGGTGACGAGGAAGTACCATTGACGAGTTCTAACTTGCATTTCTATAAGTTCAAATGTAGTTAAAACTTAAAAGAGATTAGTATATGTTTAAAGAAAAAACAAAAAATAGGAGCAGCCAAACAAATGAATACCTTAGCAATGATGATAATTAATGGAAGATATGTGTCACCTTCTTTCTATAAAGAAATTGATATCGACTTCTTCCAATTAAAACTCGATCTTTCAGCTTATTATCACATACCTCACATGCCACATATCCATTATCCTAAATTAACTGGAAAACCAGTGTTTTATATTGTTAATTCTTTTTCTCAAAAAGATAACATGATATATAGCTCATGTGGTATTTAAAACTTAACATAGAACTCATATGATTTGATTTTAGAGTTATCGACAGGAGTCCTAATCACCCACACATGACGTGTGTCTATATAGTTGAGATCGGTTGAGAACTCATATTTTCCCGAAACCTAAGAAGTATAAGTGGAGCGTTGTATCAAAAGTAATTCATTAAAGACATGATTATAATCTTACCAATTTCATTTAATGTTTAATTTTTTTATGTTATTTAATATATTAATATAAATGTCTAAAAATTTACATAATAAATCAAATTTTCAGATTTTTTTAAATATAGTATTTTTCGTTTTTTAATGCAAATTTTATAATTTTTTTTATAGAAAACATGAATTTTTTGAAAAAAATTAAAAAATATATTTTTTTAAACCTGCAATTTTTTTTAAAAAACTTTAATTTTTCAAAAAAAAACTGCATTTTTTTTCTAAAAAATTGCAATTTTTCAAAAGAAAACTGCATTATTTTTTCAAAAAAAAATGCTAATTTTTTTTTTTTAAAAACTACATTTGTAAATAAAAAAAACTACACTTTTAAAAAAAAACTGCAATTTTTTTAAAAAAAAATGCATTTTTTTCTAAAAGTAAATTTTCAGGTCATATATGCATATTTTTTTCAAATGCATATATGTATATTTTCTATACTATAATATTCTTAAGTAAATCATAAAAAATCTCATTTTTATTAATTAATCTATAAACATAATAGTACAAGTATTTTATCTGATACAAATTAAAATATAAAAAATAAAAAATGCTACAGATTTCAAAGCATTTTTCATGTCTTCGTGTCAATATTTACTTATTTTCCTCAATTTATTATTTTCACCTCTTCAATATTCACCACAATTTCTTCCAAATCTACAAGAAAATTAAAAAAAAATGATTGATGCAAAAACACTAACAAAAATACATATGTGATTTTCATGTGATTAACATATGAATGATATGCAATTCACATATGAATCACAGATAGTAGACTGTAATGTTTTGTCATGTCTGCATATAGTAGACTGTAATGCTTTGTCATGTCTGTAGATAGTGGACTGTAATGCATTATGTGGCAATATGTAAACACGGGTAATTTTGAATCTTCAATCATGCATTAATCAAATTAATAAACCAACAATTAAAAAGTAATTAGATTTAATTTTTAGTTGGTTAGGTTAATAAAAACAAATAAGAATATCATACTATGAAATTTTAAATAACAAAAATGCAATAAAAATCATAATGTAACAAGTTTAGAGTTATTCTTGGTTTTATTGTTTTTTAAAGCATTAAAATGAAACTCTCAAAAGACTTTTTTGATAAATTTGAAAGTTAAAATTATTGTTTCACAAGTTTACGTTGACAAAAAAACTCAAAATTAAAACTCCATTACTAAAATATTAGGATAACTTTGATTGAAGTAAATGAAAGAATATCTCACTATTTGGCCTCTGTACAACATATGAACAAAAATAGATATTTAAAATGAAGCAAATATAGATTAAACATTATCTATACACTATTTATCAATCATATGGATAAAGAACATAAGACGGATCATAAAATTAGTTGAGGAATGAAACAAATTTGAATGTCTTTGGGAGAGATAGTTTGAGAGATATATAAAGGTGACATCTGAAACCCCATCCAACCTATTTAGTAAAGTTGTCAATTCATCGAACAATTAGAGTGCACTAAGTATGCAACTTATCATAACAAATTACATTCAAATGAACCAGGGTAACGAAGTATAGTAAAATCAAACTAAGCATTATAGGGGCTTAAATCAAATTAATTAAACATAATCTACTGTACTTTTAAGTTTCAGTAACATAAAATTCATTTGATTAATTGATGTAGAAGCAGGATATTAACAGAAGAGATCCTATAGATGAAGATGTTGTACCATGGTGAAAACGATGGTAAAATCAAGACAAAAGAAAACGAAGATTAATTGAGATATGAATTTCGAAATAGATACTATCATCGGACATGTATGTGAGATAGATCGTTGTTCTCTTCGGCTCCGTTTTGTATCAAGTCAACAGAAACAAATCATAGAACTTATGTTCTAGCATGTCTGCCATAGATAGTGGTCTTCGGTGTGACGAACAAGATGATCGGCCTGGTTGTACTGTAGCAACTACGACTATGATCAATAATGGAAAGTCGTTTGGATATCTACCCGATGGAGTTCGATTTAGTTACATGGATGGCTATTGGAGGGTGGAGGGAGGTAGACGAGCAATAATCAACTTTCTATGTGTGATTTTGATCCTCACTACTAGTCGTTGTTGATCATCGGAAGATCGAAAGACGTTGAGGTGGTGGATTATAGGAGAGAGGCGGTAGATGAACTGGAAGGTATACAATGAAGAAGACGTATGGGAAATAGAAACATTAATTTAGGGATTTTCAATTAACTAATTTCGTTTTGTTAGATTTTTTGGAATATATTGTTAATACCAGATTTACCCTTAAGGTCTAATGATAAAAACCTAAAATGCCATTAAGTTCATTTATAATTACAATTATGTCATCTTTGATCTCGACCATTAAAGTTTTCGATCTAGTGGTCCACCTTTAGTTCTCGGGTTCTCGGGAAACTATAGGTTCTCAAGTGATCCTCTCTCTCTCTCTCTCTCTCTCTATATATATATATATATATATATATATATATATATATATATATATAGGAAGGTTCAATTGAAAAAAAACAGTTGAAAATGGGGGAACGATTCTCAACCAATCATTTAATGAGGGCTTAAAAAACATAAACACACGATGGCAAATTTGTAAATAATCCAAAACATTAAACCATTCAGGGCACTTTTATAATTTAATCGCACATCAAATATCGACAACAAAATCATCATTTCTCTCTTCGAATACATCATCGTTTTCATAACACGAAAACCATTTGTAGAAGGATTCAATCAACGTTTTCGATAAATTAGTCTCTCAAAGAACAAATCGAACATAATGTCTTCCAACGAAACCTAAATGAAACCATTTCGTCACTGTTGACTATGAAAGGTAATCATTGGTGTTTTTTCTTCGATTTTTAAAGATTTATAATCATTTCTAAACTTATCACTTGATTACTTCAAATTTTTCGTAATCGTCGTTTAATATTAGTTGATTTAGAACTAAAAATGTTGTATTCACACTGTTCATTCTTTCAACTAGGTTGTTACTTCAAATTTTGTAATCCTCCTTCATTATTAGTAGATTTACTTGATGTTTTTGTAATAATCGTCCATTATATAAATGATTTTACATCTTTTGTTCATTTTTCATACTTATTCACAACTTTTCTATTAAAATATAAATGTCGCTTCACATTTCGCTTATGTTGTACTAATATTAACTACTTACCCTTACAGAAACAACACCAAGAGTCAAACCTATATATATATATATATATATATATATATATATATATATATATATATATATGAAAAACAGAAACGAATGAAAAAAGTAAATAATTATGGTATTCTATTTGGATCTAATTAACTTTATTCAGATATGATTGCCAACATTTAGATGCGGTTTTACTTCAAAATACAACAAAAAAATGAACATACCGAAGATAATTTTGTTTTGATATGTTTTGTTTACTTCTGAACATAAACAAAACTAAGTTATATATGTTATATTCACATATGAATAGAACATAATTTCGTGTGATACACATTATTCAACTATGAGTAGAACAAAACCGAGTTATATATGCTCTATTCATATATGAATAAAACAAAAATTAAGTTATATATGTTCTATTCAAATATGAATACAACATATATATTCATATGTGAATAGAAAATATGAATATATATATATATATATATATATATATATATATATATATGTTCTATTCAATTATTCATTTATGAATATAAAATATTTTCTTTGTAAAATGTATATCAAATTTATTTATCTTCTACTCACTAATGAATGAAGCTAACAAGACTCACATTTCTAATAAAGACCCAACATCAATGAGAGAAACACGTTCTATGCAGAAAAATGACAAAGGTATAAAATTCCTATCATATTTGTTTTATACATTTATAAATAACTAGTATATCCCTGCTATAATTTTCTTCTATTAACATACGAATACTTCAATCTGGATATGCTTTATAAAAAAAACTATTAAATTCCTACATTCATCCATGAGTAAATATATATGGCTTAGTTTTGTTTGTATTCACTAGTAAACAAAACATATCAAAAAGCTAATCATATGTGAATGTAAACATTTATTCATATGTTTATCTTGTTTTCTTTTGGAATGTTTTTCTTCTGAAATTAGTGATTGAGCTTCAATATCTACACATATGAATATAACATATATATTTATATGTGAATAGAAAATATGAATAGATATGTTCTATTCAATTATTCATTTATGAATATAAAATAGTTTCTTTGTAAAATGTATTTCAAATTCATTTATCTTCTACTCACTAATGAATGACGGTAAGAAGATTGAAGCTCCTGATAAAGAGCCAACAACAATGAGAGAAACACATTTGAAGAGGAAAAATGTCAAAGGTATGAAGTTCCTATCGTGTGTGTGTGTGTGTATATATATATATATATATATATATATATATATATATATATATATATATATATATATAGAGAGAGAGAGAGAGAAAGTTAGGTTCAAATGTTTTCATTATCTATTGTGTGCCTGTATGATTGATTTTGGACCAATCATTTTAGTTATTTTAAGAAAGTAATTAATGCTTATTAAATGTTGAAGATGTAATTAATACGTATTATGTCTTCAACATGTAATATGCATTAAATACTTTCTTAAAATAACTAAAATGATTGGTCCAGAATCAGTCATACATGCACACAATAGATAGTGAAAACAAAATCACCTAACCCTATATATATATATATATATATATATATATATATATATATATATATATATATATATATATATATATATAACATGAATATCCATACAATATTTTTCTTCTATTCATATATGAACAAAACTTGTATATACCTTTTATATTTTTGTAATATACAAATATGAATAAACGTGGATATATATATTTTAATAACTATATATGGCTTATATATATATATATATATATATATATATATATATATATATATATATATATCAGTAGCTTGTATATCCCTGTTATATATTTGAACTACTTATATATGATACTTCCACCGTATTAAAGTATTATATGTTTTCATTTACCAAAAAAAAAAGAAACAATAATAGCAAAGAAAACAAAGCATCAAAGCAAAAAAAAAAGTCCAGCAAAAATAAAAATTCTTGATAAGTGACAACTACACTACTAGAAAACAACCCTTTAATGACACACACTGATTTAGGATACACATTTTTTGCGTGTCCTAAAAATAATGTCAGATTTCCAAAATTTGAAGGATAGAGTATACGCATTTCTGCGTGGCCTAAAATTAATATCCAACAAAAAAAATTAAAAACAAATAGGGCACTTATTTTATAATGGGTGTCATGTAGAGATGTCTCTTTATATTTTTTTTAGTGAAATGTGGGTTCTCTTCTTTCACGGTTAGGGGGGAAATGAGAATTCCAAGAGTTTGAAAGGCCGCCATGTTTATCCTCTACCTTATTTCCATGGTTCTCCTCTCTCTCTCTCTCTCTCTCTCTCTCTCTCTCTCTCTCTCACACACACACACACACTCTAATACCTAAAAAAACCCTAATATCGTCGCCAATCCTCTTTACGAATCTTCGATTTTTGAAGTTTGTTCTAGATTTCACTTAGAGAAATGACCATCGTCCTGCAGTTCTACATCCATGTCAAAACCTCCCAAGATCAGTTCTCCATCGTCATCACTAAACTATCCACTCACTTGAATCTATCCCCGAGTATGGGTGTAAATTGAAGCGTGGTGGTAGTGAAGTTCGGGGTCATAAAGGTTCCTTGGAAATTGACCCTGAAAATGGAAGCAATTCCATGGATTTTAACAAGAAGACAACCTATGGGATTTGACAAGCTTTTAACAAAGTATGTTCTTGATGCATCACTAATCGCAACTTCACTCCAGTGAACATTGCTATGTATAATGTATGTCTTCGTTGTTCCTATTCTTTGCGATTCATCCTGTAAACAATGATTTACATCTTGAATTTTCACTCTAGACCTAATCCTTTTCAAATAAAAAGTTGATATGAATCTTGTTTCTAATTCCGTGTTTAAAGTTTAACCATATGAATTTCGAACAGGACTCTAAAACTACAATAAATCTATTAGTAGCATGGCCTTGCATTGTTCCAGGAAGATATTACGCTCTATGAGTTCAAGTTATAAACTCCATTGCAGTAATCATCAGAACATTGTGCATCAATCTTTCCATATTCTTTCTATTGGTAAGAAACATTCCATCACTTAAATACTCATTCTATTTATCACTTACAGTAACTCAAATCTTTTTTGGGGGTTATTAATCTCTTTGACTATGCATATAGCTTCACGTGATCATGAGACTAGTGATAAGCAATCTTCTTTGGAATATTCAATCTTTAAAAATGTAAATCATTTATATCATCTTTCTTTATACATTACCTTTACACAGCCACTAAAAAACTCCCATAATTTATGCAGGCAGGGTTTCCTTTACTGGGGACTAGAGGTCTATCTACTTCCATGCTAAGTTCAGATGCAAGTGAAGGATCATTCCCATCTGAGCTACTATCCAGAAAACAAATCTTAAATCCTGAACACAAATTAGGTACATAAATGAAAACAAATTACACATTTTGTTTTCCATATCTATTGATGGAGTTTGACCATGATTTTGACTTTAACACAGGTCAAGTACAAGACCTGGTGATCCCAATTACAAACTTTCAGAATGAAGACAAAGGACTGATGGCATTGGCATGTGATGTTTTTGATCTTCCCATTCGGAAGGATATTATCCACCATGTTGTAAGATGGCAGCTTGCAAAAAGACAACATGTATTTTTTAATGAATTTAGAAACTTACTTATTCTGGAATTTTCTATCTTTCTCATTTTTGAATGTATATTGAGAGTGATTATGATTACAAGGAACTCATTCAACACAAACTTTAAGTGAGGTTAGTGGTACTGGAAGAAAGTCATGGCCCTAAAAGGGTAGGGCTTAAGATTGCATTGTCTGCTCATGCAGCTGAAGGGAAGGCAATTCTCGCTTTTATTTTGTAGTTTTTTAAAATTTTGTTTAGATAACTTGTTAACATAAATAGGTAACAATTTGCAGCTTTTATTGTTTGAGGATTTAGTGCTTCCGACTCACAATTCACACCACACATTGTCTTGTTTTGCTGGAATCCATTATGGCTGCTTGTTATTTTTGTGGGTTATCTTCTTTTCAAAGCTTTATGAGTCCAACTAGACATATCCGGTGAATTAGAAATGGCATGGTAAGTTCCATTCCATCTAAATATATCAAATCATAAAGTTATATAATACCAACATACTTCAAAAATTTTCCCACTTAGTTCACAATTTATTTATTTATTATTTATTATTTTTCCTGTTTCTTATACCTTTTTTATGCTTACAGCTTCTAGGAATTCTGTCTTTATCCATGAAGTTCCTTCCTACAATCACAAATCTTCATAGAAAACTAGCCGAAGAGGGGCAAAAGCCTATTGCAACCCAGCCACAAGTATTAAGGAGTTTTCAAGGGGTAGTTTCGTCATCTGGCTCATCTGGTGTAACCATAGAAAATGGAAATCGAACCAAGTACACTAGTCCCACCACACATGTCAAAGAGCAATAGGTTCACCCATCACTCACATCCATTTATTTGATTACACACTTGTACACAGACATGCAAAACTTGTTCACTTACATATATATGCAAAACTCGTTTATTTATGCAGGATGGAAAGTCGGACAATGCTTCAAGCATTTACTTGCCATCCACGCTAGGTGGACAGTCGCCTATGACACCAAGCTCAACATTTTTACCTGGTAGACCGGGTGGCAAACCAATGACACAGAGGATTTTGTTTGACTTGATATGTGAAACTAGGAGTCTTTAATAGCAATGTAGTATCAGGTTATATAGTTAGGGAAAACTCCTTAATAACAATGTACTATCAGATCCTCTTAATATCAATGTATTACAATTTTTTGATAACTTGTTTGACATGATGTTATTGGATGAAAATTATTGTTTGCTATATATTTGTTTCCATATTTTTATATTATGTGTAAATGAGTATCGTAAAGGCACGTCGTAAATGCATATCGTAAATTATTACTGAAATTTATGACACACAAATGGGCGTCATCTTCATTTAAGACAGGTACTTTAATAATACGCATTGCATGTCGTAAACGTGCATCGTATGGTTACAAAACGCAAATGTGTGTCATCTTCATTTATGTCAGGGCCTTCCTTCACATGCATTGTGTGTCGTAAAGGCGCGTCGTAAATGCGCATCGTAAGTTTACGACACGCAAATGCGTGTCGTCTTCCTTTATGACAGGTCCTTCCTTGACATGCATTTGCTTGTCATCTGGGGCTTTTACGAAACGCAATGCGTGTCATTAAAGGGTACTTTTGTTGTAGTGCTACATGATTCAGACTGTGATTTGGAAAGTAGTCGTCCATCAAAGAATGCAAAGAAAAAGGAGTCGCCAATTAAGAAAGAGAAGAAAAAACTAGTGGTAAAGGAATTTTACTCCATGAAAAACAAATGTTCACCAGAGTCATTACTCTCTATAATCCTTGGGTTGAACAAACAACAAAAGAATGTGTAAGATATATGGGTTTTGGAAGTTTGTTAAAAATGAAAATGATAGATATACCACTGAAGCTGGGATTTTATATTCTTCAAAAATTTGATTCTCAAAGAATGGTGATAGATATTGAAGGAAAGGAACTCAAAGTAACATCATGACATGTTGGGCATTTCAACTGGTGGAACAATACTTACATAACTGGATCAATGGCATAAAGATGATAGTAGTTATGATGAATGGAAGTAACAATTTCAAGAAGGAGCAATCATCCGACTAGATGCAATCAAAAAAGTTATTGTTCGTACCACATAAGCTGATTTTAACTTGAAATTGAACTTCTTATTATTTTTGTAAACACATTTTGTGAGTCAACATCAATGGAAAGATGCAACCTATTCCCTTTGAGTTATATTTCAAAAAAAAAAAACATATATCAGCAACATAGACTGGTGCAACTATCTTTTAGATTGTCTCATTAGAAACAAGAACTCCTACATACCATACTCGAATAATAGCTACTTTGTTGGACCTTCAGCTCTTGGTGGTAAGTTATTCATAATAGAATATATTATAATGTTTATATTCATTTTATAATATTAATTATTCATAACTGAATAACACATATTCATATATGAAAAATTCACATGTAATTCTTTGCATTACTTATTCATATATGAATATATTAATAATACCATATTTTCTAAAAATTCATTTATGAGTATTAATTAATTATAATTTATCTGCATGTTCTCTGCTAATAAAATCCACTTGTAAGCTCTAACAGTAACATGTAAACGGCCAACAATTTGTTATTGGACTTCAGAGAAGATTAGATACCGAGAGACATTTGAAAAAGAAATAGGTAGATTTGGCCTTGGAGAATTAAATGAAAATTTTGTTAATGAACAAGATTAATGAGATATAGATCTGGAAGACTGTGATTGTTATAAAGATGAAGATGATTATGTTGAGCTAATTATTTGTGACATCCCTAATTTCACGGCCAGAAAAGACCGATTTGTTTATGCTTTGTTTTTAAAATCAGAGTAATCGTTTAAAGAAAACTGTTGCGGAATTTGTTCCTAAAACAAAATATGAGAAAAATTTATCAAAGCATTTCTTAAAGAAAAGTATTTTTCATTATATAACAAAATCTCGGGATGTCATGTTCCGATACAGACACATAAGCTTAAACATAACTTACATTTACTTACACTAATGATTTATATCTCCTTTAATCCCTCAGTGAAATATGTCTTCGTATTGATACCTGTGATACAAAGAAAACTAAGTGGGTTAGGCTTGGGAGCCAGGTGAGCATATAGGGTTTTCAACCCACAATAATATAATTATTATATTTAATCATAAACAATCAACCCAATTACCCATCCCCATTATATTCTTTATTTCTTGAGGTTTTACCCTAAGAACATTCATTCGTTCCTAAGGATTTACCTAAGGAATTGGCACGAAGTCCACTGCTGCCAAAATTTATCTATCAGGTACTAAATCCATAACTATCAGGTGCTAACTCCATAGTCACCAAGGTTCACTTAACAAGCGCTAACTCCATAGTCGCCAAGGTTTACTCAACAAGCGCTAACTCCATAGTCGCCAAAGTTTACTCAACGTGCGCTAACTCCATAGTCGCCAAGGTTTATCAAATAGGCACGAAGTCACATTGTCGCCAAGGTTTATACAATAGGCGCTAACTCCATAGTCACCAACTATCCCATCTACCCATGTTCTACCCAACATTTTCGTAGATATAAATACTTACACAGTTTAAATCATTTAACACCTGTATAAAACTTCAATTCCACACCCATCTCAAATAGACAAATAATATATATACGCATAGCACGTATTTCATAGAAACTACTTCGTATTTATGTGTTAGAAGAAAGTAAGTACACACTCACTTGAGTAGACAATGCTCGGACAGCACTACGACTTGTAGAAGTAGTATTCTTTGGTAGATCTGGAAGATCTTCACAAAACCCGGGCTCCTCGCGGGCAAGGCTTCGGCTCAGGAATAATGCGCATCGGGATCTTCGGGACTTCGAAACTTGCTTCGGGACTCGGGAATGATACCGGGGCCTCGGGTTCTATTTATAGGCTGTTGGGTCTGGGATTACACTGGGTATACTCAGTACGCTGGGCGTACTAAACGTCATTGCATGCGTCACTTGGTGGCACTCGAGTATTAGTCAGGCAACTTGCACCCCTCTGAGTACGTTGGGCGTACTCAAATTACGCTCAGCGTAATTTGACTCGTCAAACTTCTAAATTGCGTAACTTTTGCATACGAGCTCCGTTTTCGATGTTCTTTATATCCACGCGTAGCTCAGACCATACTCTACAACTTTCATTTAGACTCCGTCGGCTAGATTTGAATTTATTTTTATTATTTATTTTTAGTAGGATGGGACAGGAAAACTCCGTTATAATTTCATAACTTTTTCATCCAACGTCCGTTTTCGCCTATCTTTTTATCGTTTCACTAATATTAATGAGATCTTCGATTCCTGTTTAGATTGTTTCGGCTAAAAACCACTCAATCTCAAATCGAGTATTCGGGCTGCATACCGCTAAGTCGAAACTTAGAAAAATCATAACTTCTTCAAGCGAAGTCAAATTTGGGCGTTCTTTTTATGCACACTCACGGTTTAACGTATTCTACGACTTTCACTTAGATCGCTAAGGCTAAATATCGTTCTAACGTAAATTCCCTTTTTACGTTGCGTTGTGTCATGCCGGTTCTGTCGCGAAACTTCGACAGGTCATAACTTCTTCGTTATAACTCGGATTTCAGCGTTCTTTATATAGACGGATTCCTTGTAACATATACTACAACTTAGTTAAGATTATTCATTCTAAATAATCTTCCATCAGAAATTCATTTTTTGGATGCTTATCGTCTCTAAATTGACTAGCCCTGATCTACGGGCGTTACAGTTATCTCCCCTTTAGGATGATTACGTCCCGGAATCATCAACGAAACAGTCCTTACGTTAAATTTCCATCCTAATTAATAACCGTGATGCTAAATCTTTCATCTGCTTTTCATACTAAGTTGGAATTTCAATCGTAACCTTCAAGTTACAAAATAAATCCTTATTGTGGACTCCTTCTTCTTCTTAGGATAAATACATTCCTTTATTTATTGTAACAGACCGATGTGTCGTGTCCCGATGGCCTCTCATCGTAGTCGGACTCAATTTGATATGACCACTAGGGTCGGAATAACCATCATCCTACTAGCCATTACTGAAACTAGGGTAATGACAAACTTGAATAAAACGAAATCAATTACTAGCTTCTTGGTAACCTTCTGACTTTCCCTGATCCAAGCGTGAGTCTTGTGCTTCCGGTAGTATAGATCTCTACTACCATTCACACCTACTCATACTTGTCCCAAGTATTGTCTCGCAGTCAACCAAGTCACCATACATAAATAATATAATCATTCAACACATCAGATAACAAAACGAGGGTTTATATTATTTCTTGAAATGATTACACAAAGGTTCATGTTTACCCTATACTATGCCTCTAACAGGCTACACTTCCTGATACAGACTTTATATATAGATACAAAGTCTTCATCTTTTAATCCTCCCATCATTTTCTGCTTCATCGAGGAGCATGTGGAATTCCCTTGGCTGTGGAGGTGTGTTTTTCTTTGGGCAATCTTTAGAAATATGCCCTTCTTCGTTACATCTGTAGCAAACCTTCTTGATAGGTGCGCACTTGTTTGCGTAGTGCCCTGTCTTCCCAAATTTGTAGCAAGTCATCTCCTCGCTACATTTCCCGAAGTGTTTCTTTTTACACTAGTCACACCACATAGCTTCATCTCTTCCCCCAGATTTTGAGAATTTGCATTCTTTGTCGATTATTGAAGATCCTTCATGTTTCCTTTTCTCTCCAACTTCAGCTCTTTCCAGGCCCTTTTTCTTTTATTTGGGTCTCAACATTCTTGGCTGCCCAGATGGTGGCCTTCAGAGTGGTTGCTTGCTTAACTATCGGACCAAAGTCCGCTAGTAATCCATTGGCAAACTTGTTGACCTTGGAAAGTTCATTTGGAATTAGGTATGGAATAAAGCTTCATCTTCTTCGTAAAGCTCGTAACGTATTCAGTGGTGCTCAATTTTCTCTTCTTCAGATTCTGGAACTCATTGTTGATATCCAGAAGATCTTGCTCAGAGCAGTATTGCATTTTTAGTTGCACCACGAACTCTTCCCAAGACATATTGCTAGCTTCCCCCTTGGGAATCGAACCAGCCAGTGACTCCCACCAGATCAGTACTCCAGATTTTAACAGACGCATTGTGAGAGCGGTCTTCTGTCTGTTGCTACATTCGCAACTTTCAAACATTGTCTCCATTTTGGAGATCCAGTCCATGACTTGCACCGGTGTCGGGCTCCTAGAAAGACACGTTGGTTTGGATGCCATGAAATCCTTGTACTTGCACCCACGTCCGTCATTTCCTCCATCCTGGTTGTTTTGGCGAACTATTGGTGGGTTGGCTTGACCAACGGTTCCACTGTAGTCCTCCCTTCCGATGCCATGAAATCCTTGTACTTGCATCCACGTCCGTCATCTCCTTTAATCCCTTAGTGAAATATGTCTTCGTATTGATACCTGTGATACAAAGAAAACTGAGTGGGTCAGGCTTGGGAGCCTGGTGAGCATATAGGGTTTTCAACCTACAATAATATAATTATGATATTTAATCAGCAAATAATCAACCCAATTACCCATCCCCATTATCTTCTTTATTTCTTGATGTTTTATCCTAAGAACCAACTTATCCTTCATTCATTCGTTCCTAAGGATTTACCTAAGGAATTGGCACGAAGTCCATTGCTGCCAAAATTTATCTATCAGGTACTAAATCCATAGCTATCAGGTGCTAACTCCATAGTCACCAAGGTTCACTTAACAAGCGCTAACTCCATAGTCGCCAAAGTTTACTCAACGTGCGCTAACTCCATAGTCGCCAAGGTTCATCTAATAGGCAGGAAGTCACATCGTCGCTAAGGTTTATACAATAGGCGCTAACTCCATAGTCACCAACTATCCCATCTACCCATGTTCTACCCAACATTTTCATAGATATAAATATTTACACAGTTTAAATCATTTAACACCTGTATAAAACGTCAATTCCACACCCATCTCAAATAGACAAATAATATATATATACACATAACACGTATTTCATAGAAAATACTTCATATTTATGTGTTAGAAGAAAGTAACTACACACTCACTTGATTAGACAATGCTCGGACAGCACTACGACTTGTAGAAGTAGTATTCTTCGGTAGATCTGGAAGATCTTCACAAAAACCGGGTTCCTCGCGGGCAGGGCTTCGGCTCAGGAATAACGCTCCTCGGGATCTTTGGGACTTCGGAACTTGCTTCGGGACTCGGGAATGATACTGGGGCTTCGGGATATAATTGACATGCAAAACGATGCAAAACTTAGAGAGAAAGGAAGAAAAGTAGCAAGGAAAATGGCTGATCTCGGGTTCTATTTATAGGCTGCTGGGTCTGGGATTACGCTGGGCGTAACCTTAAGTACGATGGGCATACCAGGCCTTACGATGGGCGTACTAAACGTCACTACATGCGTCACTTGGTGGCACTCGAGTATTGGTCAGGCAACATGCACCCCTTTGAGTACGCTGGGCGTACTCAAATTACGCTCGGCGTAATTTGACTCGTCAAACTTCTAAATTGTGCAACTTTCGCATACAAGCTCCGTTTTCGACGTTCTTTATATCCACGCGTAGGTGAGACCATACTCTACAACCTTCATTTAGAATCCATCGGCTAATTTTGAATATATTTTTATTATTTATTTTTAGTAGGCCGGGACAGGAAAACTCTGTTATAATTTCATAACTTTTTCATCTGACGTCCGTTTTCGCCTATCTTTTTATCGTTTCACTAATATTAACAAGATCTTCGATTCTTGTTTAGATTGTTTCTGCTAAAAACAACTCGATCTCAAATCGAGTATTTGGGCTGCATACCGCTAAGTCGAAACTTAGAAAAATCATAACTTCCTCAAACGAAGTCAGATTTGGACGTTCTTTTTATGCACGCTCACGGTTTAACGTATTCTATGACTTTAGGTTAGATCGCTAAGGCTAAATATCGTTCTAACGTAAATTCACTTTTTACGTCGCGCTATGTCGCGCCGGTTCTGTCGTGAAACTTCGACAGGTCATAACTTCTTCGTTATAACTCGGATTTCGGCGTTCTTTATATGTACAAAATCTCTGTAACATATACTACAACTTAGTTAAGATTATTCATTCTAAATAATCTTCCATCAGAAATACATTTTTTGGATGCTTATCGTCTCTAAATTGACTAGCCCTGATCTACGGGCGTTACATTATTCTGAATATGTTAATCATATATGATTACAGTAATTTGTTATATTAATTTTTATTCATACTTCTTTTATTACAAAGGCATATGAATCAAAATTATCTAAAATGATTGATAGTTTTGAGAGGATGAAGGAAAAGCTGAATGATGCAATAACAAAGTTCCCTGAAAATGAAAGTTTCAGGATTTTCAAAGAAAAGATCACGAATATGCGTTGAAGAAAAAACTGAAAGCACAATTTTTTTTTGAAATTTCCAAGTAATGAAACTGGTCTTGAAGGTATCAATTTGACACCAGCAATGGGTCAAAAAACAAATGATGACAAAGAGAATGAAGATAAAAAGGGAAATGGTGAAGAAGACAATGATAATGATGGAAGTCAACCGGAAGTAGATTATTTGCTTTATGGAAACGAAACAGAGAATGAAGTAATAAAGAATGAAGGAAATAACAATAGAAAAGAAGGTGAAACTGAAGTAAAACAGAAAACTAGACAGACCAATGAAAATGAGAATCATGAAAAGAAAAACGATGATGGGACTGAAGAAACAAATAATCATGGAGAGACTAGTCAAAAAATGAAACAAATCAAAATATGTTGGATAATTTTGTTGAAAACATTGTGGATAATATCATTGGAATTGGATTTTCTAGTTTAAATAGTCAACAAGATGAAATCTGGAATGACTCTGAAATGAAAACTACATTGGATAATATTGATATAGGTAAATTTTGACTTACTTTTATTTTATAAAAATATTAATACACAATAACACATTTTTCATTTAATTTTGACCAGTGTCACCAATGACTAGAAGTAAAACTAATATTGTGATCAGTCAAGTTATTCAAGGTATGTTACTATCAATTTATTATTTATTTACAAATAAAAAATGTTATTATAGATTCACTAATTCATTAATTAAATATACTTAATATATAATATTATAAGGATCTTGTAGACAAGAGGAACTCAGAAAAGTACATAAACAAGGATGAGAAGTTGACAAAGGAAAGAGAGATGATACAGGTAAATGAATGATTCACTATTAAGTGAATATTACAATACTTATATTGATTTTTTTTAAATAAGATTGCTTATTCATAAGTGAATAAGACACTACATAAATGAGTAAAAATGATATAATATTCATATATAATGTAGTATGTTTAAGGAAGGGAAAGTCTAAACATTGAAATAAAGGAGGAGCAGAAGCAAAGAAGACAAAAGGGAAAGAGGGAGGCGGAGATAAACTAATAGAAGTTCAAAAAGGAAATGTAGATGATAGAGGTAAATGGTTCATTCACTAATAAGTGAATATAATAAGATTGATTATTCACAAAAGAAGAAGATAATATGTGAATAAATAAAAAAATATAGTGTTACTTTTTCATAAGTAATGATATATATTACTTATTCATAACTGAATATATTACTTATTCACAAGTGAATAATACAATCTAAGTAATGCTTACATTGATTTTTTGAATAACACACTTTTTATTTATTAATAAGTAAAATATAGAATTACTTGTTCATAAGTAATGTTATGCATTACTTATTCATAAATTAACATATTAAAATATTTATATTCATTTATGAATAAGCAGTAATGCAATATTTTGAATATAGATAAAATATTGATATGTGTTGTGCATCTTTCAGGTGAGGAAAAGTCTAAAAATAAACATAAAAAAGAGGAGAAGCTGACAAGACAAAAGGAAATGAAGAAGGTAACAATTTGGAATAACATTTAAAAAATCATATATGACTGGAATGATCAATAATCACATATGAAAAAATATAAAAAAAATATTATAATTAACATATAATTATTTACATGACAAATCTTCTGGTAGGTAAAAAAAATCAGAAAATGAAGATAATACTTATCCAAGCTTTAGTCTAGGTCTTAGTCAAGATTCAAATCAAACTTTAAGTACAAAATACAAAGAATCTTCACAAAAAAACCAGTTACAAAGAAACAAATCATAGAAGACCATCAGAGGGTTATGATCAGATTAGCAAACAAAAATGTTCTTAATCCAAATCCAGTCTCTGTAGCAATTCCTACTGAACTAGGACCATCAAATCATGATATGGATGAATCAAGAGAGAAAAATCATGTTGATGCTTTCAAATCACCTTACAAATGCAAGATAATAGACATAAAACCTAAACTGGCACATCAGGAGAGTATTGTCTGTGAATGGTTTTCAACTTGCAAGGGAACACATCGTAAGTAGCTTTATTTTATAGACATATTCATATATGATTATTATATAGATAATAATGTATGAAATTTTAATTGTATATATGCAGAGATGTGGTTATCCAGACAAAATATGGCCAGTTAATAGAAAGAGCGATTATGGAAAGTCTATATGTAAACACATAGATTTTTGCAGAAGTTTTAGACACTAGGGGTGATTTACTTAGCCTCCACTTTTCTTAAAAGTTGAAGTTTCTGTAATTTCGTGCTCTTTATTGATAAATGAATATACAAATATTATGTATTCATTTATGAATATTATATTTATTTACTATCATTTAAGATAATTATGTATATGCCACTCAAATTCACATATGATTATAATAAAATGATGTATTCATTTATGAATATAAAAACAAAAATAAATATCTTTAGTATAAACATATGATTAATATACCAACATGATGTATTCATTTACGTTTAACAACTTACTAATCCTTTAAAATTATTTTGGTTATAGAATGCTGATGTATCTTCAACATTGTCTGATGAAAGAAAGTATGGAAAATTCAAGGAGAACTTTCATGACATCATTAATGGGTACACAAAAATCTTAAACATAAAAGATATTGACATGGTATGTTAATTAAACTTGTTATAATATATATATATATATATATATATATATATATATATATATATATATATATATATATATTATCAACAAAACAAATACTTACCATTATATACATAAAAAATGTCTTCTTTCCAGTTGTTAGAAGTGCTCACATTTTTGTGATTGTCTTCAACTTAAAGAAATCATCAATTGAAATTCTGGAAAACAGTACAGTTGAGGGAGATTATGAAGGGAAATATGGAGTACTATTAAAACCTTTGGTAAGTATCCAATTCACAACAACGTATAAGAACCACTTTATTAAATATCTTAACTTTTATTTTATTTAGTGATTATTAATTTTTTTGTGAGATACGTTAAAGAAATAAACCATAATGCCATCTCAAAAGAAAGTATCATACCCCCAACGACTAGAAATGCCATGGAGAACAGTTAAAAACAAAGTTGATTGTGGGGTGTTTGCAATTAGACATATAGAGACCTATATGGGACAACCAATCTCAAAGTGGAAACCAGGTCTTCATAAAGGAAGTGCAATTCAAAAAACTACTTTAGAGAAGCTCATGCAAAGGTATGCACACCGAATGCTGACTTCTGAAATTAACATGTTGAAGGCTACGATCTTGGATCTTCTAGAAAAATATCAAAATGTGGAATTCGAAGTGCGCACCGCTCATATATACAAGGTTATGCAAACAATTCAAAAAAGTTTAAAAGAATATTGATGATTGTTTAAGATGAAGTGTGACGGTATAAGAGAATAGTTTGTATTAACGTTGAATGCTTTTGGAGGACATGTAAGTTGGTTTTGTGAAACAAGTATGTGAACAACTTTTAGATAGTTTGTTAAGTGTTACTGAACATCATTAAATTACCTTCAAATTATTTGTTGTTTAGATTACGACATCCCTCTTCTAAATTGAAAATACTTTTGTTGGATCCTAGCCCTAATTTCTTATTTGGGTGTTTAACTGGGGATTCTTATCTAATCAAACTTTGTCTCTTTTCTATTTCAGACGTCTACTTCGAATAACAACAACGATTTAGGCTCGACCTCTTCGGAATCATTCTCACTCATGAATTTGTGTGGGAGGGTGATTTTTGATGGGACCAACTTCAATGATTGGATCCGCAATATTCGAATGGTCACCCGTTACGAGGAAAAGGAGTATGTTCTCGACAAGGAGCTGAAAGAAGTCAACGTCAAAACTGCCACTCCCGAGCAGATCGTTGCTTATAAGGCTCACGAGCGAGATGCTACGAAGGTTCATTGCATCATGCTCACGTCTATGACCGCCGAACTCCAAAAGTCCTATGCGTACTACTACCCTTATGAGATTCATCAATATTTGATGGATTCGTACCATCAAAGAGCGAGGAAGGAAAGGTATGAGATCATCGCTTCGATGATCACTACCAAAATGAAGGACGGAGAGTCTGTCATGGCCCACCTACAGAAAATGCAGAGGTGTGTGGACCGCTTGCTGATGTTAAATGTTAAATTCGATGAGGAGATGGCCATAGATATTATTCTACACTCCTTACCTCTTTGCTACGACCAGTTTCATATGACTTACCACATTAACAAGGAGGACACCACTCTAAGCAAGCTTCAAGGCATGCTAAGGACTGCTGAGAGTAGTCTGAAAGGAAAACCCATTGCATCAACTCCTACTGCTACTGCCCCTGTCTTGGCCATTGGGAAATGGAAGGGTAAGAAGTGGAAGGCTCCTTCTAAGAGCCACGACAAGGGAATGTCCCAAGATGGCACCTCTTCTAGTGGAACCTAGGTTGGTCCCGATGTACCCTCCTCGAACCTAAAGGATGCTGATTGATTTTAGTGCCACGACAAGAGGCAATAGAAACGAAGCTTCCCGAAGTACTTGCAAGATATCAAGGATGGAAATATCAAACCGTCCTTCACAGGTATCTGTACTATTCATTCTAACAACTCATCACATGATATGTCTAGGGTCCTCGATACATGATGTGGTTTTCATAATTGTTCTGATTTGTAGGGTCTAAGAACAAGTAGGGATGTGGAGCATGGGAAGATAAACTTCATCATGGGGAATAGGAAAGCGTTGCATGTCACCAAGATTGGAGTTTTTTCTTTAGTGCTTAGTAGTGGGTTAGGTTTAGATTTGAATAATTGTTGTTATTCGTCAAAAATGACACGAACCATTATTTCTTTTCATGGTTTGTATAGACAAAGTTTTTGATTTTCGTTTGATAATGAAAAGGCTTCTATTAATGCATTCTTTAATGGTTCTTTCTATTTTGAAGCATTGCCTTGTAATGGAATATATGAGACTGTGATGGTTGTAGACAGCTTAGGAAATGATGTGTTGTATATCGATTCTTCCAATAGTTTGGACAAAGCATGCTTGTGGAATTGTTGTATTGGACATTTCAACAAGAAGCGCATAGCCCAACTCCAAAAGGATGGAGTGTTGGAGTCATTCGACCTTAGGGATGATGACGTGTGCGAGTCTTGTTTACATGGAAAGATAACCAAATCACCCTTCACTGACACTTGTGAAAGAGGTGAGGGTTTATTGGATCTCATACATACCGATGTGTGTGGGCCCTTTAGATCAATCACAAGGGATGCGAACCGCTTCTATGTGACTTTCACCGATGATTATAGCAGATATGTGTATATCTACTTAATCAAACACAAGTCAGAAACCTTTGAAAAGTTCAAAGAGTTTAAAGAAGAAGTGGAGTACCAGCTAGGCATGAAAATTAAGATGCTCCTATCCGTTCGAGGTGGTGAGTACCTTAGTCTTGAATTCCACGACTACCTCAAGGAGTGTAGAATTGTTGCGCAATTGACGCCATCTAGGACACCGTAGTTAAATGTTGTGGTAGAGAGGCATAATCGATCCTTGTTGGACATGGTTCGTTCCATGATGAGTCGTGCTTTATTACCTATCTCATTTTGGGGGTATGGCTTAGAGACTGCCGCCCATATCCTTAACTTAGTCCATACAAAGAAGGTTTCCAAAACACCTCATGAGATGTGGACAGGGAAAGCTCCCTCGTTGGCACATATCAAGGTTTGGGGTTGCGAGGCTTTCGTAAGACGAGAGACTCACGAAAAGCTCGAACCTCGTAGTGAGCAGTGTATTTTCATCGGCTACCTGCAGAAGTCCTTTGGATATCTCTTCTATAGATCAAGTGACAATGTTGTCTTCGTTGCAAGGAGAGGGGTTTTCTGAGTGCGAGAACTTATAAGCCAAGGGGACAGTGGGAGTCAAATTTATCTTGAAGAGCTTCAAGAATCAAGTGATGAAGGAACCTCTAACACTAGTGCTCAACCCGAGGAAGAAACTCCTATTGAACCAATTGACGAGTCCTTACCTCTTAGATGTTCCAGTAGAGTTAGTGTTCCACCTATGTTATATGGTTTTCATATAACAAGTGAGGATGATATGTTTATTAGTGATAGTACACTAGTAAATTTGGATGAACCTAACAGCTACAAGGAAGCCATGGCAGGCCCGGAGTCTGCAAACTGGAAAGAGGCTGTGGACAGCGAGATTCAGTCCATGTATGACAAAGAAGTTTGGAATTTGGTTGACAATATTCCAGGTCGTAAGATAGTTGGGTGCAAATGGATCTTCAAGAAGAAGACCAACATGGATGGGAAAGTACACACTTATAAAGTGCGGTTGGTTGCGAAGGGATTTACTCAAGATCCGAGAGTTGACTATGATGAGACCTTCTCACCAGTTGCAAAGATAAAGTCTATTAGGGTTATGCTAGCCATGGTTGCATCTCATGATTATGAAATATGGCAGATGGATGTTAAAACCGCTTTCCTTAATGGGAAGTTGGCTGAAGATTTTTACACGAGTTAGCTAGAGTGTTTTTTCGATGCAAAACACCCTAATAGAGTGTGCAAGCTTGGGAAGTCCATTTATGGATTGAAACAAGCATCTCGTAGATGGAAGGTGCATAGAAACAAGAATGTGTCAACTTAACACGATAGGTTATCAACCTCAGGTCGTGTGCTAGTGATTACTAAAAGGTTTATTCTCGATTGATTCTTGAAACAATTCAAGATCAATAAGACTCCCATTGACTTCTTGACATATGAGTTTCTCTATCAAGGAACATTCCTTGATAAGCAAAAACAAACATTCAAAAGTTAGTGTGGATTCCCGACGAGAAAACACTTCATTGAATTAGTTTTAGTTATCCTTTGTTTTAACCAAAACATCACAACTCCCAATTCCAAACATGCTAGTGTAAGAAAACATTATTACTCCACATTTCATGGGGTGTTATAAACCTTCTTAGTTTGAAATAAGTTTCAAGATACGATTCGAAGTAACTAGAGCATGTCTCTAAAACTTGATTGAAAAAATAAAGTGTGACTCATCTTTTGATTTGAACCATTTCAACAATATTTGATTCATCTTCTTAGTCAAACAATTCTACTAAGATGTTCTTCGAGGATCAATTGAGATATAGTTCCATAATCATTAAGATGATCACAAAACATGATACTAAAGTACTATCCTTTCTTTTCAGATTGGAGAAACCATTATCTTTCTGCCTAATAGATTCTTCTATACATTCTATTACTCTTTGAATGTTTTCAAAGTATCTGAATCATGATTAATCTTATAAACACAACAATGTTTACTGAATCATAAGTAAATCATGACGAATAGACTTACCATCCTTTGTGGTGGATCTAATCAGTCCATATCAATATGTACTAGATCCATTAGTCGTTCACTTTGACTCACCTAAACAAGTGATCAATGAATTGGTCATAATTTTCCGAATATCAAGATTCTCATACATCACACAATTCGAATTGTATGACTCCAAGTTTCTATCTAGTTGGAACTTGGGTGATGAGATTTCATTTTCACTTGCTTAATCATGATACTACCACAAACGCTATTATTAAGAATCAAATCCACATTAAACATTTCCAATAAAGAGTGTAACCACCAACATAAATGCAATTGGAAGGAAATATAAAAATATAAAATAAACAAATCAAAAATTCACTTTTATTGATAATAATGTAACATACACGTTCAGTTATCATGTTTTGTTAGTTTAAAAATTGAATATTATTAAATATTATATGGTTTTGAGCATTAAGTTCTAACAAGATAGTTTTATGAGATTTGAAGTAAAACTATGTTTAGAATTATTCGGGAAGTATTGGAAGTCTTATGAGATTCCATTCAAAAGTCAATTATTGAAATTAACGAAAACATAAAGTTGGAAATAAGTAAAAATAATGATGTTGAAAGTTGTAGATTACCTCTTTAGAAACAATTATGCAAAAACCTTACTGAAATCTGAGTTAGAACGAAGAAGTTAAGACTTATTGAAGTTTCGTAACAGAACCGGCACGACACCATATGACGTAAAAAGTGAGTTTATGATTAACTACTTTTTAGCTTTAGTGATCTAAATGAAAGTCGTAGTATTCGTCAAACCGAAAGCTTTCATAAAAAGAACGTCCAAATCTGAGTTCATATGAGAAAGTTATGATTTTTCTAAGAATCGGCATAGTAGTATTTAGCTCGAAATTCGAATTATAGATCGAGCAATTTTTAGCTGATACAACCTAAACGAGAATTGAAGATCTTGGTAATATTAGTTCAACGGTGAAAAGACAGAAGAAAACGGACGTCAGATGAAGAAGTTATGAATTTTTAACGGACTTTTCGTGTCCCGGCCTGTTAAAAATATAATATTAAAAATGAAATCAAAATTAGCCGATAGATTCTAAACGAAAGTTGTAGAGCATAATTTCACCTATGCGTGGATATAAAGAATGTCAAAAACGAAGCCCGTATGTTAAAGATATGATTTTTTGAAGATTTAAATATAAAATTCAAGACTTATCCGAAACCGTACGCCCAACGTACGAGTTTACGCCTTGCGTACTCGGACAAGGTCTGAAGTTGGCCACATCGCCTCTTTCTTTGGACGGATTACACATATCTCACACATCGACGCGTTTGAGGCCCGGAAACCGAACCAGTTACTCGTCTCTCGAAACGCCCCGTGTTCTCGCGAGTATGCCCTAGCGTCCTCGCAGGTACACCGAGCGTACCGAGGGTCAGGCTCCTACTATAAATAGCAAGCGAAGCCCTCCGGAAATGGTTGCTAATTTTCAGATTCTTTCACTCTCTTTTACCTTCTACCCTCTCTCAAATTGTCCTAACATCCCCCGAAGCCTAGAAAATCACCCCAACACCCGAAGCAAGTCCCGACGCACCGAAGACCCCGATAAAATAATATTTTTAGTCGAAACTCTACCCACACAAAGCCCGGTTTTCAACAAAAATCCCCGGTTTCGTCAAAGAAAGTCATTTTTAGAGACGAAGTGTTGCCTAAATCAGCATTTTATCATTCGGTTATTTCACAGTGAGTTCAACATAGGGACAGTTGTATGTTATGTGTTATATGTGCAATGTGCTTTCCCGTTATGATAATGGAGTTATACCTTTCACCATGAAGTGAATGACTAAGCATCACTATGGTATTAGTATGAAGCCTTTGACCATGAAGTGAATGACTAAGCATCACTTTGGTATTTACAAAAGGCTAGATAGGGCTGAAAGCGTGTAAATGCTAGCAAAATGATAATTCAAAATTGTATTTTCTATGCCACATGGGCTGAAGTCATATTGATGTATATCATGTTGAAATTATTGTATTTCATTGATTGTAAATCTTTGAATCAGATTATTCGTTGATATGGAAAGCTTGTCATATCATACTCATCTACCTTTGTTGTTCTTTGTCCCTCTTTGTTTCTGTCATATTGATGTGTGTGTGTGTATATATATATATATATATATATATATATATATATGGCATATTGTTATATTGTAACTGTTATTGAACTCACTAAGTGTCACCCGCTTATCCCTCTCAGTGTTTAATTATTGCAGGTTATAAGTATCCAGTATAGTTATGTATGTTTAGAAGATGTAGAATAGATAATATTATAGTTTTTGAATTTAATGTATAAATTCCTGGGAAGTTATGTAATATATTAAACTTTGAAAAAACCTCGTTAGTCGGTTTGTATCCAGTCTTTTGTAATAAGACCACATATGTAAAATATGTTTATGAATATGCATGTAGCATGTTTGGAGTAATAATGTTAAGTATGAATGGGGTCTTACAGTCATGGTATCAGAGCAGTAGTTGAAGTGAACTAAATACCACTGATTGGTATTTAGAATTAAACCGTCGGAAATTCAATATATGAACGGATTCATTGTGAGTATATGGATACAAACCATAGGAAAGACTTAAGTAGGGTATATGCCTTAATTAGTATTATATGCTAATTGAATTGTTTATCGCATGCCTTAGGTTGAATACCTCACTTGCTATAGTGTGCACTAGCATTCTTTAAGGGAGATGCCTTATATGCTAATATCTACTAAAAGATAAATAATATGCCCGAAAGCGCGAGCACGACTTGGAGATACGTGTTGTCACTCTTTCTCTTCCGAAGCATCCATGTGTCGATAGAATTGTTTCTGTTTCTTCTATTCCATCAACATGAAACTTTTCAAGGTGATAAGGAGACTTACGATAGTTGACATCGATAACTTCACAAGGGATATCGTAAAATAAAATCTATCAAGTGATACCGTAAATAGTGTATTAATACCTATAGAGTGGTGTTGTACATTCAAACTATGTTTGATGAAATAATAACACCTTTGGAGGAATGTTGAGTTCAAAGTACACTCAGACGAGTTGAATGTTTTGGTGTCACCTTAAAGTATATGAAAATGTTGGGCACTACATAGATTGAACATAACAAGAAACTCCAAAATATGTTAAAAAAGCTATATGTCAAAATAGAATAATAATGTTAAGAAAACATTACATATCAAAGATAACCAAGGATTTTCAGTACATTTTTCAAGGAACACAACTGTTAAAGTGAAAATCAAATACAAAATTTGAGTTTTATCCGTTAAAATTGTTTTTGGTAATTATCCCAACTCAATTTTTGTCAAAATCCCAAAAAACCAGCCACCAGACGAGCCGATTTGCCGAGTCATAGAATTGGAATCGTCAAGTAGCCCTGACTCGTTGAGTTCATCTAGTGACTCGACGAGTCCATTAGTCAGTAGCATAATTTTTCGAGTTTTCAGCTTGAACAAGTTATCTATGCATCAAATACAAAAGAGAAACGATCTAGTCTCTTATACCACTGATGGGTTATGAGCAAAACAACATTCCTATGGTGTTTATGCAATACTAAATGTTTCATCAAACATTCACCAGTCTTTCATAACAACTTTTAAAAGCAATAACATTAAAATACTTATGAATTCACCAGCTTTATTGCTGATACTCGCTTTCAAAATAACTTGTATTCTCAGGTTACAAATAGACAGGTGCTGATGCAAGGTTTAGAGAAGATAGAGCAGTCAAGACTCATCTATTATTTTGATTAGTTATCAAGTTGTCTTGTACTATGAAAGAACAAATTTGTAATCAAAGTTATACTATTAATGCAATGGATGATGTTGTTGCTTGCTTACTACTTTACATTTGTTGTGATACATTACATGACGTCCTCCGCCCCAGAACGTTTCCGCCATTCTCGGTTTTAAGGTGTGACAGATTGGTATCAGAGCATTGTTTATAGTGAATATAGTATATCAACCCATAAAAGATATACTAACTATTACATTGGGATTAAAAGACTCTGATTTAGAGTTAATACTTTTAAATAATAAAATATTTAAGTAACTATACGTGCCTGCATTCATACTAAAATCGGTGTCACAACGACAAGAACAGAAGTATTACGATTGTCGAATATCACAAGTAAGCTTGGGCATGTATAGTCAGTCTTGGGAGTGGCATAGCCTGATCAAATATGCTGGTCCGAGGAGTGATTAGCATATGCCCAAGAATGGTTGTGATATGGCAATAAGTCTAAAAACTTACCAACATTACCACAATGAGAACATTATAACAGAACCTAAGTCTAAAATACCATAGGGGTATTTTGGGTTACCATAATTACTTACTTGAGAACTAAAAAGGATCTTCATTGGTAAGTTGATAGTTTCTAAGTGGATACACTAAGGCTATATGTACCTAGGATGTTATAGACTTAGAATCGGTAGAAATTTTTGCTTTACCTTTATTCCTTGTGAATTTGGAGTTAAGGTCACTTATTCGAAAGCCTATCCTGTGTTGATTACATATGACTGGTATGCACTTTACAAATAGCGATGTAACAAATGAAGATTTTCTAATAATTATCTAGATAGTTCGTCTAATAATTATTTCCTTACCCCAATTCTCGCATAGATAACATGGCTGGACTCCATCCCCATGGCAACCCGTACTTTCCGAGCGAAGTCATTGTTGGATGGTTTGGAGAAGGACCAGAGAATGATCATCCAATCCCTTTGAATGATCACCATGCTGAAAACCTTTCGGATGTTGATAACTCCGAACCCGAGGTTGAGAACCTACCCCCGGTAGCTCCATTTCCAAATCCTAACCCTCGTCTGGCTTTTCATTGCCCGACGCCTCCTTGGGTAGAATGCGTGGAAACATAGAGCGAAGAGCAAGATTAACCTATGAGGTTTAATGGAGACCGAAGCTTCTACAACGTAAATGAAGGGAGCTCAGCAGACAGAGTTCTACCGATCCTGATCCGTAGAGTTGCCCGTAACGAAATTCAGGGCAGGACGGCTCTCCAACGTATCGAAGAGGTTAATACCAATGCAAGAATGCATACCACTCGCACCAATCGCCTTGATCACAAGTGAGAGATCTGAGAGAAACCATGAGACCCTGCTGCAAGCACTAGATGAAACCCGAACCGAAGTCATAAGAGCTCCAAGTACGCCAGAGGGTGTACGAGAGATACCTACTTGATATGGAACGTCAACTAAACCGAACTAAGGGTTCACCATAGGGGTGACCATCGCCAGTAGGAGATACCTTACTTACTTCTTTGTTTTAAAGAGCCGTGTTCTTGTCAACGTTCTGTGTAGTACTTCCTATGTAATTACCTTGTACTGTAAGTACTTTTATTTAAGTCCTTATGCTGTCGAAGACTTTTCTACTCCGAATATGATGTAAGACCTACAACAAGGTCAATTTCCCAAACCTATTAAATCTTAAACATCAATGATATCGACAGTCGGCTAACTTACGTGTCAATCTTTGTTTAAATGCTTTCATCATGCTTTCATTGGAGTCTATCTGAAACCCCATCTAGTCAAGTTATTGGACTATGGTAATTTAACTCCGGAATCAGTTCCGAGTCTCTTTCAAAGCTTGGATCATGTTATCCACCAACCAATCATACCCTGGTTTGGACGATAAGCATTTTGAGACCTTTCTATTAATTTACTTCTACTCCATACTGAGACTGCATCATAGGGATGTAGGTAAAACCTTCGAGAACATACTTCTATCCTTTACATGAACGATCGAACTACGTCTAGGTTCAACCGTACTCTCTCACAAATTCATTTTTCTTCCCGTGTAACAGAATCATGTCGCCAAAGAAAAACGATCAACCCATCAACCAAACACCAACTCTTCAGATTGATGCCGCTACTTTTCAAGCTGCAGTCTCGGCTGCCGTGTCAGCTGTTCTGACCCACCTTAACGCTAAGAACGCGAATGTTAGCGGGATTGTTAACAATAATTCCAATCCAAGTAACAATCAAATACCTCAACGAGCAAAAAACTACCACGACACCGCAAATCTCAAGCCCAAGAATAACAAACGAAAGTTTTGGGCTATGGCTAAAGGCGAATCACCCCAAGGGGCGAGCAAAAGACAACAACCTGCGGCAACCTTCGCAGCCACAACATATGTACCTCCTACTACCATCCCTTCTGGTATCCCAATTGTCCCTACACTAGCTAGGCAGTATGCCGGAAACCTACCGAAATGCAATAAGTGCAGCTTCCATCATCTGGGTAGTTGTCGTATGTTACATTGCTTTCAATGCAACAAGAACGGACATACTACGAATTGCTGCAGGACTCGGATCCAACACATTACTTCAACCACCAATGTCAAAACCTCTCGAATATGCCATCTATGTGGCGTAATGGGACACTTCAAGAGGGACTATCTAACAGAGGAGAATGATGGTGAATCCGGAGGAGTTTGACCTCATAATGGAAAGAGGCAACGAAGGACCCTACTATAGTATAAGTTCACTTCCAATCGTCAGTATTATGTATGTTTTTAAAACATGTTTAGAACTAGTGCAACTTGAGTCTTATCTTTTGCGAGTTCCCGTCATTTAAGGGACCCTCGTGCTGCGTATAATTGCCTTTTATAGTATACTTTGTTCGCAGCAGTATTCCTGTAGATACTCTAAAGTACTGTAACTCTGTTAAAAAGTTGCACTGTTGTGTTTTGTTTGTAACGCCTTTATGATCAAATCTAGTGCCTTTATTTCCAAGTGATTCCGATATCATCATACGATCAGAGTCTATTTGATCCTCACAATACCAGTTTCGTGCGTAAATCTCTTTCTCCGAAATCATCTTTCTAACGAAACTATCACTTCAGAACTCCGAAGTACTCATGCGTAGAGTACCTCATGTTTCTTACCCTTGCCAAAGAAACCTCAGCAAACCTCCCCGAAGTACCACTCGGGCAGTACGTCAAGTTCAGTCCAATGACCCACAGTTTCAATCTTAATTATATACAACTCGTATACCCGAGACTGTGACTGATGAACCAGGTATGAGTTCTACTATGAACTTCTGGACGGAGACTACCCAAGACTGAGAGTGATCGTGCTTCCTTGGGAATAAACTTTGAAATATCTATCCATTTCCCTAATTCATGAGTAGTCATACTTTCTTTTAGATCTTCATGACATCTAATCTACCCCAAGGTTTTGACATCATAATCAGTAGGAGTTGGTTAAGTCTACATCGAGCCGACATCAGGTGCTTTGATAAAGTAGTTAATCTTAACCTCCCTATCAAAGAACCTCTTGTTATTTACGGAGACAAATCAAGTACGAACCTTCGCATCATTTCGTGTATTTAAGCTCAAAAGCGCTTACGAAGGGAATATCACACATCGTCGATACGAGCCAAGAAGCGAAGGACATTCAGAACATCCCAAAAGTACGCGACTTTCACAACACCTTTCCAGAAGAACTACCGGGATTACCACCACAACGTCAAGTCGAATTCAGAATCGACTTAGTTCCAGGGGCTACCCTAGTAGCCAAATCACCTTATCATCTAGCTCCAACTGAGATGCAAGAACTTCCTAGCGAGCTTAACAAACCCCTCAGAAGGGGATTCTTTAGGCCAAGTTTCTCACTTGGAGGAGCACTGGACTTGTCTGTAAACAAGAAAGAGCGTTCCAAACGCTAAAGTAGGTCTGATGCATCGCACCAATATTATCCCTCCCAAAATGGATAGAATATTTCTTGGTGTAATGCAATGCATCTAACCAAGGGCTTGGTTGTATTCTTATGCAAGAGGAAAGGTCACTGCCTATGCCTTAAGATAGCTTAAGACGCAAGAAGTTAACTATAAAACACATGATCTTGAGTCAGGAGCAACGGTAATTGCTCTGAAGATCTGGAGACACTACTTGTAGGGTACAAGGTGTAATACTCTCATAGACCACAAAAAAAAACACTCAACACACATTCAACGAAGAAGAGTTATCATACCAGTGAAGTCAAACGAAAGAAGCAAAGTCGTATCCTGATAGTGAAAGGTTCGCTGGAATGCCAAGCAAGAACCTGAGTTCACTTAAGAACACGAGAAGCAAACAAAACTTCTATCCGTAACATAATTATTAAGTCTTGCTTAAACTCTAATTTCGGGACGAAATTCCCTCTAACGGGGGGATGATGTGACAACCCGATATTTCGAGACAATGTAATGTAACACCAGTCAAATTTAGGTCAAAATATAACTTTCCTAAAATCTTATTTGGGTTAAATAAAGTGGTAGGAATCGTATCAAGGTTTTCATACATATAAAGAACACAAAAATCCGAGTTATAACGAGGAAGTTATAACCATTCTAAAATTTCGGACAAAACCGGCAACACCGATTAAACGAAAAACGCAAAGTTTCAATACAATAGTTTTTAGCCTTAAGTATCTAAATGAGAGTTGTATATAACATTAAACCGTGAGTGCACATAAAAAGAACGTCCAAATCTGACTTCGTATGAGGAAGTTATGATTTTTCCAAGATCCGGATATAGCATTAGACAGCCAAAAATTCGAAATAGAGCTCGAGAGACTTTTGACCGAAACAACCTAAATGAGAATCGAAGGTATCAAAAATAGTAGCGCAACGGCGAAAAGTCTGACGAAAACGGACATCGGATGAAGAAGTTATGGAATTTTAACGGAGTTTTCGTGTCCCGGCCCGTTAAAAATAAATAATTAAAAATAAATTGAAAATTTGCAGATGAAGTCTAAACGAGAGTTGTAGATCATATTTTAGGCTATGCGTGCATATAAAGAACGTCGAAAATGGAGCTCATACGCGAAAGTTATGGATTTTACAAGTTCGAGGCCCGAAATCCGAGACTGTCAGGCTTGCTACGATGTGGCACAAGCTTGCCGCGACCCGGCAAGTGACTGAGGGCGTTCAATCAATGGAAGAGGATAAGTTTGACTCCCCACGACGTGGCCATCACTTTCCACGACATGGCACACCTCAAAAATGCCCCTATAAATAGATTTCAAGCGCTCCGAGTTCCATTGCTCAGTTCCCTTCTTTCTCGCGCCGAAACTCTGCGTTTATGTCCCCGAGACCCTCTCAAATCCCCGGTTTTCCCCTTCAAGTCCCGAAGGAAGGTTTTGTGTTCCTGAGATTCCTGAGTATCCCGAGATTTTCCCGTGTTTTCAACTCTTCCTGTCGAAGTTCTGCTCGATTCTTCTCTCGACTACTTCAAATCAACCACTTCAAACAAGTGAGTTCATACCCCTATAATCTACACTTTCAAATGCGTTATAAATGCTTTTTATACAATTTTAAGGGGGGGGGGAATACAAGTAAACACGCGGTTATCCCCGTGTGAAAGACATAATTCTTTGTTATACTTTTTGGTTATGAAATCAATCACATGTGATTTATAACTAACATACAATTGGACTTACTACAATTTTAGCCGTTTAACCACACAGAGTACTTCAAATAGCTTTCTCAAACATTTTTACATGTTAAAACACTTTTAGAAAACTGTCTTACAAACTGTATGTTTCCTTTTTGAATATGTTATAGTTGTGCATCCAACAAAGGTTTTCTTACACTTAAACTGTCTTGTCAACTGTTTTCGAATCATTTTATAAACTGACATCAAGTCAAAAATTCTTATTTATTAAACTTTTCAAGGGTTTTACAAAACTTCTTTTATGCTTTTATATTATAAATTGCATGCCTCTATATGTATAGTTATATAAATAATGTTTAAAAGAATTAGGAAGGCTATCCACCCTGTTTCCTTTTCATCGATTTGGATGTGGTCTGGTGGGATATCGGGTACCCGTCCGAAGGTTGTTTAAATATTAGTTATATATCATGTGTACATATATAGTCATAAATGTTCCATCAGTTAATTTAGTTCCGACACTCTTGGGTAGCAAGGGTGTATAAACGTACTTGGCCACTCATCAATTACATTCTAGTAAACTATTATAGGAATAGTTTAGGAGATATAAAACATTATCCCTATTACAAGGAATCACACAAGAGTCTGTTCATTCATGAGTCTATGCCAACGTCTTATTTACAAGTATGTATTTTCATAACAAGGTTAATCTTTTCATATAAAAAAAGGCATTTCGTTATATTACTCGTGAACTTGTTGTTAGCAAACATGTGAGACAATGGCTTTGTTAGTACCAAAACGAAAGTCCCCACCTATAACCAGAGTCTCTTGGAGGGAGAGCGTGAAAAGTCTGTATAGATCTATACGGGGCTGACTACTCCGCACCCTGACTGTTAGCTATAGTTCCCGGGGTGACAAATGTCAACATAGGTACTGCGTCTAGTATGGTTATGAGGAACTCACAACACGCGGAAACAACAACTCTTGTACGTAGTAATATACATTTAACTCAATCATGCTCAGGGGGTAATAACTACACCATGGAATATTATTAGCATGTTCACAATTGGGGATAAACACCCTTTTAACCAGTTTTACTTAAACAAAAGACTCACAGAGAGTATTAAAAATATATTGGTTTACAGAGTCATCAAGTGCCTTGGCGATTTTATACATACATAAATCTATTATTTAGGCATGAAAAACATCATTGTGTTATAGTTATGGATAAATGTTGGACTTTTAGAAACAAATATTTAAAAACGGGCAGGTTTTGGTAGAAGACTACTTTCAAAACATTCAGGTCTTGGTACAAGACTACTTACAAAACATTCGGGTCTTGGTAGAAGACTAATTTCAAAACATTCATGTCTTGGTAGTAGACTACTTACAAAACATTCAGGTCTTGGTAGAAGACTACTTACAAAACATTCAGGTCTTGGTAGAAGAATACTTTCAAAACATTCAGGTCTTGGTAGAAGACTACTTACAAAACATTCAGGTCTTGGTAGAAGACTACTTTCAAAACATTCAGGTCTTGGTAGAAGACTACCTTCAAAACATTCAGGTCTTGGTAGAAGACTACTTTTTATACTAGTAGGAAATATGGGATTTTCTAGGGTTTTTCATACTTATACTAAATGTTTCATCAAACATTCACCAGTCTTTCATAACAACTTTTCAAAGCAATAACATTAAAATACTTATGAATTCACCAGCTTTATTGCTGATATTCGCTTTCAAAATAACTTGTATTCTCAGGTTACAAATATACAGGTGCTGATGCAAGGTTTAGAGAAGATAGAGCAGTCAAGACTCGTCTATTATTTTGATTAGTTATCATGTTGTCTTGTACTATGAAAGAACAAATTTGTAATCAAAGTTATACTATTAATGCAATGGATGATGTTGTTGCCTGCTTACTACCTTACATTAGTTATGATACATTACATGACGTCCTCCGCCCCAGAACATTTCCGCCGTTCTCGGTTTTGGGGTGTGACAGATTGGTATCAGAGCATTGTTTATAGTGAATATAGTATATCAACCCATAAAAGATATACTAACTATAAATACATTGGGATTAAAATACTCTGATTTAGAGTTAATACTTTTAAATAATAAAATATTTAAGTAACTATACGTGCCTGTATTCATACTAAAATCGGTCTCACAACGACAAGAACAGAAGTATTACGATTGTCGAATATCACAAGTAAGCTTGGGCATGTATAGTCAGTCTTGGGAGTGGCATAGCCTGATCGAATATGCTGGTCCGAGGAGTGATTAGCATATGCCCAAGAATGGTTGTGATATGGCAACAAGTCTAAAAACTTACCAACATTACCACAATGAGAACATTATAACAGAACCTAAGTCTAAAATACCATAGGGGTATTTTGGGTTACCATAATTACTTACTTGAGAACTGAAAAGGATCTTCATTACTAAGTTGATAGTTTCTAAGTGGATACACGAAGGCTATATGTACCTAGGATGTTATAGACTTAGAATCGGTAGAAATTTTTGCTTTACCCTTATTCCTTGTGAATTTGGAGTTAAGGTCACTTATTCGAAAGCCTATCCTGTGTTGATTACATATGACTGGTATGTACTTTACAAATAGCGATGTAACTAATGAAGATTTTCTAATAATTATCTAGATAGTTCGTCTAATAATTATTTCCTTACCCCAATTCTCGCATAGATAACATGGCTGGACTCCATCCCCATGGCAACCCGTACTTTTCGAGCGAAGTCATTGCTGGATGGTTTGGAGAAGGACCAGAGAATGATCATCCAATCCCTTTGAATGATCACCATGCTGAAAACCTTTCGGATGTTGATAACTCCGAACCCGAGGTTGAGAACCTACCCCCGGTAGCTCCATTTCCAAATCCTAACCGTCGTCCGACTTTTCATTGCCCGACGCCTCCTTGGGTAGAATGCGTGGAAACATAGAGCGAAGAGCAAGATTAACCTATGAGGTTTAATGGAGACCGAAGCTTCTACAACGTAAATGAAGGGAGCTCAGCAGACAGAGTTCTACCGATCCTGATCCGTAGAGTTGCCCGAAACGAAATTCAGGGCAGGACGGCTCTCCAACGTATCGAAGAGGTTAATACCAATGCAAGAATGCATACCACTCGCACCAATCGCCTTGATCACAAGTGAGAGATCTGAGAGAAACCATGAGACCCTGCTGCAAGCACTAGATGAAACCTGAACCAAAGTCATAAGAGCTCCAAGTACGCCAAAGGGTGTACGAGAGATACCTACTTGATATGGAACGTCAACTAAACCGAACTAAGGGTTCACCATAAGGGTGACCGTCGCCAGTAGGAGATACCTTACTTACTTCTTTGTTTTAAAGAGCCGTGTTCCTGTCAATGTTCTGTGTAGTACTTCCTATGTAATTACCTTATACTGTAAGTACTTTTATTTAAGTCCTTATGCTGTCGAAGACTTTTCTACTCCGAATATGATGTAAGACCTACAACAAGGTCAATTTCCCAAACCTATTAAATCTTAAACATCAATGATATCGACAGTCGGCTAACTTACGTGTCAATCTTTGTTTAAATGCTTTCATTGGAGTCTATCTGAAACCCCATCTAGTCAAGTTATTGGACTATGGTAATTTAACTCCGGAATCAGTTCCGAGTCTCTTTCAAAGGTTGGATCATGTTATCCACCAACCAATAATACCCTGGGTTGGACGATAAGCATTTTGAGACCATTCTATTAATTTACTTCTACTCCATACTGGGACTGCATCATAGGGATGTAGGTCAAACCTTCGAGAACATATTTCTATCCTTTACATGAACGATCGAACTACGTCTAGGTTCAACCGTACTCTCTCACAAATTCATTTTTCTTTCCGTGTAACAGATTCATGTCCCCGAAGAAAAACGATCAACCCATCAACCAAACACCAACTCTTCAGATTGATGCCGCTACTTTTCAAGCTGCAGTCTCGGCTGCCGTGTCAGCTGTTCTGACCCACCTTAACGCTAACAACGCAAATGTTAGCGGGATTGTTAACAATAATTCCAATCCAAGTAACAATCAAATACCTCAACGAGCAAAAAACTATCACGACACCGCAAATCTCAAGCCCAAGAATAACAAACGAAAGTTTTGGGCTATGGCTAAAGGCGAATCACCCCAAGGGGCGAGCAAAAGACAACAACCTGCGGCAACCTTCGCAGCCACAACATATGTACCTCCTACTGCCATCCCTTCTGGTATCCCAATTGTCCCTACACTAGCTAGGCAGTATGCCGGAAACCTACCGAAATGCAATAAGTGCAGCTTCCATCATCTGGGTAGTTGTCGTATGTTACATTGCTTTCAATGCAACAAGAACGGACATACTACGAATTGCTGCAGGACTCGGATCCAACACATTACTTCAACCACCAATGTCAAAACCTCTCGAATATGCCATCTATGTGGCGTAATGGGACACTTCAAGAGGGACTATCCAACAGAGGAGAATGATGGTGAATCCGGAGGAGTTTGACCTCATAATGGAAAGAGGCAACGAAGGACCCTACTATAGTATAAGTTCACTTCCAATCGTCAGTATTATGTATGTTTTTAAAACATGTTTAGAACTAGTGCAACTTGAGTCTTATCTTTTGCGAGATCCCGTCAGTTAAGGGACCCTCGTGCTGCGTATAATTGCCTTTTATATTATACTTTGTTCGCAGCAGTATTCCTGTAGTTACTCTAAAGTACTGTAACTCTGTTAAAAAGTTGCACTGTTGTGTTTTGTCTGTAACGCCTTTATGATCAAATCTAGTGCCTTTATTTCCAAGTGATTCCGATATCATCATACGAACAGAGTCTATTTGATCCTCACAATACCAGTTTCGTGCGTAAATCTCTTTCTCCGAAATCATCTTTCTAACGAAACTATCACTTCAGAACTCCGAAGTACTCATGCGTAGAGTACCTCATGTTTCTTACCCTTTCCAAAGAAACCTCAGCAAACCTCCCCGAAGTACCACTCGGGCAGTACGTCAAGTTCAATCCAATGACCCACAGTTTCAATCTTAATTATATACGACTCGTATAACCGAGACTGTGATTGATGAACCAGGTATGAGTTCTACTATGAACTTCTGGACGGAGACTGCCCAAGACTGAGAGTGATCGTGCTTCCTTGGGAATAAACTTTGAAATATCTATCCTTTTCCCTAATTCATGAGTAGTCATACTTTCTTTTAGATCTTCACGACATCTAATCTACCCCAAGGTTTTGACATCATAATCAGTAGGAGTTGGTTAAGTCTACATCAAGCCGACATCAGGTGCTTTGATAAAGCAGTTAATCTTAACCTCCCTATCAAAGAACCACTTGTTATTTACGGAGACAAATCAAGTACGAACCTTCGCATCATTTCGTGTATTTAAGCTCAAAAGCGCTTACGAAGGGAATATCACACATCGTCGATACGAGCCAAGAAGTGAAGGACATTCAGAACATCCCAAAAGTACGCGACTTTCACAACACCTTTCCAGAAGAACTACCGGGATTACAAGCACAACGTCAAGTCGAATTCAGAATCGACTTAGTTCCAGGGGCTACCCTAGTAGCCAAATCACCTTATCATCTAGCTCCAGCTGAGATGCAAGAAATTCCTAGCGAGCTTAACAAACCCCTCAGAAGGGGATTCTTTAGGCCAAGTTTCTCACTTGGAGGAGCACTGGACTTGTCTGTAAACAAGAAAGAGCGTTCCAAACGCTAAAGTAGGCCTGATGCATCGCACCAATATTATCCCTCCCAAAAGGGATAGAATATTTCGTGGTGTAATGCAATGCATCTAACCAAGGGCTTGGTTGTATTCTTATGCAAGAGGAAAGGTCACTGCCTATGCCTCAAGATAGCTTAAGACGCAAGAAGTTAACTATACAACATATGATCTTGAGTCAGGAGCAACGGTAATTGCTCTGAAGATCTGGAGACACTACTTGTAGGGTACAAGGTGTAATACTCTCACAGACCACAAAAAAAAACACTCAACACACATTCAACGAAGAAGAGTTATCATACCAGTGAAGTCAAACGAAAGAAGCAAAGTCGTATCCTGATAGTGAAAGGTTCGCTGGAATGCCAAGCAAGAACCTGAGTTCACTTAAGAACACGAGAAGCAAACAAAACTTCTATCCGTAACATAATTATTAAGTCTTGCTTAAACTCTAATTTCGGGATGAAATTCCCTCTAACGGGGGGATGATGTGACAACCCGATATTTCGAGACAATGTAATGTAACACCAGTCAAATTTAGGTCAAAATATAAGTTTCCTAAAATCCTATTTGGGTTAAATAAAGTGGTAGGAATCGTATCAAGGTTTTCATACATATAAAGAACACAAAAATCCGAGTTATAACGAGGAAGTTATAACCATTCTAAAATTTCGGACAAAACCGGCAACACCGATTAAACGGAAAACGCGAAGTTTCAATACAATAGTTTTTAGCCTTAAGTATCTAAATGAGAGTTGTATATAACATTAAACCGTGAGTGTACATAAAAAGAACGTCCAAATTTGACTTCGTATGAGGAAGTTATGATTTTTCCAAGATCCGGATATAGCAGTAGACAGCTAAAAACTCGAAATAGAGCTTGAGAGACTTTTGACCGAAACAACCTAAATGAGAATCGAAGGTATCAAAAATATTAGTGCAATGACGAAAAGTCTGACGAAAACGGACATCGGATGAAGAAGTTATGGAATTTTAACGGACTTTTCGTGTCCTGGCCCGTTAAAAATAAATAATTAAAAACAAACTCAAAATTTGCCGATGAAGTCTAAACGAGACTTGTAGATCATATTTTTAGCTATGCGTGCATATAAAGAACGTCGAAAACAGAGCACGTACGCGAAAGTTACGGATTTTACAAGTTCGAGGCCCGAAATCCGAGGCTGTCAGGCTTGCCACGACGTGGGACAAGCTTGCCGCGACCCGGCAAGTGACTGAGGGCGTCCAATCAATGGAAGAGGATAATTGTGACTCCCCACGACGTGGCCATCACTTGCCATGATGTGGCACACCTCAAAAATGCCCCTATAAATAGATTTCAAGGGTTCCGAGTTCCATTGCTCAGTTCCCTTCTTTCTCGCGCCGAAACTCTGCGTTTATGCCCTCGAGACCCTCTCAAATCCCCGGTTTTCACCTTCAAGTCCCGAAGGAAGGTTTTGTGTTCCCGATATTCCCGAGTATCCCGAGATTTTCCTGCGTTTTCAACTCTTCCTGTCGAAGTTCTGCTCGATTCTTCTCTCGACTACTTCAAATCAACCACTTCAAACAAGTGAGTTCATACCCCTATAATCTACACTTTCAAATGCGTTATAAATGCTTTTTATACAATTTTAAGGTGGGGAATACAAGTAAACACACGGTTATCCCCGTGTGAAAGACATAAATCTTTGTTATACTTTTTGGTTATGAAATCAATCACATGTGATTTATAACTAACATACAATTGGACTTACTACAATTTTAGCCGTTTAACCACACAGAGTACTTCAAATAGCTTTCTCAAACATTTTTACATGTTAAAACACTTTTAGAAAACTGTCTTACAAACTGTATGTTTCCTTTTTGAATATGTTATAGTTGTGCATCCAACAAAGGTTTTCTTACACTTAAACTGTCTTGTCAACTGTTTTCGAATCATTTTATAAACTGACATCAAGTCAAAAATTCTTATTTATTAAACTTTTCAAGGGTTTTACAAAACTTCTTTTATGCTTTTATATTATAAATTGCATGCCTCTATATGTATAGTTATATAAATAATGTTTAAAAGAATTAGGAAGGCTATCCACCCTGTTTCCTTTTCATCGATTTGGATGTGGTCTGGTGGGATATCGGGTACCCGTCCGAAGGTTGTTTAAATATTAGTTATATATCATGTGTACATATATAGTCATAAATGTTCCATCAGTTAATTTAGTTCCGACACTCTTGGGTAGCAAGGGTGTATAAACGTACTTGGCCACTCATCAATTACATTCTAGTAAACTATTATAGGAATAGTTTAGGAGATATAAAACATTATCCCTATTACAAGGAATCACACAAGAGTCTGTTCATTCATGAGTCTATGCCAACGTCTTATTTACAAGTATGTATTTTCATAACAAGGTTAATCTTTTCATATAAAAAAAGGCATTTCGTTATATTACTCGTGAACTTGTTGTTAGCAAACATGTGAGACAATGGCTTTGTTAGTACCAAAACGAAAGTCCCCACCTATAACCAGAGTCTCTTGGAGGGAGAGCGTGAAAAGTCTGTATAGATCTATACGGGGCTGACTACTCCGCACCCTGACTGTTAGCTATAGTTCCCGGGGTGACAAATGTCAACATAGGTACTGCGTCTAGTATGGTTATGAGGAACTCACAACACGCGGAAACAACAACTCTTGTACGTAGTAATATACATTTAACTCAATCATGCTCAGGGGGTAATAACTACACCATGGAATATTATTAGCATGTTCACAATTGGGGATAAACACCCTTTTAACCAGTTTTACTTAAACAAAAGACTCACAGGGAGTATTAAAAATATATTGGTTTACAGAGTCATCAAGTGCCTTGGCAATTTTATACATACATAAATCTATTATTTAGGCATGAAAAACATCATTGTGTTATAGTTATGGATAAATGTTGGACTTTTAAAAATAAATATTTAAAAACGGGCAGGTCTTGGTAGAAGACTACTTTCAAAACATTCAGGTCTTGGTACAAGACTACTTACAAAACATTCGGGTCTTGGTAGAAGACTACTTTCAAAACATTCAGGTCTTGGTAGAAGACTACTTACAAAACATTCAGGTCTTGGTAGAAGACTACTTACAAAACATTCAGGTCTTGGTAGAAGACTACTTTCAAAACATTCAGGTCTTGGTAGAAGACTACTTTCAAAACATTCAGGTCTTGGTAAAAGACTACCTTCAAAACATTCAGGTCTTGGTAGAAGACTACTTTTTATACTAGTAGGAAATATGGGATTTTCTAGGGTTTTTCATACTTATACTAAATGTTTCATCAAACATTCACCAGTCTTTCATAACAACTTTTCAAAGCAATAACATTAAAATACTTATGAATTCACCAGCTTTATTGCTGATATTCGCTTTCAAAATAACTTGTATTCTCAGGTTACAAATATACAGGTGCGGATGCAAGGTTTAGAGAAGATAGAGCAGTCAAGACTCGTCTATTATTTTGATTAGTTATCATATTTTCTTGTACTATGAAAGAACAAATTTGTAATCAAAGTTATACTATTAATGCAATGGATGATGTTGTTGCTTGCTTACTACTTTACATTTGTTGTGATAAATTACATGACGTCCTCCGCCCCAGAACGTTTCCGCCGTTCTCGGTTTTGGGGTGTGAGAGATTGGTATCAGAGCATTGTTTATAGTGAATATAGTATATCAACCCATAAAAGATATACTAACTATAAATACATTGGGATTAAAATACTCTGATTTAGAGTTAATACTTTTAAATAATAAAATATTTAAGTAACTATACGTGCCTGTATTCATACTAAAATCGGTGTCACAACGACAAGAACAGAAGTATTACGATTGTCGAATATCACAAGTAAGCTTGGGCATGTATAGTCAGTCTTGGGAGTGGCATAGCCTGATCAAATATGATGGTCCGAGGAGTGATTAGCATATGCCCAAGAATGGTTGTGATATGGCAACAAGTCTAAAAACTTACCAACATTACCACAATGAGAACATTATAACAGAACCTAAGTCTAAAATACCATAGGGGTATTTTGGGTTACCATAATTACTTACTTGAGAACTAAAAAGGATCTTCATTACTAAGTTGATAGTTTCTAAGTGGATACACTAAGGCTATATGTACCTAGGATGTTATAGACTTAGAATCGGTAAAAATTTTTGCTTTACCCTTATTCCTTGTGAATTTGGAGTTACGGTCACTTATTCGAAAGCCTATCCTGTGTTGATTACATATAACTGGTATGCACTTTACAAATAGCGATGTAACTAATGAAGATTTTCTAATAATTATCTAGATAGTTCGTCTAATAATTATTTCCTTACCCCAATTCTCGCATTGATAACATGGCTGGACTCCATCCCCATGGCAACCCGTACTTTCTGAGCGAAGTCATTGCTAGATGGTTTGGAGAAGGACCAGAGAATGATCATCCAATCCCTTTGAATGATCACCATGCTGAAAACCTTTCGGATGTTGATAACTCCGAACCCGAGGTTGAGAACCTACCCCCGGTAGCTCCATTTCCAAATCCTAACCCTCGTCCGACTTTTCATTGCCCGACGCCTCCTTGGGTAGAATGCGTGGAAACATAGAGCGAAGAGCAAGATTAACCTATGAGGTTTAATGGAGACCGAAGCTTCTACAACGTAAATGAAGGGAGCTCAGCAGACAGAGTTCTACCGATCCTGATCCGTAGAGTTGCCCGAAACGAAATTCAGGGCAGGATGACTCTCTAACGTATCGAAGAGGTTAATACCAATGCAAGAATTCATACCACACGCACCAATCGCCTTGATCACAAGTGAGAGATCTGAGAGAAACCATGATACCCTGCTGCAAGCACTAGATGAAACCCGAACCAAAGTCATAAGAGCTCCAAGTACGCCAGAGGATGTACGAGAGATACCTACTTGATATGGAACGTCAACTAAACCGAACTAAGGGTTCACCATAGGGGTGACCGTCGCCAGTAGGAGATACCTTACTTACTTCTTTGTTTTAAAGAGCCGTGTTCCTGTCAATGTTCTGTGTAGTACTTCCTATGTAATTACCTTGTACTGTAAGTACTTTTATTTAAGTCCTTATGCTGTCGAAGACTTTTCTACTCCGAATATGATGTAAGACCTACAACAAGGTCAATTTCCCAAACCTATTAAATCTTAAACATCAATGATATCGACAGTCGGCTAACTTACGTGTCAATCTTTGTTTAAATGCTTTCATTGGAGTCTATCTGAAACCCCATCTAGTCAAGTTATTGGACTATGGTAATTTAACTCCGGAATCAGTTCCGAGTCTCTTTCAAAGGTTGGATCATGTTATCCACCAACCAATAATACCCTGGTTTGGACGATAAGCATTTTGAGACTATTCTATTAATTTACTTCTACCCCATACTAGGACTGCATCATAGGGATGTAGGTCAAACCTTCGAGAACATACTTCTATCCTTTACATGAACGATCGAACTACATTTAGGTTCAACCGTACTCTCTCACAAATTCATTTTTCTTTCCGTGTAACAGAATCATGTCGCCGAAGAAAAACGATCAAACCATCAACCAAACACCAAGTCTTCAGATTGATGCCGCTACTTTTCAAGCTGCAGTCTCGGCTGCCGTGTCAGCTGTTCTGACCCACCTTAACGCTAACAACGCAAATGTTAGCGGGATTGTTAACAATAATTCCAATCCAAGTAACAATCAAATACCTCAACAAGCAAAAAACTACCACGACACCGCAAATCTCAAGCCCAAGAATAACAAATGAAAGTTTTGGGCTATGGCTAAAGGCGAATCACCCCAAGGGGCGAGAAAAAGACAACAACCTGCGGCAACCTTCGCAGCCACAACATATGTACCTCCTACTACCATCCCTTCTGGTATCCCAATTGTCCCTACACTAGCTAGGCAGTATGCCGGAAACCTACTGAAATGCAATAAGTGCAGCTTCCATCATCTGGGTAGTTTTCGTATGTTACATTGCTTTCAATGCAACAAGAACGGACATACTACGAATTGCTGCAGGACTCGGATCCAACACATTACTTCAACCACCAATGTCGAAACCTCTCGAATATGCCATCTATGTGGCGTAATGGGACACTTCAAGAGGGACTATCCAACAGAGGAGAATGATGGTGAATCCGGAGGAGTTTGACCTCATAATGGAAAGAGGCAACGAAGGACCCTACTATAGTATAAGTTCACTTCCAATCGTCAGTATTATGTATGTTTTTAAAACATGTTTAGAACTAGTGCAACTTGAGTCTTATCTTTTGCGAGATCCCGTCAGTTAAGGGACCCTCGTGCTGCGTATAATTGCCTTTTATAGTATACTTTGTTCGTAGCAGTATTCCTATAGTTACTCTAAAGTACTGTAACTCTGTTAAAAAGTTGCACTGTTGTGTTTTGTCTGTAACGCCTTTATGATCAAATCTAGTGCCTTTATTTCCAAGTGATTCCGATATCATCATACGATCAGAGTCTATTTGATCCTCATAATACCAGTTTCGTGCGTAAATCTCTTTCTCCGAAATCATCTTTCTAACGAAACTATCACTTCAGAACTCCGAAGTACTCATGCGTAGAGTACCTCATGTTTCTTACCCTTTCCAAAGAAACCTCAGCAAACCTCCCCGAAGTACCACTCGGGCAGTACGTCAAGTTCAGTCCAATGACCCACAGTTTCAATCTTAATTATATACGACTCGTATACCCGAGACTGTGATTGATGAACCAGGATTGAGTTCTACTATGAACTTCTGGACGGAGACTGCCCAAGACTGAGAGTGATCGTGCTTCCTTGGGAATAAACTTTGAAATATCTATCCTTTTCCCTAATTCATGAGTAGTCATACTTTCTTTTAGATCTTCACGACATCTAATCTACCCCAAGGTTTTGACATCATAATCAGTAGGAGTTGGTTAAGTCTACATCGAGCCGACATCAGGTGCTTTGATAAAGCAGTTAATCTTAACCTCCCTATCAAAGAACCACTTGTTATTTACGGAGACAAATCAAGTACGAACCTTCGCATCATTTCGTGTATTTAAGCTCAAAAGCGCTTACGAAGGGAATATCACACATCATCGATACGAGCCAAGAAGCGAAGGACATTCAGAACATCCCAAAAGTACGCGACTTTCACAACACCTTTCCAGAAGAACTACCGGGATTACCACCACAACGTCAAGTCGAATTCAGAATCGACTTAGTTCCAGGGGCTACCCTAGTAGCCAAATCACCTTATCATCTAGCTCCAACTGAGATGCAAGAACTTCCTAGCGAGCTTAACAAACCCCTCAGAAGGGGATTCTTTAGGCCAAGTTTCTCACTTGGAGGAGCACTGGACTTGTCTGTAAACAAGAAAGAGCGTTCCAAACGCTAAAGTAGGTCTGATGCATCGCACCAATATTATCCCTCCCAAAATGGATAGAATATTTCTTGGTGTAATGCAATGCATCTAACCAAGGGCTTGGTTGTATTCTTATGCAAGAGGAAAGGTCACTGCCTATGCCTTAAGATAGCTTAAGACGCAAGAAGTTAACTATAAAACACATGATCTTGAGTCAGGAGCAACGGTAATTGCTCTGAAGATCTGGAGACACTACTTGTAGGGTACAAGGTGTAATACTCTCATAGACCACAAAAAAAACACTCAACACACATTCAACGAAGAAGAGTTATCATACCAGTGAAGTCAAACGAAAGAAGCAAAGTCGTATCCTGATAGTGAAAGGTTCGCTGGAATGCCAAGCAAGAACCTGAGTTCACTTAAGAACACGAGAAGCAAACAAAACTTCTATCCGTAACATAATTATTAAGTCTTGCTTAAACTCTAATTTCGGGACGAAATTCCCTCTAACGGGGGGATGATGTGACAACCCGATATTTCGAGACAATGTAATGTAACACCAGTCAAATTTAGGTCAAAATATAACTTTCCTAAAATCTTATTTGGGTTAAATAAAGTGGTAGGAATCGTATCAAGGTTTTCATACATAGAAAGAACACAAAAATCCGAGTTATAACGAGGAAGTTATAACCATTCTAAAATTTCGGACAAAACCGGCAACACCGATTAAACGAAAAACGCGAAGTTTCAATACAATAAGTTTTAGCCTTAAGTATCTAAATGAGAGTTGTATATAACGTTAAACCGTGAGTGCACATAAAAAGAACGTCCAAATCTGACTTCGTATGAGGAAGTTATGATTTTTCCAAGATCCGGATATAGCATTAGACAGCTAAAAACTCGAAATAGAGCTCAAGAGACTGTTGACCGAAACAACCTAAATGAGAATCGAAGGTATCAAAAATAGTAGCGCAACGGCGAAAAGTCTGACGAAAACGGACATCGGATGAAGAAGTTATGGAATTTTAACGGAGTTTTCGTGTCCCGGCCCGTTAAAAATAAATAATTAAAAATAAATTGAAAATTTGCAGATGAAGTCTAAACAAGAGTTGTAGATCATATTTTAGGCTATGCGTGCATATAAAGAACGTCGAAAACGGAGCTCGTACGTGAAAGTTATGGATTTTACAAGTTCGAGGCCCGAAATCCGAGACTGTTAGGCTTGCCACGACGTGGCACAAGCTTGCCGCGACCCGGCAAGTGACTGAGGGCGTTCAATCAATGGAAGAGGATAAGTTTGACTCCCCACGACGTGGCCATCACTTGCCACGACGTGGCACACCTCAAAAATCCCCCTATAAATAGATTTCAAGCGCTCCGAGTTCCATTGCTCAGTTCCCTTCTTTCTCGCGCCGAAACTCTGCGTTTATGCCCCCGAGACCCTCTCAAATCCCCGGTTTTCACCTTCAAGTCCCGAAGGAAGGTTTTGTGTTCCTGAGATTCCTGAGTATCCCGAGATTTTCCCGTGTTTTCAACTCTTCCTGTCGAAGTTCTGCTCGATTCTTCTCTCGACTACTTCAAATCAACCACTTCAAACAAGTGAGTTCATACCCCTATAATCTACACTTTCAAATGCGTTATAAATGCTTTTTATACAATTTTAAGGGGGGGGGGGAATACAAGTAAACACGCGGTTATCCCCGTGTGAAAGACATAAATCTTTGTTATACTTTTTGGTTATGAAATCAATCACATGTGATTTATAACTAACATACAATTGGACTTACTACAATTTTAGCCGTTTAACCACACAGAGTACTTCAAATAGCTTTCTCAAACGTTTTTACATGTTAAAACACTTTTAGAAAACTGTCTTGTCAACTGTTTTCGAATCATTTTATAAACTGACATCAAGTCACAAATTCTTATTTATTAAACTTTTCAAGGGTATTACAAAACTTCTTTTATGTTTTAATATTATAAATTGCATGCCTCTATATGTATAGTTATATAAATAATGTTTAAAAGAATTAGGAAGGCTATCCACCATGTTTCCTTTTCCTCGATTTGGATGTGGTCTGATGGGATATCGGGTACCCGTCCGAAGGTTGTTTAAATATTAGTTATATATCATGTGTACATATATAGTCATAAATGTTCCATCAGTTAATTTAGTTCCGACACTCTTGGGTATCAAGGGTGTATAAACCTACTTGGACACTCATCAATTACATTCTAGTAAACTATTATGGGTATAGTTTAGGAGATATAAAACATTATTCCTATTATAAGGAATCACACAAGAGTCAGTTCATTCATGAGTCTATACCAACGTCTTATTTACAAGTATGTATTTTCATAACAAGGATAATCTTTTCATATAAAAAAAAGGCATTTCGTTATATTACTCGTGAACTTGTTGTTAGCAAACATGTGAGACAATGGCTTTGTTAGTACCAAAACGAAAGTCCCCACCTATAACCAGAGTCTCTTGGAGGGAAAGCGTGACAAGTGTGTATAGATCTATACGGGGCTGACGACTCCGCACCCTGACTGTTAGCTACAGTTCCCGGGGTGACAAATGTCAACATAGGTACTTCGTCTAGTATGGTTATGAGGAACTCACAACACGCGGAAACAACAACTCTTGTACGTAGTAATATACATTTAACTCAATCATGCTCAGGGGGTAATAACTACACCATGGGATATTATTAGCATGTTCACAATTCGGGATAAACACCCTGTTAACCAGTTTTACTTAAACAAAAGACTCACAGAGAGTATTAAAAATATATTGGTTTACAGAGTCATCAAGTGCCTTGGCGATTTTATACATACATAAATCTATTATTTAGGCATGAAAAACATCATTGTGTTATAGTTATGGATAAATGTTGGACTTTTAGAAACAAATATTTAAAAACGGGCAGGTTTTGGTAGAAGACTACTTTCAAAACATTCAGGTCTTGGTACAAGACTACTTACAAAACATTCGGGTCTTGGTAGAAGACTAATTTCAAAACATTCATGTCTTGGTAGTAGACTACTTACAAAACATTCAGGTCTTGGTAGAAGACTACTTACAAAACATTCAGGTCTTGGTAGAAGACTACTTTCAAAACATTCAGGTCTTGGTAGAAGACTACTTACAAAACATTCAGGTCTTGGTAGAAGACTACTTTCAAAACATTCAGGTCTAGGTAGAAGACTACCTTCAAAACATTCAGGTCTTAGTAGAAGACTACTTTTTATACTAGTAGGAAATATGGGATTTTCTAGGGTTTTTCATACTTATACTAAATGTTTCATCAAACATTCACCAGTCTTTCATAACAACTCTTCAAAGCAATAACATTAAAATACTTATGAATTCACCAGCTTTATTGCTGATACTTGCTTTCAAAATAACTTGTATTCTCAGGTTAAAATAGACAGGTGCTGATGCAAGGTTTAGAGAAGATAGAGAAGTCAAGACTCGTCTATTATTTTGATTAGTTATCATGTTGTCTTGTACTATGAAAGAACAAATTTGTAATCAAAGTTATACTATTAATGCAATTGATGATGTTGTTGCTTGTTTACTACTTTACATTTGTTGTGATACATTACATGACGTCCTCCGCCCCAGAACGTTTCCGCCGTTCTCGGTTTTGGGGTGTGACAATATAAGATATTATTGTCTCAATAATCACTCGTGATAAAATCCATGAAGTGATTCAAGTGAGCGTGGGTTTAATCCAATACTCAAATCTTATTTTAGGAGCACTCATGAACACTGCAACTGACTTTTTCTATGTCTAAAACGCTTCAAACAATCTACAGTCAGATTCATGATAGTCGTCTTTCATACCTACTTCCAAAGTATGATCGACTGTGGATGGTTTGAATAATCTTAGTATTCGGGAAGTCAAAATATGCAAAGTGAAACACAAGAATAATCGAATCCAATATGACCCAAAACTTTTCAGTAGAAATAAAACACCTTTATTCAATCACCATATTGAATACTCATTATTCATTGTATAATGTTTCGGATAATCAACTTATTACTTGAATTATAATAACAGTTGTCCCATGCTTCAAGCATACACACTGTGTTTTCCTATGGTCCATACTTTGTGAAATAGATCAATTGAAAACATTTCTAATGATGCTCATTTCACAACTCCTAATCCTTATCGTTAGTGTGAGAATACAAGATTCTCGCTACTACTAGAATACGTTAGATTCTAACATTTTATGCAACGATCCTTTCGTCATGTCACATCACCAAAGCCACCAAGACTTTTCCAATGATATTAAAAAGTGCTCTATGAAGTCTCATATTCAAAGTACATTCCTTTGAACATCCTTCTTGCATAAAAGTTTCAAATCTACATAGATTCTTAATATCCAACTCCCATTATTGAAACATTTCCATATTCGCCATATGACAACACATTCTTAATAGAGTCTCATCTATTCATAATGATGTCGATATGTTCCACTCAATACTTTACTTCCAACTGTCCACAAACAACTAATCCTTAGCGAACCTTAGATTTTCTTTGATAGTTGTTTAATCATTTTTAGTCATATCCGGTTATGGTCCTTTTTCCCTCTTAATGCCCTAGTTATTTGGAAAATCAAAACGATTGAATATTATAGCATATGCAATCGATCCTATACCTGAAGCGTACGAGACAATATTCATAATGTATTACATAAAGACGTGATACTTTACCAGTCTCCTGCTATAATATTTCTATTTGCCATGTTCTCATAATTTTTATTATGAAGAGGCATGCCGCAATCATAACTAATTTTGAGAATGCAAATATCTTTTCCATATATAGAATTTCCTTATGTTGAACCATTCCAACATAACATTCTTATATATTTGACTAAATTTGATTCAAATCTCACGATCTAAGCTCTTAGATTTAAAATGAAGTATAATATTCTCTCCCTTAATTATAGCAAAACAACTTTTCAACCCCCGCAACTTTACAAAATGAAACTTTTGTTTTCTATAATTAATATTGCTGACTCGCAACATAATAGTCATGCTCCCACTAACATGATAATTATATCCTTACCAGCATAACACTTATGCTCCCACTAGCTTTGACATGTATTCAGAAAACAGATGGAATTCTAGAAATCAATACTTGTTGACTTCCAAAGTTCATATTTCTAATATGAGATACTTCGATAAACCATTATCAGGCTTCTCAAACTCATACACCTTTCCTTAGAAAGCTCATATGTGTGTCTCAACCATTTTTGAACTTATAGGAATAAGTCTTAAATGTTCAAACTAATTTCCAAATCTCACAATTCTAACTATGAAGAGAGACGTCGTAATCATAATCGAATTTGAGAATGCAATTTATACAATCACTATCTCCTTAATCTCTCTTAGTGAAAGCGTGTCCTCACAATCATTTTCATGAAATGGAGAGAAACCTTATGATACTTAGATTTTATGGTGTATATGTTCCTATCCATGTGAATTTGTCATCACCATAATCATAAGACAATGTTTGTGACAAATCCAAATTCATATGGACTGAACTTGTGCATTCTTAATATCTTGCCATCAAGGGTCCCACCATTGCTTCCAAGTTGTTCAGCAGCTCACCTATACTAGTCAATGTACTTTCATTGAATAATGTGCTTTGCCTTTATGCATTCAATTGATAACTCATAGAACTCACATGCATAGTTGACTTAAACTGGAATGGCACAAAAATTATGTCAACACGATAGGTTGCAATCCTCAAGTTGTGTGCTACTGTTTAATAATAGGTTTACTCTTGATTAGTTCTTGAAACGTTTGAAGATCATTTAGACTCCGACTGACCTCTTGACATAAAATATTCCCTTGTTAAGAGACATTTCTTGACAAACAAATATTCAAGAGTTAGTGCGGATTCTTATCAAGGCAAACACTACACACAATTGGTCTTAGTTGGTCTTTGTCTTATCCATGACATCACAACTTACTAATTTCAAACATGCAAGAGTAAGAAAACATTTTTCTACTCCACATTTGATGAGTGTGTTAAAACTTCTTAAAATATGTCACTCAAGTCACAATCTTGGAGTATGACTCTAAGACTTGATTTTGGAACAAAGTATGATTCACCTTTTGATTTAACCATTTCAACAATTTCCGATTTCTCTTCTTAGCCATACTAGTGCACTAAGGTGTCCTTAGAGGATCAATTGTGATATGGTTTCATAATCAACAAGACGATCATAAAACATGATACTAAAGTAATCTCCCATCTTCTTAGATTTGAGAAACTTTTATCTTTCTGCTCGATTGATTCTTCTTATTCGTTCTGCCATTCATTGAAACTTTTCAATGATTCAGAATTATACTTAATCTTGTAAGCATAACCAAATTTACTAGACTTTTAGTAAATCATGACGAATAATCTAATTGTTATTTGTGGTGGACTTGACCAGTGCGAAACATTGTGTTCTAGTCCTTTAGTCCACCACAAAGAACAATAAGACTATTCGTTATGATTTACTAAAGTTTAGTAAATATGGTTATGCTTACAAGTTTAAGTATAATTCTGAATCATTGGAAAAGTTCAATGTATGGCAGAAAAAATGAGAAGAATCAAATTAGGCAGAAAGATAGAAGTTTTTCCAATCTGAAAAGACGGGAGAGTACACGAGTATCGTATTTTATGATTATCTTAGTGATTATGAAACCATGTCACAATTGATTCTCTAAGGATATCTTATTTCATTTATCTGGCTAAGGAGAGAAATTGTGAATTGTTGAAATGGTTAAATTTAGAAGATGAGTCATACTTTGTTCCAAAAACAAGTCTTAGAGTCATACTCCAAGATTGAGCCTTAAGTGAAATAATCTTAAGAAATGTTTATAAAACTTATCAAATGTAGACTAAAATGTTTTCTACTCTTCTACATTTGAAATTGGTAAGTTGTTATGTTTTAGATAAAACAAAGACCAACTAAGGTCAATTGTGTGAAGTGTTTGTCTTGATAAGCAACCCAAGTAACTCTTGAATATATGTTTGTCAAGTATTGTTCCTTGACAAAGTGAATCTTATATGTCAAGAGTTCAGTAGGAGTCTTAAAGATCTTGAAAGTTTCAAGAACTAATCAAGAGTAAACCTATTGTTAAACACTAGCACATGACTTGAGGTTTGTAACCTATCATGTTGACATATTCTTGTTTATGTGCCCAATCATGTTGGCAGACTATACATGTGAGTTCTATGAGTTGTCGATTGTTTGCATAACAACCTGGAAGCAATGGTAGACCCTTGTGTTGCCAGGTGGCAAGAAATTAAGATTAAACAAGTTCACTCCATATGAGTTTGGATTTGTCACTAACCTTGTCTTGTGATTATGGTTATGACAAATTGACATGGATAGGAACACATACACCATAAAATCTAAGTGTTATAAGGTTTCTCTCCAATTCATGAAAATGATTGTGAGTAAACGCTTTCACTAAGTAGATTTTAATAGTTAGCAATTGTCATATTTGCATTCTCAAATTCGATTATGACTACGACATCCCTCTTAATAGTTAGAATTGTGAGAAATGGCAAAGGTCTAAACATTTGAGACTTATTGCTGTTAGTTCTAAAATTGTTTAGACACACATGTGATCTATCTAAGGAAATATGTATGAGTTTGAGAAGCCTAGATAATTTCTTATCGAAGAATCTCTTATCAGAAATCTGAACTTTGGAAAGGAAGTCAATAAGTTTTGATTTCTAGAAATCCAACTGATTTTTGAATACATGTCAAAGCTAGTGGGAGCATAAGTGTTATGCTAGTAAGATAATAATTATTATCCTAGTGGGAGCATAGTTATTATTAGTGTTGCGAGTTAGCAATGTTAATTTTAGAAAACAAAAGTTTTAATTCGCAAAGTTGTGGATTCGAAAAGTTGTTTTGCTATAATTAAGGGAGATGAATTTATACTTTATTTCAAATCTAAAAGCTTAGATTGAGATTTTAATCAAGTGTAGTCAAATATATATGAATTCTATGTTGGAATGGTTCAACATACGGAAATTCTATATATGGAAATGTTAATTGCATTCTCAAAATTTGATTATGATTATGGCATCACTCTTCATAATTCGAATTATGAGAACATGGCAAATAGAAATATTGTAGCAAAAGATTGGTCAAGTATCATGTCTTTATGAATCGTGTCTAATATGCTTCGGGTATAAGATCGATTACATGTGCAATAATATTTATACGTTCTAACTTTTCCAAATGCCTAGGGCATTAAGTGGGAAAAAGGACTAGAACCGGATATGACTCAAGTGGTTAACAACTGTTAAGGACAATCAAAGGTTCACCAAGGATTGGTCTCTTGTAGTTGGAAGTATAAAAACGGATGGACCATATTGACATATTCTGAAAAGAGGCAACTCTTGTTCAGAAGTGATAGTAAAAATGGGAATATGGAAATGTTTCCATAAGTGGAAGCTATTCTTTAAATCTATGTAAGATTAGGAAACTTAATGCAAGAAGGATTTTCAAAGGAATGTACTTTGAATTTGAGACACCATTTCCATGGAATTTCTCTCCATTAGAATAATTTGTAATGTTTGTTGCCAAGTCTCTCTGACTTTTGTGCATAGTCATTACAAGAGGATCATTGCATATAAGTTTAGAATCTAATAAATTACAGTAAATGGCAAGAATTTGGTTTTCTTACATTTACGGTAAGGATTTTGAATTGTGAAATGATCATCATTGTAATGTTGTCAATTGATCTATTTCATCAAGTAAGGATCATAGATAGATATAGTGTGCATGCTTGGAGCATGGTATAACTATTTTTTTAATTCAAGTATTAAGTTGATTATACGAAACATTATATAATGAATAATGAGTAATCAATATGACACTCAAAAGTTTTGGTGCCATATAGGATTAATATTATTCTTGTGTTTCACTTTGCATGTTTTGGCTTCCCGAATAACTAGGTTATTCAAACCATACACAGTTGATCATACTCTGGAAGTAGGTATTAAGGCAAGACTGTTATGAATGGGTCTGTAGTTTGTCTAGGTGTTTTAGACATAGCTGCAGTGTTCATGAGTACTCCTAAAATAAGATTTGAGTATTGGATTCAACCTACGCTCATCTGAATCACTTCATGGATTTTATCATGAGTGATTGTGAGTAGATAATATCTTATATTCTTGAAACCAAGACATGTGAGTTGTAGTTTACAAGTCGGCTGCACATTGACGTCTGTAAACGCACCAGTAACATGGTGTTATAAAACATATTGTTGTGTGTGATTTGATGAGTAAGTACAAGCAAGTATTTGAGTCGAATTTTATCCGTTCCTTTTACCCCATGTGGATAAAATTGATATCTGTGGGCCCTTCAATGATTTAGTGATGACAAACCTAAGTGATTGTCCAATCCTGGACTGATTTGATTTGTACAATTAGTCAGTCGTCATAAATCGGAATTCGGGAAACAATGGATGGACAGAGAGAACGATTATAATCCATGTCTCATGTCCATATAATATCTAGAATGGAGGAATATGTGATCCCTTATCTAATGGATGCGTCATTGACTAGGTCAAGAGTTCGACAGTGGCTTTTAAGAGCTACGATTGCTAGTTGGGATTTTGTAGTCATACTTGCAATAATAGTTATTAGACTTATTGTAACAACGAAAATTTTTAAACAAATTTTTCATTTCAAAATAAAGTGTTTTTATCCAAAACAAGGCATAAACATTCAACGAGTCATATCATAATACAAATCACATGAATCCCAAGATCACAAATCATCTATCAGTGTGTACAGATCACGTCGGCGCCTTCCCACGGTCCTCGCTAGTACCTAAAACACATACACAACAACTGTAAGCATAATTGCTTAGTGAGTTCCCCAAAATACAACTTACGCACATATGCCTTTCCAGGCCCTGACCTTCCGGTCCATGTGTCTCAGGGGACTTCCGTCCCTGCTGGGTAAACCTTCCGGTCCTACCCACGCCGACCCTTCGGTCCACATTACAACGCCTTCCGGCCCATAACATATTCGCCTTCCGGCCCATAACATAATGCCTTCCGGCCCACATTAAGCATATCATACATAGCACATATAACAATTAAATTATCACATATAGCACATATGTCTCATATCATATCCGACCTCCCGGTCACACAGTCAAACCCTTCCGGGTGCAGTATAGTGAAAAGACTCACCTCGCGAATATCGATAGCTATCAAATCCCGGAATCACTCGTGCTTGATCCTCCGAGCTACAATCTCCCTATAACATCATACATCTCTTATTAACACTTTTATCTTCTAAGCTTGACTATCCCTAAGAAGTCAAACACAGGTCAACTCTGGTCAACGGTCAACTTTGACCGGACTCGATGAGTGCACAAGGGCAACTCGGCGAGTCCCAGCTCGACTCAATCCACCTGACAACCCTCTCTAACTCGCCCTGACTCACTGAGTCGACCCATGACTCGACTGGACCCCTCACTGGCCGGTCCAAGGAAATCTTCAAGCTACTCGCCGAGTCTGCTCATCGGACTCGGGGAGTCCATGCCATGCAATCACTCAAACTCGCTTCTAAGGTCAGATCTGTTCCAACAATTCATAGATCTGGCCTTTCTAGATTGATTCATCACGTAAAGCCCTTATCTTGGTGTTCACAAAACACTCCATGTCTCATAAATGGCATTTTGGCCCAAGGCATAAGGATTCTAATCCAAAACCTCCATAGATTCACAGAAAGCTTGGGCAAAGGGACACTTTGGACCCCCAAGGGTCCAGATCTATGGTCTAAAACGCTTAAGGGACCAAGGAAGCACTAGATCTAGCCACATGAGGCCTCAATAAGCCCTAAATCAAAGAAAACATCAACATAGAAGAGGATAGCTCGACGATATTACCACAATAACGATGCTCTGGACTCCAACCCCTCAGAAATGGCTCCTCTTGCTTTCCCCTTAGCTGATCCTCCCTTTCCCTTGCAAGATGACATTTCCAAGATCAATAATGGCCTCCTTCTTTGCTCCAAACGCTCACACTCGATTAGGGTTTCACTCAAGGGACTGGTGAGCACAAATGACGACCATAAGGCCCTTTAAATAGGTCCCAAACCTGAGCAATTAGGGTTTCATTAAACAGCGCGAACTCGCCGAGTCCATATCCTGGACTCGCCGAGTCCAGACGAATCCCGCGTCCAGAATCGCGACCCTACTCGGCGAGTCTGAGCTCCAACTCGCCGAGTCCCCTCTCAAAATACCAAAAATCAAAACAATAAAGGTACCTGGAAATCTGGGCTGTTACAATTCTCCCCCACTAGAACTAGACTTCGCCCTCGAAGTCTCGCTCTGAAAATAGCTCCGGGTGCTGCTCCCGCATCTCGCGCTCCGGCTCCCAGGTCATCTCCGATCCTTTCCGGCGTTGCCACTGAACCAACACCAGAGGTACCTCCTTGTTCCTCAGAACCTTGATCTTCCGATCCCTGATGGCCACTGGCCTCTCGGCATAATTCAGGCTCGCATCCACCTGAATATCCTCTAATGGAACCACTGCCGACTCATCGGCTATACACTTCCTCAATTGCGACACATGAAAAGTGTCGTGGATCTGCCCCAACTCTGCTGGCAACTCCAAACGATAGGCTACCCGGCCTACCCTCGCAATCACACGAAAAGGTCCAATATACCGGGGCCCCAACTTGCCCCTCTTCCTGAATCGAATCACTCCTTTCCAAGGAGAGACCTTCAGGAGAACGAAGTCGCCGACCTGAAACTCAAGCTCGGACCGGCGTCTGTCTGCATAACTCTTCTGTCGGCTCTGGGTGGTCAATAGCCTCTGTCTGACCTGCTGAATCTGCTCTGTCGTCTGAAGCACGATCTCTGTACTGCCCATCACTCCCTGCCCAACCTCTCCCCAACAGATGGGGGTCCGACACCTCCTACCATACAACAACTCAAAGGGTGGCATACCAATGCTCGAATGATGGCTGTTGTTGTAGGAAAACTCTGCCAAGGGTAAATACGCATCCCAGCTACCACCAAAATCTAACACACATGCTCGAAGCATGTCCTCAAGCGTCTGAATCGTCCTCTCGCTCTGGCCGTCTATCTGGGGATGATATGCGGTACTAAAATGCAACCTAGTACCCAACTCCTCATGAAATTTCTTCCAGAATCTGGAAGTGAAACGCACATCACGGTCCGAAACAATCGAGATCGGCACCCCATGCCGAGATACCACTTCCCTCACATATATCTCCGCCAACTTCTCCGCTGAAGAACTCTCACTGATGGTAAGGAAGTGAGCGCTCTTCGTCAACCTGTCCACAATCACCCAAATTGCATCAACTCCTCTGGCAGTCCTCGGCAATTTGGTGATGAAATCTATAGTGATTTGTTCCCACTTCCACTCGGGAACCTCCAATGGCTGCAACTTGCCATGCGGTCTCTGGTGCTCGGCCTTAAGCCTACGGCAGGTCAAGCACCTCTCAACAAACCATGCGACGTCCCTCTTCATACAGGGCCACCAATACTCTTTTCTCAAATCCAAATACATCTTTGTAGCCCCCGGATGGATCGAAAATTTCGACCGATGAGCCTCTTCCATCAAAGTAATACGCGTACCGCCCACAAACGGTACCCAAATCCGACCTTGAAAAGTCATAAGCCCTCGTCCATCCGTAACGAACTCCGAAACCAACCCAACGACCCGCTCCTTCTTCTGCATCTCCGGTTGCACAGCCTCGGCCTGTGCCCCACGAATGGCATCCATTACCAGAGCTATCACGGTCAATCTCAAACATACATCCCGCAGTGGAGTGCTCTCCGCCCTGCGGCTCTACGCATCGGCTACCACATTGGCCTTGCCTGGGTGGTACAGGATCTCACAATCATAATCCTTGACCACATCCAACCACCTGTCTGCCGCATATTTAGGTTGGGTTGATCCATCAAGTACCTCAAACTCTTATGGTCCGTGTATATCGTACACCGAACCCCATACAAGTAGTGACGCCAAATCTTGAGGGCGAACACTACTGCCCCCAACTCTAGATCATGCGTGGGATATCTCGTCTCATGAGGCTTCAGCTTCCTCGATGCATATGCTATCACATGCCCCCTTTGCATCAGCACCGCACCCAGCCCCAAAATCGATGCATCACAATATACTACAAAATCCTCCATCCCTTCCGGGAGAGCTAATACCGGGGCTTCGCACAACCTTTGGCGAAGTGTCTCAAAGGAGGTCTGCTGCTCGGGACCACATGAGAAAGCAACACCCTTCCGGGTCAATCTGGTGAGTGGCACAGCGATCTTGGAGAAATCCTTGATAAATCTCCGATAGTACCCTGCCAACCCAAGGAAACTCCTGATCTCAGAGGGTGACTTCGGCACCTCCCAACTCATCACCGCCTCAACCTTGGCTAGATCGACCAATATCCCTTCCTGATTAACAAGATGTCCTAGGAACTGGACCTCTCGCAACCAGAAATCACACTTGGAGAACTTTGCATATAGCTTCTCCGATCTCAATACCCCAAGGACCTCCCTCAAATGCTCCTCATGCTGCTCTCTAGACCTCGAATATACCAGAATATCATCGATAAATACAATCACCGACCGATCCAACATCGGCCTGCATACCCTGTTCATGAGATCCATGAACACAGCCGGGGCATTGGTGAGCCCAAAAGGCATCACCACAAACTCATAATGCCCATATCGCGTCCTAAACGCTGTCTTCTGGACGTCCTCATCCCGCACTCTCACCTGATGATATCCCGGCCTCAAATCGATGTTGGAGAACCAAGATGCTCCCTGCAACTGATCGAATAAATCGTCAATCCTCGGTAACGGGTAACGGTTCTTGACCGTCAGCTTGTTCTACTCCCGGTAGTCAATGCACATCCGGTGTGAACCATCCTTCTTCTTGACGAACAAGATAGGTGCTCCCCACGGCGAGCTGCTCGGCCGAATAAATCCCTTCCCCAGCAACTCCTGGAGCTGCAAGGACAACTCTTGCATCTCTAGAGGTGCAAGGCGATAAGGCACCTTAGCGATAGGCGCGGCTCCCGGAATCAAATCAATACCAAACTCCACTTGCCTCACAGGAGGCACACCCGACAATTCCTCGGGAAAGACATCTGGAAACTCACGCACCACCGGTACCTCCTCAACTGAACTCGGTCTCTCGGAAGTCGCTTGCGTATCCATCACATACGCCACAAAACCCTTACAGCCCTGCTGTTGCCTCGCCCTAGTGGCCGAACAAAAAGCTGATCCCGAACGTGTACCCTCGCCGTACACTGAAATAACTCCCCACTAGGGTCTCGTATAGTCACCAGCTGACGCTCACAGTCGATGACTGCGCCGAATCGGCTCAACCAGTCCATGCCTACAATGACACAGACACCACCCATCGCAATAGGAATCAGATCAATCGGAAACTCAACCCCGAAAATCTCTAACACACATCCCCGGAGAACCTCCGTGGCACAAATCACTCTCTCGTCAGCTATAGAAACTCTCAAAGGCCGACTCAATGGCTCACGACTAACACTGATATGCTAACTAAAGGCCAAAGATACAAAAGACCGACTCGCATCCGAGTCAAATAACACTAAAGCAGGTACAGAGTTCACAAGGAAAGTACCTACGCATAGCATAACATAAGCATAATATCTCAACATCAAAATAAATACATGAAATAAAGCATACCTGCCACAACATCGGGCGCAGCGCGGACCTCCTCCACAATTAGCTGAAAGGCTCTCCCACGAGCCCTCGGGGCCTCGGCCTTCACTGGTCGAGTCTCAGTAGCCCGGGCAGCAGGTGCAGATCCCTGATGAAGCTGAGGGCACTCGGCCTTCCGATGGCCGGTCTGGTTGCAATGAAAGCAAACCATAAACCCCTTGGGGCAATCCCTAGCGATGTGCCCCTCCTTGCCACACTTGTAACAAGCACCTGATCGACATGTCCCCTCGTGACCCTTGCCTCACTTTCCGCAAGTGCGGCCCTTCGAACCTCCCGTCCTCGAATCGGCGGACTTAGTCCGCTTGGCTGCCGGTTGAGACTGAGCCGGCCGCCGATCCACCCGTTGAGACTCGGCCTCCTCCCTGGCCTAGGTCTCTAACTCGATCTCGTGCTTCCTGGCATTCGCCTGAAGCTCAGCAAAGGTATGATATGTGGAGTTCGACACGAACTCCCGGATATCCCTCCTCAACACACCCAAATACCGGCTCATCCGAGCCTGCTCTGTGGACACCTGCTCGGGGCAGAACATCGCCCTCTCATGAAACTTCCGCGTGATCACCGTAACCGAATCATTACCCTGCTTGAGGGTCAAGAACTCCTGAACCAACCGTTCCCTCTCCACCGGGGGAACGTACTCGTCTCTGAACATAGAGGTAAACCTCTCCCACGTCACAACTGAAATCTCTGCCAAAGTGAAGTTCGCCGTCACAAACTTCCACCAATCCTTCGCTCCCAAACGGAGCTGGTTCAAGGCGAACCGTACCCTCAGATGCTCCGGACATGAACAAGTGTAGAAGCACCCCTCGATATCAGCAATCCACCTCATCGCAGCGATCGGATCCTGTGTCCCGTCAAACTCAGGTGGCTTCGTGTTGCTGAACTCCCGAAACAGCAACGAGTCACCTCCCTATGGTCTGGCAGCGGCCACAGCTGCGGTAGCTGCAGCGGCTGCAGCCTCAGTTAACGCGGCGTACCGCTCATCAAAAGTCTCCATCAAAGTGGTCTTAATAGACCCAAACATCTCCAGAATCTCGGCCCGGATCGCCGCAGCCACCTCCTCATGAATCATCTGACGAATCTCCTCGTCACTCACACTGCTCGTACTCGGTCTGTGGCGTGGTCCAACCATAATGCCTCTAAAATACAACATAGAACTATCAGAGACTCTATCAAGCATAATCGTACTCGATAACGCAACCCTACTCAGTCCCCGATACCCAGGGATTCTTACTTGGGTCGCCCACTGACCCGGTGTCTTCGGTAGTACGGGCCCAATACTACCGACCACACCGCATCAGCATTCATCCCAAGTCCTCCTCCCCAAACCCAGATCGTGAGTACTCTACTCTTGTTATGCACTAACTACCCACTCGCTCTCAAAGCATCTCATAGCAACAGACTTCCCTAGACTAAGGCATCACAAATCAGGCCACTCTAGTCCTATCATGAATACCTAGTCTTCTAGCATGCATAACAATTCATATCATATCATATCTCTTAACACAACATTGTAAGGGTATTTTGGGGATCTTTACCGTTCGGGCGCTGGCTGATCGTACACACTGCTTCATTCTTGTTTACCATAAAATCCTTTATAAAAATTTTATGCCTTTGTTTTTAAAAGTTTTCCTCAAATCCTCGGTTTGAGTTCAGTTACGCCCGAAGGTGTACCCGAATCCCTCAAACCAAGGCTCTGATACCAATTTATAACAACGGAAATTTTTAAACAAATTTTTCATTTCAAAATAAAGTGTTTTTATCCAAAACAAGGCATAAACATTCAACGAGTCATATCATAATACAAATCACATGAATCCCAAGATCATAAATCATCTATCAGTGTGTACAGATCACGCCGGCGCCTTCCCACGGTCCTCGCTAGTACCTGAAACACATACACAACAACTGTAAGCATAATTGCTTAGTGAGTTCCCCAAAATACAACTTACGCACATATGCCTTTCCAGGCCCTGACCTTCCGGTCCATGTGTCTCAGGGGACTTCCGTCCCTACTGGGTAAACCTTCCGGTCCTACCCACGCCGACCCTTCGGTCCACATTACAACGCCTTCCGGCCCATAACATATTCGCCTTCCGACCCATAACATAATGCCTTCCGGCCCACATTAAGCATATCATACATAGCACATATAACAATTAAATTATCACATATAGCACATATGTCTCATATCATATCCGACCTCCCGGTCACACAGTCAAACCCTTCCGGGTGCAGTATAGTGAGAAGACTCACCTCGCGAATATCGATAGCTATCAAATCCCGGAATCACTCGTGCTCGATCCTCCGAGCTACAATCTCCCTATAACATCATACATCTCTTATTAACACTTTTATCTTCTAAGCTTGACTATCCCTAAGAAGTCAAACACAGGTCAACTCTGGTCAACGGTCAACGGTCAACGGTCAACTTTGACCGGACTCGGTGCGTGCACAAGGGCAACTCGGCGAGTCCCAGCTCGACTCAATCCACCTGACAACCCTCTCTAACTCGACCTGATTCACTGAGTCGACCCATGACTCGACTGGACCCCTCACTGGCCGGTCCAAGGAAATCTTCAAGCTACTCGCCGAGTCTGCTCATCGGACTCGGCGAGTCCATTCCATGCAATCACTCAAACTCGCTTCTAAGGTCAGATCTGTTCCAACAATTCATAGATCTGGCCTTTCTAGACTGATTCATCACGTAAAGCCCTTATCTTGGTGTTCACAAAACACTCCATGTCTCATAAATGGCATTTTGGCCCAAGGCATAAGGATTCCAATCCAAAACCTCCATAGATTCACAGAAAGCTTGGGCAAAGGGACACTCTGGACCCCCAAGGGTCCAGATCTATGGTCTAAAATGCTTAAGGGACCAAGGAAGCACTAGATCTAGCCACATGAGGCCTCAATAAGCCCTAAATCAAAGAAAACATCAACATAGAAGAGGATAGCTCGAAGATATTACCACAATAACGATGCTCTGGACTCCAACCCCTCAGAAATGGCTCCTCTTGCTTTCCCCTTAGCTGATCCTCCCTTTCCCTTGCAAGATGACACTTCCAAGATCAATAATGGCCTCCTTCTTTGCTCCAAACGCTCACACTCGATTAGGGTTTCACTCAAGGGACTGGTGAGCACAAATGACGGCCATAAGGTCCTTTAAATACCTCCCAAACCCGAGCAATTAGGGTTTCATTAAACAGCACGGACTTGCCGAGTCCATATCCTGGACTCGCCGAGTCCAGACGAATCCCGCGTCCAGAATCGCGACCCTACTCGGCGAGTCTAAGCTCCAACTCGTCGAGTCCCCTCTCAAAACACCAAAAATCAAAACAATAAAGGTACCTGGAAATCTGGGTTGTTACACTTATCCAAGTGGGAGACTATTAGATTAGACGTCTAAGCCCATAACTACAATTGGTGTGTACTTGACCCGAGAGTAGCATGGTCAATTTGGGTTGCATATCACAAGGACAATTTGATAGGATGGACTTTTGAGAAGAGGTTATTTATGATTTGTTAATATATTATAAGTTCTAATATATTAATATGATATCATATTATTTAATTAGTATTGATCAAGAATTAATTTAGGATTAATTTTGTGATCAAAAGAGACTAATTAAATATATGGGGATTGATTTCGTAAATCAAGGATTCTTATAATGTGGGCTAATTGTTATGTAGGATGGGCTAAACCAATATGGTAGTCCATGGATAGTCTATGGAGGTTTAACCCATGGATCCTAGGTAATATCAAGAGTCATGGGCATTAAGGTATACATGGTGCTAACCCTAATCTTGCCACACTATATAAGAAGCCCCTTAGCATCCAAAATCAGGCACTAGATGTTCTAAGAGTTCATGAGCCTATTTGAGTGTAACAATATTCTCTCAAAAGTCATCTTTTGTCCAAAGGTGTGTTGTGATTCTATTTGAGGTGCAACACTTAGGGCACTAAGTTCTTAAAGGCCAAACACAACAAGTTCTACAAGCCACAACCAAGAGGTAACTCTATACCTCAATTCTATGTTGTTTATATCATTTTGTATGCTAGTTGTAGGCTTAATGCTTTGGAAACAATATTGCATGTATAATTAGAGAAAACATAGATCCAAATCATTTAGGGTTATATATACACCATAGGATGTTGTAGTATACTAAAACCCATCACATTATTCATTGTATGATGTTGAGGTTAATCAACTTAATACTTGAATTAAAACAATAGTTATCCCATGCTCCAAGCATGCACACTATGTTCACCTATGGTCCTTTCTTTGAGAAATAGATCAATAGAAAACATTTCAAATGACTCTTATTTCACAATTCCAAATCCTTGTCGTAAGTGTAAGAATACCAAATTCATGCCACTATTAGAATATGTTATGTTCTAAACTATCATGCAATATAATCTTTCATAATGTCATGGTACTAAAGTCACAGAGACTTTTCCAACGATATTACAAAGTTCTCCTCTGGATATTGTTTTAAAACAATTCCAAGAAGCCAAGTCTCAATTTCCAAGTACCTTCATTTGAACATCTGTCTAACATAAAAGTTTCTAACTTCCACATAGATTCCTAATATCCAACTCCCAATATGGAAACATTTCCAAATTTTCCATAGGACAATCCATTCTTAATAGAGTATCTATTCATAATAATGTCAATATGGTCCATCCATTACTATACTTCCAACTACAAGTGACCAATCCTTGAAGAACCTTAGATTGTCGTTGACATTTATTTAACTACTTTAGTCATATTTGGTTATTGTAACATCCCCATTTTTCACGGCCAGAAAAGACCGAGTTTTGTTTATACTCTATAAAAATCAGAGTACTTCTTTTAATAAAAATGTTGCGGAATTTGTTCCCAGTAAAACATGATAAATACGTTATCAAAGCATTTTTGAAGAAATGTATTTTTATTCATTTTAAAACGTTTGGGATGCCATTGTTAATATAGATACATAAGAATAAACAGAACATACATTCATTATCGCTAGTGATCTGCATCTCTTTAATCTCTCAGTGTAATGTGACTTCATATCAACACCTGTGATATAAGTAAACTGAGTGGGTCAGGTTGGGAAACTTGGTGAGTACAAAGGGTTTTCATCCCACAATAAATAAGTTTATTTTATCAAACCAAACAAACCCAATTACCCGTTCCCCTTATCCTCAGTTTACGTCCCTAAGACATCTAACACAAGGGACCTAGTCTAAGGACTTTCATCGGGGTGACAACACATGCTTCGGGGGTTCCTTAGCAATTCATGTCAAATAAGGAAACCATGTGGGGGATGGATTACTTCACACATATCAAATAAACACACAGTTCAAATAAACACTTACAGGTTGCGAGCCTGCTAGCGTTCCACTAGACTGTCTAGAAAAGTCCATGGTCGTCATCTATACCCCGCTAGATGACTGGATCGTCAAAACATCTATATCGAGGCCTCTCGTTATATTATTTGGTCACACAGAAACTATTACATCTACCCATGTTCTACCCAATACATTTTGTAGATATAAAATACATACTTAGTTTAAATCATGTAAAACTTGTATAAAATCGTTCATCCAGCATAGATAGCAAGTATACATATAGTATGCACACATAACACGTAATTTATTTAAAATACTTCATATCTATGTGTAAGATGAAAGTAACTATGCACTCACTTGATTAGGTGGTGACTCAGCACTCGGACAGCGCTTCGATACTCTTAAAACAATTTTCCTTCGATAAAACCTAGTATCAATACCACTAGAGCTTAGTCTAACGCTTGACGGGACTAATTTAATAGTCTAGCTATTATTACTATTATATAAGCATTAAACAATACTTATATAACCCATAATAATAGCCCAAATACTCCTTATAAGGTCCTAATAACATTACTATATTGAAACATAAGCTATACTAAAGATAGGATAGGCACAGCTCACTTACAGCGGGTTTTCTCGAAAACCAGGCTTCGCTGGAGCGGCATTCCCGAGCTGAAAGGCTCTTTTCTTGGGATTCTGGGAGCCTCGGGGCTTCCTTCGGGTGCTAGGGAGGTTCCCTAGGCTTTTAGGGGGGTTAGGGAGGCTTAGAGAGAAGTTCTAGAGAGAGAAAGAAGGGTTTGAAGGTGTGAGAATGAATGGAGCCCTACACCTCTATTTATAGTGTGAATTCCTGATGGACTCGCCGAGTAGGAGGACCTACTCGCCGAGTTGGGGCATGTGGAAGCTTTCTGGAGGTGCCACGTGTCTAATTCTGGTGGAGCCACGTCACCCCCTATCGCGTATCAGCCTTCAAACTTAGAAATATCATAACTCTCGCATACTAGCTCTGTTTTCGATGTTATTTTGTTCAACGCGTAGGTAAAATAAAGATCTACAACTTTCGTTTAGACTCCGTCGTCTAATTCTCGACCAATCTCAAATTTAACAGTAGGAGGCGTTTAGACTATTAAATGACCGCGAAGAATTCGTAACTTCTTCATACAAACTCCGTTTTCATATATCTTTTTATAGTTGAGTTCCTATTAATGATATCTTCAACTCTCATTTAGGTTGCATAATCCAAGGACCGCTCGAACTAAAATCCGAGTTTCGGGTTGTACACTACTAAGCTGAAACTTCGAAAAATCATAACTTCCTCATACGAAGTCAGATTTGGGCGTTCTTTTTATGGATTTTCTCAGTTTAACATACTCTACAACTTTGGTTTAGATTACTAAGTCTAAAAAGTCTTCTATCGTAAATTCACTTTTTACGCTTCCCGGTGCCGTGCCGGTTCTGTCGTAAAAGTTTGACGGGCCATAAATTTTTCGTTATAACTCGGATTTCGGCGTTCTTTGTATGTAAGGAAACCTTGAGACATATTCTACAACTTGGTTAAGATTATTTATTCTAAATTATCTTTTGTCGAAAAGTCGTTTTCGACCCCTATTGTCTCTAAATTGACTAGCCCGGATCTACAAGCGTTACAATTATCTCCCTCTTAGGATGATTACGTCCCGGAATCATCAACGAAACAGGGCTTGTATAATGACTCCATACGTCATCTCTTCATCCTAGGTAATAATTATAACTTCTATACTCCTTCAAGTCTATCTCTTAGACTTATTGACTGTAAGCAGTACTTGATCGTGCACCTGCTCTCTACCTCAGGTTAGACTCAAAATTATGACCTATCATCATGTGATGCACGTTTAGACTCAGGTCTCTTTGATTTAAATTCTAAAACAGACTATGCCTTCCTTCATGTTCTAATATGATATAATCACACTTTAACACGTAGCATTTCTAGCTACCAACTTCTCTAACAACGAGCACGATACTTCTATTGATCGCTTTGATTTCAATTGTTTGGTTTAAGTCGGACGCTACGTCAAACTTGGTTCTCTGAACCACGTAACCTACTCATCGTAGTTGGACTTAATGTGATATGACCACTAGGGTCAGGATAACAACAATTTTCTTAGTCTTTACCGAAACAATGGTAACGACATACATGAATAAAGCGAAATCATTTACTAGCCTCTTGGTAAACTTGTGACTTTCCCTGATCCAAGTGTGAGTCGTGTGCTTCCGGTAGTATAGGTCTCTACTACCTTTCACACCTACTCATACTCGTCCCAAGTATTGTCCCGCAGTTCACCCAAGTCACCATACAAGAAAAATCATACAACAAATTGACACATTAGATAACAAAACTAGGTTTTATATTATTCCTTGAAATGATTACATAGGTGTTCAAGTTCAACCTGTACTATGCCTCTAATAGGCTACACCACGTGGTACTACTTACACGACTACTTCATAGATCCTCATTCCTGATCCCTTTCATTTCCATCTTCTTCGTCAAGGATCATATGGAACGCTCTTGCCTTCGGTTTTGGTGGAATGTTTGGTCTTTCCGCCTTCTTCTTTTTTGGGCAATCCTTAGCAATATGCCCTTCTTCCCGGCATTCATAACACACCCTTTTGTTGGCGGTGCACTCGTTGGCATAATGTCCGGTCTTCCCACACTTGTAGCAAGTCACTTCCTCGCTACATTTCCCAAAGTGATCCTTCTTGCACTTCTCGCACCATTTCACTTTGTTTCCTCCTCCGCTAAACTCCTTTGAAACAGAATTGATCTTCTTATTAGGCCTCGTAGACCCCTAAAACTTCCTCTTTTCACCAACCTCAATCTTGTTGGAAGCTCTTCCCTTAATCATATCCTCCACAAACTTGGCAGTCCAGATAGCTGCCTCCAGAGTAGGTGCCTGACGGACTGGCACCGCGTACTCCCATGGAAGTCCCTTTGCGTACTTGTCGATTTTCGTCAGCTCATCCGGAACAAGACGCAAGGTGAATTCCATCTTCTCTGTGAAGTTGTTGGTGTATTCATCAATTGACGTGCTTCCTTTCTTCAAGGTCAGGAACTGGTTCTCTAGCTTGAGTAAGTTTTGAGCTGAGCAGTACTTTCGTTTGAATTGCACCAGAAACTCTTACCATGTCAGTTGCAGGGGCTCATTGGGGCTCAAAGTCTTCCCTAGGGTATTCCACCGGCGAACAACGCCTCCTCGAAACTGACGTACTGCAAATGTGGTCTGTAGTTTTCCTCTGCAACCGCACGTCATGAAGGCTAGCTCCATCTCCGAGATCCAATCCATGACTCCGATCGGATCTTCCTTTCCCGTGAAAGTCAAGGGCTTGCAAGTTAGAAAATCCTTGTACTTGCATCCATTCCTCTTGACTCCGTCATCTTGGTTGTTTTGTTGAACTATTGGTGGGTTGACTTGACCAACAGTCCCACTGTAGTTTCCATCCTCAGTCTGCCCTTCGTTCAATTCGGGCTGTTCGATCTGAATAGTCGCTTCCTCTCGATTTTGCTAGAGCAAACGTCTGGTTACCTCCATTTGACAATCCAACATCGCCTGGATCATCGCTTGCACTCCGAGCATCATTATTGGCTCAGCAACGGCTTCCACAACCGGTATTTGCTCAATCACTGGGGGCTGATCTCGGTTCCCATTTACATTCATGTTTCCGCTATGGGTCCTTTCCATCTTGATCTATACACCGAATAAGGTGAATCTAGATCTTTATTTAGGATTGACGTTTAAATCATCCTTATCACTCCGAAACGTTTATATGCTAGTTCTAATATTGTATTCATACGTTTAGAATCCTAAACACATAAGGTTTCCAGATCCGGTCGGCAACAGACCATAGATCCGATCAAACTATAGCATAACAAATCATTTAGCACGTAAAAGCAATTTAGGCATCATTCCTAAAATAAGCTAGTGCTTGTGTCTATTCAGGTGTATTACCTAAATCTATTAGACACACTCCTCACAATCATTGCTTAGCATTCTATGTTTAAGTCTAGAAATAAATTCCATATTCCTAGTTCGCTTAAATTAATGCTCTAATACCAACTGTGACATCCCATTTTTCACGGCCAGAAAAGACCGATTTTTGTTTATACTTTATAAAAATCAGAGTACTTCTTTTAATAAAAATGTTGCGGAATTTGTTCCCAGTAAAACATGATAAATACGTTATCAAAGCATTTTTGAAGAAATGTATTTTTATTCAATTTAAAACGTTTGGGATGCCATTGTTAATATAGATACATAAGAATAAACAGAACATACATTCATTATCACTAGTGATCTGCATCTCTTTAATCTCTCAGTGTAATGTGACTTCATATCAACACCTGTGATATAAGTAAACTGAGTGGGTCAGGTTGGGAAACTTGGTGAGTACAAAGGGTTTTCATCCCACAATAAATAAGTTTATTTTATCAAACCAAACAAACCCAATTACCCATCCCCCTTATCTTCAGTTTACGTCCCTAAGACATCTAACACAAGGGACCTAGTCTAAGGACTTTCATCGGGGTGACAACACATGCTTCGGGGGTTCCTTAGCAATTCATGTCAAATAAGGCAACCATGTGGGGGATGGATTACTTCACACATATCAAATAAACATACAGTTCAAATAAACACTTACAGGTTGCGAGCCTGCTAGCGTTCCACTAGACTGTCTAAAAAAGTCCATGGTCGTCATCTATACCCCGCTAGATGACTGGATCGTCAAAACATCTATATTGAGGCCTCTCGTTATATTATTTGGTCACATAGAAACTATTACATCTACCCATGTTCTACCCAATACATTTTGTAGATATAAAATACATACTCAGTTTAAATCATGTAAAACTTGTATAAAATCGTTCATCCAGCATAGATAGCAAGTATACATATAGGATGCACACATAACACATAATTTATTTAAAATACTTCATATCTATATGTAAGATGAAAATAACTATGCACTCACTTGATTAGGTGGCGACTCAGCACTCGGACAGCGCCTTGATACTCTTAAAAAAAAAATTCCTTCGATAAAACCTAGTATCAATACCACTAGAGTTTAGTCTAACGCTTGCCGAGACTAATTTAATAGTCTAGCTATTATTACTATTATATAAGCGTTAAACAATACTTATATAACCCATAATAATAGCCCAAATACTCCTTATAAGGTCCTAATAACATTACTATATTGAAACATAAGCTATACTAAAGATAGGATAGGCACAACTCACTTACAGCGGGTTTTCTCGAAAACCAGGCTTCGCTGGAGCGGCATTCCCGAGCTGAAAGGCTCATTTCTTGGGATTCTAGGAGCCTTGGGGCTTCCTTCGGGTGCTAGGGAGGTTCCCTAGGCTTTTAGGGGGGGGGGGGGGCTAGGGAGGCTTAGAGAGAAGTTCTAGAGAGAGAAAGAAGGGTTTGAAGGTGTGAGAATGAATGCAACCTGTGACATCCCCATTTTTACGGCCAGAAAAGACCGATTTTGTTTATGCTTTATAAAAATCAGAGTATCTCTTTTAATAAAAATGTTGCGGAATTTGTTCCCAGAAAAACATGGTAATCGCATTATCAAAGCATTTCTACAGAAACATATTTTTATTCCCTTTTAAAACATTTGGGATGTCATCGTCAATACAGAAACATAAGCATAAACAGAACTTACATTCATTTACTCTAGTGATCTACATCTCTTTTAAATCTCTCTGTGTAATGTGACTTCGTATCAACACCTGTGATATAAATAAACTGAGTGGGTCAGGTTGGGAAACCTGGTGAGTACATAGGGTTTTCAACCCACAATAATATAATTATTATGTTTTAACAATCAAACAATCAATCCAATTACCCATCCCCATTATCTTCTTTATTCTTAAGGATCTACCCTAAGAACCAGCTATTTCTCATTCACTCATTCCTAAGGATCATCCTAAGGAAACAACATGAAGTCCATTGTTGCCAATGACACTTTGGTCAAGCGCAACTACTAATCTTGTCACTTAGGCGCAGCTGCCAGAATTGGGACATTTCCTATGAGGCGCTTCTGCCGGTATTGACCTTTTAACGCCACTGTCATGGTCATAAGGCTCCCTATTAGGTGTAGCTGCCAATACTGTCCTTAGAGCGCAGCTTCTAGGACGTTTACCGTAGATCTAAAACATCTACGGGTTGTGGCGCAGCTACCAGTGCTCATCTATAGGGTACTAGGTCCACTGATGCCAATGTATACCTATAGGGCACTAGGTCCATGCTACTAATGTTCCTCTATTTCAGCTTTTATCCCTCATCATTCATCTACCCATGTTTTACCCAACATATCTTGTAGATATAAAATACTTTATACAGTTTACATCATTTAAAACATGTATAAAAATCTTTCACCAGCATAGACAGCAAGTATTCAGACAATATGCACACATAGCACGTAAATTTATAATAAAATACTTCATATCTATGTGTAAGATGAAAGGGACCATGCACTCACAACATGTATTATATATTAAATACTTCATATCTATGTGTAAGATGAAAGTAACTATACACTCACTTGATAAGGTGGTGACTCGGTACTCGGACAACGTTTCGTTTACTTCAAAATAATTTCCTTCGACGAAACCTAGTATTATTACCACTAGATTTTAGTCTAATATTTACCGTGACTAATTATTAGTCTTATTATTATTATTATTATTATTATTATTATTATTATTATTATTATTATTATTATTATTATTATTATTATTATATAAGCGTTTAAACAATAATTTCCAACCACTATGTACGGACAAGGGCCAGACATAAAACACCGGAGGGAAGGACCATTTTGGCGTATAGCACTTCTGAAATCCAACAACCCTATGCGGCCCTTTAAACCAGATTCCCCATACCGGGAGTAGTTAAAAAGATATTATAATGACACTTATATAAGTCATAATAATAGCTCAAATATTTATTATATGTTCATAATAACAATACTAATTTTAAATATAAACTATATTAAAATAGGGTAAACATAACTTACTTACAAGGGGATTTTAGCTAGGAGTCGGGCTCTACAGGGGCAGAACTTCGTCGCTGAATCTTTCTAAGAAAGATTCGTGCAGCGCTTTAGCGCTCACCTTACTATACTAAAACTACAGAAAGAGAAGTCGAATCACGAGGGACCGAAATGCTCGAGGGATAAGGAGAGAAAGACTCTTGAATCAAGAGAATGGTGCAAGAAATATGAGAGCCCAAGCCTCTTATTTATAGTAATTGAATTTACAAAAACTACCCTTCATAATTACTTAATGACCTTATAGTTATATAAACGACTAAACACCCCTTTATAGTACTATTTTAAATAGATTTAACGATTTTTGTACTAAACTAATATCGAAAATACTCAACCATAGTCTTATAATGACCGCATCATCGATACCTTTCTAATGATATATAATTTGTATATATATGTATACGTATATATGATTTATACTTTATTCTAATACATATATATGGTATTATATTTTATAACTCGTTCATACGAACTCCGTTTTTGACGTTCTTTATATCCACGCGTAGGCGGGAACGTACCCTACAACTTTCGTTTTGACTCCGTCGGCTAATTTTGAATTTATTTTTAAAGTTATATTTTTAACAGGCCGGGACAGGATTGGTCCGTTAAAATCTCATAACTTCTTCATCCGATATCCATTTTGTCTGTCTTTTTATCGTTACGCTACAAATAACGAGATCTTCGATTCTTGTTTAGGTTGTGTTGGCTAAAAATCAATCGATCTAAAATTCGAATTTCGGGCTGTACACCGCTAATCCGAAACTTCGAAAAATCATAACTTCTTCATACGAAGTCAGATTTGGGCGTTCTTTTTATCGATGTTCTTAGTTTAACATATTCTGCGACTTTCATTTAGAGCGCTAAGGCTAAATCTCGCTCTATCATAAATTTACTATTTATGCTTCCCGGCGCCGTGCCGGTTCCGACGCGAAACTTCGACGGGTCATAACTTCTTTGTTATAACTCGAATTTCGGCGTTCTTTATATGTACGGAAACCTTGTGACATATTCTACAACCTGGTTAAGATTATTTATTCTAAATAATCTTTTTGTCGAAAAGTCGTTTTCGACCCTTATTGCCTCTATATTGACTAGCCCGGATCTGCGGGCGTTACAATTATCTCCCCCTTAGGATGATTACATCCCGGAATCATCAACGAAATAGGGCTCGTATAATGACTCCATAAGTCATCTCTTTATCCTAGGTAATAATTATAACTTCTATATTCCTTCAAGTCTATCTCTTAAACTCATTGACTGTAAGCAGTACTCGGTTGTGCACCTGCTCTCTACCTCAGGCTAGACTCCAAATTATGACCTATCATCATGTGATGCACGTTTAGACTCAAGTCTCTTAGAGTTAAATTCTAAAACAGACTATGCCTTCCTTCATGTTCTAATGTGATATAATCACACTTTAACATGTAGCGTTTCTAGCCACCAACTTCTTTAACAACGAACGCGATACTTCTATTGATCGCTTTGATTTCAATTGTTTGGTTTAAGTCGGACGCTACATCGAACTTGGTTCCCTGAAACACGCAAGATACTCATCGTAGTCGGACTCAATTCGATATGACCACTAGGGTCGGAATATCAACAATCTTTTTAGTCATTACCGAAACGATGGTAATGACATACTTGAATAAAACAGAATCAGTTAATAGCTTCTTGGTAACCTTGTGACTTTCCCTGATCCAAGTGTGAGTCCTGTGCTTCCGGTAGTATAGGCCTCTACTGCCATTCACACCTACTCATACTCGTCTCAAGTATTGTCCCGCAGTTTTCCAAGTCACCACACAAGAAAATCACATAACAGCTTAACCCATCAAATATCAAAATGAAGGTTTTTATTATTCCTTGAAACTATTACATAGGTGTTCAAGTTCACCCTAGACTATGCCTCTAACTGGGTACATCATACGATTCTATGGCGACTTCATAACTCGATCTTTGGATGTCAAGCCGTCAGTCCTGAATCCTCGCATTGTCATCTGCTTCGTTAAGGATCATTTGAAATGCTCTCGCCTTTGGCTTTGGCGGCACATTTGGCTTTGTAGCCCCCTCTCTCTTTGGGAAATCTTGCTTGAAGTGCCCTTCCTCATTACATTCGTAACACACCCTTTTATTGAATTTACACTCATTGGCATAATGCCCATGCTTCCCACACTTGAAACAAGTTACTTCCTCACTGCATTTTCCAGAGTGTTTCTTTTTGCACTTCTCGCACCATCTTTCTTCACTCCCTCCTCCTCTAAACTTCCTGGTACTTGATTTGCTTCTCTCATCGGGCTTCGCAGACCCCTCAAACTTCCTCTTTTCGCCAACCTCGGTCTTGTTGGCGGCTCTTCCCTTGATCATCTCCTCAACCGACTTGGCAGCCCAGATAGCTGCCTCCAAAGTAGGTGCCTGACGCACTGGCACTGCATATTCCCATGGAAGTCCTTTTGCGTACTTGTCAATTTTCGTCAGCTCATCCGGAACAAGGCGTAAGGCGAACTCCATCTTCTCTGTGAAGTTGTTGGTGTATTCATCAACAAACATGCTTCCTTTCTTTTGTTGGATAAGGTGTCTAAGTCCATAACTATTTCTGGCTAGTACTTGACTCGACCCGGTATGGTCCATTTGGGTTGCATGGCACCATGCAATTGGATAGACTAAATGAGAGGAATAACACTTGGATATTATTAATATATTATAAGTTCTAATATATTAATAATATTATTTGATTAGTTTGATCAAAGAATTAATTTGGAATTAATTAAGTGATCAAAAGATAACTAATTAAATATATGGGTTGATTATGTAAATCATTCATATCTTGTATAGTGGGCTAAGAGGCTCCATGGATTATCAAGTTGGGTTCTACCCATAGGATGCTCCATGGATGCTCCATGGGAGTTACAAACCCATGGGTCATGGAAATGAAGAGTCATGACACATTAGGGTTTACATGGTGTAACCCTAGATGTGTCAACACTATATAAGAGTCCCATTCTCCACCAAAATCGGCTACACATAAGAAACAAGAGGGCTAGGCCAATTTCAAGAAGTGTGTGTTCTCTCAAAAGTCTTTCCAAGAGCATTTGGTGTTGTGTGAAGAATTTGAGGCATCACACTTGGGGTGCTAGGCTCACAAGGTTTCAAGGAACATAAGCAACAACAAGGTAAGTTATTCTATCTTTCATTCAAGTTAGAAATTGTTCCCCATGTATGCTAGATAGGAATATACCCTTGGAATTCAACTTTGCATGATAATTAGACAAACATAGATCCAAGGTTATTAGGGTTGCATGTACACTTAGGAAGTGTTAGAATGCTCAAAACCCATCAACTACTCCCTAATTTTCTTATGTTCACAATCGGGGGCGCCCTTGTATCAATGTACGGTTGTGTGCATGGATTAATTTGGATCCATGGGGGTATTGGAAAGCTAGCTTGCTAGTATCATGGTCTGAGACACATCTCTCTAATTTTATTATGTTCCTAGCCACAGGTGCCCTTGTATCAATGTGTAGTTGTATGCATGGATTAATTTGCATCCTTGGGGTATGAGCCAACTAGCTAGCAAGTATATTGAAGGGTTTTGAGCACTCTAACAACCTTATGGTGCACATGATACCATCAGTGGTATCAGAGCCTAGGCTTGTTTGTTTGTTATTTGTGCTTAAAAGTTGAAAAAAGTCAAAAAACTTGTTGTCTGCCTGATGAACTCGCCGAGTCCATGGGGAGACTCGCCGAGTTCACTTGTATCTTCAACCTACTCGCCGAGTAGGTTCATGCACTCGGCGAGTAGGAGCCACAGAGTGCAAATTTTTGACTTTAGTTCCTGGAAATGGACTAGAAACATTACCCTAAACTGTTTTGGTACTTGAAAACTTGTTTTAGATGGTGTAATGTCTTTGCTATTCCATTTACAACAACTAGTTATCAAAATTAAAAAGTTTTAAGTGTAGTTTTGATTCATGAAAGTGCTTATGTTCATGTTCTTGATCTTCTGATGTTTAGATGATCATAGGAATTATTTGTAACCTATGTGGTAGTTTAATTCTTGATCATAATGTGTTTTAATGGAGTCCATAACTTGTCCTCAAGTTATGGAAAACCAAAAGTCACTTGAGTTAAAACCATTAAAAGAACACAAGAGTTAGAAAAATGAAGAGTCTTCATTTTTATTACTCTAATAAACTCATAAGTTACAAGAAATGAAAAGTTTTGAAAGTTTACAAAACTTGCCCTCAAGTTTTGGAACAAGTAAAGTCATGTTAAAAACTTTAGTTCCAACCCTTAGAATTTTAAAAGTTAAAATTCAACCCTTATACTTATATTATTATGATTTAATAATTATATATATGTATAAGAACAAAATCGTCTTACCGCTAGTACGCCTCATTCACGAAGCCGGTCTATAAGGTGGGTATAAGGTTGTTGCCTATAAAATGGCAACTTAATGGGTGTCCACTCTCACCCACCGCTTGCTTGACCGGTGGAGGGTCGTTAGCCAAACGGGTAAGACAAGGACTTATAAATTCTCATTAAAAGTATGATGAATATTATAAAGTAACTAAATGTTTTATTAAATTCCCAATCTTAGTTACTTTAGGAAAAATGTGAATAAGGTGCTAATCCATGAAATTACACTTTACACTTTGTTTAAGTCGTTGGTGGAGCGTGTGTTGTTAACCGGCACACTAACTTGGACTTAACAAGGTAGGTAAAGGGTGACTTAAAGTTTATTATAGTATCGGTGGAGCGTATGTGGTTTACCGGCACATCGATTGAGTGATAAAATTTAAGGGTACCAAGTGATTTGCATGGGTACTTCACACCTCGTTTTGTGATCCTCGGTATCCCAGTCACAAAACTTGGAGGGCACACTCGAGATTGAAACATGCCTTTGAAAAGTTCATTGAATCTCAAAGAATCTAGGAATTTCTAAGAACCAATCAAAAACCTAATATTTAATATTTCGGTTTTCGTGGTGGAAATTGGTGAATCGTCATTCACCTACCTTTCAAATATGTTATAGCTTGGATTACGGCATACCTCTTCTAAGTTATAATATATTGTGATTGGGTCCTAGCCTTAATATTACATTTGGGTGTTTTATTAAGGACTCTCTAAATATCTAAACTAATCTTGTCCTTTTTCCTTCAGAGGTCTTCAAACAATGCTGCTTCTGGCTCTAATCCTAATGGCTCCTTTACCCTTATGAACTTGTGTGGGAAAGTCACTTTTGATGGATCCAACTTCAACGAGTGGATCAGAAACATCAGGATGATTACCCGCTACGAGGACAAAGAATATGTCCTTGACAAGGAGATTAAGGAGATTGATGAGACCACTGCAACTCCTCAGGAGATCGCTGACATTCAGGCACATGAAAGGGATGCTACGAAAGTGGCATGCATCATGATGGCCACGATGACAGCGGAACTCCAAAAGTCTTATGAGGATTTCTACCCTTATGAAATGCACCAAGATCTGATGGAAAGATACCATCAAAGTGCACGACAAGAGAGGTATGAAATCATCTGCTCCATGATAACAACCATGATGAAGGAAGGGGAAGCCATCACCAGCCACATGTAGAAAATGCAAAGGTATGTGGATCGATTGTTGAAGCTTAATGTGAACTTCCCTGAGGAGCTTGCAATAGATATCATTTTGCACTCCTTACCATCGTGATATGATCAATTCCACATGACATATCACATGAATAAGGAAGAGGTCACACTCAGCAAACTTCAGGGACTTCTCAAGACCGCAGAAACAAGTCTTAAGGGGAAGTCGGTTGTTAACACTCCTACTCCAAATTCTACTCCGGTTTTGGCAATCGGGAAAAGTCGAGGGAAGAAGAGAAAGAGTTCTTCTAAGGGTACCAAGGCTCGGACCCTTGATGGCTCTTCTTCAAGTGGAACCAAGAAAGGTTTCATCACTCCTTTTTCTGACCCAAAAGAGGCTGAATGCTTCTATTGCCATGAAAAATCACATTGGAAGCCGAACTGCCCAAAATAACAGCAAGATGTGAAGGATGGGAAAGTTAAACCCAACCATGCAGGTATTTACACTATCATTTCTAATAACTCACCCCATTCTAAATCTTGGGTCCTTGATACTAGTAGTGGTATTTACATTTGTTGTGATTTGCAGGGACTAAGAAGAAGTGAGAATGTGGAGCAAGGAAGAATAAACTTAATCATGGGGAATAGGAAAGCTTTACCTGTCACCAAGATTGGAGTTTATACTTTATCGCTAAGTAGTGGGTTTAGTTTAGATTTGAATAAGTGTTGTTATTCACCAGAAATGGCAAGAAATATTATTTCCTTTCATGCATTGTATAAACAAGGTTTCACCTTTTCATTTGATAATGAAGTTGGTTCGATTAATGCTTTCTTTAATAATGTTCTTTATTTCAAAGCATTACCTTGTGATGGCATGTATGAAACAGTATCTGTGGTTGATAACTTAGGAAATAATGTATTGCGTATTGATTCTGTTAATAATAATAACTTGGATAAAGCATCATTATGGCATTGTTGTATTGGACATATAAGCAAGAAACGCATAGGCCAACTCCAAAAGGATGGAGTCTTGGAGTCATTTGACCTAGAGTCAGATGATAGTTGCGAATCATGCTTACTTGGAAAAATGACAAAGTCACCCTTCACAGGCTCGTGTGAGAGGGGTGAAGGTTTGTTGGACCTTGTACACACGGATGTGTGTGGACCATTCAAACATGCCACAAGGGATGCTAATTGTTATTATTTGACTTTTACTGATGATTACAGTAGATATGGATATGTCTACTTGATCAAGAATAAGTCAGAGACTTTCAAAAGGTTTAAGGAATTTAAACAGGAAGTCGAGAATCAATTGGGCAGGAACATTAAGATGCTTCGATCCGATCGTGGTGGTGAGTATCTTAGTTTAGAGTTCCTTGACTATCTAAGGGAATGTGGGATAGTCTCACAATTGACACCTCCCAGGACACCACAGTTGAATGGTGTGGCTGAGAGGCGTAATCGAACCTTGTTGGATATGGTTCGTTCCATGATGAGTCGAGCTTCGCTACCAATCTCATTCTGGGGGTATGCCTTAGAGACTGCCGCCCATATCCTTAATCTAGTCCCTACAAAGAAAGTTGTCAAAACTCCTCACGAGATGTGGACTGGTAAAGTACCTAAACTAGACCACATCAAGATTTGAGGTTGCGAGGCTTTCGTGAGACGCGAGACTCATGATAAGCTCGAACCCCGAAGCGAGAGGTGTATTTTCATCGGCTACCTACAACAATCCTTTCGTTACCTCTTCTACAGACCTAGTGAAAATGTGGTCTTTGTAGCTAGGAGGGCTTTCTTTATAGAGAGAGAGTTCATAAGACAAGGAAACAGTGGGAGGCAAGTTGATCTTGAAGAAATTCAAGAGTCAAGTGGTGAAGGAACTTCAAACCCTAGCACTCAACTTGAGGAGGAAACTCCTGTTGAGCCAATTGACAAGTCTGTACCTCTGAGGCGGTCCACAAGGGTTAGGAATGCTCCTGCGCATTACTATGGATTCCATATTACTGCAGAAGGGGATACACTTATCAGTGATGAGACACTGATAGGTCTGGATGAACCTAGCAGTTATGCGGAAGCCATGGCAGGCCCTGAGTCAGCCAAGTGGAAAGAGGCAATGGACAGTGAAATACAGTCCATGTATGACAATCAAGTTTGGAACTTGGTTGAGAATGTACCAGGTCGTAAGACAGTAGGGTGCAAATGGGTCTTCAAGAAGAAGACTGACATGGATGGTAAAGTACACACTTATAAGGCTAGACCGGTAGCAAAGGGCTTCTCTCAAATTCCTGGAGTGGACTATGATGAGACCTTTTATCCAGTAGCCAAGATTAAGTCTATTCGGGTTCTGTTGGCCATAGCTGCATTTCATGACTATGAAATATGGCAAATGGATGTCAAAACCGCTTTCCTTAATGGAAAGTTCACTGAAGATGTTTACATGAGTCAGCCAGAGGGTTTTTTCAGCAACGAGTACCCTAATAGAGTGTGTAATCTTGAGAAATCCATTTATGGATTGAAGCAAGCACCTCGCAGATGGAATCTTTGCTTTGATGAAAAGGTCAAGGAATTTGGCTTTTCTAGGAGTGAAGATGAGTCTTGCGTGTATGTCAAGGCTAGTGGGAGTATAGTTAGCTTTTTGGTATTGTATGTGGATGACATACTACTCATAGGAAATGACATCCCAACTCTGCAGGAAGTTAAGTCCTGGCTTGGGAAGTGTTTCTATATGAAGGACCTAGGAGAAGCTGTCTATATTCTAGGGATAAGGATCTTGAGAGATCGGAGTAAAAGACTAATTGGACTTAGTCAGAGTACCTACTTGGATAAGGTGCTGAAGAGATTCAGCATGCAGGACTCCAAGAAAGGAGAGTCACCCATCCAGAGTAACACCAGATTGAGTAAGACACAAAGCCCTAGCACAGAGGCTGAGATAGCAGAAATGAATCGAATACCTTATGCTTCGGCAGTAGGATCGATCATGTATGCTATGACGTGTACTCGACCTGATGTAGCCTTTGCCCTGAGCATGGTTAGCAGGTATCAGGCGAACCCTGGCAAGGCACACTGGACTGCGGTAAAGAATATCCTCAAGTACCTACAGAGGACTAAGGACTGGGTCCTTACCCTCAGTGGGAGTGATGACTTGAGAGTTGTAGGGTATAGTGATGCTAGCTTTCAGACTGATAGGGATAATTTCCGCTCTCAGTCGGGCTGGGTCTTTACCCTAAATGGAGGAGCAATTTCTTGGAAGAGTTCCAAGCAAGAGACAGTGGCTGTTCAACTTGTGAATCAGAGTATATTGCAGCTAGCGAGGCGGCAAAGGAGGCGATATGGCTGACGAACTTCATTAGAGACCTTGGAGTTGTACCAGCTATTAAAGAGCCAATGGAAATTTTCTGTGATAGTGAAAGTGTTGTTGCCTTAGCCAAGGAACCAAGGGATCACGGGAGATCCAGACACATCGACAGAAAATACCATTTTATCAGACATCGGATAGAAGAAGGACTCCTCGTGGCAAAGAGGGTATCATCGGATGAGAACCCAGCAGATCCCCTCACGAAGGGACTGACTCGGGTTAAGCATCTCCAACATGCTCGGAGCATAGGGCTGAAGGATGATATTAGATTTAGTAGTTAGATAACCCAGAAATTTGTAAAGTGTAATTGACATTAGATGATGAATAAAAGGTGTTTTATTTATGAGTAAAGTGTTGCTATCTCTTGTTGATCATTTACTATATTTCTTTTGCATGTTTTGACTTCCAGAATAATTTTGTTTGGTATAACATATTATTCAAACCTCCACAGTTGGTCATATGTCGGAAGTAGGTATGAATCAAGACTGTCATGATTGGTTGCAGAGGTCTAAGGTGTTGGACAAGGCTACAACAATCATGAGTGCTCATAAGTTCAGAGCATTGGACTCAACCCACGCTCACTGGAATCACTTCATGGAATTTATCTCGAGTGATCGTGAGATGGTAATATCATATAAGTCTTCAAACCTAGAGATATGATTTGTTACTTACAAGTTGGTTATGCATTGATTGTACAAAAACGCATTGGTAACTCGATGTTATAAAACGTGCTTTTGTGTATAATTCAATGAGTGGTAGAACAAACATATGAGTCGAAGTTTATCTGTTCCTTCTTGGATTAGAAGCTGATATCTGGGCCCCTCGATGTTTTTGTTTTGACCTATGTATCAGGCCCCGTCAGAACTAAGTTGATGTGTTCAATTAAGTACTTTGTCAAACAAATCGGAAATCGAGAAACAAACTGCTAGACAATAAGTAAGACATTGTTCCATGTATTTGTCCGGCTGATATCTAGAACAGAGGATTATATGATCACTTATCTTAAATGGCGTATCAACATCTTCTCAGTTCTGAGAGACCTTGAAAGAGCTACGATTGCCGGTCGGTTCCTGAAGTACTGGAGTTATAGTTATTAGACTTATTCAAGTGGGTGACTGTTGGATAAGGTGTCTAAGTCCATAACTATTTCTGGGTAGTACTTGACCCGACCCGGCATGGTCCATTTGGGTTGCATGGCCGTCAGTCCTGAATCCTCGCATTGTCATCTGCTTCGTTAAGGATCATTTGAAATGCTCTCGCCTTTGGCTTTGGCGGCACATTTGGCTTTGTAGCCCCCTCTCTCTTTGGGCAATCTTGCTTGAAGTGCCCTTCCTCATTACATTCGTAATACACCTTTTTATTGAATTTACACTCATTGGCATAATGCCCATGCTTCCCACACTTGAAACAAGTTACTTCCTCACTGCATTTTCCAGAGTGTTTCTTTTTGCACTTCTCGCACCATCTTTCTTCACTCCCTCCTCCTCTAAACTTCCTGGTACTTGATTTGCTTCTCTCATCGGGCTTCGCAGACCCCTCAAACTTCCTCTTTTCGCCAACCTCGGTCTTGTTGGCGGCTCTTCCCTTGATCATCTCCTCAACCGACTTGGCAGCCCAGATAGCTGCCTCCAAAGTAGGTGCCTGACGCACTGGCACTGCATATTCCCATGGAAGTCCTTTTGCGTACTTGTCAATTTTCGTCAGCTCATCCGGAACAAGACATAAGGCGAACTCCATCTTCTCTGTGAAGTTGTTGGTGTATTCATCAACAAACATGCTTCCTTTCTTTTGTTGGATAAGGTGTCTAAGTCCATAACTATTTCTGGTTAGTACTTGACTCGACCCGGCACGGTCCATTTGGGTTGCATGGCACCATGCAATTGGATAGAATAAATGAGAGAAATAACACTTGGAGATTATTAATATATTATAAGTTCTAATATATTAATAATATTATTTGATTAGTTTGATCAAAGAATTAATTTGGAATTAATTAAGTGATCAAAAGATAACTAATTAAATATATGGGTTGATTATGTAAATCATTCATATCTTGTATAGTGGGCTAAGAGGCTCCATGGATTATCAAGTTGGGTTCTACCCATAGGATGCTCCATGGATGCTCCATGGGAGTTACAAACCCATGGGTCACGGAAATGAAGAGTCACGACACATTAGGGTTTACATGGTGTAACCCTAGATGTGTCAACACTATATAAGAGTCCCATTCTCCACCAAAATCGGCTACATATAAGAAACAAGTGGGCTAGGCCGATTTCAAGAAGTGTGTGTTCTCTAAAAAGTCTTTCCAAGAGCATTTGGTGTTGTGTGAAGCATTTGAGGCATCACACTTGGGGTGCTAGGCTCACAAGGTTTCAAGGAACATAAGCAACAACAAGGTAAGTTATTCTATCTTTCATTCATGTTAGAAATTGTTCCCCATGTATGCTAGATAGGAATATAACCTTGGAATTAAACTTTGCATGATAATTAGACAAACATAGATCCAAGGTTATTAGGGTTGCATGTACACTTAGGAAGTGTTAGAATGCTCAAAACCCATCATCTTTAAGGTAAGGAATTGGTTTTCTAGCTCGAGCATATTTTGGGCTGAGCAGTACCTACGTTTGAATTGCACCAGAAATTCTGCACATGTCAGTTGCAGGGGCTCATTGGGGCTCAACGTCTTTCCCAAGGTATTCCACCATCGTACAACGCCTCCTCGAAACTGACGCACTGCAAACGTGGTCTGTTGTTTTCCCTTGCAACCGCACGTCATGAAAGCTAATTCCATCTCCGAGATCCAATCCATGACCCCGATCGGATCCTCCTTTCCAGTGAAAGTCGATGGCTTGCAAGTCAGAAAATCCTTGTACTTGCATCCATTCCTCTCGACTGCGTCATCTTGGTTGTTTTGTCGAACTATTGGTGGGTTGACTTGACCAACAGTCCCACTGTAGTTTCCTTCCTCAGTCTGCCCTTCGTTCAACTCGGGCTGTTCGATCTGAATAGTCGCTTCCTCTCGATTTTGCTGGAGCAAACGTCTGGTTTCCTCCATTTGACGATCCAACATCGCTTGGATCATCGCTTGCACTCCGGCCATCGTTATTGGCTCAACAGCGGCTACCACAACCGGTATTTGCTCAATCGTTGGGGGTTGATCTCGGTTCCCATTTGCATTCATGTTCCCGCTACGGGTTCTTGCCATCTTGATCTATACACCGAATAAGGTGAATCTAGACCTTTACTTAGGATTGACGTTTAAATCATTCTTATCACTTCGAAACGTTTATATGCTAGTTCTAATATCGTAGTTAAACGCTTAGAATCCTAAACACATAAGGTTTCCAAATCCGGTCGGCAACATACCATAGATCCGAACAAATAGCAGCATATCAGGCACAAGCATTTAGCACATAAAAGCATTTTAGGCACAATTCCTAAAATAATCTAGTGCTCACACCTCACAATCATCGCTTAGCATTCTAAGTTTAAGTCTAGAAATAAATCCATATTCCTAGTTCGCTTAAACTAATGCTCTGATACCAACTGTGACATCCTCATTTTTACGGCCAGAAAAGACCGATTTTGTTTATGCTTTATAAAAATCAGAGTATCTCTTTTAATAAAAATGTTGCGGAAGTTGTTCCCAGAAAAACATGATAATCGCGTTATCAAAGCATTTTTACAAAAACATATTTTTATTCCCTTTTAAAACATTTGGGATGTCATCGTCAATACAGAAACATAAGCATAAACAGAACTTACATTCATTTACTCTAGTGATCTACATCTCTTTTAAATCTCTCAGTTTAATGTGACTTCATATCAACACCTGTGATATAAATAAACTGAGTGGGTCAGGTTGGGAAACCTGGTGAGTACATAGGGTTTTCAACCCACAATAATATAATTATTATGTTTTAACAAGCAAACAATCAACCCAATTACCCATCCCCATTATCTTCTTTATTCTTAAGGATCTACCCTAAGAACCAGCTATTTCTCATTCATTCATTCCTAAGGATCATCCTAAGGAAACAACATGAAGTCCATTGTTGCCAATGACACTTTGGTCAAGCGCAACTGCTAATCTTGTCACTTAGGCGCAACTGACAGAATTGGGACATTTCCTATGAGGCGCTTCTGCCGGTATTGACCTTTTAACGCCACTGTCATGGTCATAAGGCTCCCTATTAGGCGCAGCTGCCGATACTGTCTTAGAGCGCAGCTGCTAGGACGTTTACCGTAGATCTAAAACATCTACGGGTTGTGGCGCAGCTGCCAGTGCTCATCTATAGGGTACTAGGTCCACTGATGCCAATGTATACCTATAGGGCACTAGGTCCATGCTACTAATGTTCCTCTATTTCAGCTTTTATCCCTCATCATTCATCTACCCACATTTTATCCAACATATCTTGTAGATATAAAATACTTTATACAGTTTACATCATTTAAAAAATGTATAAAAATCTTTCACCAGCATAGACAGCAAGTATTCAGACAATATGCACACATAACACGTAAATTTATAATAAAATACTTCATATCTATGTGTAAGATGAAAGGGACCATGCACTCACAACATGTATTATATATTAAATACTTCATATCTATGTGTAAGATGAAAGTAACTATGCACTCACTTGATAAGGTGGTGACTCGGTACTCGGACAGCGCTTCGTTTACTTCAAAATAATTTCCTTCGACGAAACCTACTATTATTACCACTAGATTTTAGTCTAATATTTACCGTGACTAATTATTAGACTTATTATTATTATTATTATTATTATTATTATTATTATTATTATTATTATTATTATTATTATATAAGCGTATAAACAATACTTTCCAACCACTATGTACGGACAAGGGCCAGAAATAAAACACCGGAGGGAACGACCATTTTGGCGTATAGAACTTCTGAAATCCAACAACCCTATGCGGCCCTTTAAACCAGATTCCCCATACCGGGAATAGTTAAAAAGATATTATAACGACACTTATATAAGTCATAATAATAGCTCAAATATTTATTATATGTTCATAATAACAATACTAATTTTAAATATAAACTATATTAAAATAGGGTAAACATAACTTACTTACAAGGGAATTTTAGCTAGGAGTCGGGCTCTACAGGGGCAGAACTTCGTCGCTGAATCTTTCTAAGAAAGATTCGTGCAGCGCTTCAGCGCTCACCTTACTATACTAAAACTACAGAAAGAGAAGTCGAATCACGAGGGACCGAAATGCTCGAGGGATAAGGAGAGAAAGACTCTTGAATCAAGAGAATGGTGCAAGAAATATGAGAGCCCAAGCCTCTTATTTATAGTAATTGAATTTACAAAAACTACCCTCCATAATTACTTAATGACCTTATAGTTATATAAACGACTAAACACCCCTTTATAGTACTATTTTAAATAGATTTAACGATTTTTGTACTAAACTAATATCGAAAATACTCAACCATAGTCTTATAATGACCGCATCATCGATACCTTTCTAATGATATATAATTTGTATATATATGTATACGTATATATGATTTATACTTTATTTTAATACATAAATATGCTATTATATTTTATAACTCGTTCATACGAACTCCGTTTTTGACGTTCTTTATATCCACGCGTAGGCGGGAACGTACCCTACAACTTTTGTTTAGACTCCGTCGGCTAATTTTGAATTTATTTTTAAAGTTATATTTTTAACAGGCCGGGACAGGATTGGTCCGTTAAAATCTCATAACTTCTTCATCCGATATCCATTTTGTCTGTCTTTTTATCGTTACGCTACAAATAACGAGATCTTCGATTCTTGTTTAGGTTGTGTTGGCTAAAAATCAATCGATCTAAAATTCGAATTTCGGGCTGTACACCGCTAATCCGAAACTTCGAAAAATCATAACTTCTTCATACGAAGTCAGATTTGGGCGTTCTTTTTATCGATGTTCTTAGTTTAACATATTCTGCGACTTTCATTTAGAGCGCTAAGGCTAAATCTCGCTCTATCATAAATTTACTATTTATGCTTCCCGGCGCCGTGCCGGTTCCGACGCGAAACTTCGACGGGTCATAACTTCTTTGTTATAACTCGAATTTCGGCGTTCTTTATATGTACGGAAACCTTGTGACATATTCTACAACCTGGTTAAGATTATTTATTCTAAATAATCTTTTTGTCGAAAAGTCGTTTTCGACCCTTATTGCCTCTAAATTGACTAGCCCGGATCTGCGGGCGTTACAGAACCCGGCACCTCTATTTATAGTCTGAATTCCTGATGGACTCGCCGAGTAGATAGACCTACTCGCCGATTTGGGGCATGTGGTTGCCTTCTGGTGGTGCCACGTGTCCAATTTTGGTGGTGCCACGTCACCCCCTATCGCGTATCAGCCTTCAAACTTAGAAAAAGCATAATTCTCGCATAAGAGCTCTGTTTTCGATGTTCTTTTTCTCAAAGCGTTGGTAAAATCAAGATCTACAACTTTGATTTAGACTCCATCGGCTAATTCTCAACCAATCTCAAATTTAACAGTAGGAGGCGTTTAGACTTTTAAATGACCGCGAAGAATTCGTAACTTCTTCATACAGACTCCGTTTTCATATATCTTTTTACCGTTGAGTTCCTATTAATGAGATATTCAACTCTCATTTAGGTCGTGTAAGCCAAGAACCGCTCGAACTAAAATTCGAGTTTCGGGCTGTACACTACTAAGCCAAAACTTCGAAAAATCATAACTTCCTCATATGAAGTCAGATTTGGGCGTTCTTTTTATGGATTTTCTCAGTTTAACATACTCTACAACTTTGGTTTAGATTACTAAGGATAAAAAGTCTTCTATCGTAAATTCACTTTTTACACTTCCCGATGCCGTGCCGGTTCTATCGTAAAAGTTTGACGGGCCATAACTTTTTCATTATAACTCGGATTTCGGCGTTCTTTATATGTAAGGAAACCTTGAGACATATTCTAAAACTTGGTTAAGATTATTTATTCTAAATAATCTTTTGTTTAAAAGTCGTTTTCGACCCCTATTGCCTCTAAATTGACTAGCCCGGATCTACGGGCGTTACAGTTATGGTCCTATTTCCCTCTTAATACCCTTAGCATTCGAAAAATGCAGAACACATGAATATTATAGCATATGCAATCGATCCTATACCCGAAACATATGGGATATGATTCATAATGTCTTACATAAAGACATGATACTTGACTAGACTATTGCTATAATATTTCCCTATATAGAATTTCCAATGTTGAAATATTTCAGTATGGTATTCACATATATCCATGTCTATGTTTGATTAATGCTTCAATCTAAACTTTTAGATTCGAAATAAAGTATAAGTGTCCTCTCCCTTCCTATAGCGAAACAACTTTTCTACCATTGCAACTTTGAAAATTAGAGCTTTGTTTCCTATAAATAGTATTGCTAACTCGCAACACTTACCATAATAATTATGCTCCCACTAGCATAACAATTGTTTTGTTACTAGCATAAAATTTATGCTCCCACAAGCTTTGACATGTATCCAAAATCAACTGGACTTCTAGAAATCAATACTTATTGAATTTCTATCCAAAGTTCTGATTTCTGATACCCGATGCTTCGATAAGCCTTTATCTAAGCTCATACACCTTTTATAAGAATGCTCATATGTGTGTCTAAACTATTTCAGAACTTCTAGAAATAAGTCCCGAATGTTCAAACTATTTGCCATTTCTCACAATTTGAACTATGAAAAGGGATGTCATAATCATAATCGAATTTGAGAACGCAATTACCACAAGTGCTATCTCCTTAAAATCAACTTAGTGAAAGTGTTTCCTCACAATCATTTTCATGAATTGGAGAGAAACCTTATGACACTTAGATTTTATGGTGTATGTGTTCCTATCCATGTGAATTTTTCATAACCATAATCATAAGACAACGTTAGTGACAAATCCAAACTCATATGGACTGAACTTGTTCAATCTTAATTTCTTGCCACCTGGCAACACAAGGGCCTACCATGTCTTCCAAGTTGTTGAGCAGATCACCCTTACTAATCAATAAACTTTCATTGATCTAGGTACATTGCCTTATGCAAACAATTGAGAACTCATAGAACTCACATGTATGGTCAACTTTAACTGGAATGGGCACATAAACAATAATATGTCAACACGATATGTTACAAACCTCAAGTCGTGCACTAATGATTAACAATAGGTTTACTCTTGATTAGTTCTTGAAACTTTTAAAGATTTGTAAGACTCCCATTGACTCCTTGACATATAAGATTCTCTTGACAAGAAACATTCCTTGACAAACAAATATTCATGAGTTAGTGTGGATTCTTATCAAGAATGACACTTCATATAATCGGTATTAGTTAGTCTTTGTCTTAGCCAAGACATCACAACTAGCAATTACAAATGTGTTATAAACCTACTTAAGATATGTCACTCAAGTTACAATCTTGGAGAATGACTCTAAGATTCGATTTTGGAATGAAGTATGACTCTCCTTAATTGATTTAACCATTTCAGAATTTCCTGATAGCTTTTCTTAGCCATGAAAATGTACTAAGGTGTCCTTAGAGGATCAATTGTGATATGGTTTACATCACGAATAGTCTTATTGTTCTTTGTGGTGGACCTGACCAGCGCACAACCAAGTGTACCTGATCCCCTAGTCCTTCACTTGACTTACATATACATGTGAACAAGGAATTAGTCTTAATTTCCCAAAGACGAAGGTTCTCATTCATCACATAATATAAGTTTCATGATTCCAAGTTTCTATCTAACTGAAACTTGGGTGATGAGAATCTTTTCTTATTTGGTAAATCTTGACACTCCCACAAACGAAAGAATCAAATCCATTTTCCAATATTGCTATGAATGGAAACACATAAACAACAATTTTCACAAATGTCATTGCAAGGAAACTTAAAATAAGATAAAATCAAATTTTTTTCTTTTATTTATAAAATTGTGGAAAAACTTTTCCTTACAATGCAATTACAAATGAAAATGTTTATGCTAATCCATTTACAATGGCTATTATCAAAAATTACAAGTTTTATACGAGTTATTTATGATTCTTGAAATTATTGATAATCATGCTCTTGAACTTATGAGATTAGATGATCATAGGAATTGTTTGTAACCTCCTTGGTAGTTTAATTCATGATCATAATGTGTTTTAATGGAGTCCATAACTTGTCCTCAAGTTATGGAAAACCAAAGGTCACACTTTAATTAAAAAAACCATTATAAGAACACATGAGTTACAAAAATGAAAAGTCTTCATTTTAATACTCAACTAACTCATAAGTTATGAGAAATGTAAAATTTTGTAAAGTTACAAAACTTGCCATCAAGTTTTGGAACATGTAAAGTCACCTAGTAAACTTTAGTTCGAATCCTTAGAATTTTAAAAGTTAAAATTCAACCCTTATACTTTATAATATTATAAGGTTAATAGTATATATATATATATATATATATGTATGTATGTATGTATGTATGTATGTATGTATGTATGTATAATATCAAGTCATTTTACCGCAAGTAGGCCTTATTCACGAAGCCGGTCTATAAGGGGGGTATAAGGTTGTTGTCTATAAAATTGCAACTTAATGGGTGTCCACTCTCACCCACCGCTTCCTTGACTGGTGGAGGGTCGTTAGCCTAATGGGTAGGATAATGACTTAAAATTCTCATTAAAAGTATAATAATTATTATAAAGTAACTAAATGTATTTTTTTATAAATTCCTAGTCTTAGTTAGTTTAGGAAAAATGTGAATAAGGTGCTAATCCATGAAATTACACTTTGCACCTTGTTTAAGTCATTAATGGAGCGTGTATGGTTTACCGGCATACTAACTTGGACTTAAAAAGGTAGGCAAAGGGTGACTTAAGGTTTTTCATGAGGTAGGAAGGGGCGCGTGTGGGTTACCGGTACAACGATTAAGTGAAAACATTAAGAGTACCAAGTATTTTGCATGGTTACTTCACACCTTATTTTATGATCCTCGGTATCCCAGTCACAAAACATGAAGGGCACACTCGTGATTGAAACATTCCATTGGAAAGTTCAATGTATCTCAAAGAATCTAGGAGTTTCTAAAACCAAATAAAACCTAATTACCATATTGCGTTTCCATGGTGGAAATTGGTGAATCGTCATTCACCTACCTTTCAAATATTTTATAGCTCGGATTACGGCATCCCTCTTCTAATCTATAATATATTGTCATTGGATCCTAGCCTTATTATTACATTTTGGTGTTTTATTAAGGACAATCTCTATATCTATACTAAACTTGTTTTCTTCTTTTCAGATGTCTTCCAACAATGTTGCTTATGGCTCAAACCCTACCGGCTCCTTCTCTCTCATGAACCTTTATGGGAGAGTCATCTTTGATGGATCCAACTTTACATACTGGATCTGGAACATCAGGATGGTCACTCGGTATGAGAACAAAGAATACGTTCTCGACAAGGAGTTGAAGGTACCTGAGCAAACTGCTACTCTTGAAAAGCTTTCTGAATTTGAGGTACATGAAAGAGATGCTACAAAAGTGGCATGCATCATGATGGCCACCATGACAGTTGAGCTCCAAAAGTCCTATGAGGACTACTATACTTTTGAGAGGCACCAGGACTTGATGGACCGCTACCATCAAAGTGCTCGTCAAGAGCGATATGAAATCATCTCCTCCATGATAACAACCCGAATGAAGGATGGTGAACCCATCACGGGCCACATGTAGAAAATGCAAAGGTATATGGACCGTCTAATGAAGCTGAATGAGAACTTGCACGAGGAGTTAGGAATAGACATCATTTTGCACTCCTTACCATCATGTTATGATTAATTCCGCATGACATATCACATGAACAAAGAAGAAGTCACCCTCAGCAAACTTGAAGGACTCTTGAAGACCGCCAAAAGTGGTCTAAAGGGTAACTCGGTTGTTACCACTCCTACTCCTACTCCAAACTTTGCACATGTCGTGCCAATCGGGAAAGGTAGAGGGAAGAAGAGGAAGAACCCTTCGAAGGGTACCAAGGGTAAGAACCTTGATGGCTCCTCTTCAAGTGGAACCAAGAAAGGTTTCGTCACTCCTTCTCCTGATCCCAAGGAGGCTGAATGCTTCTATTGCCATGAAAAGGTGCACAGGAAGCGAAACTATCCAAAGTACCAGCAAGATTTGAAGGATAGGAAAGTAAAACCCAACCATGCAGGTATTTACACTATATTATCTAGTAACTCACCCTATTCTAACTCTTGGGTCCTTGATATTGGTTGTGGTATTCAAATTTGTTCTAATTTGCAGGGACTAAGATGTGAGAATGTGGAGCATGGAAAGATAAACTTGATCATGGGGAATAGGAAAGGTTCACCTGTCACCAAGATTGGAGTTTATACTTTGTTGCTAAGTAGTGGGTTTACTTTAGATTTGAATAAATGTTATTATTCGCCTGAAATGGAAAGAAATGTTATTTCCTTTCACGCTTTGTACAAACAAGGGTTTACCTTCTCTTTTGATAATGAAATTGGTGGAATAAATGCTTTCTATCATAATGTGTTTTATTTTAAAGCATTACCCTGTGATGGTGTGTATGAAGTTGTGTCGGTTGTAGAAAACTTATGAAATAATGTGTTGCGTATTGATTCTACTAATGATAATAACTTGGATAAAGCATCATTATGGCATTGTCGTCTTGGACATGTAAGAAAGAAACGCATAGGCCAACTCCAAAAGTTTTTTTGTGAATCTTGTTTGCTTGGTAAAATGACAAAGTCACCTTTTACTGGCACGTGTGCTAGGGGTGAAGGTTTGTTGGACCTCATACACACGGATGTGTGTGGACCCTTCATCCTTTTGGTGTTGGCCTATGCGTTTCTTGCTTACATGTCCAAGATGACAATGCCATAATGATGCTTTATCCAAGTTATTATCATTAGTAGAATCAATACATAATACATTATTTCCTAGATTATCTACAACAGATACAGTTTCATACACGCCATCACAAGGTAATGCTTTAAAATAAAGAACATTATTAAAGAAAGCATCAATACTACCATTATTATTATCAAAATAAAAGTTAAAACCTTGTTTATACAATGCATGAAAGGAAATAACATTTCTTGCCATTTCTGGCGAATAATAACACTTATTCAAATCTAATGTAAACCCACTATTTAGCACTAAGGAATAAACTCCTATCTTGGTGACAGGTGAAGCTTTCTTGTTTCCCATGATCAAGTTTATATTTCCCTACTCCACATTCACACTTCTTCTTAGTCCCTGCAAATCACAACATATGTGAATACCACAACCTGTGTCAAGGACCCAAGACTTAGAATGAAGTGAGTTATTAGACAATATAGTGTATATACCTGCATTGTTGGGTTTTACTTTCCCAGCCTTCAAATCTTGCTGGTACTTTGGGCAGTTTCGCTTCCAGTGCGACTTTTCATGACAATAGAAGCATTTAGCCTCATTAGGGTTAGCAGAAGGAGTGACAAAACCTTTCTTGGTTTTGCTTGAAGATGAGCCTTCAAGGGTCTTACCCTTGGTACCCTTAGAAGGGTTCTTTATCTTCTTCCCTTTGCCATGCTCGATTGCCAAGACATTGGCCGCAGCTGGAGTAGGAATAGGAGTAGTAACAACCGACTTACCCTTTAGACCACTTTCGGCGGTCTTCTAGAGTCCTTGAAGTTTGCTGAGGGTGACTTCTTCCTTGTTCATGTGATATGTCATGCGGAATTGATCATAACACGATGGTAAGGAGTGCAAAATCATGTCTATTGCTAACTCCTCGAGGAAGTTCACATTCAGCATCAGTAAACGGTCCACATACCTTTGCATTTTATGCATGTGGCCCGTGATGGGTTCACCATCCTTCATTCAGGTTGTTATCATGGAGGAGATTATTTCATATCGCTCTTGACGAGCACTTTGATGGTAGTGGTCCATCAAGTCCTGGTGCATCTCAAAAGGATAATAGTCCTCATAGGACTTTTGGAGCTCGACTGTCATGGTGGCCATCATGATGCATGCCACTTTTGTAGTATCTCTTTCATGTATCTCATATTCAGCAAGCTCTTCAGGAGTAGCAGTTGGCTTGGGTACCTTTAGCTCCTTCTCGAGAATATATTCTTTGTTCTCATACCGAGTGACCATCCTGATGTTTCTGATCCAATTAGTAAAGTTGGATCCATCGAAGATGACTCTCTTACAAAGATTCATGAGAGAGAAGGAGCTAGTAGGGTTAGAGCCAGAAGCATTGTTATTGGAAGACATCTGAAAAGAAGAGGGAATAGATTAGATTAGATTAGATTTAGAGATAGTCCTTAATAAAACACCCAAATGTAGTATTAAGGCTAGGACCCAAAACAATATTTTATAACTTAGAAGAGGGATGTAGTAATCTAAGCTATAAGATATTTGAAGGTAGGTGAATGACGATTCACGAATTTCCACCATGAAAAACGAAATTTTTTAATTAGGTTTTAATTGGTTTAGAAACTCCTAGATTCTTTGAGATTCATTGAACTTTCTTCAATGATATGTTTCAATCTCGAGTGTGCCCTTCAAGTTTTGTGACTGGGATGCCGAGGATCACAAAACAAGGTGTGAAGTAACCATACAAATTACTTGGTACCCTCAATGTATTACCCCTCAATCGATGTGCTGGTTAACCACACACGCTCCATCAATACAATGATAAACATTAAGTCACCCTTTAGCTACCTTGTTAAGTTCAAGTTAGTGTGTCGGTTAACCACACACGCTCCACTAACGAATCAAACAAAGTGTAAAGTGTAATTTTATGGATTAGCACCTTATTCACATTTTCCTAAAATAACTAACATTGGGAATTCAATAAAGTTTAGTTACTTTAGTATTATCATTATACTTTTAATGAGAATTTATAAGTCCATGTCCTACCCGTTCAGCTAACGACCCTCCATCGATCAAGGAAGCGGTGGGTGAGAGTGGACACCCATTAAGTTGCCATTTTATAGGCAACAACCTTAAACCCTCCTTATATACCGGCTTCGTGAATGAGGCGTACTAGCGGTAAGACGACTTGATCTTATACATATATATTATTATTAACTTATAATATTATAAATATAAGGGTTGAATTTTAACTTTTAAAATTCTAAGGGTTGAAACTAAAGTTTTAAACATGACTTTACTTGTTCCCAAACTTAAGGGCAAGTTTTGTAAACTTTCAAAACTTTTCATTTCTTATAACTTATGAATTTAATTGAGTATTAAAATGAAGACTTTTCATTTTTCTAACTCTTGTGTTCTTTTAATGGTTTTAATTCAAGTGTGACTCTTGGTTTTCCATAACTTGAGGACAAGCTATGGACTCCATTAAAACACATTATGATCAAGAATTAAACTACCAAGTACGTTACAAACAATTTCTATGATCATCTAATCTTCATAAGTTCAAGAACATGAATATGAACATTTCAAGAATCATAAATTACTCATAAAACGTGTAATTTTTTATTATAGCCATTGTAAATGGATTAGCATAAACATTACACCATCTAAAACAAGTTTTATAACACCAAAACAATTTAGGGTAATGTTTCTAGTCCATTTCCAGCAGCAAAACTCGAAAATCAGCATTCTGAGGCTCTTACTCGTCGAGTGCACGAACCTACTCGGCGAGTAGGATGAAGTTACACATGAACTCAGCGATTCCCCCATGGACTCAGCGAGTTCAGCAGGCAGACAGCAAAAAATCGACTTTTCCCAATATTTTGCATCAAGTATCAAAACAAACAAGCCTAGGCTCTGATACCACTGATGGGTTTTGAGCATTCTAAAACTCCTATGGTGTACATGTAACCCTAGAAAACTTGGATCTATGTTTGACTAAGATACATGCAAATAATTATTTTTTCAAGGTTCTTATCCTATCTAGCATGGCACAGGGAACATGAATCAAATAAAGCTAGTAGAAGTTCTTACCTTGTAGTTGTAGTTGATTTCTTGGAGTTTGAGAGCCTAGCACCAATAATGTCGATGCCTCAAATGGAAGTCACAAATCACCACAAACTTGGAAACTTGAGAGAATAGTCACAACCTTTCTTGAAATCGGCCCTCTTAGTATACTGACCACAACTAGTGTGATTTCAAGAACTAAATCCCCCTTTATATAGTGTGGTGGATTAGGGTTACATCAATGTAAACCCTAATACCGATGTCTTTTCATTTCCATGAGATCCATGGGTTAAAGCTCCATGGAGTATCCATGGACTTTCTATGCAAGCCTAGCCCATTCCAAATAAGCATTAGCCCACACTATATAAATATAAAAGCCCATATTTAATTAGTAATACTTTTGATCTCTAAATTAATCCTAGATTAATTATAGATCAATACTAATTAAATATTATGATTTTATATTAATATATTAGAACTTATAATATATTAATAAATCATAACTTATACTATTCTCAAAAGATTATCCATAAATTGATCGGGTGAAGTGCAACCAAAATGGACCATGTCGGGTCGGGTCAAGTACATACCAAATATAATTATGGAGTTAGACACTATATCCAACAGAAAGTCCTGTTGATTCAATTGTACCTCCAAATGTGCCTCTGAGGCGTCCCACAAGGGTTAGGAATGCACCTGAGCATGACTATGGTTTCCATATTACTGCGGAAGGTGAGACACTTATTAGTGATGAGACACTGGTGAGTCTGGATGAACCTAACAGCTATGCAAAAGCCATGTTAGGCCCCGAGTCTGCTAAATGGAAAGAGGCAATGGACAACAAGATATAGTCCATGCATGACAACCAGGTTTGGGACTTGGTTGACAATGTACCGGGTCGCAAGACAGTCGGGTGCAAATGGATCTTCAAGAAGAAGACCGACATGGATGGTGATGTACACAAGTACAAGGTGCAACTGGTTGCAAAGGGCTTTTCTCAAACTCTAGGAGTTGATTATGATGAGACCTTTTCACCAGTAGCCAAGATTAAGTCCATAATGGTCTTGTTAGTCATTGCTACATTTCATGACTATGAAATATGGAAAATGGATGTCAAAACTGCTTTCCATAATGGGAAGTTGGCTGAGGATGTTTACATGAATCAGCCAGATAGTTTTGTTAGCACAGAGTACCTTGATAGAGTGTGTAAGCCTGAGAAATCCATCAATGGATTGAAATAAGCACCACTCAGATGGAATCTTTGCTTTGATGAGAAAGTCAAAGAGTTTGGATTTTCAAGGAGTGAAGATGAATCGTGTGTATATGTCAAGGCTAGTGGGAGTATAGTTAGATTTTTGGTATTGTATGTGGATGACATACTACTCGTAGGAAATGACATCCCAACCTTGCAAGATGTAAAGTCCTGGCTTGGGAAGTGTTTCGCTATGAAGGACCTTGGAGAAGTTGCCTATATCCTAGGGATAAGAATTTTGAGAAACAGGAGTAAAAGACTAATTGGACTTAGTCAAAGCACCTATGTAGACAAAGTGTTGAAAAGGTTCAACATGCACAATTCCAAGAAAGGTGAGTTGCCTATCCAGTGTAATGCCAGACTGAGTAAAACTCAGAGTCCGAGTACAGAGGCTGAGATAGCTGAGATGAGTCGAGTACCATAGGCTACCGCTATAGGCTCGTTCATATATGCTATGACTTGTACTCGTCCTGATGTTGCCTTTGCTTTGAGCATGGTCAGCATATATCAGGGGAATCCTAGCAAGGCTCACTGGACAGCGGTAAAGAATATTCTCAAGTACCTACGAAGTACTAAGGACTGGGTCCTTACCCTTGGTGGGAGTGATGACTTGTGAGTTGTAGGGTATAGTGATGCTAGCTTCCAGAATGACATGGATAATTTCCACTCTCAGTCGGGCTGGGTCTTTACCTTAAACGGAGGAGCAAATACTTGGAAAAGTTCCAAGCATGAGACAGTGGCTGATTCAACTTGCGAATCAGACTATATAGCAGCAAGTGAGGCGGCAAAAGAGGCTATATGGCTAAAGAACTTCATCGGAGACCTTGGTGTTGTACCAGCTATAAAGGAACCAATGGAGATTTTCTGTGACAGCAATAGTGCGGTTGGCTTAGCCAAGGAACCAAGAGATCATGGGAGATCCAGACACATTGACAGAAAATATCACTTCATCAGACATCGAATAGAAGAAGGAATCCTGGTGGCAAAGAAGGTATCATCGGATGAGAACCCAGCAGATCCCCTTTCGAAGGGTCCGACTCGGGTTAAGCATCTCCAGCATGCTCGGAGCATAGGGTTGAAGGATGATATTAGTTTTAGTAGTTAGATAATCTTGAAAATTGTAATATGTAATTGACATTTGATGATAAATAAAAGTTGTTATTTATAAGTAAAGTGTTGCTATCTCTTGTAAATCGGTTACTATTATTTCTTTTTGCATGTTTTGACTTCCAGAATAATTATGTTATGGTATATATCATATTATACAAACTCTCCATAGTCGGTCATATGTTGGAAGTAGATTTGAATCAAGACTGTCATGAGTTGAGTTGTAGAGGTCTAAGATGTTAGACAAAACGGGGCTACAACACTCATGAGTGCTCATAAGTTCTGAGTATTGGATTCAACCCACGCTCACTAGTATCACTTCATGGAATTTATCTTGAGTGATCGTGAGACGATAATATCGTATGAGTCTTCAAACCTAGAGATATGATTTGTTGCCTATGAGTTGGTTACTCATTGATTGCACGAAAACGCATTGGTAACTCGATGTTATAAACCGTGCCTTTGTGTGTAATTCAACAAGTAGTAGAGCAAACATATAAGTCGAAGTTTATCTGTTCCTTCTAGGATTAGAAGCGATATATGGGTCCCTCAATGATTTTATTTTGACCTATGTACCGGGCCCGGTCATAACTAAATTGATGTGTTCAGTTAAGTTCTATGTCAAAAAAATTGGAAATCGGGAAACAAATGTTGGACAATAAGCAAGACCATGTTCCATGTATTTGTCTGGCTGATATCTAGAACAGAGGATTATATGATCACTTATCTAAAATGGTGCTTCATAGTTCAACAGAGTTTTAAGAGCTACGATTGTTGATCGGTTCCTGAAGTCATACTTGCAACTATAGTTATTAGACTCATCCAAGTGGGAGACTATTGGATATAGTGTCTAAGTCCATAACTATATTTGGTATGTACTTGACCCAACCCGACATGGTCCATTTGGATTGCACTTCACCCGAACAATTTATGGATTATCTTTTGAGAATAGTATAAGTTATGATTTATTGAGATACTATAAGTTCTAATATATTAAGATAAAATCGTATTATTTAATTAGTATTGATCTATAATTAATTTAGAATTAATTTAGAGATCAAAAGTATGACTAATTAAATATGGGCTCTTGTATTTATATAGTGTGGGCTAATGCTTATTTGGAATGGGCTAGGCTTGCATGGAAAGTCCATGGATACTCCATGGAGCTTTAACCCATGGATCTCATGGAAATGAAAAGACATCGGTATTAGGGTTTACATTGATGTAACCCTAATCCACCACACTATATAAAGGGGGATTTAGTTCTTGAAATCACACTAGTTGTGGTCAGTATACTAAGAGGGCCGATTTCAAGAAAGGTTGTGACTATTCTCTCAAGTTTCCAAGTTTGTGGTGATTTGTGACTTCCATTTGAGGCATCGACATTATTGGTGCTAGGCTCTCAAACTCCAAGAAATCAACTACAACTACAAGGTAAGTAATTCTACTAGCTTTATTTGATTCAAGTACCCCATGCCATGCTAATTAGGATAACTTGGAAAAAATAATTATTTGCATGTATCTTTTTCAAAAATAGATCCAAGGTTTCTAGGGTTGCATGTACACCATAGGAGTGTTAGAATGCTCAAAACCCATCACTACGATCATACACTCGGTGGTGTCAACCGACATGTTTCACTAGATCCCAATTGTCAATGTATAATTATTCAAATTTCATGATATAAGATGTTTATGAATTTAGATTCTTGCACATACCAATTAAGAATTTGTATGAATAGACAAAGCGCAACCAACATGGAAAAGGGACAATTGTGGTCCATCCGACATGTAAGTTACTTCCAGGCTTGATAAGTATGTGAAAGGACACTTTAAGGCCCATTAAGCATATACTAAATAGTCCAGGCCCAATCAGCATGTAAATGGGCCGCCAAGGCCCAGTAAACATGTAAAAGATGATTTCGGCCCAGTAAGCATGTAATTGGGTCACTAGGACCCAATAGACATGTAAAGAATGAATTGGGCCCAATAAACATGCAATTTGGACCACGAAGGCCCAATAAGCATGTATAATGGTTATTAATCCCAATAGTCGTACAATTGTTGTATTTTGTTTGTTCATTATAACCTGGTTCTTTTTATTTGAATTGTTTAACGAAGACGATGTAAATAGTCCAATATTTTGTTATAATGATATTTTTAGTCCATTACGTCAAAACTTTACAATTTGCACTTATTTTTGTAAAACTTACACTTTAGGTCCCTTAAACCTAAATATATTTTTAATGACTTATTTCCCATAAAATGACATTTTTGGCCCATTTTGGTTAAAAATGACATTTTAGCCCATTAATTTATAAAACTTTGTATTTTTGGCCCAATTTTGTAAGGATATGCAATTTCGGCCCAAAAAATACATTAATTGACCTTTCCAGCCCATTTATATAAGATTTTACAATTTCAACCCTTATTTAAGAAAAATGGCATTTTCAGCCCTTATTTTATAAAAATGACATTTTCAGCCCAAATTCCATGAAATTTACATTTTAGGCCCAATTTAGAAATAAGTGTCATTTTTAGCCCTTAAACCGTGAGTTTTTCATTTTTAACTCAAATTTATGTTTAATAACATTTTGGTCCTTGAAAATTGATATTTTTGCATTTTAGGCCCATGAAACCGCAAGAGTCCATAATAAGGCCCATTAAGCAAAAAATTTACATTTATGGTCCTTTTAACACCAAAAACATCATAAATGTTCATTTTTAAAATAAAATGACTCTTTTTGTCCCCTGAAAACCGTATATGTCATAAAAGTCCCAAATTTTTTGTTTATTTGACAAATATAGTCCTTAAACATGATTTATTGTTAGTTTATTCAACAAGCATGCATGTTTAACACTTTCTTCCATAAAGTAGGTTGTTTAGAGTGTTTTAGTTTAACAATCTCAACTATTTTTGCTATAACTTTCGAGAACTAGTATGTATAGCCATATTTTCACAATAAACACACACATAACATGCACAATACTTAGATCTATCACATAGTACTTGTATTCTCCCCCAAAAACATATGAAAACCGAAAACAAGGGGGTATAAACTAACCTTGCTTGTTTATTCTCGGTTTGGTGAAGAAAAGAGAGAGGTTTCGGCTCTAGCAAGCTTTCCTTGAGCAGATCTTGAGCTTATGAGGTTTCTAAGAGTGTGATCACAAGCAAATGTTTAGGAGGAGTGATCTAACATAAGAATGAAGATATATAACTTGGATGTGTAGTGACTTACCAAGGATTGATGATTTTTGGTGAAGATCTTCTTGAAACAACTCTAAATATTCAAAAATTTGGAGGATATTTAGCATGGAAGACCACCATGCAAACTTAAGGTGACACCATAAGATATTTTCTCTTTATTTTTTTTATACACATGGGCCGATAATGGGCAAATAGAGTGAAGGAAAAATGATATTGGGTTCAAATCCTTGTCTTCGATCGAATTTCATAGACCCAATAATATTTTCCGGCCCATTGGGCCCTTAGGATGGTTCACGACCCAATGAAAGTCAATTAGGTGGTCTAAGGTCCATTTGGGTAAATGGAATCATTTATGGTCCAAAAAGGCACATTAGAGGTAAACTAATCCATTTTAGGTCCTCATGGACTAATATGTTAAGTTTTGTGAATGTGGTTCCATTTTGAACCCAATTAGGGTTTCTAGGCCCAATATAGTCGAATTGAATGCTTATTGGTCCATTAGGCCCAATAAGAAAATCCTAGTCCATAATGAACTTGAATTGAGATTTTTAGGTTTTCAACTCCCAATTGACTTTCTGAAATGTTTTGTATAGAGTTTTGAACTTCAAATTTGAATCTTCACTAAGGTTGTTGTCATAGAATGAAAATAGTGCATGATATCAAGTTAGAGTTACAAATATTTTCAAAGATGACGTTTACATGATCACATACTTTCCTGGCTAAGATGCCAGTTGTGACATATTAATATGAAATCATATTATTTAATTTGTATTGATCAATAATTAATTTAGTGATCAAAAGGAAACAATTAAATATGGACTCTTATATATATATATATATATATATATATATATATATATATAGGATGGGCCAAGTTCATTTAGGTTGGGCTAAGCTTTCATGGATAGTCCATGGAGTTTTAACCCATGGATCCTATGGAAATGAAAGGTCATGGGTATTAGGGTTTATATGAATGTAACCCTAATCCTCTCCACGCTATATAAAGAGCTCTCTAGCTCATGAAATTGGCACTAGTGCATAAGAAAAGGAGGGCTAGCCGATTTTGGTGCAAGTATTCTTCTTCTCAAGTTATTCCAAGGGTTTTTGGTGTTGTGTGAACCATTTGAGGTGCAACACTTGGGGCACTAAGCTCTTAATTGTTCAAGACTTTATGCTCCATCAAAAGGTATGTCATCTAACTAGACTTTTCTAGTATAGTTGCTCCATTGTATGTTAGTTAGGATGAGCACCTTGGAAAAATCATATTTGCATGTATAATAGAGAAAACATATATCTAAGGTTTCTAGGGTTGCATGTACACCATAGGAGTGTTAGAATACTCAAACCAATTAGTGGTATCAGAGCCTAAGCTTGTTTTCTTTATACTTGACGCGAATTGCTGAAAAATGTTGAATTTCTGCACACTGCCCAGTTGACTCGCCGAGTCCTTCATGGAACTCGACGGGTCCATGCATATATTCAACCAGCTCACCAAGTCAGTTCGTGCAGTCAATGAGTTGGCAGGCCTGAGTGCAGATTTTCAAGTTTTGGTGCTGGAATTGGTCTAGAATCATTACCTTAAACTGTTTTGGACTTATAAAACATGTATTTGATGTGGCAATGATTATGGTAAACCAATTTCAAGGTTATTATCAAAATTTCATGTTTTATATGAGTTTATATGATTCTTAAAATTTTTGATATGATTGTTCATACACTTATGAGTTTTGGTAGATCATAGGAATTATTTGCAAATTATTTGTTAGTTAATTCTTGATCTAAATGTTTTTAATGGAATCTATAATTTGTCCCCAAGTTATGGATTACCAAAAGTCATTTCTTTTAAAGATCCATTAAAAACTCATAGGTTACATAATTGAAGAGTCCTTTTCATCATAAATTGTCTTATAAACTCCATAAGTTGTCCTCAAGTTATGGATGTTCAAGAGTCTCTTCATTAAAGTTTTTTAAAACCTTAATTAAACTCATAAGTTATGAAAATCCAATTTTTTTTTTGAATTGTTCAAAACTTGCCGTCAAGTATTGGATATTGTAAAGTCTCATACACACTTTAATTCCAAACCCAAGAGTTTTAAAAGTTTAAATTCAACCCTTATACTTTACAGTATTATAAGTTAATAATATATATATATATATATATATATATATATATATATATATATATATATATATATATATATATATATATATAAGAGCAAGTCAGTCTTACCGTTAGTAGGCCTCATTCACGAAGCCGGCCTATATGGGGGTATAAGGTTGTTGTCTATAAAATGACAGTTTAATGGGTGTCCACTCTCACCCACCGCTTCCTTGACCGGTGGAAGGTCGTTAGCCGAACAGGTAGGACAAGGACTATAATTCTGATTATAAGTATAATCATAAATAAAAAGCAACTAAACCTTTTATAAATTCCCAATCTTAGTTACTTTAGGAAAATGTGAATTTGGTGCTAACCCTTGAAATTACACTTTGTACCTTACCAAGTCGTTGGTGTAGCGTGTATGGGTAACCGGCACACTAACATGGACTAGTAAGAGTGGACAAGGGTGACTTAATGTTTATCATAGATCGGTCGAGCACGTGTGGGTAACCGACACATCGATTAAGTGATCAAAATTAAGGGTGCCAAGTTAATTTTCATTGTTATTCACCCCTTGTTTGTGATCCTCGGCATCAAAGTCACAAATTTGAGAGGGTACAATCGAGATTTAAACACACCATTGAAATTTTCAATGAATCTCAAAAGATATAGGAGTCTCAATCTAATTAAAACCTAATAACCTATTTCTTTTTTCATGGTGGAAATTGGTGAATCGTCATTCGCCTACCTTCAAATATTTTATAGCTTGGATTACTGCATCTCACTTCTAAGTTATAAAATATTGTGTTGGGTCCTAGCCTTAATATTTCATATTGGGTGTTCTATTAAGGACTTAAATCAACTAACTTGAATTTCACCCATTGTAGATGTCTTATTCAGAAAACTATGATCTTCCCAAATCTCTTGGAACAAGCTTCCCTAATGAAGATGATGTCCCGCGATTGGATCATGGAAATCATACTTCTCTTCCTCCACCTCCTCCAAGTATTCTCCCTGGCCCACAATCTTAAAGACTTGAAAAGTTCAAGATCACTCAAGCCCACCTTGCAATGAAACATAAAGATGGAAGACCTGTGTATACTCATGTCTTAGATATGAAGTCACACATTGACAGGCTGAGAATGTTGGGTGTCGTTGTCCCAAGTAAGTTGGCTATTGACTGGGTTCTTCAGTCACTTCCTGAGTCGTATAGTGAGTTCATTAAGGACTACTATGTGACAAAACACGACATGACCCTTATTGATCTTTCTTATTTGCTTGTTGTTGATGAATCGGAAATGTTTTGGCGCACTGGAAAAGCAAATTTGGGTCGAAGATCTAGTTCTCAAACTTCCATGGACATTGGCAATGGTAACATTGGAAGTCCAGAAAAGCTTTCTCTTCCCAATGGAAAGGGATCGGCATTGGTCAACTCGGTTGACCAAAAGGTAAAGGGAAAGGCTAAATCAGTGATAGTCCCGTGTCCCATCCCCAAAGAGTCTATATGTTTTTATTGTCAGGAGAAGGGGCATTGGTTGTGAAGTTGCCCTAACTACCTGAAGGATCTGAGAGAAGGAATAATCAAAAAGTTTGACTCTGCTTCAGGATCAAGCAAATGGATGGAAGCTTAAAAGAAGAGTATGTTGAATCTAATTACGAAGATGGATTTCAATCGCATGGTTCGAAGATCGGATTTTTGAGCTCCTACTTATGGGTTATGATAGATTGCCAGGAAATATATAATAGTATAGCTTTCATTTAAAGTTGCATTGTAAGGAAAGAGTTTTTTCTTCATTTCATAAATAAATAAAGTTTTGTTTTTGTTTTATTTTTATATCTTCTTGCAATGGCATTTATGGAAAATTGATGTTTGTATGTTTCTAGAAATAATGGAAATATGAATTTGATTCTTTCATTTGTGGTAGTGTCTAAATTTACCAAATAAAGAAAGATTCTCATCATTCAAGTTACAATTGGACCGAAACTGGAATCATGCTAGTTTAATTGTATGATGAATGAGAATTTTCATCTTTGGAAAATTAAGACTAATTCCTTGTTCACATGTATATGTGAGTCAAGTGAAGGACAAATGGATCAGGTACACTTGGTTGTGCGCTAGTCAGGTCCACCACAAAGATCGATAAGGCTATTCGTCATGATTCACTAAAAGTTAGTAAATATGGTTACACTTACAAGTTTAAGTGTAATTCTGAAACGCTGGAAAAGTTTCATAGTATGGTAGAACGAATGAGAAGAATCAAATTAGGCAGAAAGACAAAATTTTCTCCAATCTAAAAAGATGGGAGAGTACTTTAGTATCATATTTTATGATCATCATAATGATTATGAAACCATATCACAACTCATCCTCTAAGGACATCTTAGTGCATTCTTATGGCTAAGAAGAGGAGTCATGAATTGTTGAAGTGGTTAAATCAAGAAAATGAGTCATACTTCGTTACAAAACAATTCTTAAAGTCATACTCCAAGATTGTAACTTGAGTGACATATCTTAAAGAAGATTTATAACAATTGTCAAATGTAAGAGTAAAATGTTTTCTACTCTTGTACATTTGAAATTAGTAAGTTGTGATGTTTTGGAAAGAAAAAAGACCAACTAAGGCCAATTGTGTGAAGTGTTTGTCTTGATAAGAATCCACACTATCTCTCTAATATTTGTTTGTCAAGGAATGGTACCTGGCAAGAGAGTCTGATATGTCAAGAGGACGGCGGGAGTCTAAAAGATCTTGAAAGAGTTTCCTCACCATCATTTTCATGAATCGGAGAGAAACCTTCTGACACTTAGAATTTATGGTGTATGTGTTCCTATCCACGTGAACTTTTCAAAACCATAATCACAAGACAAGGTTAGTGACAAAATCCAAACTCATATGGACTAAAATTGTGCAATCTTAACTTCTTGCTACCTGGCAGCACAAGGGCCTGCCATTGCTTCCAAGTAGTTATGCAAACAACTGAGAATTTGTAGAACTCTGATGCATAGTCAACTTTAACTGGAATGGGCATAGAAATAAGAATATGTCAACATGGTAGTCAAATTTATAGCCTATCGTGTTGACATATTCTTATTTTTGTGCCCATTCCAGTTAATGTTGATTATGCATCTGAGTTCTACAATTTCTCAGTTGTTTGCATAACTACTTGGAAGCAATGGCAGGCCCTAGTGCTGCCAGGTGGCAAGAAGTTAAGATTTCACAAGTTTAGTCCATATGAGTTTGGATTTGTCACTAAACTTGTCTTGTGATTATGGTTTTGAAAATTCACATGGATAGGAACACATACACCAGAAAGTCTAAGTGTCATAAGGTTTCTCTCCGATTCATGAAAATGATGGTGAGGAAACGCTTTCACTAAGTAGGTTTTAAGTAGATAGAAATTGTGATATTTGCCTTCTCAAAGTCATTAGTGGAGCGTGTGTGGCTAACCGGCACACTAACATAGACTTGTGAGAAATGGAAAAGGTCTAAACAATTGAGACTATGATTACGACATCACTTTTCATAGTTCTAAAAATTGTTTAGACACACATGTGAGCTATCTAAGAAAAGGTGTATGATTTTGATAAAGTCTTATCAAAGCATCTTGTATCAGAAATCTGAACTTTGGTAAGAAAGTTAATAAAGTATTGATTTCTTGAAGTCCAACTGATTTTTGGATGCATGTCAAAATTATACTTAAGGGAGACGAAAAGGTGTATGATTTTTTTGTTATAATTAATGGAGACGAAATTATACTTTATTTCAAATCTAAAAGCTTAGATTGAGATTTTAATCATCTTTAGTCAAGGATATATATATATGAATTTTATGTTGGAATGGTTCCACATAAGGAAATTCTATATATATATATATATATATATATATATATATATATATATATATATATATATATATATATATATATATATTGCATTCTCAAAATTCGATTATGATTAAGGTATACTTCTTCATAGTCGAATTATGAAAACATGGAAAATAAAAAATTAAAAAAATTATTATAGCAAAAGACTGATCTAGGATCATGTTTTTATGTGAGACATCATGAATCGTGTCTCATATGTTTCAGGTATAGGATCGATTACATGTGCTATAATATTTATCCTTTCTAAATTTTCCAAATGCCTAGGGTGTTGAGAGGGGAAAACGTCTAGAATTGGATATGACTAAAATGATTAAGCAATTGCTGAGGACAATTTGAGGTTTTACCAAAGATTGGTTGCTCATGGACAGTTAGAAGTATGGTGTAAATTTTTGGAAATGACCATATTAAGATATTCTGAAAAAGAGGAAACTCTTGTTCATAAGTGATAGTCAAAATGGGAATATGGAAATGTCTCCATAGGTGGAAGTTATTCAGTCTGTGTAAGATTAGAAAAACTTAATGCAAGAAGGGTGTTCAAAGGAATGTACTTTGAATTTGAGACTTCGTTTCCATGGAATTGATCTCCATTGGAGTACTTTGTAATGTTTGTTGCCAAGTCTTTGTGGCTTTGTGCATAGTCATTACAAGAGGATCAATGCATATGAGTTTAGAATCTAACAGATTTCGGTAAATGGAAGGAATTTGGAATTCATACACTTACGTTAAGGATTTGGGATTATGAAATGAGAATCATTGGAATTATGTTCAATTGATCTATTCCACAAAGTAAGGATAATAGAAAAACATAGTGTGCATGCTTGGTGTATGGCATAACTATTGTTTGGACAAACATAGTGACCATGCTTGGAGCATGGCATGACTATTATTTTAATTCAAGTATTAACTAGATTATTTGAAACATTATGCAATGAATAATGTGTAATCAATATGGTGATAAATAAAAGGTGTTTTATTTAAATTCATAAGTTCTGAGACCATATTGGATTCGACTATTCTTGTGTTTCACTTTGCATGTTTTGACTTCCCGAATAACTAGGTTATTCAAACTATCCACAGTCGATCATACTTTGGAAGTAGGTATTGAGGCAAGACTGTCATGAAGGGTCTGTAGTTTGTCTGGGACAAAGTGGTTGCAGTGTTTATGAGTGCTCATGGAATGAGATTCGAGTATTGGATTCAACCCACGCTCATTTGAATCACTTAATGGATTTTATCACGAGTGAATCATGAGACGATAATATCTTATACTCTTCAAACGGAGACGTGTGAGTTGTAGTTGCGCGTTAGTTGCACATTGACATATGTAAACGCAACCAGTAACTTGGTTGTTATAAAACATACCGTTGTGTGTAATTTGATGAGTAAGTACAAGCGAACACTTGGGTCAAAGTTTACCAATTCTGTTTTCCCTTGGAGGGATAAAAGCAATATCAGTGGGCCCCTCGATGATTCAGTGATGACACCCCTAAGTGCTTGGCCAAGCCTGGACTGATTTCATTTGTTCAATTAGTCAGTCGTCATAAATCGGAAATCGGAAAACAACAAATGGATAGAGAGAATGATTAGAATTCAGGTTTCAGTCCATATGACATCTAGAATGGAGACGTCATTAACTGGGTCAGAGTCTGACAACGACTTTAAGAGCTATGATTGCTAGTCGGGATCTTGGAGTCAGATGCAATAATAGTTTTAGACTTATCCAAGTGGGAGACTGTTGGATTAGATGTCTAAGCCCATAATTATTATTGGTATGTATTCGACCTGAGAGTAGCATGGTCCATTTGGGTTGCATGACATCAGAACAATTGGATAGACAAAATGAGAAAAATGATACTTATGATTTATATTAATATATTATAAGTTCTAATATATTAATATGAAATCATATTATTTAATTAGTATTGATCAAGAATTAATTTAGTGATCAAAAGGAACTAATTAAATATGGACTCTTATATATATATATATATATATATATATATATATATATATATAGGATGGGCCAAGTTCATTTAGGTTGGGCTAAGCTTTCATGGATAGTCCATGGAGTTTTAACCCACAAATCCTATGGAAATGAAAGTTCATGGGTATTAGGGTTTACATGAATGTAACCCTAATCCTCCACATTATATAAAGAAGTCTCTAGTTCATGATATTGACACTAGTGCATAAGAAAAGGAGGGCTAGCCGATTTTTGTGCAAGTATTCTTCTTCTCAAGTTATTCCAAGGGTTTTTGGAGTTGTGTGAACCATTTGAGGTGCAACACTTGGGGCACTAAGCTCTTAAAGGTTCAAGACTTCAAGCTCCATCAAAAGTTATGTCATCTAACTAGACTTTTGTAGTATAGTTGCTCCATTGTATGTTAGTTAGGATGAGAACCTTGGAGAAATCATATTTGCATGTATAATAGAGAAAACATAGATCCAAGGTTTCTAGGGTTGCATATACACCATAGGAGTGTTAGAATGCTCAAAACCCATCACATGCTACTCTCGGGTCAAGTAGATACCAATGATACTTATGGGCTTAGACACCTAATCCAACACATATCCTTTACCTGAAACTCCAAGTTCGACCGACGCTTGTCAGCATAGCTCTTTTGCCGACTCTAAGCAATCTGGAGACTGCTCCAAACCTGTTGGATCTTCTCAGTAATCTTGAGTACCACTTCGATACTCCCCATGACCCTCTAACCTACCTCGCCCCAATAGATAGGGATCCTACATTTCCTCTCATAGAACATCTATGCTGGCGTGATAACTATTGTTATACGGAAATTCCACTAACAGAAGATACGTATACCAACTAGTGCCAAAATCTAATACACATTCATGTAGCATATCCTCCAGAGTCTGAATTGTCCTCTCACTCTGCCCATTCATCTGAGGGTGGAAAGTTGTACTGAAATAGAGACGAGTACCCATCTCGTCATGAAACCACTTCCAAAATATGGAAGTGAAGCGAACATCTCGGTTTGACACAACCAAGACCGGCACTCCATGACATGCCACTACCTCGTGGACGTAGATCTCAGCTAGCTTCTCAGTCAATATACTCTTGTAGATCGGGATGAAATGTGAACTCTTGGTCAACCGATCCATGATGAACCAAATTGAATCCACTCCACGTGCAGTCCTGGGAAGTTTTGTGATGAAATCCATGGTGATATCTTCCCATTTCCACATGAGAATCTCCAACGGCTGCATCTTGCCGTGAGGTCGCTAGTGTTCGACCTTGATTTCCTGCAAGTCATCCCATTCTATATCCCGCTTCGTGCACAACCACCAATCACCAAGGCGAAGATCCCGATACATCTTCCTCGCCCCGAGATGAATGGAGAATATCAACTTGTGAGCCTCCTCCATCAGGATCTGGCGTACACCGCCCCAGTAAGGAACCAAGACCCTCCAATGCAGGGTTAATAACTCACGGTTGTCATAATCAAACGAGGCCACCTGACCTATGATCCGCTCACACTTTTGGCGCTCCTCCTTCGTACCCTCGACTTAAGCCTCCTGAATCTGTTCCAGCCATGGAGTAATCACTGTCATCCTCAGGCATATATCCCGAATCGAAGTCGCGACCGCCTTGCGGCTAAGAGCATTGGGCACAACATTGGCCTTCCGCAGGTGATAAAGGATATCACATTCATGATCCTTCACCACAATTAACCAATGACGCAGCCTCTTGTTTACATTCGACTGATCCATCAGGTACCTCAAGCTCTTGTGGTCCGTGTAAATGGTATACCGAACCCCATAGAGGTAGTGTTGGAAAATCTTGAGGGCAAAACCCAAAATCCCCAGCTCCAAATCGTGCGTCGGGTAATTCGCCTCAAGAGGCTTCAACTGCCTCGAAGCGTATGCTATCACGCACCCTCACTGCATCAGCACTGCACCCATACCCATGATCAAAGCATCACAATAAACCACAAAATCGTCGACGCCCTCCAGAAAAGTCAGAATCGTTGCCTCGCACAACCACGGTCTGAGAGTCTCGAAAGCTGCTTATTGATCAGGCCCCCATCAGAATGTCACCAACTTCTTGGTCAGTCGGGTCAATGAAATGACAATCCTGGAGAAATCCCGGATGAATCTCAGATAATAACCTGTCAAACCAAGAAAACTCTGAATCTCAGATGGAGACCTCAGAACCTCCCACTGCATCATGACCTCAACCTTGGCCGGATTGACCAGAATACCCTTCTGGTTGACAAGGTGCCCCAGAAACTGCACCTCACACAACCAGAACTCACACTTAGAGAACTTTGCGAAAAGTCTCTCCCTCCTCAACGTCTCCAACACCTCCCTCGGGTGCTCCTCATGTTGCTCCCGAGTCTTGGAGTAAACCGAGATATCATCGATGAAGTCTAACGACGTAAAGTTTTCAAAACAAAATTTTCTCATCTTTAAACAAAATATCTCAAATCATCATTCTCAAAGCCACAAGTGTCTCAAATGTCAATAATAAAACATAAATCCCAGAATCATAAAACAACTCCTCGTTAGTGTGTACAATCACGCTGGTGCCTTGCCACGATCCTCGGAACTACTTGAAACACATAACACGGTAAGCGCACAGCTTAATGAGTTCCTCAAAATACCACACACAACTCATTAGCCACTCAAGGCTATAACTCAATAACACCCTCCGGTCACTATGTCTCAGTTGGACCCTCCGGTCCCACAACTCAGATGGACCCTCCGGTCCCTCAACTCATCATCACAATATAATACACAGAAAGCATAACACAAATCAAATAGTAGGATATCTCATTACACCGCTCATACACATAAGACCCTCTGGTTACACATAAAAATTACCACTCAAGGTAAGTATAGTGAGAAGACTCACCTCGTAAGCTCATGGATGAAAATATCGCACTCGAGATCTCGATCTCTACCCACCGGTCTAGCCTCCGCCTAACACATAATAATTATCTCTAATTAATATTGGCCCTCAAGAAGATAGACTAACCCTTCTACAACTCACAGAAGGGGTAAAAGACCATTTTACCCCTCCAAGGCTTAATAGTCCTCAATCTTTACCAAACCCTAAAAGTCAACAGCAGGGAGTACGCTGCGCGTTCCAACTCCGTACGTTGGGCGCACTCAGCTGCTTAGAGAATCGGGGGTGCTCAACCCCTACGCTGTGCGTATTGGGGTTACGCCCAGCGTACGCCCCAGTTTCACTCTTCTCACATTTTTGGTCTTAATCAGTTAATACATAAGCTCATATCTCAGATCTGGATCTTCTAATGTCTCTTAGTCAATAAAGTCACCGACTTCAAGCCTTTGCATGGCTGGAAAGTCACCAACCTCCAAAAATACACGCTCTTTTGTCCCAAATGTCTCATAACTCATGCATGGAATGATTTCACCAACCAAGATTGGATTTTTATGGCATCACACTACTCATACACTCAAAAGGGGTTGGTCCTAGACTCAGGAGTTCAAGATCTCATCAAGACTCCAACTTTATGGGACAAAACCCTAAAATGCTCAACACAACATTCTCATAATAAGGAAAGGCAAAGTCTGAAACTTTATACCTCAAAGAGAAGCTTCACACCTAGATTTGATCAAATCTAGATGCTTGGACTCCAACTCTCCTTCGTCAAGGTCATCTCTTCTCTTCAAAACCACACAAACACTCTTTCAAAGCTGAAACACACACACATACAAGCTCTAGAATGAAGATTAGGGCACTCTTAGGGTTTTCTCTCTGAAAATGGTGGCCAGAAATGAGGCCATCATGTTCCTTATATAGGGGACTCACCCTAAATTAGGGTTGCATTATGGGCCTAGTACGCCCGGCGTACTCACAGGTACGCCCAGCGTACTGGGTGGTCTCCGCATTGCATGCACGCTGACGAGTACGCTAAGCGTACCCTCAGGTACGCCCCGCGTACTCGTTTCTCACTCTGTTATAATTAAGGCCTATAATGACAATAACTCAAAAGATTAAGGTTCTTGAGGCATACCTTGACTTGGGATGTTACAATTCTTCCCCACTAGGACCAGACTTTACCCGCGAAGTCATGCTCCCCAAATAGCTTTAGATGCTGCTCCCGCATCTCGGACTCTGGCTCCCAAGTCATCTTGGACCCTTTCCGATGTTGCCACTGAACCTGAACCAAGGGCACCTCCTTGTTCCTTAACACTTTCACCTTTCGACCCGTAATCGCGATAGGTCTCTCGATATAATTCAGGCTCGCATCCACCTGAATGTCCTCTAATGGTACCACTACCGTCTCATTGGCCACACACTTCCTCAACTAGGACACATGGAAAGTGTCATGGATCTGTCTCAACTCCGCAGGTAGCTCCGTGCGCTAGGCTACCTTACCCACTCTAGCGATCACTCTAAAAGGGCCGATATATCGGGTCCCCAACTTGCCACTCTTCCTAACCCGTATTACCCCTTTCCACGGGGATATCCTCAGGAGAACGAAATCTCCAACCTGAAACTCAAGTTTGGACCGTCGCTTGTCTTCTGGCGACTCTTAGTCCTCAGTAATCTCTGTCTAACCTGCTGAATCTGCTCAGTCGTCTTGAGCACTATCTCAATGCCATCCATCACTCGCTGCCCTACCTCCCCCTAACAAATAGGGGTCCGACACCTCCTCCTATAAAGGAGCTGAAAAGGAGGCATGTCGATACTGGAATGGTGGTTGTTGTTGTAAGAAAACTCATCCAAGGGTAGGTATGTGTCCCAACTTCCTCCAAAGTCCATAACACATGCTCGAAGCATGTTCTCGAGCGTCTGAATCGTCTGCTCGCTCTGTTCGTCTGTCTGTCGGTGGTAGACTGTGCTAAAATGCAATCACGTACCCAACTCCTCATGAAACTTCTTCCAAAATCTCGAAGTAAACCGCACATCCCAAACCGACACTATGGATATCGGCACCCCATGCCAAGCCACCACCTCTCTCACATCTATCTCTGCCAGCCTCTCCGCAGAAGAGCTCTCACTAATAGCAAGAAAGTGAGCTCTCTTCGTCAACATGTCTACAATCACCCAAATCGTGTCGACACCCCGTGCGGTCCTCGGTAATTTGGTGATAAAATCCATAGAAATTTGTTCCCACTTCCACTGGGGAACCTCTAGTGGCTGCAACATGCCATGCGGATGCTGGTGCTCAGCCTTGACCCTACGACAGGTCAAGCACCTCTCGACTACCCACGCAATGTCCCTTTTCATATAGGGCCACCAATAATCTCTCTTCTGGTCCAAATACATCTTAGTGTCCCCGAGATGGATCGAGAATTTCGATCTATGCGCCTCCTCCATTAGGGTACGTCGAGCTCCGCCCGTATAGGGCCCCCAAATCCTTCCTCGGAAGGTCATAAGCCCTCGGCTTTCCATCACAAACTCGGACACTTGCCCAATCACCCGCTCCCTCTTGCGGTTCTCTGGTCTCACGGCCTCCGCCTGGGCCTCTCGAATGATATCTAACACTGGAGTCATCACTATCATCCTCATACACACATCTCGCATCGGAGCACTCTCTGATCTGCGACTCAGGGCGTCGGCTACCACATTGGCCTTGCCCGGATGGTACAGGATCTCACAGTCATAATCTTTCACCACATCCAACCACCTCCTCTGTCTCATGTTAAGGTTGGGCTGATCCATAAGGTATTTCAAACTCTTGTGGTCCGTGTATATGGTACACCGAACCCCGTACAGATAGTGACGTCAAATCTTGAGGGAAAACACTACTGCCCCCAGCTCCAGATCATGGGTAGGATATATCGTCTCATGAGGCTTCAACTGCCTCCATTCATACGCTATCACGTGTCTTCTCTGCATCAATACCGCACCCGTGCCAGTAATAGATGCGTCGCAGAAAACCACAAAATCCTCCATTCCCCCCGGAAGGGTCAACACGGGAGCCTCGCACAATCTTTGGCGAAGGGTCTCGAATGAGGTCTGCTACTCGGACCCCAAGAAAACGCGACACCCTTCTAGGTCAAACTGGTGACCAGGGCGGAAATCTTGGAGAAATCCCTGATAAATCTCCGATAGTACCTGGCAGCCCCAAAAAACTCCTGATCTCGGTGAGGGATCTCTGAACCACCCACCTCTTAACTGCCTCAATCTTGGCCTGATCGACCAAAATACCATTCTGGTTAATGAGGTGTCCCAAGAACTGGACCTCTCGCAACCAGAAATCACATTTGGAGAACTTGGCATAGAGCCTCTCTGACCTCAGCATACCCAGAATCTCTCTAAGATGCTCCTCATGCTGCTCTTTGGTCCTCGAATACACCAAAATGTCGTCGATGAACACAATCACCAAACGATCTAACATAGGCCTGCACACCCGGCTCATGAGGCCCATGAACATTGCTGGTGCATTGGTGAGCTCGAAAGGCATCACCACAAACTCATATCGCCCATAACGTGTCCTGAAGGTCGTCTTCTAGACATCCTCCTCACAGACTCTCATCTGATGATACCCCGACCTCAGATCGATCTTGGAAAATTAAGACGCCCCCTGCAGCTAATCGAACAAATTGTCGATCCTCGGAAGTGGGTAACGGTTCTTGACCGTCAACTTGTTCAATTCCCGGTAATTAATGCCCATCCGGTGTAAACCATCCTTTTTCTTGACAAAAAGGATTGGGGCCCCCCATGGTGAGCTACTCGGCCTGATAAATCCCTTCCCCAACAGCTCCTGCAGCTATGAGGATAACTCCTGCATCTCCGAAGGCACAAGGCGATAAGGTGCCTTGGCGATAGGCGCCGCTCCCGGCACCAAATCGATCCGAAACTCTACCTGCCTCTCGGGAGGCATTCCGGCAACTCTTCGGGAAAAACATCTGGAAACTCGTACACTATTGGAACCTTAGAGAGAGAACTCGATCTCTCTGTAGTAGCCTGCGCGCCCGTCACATATGCCAAAAATCCCATGCATCCCTGTTGTAGACTCTGCCTCGCTCTGGCGGCCGAACAAAATGTCGACCCTGATCGGGTACCCTCACCATATACAGAACGCACTCCCCCACTAGGGTCTCGTATGGTCACCATCTGATGCTCACAGTCAATTATAGCCCCAAATTGACTTAACCATTCTGTGCCCACGATGACATAGACGTCCCTCATCGCAATCGGTATCAAATCTATCGGGAACTCAACTCCAAAGATCTCAAGCATACATCCACGAATCACATCAGTCGCGAAAACTGCATGCACATTCGATATAGATACTCTCAGAGGTCGACTTAACACCTCTTGATGGATACTGATGTGATGACTAAACGCTAATGACACAAAGGATCGACTCACACCCGAGTCAAATAACACCAGGGCATGCACGGAAATCACAAGAAAAGTACCTAAACACAATCACAATATAAGCACACAATATCTCAAAAGAATATGATAAGAATAAGTACCAGCCACAACATCAGGTGCTGCGCGGACCTCCTACGCTGTCAGCAGAAAGGCTCTCCCACGATCCCCCGGTGTCTTGACCTTCACCGGTCGAATCTCAGTAGTACGCACCGAAGTAGGTGCAGATCCCTAGGCTGATCCCTGCACGACCTGAGGGCACTCGGCCTTCCGGTGGCCGGTCTAGTTACAATGAAAGCAAATCGAGAACCCTTTGGGGAAATCCTTCGTCATATGCCCCTACTAGCCGTATTTGTAGCAAATCCCCGTACGGAAAGAGCCCTCGTGGCGCTTGCCGCACTTGCCACAAGTGCGGCCCTTCTGGCCCCCAACTCTGGAATCAGCGGGCTTGGCCCGCTTCGTCGCCGGTTGCGACTGCACTGGTCTTTGGTCCCTCCCCCGGGACTCCTCCTGCTGCTCTCTTGTCTGCAACTCAAGCTCAATCTCCCTCCTCCTGGCATTAGCCTGAAGCTCGGCCAATGTATTATACGACGAGTTCGCCACGAACTCTCATATTTCCCTCCTCAGAATGCTCAAATTTTGGCTCACACATGTCTGCTCAGTAGACACGTGTTTAGGGTAGAACATCGCGCTCTCATGGAACATCCTCGAAATCTCAGTCACTGATTCTGTCTTCTGCTTGAGAGACAGAAACTCCTGTGCCAAACGTTCCCTCTCCACCTGGAGAACAAACTCGTCTCGGAACATCTGAACAAATATCTCCCATGACACTACAACATGATCTGCAGGGGTAAAACCAGTTGTCGCAAACTTCCCCCAGTCCTTCGCTCCCAAGCGAAGCTGGTTCAGTGCAAACCGAACCCGCAAATTGTCGGGACACGAACACGTGTAAACACAACCCTCGATATCGGAGATCCACCTCATCGCAGCAATCGGATCCTGCGTCCTATCAAACTCTGGTGGCTTCGTGTTGCTGAACTCTCGGAACAGCAACCAGTCACCACCCTGAGGTCTAGCAGCGGCGATGGTCGCAGTGGCCGCAGCAGCAGAAGCCTCATTGATAGCAACATATCACTCGTCAAACGTCTGAATCAAGGTAGTCTTGATAGACCCAAACATCTCTGGAATCTCTGCTCGGATAGCTGCAGCCACCTCCTCGTGGATCATCCTCTGTATCTCCTCGTTACTACTCCCACTGCTCCCAGGTTTGTCGCGAGTACCCACCATGTTGTCTCTGAAACCCAACACAAAATCATCAGATACTCGCTCGAGCATACTCACACCTGATCGCTTGCCCCTACTTGTTCCTTAGCATCCTTAGGATTCTTACTTGGGCCGCAAACTGATCTGGTGCTTTCAGTAGTACGGTCCCAATACTAACTTCCACACCGCATCATTGTTCACCCCAAGTCCTCCTCCTCGGATCCCAATAACAAGTACTTTAGTACTCATAATCTACTCTCACAGAAGACCTCTCATTGGCTCGCTCCTGCTAGGAACTCATACTCGAGCTAAACACTAATAGCGGAAATCCTGAGGCTAAGGCATCACAAATCAGGCCACCCTAGTCCTAGTATATGAATCACCTAGCCTATTCTCTAGCATGCATTATATCACATAAACTATCTCATAACACAAAATGAGGGTATTTTGGGAAATCACCGCTCGGGCTCTGGCTGATTATACACACTGCTCCGGCTCGTATTCTCTTAAGCTCTTGCTCATTTTTAGAAAAAAGTATCTCTTTCGAAAATCTTTCTCAAATCCTCGGTTTGAGTCCAAACACACCCGAGGTTGCATCCGAATCCCTCAAACCAAGTTTCTGATACCAACTTGTAACGTCATAAAATTTTCAAAACAAATTTTTCTCATTTTAAAAAAAAAATATCTCAAATCATCATTCTCAAAACCACAAGTGTCTCAAATGTCAATAATAAAACATAAATCCCAGAATCATTAAACAACTCCTTGCCAGTGTGTACAATCACGCTGGTGCCTTGCTGCGATCCTTGAAACTACCTGAAACACAGAACACATAACACGGTAAGCGCACAGCTTAGTGAGTTCCTCAAAATACCACACACAACTCATTAGCCACTCGAGGCTATAACTTAATAAGACCTTCCGGTCACTATGTCTCAGTGGGACCCTCTGATCCCTCAACTCATCATCTCAATATAATACACAAAAAGCATAATACAAAGCAAATAGCAGGATATCTCATTACACAGCTCATACACATAAGACCCTCTGGTCACACATAAAAATTACTACTCAATTTAAGTATAGTGAGAAGACTCACCTCGTAAGCTAATGGATGAAAATCTCGCACTTGGGATCTCGATCTCTACCCACCGGTCTAGCCTCCGCCTAACACATAATAATTATCCCTAATTAATATTGGCCCTCAAGAAGCTAAACTAACCCTTCTGCAACTCACCGAAGGGTAACATACCATTTTACCCCTCCAAGGCTAAATAGTCCTCAATCTTGACCAAACCCTAAAAGTCAACAAAAATCAACAGTAGGGAGTACGCTGGCGTTCCAACTCCCTACGTTGGGCCTACTCGGCTGCTTACAGAATCGGGGGTGATCGACCCCTATGATATGCGTACTGGGGTTACACCCAGCGTATGCCCCAGTTTCACTCTTCTCACATTTTTGGTCTTAATTAGTTAAGACATAAGCTCATATCTTTTATCTGGATATTCTAATGTCTCTTAGTCCATAAAGTCACCGAATATAAGCCTTTGCATGGCTGGAAAGTCACCATTCTCCAAAAATACACAGTATTTTGTCCCAAAGGTCTCATAACTCATGCATGGAATGATTTCACCAACCAAGATTGGATTTTTATGGCATCACACTACTCATACACCAAAACAGGTTGGTCCTAGACTTAGGAGTTCAAGATCTCATCAAGACTCCACCTTTATGTGACAAAACCCTAAAATTCTCAACACAACATGCTCATAAGAAGGAAAGGCAAAGTCAGAAACTTTATACCTCAAAGAGAAGCTTCACACCCAGATTTGCTCAGATCTAGAAGCTTGGAATCCAACTCTCCTTCTTCAAGATCTTCTGCTCTCTTCAAAACCACACATACACTCTTTCAAAGCTAAAACACACACACATACACAAGCTCTAGAATGGAGATTTGGGCACTCTTAGGGTTTTCTCTCTAGAAATGGTAGCCAAAAATGAGGCCATCTTGTTCCTTATATAGGGGACTCACCCCAAATTAGGGTTGCATTCTAGGCCTAGTACGCCCGGCGTACTCACGGATACGCCCAGTGTACTGGGTAGTCTATGCGTTGCATGCACGCTGACGAGTACGTTAAGCGTACCCTCAAGTACCCCCCCCCCCCCCCCCCCGCGTACTCGTTTCTGACTCTTTTATAATTAAGGCCAATAATGACAATAGCTCAAAAGATTAAGGTTCTCGAGGCATACCTAGACTCGGGATGTTACATGAAGACTATTAAAAACTGGACCAGCATCGGTCTACATACACGGTTCATGAGATCCGAGAACGTGGAAAGAGCATTGGTGAGCCTAAACGGCATCACCACGAAGTCATAGTGACCATAGCGAGTCCAAAAGGCTGTCTTTTGCACATCGTCGTCCCTGACTTACATCTGGTGATAACCTAATCGTATATCAATATTGGAGTACCGTTATCCTCGGGAGGGGATAAGGGTTCTTCACCGTTACCTTATTCAACTCCCGGTAATCTATACACATCCGATGTGACCCGTCCTTCTTCTTCACAAAAAGGATCGCCCCCCCCCCACCCCATGGCGAACTGCTCGTGTTAGGGTTGAAGACTGTTTGTAATGAGTCGAAGACCATACCCTTCGTGTACTTGTAATGTATTTACTAAGACGTCTATATGTTTGAAGCTTAAGTGTAATGTCTTAGTATTTTTTGTATACTTTCCTGTTCCCTATAAATAGGGACTTTACTTCGAGTTAGAGGGGGGGGGGGGTCTTTACAGAACTTGTCTTTATACTCTCTATAAAACTGTGGAAGTATAATAGAGCTGAAACAAGATCATATTTACATCTGGTGTTCTTTCATTTCATTTCACTCTGATTTGATTTGCATTACTCGATTAATGATTCATCAGTTGGTATCAGAGTAGGAATCAAACTACAATGATCTGATTTTCATTTTGAATCAATTATTTTTGAGTCATTTCTCATCTCAAACAGTTTCCGCGTTTTGGTTCTGAAAATGTCATCTGATCTACAGATTTAATTAGATTATGCATTTGAATTGTATAATTGAGTGATCGATTACAAGCTTCTGATCAATTCATTTGATCAAAATTCAAATTCATTAAGTTTTGTGAACTTTCTCGATTTTTCATCAATGGCGAATTTCAACTTGAATACAATGACTTCTTATTCTCATCTACTTGGATCATCAACAAAAATTCTGATGCTGATTCCAGAATATTACGATCAATGCGCGGATCGTATGGAAGACTATCTGAATGGAATGGATGAGGAATTATGGAATTGCATCAAAGGAACAGTTCCACCTCCAACAAATGTTCAGAACATTGGTTCATCTACAACAACTTCTGTTGTTGAAAATCAAATCACAAGGTTGGAAAACAATGAGAAATGTTGTATAAGAGAGTTGAGAGGTGCACTGCCACCTATTGTTTACAACTACATTCGTGGTTGTAAAACTGCTAAGGATATCTAGATCACTCTCAAGGAGAAGTATCAGGGGAGTGAGAAGACGAAAATTAACTCAGTGAAGCAATGTTTGGTGGAGCTGAAGGAATTTTAACAAAAGGAGAATGAAACAATCGAGGTCTACTATGATCGCTTCAACAAACTGATATATGGATGCAATCGATATGGTATCACTTGGCCTGCAATGGTGTTCAATCTTACGATTGTGATGGGACTCCGAAAGAGTGGAGAAGCGTAAGTATGATGGTTAAAAATCAGCAAAGTTTCGATACATCTTCACTGAATGATTTGTATAATCAACTCAAAACTCATGAAAGTGAGGTTAATGAGATGGCTGAGGAGTCGAAGCATAATCTAGGAGGTCCTTTGGCACTTGTCTCGAAAGTTACTAAAAAAAATGGTGAAAGTGGTGAATCAGATGCTGAAGAAGGATTTTTAATGAATTCGGATGATGAAGCAATTGCTTTCTACTCAAACAACAAAGTCAAAAAGTTCTTTAAGAAACCGTTCAATCCGAAGTCGAGGCAAAATGAAGGAAAAGGAAATTTTCTGAACAAGGCTGGTGGAGAGGAGAAAAAGAAGCTAGAAAAGAAAGAAGTGAAAGTTGTTGAGGAGCAGAGAGAGAAGAAATTGAAAGGAGATTCTTGAATAGATTATCACTATTGCAATGGAGCAAACCATCTTGCGAATGACTGCATGCTTCATAAGAAAGTTGAGAAGAAGAATAGAGTGAAGGACGAAGCGTACTACTCTGAAAAGCTTGAAGAGGTTCGTACGAAGGCTAAGGGATTGTCCCTTGTGGCCAGAGGAGAAGATGAAAAAGATGGCACTTATCAGATCTGGTCATCTGGATCTGATGATGAAGAGATGAGGCATCCCACTCATGGTGCCATCTTTGCTAAGTTTGAGGATGGATAAGAAGAAGTGACTAGTCGATTCTTCATGACAAAGTTAAGTGACAAATCTCCAATGACAACAAAGGTACATTCTATTCTTGAGTAATTTAACATTTCTTTTACAAGCGTATGATTCTGAAATAATTGCTTTTGATGATATTGTTGCTTACTTTGATGCTATTGTTGTGTTTGCTAGTAATGAAGCAGAGAAACTTAATAATCAACTGCTAGAGACACAAAAGTTACTTGACACGAAACGAAGCAGAGTAGAGTATCTAGAATTACAATTAAAGAATGATAATACTGATATGGAAAATCTAGATAAGGAAGTTAAGATGTTACTTTCTCAACGAAACATCTATTGTAATTCAGCTAAGCGTTTGTATGCAAAATTAACTGCTTTACATCATTCATCTGAGATTAGCAAAGAACAGCATCATAAGTTGTTACCTTTTCTTTTCTACGAGAGAGAAAAAGTTGATATCATTTCATATGATTGTGAAAATACCATAGCTGATTTTAACAAAGTGCTAGATGATAGATATGCTTATGGTATTGTTAAGATAGATGAATTTCTAAATGCTGATGAACTTGTGGAAATTGTGAATGAAAGTTTGACAAAATATGAACAAGTGAAAATTTTGAAAAGAACTGAACATTCGAAACTTGACTCTCAATTCAATTTTACTGATATTGATGATAACTTGGATAATGTTAGTGAAATCAGTGAAATTGAAGAAGAGGAAAGTATTGATTGTTCTCAGTTATCTATCATTAATGTCACATCTAAGATCAAAGGTAAAGAAATTGTTAATGATTTGATGGTTGAGGATGACATTGGAAAACCCTCTACTTCAAATGTTTGTGACTTTGATGATGTGGAGATACGAGACAGTCAAACAGATGATAGTGATGATGAGGAGGACGATGTCAAGGTTTCATGTAACATTAAGTCAGAAAAGAATGTTTTAAATGAAACAACTATCCCAAGAGTTCTTGTTAAACAAGTTTATGGAGACTCCGAAAAGTTTGACAATGTGATGAATGAAAAAGGTGCACACTATTTGGAAGCTAATATTGTCGTGTATCCAAATTTTACATGCACATATGAAATAGTTTTTCCAAATCAAGTATTTGTCACTACTGGAAATGATGAAAACATCAAGCAAGAGTTTAATAAATTGGTTGAAGAAGACAACAAAAGAACTACAAATGAAGGATTCTTTTCAAATCAAAGCACTGTTGAAAACAACCTAACCAAGAATTCATATGTTTTTTAATGACAAAAATCAACACGAAAATGGGTTGTGAAATCAGAAAAAGAAAAAGAAGTTTTTAGACAAGAAACTATTGAGACATCTCAAGTTGTGAAACTTAATTCACCAGAATATAAAATACTTGTTGAAAATTTTTCAAAAGAAAAGGGAGTTTCAAAAAGAAAAGCATGAAAACAAATTTTTTGGCAAGTAGTGTTAAACGAAAAACCAACATTCGAATCAATAAGGAAAAAGAAAAATTCCGCTCTATCAAAATCCAAAGTTTTGTCTGATTCACGAGAACGAAAAATTAATAATTTTTCAAAATTAAACTCATCAGTGAGTTCTCAAACAACAAATCATCAAGAGACGTTTTTCAAAAGAAAACCACCAAATACTTCTTTTCATTATGCAACAAATGTAATAGACTCATTTCCTTCAACTAAGCATAAAAGTGATACAAATCAAAAAGTTGAAAATGTTCGAAAGATTGTCAACTCTCAAAATTTTAAAACAAGTCACAACCTTGTGAATGTTCGAAAATATGACAATGTTCAAAAATCAATAAAACCTCAAACTAATGTCAAATTCACTCCACAAAAACCAAATTTTCCAAATCCGTATGTTCAAAAAGAAACAAAGGTTTCATACTCAAAAGGTACTTCGAATGTGAAATCAATCAATCATTGGCTTAATGGACAAGGGAAAAAGTTTCAAGTAGGAAAGTTCTCTCAACAACATATTCGAAATACCCGAATTGAGAAGCCTGAGGTGGAATCAAATGAAAGTCCAAAATTATCGAAAAATTATGTTTCAATATCTTTATTTGTTGATGTTGACTTAATTGATTGTATAACATCAAAAGTTCGAACTTGGGCCTTGAGTTCGAAATTTCAATCTTTGTTTCAAGCTAATAACCAAGGACCCAAAAAGCCTTGGGTACCTAAATTCTTTAATTAATTACAGGTATTATGTAACGAGCAATATGATAAGAAATGGTATATTGATAGTGGTTGCTCTCGTCACATGACTGGAAGAAAGGAGAATTTAAGAGATTTTCGAATTCTTGAAAATGCTGGAGTGGTGAAGTTTGGAAATAATCATAAATGTTAAGTCAAAGGTTATGGCAAAGTAAGAAATGTATAATTCACAGTAAATCGAGTTGCATATGTGGAAGGTCTTCAACATAATTTGATAAGCGTTTCACAACTTGTTGTGCGCATTGGGAATCAAGTTGTGTTTAACGAAGAAGGAAACATAATATCAAAAGTTGAAACAACTGAAGTGTTGTTAAAGTAGAAACGATATGGAGATATGTCCACGCTTGATATCAAACCAATTGTAGGCAAACCATCTGTGTGTCTACTTTCGAAAGCCTCAAATGATGTCAGCTGGTTATGGCATAGGCGTTTATCACATCTTAACTTTCGAAACTTGAATAAGCTGGTTACAGAAGACTTAGTTCGTGGTTTACTTGTGCTGAAATTTGACAATGATACTCTTTATGCACCTTGCGGACAAGGAAAACAACATCGTAAAGGACATCCAATCGTCATAAATTCGGAAATTGTTGAACCGTTTGAATTACTTCACATTGATCTTTATGGACCATCAACTGTTGACACACTCAACATGAAACGCTACATTTTGGTTATTGTTGATGATTTTTCATGATTCACTTGGGTATATTTTCTCAGGTTAAAATCTGAAGTTGCTCAAACAATGATCGAATTTATCAAGAAAATAGAGATGAGTTTGAAAAAGAATGTTCGAAGAGTCAAAAGTGATAATGGGTTTGAGTTTAAGAATAATGTATTGGATTCGTTTTTGACGGAAAAAGGGATTTCACATAATTTCTCATCACCATATACACCTCAACAAAATGATGTTGTTGAAAGAAGAAATAGGTCATTATGTGAAGTAGCAAGAACAATGTTGACATATGCGAATCTTCTTCAGTACCTATGGGCCGAAGCTGTAACAACATCATGTTTTACTCAGAATCGATCTTTTATTCATAGACGATTTAATATCACTCCATATGAAATAATAAACAATCAAAAACCTAATGTCAAATTCTTTCATGTTTTTGGTTGCAGATGCTTCATTATGAATCTCAAAGATAATCTTTCAAAATTTCAAGTTAACGCTGATGAAGGAATATTTCTAGGATATTCGAACAATTCGGTTGCATATAGAGTGTTAAACAAACGAACACGAAAAATTGAAGAAACGTTTAATCTTACTTTTGATGATTATTATGTTAAACAAGTGGAAAGACAGTTTGAACAAAAATCAATTCTTAATGATACAAATAATCAAACTGAAGATAATAATACAATCGATATTGATTATGATTTAATTTTTTGGTGTCCCAGATAGGGCGGTTAATGAAGAGGTGAATGTTGCTGATAATCATATACCCGAATCCTCGAGACATACTGAAGATTCCACTTCGGATACTGTTACAAATGGCGAAAGAATGCTAGATATTCATTTGGAAGGGGAACATTCGGATATACCTTCAGGTGTTGAGGGGGAGCATCCTTTCGAGGGGGAGAAGAGTAGTACGAATGATAATTTTGAGGGGGAGCATAATGAAACAGATACAATAAATCTTGATCAAAAAGGTGAATTTCACGAAATTAATGACAATCTTTCTGTTGCGGGATCAGAAAATGAAGATTTATATGAAGATGCACATTTGGATTTTGATTCAGCTTATCCACCACTCTAAAAATGGACAAAAGATCATCTGAAAGAACAAGTACTTGGGAATCCACAAGATGGAGTTTTAACGAGAGCTCAACTTCATGCAAAGAATGAGGTATTAAATACTCATCAAGAATTTTGCATGTTCAATGTTTTCATTTCGAAAATTGAACCAAAGACAATTAAAGATGCAATGGAACACTCTGATTGGGTTGTGGCAATGCAATCTGAATTGGCCGAGTTTGAACGAAATAAGGTTTGGAGAATAATTCCTAAACCTAAAAATATTTCGATTGTCGGGTTAAAATGGATTTTCAAAAATAAAACCGACAAAGATGGAAGCATTATTCGAAACAAAGTCAAACTTGTTGTAAAAGGTTATTCACAACAAGAGGGAATAGACTATGAAGAAAATTTCACCCCTGTCTCAAGACTCGAGGCTATTCGTATATTTCTGGCTTGTGCAGATCACAAAGATTTCGATGTATATCAAATGGATGTGAAGTCTGCATTTTTGAATGGAGAGCTCGAAGAAACAATATATTTGGAACAACCCCCAGGTTTTATCAATAAAGATCACCCTGATTATTGTTATATTTTAGATAAGGCAGTTTATGGGTTAAAACAAGCACCAAGAGCCTGGTATGCAACTCTTACATCTTTCTTAAAACAATCAAAATTTAAACAAGGATCAGTTGACCCCACATTATTTCGAAAGAAAATTGGGAATCATCTTATGCTTGTTCAAATTTATGTCGATGATATTCTTTTTAGCTGTACTGACCCTGCATTGTCTAAAGAATTTGAAAATCTGATGAAAAGCAAATTTGAAATGAGCATGATGGGAAAAATTAATAATTTTCTTGGTCTAAATATTCGTCAAAGCAGAGAAGGAATTTTTATCTACCAAAAAAAATAAACAAAGAATTTTCTTGAAAATTTTGGATTGACGAATAGCACAAAATTACGAGTATCGATGGCAACTCGAACAAGGCTGACATCTTCGTTAGATAAACCTGCAGTTGACTTAACTCTTTAGCGAAGCATGATAGGTTCATTAATTTATCTCACTGCAAGTAGACCTGAGATCATGTTCTCTGTGTGTAATTGTGCTAGGTACCAGTCAAATCCTCGAGAACCACATCTTACTGTAGTCAAGAATATTTTTCGTTATTTCAAAGGCTCAATTTCATTAGGATTGTGATATCCTTCAAAAACTGGTTTCTTTATTCAAGCTTTCTTAGATGCTGACTTGGGAGGTTGTAATCTTGATCGAAAAAGCACGAGTGGAGGATGTCAATTACTTGTTGGAAAATTGGTGAGCTGACAATCGAAAAAGCAAACATGTGTATCGATTTCGAATGTTGAAGCAGAATATGTAGCTGCTGCTGCTTGCACATAACAAATAATTTGGATTCAATGTAAATTGGGTGATTAGCAATAAACATGAAAATAATTCCTTTATATTGTGATTCTCAAAGTGCAATTCGTATTTGTCATAATATTGTGCAGCATTCAAAGACAAAGCATATTGCTCTTCGTTACCATTTCATAAAAGATCATGTAGAAGATGGTAATATTAAAGTGCATTTTGTGAAAACCACTTATCAGTTGGCTGATATTTTCCCAAAACCATTAGATGAAAAATCATTTGTGAGAATTTTAGGTGGACTTGGAATGGTCGAAGGGGGTTCTATTTCGAAAGAATAGCGTTAATGGAAAACAGCTGTCAAATTCAACGGTTACTGTTCATAGTCAACGCTTCGTTACCCTTCGTCTTCGTAAATTGAAAGTGGAAATTCATCTGTCCGGTACATTTCAAATATTTTTGTTTGTCTTGTTTCTTTATTTTCGAAAAATTCAAAATCAACAAAAAGATTTTTCGTTTGTTTTGTCCTTTATTTTCGAAAATTTCAAAAACAACAAAAAAAAATTTCGTTTGTTTTGTCCTTTATTTTCGAAAAAATCAAAAACAACAAAAAGATTTTTCGTTTGTTTTTCCTTTATTTTCGAAAAATTCAAAAACAACAAAAAAAATTTCGTTTGTTTTATACTTTATTTTCTTAAAATTCAAAAACAACAAAAAGATTTTTATTTCGTTTAGTTTGTCATTTCTTTTCGAAAAACACAAAAATTCAAAAATAACCAAAACATGAAGTTTGCAAGTTTTGTTAACGAATTGGAAAGATGATTTTGGGAAGATCTGTAACAATGAAATGTCGATTACGATACTGAATGGTTAAGATGTTACTGTTCACGGTTAAGCGTTCGACATGCTTCGATTTCGTTAATCTAAATGAAAAGTCTTGTTAAAATGTGAATGATTCAGATGTTATTTAGAGGCTTCGACTACCTTCGATTTCGTTAATCAATGTGAAAAATTTTCATTAGTCTGGTGATTTTTGTTTCTAACGAAGGGTGATGTTGATCTCTAACGAAGGGTTGCTTTAATATTAACGAAGGTTGCAGATGATGTATTGTATTGTATTGTTTTCAGGTAACAAAGATGATACATAATGATTAAAGCATGCAGTTCTAGGGTCAGTTTTCTTTCGAAACTCTTGGACTAGTTAAGGTGTCCCTATAAGCATGCTGCTGCATGTTGACCAAAGCCTCGAATGACTCTATGTGTGTTTAACGAAAGCCTTAATGAAATATTTTATACGAAATTTTCTTCCTAAAACAGGCTTATATTCACATTAGTCACATGAGCTACCTGACTCTTCTCACATGAGTTAAGAGCTTACTGTTTTGTCCATAATAACAGAGGTACACAAAAATTCTTAAACCAACCTTTTTCATCTAAACATTCTTTCACGATCACACACAATGACATATGTGCAAGAGGTCTTCGATCAAACCCATCGAGACTTAGACATATCAAAAATATGTGTTAATGATCTAACATCATGAGACCGTGATGAAAGTGAAACCCAATTCTCAAGATTTTAAGGAATTGACGGGGATCTTTGTTCCAGTTTTTAACGAAACCTTTGTTTCTGTACCTAGATTCAAAACTCAAAATCATATTGATTTCATATGAGTGATCTTGATCAAATTATCGTAACCCACGATGTTTGTTACCCAACAGGATCCAGTATAATTTTTTTTCATGAATATGATTTCCATGTGAGTTTCATTTGATTTCTAAGTCACTTTCAAATTTAATTCAAAGCATAATTGTCGGTGACTACACTGGTCAAACAAGTGATTTATGTTACAATTTCTCACCTTATGTTTTGGATGATATGTAACGAAGTCGTTTACCTACCCATAAAGCCTTGAAAAAGAAGCCCTTTGAAACTTATCAATAAGTTTTCAGTTGTAATTTATGGTAAACCACAGAAGGTGTTGATTATCTCTTTTGATAATTAACGAAGTAACCTTTGCACGGGGTTTCACTGCTTTCATGTTGAAATAATTTTTGACATCACAAATCCAAAGTTTTTCTTTATTTGCTTCTTATCTTTATCTTTGGTTCACTGCACTCATGAAATCCTTGAGGTTTTGAGTAATACCAACTCAGGTTGATGATTTCGAAAGTCTGGCACATGACTTTGCTTTAAATCCCAAAAGTGAAAGAGCCTAACCTCCATCCAAAGGTTGCTGACGGTTCATATTACATTGGGGGAAAGAAATAGGCTGTGAGATATGATGTTTTGTATTCTAGCCGGTTTTCACGATGATGTGACATATACTTTTTCACGCATGGCTACTTTATCGAAATAGTGGTACAACTTTCAAGGTGCCATGTCAGATCTCATTAAATGCACACCACGCTTCAAATTCAAAAATCAGGGTTACATACAAAAAGGAAATCAAGGGTTAGTTATTATTTTACGCGTTCAGAAACAAAAATTCCCAAATTCTCTCTACAAAATTCAATTGTTCTTCATACGATTTTCCAACCCTAGTCATGGCTGATCAAACTAATGTTGATGCACCATCACAAAACACTAATGATATTACTTCACAACCGATTATGAAGATTCAGGGGACAAATTATCAAGTAGAAGCAGATGAATCTCTTTACCCTTAAGGATTGAAGATGTTGGTGGTTGCTTTGAAGAGATGTGTTCTTTCGACAGCTATGCTCAATTCTTTTGTAGTACCTCTATCCTGGCTTTCACAAGCAGGTTCTACTGCCACATACTCTAAACCCTAGATGTTATCACATTCAATTTGGTGAATGATAAGAAGCTACGATTAACAAAGAAGTTGTTTTGCAAAATTTTGGATATTCCAAACTTTCAATCGTTTACAACTCTTTCGACTGATCAAGTGAACTACATGTTCAATGAGATGGGTTATCAACCCCCACTCACAAAGATTAGTGATTTTAAAAAATCTGGTCTTCCGACGATTTGGAATTTATTGTTTGGAATCTTTCTATGTTGCCTTACAGGTCGAGCTATTGGGCTTGATAAAGGACGCATGGAATTCTATGCAATGGTTGCAGGCCTCTATTATGATATACCGATGGACTACTCTACACAGTTGTGGAAAGAATTTCAGAAGGGAGTAGAGAATACAAATGTTGTGTAAGGTATTTCATGTGCACGATATTGGAGTCTTATCCTCAGATATTTTAATGATAAAGATGGAATTCTGGTGGATAATGAGGAAGAAACAGCAGAGTTTTTGAAGTATAATTTTCCAAAAGAAGAAACTAATGATAAAGAAGTTTTTTCCCATATTGCACGAATCCTAGATGCTATGTTGAAAAAGGTTGATCCAATGCATTCTGTGCTTATCAACTATATGACCACAATTGATCCCAAAGTTGAAACTAGGAAGTTGTTAATGAAAGAAGGTACGGGTCCTTAGAAGAAGGTGCGGAATACAAAGACGACTGAGATTATCATTCCTGGGCCCACAGTTAAAGAAACGAAGACATCAAAGTCTCCAAAGACGAAGGCTGATGAGTTAGTTTCGAAAGTTGTGATACAATCTGTTTGACATGTTGTGTAACAGCCCGAAATCTCAGGTATTGTTTAATTATGTTTTTGGGGTGAGTTAAGAGGGGACTCGGCGAGTCGGAGCCTAGACTCGCCGAGTAGGATCGCAGACTTGGTCGCGGGTCCGCGACTGGACTCGACGAGTCCAGATATGGACTCGGCGAGTCGACGCTGTTCAGCAGAAACCCTAAGCGTTCGGTTTTGGATCGTATATAATGCTCTTATATGCCGTCATTGTCCGTCTTTAGTCGATTGAGAGGAACCCTAAACGGCTGTGGGCATCTAGAGCAAGATTGGAGGATATTAGGGCTTGAAGAAATTGTTGGGCAAGGAGGAGAAGGGTTTTGGCTAAAGGAACGACAAGGGATTCGAATTCTGCGGTTTGGAGACACAGAGAGGGCATATTCCAGGTAATATTTCGGATTCCTTTCTGTTTGTTGATGTATGCATGGATTTAGGGTTTATGGAACCCATTTGGGTGATTAAATGAATTAGTGCCTTGTTACCCAACGACTATAATCTTGTATTAGGACCTTCAGGGTCCAGAGGGTCCCATGCTTGTGTATTTCGGGACGAGACTCATCTCAGGAAGCAGTTGATCGACTGCATGGCGTGGACTCGCCGAGTCCGATGAGCAGACTCGGCGAGTAGGTTGGAGAATTTCTGGAACTCGTCGAGCTGTTCTTCAGACTCGACGAGTGGAGTCGGGGTGGCCCCGCGATTCTTCCAGGGGTAACTCGTCGGGTCGAGGAGGATACTCGACGAGTAGATAAGGAATCTCAGAAAGATCGAGGACGTCTAGACTCGCCGAGTCGCCATGGTACTCGCCGAGTCCGGTCGAGTTGACCATTGACCGTTGACCAGAGTTGACCTAAGTCTGACTTCTTAGGGATAGTCACACTTAGAAGATATAAGTGCTAATGAGATATGTAATGTTATAGGGAGGTTGTAGCTCGTCGGTTTGTGCACGAGTGATTTCAGGATTTGCTAGCTTTCAGCATTTACGAGGTGAGTCTTCTCACTATACTGTACCCGGAAGGGTTTGACTGTGTGACCGGAAGGTCGGATATGATATGTGACATGTATGCTATATGTGGTAAGTTATTTGTTATATGTGTGCTATGTATGTCATGGGCCGGAAGGCGATTATATTATGGGCCGGAAGGCAATACGTTATGGGCCGGAAGGCGATATGTTGTGTGATGGACCGGAAGGTCGGCGTGGGTAGGACCGGAAGGTTTACCCAGCAGGGACGGAAGTCCCCTGAGACACATGGACCGGAAGGTCAGGGCCTGGAAAGGCGTATGTGCGTAAGTTGTATATTGGGGAACTCACTAAGCATTTATGATTACAGTTGTTGTGCATGTATTTCAGGTACTAGCGAGGACCGTGGGAAGGCGCCGGCGTGATCGATACACACTGAAGAATGCTTTTATGATCTTGGGATTTGATTATTTGTATTTGACAGAATACTTAAACTATTTATGCCTTGTTTTGAATGGAAATAAATATATTTTTAAAACGAAAATTTGTTTGAAAATTTGCGTTGTTACAATTGGTATCAGAGCCTAGGTTTGAGGGATTCGGGTGCACCTTTGGGGGTAACTGAACTCAAACCGAGGATTTGAGGAAAACTTTTTAAATAAAGGCATAAACTTTTGTAAATGGTTTTGTGGTAAGCCAGAAAGAAGCAGTATATACGATCAGTCAGCGCCCGAACGGTAAAGATCCCCAAAATACCTTACAATATGATATGATATGAATTGTTATGCATGCTAGAAGACTAGGTATTCATGATAGGACTAGAGTGGCCTGATTTGTGATGCCTTAGTCTAGGGAAAATTTGCCTATATGGGATGCGTTGCTAGTATGCGGGTAGATAGTGCATATCAGAAGTAGAGTACTCACTACCCGGAGTTTGGGGAGGAAGACTTGGGATGAACGCTGACGCGGTATGGTCGGTAGTATTGGGCCCGTACTACCGAGGATACCGGGTCAGTGGGAGACCCAAGTAAGAATCCCTGGATATCGGGGACTGAGTAGGGTTGCGTATCGAGTATGATTATACTCGATGGAGTCTCTGATGGTTTTATGTTGTATTTCAGAGACATTATGGTTAGACCACGCCACGGAGCGAGTACGAGCGGTGTGAGTGACGAGGATATTCATCAGATGATTCACGAGGAGGTGGCGGCAGCGATCCGGGCTGAGATCCCGGAGATGTTTGGGTCTATTAAGACCACCCTGATGGAGACATTCGATGAGCGGTACGCCGCGTTGACTGAGGCTGCAACCGCTGCAGCTACCGCAGCTGTGGCCGCTGCTAGGCCACAGGGAGGTGACTCGTTGTTGTTCCGAGAGTTCAACAACACGAAGCCACCGGAGTTCGATGGGACGCAGGATCCGATTGCTGCGATGAGGTGGATCGCGGACATAGAGGGGTGCTTCTACACGTGTTCATGCCCGGAGCACTTGAGGGTACGGTTCGCTTTGAACCAGCTCCGCCTGGGAGCGAAGGACTGGTGGAAGTTCGTGACGGCGAACTTCACTTTGGCAGAAACTACAGCGGTGACATGGGAGGGGTTTACTGCCATGTTCAGGGATGAGTACGTTCCCCCGGTGGAGAGGGAACGATTGGTGCAGGAGTTCTTAACCCTCAAGCAGGGTACTGATTCTGTTGCGGTGATTACGCGGAAGTTTCATGAGAGGGCAATGTTCTGCCCCGAGCTGGTGTCCACTAATCAGGCTCGGATGAGCCGGTACTTGGGAGTGTTGAGGAGGGATATCCGAGAGTTTGTGTCGAACTCCACCTACCATACTTTTGCTGAGCTTCAGGCGAATGCCAGGAAGCGCGAGATCGAATTGGAGACCCAGGCCAGGGAGGAGGCCGAGTCTCAGCGGGTGGACCGGCGACCGGCTCAGTTCCAGCCGGCAGCCAAGCAGACTAAGTCCGCTGATGCGAGGACGGGAGGTTCGAAGAGCCGCACTTGCGGAAAATGCGGCAAGGGTCATGAGGGGGCGTGTCGATCTGGTGCTTGCTACAAGTGTGGCAAGGAGGGGCACATTGCTAGGGAGTGTCCCAAGGGATTTACAGTTTGCTTTCATTGCAACCAGACTGGCCATAGGAAGGCCGAGTGCCCTCAGCTTCTTCAGGGATCTGCACCTGCTGTCGGAGCTACTGCGACTCGACCGGTGAAGGCCGAGGCCCCGAGGGCTCGGGGGAGAGCCTTTCAGCTGACTGCGGAGGAGGTCCGCGCTGCGCCCGATGTTGTGGCAGGTATGTTGTGATTCATGTAATTATTTTAATGTCGAGATGTTATGCTTATGTTATTATATGCGTAGGTACTTTTCTTGTGAACTCTGTGCCTGCCTTAGTGTTATTTGACTCGGGTGCGAGTAGGTCCTTTGTGTCCTTAGCCTTTAGTCAGCATATCAGCGTTAGTCATGAGTCGTTGAGTCGACCTTTGAGAGTTTCTATAGCTGACGAGAAAGTGATTTGTGCCACGGAGGTTATTCGGGGATGTGTACTAGAGATTTTCGGGATTGAATTCCCGATTGACCTGATCCCTATTGCGATGGGTGATGTCTGTGTCATCGTAGGCATGGACTGGTTGAGCCGATTCGGCGCTGTCATCGACTGTGAGCGTCAGCTGGTGACCATACGAGACCATAGTGGGGGAGTTCTTTCGGTGTACGGCGAGGGTACCCGATTGGGATCAGCTTTTTGTTCGGCCGCTAGGGCGAGGCAGTGTCTACAGCAGGGCTGTAAGGGTTTTGTGGCGTACGTGATGGATACGCGGGAGGTTTCCGAGAGACCGAAATCAGTTGAGGAGGTCCCTATGGTGCGCGAGTTTCCAGATGTTTTCCCCGAAGAGCTGCCGGGAGTACCTCCTGTGAGGCAAGTAGAGTTTGGTATCGATCTGGTTCCGGGGGCCGCGCCTATTGCTAAGGTGCCTTATCGTCTTGCACCTCCAGAGATGCAAGAGTTGTCCTCACAGCTCCAGGAGCTGTTAGGGAAGGGATTCATTCGGCCGAGCAGCTCGCCGTGGGGAGCACCTATTCTGTTCGTCAAGAAGAAGGATGGTTCACACCGGATGTGTATTGATTACCGGGAGTTGAACAAGTTGACGGTCAAGAACCGTTACCCGTTACCGAGGATCGATGATCTATTCGATCAGTTGCAGGGAGCGTCTTGGTTTTCCAAGATCGATCTGAGGTCAGGGTACCACCAGGTGAGAGTGCGGGACGAGGATGTCCAGAAGACAGCGTTTAGGACGCGATATGGGCATTATGAGTTTGTGGTGATGCCTTTCGGACTCACCAATGCCCCGGCGGTGTTCATGGATCTCATGAATAGGGTATGCAGACCGATGTTGGATCGGTCAGTGATTGTACTCATCGACGACATTCTGGTGTACTCTAGATCTAGAGAGCAGCATGAGGAGCATTTGAGGGAGGTCCTTGAGGTATTGAGGTCGGAGAAGCTTTATGCAAAGTTCTCCAAATGTGACTTCTGGCTGCGAGAGGTCCAATTTCTAGGACATGTTGTCAATCAGAAAGGGATATTGGTCGACCCGGCCAAGGTTGAGGCGGTAATGAGTTGGGAGGTACCGAAGTCACCTTCTGAGATCAGGAGTTTCCTGGGGTTGGCAGGGTATTATCGGAGATTCATCAAGGATTTATCCAAGATCGCAGTGCCTCTCACCAGATTGACCCGGAAGGGTGTTGCCTTCTCATGGGGGCCCGAGCAGCAGATCTCCTTTGAGACACTTCGCCAGAGGTTGTGCGAAGCCCCGGTATTAGCTCTTCTGGAAGGGATGGAAGATTTTGTGGTATATTGCGACGCATCGATTTCGGGATTGGGTGCAGTGTTGATGCAGAGGGGTCATGTGATAGCTTATGCGTCGAGGCAGCTGAAGCCTCATGAGGCGAGATACCCTACGCATGATTTAGAGTTGGGAGCAGTAGTGTTCGCTCTCAAGATTTGGCGTCACTACCTGTATGGGGTTCGATGTACGATATATACGGACCATAAGAGCTTGAAGTATTTGATGGATCAGCCCAACCTAAATATGCGTCAGAGGAGGTGGTTGGATGTGGTCAAGGATTACGATTGTGAGATCCTGTACCACCCAGGCAAGGCTAATGTGGTAGCCGACGCGTTGAGCCGCAGGGCAGAGAGCACTCCATTGCGAGATGTATGCTTGAGACTGACTGTGATGACTCCAGTTTTGGATGCTATTCGTGGGGCGCAGGCCGAAGCTGTGCGACCAGAAATGCAGAAGAAAGAGCGGGTCGTGGGGTTAATTTCAGAGTTCGTTAAGGATGGGCGAGGGCTTATGACATTTCAGGGTCGGATTTGGGTACCATTTGTGGGCGGTACGCGTATTACTTTGATGGAAGAGGCTCATAGATCGAAATTCTCGATCCATCCCGGTGCTACGAAGATGTATTTGGACATGAGGAAAGAGTATTGGTGGCCCTGTATGAAGAGGGACGTTGCATGGTTCGTCGAGCGGTGCTTGACCTGCCGTAGGGTTAAGGCTGAGCACCAGAGACCGCATGGCAAGTTACAGCCATTGGAGATCCCCGAGTGGAAGTGGGAGCAGATCACTATGGATTTCATCACCAAATTGCCGAGGACTGCCAGGGGAGTTGATGCAATTTGGGTGATTGTGGATAGGTTGACGAAGAGTGCACACTTCCTTGCCATCAGCGAGAGTTCTTCAGCAGAGAAGTTAGCAGAGATATATGTGAGAGAAGTGGTATCTCGGCATGGGGTGCCGATCTCGATTGTGTCAGACCGTGATGTGCGCTTCACTTCCAGGTTCTGGAAGAAATTTCATGAGGAGCTGGGTACCAAATTGCATTTTAGTACCGCATACCATCCCCAGACAGACGGTCAGAGCGAGCGGACGATTCAGGCGCTGGAGGACATGCTTCGAGCGTGTGTGTTAGACTTCAGGGGTAGCTGGGATGCATATTTACCCTTAGCAGAGTTTTCCTACAACAACAGCCATCATTCGAGCATTGGCATGCCACCTTTTGAGCTGTTGTATGGTAGGAGGTGTCGGACCCCCATTTGTTGGGGAGAAGTGGGACAGAGAGTGATGGGTAGCACAGAGATCGTGCTTCAGACGACAGAGCAGATTCAGCAAGTTAGACAGAGGTTATTGACCGCCCAGAGCCGACAGAAGAGTTATGCTGACAGGCGCCGATCCGAGCTTGAGTTTCAAGTCGGCGACTTCGTTCTCCTGAAGGTCTCTCCTTGGAAAGGAGTGATTCGATTCAGGAAGAGGGGCAAATTGGGGCCCCGGTATATTGGGCCATTCCGTGTGATTGCAAGGATAGGTCGGGTGGCCTATCGGTTGGAGTTGCCAGCGGAGTTGGGTCAGATCCACGACACTTTTCATGTGTCGCAGTTGAGGAAGTGCATAGCCGATGAGTCGGCAGTGATTCCATTGGAGGATATTCAGGTGGATGCGAGCCTGAATTACGCGGAGAGACCAGTGGCTATCAGAGATCGAAAGATCAAGGTTCTGAGGAACAAGGAGGTACCTCTGGTGTTGGTTCAATGGCAACACCGTAAGGGATCAGAAATGACTTGGGAACCGGAACGCGAGATGCGGGAGCAGCATCCGGAACTATTTGCAGAGTGAGACTTCGAGGGCGAAGTCAAATCCAAGTGGGGGAGAGTTGTAATAGCCCGAAATCTCAGGTATTGTTTAATTATGTTTTTGGGGTGAGTTAAGAGGGGACTCGGCGAGTCGGAGCCTAGACTCGCCGAGTAGGATCGCAGACTTGATCGCGGGTCCGCAACTGGACTCGACGAGTCCAGATATGGACTCGGCGAGTCGACGCTGTTCAGCAGAAACCCTAACCGTTCGGTTTTGGATCGTATATAATGCTCTTATATGCCGTCATTGTCCGTCTTTAGTCGATTGAGAGGAACCCTAAACGGCTGTGGGCATCTAGAGCAAGATTGGAGGATATTAGGGCTTGAAGAAATTGTTGGGCAAGGAGGAGAAGGGTTTTGGCTAAAGGAACGACAAGGGATTCGAATTCTGCGGTTTGGAGACACAGAGAGGGCATATTCTAGGTAATATTTCGGATTCCTTTCTGTTTGTTGATGTATGCATGGATTTAGGGTTTATGGAACCCATTTGGGTGATTAAATGAATTAGTGCCTTGTTACCCAATGACTATAATCTTGTATTAGGACCTTCAGGGTCCAGAGGGTCCCATGCTTGTGTATTTCGGGACGAGACTCATCTCAGGAAGCAGTTGATCGACTGCATGGCGTGGACTCGCCGAGTCCGATGAGCAGACTCGGCGAGTAGGTTGGAGAATTTCTGGAACTCGTCGAGCTGTTCTTCAGACTCGATGAGTGGAGTCGGGGTGGCCCCGCGATTCTTCCAGGGGTAACTCGTCGGGTCGAGGAGGATACTCGACGAGTAGATAAGGAATCTCAGAAAGATGGAGGACGTCTAGACTCGCCGACTCGCCATGGTACTCGCCGAGTCCGGTCGAGTTGACCGTTGACCGTTGACCAGAGTTGACCTAAGTCTGACTTCTTAGGGATAGTCACACTTAGAAGATATAAGTGCTAATGAGATATGTAATGTTATAGGGAGGTTGTTGCTCGTCGGTTTGTGCACGAGTGATTTCAGGATTTGCTAGCTTTCAGCATTTACGAGGTGAGTCTTCTCACTATACTGTACCCGGAAGGGTTTGACTGTGTGACCGGAAGGTCGGATATGATATGTGGCATGTATGCTATATGTGGTAAGTTATTTGTTATATGTGTGCTATGTATGTCATGGGCCGGAAGGCAATACGTTATGGGCCGGAAGGCGATATGTTGTGTGATGGACTGGAAGGTCGGCGTGGGTAGGACCGGAAGGTTTACCTAGCAGGGACGGAAGTCCCCTGAGACACATGGACCGGAAGGTCAGGGCCTGGAAAGGCGTATGTGCGTAAGTTGTATATTGGGGAACTCACTAAGCATTTATGCTTACAGTTGTTGTGCATGTATTTCAGGTACTAGCGAGGACCGTGGGAAGGCGCCGGCGTGATCGATACACACTGAAGAATGCTTTTATGATCTTGGGATTTGATTATTTGTATTTGACAGAATACTTAAACTATTTATGCCTTGTTTTGAATGGAAATAAATATATTTTTAAAACGAAAATTTGTTTGAAAATTTGCGTTGTTACATGTTGTTACAAAACCAACTTCAGAAACTATTCCTTCGAAGTCTGGAGTTTTTCAAAGACTAAAACTGAAGTATGGTGGTTCTCCTACTTTGAATGTGGTTCGCAAACCTCATATTACTCATCAAGGAGTAGTTATGCGCGAAGTCCCAGCTCCAGTTTCTCCTCACTCAAAGAAACGACAGGCTGAGGATATGGCAAAGAAGATTTCAAAGAAAAAGACAAAGACAAAGAAGAGGAAGTTAGTAATTTCAACAGAGTCATCTAAAGAAGAACAAGTTCCTGAAACACCTAAACTCGAACATGTTATAGAGCTTACTTCTCCTGAGAAGACTGTTGTCATACCACCCGAAGTTTCGTCTACCAAATCATTTCATGAGGAGGTACGAACTTCAGACATCACTACAAACCTATCTGATACGGATGTAAATGTCATCATGGGTGGAGGAGATATGTCGAAGGAAAATACTCAATCTTCACAAGATACTCCAATTATTGTTTCTATCGAACCCATTACAAGTACATTTGTTTCTTTACCTCCATATCCCTACTACTTCCACCATTGATTCACCAACCTTCCAAAACATCATCGACCAACCTTTTACATCCATTTTTTCATCTCAATCCACTGATCCACCCAAACCGAATGACGAATCTGAAACTGAAGAAGGTGGCTTTGGCGGTACTTTCGAAGATATGGTTTTTGATGAAGAAGAGGAGGACTTTCCTGATCATATGCTCATGTCCATGAAACAATTCAAAATTCTCAATAAAAAGCTAAATTTAATTATTCAGTCTCAAGCAGACATGGGGGGAGGAAGTTCAGTGTCCAATTTCAAAATTGATGGACTGATGAAGGCTTGTGAGGCACACATGATGAGCAAGATGTCTAGTATGCTTAGAGATACCGAGTCCAGAATCTTAGAAAAGGTTGATCAAATGATCAAAACACTGATTTGAGGATCAATTCTTTCAATTCGAAATATGTGGGAGCTATGAAAGAGTTAACAAATGTTCAAAAGAAACGACACACTCTATTTGTTATGGATGTGAAGAAAGTGAGAGAAGATGTTAACTTGAAGCTTCAAGAGCTTCGTGATGACATGGTCCGTGAAGTTACAGTTGTTCAGAATGATTATGCCACTCTGCATAAGAAAGTTAATATTATTTGTGATGTTGTCACGAAGTATGTTACGTTGTATGAAATCTTGAGTCCTCAAATTTATCAACTTTCTACAACTGACAATCAACAGTTTGGAAAGATGATTTCGATGCTTAAAGATTTGAAAGATTCGGTGATAAAGCCTGCTACCTCTTCGATAATTACTCCAGAGCTTATCTAACAAAAGTTTACACAATTCGAAGCCATTCTCCATAAACAACTAGCTCCACTGTCAACAATTTTGAATCTTCTTCCAACTAGTGCCCCGACTGTTCGAACAGGGGTGCAAGGGGAAGAAAAGAGGGTTGGAGAAGGATCTCATGCGAAGGCTGAAGGTAATGTTTTGCATGGAGAAGCTAAGGTTGTGGGTAAAATTTATCCTTCAAATATTCCATCGACTAAGCCTATAATATCGAGTGTTGGACCAGTTACTTCAACACTTGTAACATCCATACCTATCACAAAGTAGATTTCGAAGGGGATTGTTATTGAGTCATCTACTGGTCAAGCTGAAGCTTCGAAAATAAAGGATGTTACAAATAAATCAACAGCCAAAGGAAAGACAATTGTTGTTGAAAAATCAAAAGAAGAGAAGAAAGCAGAAGTTGAAGCAGAGATGGAAAAGCTAAGGGTATTTCAGAGCATAATGAGGCAAAGGGGGAGTGATCCTCCAGGTTTGGACAAAGGAGATCCTGCCAAACTTTATAACTACGAAATTATAGAAGAAAAAGGGACATACAACCATATGTATGCATTTGAGAAGTAACCAAAATAGAGTTACATGGTTTCAAATATAGACATGAGCCAGCTGGATTTTCTGATTAATGAAATGATGTTTCTCATGCCTCAATTCAAACACGCAGATAAATCCAAAAGCGAAGATGACTAAAACTACATGAAGCTTCATTTTCATGCAGTTCCTACGAAGGCCCCTGAAGAAGTTTAGTCATTGATAAAAATCAAGAAGGTTATAAGCGTCAAGATGGACGTTCTATTCGAAGACATGATGCAGAATGTGAGATACATTGTTGCAAGAGCTAATGGTCATACTTGTGATTTCACAGTCGTAGATTTCCCTCTCATGAATCTGTATGACATTATTCATATGGCTCTTCTCCTGAAAGATAAAAATTCTTCATATCTTCGAGAAACAGAACCTGATGTTTTTCGACTTGGAGTGCCTCACATGAAAATTTTCTTGGAGAACTATTATGAGTGTTTAGCACTTACAGATGTTGAGCTAGCAATTGTGAAAGGACTTGAAGTCAAAGTACCCATGGAGTTATCCAAGTCTCAACAAGAATTAAAGAAATATGATGATGGGGATATATGTTTAAAGCCTTTCGTTTGGTATTTGCTGGTAAAGATAAAGTTGGAAAGTTGAAGAGATTCTTGTTCCAAGTTGCTGAAATTGAAAGATATACAACGTCTCAATATACGAACTTCATTGTTCGTATGAATAATTGCAAGGTAAACAATGAAGGAGACAAGAAGGAGCTGAAAAAGATTATATCCTGGTACAAAGAAGTTCGAAGGGTAATGATGTATGCCATCCAGATTCTCATAACATGAGAATTCGACTTCATTCCAAAGGGGGAGATTATTAGGGTCGAAGATTGTTTGTAATGAGTCGAAGACCATACCCTTTGTGTACTTGTAATGTATTTACTAAGACGTCTATATGTTCGAAGCTTAAGTGTAATATCTTAGTATTTTTTGTATACTTTCCTGTTCCTTATAAATAGGGACTTTACTTAGAGTTAGAGGGGGGTCTTTAAAAAACTTGTCTTTGTACTCTCTGTAAAACTATGGAAGTATAATAGAGCTTAAACAAGATCATATTTACATCTGGTGTTCTTTCATTTCGTTTTCACTCTGATTTGATTTGCATTACTCGATTAATGATTCATCAGCTCGGCCTGATAATTCCCTTGTCTAACAGCTCCTACAGTTGTGTACACAACTCCTGCATCTTAGGAGGAGCCAACCGATATGGTGCATTGGCTATAGGTTCCCTACCAGGAACTAGGTCAATCCTGAACTCTACCTACCTCTACAAAGGTACCCTAGGAAAATCCTTTGGGAACACACCCATGTACTCCCGTACGATAGGTACAGCATGCACGGTCGCCTTACCCTCATCCCAGGTATCCATGACATAGGCGACATAACTTACGCAACCCTACTATAGGTAGCATCTCACCCTCGCTGTTGAGCATAAGGTTGGTCCATACTGCAGCCTCTCGCCCTGAATCACCAAACCTCCCCCACTTGGGGTCCGAACTCGTACAGGTTGCTGCTCGGAGTCGATCACTACCCCATTGGGGCTCAACCAGTCCATACCTACGATAACCTTATACCTTCGCAGGGGAATAGGGACTAAATCCACGGAAAACTGATCATCAAACAATTGCAGTCTACATCTCTGGTGAACCCTCACAGCCTGTACCGTTCTATAATATGCGATATGTACATCAAGAGGACAGTCCAGCTCCCCCAGAGCTCTAACAAATCGCTTGCTAAGAGCGAGCGATACAATTAATCAGGTATCCCCCGAATCAATAATACCAGAGTAGATATGTCGTTCACTAAGAACGATCCTATAATGAAACACATAAACATAAGCGACAAATACATATAAATAAAGAGATAAGGAAAGGATACATACCCGTTCAACATCAGGAGCTACACGGGCCTCCTTTGCTGTCAGCTAGAAGGCTCTGCTCTTTGCCACATGTGCCTCTTTCTGGCCTTGATGGCCATTGGAAATCCTCAATGTAGCAGGAGTAGGCACCACCACATGTCCTGCTGCTGCTAAACTCGTGCATTGGGACCTCATGTGGTCCCTCTGATTTCACTGGAAGAAAATTAGATCATATACTATGGTGGTGGTGGTAGAAGGACAATCCCTGCTAACATGACCAGTTCGACCGTACTTAAAGCAGCCCGAACTACCTGCCCTGCACGCCCCCCGTGTATCTTGCCACACTTGCCACGATGGTTGCGCCCCTGCTGGCTCCTCAATCTGTGATTCGATACCTTGGGCTTTTTTCCTGAACTACTTGTCTGAACCCCCTCTGGTTTCCTCTTCCTCTCCATCTCCAAGTCCAGCTTCCTTTCCCAAACTCTCGCTATCATATCCTCCAACGTCTTACAGCTGGATTGGCTCACAAACTGCCGAATGTCGCTCCTCAACATCTCATGGTACCAGGCCTTTTTCATCTCCTCGTACACCACATATTGCAGAACAAGAAGAGCCCTCTCCTTGAACATGGCAGTGATCTCAATCACCATCTCAGTCGTCTGCTGGGGATCCTAGAACTCATGCGCAAGCGGCTACACGTCAATCACAGGTGCGAACTCGACCCTGAACCTGTTCGTAAAGTCACTCCAGGTCATAGTATCAAGGGTAGCATCACCAATAGCATTTCCAATCTCCTCCGGCCAATCCGGCGCCCTATCCTTCAGGATGTTGGAAGCAAGTCAGACCTTGTCCCCCTTAGGACAGCGGCTGGTGCGAAAGGCATTGGCGACATCTGTCAATCACCTGCTTCTAGCAATGGGGTCCCTAGCCCCATGGTCTTCTAGAGCTCCACAAGCTCGGAACTCCGTGAATGTCATCGTGCACGCCCCCATCATGACCACCATCTCGGTACGTAATGCACCCAGCCTCTCATCAAGAATCTCCAAAATACCCTCCTTGACCGTACCGAAGATCACAGGAGTCGATTCAATGATACTGTGTGTGAACTCAAATGAGATGAACTCCCTCATCTAATCATCAAGCTACCCGACTCCAGAGCCTGAGCCTGATCCCTCGCTAGTGCCAGAACTACCAACTGGTCTAGTGCGTAGCGTCACCGTACTGACCATTCACCACAAAAACCATCAAAATACTCATCATAACTTGAGGGATCTCACACACTACAAGTTTCATGGGTTTATCTCAGCCCTCCTTGACTCGAGTACGGATCATCTGCTTTCAGTAGTACGGGCCCATGCTACCTTCCACATCTATCCGTACTTTCCTCAAGGATTGCCTTGACTCCACCAAGTCCCTTTCACTACTATTGCTTTTCACGCTAATCTTATCCTAGGCTTGCCCTAGGGTAATCTCCCACACTCTGCCATCATCTGCATAAAAAATCCCTGTTATCTCTCCCCAATTAGCTTGCGAATACCATTACATATTACTAAGACTAGATAATTCTTCGAATAAGAGGTCTCTCCCTACAACGGTTGGACTCAAACAAGAGTTGCAAAATAAGGCTAAACCTTACCTTCTGAAATTATTTAGTCCTTGTAATATGTACCTTAGCGTATTCGTTTACTAGTTAGTCAACGATAGCTAGAAATTCTAAAAGCACAAAGCAAGCAGGATTCAAGCATTGAGTAAACAAAACCAAGCATATCCTAATCGGGCCATCATATCACTAACTAATCAGTACTAGCATGCAGTTCAATAAGCTCATACAGTAGGCATACAAGGCATCCTTCCTAGATCCTTAGCCCTAATCTAGCATGCAGTTCACATATTCACAATTCATATCATAACATAAACATGTGTGGGTAATTTGGGAGAACTTACTTGAGCTCGACTGATTGCATGCACCACACCCTTTTCTCTTTTCAAAATCGTTATTATAAAAAAAATGCTTTTCTTTTGAAAATTTTATACCAAGTCCTCAGTTTGAGTTCAGACACCCCTAAGAGTGCGCTCGAATCCCTCAAACCAAGGCTCTGATACCAACTTGCAACATCCCAAAATTCATGACCAAAAGTTTCATTTTTAATTATTAAATAAAACAATAGTTATCAAAACAAAAGTCAAAATATCTCAAAATATTATTATCAGAGTTTATAAATCAAAACATCAGAGTAATCATCACAGGCTAAACATAATGGTGTGTGCAATGCAGTCATCCAGAAGTACCTAAAACCAAAACTGAAAACTGTAAGCACAAAGCTTAGTGAGTCTCCCCAAACTACCACATACCATACGCATAATCATATAATCACATGTAAACATATCGTAGGCCCTGCCCTTTCATCGGGCCCTGCCCGGCATCGGACAATGTCCGACATCAGACCCCACTCGGCATCGAGCAAAGCTCGGTATACATATAAACATATCCACAAATACACATAAAATAATCACATAACATAAACATATAAACATTCCTCGGGCCCCGCCCGGCATCGGACCGAAATCCGGAAGCATACTAACATTCCTCGGGCATTGCTCGACATCGAATCGTAATCCGGAAACATACAAATTCAGAAACATTTCTCGGGCATCGCCCGATATCGGACTGAAATCCGGAAATCATATAAGCATACATCGGGCACCACCTGGCATCGGACCTTAGTCTGGAACATACTAACATAAATATACAGGCCGACATTGGTACCTTCGACCTGTTCATATAGGAGGAAACTCACCTCAAATTCAAAAGTCAAATACTGCAACTCATGCTATCAGCTGCACCGGACTACTCCACACCTAAGAACCATGCAATGAAACCCTTAGAATAACCCTCCTCATCAATAGTTGGCAAAAGTCAACTTAGGTTAAAAGTCAACGCATCGGGTCAATGGTCAACATTCCTTATCATTCTGTTTTCACGTCATGACCTTCCTTGGCTCACGTCTTAAGAGTCAACTCGACTTGGGTCGACACAGCAAGTCAACTCAGTTCACTAGTCTCAGGGTTTCAGATCGGGCAATCGTCGCGCTCACGTTGTGAGGCTATACCTCTCATGTCGTGATAAACATTATGTTGGCATTAAGCTCTTAATCCTTTAAGATGTGCATTGGGACTTTTCTGCATTCCATATCCAGTTTAAAGGACCATAAAAATCATATCTTTTCAGTCATGCATGTCCAATGCATGACTTAAACACTAGTTAGGTCAAAAGATGGGTATAAACATCAAGATTCAAACTTGGAATCCATAACTTGCACCAAAATCCAAATCCAAGGATTCTGACACATCAAATGACTCAATGGTTCATAAAGTTGCCAACTTTATGGACTTCATGCATGGTAATCCAAACTCCCATGCAAAGAAGGTAACTAAAACCTACATCTAGCAAGATTAGAAGAGAAAGGTGTGATCTTTAAGACTTACAGAGGCTTATAAGGTCAGAAGTGCCACAAGGAGGAGCTTATCTCGCCAAAAGGAGCTACCCCAAGAGCTTCTTCTTCTACTTCTTCAAAGAAATCAAAACACCAATAACACACCAATATCACCAACAATGGCTCAAGTGCTTAAGAGGGCCAAATCTAAGGTTTTTTTTTCAGGGACTTGAGAGTGAAAGAGCCTGAGGGTGGACGACCCTAGCCTCCATATTCTGTTTTATACCCAATTTTTAAGGTTTGGAACCATCACGCCTGTCTCACGCCGTGAGACCTTATACCTCACATCGTGAGGTTCGAGAACACGAATCAAACAGTCAATGGTCATTCTCACGACGTGAATACTATGGCTCATGTTGAGCCTCTTCTAAATGCAAAAATTTAATATTTTTAATACCTCAGAGTCCGGATGCTACATATTTCTTAATTAATAATTTTTTAAAATCATTTATTTAAAATAATTTATTAATGATTATGATTTTTTTAATATTAAAATTTAATTAGTTAATTTCGTAACCGTGGTTCTCATGGGTTATAAACTAATAAATTATAAAAAAAAACTATAATCGTCTTAAAAATGATTACAAAAACAAAAACTTGCAACAGTTGCTACAATATCGGTAAAACAAAAAGAAAACTAATTAACATAAATAGTATTAGAATATAAAAAACTATCAATAATATGTCTATGATTACGAAGTAATCACCTCTTCTACTTCTGCAACGTCTTGCATCAACTGAACATGGTTCATATGAGCCATGAATGAAAACTTTAATTCGCATGCTGATCATAAGAACCTATGCAAAATGGGGACATAGGTCTGAACGATTCTCATTATGAAGCACGAGTTTTCGATAACTATAGATCATATTTCCCCCTATCCATCACTACAGGAAAGCTTAAAAACTTGAAGGAGCACATTAAGAGATGGAGAACGGAATTATTGGAGATGAGAAGAAAGGAGGTCTTTGGCCTATCTAATCTTATCGATGTCATTGATCTCCATGCAGAGCTGTATCCAATTGATAATGAGTTGTTACAACAAAGACAAAATGCCCACCAAAAAATCATGTTGGCTGAATCCTCAAGAGTGGCAGACCTAAAACAAAAATCTAGAGTAAAATGGGCGTTGGACGGGGACGAAAACAGTGGGTTTTTCCATGGAATTATAAACAAAGATCACAGGGTAAAAAGAATCAATGGCCTCAAGGTAAACGGTTTTTGGATCAACGACCCATCAATGATAAAACAAGAAGTAGTCAATCATTTCCGGGAGTGGTACTCGGAGCCTATAAGGTCGAGACCAAAGTTTATCAGTGCTAAGTTTAAAAAATTAACCCCACAGATGGCTTCGTTCCTTGAGCAACCTTTCTCTTTGGATGAAATAAAATTGGCTATATGGGCATGTGGATCAGAAAAGGCCCCTGGCCCAGACGGTTTCTCCTTTGCGTTTCTTAAGAAACACTGGGATACTATTGGCAGTGATTTTTACTTCGCTGTAAAATATTTTGAAGTGACGGGCAACATTGATAAGGGATGCAATTCCTCCTTTATTACCCTGGCCCCCAAAATTCAGGATCCCAATACCATTGGCAATTTCCGTCCCATCAGCTTAATCGGCTGTTTGTATAAAACCATAGCAAAGGTTCTAGCAGAAAGGTTAAAAAAGGTTGTTCACCTGGTTGTGAGCCCGAACCAGACGGCCTTCATCAAAGATCGATATATCCTCGACGGCCCCCTCATTCTAAATGAAACGATCTCTTGGCTAAAAAAGTGTAAAAAGAAGGCGTTCGCCTTCAAGGTCGATTTTGAAAAGGCCTTCGACAGCCTTAGCTGGGGATACCTTGATTCGATTCTTGAACAGATGAATTTTGGTACCAAATGGTGGTCATGGATTCACGGGTGCCCCTCCTCAGCTAGGATCTCAGTTCTAATAAATGGAGCCGCTACCTCAGAGTTTTCTATGGAACGTGGAATCAGGCAAGGCGATCCGTTGTCGCCTTTTTTATTTATCATTGTAGCGGAGGGGTTGCATATTGCTATGGAAGAGGGTAAAGAAATTGGAATCTTTGAAGGAATAAAACTGCCAAGCCAGGGCCCAAGCCTCTCTCATCTCCAGTACGCAGACGATGTAATCTTCTTAGGATCTTGGTCGATAGAAAATGCAAAAAACCTAATCCGTATCCTCCGTTGCTTTGAATTGGCATCCGGCCTCAAAATTAACATGTTAAAAAGTAAAATATATGGCTTTGGCGTTCAAGGATGTGAACTGGAGTTGGTGGCCTGGTGCTTAAACTGCTCCATCGGCTCCATACCGTTTATCTACCTTGGCCTCCCAATTGGTGCATCCATGGCTAGAGCTGTGCATTGGAACCCACTGATAGCGAAATTCCAAGCGAAGCTGTCAAAATGGAAGGCTTTTACTTTGTCATTTGGGGGTCACTTAACATTGTGTAAGGCGGTCCTAGGCAGCCTAGGATCTTTCTACTTCTCTATGTTTAAAGCTCCCATTAAAGTGATTAAAATGCTTGAGAAGATCAGAATGAGGTTCTTTTGGGGTGGTGATTTGGAGAAAAGAAAGATCTCGTGGGTTGCTTGGGATAAAACCTGTGCATCGAAAGAAAGGGGCGGGCTAGGTATTGGCAGCTTGAAAGCTCAAAACATTGCAATGCTGGGGAAGTGGTGGTGGCGGTTCAAAGCAAATCCGAACAGCGCATGTACTGTAGTAATAAAGTCAATCTTTGGAGTCGATGGAGGTTTCAACAAGCCCTCGGTAGCTCGAAGGAAAAGTGGGTGCTGGGGTGTAATTGCTAGCCTCCCTAAAATGCTCGAAAAGGATAATATCTCATTTGTAAGCCATTTCCAGTTGGTACACAATGATAACGTTCCAGGATCAATGAAGTGGAGCTGGGATCTGGACCCATCTGGGACATATTCGGTACCATCTTTGAGGAACTATATTGATCCGACCATCCTGCCTTGTTCTGATGAGAAGTGGCAGTGGAACCCACTAATCCCCGGGAAATTGAATATCCTAGCATGGAGAATCAGTCACGGGAGACTCCCGACAATGGTCAACTTATCAAAAATTGGCATCACACAATCCACCCTTTGCAAAATTTGTGGTGAGGCTCCAGAGACTGAGTATCATCTTTTTATAGATTGTGGGATAGCAAAGGAATTATGCCAAAGAATAGTTGGATGGTGGCGATTGTTGGATCCAAATGTCCAAGCGATTAATGATCTTCTTAACTGCAAGAATCTGCTGAAGGGCCACAAGAGGCTGGGAAACATTCACGAAGGTATCATGTTAGTATTCCTATGGGTAATTTGGAGTTTCCGGAACCTGAAGGCACACTCCTCAGGTGCTAAATCTCTCTCGGTGCTAGCTTATGAGGTACAATCTATGTCCGCGTTCTGGATTAATGCGAGGAATAGAAAGGGTGTTTCCCTTAGGTGGCTCGATTGAATGTTATGCTAAAATGTAGTTAGCTCCTGCTGTTTATTTAGTTTTTTGTTTCATTTTTCTTGTATTTTTCCTTTTTTCCTTGCAAAACAACCTTCTAGCCTCTAGCTAGTTTTTTGTTTTAATGACAGCTTGTTGTTCGAAAAAAAAAAATGATTGGTTATGAACCGTTAATTGTTATGGTTGAAATATGATTAATTAACCAATAAATAGTGAATTTACACAGTTGAGATTTAAGCTCAGGATTGATACATGGTTCAGATTGATTGATTGACTGGTTCCTGGTTCCTGACTAATACGGTCATAAATGTGTATAATTTCCTAGAGATTACCGACGGACTAAAACTTGTTGCTAGCTGTTGTGTCGCAAAAAAATGTGAAACTTAGTGTTTTCGTTACATTGGAAATTGGTACTAGTACCTATTAAAATTTGCTTTATTAATCAATGGAGTTTTCTAAAGTATATTTAATAGTGTAAGTATACTTAATAGTACATTGTTCTTTATTCGAATAAACGTTTCACACAAGAATAATAGAATATGCATGGATAAGTATGAAACCAACTATTGCATACGCAAAAACTTTCCAAAGGGGCATTGGTGTATGTTGAACCAGGTTAGTGCTATAAATGGTTTTCCGAAAACGGAAACCCTTGTTTGAAATCTTTAGGGAGTGGCAAGTGACTACCCAATCCAAACACAACACCAACTCTCGAAAAGCAGTCAGCAAAGTGATGCAAAAAGTTTGTCCAAAGGAAAGTGCACTTGAACAATAATTGGGTTTCTTTAATCATCACTTTTAGGGCAACCTCTCTTTCTGACCCCATGACTCGTCGTAAATCTTTTGGTTCCTTAATTAGCAAGAGTCGATAATGGCGCCTCCAAAAGAAAGTTCCACCATGCATGATCGTAAAGATATTGTGTTTGAATCAATCAATATGGGTATTTCTAAAATACTGCTTTAGCGTATACGGTCGTAACATTGTGAAGCACGCACTTAATACTTAATAGCACCATGTGCATCATATATGGTTTTGATTGACTAAAAAATGTTATGAACGGAGGGTACCTTTGGAAAAGATTAGGGACTCTCCTTGTGTATTTTGTTTTCTCATATTTTTCGAGTTCGTTGGTTCTTTGTTGATTTATGTTGGGAGCTTGTAACATTCTCATTATATTAAACGTATGTAATGTTAAATTTTTAGTCCCTAACTTTTTTAACTTTATTCCATAACTACCTAAAAATCTATCACTACAAGGAAAACGACAATTAGCGGCCACAAAAGTCGCCGCTAAAGGGTCACGAAATCGCCGGTAATGGTAATAGCGGCGACACATAGCCGATAATAAGTCGCCGCTACCGCCCCGTCGCTATTGATCAATTTGTCGCCACTAAAGAGAATAGTTGTCCCTAATGATTGTGCCGGCGGTAAAGAGTGTAGTCGCCGCTAATGTTAATGTCGCCGGTAAAGAGTATAGTCGCCGGGAAATATATTTCAGGAACAATATTCATATTACCCCTAACTTTTCGTTTTTAAAGTGCAATATTACCTTGTTAGTCCTGCATTCTCTTTATTTCACAGTTTACTCTAAAATCTACTTTTTTTATTTGTTGGTTGTAATTTCTATGTTACCCCCTCAACTCTTACAACTTCTCATTTGTTTTGTGGAAATAAATTATAAGCCATGCAATTTGGTGGTTTATCATAGGCCTTTAAAAAAACGAAACACGAACTACGAACTACGAACCTGATCCATTTCGAATTTGGGTAGAATATGTCAGGTTAATGGAGCATCGGGTATGAACATTCGGGTAATAGGTTAACTCAATTATAATATAGGTTGGATATATGGTATAAATATTAATTTTGGGGTATACCCGAATTCGTTTTCCAAATAATACTCAATATACATGAGTCGGGAGGTAGACACGCTTAAAAAAACCCTTCACTTTCTTCTTGTGATCGACGCAAAGCAAACATACGACGCAAACACACACTAAACCTCGCAAGCGCATCCTCAAACAGTCAAACTCACAACTGATTCAGCTTTTGTTAAACCCTCATCGACTCTAGAATAATTCTTCTGATCCTTAAAGACGCAATTCTCAGCCTCCATCTTCGTTATACGCTGAAAATTCCCATTCTAATCGATCAAAATCCCTATTCCCCTGTGTTCGACGATTCAAGTATCCAATCACAATCACAAGTTGTGTTTAGACTTTTTTTTTTGTTGTATTTAAACTTTTATTATTCAGACTTTTTTTTGTTGTGTTTAGACTTATTATTCCATGGTAATCATATTCATGGTTTTTTCTTTTCTTTCATTATCAAAATTTGGAATGGAATTTAGAAATTACATAACATATTATAATGACTTGTATTGTTATTGTATATGTAATTGGTAATTGTATGGAGTATTTTGGTATCCATTTTTTTTTATTAAACCAACTACATGTAAAAAAAATAAAAATAAATAAAATAATAATAATAAGTGACACTTAAGAAATTTTCGGGTGGGAAAAACTCATAAAAGAAATTTTCAGGTGGGAAAAACTCATAAAAACCATATCTATTATACCTCAATACTTAGAAAAACCCATATATAATTATTTTGTACGTATTGACCACTATGATTTCCAAAACCGTTTAAAATCCCTACTTTATAAGGTAACATATTCTCGATCTGTAAAAAAAACCCTTAATCCCAAAACTTCTTCAATTTTGATTTTGATTTTTGTTTCAATTCTTTTTTGAAGGTGACTGGGATGAGGCTCGATGGAACGGTCTCGGGTCTCATCTAGAGGGCAAAGAAAACAGCAACAGGTTTTTTTATGTTTCGTTTCTTGATATTTGTTGCAAGTTTTTAGGTGGAGGGGATGATGAACAGTAAGTTGCTAGAGGTTGTTTGGTTTCGGAAAAGGCAGTTTGCAGGTCTTCGGGTTTCGTAAAGGTCTCCGGTCTCGAGTGGGTTTGGAACCGAAGGGCAGGTCTCCCTGTTTTCGATTTGGTTCTCGGGTTTCACATGTGATGTTTCGAGCAGGTGAAAGTGGTTAACCGGTTGTTGATTTCGTGGTGATGGTTCCGGAAGATAGTTGGTTCTCGATTTTCTCAGATACAAGCAGAAGTAGCAACAGGTAATGGTGGTGGAACAAACACAATTTTTTTTCTTTTTTCCTTCTTGTTTACTCGATAGCACCAACACACACACATACAAAACGATTTTTGTGATTTGGTTTTGATTTTTGGTAGCAACAACATACAAAAAGAAATTCTCAGATTTCTTTTATTCTTTTCTTGTTCTGTTTTGTTATTCATCTTTCTTCTTCCTGTTTGGTTTTTGTTTTCTAGTTTTTGTTGCACGTTTAGAGGTTTGAAACAAAGGAGATGATGAACAGTGGGCTCTACGAGGGTGATGGTCTCCTGTTCTGTGAATTTTTTTTTTCTTTTTTTCATTCTTTTTCATCTGAAACCACAAGGAAAACAACTATTTTTCTGTCTTTTCTTTGGTTATCCGCAAAAAAGTATGGAGGAGATGAGCTATGGGTTTCGATTAATGGTGGTTCGTGGTTGGGTAGCAGTGGTGATCTCGGGGATGGGGATGAACCGAAAAACACAGCAGCAGAGACAGCAAGGTGGTGGTGTTCGGCAGTTCAATAGGTCCGGATGAAGTGGATGATGAATAGTGGTTAATGCATAATGAATAATGCGTAGAAAAGCTGTGTTACCGGTAGCTTTGGGCTAACCGGTCACAAAGATTGAAAACAATCAAAATTAGAAATAATAATGGTTAATGCGTACAAAAAATATATATATATATATATATATATATATATATATATATATATATATATATATATATATATATATATATATATATATATATATATATATATATAGGGGTTTTTCTAAGCATTTGGGTATAATACATAGGGTTTTTTTAAGTTTTTCCCTTTTCAGGTCTACCCGAAAATACCTTATCTGACCTAAAACCCGATTACCCAAATCCCAAGAACCCGAATTATAATATAGGTCGGGTATCGGATATTATTATTTTAAGGAAAAATCCGAACTACTTACCTGACTCGTTCTACCCGAAATCTGAAAATTTTATCCGATCAACACCCCTATCAGACAAAATTTATGCCAGTTTAATGGAAAATAAAATATAGTTTGTTATATTTATGTGATTTCGAGTGCCCTAAAAATCTCATATTGTAACAGTATAAAAGTATATATGTGAACGTTATTGTTTACAACTTTAAGCTAAGTAATTTATTTTACAAACCTACTTTTTCTTTAAAATATTTGTCGAAGTTGTAACTATTTTTACAACTTAATTTAGCATAACTGTTTTTTTAATATTAGTTTATTTTCAAAATTTTACATCTTACAACTTATTTTTTTGCGAATCCGTTTCTATAAAATTACTTTTTTTTTACATACTTGAATTTTTTTAACATACTTTTATGTATACATGTTTTTGTTTTTGAAGAGTTTTCTATTTTATAATTATTTTATATTTGACATAGCTTCCTATATATTCGTTAGATTGTATTTTCCAAAAGAACACAAGATTTCACTGCAACGCATGGACTTACAAACATTAGTTTATAACATGAATATGACATTTTTTGGTCATATGCATTGACTTGTAGTCTGATACTAGTTCTTTAAGTATTGATTAAAATTATGGATGTGCGTAACCAATTTATTATAAGCAACTAATCAAAATAAAACCAATTGTTGTACATTAAATATCCAAATTTAATTTATTGAATCGTTTAATAACTTGAATATACAAATTGCATAACTAGTTTATTGGATGATCATTTAAATTTAATAAAACTGATCCAATCAAATTATTATCGAAAGTGGATATCCAGTTATTTTCAGTTATATATGTAAATGGATACCCAATTAATTAACATCTAAATAAAATTTTATTGCCTATTTAAGGTTTTATTGATGTAATTAAATTTTAATAGCCAATTTAAGTTTTTATTGATTTTTCGATATGTAATTCTTTGTACGTTGAAATTCGATGATCCCTAAATGGATCCGATTAGATATGATGGATACCCATTTAAATTTCACTACATAGAACTGATCCAATATAATGTTCAATTGGATTAGAAAGATGATTTGTACACAATATTTTTTTTTATACACAACAATTGGTGATTTAAAATGTTGTAGCATACAGCTTTATAATGCATAAATTGTTTTATATGACAAAAAAATGTTGTGTACAAACCACTTCCCATTGGATTATCAATGTGAATCTCCACCATCCAACAACTAACCGAATTGAGTGTGTTATGTATGAATTTGATATCCAATTATGAAGACCTCTAATTAAAAATTTTTAATGCCTCTTATAAATAAGTATTTTTTTTCATCGTTTTTTGTAGCAATTTGCAATATACATGTTCGCATATCCAAATAGAGAAAAATATAATTATGGTATAACTGGATATCCAATTCTTGTACAATCATACATACTTATAAAGTTAGCATTTTTTCTTGAATCTCATGCATTTAAAACCCTCTTTTTTAACTTTCTCAAACCACATTCATTTGAAACCCCATTTTTTAACTGATGCAACTCAAAAGTTTTCTTAATTATAATTTAACACTCAAAAGTTTTATAACTTATATTATGTTTAATTAGTATTTAGTGAAAAGTTTACTATAAAAGGTCTATATTTTGTGTCTTTTGTGTTATATAAAATCTTACATGTAAGAAGGATTTGAAGATATTGTTATTCAAAAGTTTTCATATAGTTGAAACATTCACGATCTAAATATGATGATTTGAGGAAATGAGTTATGTCATATCGATGTAATTGGAATATGATTTTTTTCTTTCAACCAAAACAAATGAAGCTTTTCTATTATTTCTTTATATTCAGTTTCTCATTTAATCTTTATATGTGATTTGTGTGTATTACTCAAACTTGAATATGACTATCCAAATATCAATGTTTCGCTTGGAATATCTTTCTGCTTCTTCTTTTTCAAGAAAAAAAAATTTGATTGCAGGTTAGTGAAGAATTGTCATCAAGTTTCTATGGTTGAATGGTACAAAATAAAGAAAGAAGATTCATAAAATGGATATAGGTTTTTTTGTTTGAGCAAAGTTGACGAATGTTAGTTTTTTCTTTTGATTTAAATGTATGTTTATGTAACATCTTTATTTATATATTCAACCACCCAGTGCTCTTATTTATTTTATTGTAGTTTTTCTATTTTTATTATGTTTATTTTCTATTTTTTTTTGGTTATCCTACACAACACATTTAAAGACAATATTTAAAAGATAACATAATTTTGAACATTTGATATTTAATTATGATAGACTTATCATGATATATTCTTCATATGAAAGTAATTTATCCATATTACTACGACAAGAATTACATATGGCATTTACGAAAATATATATATTATATGTGATTTGTTTAACATGTATATGCACCTATGTATGTTATAAATTTATAATTAAATATTTTTATGTTTAATAATTGAAGGGATTAAAATGATGCATCAAAACCAATTATTTAGAAGAATATAATAATAATAATAATAATAATAATAATAATAATAATAATAATAATAATAATAATAATAATAATAATAATAATAAATATACGTTTCCATGTACCACATTCATTTGAAACTCACACTACAACTCGATAGTTTTTTAATTTATGTATATTTATTAGTTACAACTAAAGAGTTTTTAACTTATGATTATTAATTAGTAATCACTAAAAAAAATTATTTTCCTTTCTTTTATAAGGTTGTAAAGTTTTGCACATTAAAAACATTAATGTATTTGAATATATTTGTGATTTAAATATGTAGGGTTAATATAAATGTCATAATAGATGTTTTAGTGTTTTTATGTTATTAAAAGTTATAGTATTTATTTTTCATATTTTTTATTATTCGTTGTATATATATCTTTTTTAATATAAATGTTATAATATATGTTTTTCTATTTTTATGTTACTAAAAGTTGTAGTTCATATTTTTGTTCATACGTTTTGTTACCCGTTATATTATCATTCATTTGATATATAATTTACACAATTTTAAACGGTTTATAAAATTATCAAATAATTGTATATATCACAATGATTTAAAAATTAAACTATAATGTTTTATAAAACTAATATGTTAACTATATGTTTACTTTATTACTAACATTTTGTTTCAAAGTAGAAATATTAAATAATAATTTGGTAAAAGTTATTATTTTAACTATATAATTATATTCTCGTGCAACGCGCGGGGATTCGCCTAGTTTATTCAATATGGTTAGTTGTTGGATGTTGGAGATTCAATGGACCTAATATAATTGAACATTGTATTGAAAGTTTTATGTATTATTTAAACGAGTACCCAACATATCTAATTGGATCCATTTAGTTGTCATCGATGTTGAACGGAAAACAAAATCATAAATAGTTTTAAAAAAACACACTTTAAAATATGTACACATCAAAAAATCAATATAAATTAAAATTGGCTACATCATATCTAATTAGATGTTAATTAATTGGATATCCATTTGCATATATATAATTAAAACAGATATCCACTAATATAAGAATTTGATTGGATCGGTTCGATCTTTATTGGATTTAAATTGTCATCCAGTTAACAAGTTATCCAATTTCGATATTGAAATTATTAAACTGATTCGTTAATATTAAATTTGCATATTAAATATACAACAATTGATTTAATTTGATTATTTTATGAAGAGCCACAACTAGCAAATAGCTAGAAGGGCAAAAGGGGAAAAACAGACGGTTTTACAACAGTAAACAACAAAACATAAAAGTACCACCTAATTCAATGGGTGAATATACCGATCAATCCAACTAACCATGAACTTGGAACTCTTGTGTTTTACTCAAACATATATTGATTGGATATTGTCTGCAACCTTTGTAGGTGGGATGTGTATTTTCTTGAAAAATCTCTCGTTTCTATCCCTCCAAATCCACCATAGAATACCATGACAAATACACATGCAGATCTTCATTTTCCTTGGACAGTAATCCAATTTGCTGCACGGTTTATGATCTCCCCCACTGACTTCAATTGAATATTTGGTAAGTTGCACCATATCCAAATCCACTCCCAAACAGTAATAGCAAAAGCATTGTAAGCTAAAATATGGTCTGGATTTTCGTCCCCAATTCTGTAGTACCCACATGTATTCGACTCAAATACCATACCTCATTTTGAGAGCACTGCTACTGTAGGAATTCGACCCATATTTTCTTTCCAGACAAAACACAATACCTTTACGGGAAGTTCATGAATCCATTGACTTTAACACTGGGTTCCAAGATCGAGGGCTAATCAATTTTTTCGCATTGAATTCACATAAAACTTAACATCTGATGATAATACACAAGTCCACTTATATGGGCTAGAAGTGGGCTAAAAGGAACCAATGATGGAAGATAGTACCTCGAGTCCTCTTAGTTGTTCGATGGAGTTAGGATGAGAAATGTAGTCCGAAACAGTAAAGCTTTGGGAATCTATATTTGAAGGTGTTGTTTTCAGCCCTTGTGTCTAAACAGAAGAACGTTTGGTTGACCGTGTTAACATGTTTCTTCATAAAGCCTCGAATTGGAACTCCAACATGTACCAGGTCTCCTTCAGTTAAGGCAATGTTTTTCCAAACGCCCGTGATGGAATGTTTCGTGATGCATGAGTCAGGTTTACTTCTAAGATTGTGTAGCCCCTTTATAACTTGACTCCACAGCCCAATATATTTGTTCCTATATCGCCACCACCACTTTGTGATGAAAGATAGATTTAGGGCCCGAAAGATTCCAAGATGAGCCTACTAGCCTCTATTGTGATATTACCTTCTCCTATGCTACCCATTACATCTTCTTGTTCTTTTCTGTTTCACCCCACAATACACCTCCTCTAATCTTTTCAAGATCATTGATGACCCTGGAAGGTGCAGCGAAGATAGAATACAAATAAGTGGGATGGTTTCCCATTAAAAATTTGACAAGAGCAAGGCTATTGTCGAAAGATACCGTTCTCACCTTCCAGGATGATAATTTAGAGTAAAACTTGTCATTGATAGGTTGCCAATGTCATTGGAGGTTCATGTTGGCG